>NC_055987.1:124661136-125940511 GCF_018446385.1 Zingiber officinale
TAGTGGACATTTGACATCTTAAACACAGGGAGACTAACACACTCATAATAAGAAGGAGCCCAAAAATGTAATTTGGGATTGGTGCGGTAGTTCAATAATAGTTCTCTAGTGGAATGAATTGTTATTGATAAAATTAAGTTGTGTGTTCGGGGCGAACACGGGATGCTTAATTTTATCGGGAGACCAAAACCAATTTCTCCTCTCGGTCCCTATCGTAGCCTCTTATTTATAGAGTACTATACCCACCTATACCCACCTTGTATACCCACCTAAAGGGGGCCGGCCAAGCTAGCTTGGGAACCAAGCTAGGGCCGGCCTAAGCATGAATTGTGGTGGCCGGCCCTAGCTTGAACCCAAGCTAGAGGGGCCGGCCCCCATTAAATTTAAAAGAATTTTAATTTTAAAATTTTCTTATGTGAAAGATATAATTTATTGGAGAGATTTAAAATTAAAATATCTCTTTTAAAAGGATCTACAAAAGATTAAAGAAAGAGATTAGATCTCTTTCCTTATTTGTAGATTGGAAAGATATTTTATTTTTCTTCTTTATAAATTATTCACATGTAGAAAAATTAAAATTATAGAAATTTATTTTTATCAACCATGAAGGGATTTTAAAGGGAAATTTTATTTTTTAAAAATTTTCGAAGACAAATAAGGAATTTTAATTGTTGATTGAAATTGCCTTGTTTGCTCTTGTTGATGTGGCCGGCCAAGACATAATTGATTAGGAAATTTTATTTAATTTTTCTTAATTAATTGTTGTCAAGAAAAATTAAGGAAATTTTATTGTAATTAAATTTCCTTATTTACCAAAGCTAAGGAATATAAAAGAGGGGGTTGGGGTGCCTTCATGAGACATAACCTCTATTATTCTCTCCCTCTTTTTCCTTGGTGTTGTGGCCGGCCATCCTCTCTCCCTCTCTTCCTCTTTGTGGTGGCCGAAACCCTTCTTTGCTTGGAGCTCTTGTGGTGGCCGGATACTTCTTGGAGAAGAAGAAGAAGAAGGAGAGAAAGCTTGCATCCCTTGGAGCTTAGTTGGTGGAAAAAGTTCTTCATCCTTGGATTTTGGTGCTTGGCCGAAACTTGAAGGAAGAAGAAGAAGGTGCTAGGTGGTCCTCATCTTGGAAGATCGTTGCCCACACAACGTCCGAGGTTAGAAGAGGAATACGGTAGAAGATCAAGAGGTCTTTCTAAAAGGTATAACTAGTATTTTTCCTTTCCACATCATACTAGTTATTTTTGGAAATAATACCAAATACAAGAGGCATGCGATTCTAGTATTTCGAATTTATTTTCGATGTTGTGTTCTTTTGTTTTTCTTTTTCCTTGTGATTTGATTGTTTTTTTTGGTTGACCTAAAGTTATTTAAGGAAATTAAATATTAGCTTTCCTTAAAAGGCTTTGTCTAGTCGGTGGTGGTTGCTCCCATATCTAAGAAGGCCATGTGTCTCGCCACGTCAGAACTGGAAGCCAATTTTAGAAATTAATATTTAATAGAATTAATAACCTAGGTGATTTGGATCGAAAGTGTTAAGTTCCGCAGGAGATCCAAGTCTAAACCTAAAAGAATAAATAGATTAAACTTTGGATCAAACGTGTTAAATTCCGCAGGCGATCCAAGTTTAATTTAAAAGAACACATTGTAGCTAGGAAAATGTTCAGACCTTTGTACAAAATTTTTGTACAGTGGAACCATTAGGTTTTCCGAGTAGCAACCAACACTTCGACCACCGGAATTAAAGGGGAGTTTGTTCCAACTTAATTTTCTTTTGAATTTTAATTCATGCTTTGTTAATAAATTCTTTTTATGCATTTCTTTAGTTACATACTTTGCACTTGCATTTTTGCTCCCATACTTTGCATTTTTGTTTAGTACATAGCATTTTCATTTTGAATGAAAGTCTCCATGAATTTTTGTAGTGATACTTTTAAGATGAGAAAAGTCTCTTAAATTTGATCATCAACTTTAGGTCATTTGACATGATTGGATACTCTACTTACATGATTTTGGTTAAAATGGTAGTGGATTCCATGTTGATCGATTTAGCTTGATTGCATAAAAATACCTAGAGAGGATCACTTCAAGCCTACACTTTATTTTCTTGTAGTGTGACATGTACTCATAGCAATTGAAACTCTAGAACTTGCTTAGTTTCTTTTCAAAGTCACAATAACATTTGTGTGCATGGAAATTGAGGGTTTTATCGATTTTGTCCCCTTTCATACTTTCCAATTCCTTTCTCCACAATTTTATTAAAATATTCTTATCTAGCATTTTAACCCTTGATCACTTTGCCTTGCCTTCATTCCATTAGAAGTTTTGGTCGAATTCTTGATGAGTTGGATTGACTAGATGAACAAAGATTGAAGTGTGGGGGAGGTGTTGAGAAGGAGTTTGGAAAATGTGAAGGAACGAATGGTATTCTTGCATCATTCAATTCTACAAATTTAAAATCCAATTACTGAAAAGATGAAGCAGTGAGGACCATTGACATTAAAAGAAGGCTGATGCTGGATGAAGAAGCAGAAATTGAAGTGCAGGGCTGAAAAGTTTGTATCAGGTTTGTATCAAAAATTAGAATGCAATATCCAAACGAGTGGAAGTTTAGTTGAATTTAAGAGTTGCTGAAAACAAATGGTATGCTTATATTGTATGACATTTGCAAGATGAGAAAAGATGAATTCAGGGATTTATCTGGACACAAAACAATGCAAGTACAGTGAGTTGTATAGCCACTGGAATGTGATTTAAATGGATCAAAATTCGGAATTCAATTGGTGGTTATTATTTCATTAACGAAGCACTTGAATGGAGTATCATTTACTCTTGAAAGTTGAAGAAAAGAGTAACAATTGATACTCAAAACAGTGAGGTGAAGCTAGAAACAGAACTCAATGTTACTGCAATTTCAGAATCAATTTGATTCCGTTTCAGAAGCTGTGATTTCAGGAGCTATATGACTAGCCAAATCGAATGGTGTTATTTTTATGTGGAAGTGATGAGTTAAATTGAATGATTAACAAAGTGTGGAAAGTGTTTGAACTTTGCAGAATTTGCAGAAAAAAAGTGCAGTAATGCAATGCCACATCATCATCAGTTGGTGTGGAGCTATGAACCTGAAAGAGAATTTTACTGCTGGTTTCAATTGTTGTTACTGTATTTGTTAGGATCCTTTGTACGGCTAGAGAGGGGGGTGTGAATAGCCGACCCCAATTGCTCGCGTTTCTTTCTACAAACTAGGGTTAGCGCAGCGGAAACTAAATGCAGAAAGAAAATAGGAGAAGAAATCAAACCTCAACGCAAGGATGTAACGAGGTTCGGAGATGATACTCCTACTCCTCGGCGTGTCCGTAAGGTGGACGAAGCCTATCAATCCGTCGGTGGATGAGTCCCCGGGAAAACCGGCTAAATCAAACTCCTTCTGGGTGGAGAAACCTCGCCACAATGTCTTGCAACAGCAAGATAAACAGGAGTACCAGAATACAGCAAGAAACTAAGTACAATACAAGAATGTAATAACCCTAGCTTGCCTTCTTGTCGGCTGGATGAAGCAGCAACTTCAAGCGACGCCTACAACAGCAGGAACCCAGCCGGAAGCTCACGCGAAGCTTTGGAGGAGCTCAACAAAGCTCAAGCACAGCAACACTTAGGGACAGGAAGAAGGAGAAGAAGAAGTAGCACCAAAGCCTTGATCTCCTTTTATAACTCGCGAACTCGCATGAAAGAAAGACGAAGCCACGGAGAAGAGCGACCCGCCAGACTCAACGGTCGAATGCGTGATCGATCAGTTCCACTCGATCGGTCCAGATCCTCTCGATCGGTCGGGACCGATCAGCAATGATCGGTCCCTAGACCGATCAGATGTGCCCCAACTCCGCCGAAGTGTCTTTGCTTCCGTTTGGACCCGATCGGCCGATCGGTCCACCCATCCTACCTCTGCTGCGTCTCGATCGGTCATGGAGACCGATCGGCTTCATGCCGATTGGTCCCAGACCGTCGATCAAGAAGCTCGTAATCGCTGCGTTATCCGATCGGTCACGGACCGATCAGATATCAACGATCACCGATCGGTCTGCAGATCGATCCAGCAGTTTTTGCCCAAACCAAGTCCCAAGTCTCCCAAACCAACATCCGGTCAACCTTGACTGTTGGTACATCATGCTTAGCATCCGGCCACCCTTGACCCTAAGACTCTCCACCAAGTGTCCGGTCAATCCTTTGACCCACTTGGACTTTTCTCTTCATGTCAAGTATCCGGCCACCCTTGACCTACTTGACCTTCTCAACACCAGATGTCCGATCATCCTTGATCCATCCGGATTTTTCTCGCTCAGCTTCACTCACGTGACTTTCACGGCTTCACTCACCATGATTTCCACACCGCCTAACATCCCGGTTAGGACTTTCTCACCGCTTGGCTTCACTCACCAGACTTTCCAACCGCCTAACATCCAGCTTAGGACTTTCCCACGCCTCGCTTCACTCACCAGACTTTCCACACCGCCTAACATCCCAGCTAGGACTTTCCCACTGCTTCACTAGGACTTTCCAACCGCCTAACATCCCGTTAGGACTTTCCCACCTCGACTTCACTCACCAGACTTTTCACCGCCTAACATCCCGGTTAGGACTTTCCCTCGTGTCAAGCTCCCTGCTTGGACTTCCAAGCTCCCTGCTTGGACTTCTCCATGCCAAGTCTCCATACTTGACTTTTCCGTGCCAAGCTCCCTGCTTGACTTTTCCATGCCAAGTCTCCATACTTGGACTTTTCAGGTCAACCAGGTCAACCTTGACCTAGGGTTGCACCAATAATCTCCCAACCATCTATTCTTGTCTCACATCAAGAATAGAACTCTCTCACGAGTGTCAAACATGCAACTCAACTAGGTTAACCTTGACCTAAGGTTGCACTGACAATCTTCCCAAGTCAAACATCAAAATACAACTCGAGTCAAGTCACCTCGAGTCGGGTCAACCAGGTCAACCTTGACCTAGGGTTGCACCAACAATCTTCCCAAGTCAAACATCAAAATACAACTCGAGTCAAGTCACCTCGAGTCGGGTCAACCAGGTCAACCTTGACCTAGGGTTGCACCAACAATCTCCCCCTTTTTGATGTTTGACAAAACTCATAATCAAGTTAGGTTAACCCGATAACCTAACTTAGGTTCAATGTTCTTTCCTTGAACATTCTCTGGACATTCTCCCCTTAGGTTAACCCGATAACCTAACTTGGGTTCTCCAATAATTCTCCCCCTTTTTGACACACATCAAAAAGAATTCCAATGTTCTTCCTCGAACATTCCTTGACATTCTTCCCCTAGCTTAGGTTAACCCGATAACCTAACTTGGGTTCTCCAATAATTCTCCAATGAACACTCTCTCCTTTTTGACACACATCAAAAAGAAAAAGGAGGGTATCAAGGTCAAAAGTTTCTTCCTAATGAAAGTCTCATACCTTTCATAGGAACTCTTAATTTCCCCCTTGATACTAAACTCAACAATCAACTTAGTGACAATCCCATATCACTAATCCTCAAGAGTCTTAAGGAGTAAAAACTCCCCCTAAAAGTCAACTCCCCCTTGACAATTAGTTAAGACTCCCCCTAAAGGTCAACTCCCCCTTGACCATTGCACCAACAATGTCTTGGAGAGTTTCAAACCTTTAGAAACCCGAATCTCAACTCCCACAGCTGAAATTTCAGACCACAGTCGAATTTCAGCAAATTCAGCACGCCTGATCGGTCACCGGACCGATCAGAATCCCTCTGGATCGGTCCCCAGACCGATCCAGCCTTCCCTGGATCGGTCCAGTGACCGATCCAGCCTCTGAAATCAGAGGTTTCTGATTTTTCTCCCCGGGAGAAATTCAGAAACTCACAGAAAATTACAGAAAATTTCAAAAATCATAAAATTTTGAGGATACATTCCTCATACCATATACTATCAAGGAAAAATAATTTTCTATGAAAATAACTTCCATTTTCAAATCTTGATACAAAGTTCAAAAGACTTTGAAATAGTTCAAAGTTAAGTCATCTTTGTATCATCTTGCTCAATGATGAATGCTATCACTAGAAAAGCTTCATCAAGGTTTTCCAAATCAATTTTAAAATGATTTTAAACCTTTTAATTTAGGACCATAATCTTAGGGCTAAATGTACATGACTTGTACATAAGCTTTCCCTATGATCCCCAATTTCTTGAATTAGGCTCATCTAGGTACAAGAACTATGCACCTTGATCCTAACTCATGATCCTAATATCTCACACACATCTAAAGTGTATCAAACACATCCAAGTCAATTTTGATGTGAGATATGGGTTTAGGTTATCTTAGGCTAAGTTCTCATGCATTTGCTAAACTACACTTTGATTTCAATATCAAAATGTGTTTTTATCCTTAAATCAAATTCATTGATTATTAATGCAAGAGATGATGACATGGCATGAAATAATATCATAAATAAAAGCATGTGCCAATGTCATGATGTCATGGCATAAAGTATGAAACTTAACTAAAGCATGACATATAAATAACCTAAGCATTATCATGACATTTCAAATGATCATAAATTAAATATGATGTCATGACATATGGCAAACAATCATGGTAAGTTAGCACAAATGAAATACCTAGATTACCTATCTAAGTATCCTTAATCACTTAGCTAATTTAACATCTAATCCTAGATTGCCCTTATATCCCTAAGAGAAACCAAAATCCCAATTATGGTATTTCTCTAGGTTTTCCTCAAATTGTGCCACTTAAGATTAAAAATGATATTTCCACCATTAGGCACGTTTAACTCTTCAAGGAGTAACTAGTAATTCTATTTCATTTTCAAAGGTTAACAAAACCTTGAAAATGCTCCTTGAGTGTCAATTTCCTCAAAGTTGGGCTAACTACCCTTCTAAGCGGAGTTGACATTCTCTAACCCATCTATGAGGTAGAGAGGATGCTCCTAGGAACCCAATACCTATTTGAGCTCATTGGGTTCACTAAATATTCACTAGGGATTACTTCCCTAGCAACCCTCCTAATGACCCTCTTAGGCTTTAAAGCCTTGGTCATTTGAGACTCATCAAGATCAACTCTAGGGGTGACTCCCCTTGTGACCTTGGTGGTGGTCTTCCTAGCCCTAGGTTTTGTTCCATACTCGAATGGAACACTATGATAAGTGGGCTTGGCCACTTGGGACTTAGGTTTGTGACCCAAACCTTTCTTGTCCTTGGACATTGGTTTTTGACCCCTAGACTCTAGAGTCAAATCCTTAAGAGCCTTTTCTAAGGAGTCAAGTCTTGACCTCAAGACTTGATTTTCCTTTTCTAATACCTCAAGTTTTGATTTGTCATTCTTTCTTGAGGTGTTCCTAGGCATATGTCTAGTTCTTTTGGGGCTTCTACCTAGGTTTTCCTTAACCTTAGAAGTGTTAATCCTAGAGTTAGCATTCCTAATAGTATCCCTATCTAGGTTGACATGCTTGGCACCTAAGCACTTGTATTGATTCCTAAGATTATCATGCTTGTTATTATCGACAAGTGCAATAAAATTCCTAGCATGCATTTTATTAGAATTGCAAAAATGAACCTTAGAGGTTACCTTAGGGTTTGCCTTAGCTCCCCCTATCGATGTGCCCGGTCTCTTGCCCTTGTGAGGTTGCCTCCCCCTCGGACAATGGCTCCTATAGTGTCCCCTTTGCTTGCATTGGAAGCACACGATGTGCTCCTTGCCCTTGCGTTTCGGGACTCCGGCTTCCTTGACCTTTGGCGCCGGTGGAGTCTTTCTTACCCTCTTTGGACACTTACTCTTGTAATGTCCATGTTCCCTACACTCAAAGCACATAATGTGTAATTTAATTGAACTTAAATTGCTTGAGTTACCTAGGGTTGAGGGTGGATGCGAGCTCTCTTCTTCATCCCTTTCGGAGGTAGAATCTTCTTCTTCTTGCTCCGAACTTGAAGAAGAACTCTCCTCCTCTTCGTCCTTAGATGTTGAGTAACCCTCAACTTCTAATTCCTCTCCTCCATGATGTGAGCTACTTGATGACTCACTTGTCTCCTCTTCATGGCTTGAAGTGGAGCTCTCCTCATGGTACTTGGCCAAGTTATCCCATAATTCCTTGGCATTGTTGTAACCTATCTTACACAAGATGTTAGTAGGCAATGAAAATTCAATTATTCTCGTTACCTCTTCGTTGATTTCGGATTTGTGAATTTGTTCTCTGGTCCACTCCTTCTTCTCAAGAGGTTTTCCTTCCTTATCCACCGGAGGAGTAAAACCTTCTTGTACACAAAACCAATTCATTATGTTAGTCATAAGAAAGTACTTCATCCTTACCTTCCAATACGCGAAGTCACCGCATTCGTAGAAGGGTGGAATGGTGACATCTTCTCCGAGTAGATCCATCCTCTAGCTCGTGCTCCCCGGGTGTTAATCCGATGAAGAGCAAACCTTTGCTCTGATACCACTTGTTAGGATCTCTTCGTACGGCTAGAGAGGGGGGGTGTGAATAGCCGACCCCAATTGCTCGCGTTTCTTTCTACAAACTAGGGTTAGCGCAGCGGAAACTAAATGCAGAAAGAAAACAGGAGAAGAAATCAAACCTCAACGCAAGGATGTAACGAGGTTCGGAGATGATACTCCTACTCCTCGGCGTGTCCGTAAGGTGGACGAAGCCTATCAATCCGTCGGTGGATGAGTCCCCGGGAAAACCGGCTAAATCAAACTCCTTCTGGGTGGAGAAACCTCGCCACAATGTCTTGCAACAGCAAGATAAACAGGAGTACCAGAATACAGCAAGAAACTAAGTACAATACAAGAATGTAATAACCCTAGCTTGCCTTCTTGTCGGCTGGATGAAGCAGCAACTTCAAGCGACGCCTACAACAGCAGGAACCCAGCCGGAAGCTCACGCGAAGCTTTGGAGGAGCTCAACAAAGCTCAAGCACAGCAGCACTTAGGGACAGGAAGAAGGAGAAGAAGAAGTAGCACCAAAGCCTTGATCTCCTTTATAACCTGCGAACCTCGCAAAGAAAGAGGCGGAGAAGAGCGGAGGCGACCGTGTGCCAGACTCAACTGCGCGGACCGATCAGTTCCACCTCGATCGGTCCAGATCTTCGATCGGGCCGGGACCGATCAGTTTGGCTGATCGGTCCCTAGACCGATCGATTGCTCCACGTAAAGTTGCCCAACTGTGCTTTCGACGATGTCGTGGACCGATCAAGCCATACCGATCGGTCCACGCATCGATCCCACCTCTCTTTGCGTCTCGATGGTCGTGGAGACCGATCGAGCTTCATGCCGATCGATCCCGCCATCGATCAAGAAGCTCGCTTCGCTGCGCTTACGTTTGTTATCCGATCGGTCACCGGACCGATCAGATATCCATAGTATCACTGGATCGATCCGGAGCTTGTTTTTGCCCAAACCAAGTCCCAAGTCTCCCAAACCAACATCCGGTCAACCTTGACTGTTGGTACATCATGCTAGCATCGGTCACTCCCTTGACCGCTAAGACTCTCCACCAAGTGTCCGTCAACTTTGACCCACTTGGACTTTTCTCTTCGTGTCAAGTATCCGGTCCTCCCTTGACCTACTTGACCTTCTCAACACCGATGTCCGATCATCCTTGATCCATCCGATTTTTCTCTCGGCTTCACTCACGGGACTTTCACCGCTTCACTCACCATGATTTCCAACCGCCTAACATCCCTCTTAGGACTTTCTCACTGCTCGGCTTCACTCACGGGACTTTTCAACCGCCTAACATCCCGCTTAGGACTTTCCCACCGCTGCTTCACTCACTGTGACTTTCCACACCGCCTAACATCCCGCTTAGGACTTTCCCACCGCTCGCTTCACTTACCAGACTTTCCAACCGCCTAACATCCCAGTTAGGACTTTCCCACTCCCTTTTCACTCACGGGACTTTTCACCGCCTAACATCCCGCTAGGACTTTCCTCGTGTCAAGCTCCCCGCTGACTTTTCCTGCCAAGCTCCTGCTTGACTTCTCCAGTGCCAAGTCTCCATACTTGGACTTTTCGTGCCAAGCTCCCTGCTTGGACTTTTCCAGTGCCAAGTCTCCATACTTGGACTTTTCAGGTCAACCAGGTCAACCTTGACCTAGGGTTGCACCAATAATCTCCCAACCATCTATTCTTGTCTCACATCAAGAATAGAACTCTCTCACGAGTGTCAAATATGCAACTCAACTAGGTTAACCTTGACCTAAGGTTGCACCGACAATCTTCCCAAGTCAAACATCAAAATACAACTCGAGTCAAGTCACCTCGAGTCGGGTCAACCAGGTCAACCTTGACCTAGGGTTGCACCAACAATCTTCCCAAGTCAAACATCAAAATACAACTCGAGTCAAGTCACCTCGAGTCGGGTCAACTAGGTCAACCTTGACCTAGGGTTGCACCAACAGTATTATCAGGAGAGATCATAATGCAGAAAAGGATTGGTATCAAGCTTGGAGTTAGAATCTGAACAAAGTAGGAATTGCAGATGTGAATTTTGAGGGTTGTGTTAAATTGATTTCAATGTTTTTACTATCCTTTGATGAGTTGGATCGGTTGAGCTGTGGACTAATTATCTGTGATGCATAGAATTTACTGGATTTATGGAAATCTGAAGTTGGAACCCTGCGGAATGTGAATTCTGCAAATCTGTGGATGCATATCTGAATTCATGGAATCAGATTCTACTGGATATGTTTGATCTTGAAGCTGAACTTAATTGTGTATCAACTCTAGACTGAGATATTAAGAGAAATATGGTCTAACTAATTGGGAAATGAAATGCAGAGTGAGAGCAGAAATTCGAGTACAGAATTCTGCAGAATAATTTTACAATTTTGTGTCAAATTGGGAAATGGATTATAACTAGCTAGAATTACTGAAACTTGGGAAGCTTTTGAGTATGCATTGGTAGGGGTTTTAAGAGACAAGATGAAGAAGTTTTGAGATTTTTGTTGGCTAAATAAAGCAAAGTTGATACAAAGTTATGTGGTAAATGCTGAAATCTGCACCTTGCTGTGTCAAAGGAGTTTGAAGTTCTTTGTTCATGGAAATTTGAAACTCAGCTGTTGTTTGAGAGTTGATAGATGCTGATCTTATTTCATTAGAGTTTACAAGATTTTTAGACAAGAAATTGGATACCCAACCAGGAAACAAGCTGGAAACTGAAACTGAACAGAAATTGCAGCTTGAGTTTTGGACTATTATTGCAGTGAGAAAAAGTAAAATCCAAGCTGAAATTATTGTTCCATTGCAGGAAAAGAAAGTAAACTTTGCAGCTGTACAATTGTAGAAAGAGAATGTTAAGATAAGAGAAGTGTACATTTGCGAATGGAACTGAATTTGGATTGAATTGCAGAACAGCTTTGTGCCAGAGGAATTTGCTGAATTGAGCAAAGTTTTCTTGTTTTTCGAATCTGAAAAGAATGGAATTTGAGTTATCTTGATTCATTATTAAATGAGCGATCTTCAAAGGCTCATTAGCTAGGCAAATTGGGCTGAAATGCATAGAAACAGAATCAGCAAGCTGAAGAACAACTTCATATACTGTTTTCAAAGAAGTTCAAATTTTTGTATCAAACTTTCTGGTTGAATCTGATCTGAAACGGATGAGATGATAGGCCCTTGCAATTTAATATCAAGTGAGTTATCTCAGAAGTTGATTTGCTGAAATTTTGTGCAAGCTGCAGAATCTGAACTGTGAAGTGCGGAATTCAGACTTGAGCTGTGCTGTAAAAACAATCAAGGAATTAGAGTGCTGTTCAAATGATACAAGGTGCTGCTATAGTAAAAAAATCAGAATTCAGAAGACGCATTTACTTGGAGTTTGAATATCTGAAATGCAGAAGTCAAATGAGAATGAGACCGAGTTCTGTTTGTGCAGATTTTTACTGGTGTTCTTGACAGCAACAACATAAAACTAGTCTCTTATCATTATAGTGATGAATGAGATCTTTCTATGATTTCAAATCTTCATTAATCAAGCAAGAATCTCCTTGGACCTTCAATTATGAATTCTGAATTGGATTTCTGGAAATTCCAGCTGGTGGCTGCAGTAGTTGAAGATTGCTGTTGTGAAAGAATGTATCAACTTAAGTCACTAATGTGTAAAGTTTGTGTTTCTTTTATGTGCAAAATTTTGAGACTACAAGAAATGGAAGTGCTAATACTCAACCTGGGAAATATTTTGCTGAAAGTGAAATTCTTAAGCTGAATTTGATGCAATTTCTTGTGAGAAATCCATGTGCAATTTCTTATCAGCAATGACTTGGAACTCATTGATTTAATTCCTGCTTAACCAGTATTTATTTGCTGATTTCCTGGAGTTGCTGGATAACTGAAATAACCTTATGTGACTCCTCTGTGATCTGAATTCTAGAAAAGGAATGATCATGATGCTCATCAGAGAAGAAGAGCTCAAGAGAGGTAAACTGAAACTGGATTCCTTGAAAATCCAGAAAGCTGATATTTGATGTTGTTGAGAAGTTATTCAGAATCTATGGTGTTGTTTGTTCGAGTTTACTGAGGCTGCTGTAGATGATCAATGAAGCTATTGTTCATGAGTACAAAGCAAGAGAAGTTAACTGCAGGATTTGTTCAGATTGGCACAGAAGCTGAAGGCTGGAATTCTGTTGTAATATGTAGAATGCAGTTATTAGAAAATTGTTGATTCAATGGAAGACTCAAGCAAGGTTGGGAAGTAAGATTTGGTTTCTAAGATAAAGAAAGTGATGCTGGAAGAATGAATAGCTACATTAGCTTGAAGAGATGCTGGATTTTTAGATATGGAAACTTGATTGGAATGCAAGTAGGAAAACTGCAGAACTGATAAATGCTGTGACTTTGTATCAAGATGTATCAAAAATCAGAGGTAGTATTTAAACGATTAAGAGGCTTAAGTGAAGCCTTACAAGATGCAGAAATATATGGTATTTCAGCTTCCTATGATCTTTTCAAGCTTTAGAACTGAAATGCAAAAGTTAGATGCTGAATCACAAATTAGAGAGGAATTCCAGGATACTACTTTCTGAATTGGTTGAGGAGCTGGAATTACTTCAACTCTCGATTTTTGGAACTGTTAAGTACAGAAGCTGTTCATATCAACTTGATGTATTTGAATCTCTTGTACTACACCTGATAGAAATGATTTAGAGGTATTATCTATTTATTATTTCTATGCCCTTAATTTTCTGAAGATGCAACCTTTAAGAAAACTGGAAGTTACCACTGAGTTGCTGGAGCAGGACTTAACTACTTTTCCATGTGTTGAAGTTGCTGATTTTCCTAGCTGCATTTCAATGCTGAAATCTGTGAGTTTTATTGAGTTTTAAGGTTGGGAGTTGATCAGGAACTAGTCCATTAAATCCCTGATTACAAGGACCAAGTTCAACTTTGCAAAAATGCTATTCAGATTTAAATTTGAATGACTCAATTTCTGAATTATGGTTTTCCAGAATTCAACATTTACTTTTGATTTATAGGGGTGCCAAAAGTTTTTGAGCATAAGGAAATCAATGAAAGGAGTCAAGATCCAAGCACTGAAATTTTGGTAATGGATTTATGATTTTGAAGCAGTGAGCACAGAAATTCCAGACTCTTAAAAGATAATCTGTAGTTGTTCTACAGAAATATGACAAGAAGTAGTTGTGCCAGTTGTGGTTGTTATTTCACTGCATTGCTAGTATTTAGAAGTTGCTGTAAGATTTAGCATGCTAAGTTTGATGGTAATCTTTTATGATCTTAAGACAAGTCATGGTTGTTGAATTCTGGAATCAGTTTTTGAAAACTAGAGCTGAATCAATTTTAATTTGTCCTCATCAGCATGATTCTGAAGTGAAGCTTTAAGAGCTGAATGATATTCTGCAGATTCAATTTTCTATTTCCCGACCAACAGCAACCATCTTCCCTATTCGAACTCAAATTCTGAAATTGGGAGTTGCAGGTGATCAAAGCTGCAATTGGTAGAAACAGAGAACAAACTCTGCAGCAGAAAAGGAATAAAACAGTGGTTCAAGTGTCTTAAGTATTTGTTTTGCTATTTTGTATTGCATTGTCCGAGACGGCCAATGTTTTAAGTGTGGGGGAGGGAGCTCTTTTCCATAAGGGGATGTGAAATTGTTAAGCTTTCAAAGTGATGGAATGAAGTGGAAAAACAGTAAAAACAGTGAAGAAAGAAAAACATTTGAAAAAAAATGGCACATTCAAGAGAGTATCAAGTGGAAGATAGAGTATCAAAATTTTATGTTTGCCATCAAATTGAAGGGGAGTTTAGCTTGATGTTTTGAATTGGTAATGACAAATGATATTCATTTCTTTTCACATCAAAATGGTCAACTCATCAAGTATATTCCTCCAATACTCTCATCTCCTCAATTCTTCATTGAATTCTTTTCTTTTACCATTTCATTCACTTTCATTGTTCTTTTTGATTCCATTTTAATTTTTCATGATAAATTCCTTTTGATTCATGTATGCTATGTTTATGGTGGTGGAGAATTAGAAACTAAGCAAGCTTATGGTAGTGAAATGTTGTGAGTGACATTAAGTGAGCTCCACTTATACACATTTTTGAGTGCGAGAGTTAGAATAGGTAAATCCATTGTGAGATTGCAACTTGCTTAATTTTTCAATTGGATTGAAACTACCATACCTACTGATTATTGTTTAGATTGTATTCATGATTGTTTGTGATCTTTAAGATGACCTTAGTTAAATTCTTTTTACTATCTTTTAGGTATTGCTAGGGAATTGTTGTGGAGATGATTTTTAGTTTTCTTTACTTGAACGGGACGTTCAAGACTAAGTGTGGAGGATTTGATAACCATGATTTTGCTACATTATTTTAATTCATAATGCATGTTTTTAATGGTTTTTTCATAGCTTAATCTCACATATACATTATATTTCATAATTGCATGTGATCTTGGACTTAATTGCAATTTAGCCAATTATCATGGTATTTGATGCTAATCTTTGATTATTATTTTATAGGCATCAAAAGGGTCATGGACCCGATCAAATTAGATCGCATTTGGGCTCAAATCAAGGGCTTAATGAGGCAATCAAACCTTGGAGCATTATGAACCGTCCGTTGAAGATCAGAGAGATCTGAGCCATCCGTTGAGAATCTGGTCAATCCGACCTAATGAGAAGCAGATTTGAGCTATTGATGAAGATCCGAGAGTTTTGATCCAGATATGAAGACATCACAGCCGTTGATCAAGCCCGAGCAATCTGGACTGTCCGATTTAATCTGAGGAGTATTTAAACTCGAGAGAAGCTACAGTGATGCTGGGCTCGGCTTCCTCGCGACATTCCACTGTAGCTTCTTCTTCTCCACCGCGACGCCGAAGTCCCCGTTCCAAATTCCAGATCAGTAAGCAATTCTTCTTCATCGCCGGCGATTCCCGAGCTCCGGTGATCTTCGTCTGAGGTCACAGAGAGCGGTAGAGGGAGTTTCCCAGTCCGCAGTGCTTGTTCTGTCTACCGCAATCCAGCTCGAGGGTGTTTCCCAGATCTGGATTTTCATCGGCATCGGATGCTTTCGAGGGTGTTTCCCAGAAGCTTCTGATTGCATTTCCTCCCCATTTCATCAGTTGCATTCGACTGGATCTGATCAGCCAATCGAGTGTGCGCAAAATCCAGATTCAGCTGTTGTTTCTTCGGGCGTTGAAAAATTCAGCCGATTATGAGATCGAGGGTGTTTCCCAGATGTTATGAGGAGTCGGCTGGATTAGTTGGAAGTTTGTTTTGTCGTTGGTGGTCACCCGAAGGGTGTTTCTCAGAGGTGCTCTATTTCTTGGTAGGTTGAAGAAGTTTTGCTACGGGTTGTGGTTTAAGGAATGCTAGGGTTTAGATTCCTTTATCTTGTTCTTGAATTGCTCTCACATTTGCTCAGATCCTAAGATCTGATTCAATTTTCTTGCTATTTCTCTTGTTTCATGTTTTCTGCAAATTTGTTTCTGAGTTTTTGCTTACCATTCTGATTTCTTGAATTACAGCAATCCAAATCTTGTTCAACTACTGATTAATTTGCAATCCAGTTAGTGTTTGACATTAGACGTTCTTGTTAGCATTAGTTTATTAGTTTTGGTTATTTAATTAGCAAAGTTTTTGTTCGGTTCATTGGATATGCTATGATTGTGCCATGCCTTTATGTTGAATGCTTATTTTGATGTATTGATTGCTACCTCTGCTCAATGCTATTGTGACTGAATGTTTGAGCTTGACTGTGAAGTTGATTGAGATTATTCATTGGATTTTGTTTCGGATTCTACAAGTGTGTTTGAACCTTGAGTTTAATTAGTGCTATGCTTGTGAATTGAGGATATGATAATTGATTTATTAGATTAAATGATGCTTTAGAATATGAACTTAATTAATACCAATTTGTTGAGATGAAGTGGATCATGTTTAGATGAAAATAACATTTCTTTGAATCCATTTTGCTTGTTCTAGTGCATTCTTAAGAACTAGATATATTCAAGTTGAAATAAGGATTTGATTGGAATCAATTCTAGAGTTAACACACATTCACTAGTTTTCCCTTGGAAAAATACGACTTGGGACTCATTACTACAACACTTGTTTTAATTTTAATGAGCTCCAATATTTATTAATTTGGATGTGCCACGTGACACGAGAAAAGGCCAACACCAGTCACCCCTGACGCCAGTCAGCCATCTCACGCATAATGGTGAGACCGAGTGGGTAGGGTTGCGACAACCGTGCACTCTGTCATCACTTCTCCTGATGAGTGACCGAGTGGACGGGATGCTGTCGGAGTACACCTATCCTCCTACCCCAAATCATAAATGGGGGAGCGCAATGCTCTCATCTCCCGGTACACCATGATGGGGACGGATCCCAGCGTGCTACCACGCTGCAGTACACTACCCATGAGCGTCCAAGCAGAGCACCACCGAGCAAACTGACGTGCTATCACGCTGTGTCACACTACCCCTGAGCGGACCAGCGGAGCACCGACAGAGATGAAACTAGAGATGTGCTCAACAATAATGGAGCAAACTATCGCGCAGCATGCAATCATGCGAATGGTGCATGACACTAAGCATGACAAAATACTGAGTAGCATGGCAATATCTATATATATATAAAAAATGTGTACCATAGGATAATGAGCCAAATCAAAGGTACACAGATCAGATAAGGTATAAAACCTAGGTCCTGATCATAATAATAAAAACATGGTTGTGTCACTACCCCTATAAGCATGTATAATCGGATAAGTACTAGCATGATGTGCATAACAAATAAACAAACAAGCATGTAACAGATCGGGTAGTGATCAACCGAAGCAGATAAGAAAACACAATCGTTGCTATTTGTTAAAGACATTACTATGCATATCAAATGACATAAAGTCAAAGTACCCGTCTCCAATTGAAAAGTCCAAACTGATCCAAATTCGACGTTGAGTTACTCGTCTCGCGTCAAAGTCCTGTAGTAAATCATACAGTTTAGCTAAGTTAATTATAAACAAATAGCTAAACAAATTTCTAATCCACCGACCATCTAGGGTTAGTTTCATTAACCCTAATTACACCATTAGATTAATTCTAGACCTAAGTTAACAATTATTGCTAACACAACTAGCAATCATACACCACGAAGATCAAAACCCTAAACCTTACCTCAATTCACAGCTAAGGGTTGCGGCCAGAATAGGGCTGTCGGCTACTGCAATTCAAAGTAAACAGCTGCTGGACAAAGAAACCCTAATCAACAAATTTTCCTTTCCAAACTAAGTACCCAAATCCGAAATCATTACCTCTACGGTGGTAGCAAGCAGCACAGAAGCTAGTAGTGGCACTAGGTCAAAATAGGTTGCTTGGCAGAACCCTTGAAGTCCGGATAACCCTTCCACTCCGGCGATCAGTGGTGGCTCCAACTTGATCCAGTGGTGCCAAACAAACCAGGTAGGGCACTGAGGGCGCGAAGAAGTTGAGGATCGGGTGAGGAGACGCCGCAGAAGCTAGGGCACGATGAGAGATCTGCTGGAAAATCTCGGTGGCTGACATAGAGGAGATTAGAGATGAGATTTGTGGTGGGTCGGCGCTGCTCTGTGCGGTGGTGACCTAGAGCAGAGGCGTCGCAAGAGAAAGGGCGATCGACACTAGGGTTCCTATGGCCGACGGTGTCTCGGAAGGGTGAGGGACTCGCAGGTCGGCCGGGGCTAAGACAGAGGAAGCCGCGGCACCGGAGTTCCTGGGGTCGGTGATCGGCGTCGGCGGCTCGGCTCGGGAGGGAAAAGAAGAAGAAGATCGGGCTCAGAGAAAAGGAGTGCGGCGTCGAGCGGCAGCGCAATGAATAGAAGACTAGGGCACGGTGAGGAGAGGCTGTATGGGAAGAAGAAGAGAAATAAGAGGAGGAAAACCGTCGACGGTCGACAGTTAGGGCACGGGTCTCGACAGGGAAAGAAGAGGGGCGTGCGGGTTTCAGCGAGGAAGGGAAACGAAGAAAAATAAAAATAAAAAGAAACGGAAAAGGAATTATAAATATAAACATTTCCTCGCTTAAATGGGTAGTCTAAACAGGCTTTCCCAGTCCCTGTTTTTATCCCCGTAAACTTGTTCATACGAGCTTCGAAAAATTCCCGAAAAATTTCTAAATATTTCAAAAAATTTCCCTTATTATTATTTGCCCTTTTCCGGTATTTTACATTCTCCCCTACTAATAAAAAATTTGGTCCCCAAATTTCGTTATCTACCATCAGCAAATACTAACAACAGGTAAAGCGTATAAATGCTGAACGGTAAACTAAATCACATACCTCAAGTGAAAAGATGGGGGTATCGAGCTCGGATAGTATCCTTGCGCTCCCAAGTAGCCTCCTCATCCGTATGATGCTGCTATCCGACTTCAACCAGTCGGATAGTCTTGTTCCACAACTGACGCTCTTTCCAGTCCAGAATCTGTACTGGAACCTCCTCATAAGTGACGTCAGGCTGAACTGGAACTGAGACATCTGTCAGCACATGTGTTGGGTCGGGTACGTATCTTCTCAGCATAGATACGTGGAATACATCGTACACGCCTCCCAGGGACGGTGGTAGTGCCAGCCGGTAAGCTACTGCTCCAATCCTCTCCAAGATCTGGAAAGGGCCAATGTATCGCGGAGCTAGCTTACCTCTGAGGCCAAATCTCTTCACCCCTTTCATGGGTGAAACTCGCAAAAATACATGGTCGCCAATAGAGAACTCCAAAGGTCTGCGTCTCCGATCAGCATAACTCTTCTGGCGGTCTTGCGCCTCTGACATCCTCCGTTTGATAGTACGGACCAACTCTGCCTCATGCTGAGCTCTATGAGGTCCCAACAGCTGGGCCTCCCCAACCTTATCCCAGAGGGTGGGTGTTTGACAAGGCCTACCATACAACGCTTCAAACGGTGCCATCTGGATAGCCGAATGAAAGCTGTTGTTGTAGGCGAACTCTACCAATGGCAAATAGTCCTCCCAACTGCCTCCAAAATCCAATACACACGATCTCAACAAGTCCTCTAGAGTCTGAATGGTCCACTATGACTGTCCATCTGTCTGCGGATGTAAAGCTGTACTGAAACGGAGCTAAGTGCCCAAGGCCTGCTGCAGACTCTGCCAGAATCGAGACGTGAACCGGGGGTCTCTGTCCGAAATAATAGTTAAAGGGACACCATGTAATCTGATGATCTCCCAACAATATAGATCTGCCAATCGATCCAGGGAATCTGTCCTCCGGATTGCTAAAAAGTGTGCGGATTTGGTTAATCGATCAATTGTTGGTTGCTACTCGGAAAACCTAGAGGTTCCACTGTACAAAAATTTTGTACAAAGGTCTGAACCTTTTCTTAGCTACCATGTGTTCTTTTAAATTAAATTTTGGATCGCCTGCGGAACTTAACACGTTTGATCCAAAACTTAATCTATTCGTTCTTTTAGGTTTTGACTTGGGTCTCCTGCGGAACTTAACACGTTCGACCCAAATCACCTTAAGTTATTAATTCCATTAAACATTAATTTCCATAATTGGTTCCCAGTACTGACGTGGCGAGGCACATGGCCTTCTTGGATATGGGAGCAACCACCACCGACTAGACAAAACCTTTTATAGAAAGCTAATATTTAATTTCCTAAAATAACTTTAGGTTAACCGAAAAGAACAATCAAATCACAAGGAAAAATAAAACAAAAGAACACAACATCGAAAAACATATTCAAAATACTAGAATCGTAAGCCTCTTGTATTTGGTATTATTTCCATAAATAACTAGCATGATGCGGAAAGGAAAAATTACTAGTTATACCTTCTAGAAAGACCTCTTGATCTTCTACCGTATTCCTCTTCTAACCTCGGACGTTGTGTGGGCAACGATCTTCCGAGATGAGAAACCACCAACCACCTTCTTCTCCTCCTAGCTAGGTTCGGCCACAAAGAAGCTTTACCAAGGATGAAGAACAAAACACCAACCAAGCTCCAAGAGATGCAAGCTTTCTCTTCTTCTTCTTCTCCAAGTAGTATCCGGCCACCGCAAGAGCTCCAAGGGAGAGAGAGGTTCGGCCACCACAAGAGGAAGAGAGGGAGATGATGATGATGGCCGGCCACACCAAGGAACAAAAGAGGGAGAGAAATAATAGAGGTTGTGTGTCATGAAGGCACCCTCACCCTTTCTTTTATATTCTTTGGCCTAGGCAAATTAGGAAATTTAATTACAATAAAATTTCCTTAATTTCCTTGACATGATTTAATTGAGAAAAATAAAATAAAATTTCCCCAATTAAATTCTAATGGCCGGCCACATCATGAAATCAAATTAGACAAGTTTCAATCAACAATTAAAACTTCCTAATTTGTTTCCGGAAATTTTAAAATTAAAATTTCTCTTCAAAATCTCTTCATGGTTGATAAAAAGAAATTTCCATAATTTTAATTTTACAATATGTGAATAATTTTTAAAGAGAAAATAAAATATCTCACCAATCTACAAATAAGGAAAGAGATTTAATCTCTTTCTTTAATCTTTTGTAGATTTTTTACAAGAGAGATAATTTAATTTTAATTCTCTTTAATAAATTATATTTTCCACATAATAAAAATTAAAATTAAAATTCTTTTTAATTTAATTTGGCCGGCCCCTCTAGCTTGGGTTCAAGCTAGGGCCGGGCACCCCAATTTATACCTAGGCCGGCCCTAGCTTGGTTCCTAAGCTAGCTTGGCCGGCCCCCTTTGGGTGGGTATAGAAGGTGGGTATAGGTGGGTATAGTACTCTATAAATAAGAGGCTACGATAGGGACCGAGAGGAGGAATTGGTTTTGGTCTCCCGATAAAATTAAGCATCCCGTGTTCGCCCCGAACACACAACTCAATTTTATCAATAATAATTCATTCCACTAGAGAACTATTATTGAACTACCGCACCAATCCCAAATTACATTTTTGGGCTCCTTCTTATTATGAGTGTGTTAGTCTCCCTGTGTTTAAGATATCGAATGTCCACTAATTAAGTGAGTTACTGACAACTCATTTAATTAATATCTTAGTCCAAGAGTAGTACCACTCAACCTTATCGTCATGTCGGACTAAGTCCACCTGCACGGTTTAACATGACAATCCTTATGAGCTCCTCTTGGGGACATTATCAACCTAGTATCTCTAGGACACTCCTTCTATAATCAACAACACACTATAAGTGATACCATTTCCCAACTTATCGGGCTTATTGATTCATCGAACTAAATCTCACCCACTGATAAATTAAAGAAATAAATATGAAATATATGTGCTTGTTATTATATTAGGATTAAGAGCACACACTTCCATAATAACCGAGGTCTTTGTTTCTTTATAAAGTCAGTATAAAAGAAACGACCTCAAATGGTCCTACTCAATACACTCTAAGTGTACTAGTGTAATTATACAGTCAAGATAAACTGATACCTAATTACACTACGATCTTCTAATGGTTTGTTCCTTTCCATTTTGGTCGTGAGCTACTGTTTATAATTTATTAGGTACTGATAACATCATCTTCTGCATGTGATACCACATACTATGCTATCTACAGTATAAATTAATTGAACAACTACAACTAAATGTAGACAATTTGACCAAATGCGATTCTTTATTCATAATGAATGTTTACAAAGCTTAGGCTTTCAGTATACACTCCAACATCAATGACTACCCAAATCGCGTCATGGCCTCGTCGTGTCCTCGGCAAACCCACCACAAAGTCCATGGTAATATGTTCCCATTTCCTCTCGGGAATAGGAATCCGCTGAAGTAAACCGGCAGGTCTCTGGTGCTCAGCCTTCACCTGCTGACAGACAAGACATCTAGCTACGAATTCCGCGATGTCTTTCTTCATACCGTTCCACCAGTAGGAACACCTCAAATCTCGATACATGCGGGCCCCGCCTGGGTGGATCGTAAATCGAGAGTGATGAGCCTCCTGAAGTAGCTTCTGTAAGACCGGATGAGACTGAGGTACACATAATCTACCTCGGAAGTATATAATACCCTCCTCATCTCGTGTGAACTCGGTCTGCTGCCCAGAAGCTATCTGGCTGCCAATAAACTGCAAATGCTGATCACCAGCTTGGGCCTCTCGGATCCTCGTCCTGATCGACGACTAAGCAACCATGGTAATAAGAATACCCTGCTTTGTCTGTCCCTGCTCCTCAAGGTCTAACCCGGAGAAATCCTGAATCAAGTCTGTGACTGAAGTCCGGTGGTAAGCCAAAGTCCCTTTGGACTTCCTGCTGAATGCATCAGCAACCACATTAGCTTTCCCCGAGTGGTAGCTAATGATACAATCATAATCCTTCAGGAACTCCATCCATCTCCTCTGTCGGAGATTAAGTTCTTTCTGGGTGAAAATATATTTGAGACTCTTATGATCAGTGAGAATCTCAAATGTAATGCCGTATAAATGATGTCGCTAAAGCTTTAGAGCAAAGATGATGACAGCTAACTCCATATCATGAACTGGGTAGTTCTTCTCATGCTCCTTCAACTGTCGAGAAGCATAGGAGACTCCCTGCCGTGCTGCATCAGAACAACGCCCAAACCCTGAAGAGACGCATCGGTGTAGAGTACAAATCCATCCTCTCCAGAAGGTAAAACTAAAACTGGAGCTGACACTAATCTCCCCTTCAGCTCCTGAAAGCTGGTCTCGCAATCCTCAGATCACGTGAACTTCACGCCTTTCCTGGTAAGGCGTGTCAATGGCATAGAAATCCGGGAGAAACCCTCGACGAACCATCTGTAATATCCTGCTAGTCCCAGAAAATTACGGATCTCCTGTACTGATTTCGGCTGCTCCCAACTGGTGACAGCCTCAATCTTCTGAGGGTCTACTGAAAGACCTTTGCTCGAGACCACATGCCCCAGAAAACTGACTGAGGATAACCATAATGCACACTTGCTGAACTTCGTGTATAGCTGATGTCGTCGAAGAGTCTCCAAGACTATGCGAAGATGCTGTGCATGCTCCTCCTCGGAACGCGAGTAGACCAATATATCATCGATGAAAACGATAACAAACTGATCAAGATACTCCAGAAAGACGCGGTTCATCAAGTCTATAAACACCGCTGGAGCATTAGTAAGCCCAAATGACATTACCAAAAACTCATAATGACCGTACCTGGTACGGAAAGCTGTCTTCTGAATATCAGATTCTCTGACTCTCAGCTGATGATATTCGGATCCATATCAATCTTAGAATACACTGATGTACCTCTGAGCTGATCAAACAAATCCTCGATCCATGGTAAGGGGTACTTATTTCTGTCGATCACTGCATTCAGCTGTCTATAGTCAATGCATAATCTCAATGTATCATCCTTCTTCTTGACAAATAACACCGGAGAACCCCATGGAGAAACACTAGGGCGAATAAATACCCTGTATAAAAGATCCTGGAGTTGAACCTTCAGCTCGTTCAACTCTTTTGGTGCCATACAATAAGGAGCTTTCGATGCCGACGCGGTCCCCGGAATCAGCTCAATAGCGAACTCCACTTGCCTTCTGGGAGGCAAACCTGGTAGCTCCTTTGGAAATATATCTGGGTACTCTCGGACTACTGGCACATCGGAGAGCTGCAAACTACTGCTGTAGTCAGTACTAATCAAAAATAACAGAAAACCCTGACAACCATGCGACAGCAGCTTCTGAGCCTGAATCACTGAAATGATCGATATGCCGTAGTCTCTGATGCCAGTGAAATCCCACAAGGGTTGGTTCGTAGGCCGGAATGTGACTACCCTCGTCTGGCAATCAACAGTGGCATGATAGGCTGACAAACAGTCCATGCCAAGAATAATATCAAAGTCGCCATTTCCAATACTAAAAGATCTACCGTAAGTATCATGTTGCCAAAGTCTAATGGGCAACCTCTGACCTCATGTGTGACATCCAATGTATCACCGGATGGTAGGGAGACGGTCAGTCGCTGTAGTCTGAAAGTGGGTAGTCTACCAATCTCCCGCATAAAAGTACGGGATATAAAAGAATGTGAGCTACCAGTATCTATCAGTATATCTGCAGATAAGGCATAAATAGAAATCGTACCACGGAAAATGGATCCGTCAGCTCACTGCGCATCCTCTCTGGTGACCGCATGAATACACCTAGTCTCTGGCGGAGGAAGAGGTGTTAACGCTGCCTGCGACTGCTGCGTTTGGGTAGGAGCCTGCCACTGAGGCAGTACTGGATACTGTGCCAGAGAATTCTGAGAGGGCGGCGACTGATACTGTACCGATGGCTGGGACTGCGTCTGATACTGATCCTGTGGTTGGGGCTTCAGCTGATACTGCCCCTGAGTCAGATAATGAGGTCCCGGAACTGAGCTCTGGGTACCATGGGAGTACTGGGGTACTCCTGTTTGAGCATGCCAAATGCAGCTGCTGAAGGGGAAGCTGTTCCCTGTTGGCGATGTGAGGGTGGAAATCTCCGCCCTCCTCGTCGAGCCCCTGACTGACTATGCTGTCCTCCCTGAGCAATAACTCCGGGAAAGTATGCTGAGCCTTCCGCGGGCAATCTCGACTCTGGTGCCCAGGCAGTTTGCAATAAAAGTAAACTGACTGTCCCAGAGAGCAGGCTGAGGTGATGTGATCGTTGGACCGCGAATGTCGCTGGCGGATTGTTTTCGGTTATGCTGTGGAGACCGGAAACGTCCTGAGGAAGACTGCCCTGTCTTATGAGGCCTACGAAATACCCCAGAAGTACCCTGACCTGGCCGACTGCGACTGCTTTACTGCTGTGTAGCCTGTGGCTGCTGGATCTGTCCAGACGTCTGACCCGACTATTTCCTTTTTCTGTCCGGAAACGCTATCTGCCGAGCTAACTCAATCATAAGTGCTCTGTCCAAAGTCTCCAGGTAAGATGCGTTCCCAAAACCGGAAAGCCATACTTACAAATGTCCATCCAACCCCTGAATGAACTGCTGCATACGTGAACTGTCCTCAGCAACTAGCTCTGGACAAAATCTGGTCAATCTGTCAAACTCTGTATTGTACTCTGTCACCGATCGGTTGTTCTATCATAGACTCAGGAAATCCTACCGGCGAGCCATCTGATAAGCTCGTGGGAAGAAGCGGCTCTCAAAAGCTTCTCTGAACCTTACCCAAGTAATGTTTTGCTCGCCGATGATGGAACGTTGAGTAACCCACCAAGTGTCGGCCTCGTCCCGTAAGTGAAAAGCAGCCAGCTCTGCTTTCTCCCACTCGGAGCAAGCCATGTAGAAGAAGGTCCGCTCCATCGTCTCAATCTAAGACAGGGCCACACTCGGATCAAGGTCTCCTCGGAAGAGTGTAAATCGACTCTTCATCGACTTTGCCAATGCTGGGATCCGAGCTCGTGCCGCGACAATGTCAGTGAAGTGGATAGGGACGACTGTAGGAGCTGGCGGAAATACTGGAGCTGGTGCTACAGGTGGTACCGTTGAATAGACCGGGGAAGGTACTCCCGGTGTTGTCGCATAGACTGGAGCATATACCGTCGGTGGCACTGCAGGGTCAGCATGGGTGGCCGCGGCTGAATGTACGGTAGGTAGTGGTACCAGATGTGAAGCAACCGGTATCGCTGGTGCAGGTGCTGTTGGGTATACAGTAGGTACTGGGGGCACAGGTGCCACTGGTGGTGCCGGGTACGCCGTAGGCTGGGCCGGAGCAAGTGCGGGGTATGCCGGTAGTACCCCTGGTGGTACCGTAAATACGGTAGGAGTGGGTACAGTCGATACAGCCGAGGTAGGTACCTCTAAAGGAGCCATTGGGATCTGAGAGCCCGACGTGCCCGTAGTATCCTAAGTCTGTCCCTGACTGACAGGCTCAACCCCAGTAGACATCTCTGGCAAGTCCAGAGATCCCAAGGTCCTCGTACGTGGCCGTCCAGCACCACGTCTAGCAGCAATACGTGTAGATCTCCTCATATCTGTTAAGTTATATAACAGATATTACTACAAATATAACAATCATAAAAATAAACATTATACCTATTTACCGTCTGGAGATGTTTCGTCGCTGTCCAGTCCCCATATTACCTTGGAATTCCGTACAAGAAAACCACCGGAAATCCATATAAATCCGAAATGGAAGTCCGAAACATAAACATAATGGAAATCCATGCTAATCCAAAATCAACATCCAGTTTGACTCGCAAACTTGGGCTAACCCAAATATCCAGAACACCATAAGCAGGTATCATAACCTGCTCTGATACCAATACCAATAAATTGGTATCAGATAAATCTTAAAAATCCGTAATACGAAAAACAAACAAGTATCGCCAAACTTGGCTCTGATACCAAATAAATTATCACGTCCTGAGGGAGTCCTTGTCCGAAGAAATTTCGACAGCATCTCCCCTGTACGGGTGACAATCTGCAACTTCTACAATGCCCTCAGGGCCACATATACATCGGCCAACACGGTCGGAACAATAATAATAATAAACATAACACACATCCAAACATCCACGCAATTTAATAGTGAATAACTAAAGCAATGATAAGAAGACTAAAAAACAACCCTACTCAACTACACGCATAAAACTCAAAACATATTTCCTACTCCACTACACCCATAAAGCACAAATCCGACGGAATAAATCCACTCACCTCTTTTGCCGTCTAGGCAGGCATGCAGTAAAATAAATTCGAATGAAAGTTATCGACAATATCCATATAGTAAACTGATGCAAGTCCAGATGTATCAAAACAACACAAGTCTAAACATAGCCTAAACAAGAAAAACTAAAAGATCAACACACGTCCTCGTGGACTGCAGGGGACTAGCGACTGGAACTCTCCGGACAGCATCAACCTGAAAATAGCAACGGAGGAGGGTGTGAGTCCAACACTCAGCGGGTATCAACTGATATGCATAATAAAGAAAATAATAACCAGCACTAATCATGCGTACAGTCTCCTGATACAAGAAGGATAAATGCAACTGAACCAAGCAGGAGAAAAACTGTACTAACCAGGACCAAGGTATAAGTACAACAGGGTTGTCAGACCAAAAGTATCATAAATCTTGTATGCATGTCAATCATATGCATCCATATAAATGCAGCAAGTAAATGCAGCAAACACAAGCAATAAATGCATCATGCATATGATGTAAATGTCATGGTCAACCCTGACGCCAGTCAGCCATCTCACACACAATGGTGAGACCGAGTGGGTAGGGCTGTGACAATCGTGCACTTTGCCATCACTGCTCCTGGTGAGTGACCGAGTGGACGAGATACTGTCGGAGTACACCTATCCTCCTACCCCAAATCATAAATGGGGGAGCGCAATGCTCTCATCTCCCGGTACACCATGACGGGGAGAGTGTTGGTTAGTACTAGGAAAATGTACCGGTTCTACTGTATAAAATTTTTTTGTACAAGTGTCGAACCTTTCCTTAAATAACTTATTGTGTTCTTTAGAAGTTAAATTAGGAATCCCAGACGGAACTTAACATCATTGATTCCAAATTTAACTTATCTGTGCTTAATGGTTTAGATTTGAATTGCAATCTGAACTTAACACTATTGATTCAAATCCACCTATGTTATTAATTCCATTAAATATTAATTTCTAAAATTGGCTTCCAGGACTGCATGGCGAGGCACATGACCTTCTTGGATATGGGAGCAACCACCACCGCCTAGACAAAGCCTTTTAAGGAAAGCTAATATTTAATTTCCTTAAATAACTCTAGGTTAACCAAAAAGAACAATTGAATCATAAATTTGAAAAAGAAATTCGATAAACTAGATCTAATTGCTTATTGTATTTAGAATTCTTACAAAGAAAATAACTGGTATGATGCGGAAGAAAATTACTAGTTATACATTCTCTTTGTAAGCTAACGATCTCAAGATCTTCTGTCGTATTCCTCGCCTCACCTTGGACGTCATGTGGGCGACGATCCTCCAAGATGAACACCACCCAAAAGCTTCTTCCTCTTCTTCTAAAATCCGGCCACCACCACCACCAAGGAGAAGAGAGCAAAAGGGAAAAGAGAAGAGAGAGGGTTGACCACACCAAGAGAGTCTCTAAGCAAGAGAATAAGAGTTGTATCTCATGAAGCCTCCTCACCCCTTCTTTTATAATACTTGCCTAAGGCAAATAAGGGAATAATTTTTACAAAAATTAAAATCTTCCAAGAGTTTTTCTTTTTCCCTTTTATTTTTCCTTTTCTTTCCTCTTGATTGAATCAATCACCAAATTAGTTGGATGATGATTTTATTTTTATTTTAATTATGGTTGGCCCCTTGCTTGGACACCAAGCAAGGTGGCCAGCCACCTCATGAAGGGAAAAAGGAAAAATATTTTTTTTTATAAAATTTTACAAGAAGAAAAACTCTTATAAAATTTTACAAACTCTCATTCCTAAAGTAGGAGTTAAAAAAGGAAAGTTCTAAAAATTAAAACCATGTTTTAAAATTTAAAACTTCTCTTATAAAATTTCCTTTTTTAACATGGTAATAGAAAATTTAAAATTTAAAACTTATCCTCCTTTTTTTCTTAAACCATGAGGATGGTTAAAAAAGAAAAGTTTTAAAATCTTTTAAACTTTCTTTTAAAACATGTGACATAATTCAAATAAGGAAAGTTTTAAAAAATTAAAATCTCTCTTATAGTTTTCTACAAAGAGAAGATTTTAAAAATTCAAAACAACCCTCCCTTTTTGAATTATTGTGGCCGGCCCCTTCATGCTTGGTCACCAAGCAAAGGGCCGACCCCTATAGAAGAGGATGTGGCCGACCCTTGCTTGGTCACCAAGCATTGGACCGACCCCCTTCTTGGACACCAAAAAGAGCCTTACATTTGGATGAACTTGAGGCTATAATGAGGCTACGACAGGGACCTAGAGGAGAAATTGGTTTTGGCCTTCCGATGAGCTTGAGTATCCCGTGCTCGCCCCGAACACACAACTCAAGTTCATTGAAAATAACTCATTCCACTAGAGAGTTATTATCACACTACCGCACCAATCCCAAATTACATTATGGGCTCCTTCTTATCATGAGTGTGTTAGTCTCCCTATGTTTAAGATTACGAATGCCCACTAATTAAGTAAGTTACTGACAACTCACTTAATTAATATCTAGCTCCAAGAGTAGTACCACTCAACTTCATTGTCATGTCGGACTAAGCCCACCTGTAGGGTTTAAATGACAATCCTTATGAGCTCCTCTTGGGGACATTCTTAACCTAGATAACTAGGACACAGATTCCTTCTATAATCAACAACACACACTATAGGTAATATCATTTCCCAACTTATCGGACATATTGATTTATCGAGCTAAACCTCACCCTTTGATAAGTCAAAGAAATAAATATTAAATATATGTGCTTGTTATTATATTAGGATTAAGAGCACACACTTCCATAATAACTAAGGTTTAGTTCGTTTATTAAGTCAGTACAAAAAGAACTTGCCTTAATTGGTCCTACTCAATACACTTAGAGTGTACTAGTGTAATTTATTAGTCAAGATAAACTAATACCTAATTACACTACAACTATTCCAATGGTTTGTTCCTTTCTATCTTAGTCGTGAGTAACTGTTTATAATTTATAAAGAGCTGATAACATGATCTTCTGTGTGTGACACCACACACCATGTTGTCTACTATATAAATTAATTGAACAATTACATTTAACAAATAAATGTAGATATTGACCAATGTGATTCTTTTATTTCAAAAATAAATGTTTACAAAAGGTAAGCTTTTAGTATACACTTCAACAATTCCATGCATGTTACCACGATGCAGTACACTACCCATGAGCGTCCCAGCGAAGCACCACCGAGCAAACTGACGTGCTACCACGCTGCGTCACACTACCCCTGAGCGGACCAACGAAGCACCGACAGAGATGAAACTGGCGATGTGCTCAACAATAATGGAGCAAACTATCGCGCAGCATGCAATCATGCGAATGATGCATGACACTAAGTATGGCAAAATACTGAGCAGCATGGCAATATCCATATATATATAAAATGTGTACCATAGGACAATGAACCAAATCAAAGGTACACAGATCAGATAAGGTATAAAACCTAGGTCTTGATCATAATAATAAAAACATGGTTATGTCACTACCCCTATAAGCATGCATAATCAGATAAGTACTAGCATGATGTGCATAACAAATAAACAAACAAGCATGTAACAGATCGAGTAGTGATCAACCGAAGCAGATAAGAAAACACAATCGTTGCTATTTGTTAAAGACATTACTATGCATATCAAATGACATAAAGTCAAAGTACCCACCTCCAATCGAAAAGTCTAAACCGGTCCAAATTCGACGTCGAGTTACTCATCTCGCGTCAAAGTCCTGTAGTAAATCGTACAGTTTAGCTAAGTTAATTATAAACAAATAGCTAAACAAATTTCTAATCCACTGACCATCTAGGGTTAGTTTCATTAACCCTAATTACACCATTAGATTAATTCTAGACCTAAGTTAACAATTATTGCTAACACAACTAGCAATCATAACCCACGAAGATCAAAACCCTAAACCTTACCTCAATTCACAGCTAAGGGTTGCGGCCAGAATAGGGCTGTCGGCTACTGCAATTCAAAGTAAACAACTGCTGGACAAAGAAACCCTAATCAACAAATTTTCCTTTCCAAACTAAGTACCCAAATCCGAAATCGTTACCTCTATGGTGGTAGCAAGTAGCACAGAAGCTAGTAGTGGCACTAGGTCAAAATAGGTGGCTCAGCAGAACCCTTGAAGTCCGGATAACCCTTCCACTCTGGCGATTAGTGGTGGCTCCGACTTGATCCAGTGGCGCCAAACAAACTAAGTAGGGCACTGAGGGCGCGAAGAAGGTGAGGATCGGGTGAGGAGACGCCGCAGAAGCTAGGGCATGATGAGAGATCTGCTGGAAAATCTCGGTGGCTGGCACAGAGGAGATCAGAGAAGAGATCTGTGGTGGGTCGGCACTGCTCTGTGCGGCGGCGACCTAGGGCAGAGGCATCACAAGAGAAAGGGCGATCGACGCTAGGGTTCCTGTGGCCGACGGTGTCTCAGAAGGGTGAGGGAGTCGCAGGTCGGCCGGGGCTAAGACAGAGGAAGCCGCGGCACCGGAATTCCTGGGGTCGGTGATCGACGTCGGCGGCTCAGCTCAGGAGGGAAAAGAAGAAGAAGATCAGGCTCGGAGAAAAGGAGTGCGGCGTCGAGCGGCAGCGTGATGAATAGAAGACTAGGGCACGGTGAGGAGAGGCTGTATGGGAAGAAGAAGAGAAATAAGAGGAGGAAAACTGTCGACGGTCGACGGTTAGGGCATGGGTCGCGACGGGGAAAGAAGAGGGGTGCGCGGGTTTCGGCGAGGAAGGGAAACGAAGAAAAATAAAAATAAAAAGAAACGGAAAAGGAATTATAAATATAAACATTTTCTCGCTTAAATGGGTAGTCTAAACATGCTTTCCTGACCCTCGTTTTTATCCCCGTAAACTTGTCCATACGAGCTCCGAAAAATTCTCGAAAAATTTCTAAAAATTCTGAAAAATTTCCCTTATTATTATCTGCCCTTTTCTGGTATTTTACATGTATGCATGAACATGTGATCATAGTAAACTAACCAAAAATGTACCCAACAATATCAATATTCGATACAAAAAGAAAACCAAAATTTCAAACAACAGAAAGTACATCAACTCAAACCAAAATCTAAACTTGAGTGGGATTGACAGTCAGGACCTTTGAGAGACATGACATATCCTCTACCTGCTAACCTGAAAATAGAAGAAAAATAAGGGATAGTGAGTACAACAACTTAGTGGGTAGAAGAAGATAGTACATGAAAAATATATTGATAGGAGATAAAAGAATACAATCTCAGGTAAAATACTTACTAATCAATGTAAGTATCCTAACATAATCACTAGCTAACTAAAAGTATAACCAATAATATAACACTTCACTAACTTGCTCAACCAAATATAATCAACAAATCGGGAGTATATACAGTACATCCAAACTTGCACGAACAAATACATGACTGACATATATAACAAGTATATAACAAGCACTGACTGTAGAAGAATATTTTACCACAGATGCCCCATGGATAGTTAGGATAAACAAAGTCACTGTCTGCAGGCAAACTCGTTACCACGAATGATCTCATAGGCAGACAAGATAAGTAAACAGTCACTATCTACGGGTAAACTCGCTACCATGAATGGTCGCGTGGGAAGATAGGGTATATACGTAGCTATCTAGCTACGAACTACACGCTAACTCGCTACCATGAATGATCTTATGGGCAGTCGTATATATCATGATCGTTAACGACTCATTCTCAACCATGGGAGACAATGGTTGACAGGATATACTAATGGTCGTTAACGACTCTCTCAACCACTAATGAGAGACAATGGTCGACAAGATGTACTAATGGTCGTTGACGACTCTCTCAACCACAAATGGGAGACAATGGTCGACATGATATACTAACGGTTGTTGACGACTCTCTCAACTACGAATAGGAGATAATGGTCGCCAGGATATACTAATGGTCACTAACGACTCTCTCAACCATGAATGGGAGACAGGTCGACAGGATATACTAACCAAGGGTCTAGTAGGATACTAGAAATACTACATTGTGGTATTATCTTACTAATGTATAAGCATGAGCCTATATAACAAGTAAGGGTATACTTGGATACTCAGTATCTTATACTACGATATAATCTTACTAATATATAGGCAGAAAATAGACAATCAGGTTTCAACATACTAATCAACCAAGTTCATCAAGAGAATACTAGTCATCTATTATTAATATCTCAACTAATTCCATGGTATCATCACACATATAATAAACAATGGGGTTAAGATCAAGTAATCCTAGAGATTGATTTGAAAGGAAAAGCCTAGTGGAATACGCTATCTCTCTTCTAGGGTGTGATTTCTATCAAGTATATGTTAGCACTATCTCACTAATATATATGCCCTCACAAGTATACAACTATACTACATATAATATCAATGCCCTGCGAGCATGAGCCTAAGTATATAACAATATTATAATACAAATTTATGAACATAAGCTATAGGCCTAAATAATAACAAGGATCTATTAAGATACTCAATCTTCTATACCATGGTATAAAATAATAAATAAAAGTTTAGCAAGATGCTCGATATCCTATGCTTCGGTATGATCATCCTAATAATAAGTACAAACTCAAATCATCTACCAAGGGGTCTAGTAAAATATCCAACGTCCTACACTATAGTATGGTAATATCGTGCATACATATAAACACAATCATGAATAACAAACATAACAACATAGCTATCAACAATAGGTCAATATATAAGGACAAACAATAAGGTATTAAACTCAAGAGAGATATAGGATGAACTTAAGGTAAACAAGTAACTGCGACCTTATCAAAACATGACAATAACCAATCATACACTATAATCAAAGCTATCAAGAAGATAAGCAGGATCTACCTAACTCAAATGTAAATCATCTTATCTGTCTTCAAGTAAAAGAGTATGCCTCGAGCTCAAATCCTACAAGCACCGGGTACGAGGAAAAAATTAAGTATTATAATAAATCTTACTAACTATAAATAGTCTAGATAGGTAAACCATTTAACTTTCTCTGTTCAATCTTGCTTTCCCAGATGGGTCTCCAATAAATCTCAAATTTATTAGAAGTTAATTAGTTACTAGATTGAATTAATTAATCAACCTATTAATTAATTCATCTATGCATTTAATTTTAATCTATAATTAAATCATCAATCAACTTAATCAATTAATCCACTAAATTGATTATTTAATTAACTAATTGCTTATCAATCAACGTATTAGTCTCCACCAATTAAGCCAACTTATCTTTATCATTTGTTCCACCAATTAATTAGCTTACTAAATCAATAACATGTTAATTAACTTATGGAAACTCCAATCTCCTGTTAATTAAACCATAATCCTAATTTAATTAACTGTACTCACTGTGGATCCAATGGTCGGCAATGGCATCAGGCAGCAAGCACAGTCGGCTGGCGATGGCCGCCACCGTAGTGACAGCTACGCCACACTACAGCTACGACAGCAATGATTGCTATCTGTGGTAAGTAGTCAAGGTGAGACGTGTTGGGCGTTATACTTGGCAGACGAAAGGGTTCGTCCCTTTCGCTGCTGCAAACGCCAGGGAGACGAAGGGGCGTCCTTTCCCCTTCGTCTTCCTTAGCCTTCTTATAAGAGGCGTCCAAGTGCAGATCGAGAGGTAGAGCTTTTAGCGAGGTGATCAGGGAGCATCGAGAGATCGTGGGAGAGCAAAGGGAGAGCATTCGGCTAGGATTTGGTTCGTGAACGTTGAAGCACTTTCCGGTTGCTCCGTGATCGTGCTTCCGACAGCGGCAACCTCTTCGTCGACCGCCGGCGTCTTCGGTTGCGGTTCTTCGGGAGATCACTGTGAGTGTTTATAATTACCGCATCGTTTTATTTTATCTTTGTATTGTTTTAGTTTTCATGCTCTCAAAACTACCAACAAGACGTGCGCATTTGGTGGTCAAGCGGTTGACAGTGGCGGCGGCGCACAAAGGAACGATGGAGGGTTGTTGTCAGGTGAATCAGCGGTAGCAGCAAGGCGCACGGCGTCCCCCGCGGTGGCTTCTTGGAGTAGGCAACGGATGGCGACGGTCGGCAGGACCCCAACAAAGGCATCGGTGACGGCAATGGATCTGCTGTCATGGACAGCGCTGGTGGTCGGGTATCGCAACAGTGGTAGTGGGAGGCGACGCGGTGGCTCGAGGCTGCGACAGTCGACAACGATGCGCAATAGTGGCGTCACCACACAGCGGCGTCGTCGCACGTCGACAGTCGGGAAATCATCATCGGGAACAAACGAGACGCGGCGTCGGTGGAGGTGCGTGCAATGTCGTTGTTGTATTGCGCCGCGACAGCGTCGGATCACGCTGCAGAGCAGCGGCGGAGGAGACTGGTGTGGCGACGGACAACCGCCAGTGCTCACGAGGAGGTAGGGATGCCCTCGATGGCCGGAAGAGGGGTTCTCCAGCAAATGTCCGGGCGACGGCGGGGAAGCGTGACGCCGGCGGTGGGGGCTCGCGGACAGCCGGTGCGGCGAGGTCACAGGCATCGCGTGCGCGCAAGGAAGAAAACGGCGGAGAGAAATCAAAACCTAGGTTTTGATTAATTAAACTTAGTTTTATATGCTTATTAAATCCCACTTTAATTGGATATTGTAAACATGCTTTAAATATTATCCATTTATACCCCTTAAAATATCCAACCAATATATTTGTTTCCCTTAAAATAATTTAATTATGTCGTATTTAAATTATATTTAAATCTTTATTATATTTTTGGTATATTACATTCTCTCTCACTAATAAAAATTTGATCACTAAATTTACTACTCAATATTTAATATAAAGATATCCTCATCTAAGGATAACACCATGTAGAACACCCCTATAATACTGCATTCTAATATCTCAAAAAGTTTATAATGGTATGGGATCCCCTATACACCACTTAATCTACTACTAAATTAAATAATCACTACGCTATGAGTTATGAGCCCACGGTGGTTCCACTACACCCACGTTACCTTCTAGCTAATTGTTGTGTGTAAAATCCACTAGGTATAGATAATCTTCTAACTTCCTCTGATGTCCATCTTGCATGCTCGAAGTAATTCCTCCAGTTAGTGAATGGTACACTCTGTCTTTCTATCTGTCTGAAATTCTGCACAAAAATGAAGTGCTATACACATGACTCATTGGAAACTCCGCACAATGATCCAAAGAGTCAATCTAGCATGCCAGTAGAAAATGGTCAAACTTAGTTAATCGATCAACGTGCACTCAATTCAAATCATGCACCGTCCAAAATCCATCGTACTATAGTCCCTTTTCACTTAGGTACAAAATCTCTTGAAGTAAGCCTGCTAGTCTCTGTCACTCCTTGTGTGTTATGGGTTCACCATGCTTCCGCTACGTCACTCTGATATTCTGTCTTCACCTGTTGACAACCTGACATCGACCTGCAAAGTCCCCAATATCTTTAACCTGAGACTGTGCTTCTTGATCTCCAATAGATTATTGGCGAGCCCGACACCTGCTTTCCAACTCGGTATCAGTTGGTTCCATAGAAGTATCTACCTTCTTTGCATCAGGTTCGGGTCTCAAAGTGTCAACTAAGAGCTTCCATGGTCAAACCCAACCAAGACTGTGAATAGAACGACTCACTAGGTGTTGTCATGTTAAAACCAAGTAAGTGAGTATCTAATAAACATGTATAGAAACATCTACACAATCCAACACTATTTGAAAAAGTCTAACCAACCATATCTTAATTCCTATGATATCCAACTTGTCTAACATTAGCCTACACCAAGTAGTGAATACAAAAGGCAAGATAATCATAAGAGGTATGCCTTACTTTCGTATAGCTCAGAGATGTCCTTTGACTTGGCTTGTCCCAAACTCAAAAAAATCATAAATCGAAACGAGATTAAAATCCTAAAAACACAAAAACCAGCATTTGAACTCGAACCTATCGCTGATACCAATAGAAGATCCACCCTATCCTAAACACCATTACTCTACCTTCATTCCTCCCTAATTAAGAATAGTCCCATTGAGTGGATAATCCATCAGTATATAGAAGAGGAAGCATACTAGCACAAGCTGTCAATATGTTGAAGACAAAAAGTTGACAACATTAATGGTGATCCTTAACACACCAATTAATGATGATGTTGTTGGTGCGATTAAACACCAATGATTCAACTTAGATTTTGATGAATGACAAATGGTTTAAAGTTAGATGTTATATTTTCTAACCTATTTACTAAGTGTGCAGGACTAGAAGACTTGATAAGACCTTACATTAGGTTGAAGTTCAATTAGGTTAATAACTGACACGGGAAGACTATATAAGTTGATATATGACAAGAAGTCTAATTGAATCTGCAAGACCTGACAACTAGTTGAAGTCTAGATGGGGCATTTGACATGAAATCCTAGTGAGTCAAGGTCAAGTAAGTTTGCAATGATAAGTAAGATAAGCACTAGAGGAGAGTAATCCAATGAAGACGAGTCCAGTAGGATTGTAGCGCTAGTCTAGCTTACATCTATTTTGAAAGTATAAGCTAAGACCATGACTAGATTCTGGTCTTTGTAAGACATGATATAATAAATAATGCTATTTTATAAATGTGCTAATTTTGTTTTATAGGTTATTTTTTATTATTGGGCTAACATGAACTTGCAGAATAAAAGTGTAAAAATCAACTCAGATGAACAATGTCTAAGGCCCCTTGAAGCTATGCAGAGGCGCCTTGGAGTTGCGTGGAGGCAGTTTCATAGAGATAAAGTTTACAAATAAACTTTTGTGACATGAAGGCACCTTGGATTTATTGGAGGTGCCCTCTGTGCGGATAAGCTACGGAGTTCATATGCGGATAAGAGGTGTCGGAGGTGCCTTGGAGCTGTTGGAGGCGCCTCTGGAATTGTTTATAAGAGGGGTTCGGCTAGCAGTCAATACACAACACTTCTACGCAATTCCTTCTGTAGGATCGTAAAGTCGCTAGAGGGGGAGTGAATAGTGATCGTTGAAAATTATAATTGAAAAATGAGTTACACAATGGAATAAAGGAAATAGAAAACAACACTAACACAGATGGTTTTACTTTGTTTAGAGTCCGTGATGACTCCTACTCCAAGGCCCACGATTGTTGATCGCTTTCGTTGGGTAATCACTATCAGTTCGTAAAAGGATTACAATGAATGAGTGCAAGAATTGAAAATAAAATTTGTTACTGACAAACAAAAAGGAAAATGAAGTCCCTTGTTCCTCAAACTTCGGAGCAACCTTTCCTTGTCGTCGGAGCTTTTTCGGAGCAACACTTTCAATATGAAAGTTATAGTCAATGTCTCTGAAGCTGCTGGTCGAATGCCCTTATGTAGGCTCATTCCGGGCATCTGGACCGTATTGGCATGGCTCGGCCAGTCAATGCGTTCCAACTTAACTCCCGGATAAGCTTTCTAGTTCAGGTGCTTGGACCAACTCCGAGCTCCTGGATCGCCCGGGTGAGCTGGTCAAGGCGCCCGAACTCCCTTCTTTTAGCAGCTTCTTCCCTTAAAAAAAGTTAGTCTAGGCAATAGAAAATATATTTATCTTGCAAAACAGAGTTAGCACAACATTAATAAAATAGAAATAGTAATTAGATCATGTCTTCCCAAGATCAGGATCTAATCAAGGTCTTAGCTTAGGTTTCCTAAATAGACTTAAGCTGGACCGATGCTTATAGTTCCCTCAACCGGGAATATGTCCTCACTAGATTTCTCCTCTAGTTGCTTACCTTCACTTACCACTTACAGTTGCTTGACTTGCCTTTGACCCACCAGGTCTTCCCGCAGTTATCAGGTCCCGTGGTCTCTCAAATCCAACCGGACTTCCCACCAGATATCGGGCCCTGCAGACCTATCTGGACTTCCCACCAGCTTTCGGGTTAAGTAGACCTAGCTGGATTTTAGCCTGCTATCACATCTTTCAGACCAGTCAACTCCTGCACACTTGGTAGAAAGGTTAGACAAATAACACATCTAACTTTAACCTATTTGTCATACATCAAAATCTGATTACCTATGCAACCTGCACCAACAATCTCTCCCTTTTTGATATAATGACAATCTGGGTTAAAGTTAGAAAAAAAATGCAATTAAGCAAGCATTGAGTTAAATTGAGTAAAGTGAGTTAATTTGATTTATTTTTTTTAACCTAACCAACTATCCTCCCCCTTTATCATACACCAAAAAAAATTAATGCATAAAGTAGAAATAATTAAACAAAGGTTTAGCAAAAAGGACTTTGCAAACTTAGTTTTTAGAAAGTTTGAGAGCCACGTCTATGCTTATGGTTTAGGATACCGTGGAGATTGACATTAGGCCAAGTGAGAGTGTTAGATTTTGAAAGATGCCATAAGACCACCTTATAATTTTATTATTTATTTGATAAATATATATTCACTATTTGAGTGTTATTATATGTTTGAATAGTCTTAAACTCATTTACAGAATGCCCGCAATACAATTCATAGTATGAGAAAATTTGTGATTGGATCACAATTTATGATTATCTCTGCATGTACAATTATGAATGTATTAGAATTTTCCTAGTCATCGAATTAGTGCATTCAGACATTATCAATTCTGTAAGACTAGTAGAATTTAGAGTCAGATATGACAATAGAGAGACGATCCCCTCTCTCTGATCCATCGGCTATGGTCTAATGATTGAAGTTATAAATTAAAGCGATGGAGAGCAAGCCACCTTCCCTGTGCACTCATCCTCCACCTTCACCCGTGCTTTGGCCGCCGCCGTAGTGTTCTACTGTCTCTTATGTTAGGATTCCACATCCATCTATGAGTTTGCTTGATTATTTTCTTGTCACTTTCTCTATGGTCGGTGGTCTTTTGTTTCTCCTTAGTATGAGTGGATTCAATTGCCATTGATCAGAGAGGACCGCATTAAGATGTGGCTATCTTTTGGCATCTCACCCAAATACCAGATTTGTATACCAAAGGCAAACCAAGTGTCATATATACCCCCATAAGACTATCTAACTTTCTTCTCCGATCAATTAGAGGGCGACCTCTATTTTCCTGATCCTGAGTTTTATACAGAAGTTTCAAAGTATTTCCACATACCTCTCTATTAGTTAGCCCCTAATGTTTTTAGGATTATGAGTAGGGTGAGGGTAATCTTTAGGTTGTACCAAATACCTTTGACTCCTATTTTTTTCCATTATTTTTTTCCATCCTAAGAGAGCAGAGCTAAGTGCTTTTCACTTCATAGTTCTATCTGATTTTCATTTCCTAGATAGGTTTCCTTCGTCTCACAAGGGATGAAAAAAAATCAGTTTTCTACTTAAAGCCACCAAACCCCTTCACCTTCTCGAGTGGCTGGTAAGTAGACCTAGACCCGCTGCCGCTCGCTCACTATAGGAAAGACCCAGAGTACTTGAGTGCCTTGGAGCTATCGATTGACATGTGATTTAATGTAACCTGGATAGCTAAGAATGAGGGCTTGCTATATTGAGTTCGACTAAGCCCAAATGTCACCGATCTAGAGATATCGCTCGGTAAGTCTCATACTATCTTCTTCGTCTGTGAATACTAACTTATATTGTTTCTTTAATGTAGACACCATCCTGCTGAATATTTTGATGAGCAAGCAAACGAAGTGGGACCGAGCAGCTCTACAAGCTCTCCTAACACCGAAAGTTTCAAAGGATGCTACTAATGGTGCAGAGGATGAATCCGAGCTGCCTCCTTCACGACCCCTGATGGCCACGAGATTTGAAAAATCTTCCAATCAGTCAAAGGAAGCTAGAGAGGGTTCCTCAGATTACCCAACCTTACTCAGGGAGGCGATGTAGCCTCCTCCTCCCGTCCTCCCCGACCTGACATGGCTGCTGAGGCCCAACCTGGAGGATCCCTGTCTCCAATCAAGGAGATAGCTATAGATATTCAAGAGACGCCTCTAGCATTCGCTCCTCAAGTCACTACTCTATCAAAGAAGCACAAATGCTTGGCTTTTTTTTGTCGGAGGAAAGTGTCGGCTACTCCCAAGGTAGCTTTTATGAGCCGACTAATGAACGAGAAAACTTACTGATCATGTCCCCGAGACATTTAAGCCCTCGGTGATCGAGCCCACACGTGCTAAGTGTGTCGATCGGGGTGCAACAAGAAATACCAGCCATTCCTATCGTACCTCCGCTTGAGGCACCACCAGTCGCCATTGCTACAAGGTCACCGCCCAAGCCTCACCATGAGGTCGAGAACAAACATTGAGCTAACTTAATGGATCTTATAAATGAAGGTGGGTAAGCTAAGGAGTTGAGGGGTTTGGACACTCTCGGTCAGCTACCGAGCGAATGCCTCCATAATCAAGATACATATTTTATTTGAACGATAATATGTTGTGCTACTTATTAACACTAACATGGATGTTTCGTAGTTATGGTCAGAGCATTTAGAAGTCCACAACCAAGTTCCACATCCAGTGAGGTAGATTGTGCTGCTGAAAAAACAAATTGAGGATATGGAAACCCAACTAGCCATACCCTCCCGAGCAGTAGAAGTGGTGAGAGTTGAGGCAGCTCGAGCACGAGAGAATTCCCAACTGCAAGCAAGTTTGTTAGCTCATCTTTGAGGAGAACTAGAAGCGGCTCAACTAAGTTCCAATGCTTTGGAGGCTAAGCTAGAGTCAGCTGCCCAAAAAGAGGAAGAACTCTTACAATTACGGATTGTGCCGTTGGAGGTAGAGCGAGAGCATTTAGCTACCTGGGTGGAGCAATAGGAGTCTCTTATCAGTCGCTAAGAGGAGCAAATTACCGACTTAGACAAGCTAACAACCGACCTACAAAGTATTTGACCCGGGCAATAGAGGGCATTGAAACGCTAAGAGAGTAAGCCAATAAGGCTATTCAGAATTAGGCGAAATGACTATTCAACTTGAACTCATTAAGATCGAGCTAACCATTTATAAAACAGTAGAGGGAGAACGACGCTCGAAGTTAAGGAGGATTTTCTTCGATTGCAACAATACTTTAACTTGTTGGGTGCCCAAGTGTCGAAGAGGATGTGACAGGATTTTGAAGGTGCCATCAATTAGGTCATTCAGGTTGGATACCTACTGCCCAACACTTCCTTGGACTTCCTCAATCTATAGAAAGTATGAGAGGAACTTCCTAACTCAGAGAAGGTGGACCATTGAAGAAGCACTTTGTTTTGTTTCTGTGAATGATTTTTGTAGTTGGCTTAAAGGCTTTATGCTTTTGAAAAAACTTATTTTTGTGTCCATTTGTATGGTGGTCGGCTTATCCTCACCCGGGTAGGGTAATACAGAGTCCCAATGAGTTTTTGTTTGAATTGTTTTTTCGTTGGACCTTTGTTAGCTCCCACCTGGGAGGTTGAGCTCTTGAGGATTGTTTCACTTTGTTAACTCCTACTCGGGGAGGTTGAGCCCTTAAGAAGACATTGGAGTTTTATTAATCCCGCTCAGGGTGGTTGAACACTTAAGAGGATGTTGGCATTTTGTTAGCTCCCGCTTGAGGGAGGTTGAGGCCTTAAGAATATTGACGCTTTGTTAGCTTTCGATCAGGGAGATTGAGCCCTTAAGAGGGCGTGGGCAATTTGTTGCGATTTGTTAGCTCCCGCTCGGGGAGGTTGAACCCTTAAAAGGACGTTGATGCTTTGTTAGCTTCCGATCGGGGGAGGTTGAGCCCTTAATGACATTGGTACTTTGTTAGTTTCCGCTCGGGGAGGTTAAGCCCTTAAAGGCATTGGCTGTTTGTTAGCTCCTACTTGAGGAGGTTGAGCCCTTAAGAGGAGTTGACGCTTTGTTAGCTCTCTCTCTCTCACCCGAGTTTGACTTTAATCTTAGTGTTTTATTTATAAAAGTGTCTCATAAGACAACTTAGAATTAACAAAAGATGAACAAAAGCTAAGGATACTCATTAGGTCCTATAGAGCTACAGATGAGTGACACTCCACTGTCGATCCAACCTCTTTCTGTTTTGATCTTGGAGATAGTAGCTTCCTATTTTTAGATTGTTGTAGACTTGGTATGGATCTCCCCACTGTATTTAGAGTTTGTTGACACCTTCGACTAGTTTTATCTTTTGCCATACAAGATCACGTACATGAAATGACTGAGGAATAACTTTTTTATTGTACACTTGCTTCATCCACTGTTTATAGGCAACCAATTGAACTATAGCTTTGTCCCTGACTTCGATTATGAAATCCAAGTCCAAGAGTAGACTTTGAGTGTTGCTTTCTTCCTCATAAATATGTCGCTGAATGTATTCTTCTCCCACTTCAACTGGGACAACCGTTTCTCCCCCGTATACTAACTGATATGGGGTTTAATCAGTCCTCTCCCTTGGGGTTGTCCGATATGCCCATAGGATGCACGAAAGTTCCTTCACTCAGCTACTTTGCACATGGTTCAATTTGATTTTGAGGCCCCAGATGATCTTCCAGTTGACAATTTCTGTCTGTCCATTACTTTAAGGGTAAGCTACTGATGTGAAAGCTTGCTGAATACCTAGTCTCTCACATCATTCTCTGAGTTTGCGACCTTGAAACTACTGTCGTTATTAGACATCAATTTGTGTGGTATTCTAAATCGACATACGATGTTTTGCCACAAAACTTTCATTACCACTTCTTTAGTTATCTGAGCTAGAGCCTCGACTTTGACCCATTTGGAAAAGTAGTAAAAAATAATCAAGAGAAACTTATTCTGTTGTGGCTCGCTGGGAAAGACCCTACTATGTCCATTCTCCATTGATCGAAGGGACAAGAGATGATGGACATTTTGAGGAGCTCGGTCGGGTGGTAGGAGAGATGTTGATGTTTCTAGAAATTCTCACACATTGCCACAAATTTTATCCTAAGATCTGATTCAATTTTCTGTTCTTGAATTGCTCTCACATTTGCTCAGATCCTAAGATCTGATTCAATTTTCTTGCTATTTCTCTTGTTTCATGTTTTCTGCAAATTTGTTTCTGAGTTTTTGCTTACCATTCTGATTTCTTGAATTACAGCAATCCAAATCTTGTTCAACTACTGATTAATTTGCAATCCAGTTAGTGTTTGACATTAGACGTTCTTGTTAGCATTAGTTTATTAGTTTTGGTTATTTAATTAGCAAAGTTTTTGTTCGGTTCATTGGATATGCTATGATTGTGCCATGCCTTTATGTTGAATGCTTATTTTGATGTATTGATTGCTACCTCTGCTCAATGCTATTGTGACTGAATGTTTGAGCTTGACTGTGAAGTTGATTGAGATTATTCATTGGATTTTGTTTCGGATTCTACAAGTGTGTTTGAACCTTGAGTTTAATTAGTGCTATGCTTGTGAATTGAGGATATGATAATTGATTTATTAGATTAAATGATGCTTTAGAATATGAACTTAATTAATACCAATTTGTTGAGATGAAGTGGATCATGTTTAGATGAAAATAACATTTCTTTGAATCCATTTTGCTTGTTCTAGTGCATTCTTAAGAACTAGATATATTCAAGTTGAAATAAGGATTTGATTGGAATCAATTCTAGAGTTAACACACATTCACTAGTTTTCCCTTGGAAAAATACGACTTGAGACTCATTACTACAACACTTGTTTTAATTTTAATGAGCTCCAATATTTATTAATTTGGATGTGCCACGTGACACGAGAAAAGGCCAACACCAGTCACCCCTGACGCCAGTCACCCCTGACGCCAGTCAGCCATCTCACGCATAATGGTGAGACCGAGTGGGTAGGGTTGCGACAACCGTGCACTCTGTCATCACTTCTCCTGATGAGTGACCGAGTGGACGGGATGCTGTCGGAGTACACCTATCCTCCTACCCCAAATCATAAATGGGGGAGCGCAATGCTCTCATCTCCCAGTACACCATGATGGGGACGGATCCCAGCGTGCTACCACGCTGCAGTACACTACCCATGAGCGTCCAAGCAGAGCACCACCGAGCAAACTGACGTGCTATCACGCTGTGTCACACTACCCCTGAGCGGACCAGCGGAGCACCGACAGAGATGAAACTAGAGATGTGCTCAACAATAATGGAGCAAACTATCGCGCAGCATGCAATCATGCGAATGGTGCATGACACTAAGCATGACAAAATACTGAGTAGCATGGCAATATCTATATATATATAAAAAATGTGTACCATAGGATAATGAGCCAAATCAAAGGTACACAGATCAGATAAGGTATAAAACCTAGGTCCTGATCATAATAATAAAAACATGGTTGTGTCACTACCCCTATAAGCATGTATAATCGGATAAGTACTAGCATGATGTGCATAACAAATAAACAAACAAGCATGTAACAGATCGGGTAGTGATCAACCGAAGCAGATAAGAAAACACAATCGTTGCTATTTGTTAAAGACATTACTATGCATATCAAATGACATAAAGTCAAAGTACCCGTCTCCAATTGAAAAGTCCAAACTGATCCAAATTCGACGTTGAGTTACTCGTCTCGCGTCAAAGTCCTGTAGTAAATCATACAGTTTAGCTAAGTTAATTATAAACAAATAGCTAAACAAATTTCTAATCCACCGACCATCTAGGGTTAGTTTCATTAACCCTAATTACACCATTAGATTAATTCTAGACCTAAGTTAACAATTATTGCTAACACAACTAGCAATCATACACCACGAAGATCAAAACCCTAAACCTTACCTCAATTCACAGCTAAGGGTTGCGGCCAGAATAGGGCTGTCGGCTACTGCAATTCAAAGTAAACAGCTGCTGGACAAAGAAACCCTAATCAACAAATTTTCCTTTCCAAACTAAGTACCCAAATCCGAAATCATTACCTCTACGGTGGTAGCAAGCAGCACAGAAGCTAGTAGTGGCACTAGGTCAAAATAGGTTGCTTGGCAGAACCCTTGAAGTCCGGATAACCCTTCCACTCCGGCGATCAGTGGTGGCTCCAACTTGATCCAGTGGTGCCAAACAAACCAGGTAGGGCACTGAGGGCGCGAAGAAGTTGAGGATCGGGTGAGGAGACGCCGCAGAAGCTAGGGCACGATGAGAGATCTGCTGGAAAATCTCGGTGGCTGACATAGAGGAGATTAGAGATGAGATTTGTGGTGGGTCGGCGCTGCTCTGTGCGGTGGTGACCTAGAGCAGAGGCGTCGCAAGAGAAAGGGCGATCGACACTAGGGTTCCTATGGCCGACGGTGTCTCGGAAGGGTGAGGGACTCGCAGGTCGGCCGGGGCTAAGACAGAGGAAGTCGCGGCACCGGAGTTCCTGGGGTCGGTGATCGGCGTCGGCGGCTCGGCTCGGGAGGGAAAAGAAGAAGAAGATCGGGCTCAGAGAAAAGGAGTGCGGCGTCGAGCGGCAGCGCAATGAATAGAAGACTAGGGCACGGTGAGGAGAGGCTGTATGGGAAGAAGAAGAGAAATAAGAGGAGGAAAACCGTCGACGGTCGACAGTTAGGGCACGGGTCTCGACAGGGAAAGAAGAGGGGCGTGCGGGTTTCAGCGAGGAAGGGAAACGAAGAAAAATAAAAATAAAAAGAAACGGAAAAGGAATTATAAATATAAACATTTCCTCGCTTAAATGGGTAGTCTAAACAGGCTTTCCCAGTCCCTGTTTTTATCCCCGTAAACTTGTTCATACGAGCTTCGAAAAATTCCCGAAAAATTTCTAAATATTTCAAAAAATTTCCCTTATTATTATTTGCCCTTTTCCGGTATTTTACATTCTCCCCTACTAATAAAAAATTTGGTCCCCAAATTTCGTTATCTACCATCAGCAAATACTAACAACAGGTAAAGCGTATAAATGCTGAACGGTAAACTAAATCACATACCTCAAGTGAAAAGATGGGGGTATCGAGCTCGGATAGTATCCTTGCGCTCCCAAGTAGCCTCCTCATCCGTATGATGCTGCTATCCGACTTCAACCAGTCGGATAGTCTTGTTCCACAACTGACGCTCTTTCCAGTCCAGAATCTGTACTGGAACCTCCTCATAAGTGACGTCAGGCTGAACTGGAACTGACATGTGTCGGGTCGGGTACGTATCTCCTCAGCATAGATACGTGGAATACATCGTGCACGCCTCCCAGGGACGGTGGTAGTGCCAGCCGGTAAGCTACTGCTCCAATCCTCTCCAAGATCTGGAAAGGGCCAATGTATCGCGGAGCTAGCTTACCTCTGAGGCCAAATCTCTTCACCCCTTTCATGGGTGAAACTCGCAAAAATACATGGTCGCCAATAGAGAACTCCAAAGGTCTGCGTCTCCGATCAGCATAACTCTTCTGGCGGTCTTGCGCCTCTGACATCCTCCGTTTGATAGTACGGACCAACTCTGCCTCATGCTGAGCTCTATGAGGTCCCAACAGCTGGGCCTCCCCAACCTTATCCCAGAGGGTGGGTGTTTGACAAGGCCTACCATACAACGCTTCAAACGGTGCCATCTGGATAGCCGAATGAAAGCTGTTGTTGTAGGCGAACTCTACCAATGGCAAATGGTCCTCCCAACTGCCTCCAAAATCCAATACACACGATCTCAACAAGTCCTCTAGAGTCTGAATGGTCCACTATGACTGTCCATCTGTCTGCGGATGTAAAGCTGTACTGAAACGGAGCTAAGTGCCCAAGGCCTGCTGCAGACTCTGCCAGAATCGAGACGTGAACCGGGGGTCTCTGTCCGAAATAATAGTTAAAGGGACACCATGTAATCTGATGATCTCCCAACAATATAGATCTGCCAATCGATCCAGGGAATCTGTCCTCCGGATTGCTAAAAAGTGTGCGGATTTGGTTAATCGATCAATTGTTGGTTGCTACTCGGAAAACCTAGAGGTTCCACTGTACAAAAATTTTGTACAAAGGTCTGAACCTTTTCTTAGCTACCATGTGTTCTTTTAAATTAAATTTTGGATCGCCTGCGGAACTTAACATGTTTGATCCAAAACTTAATCTATTCGTTCTTTTAGGTTTTGACTTGGGTCTCCTGCGGAACTTAACACGTTCGACCCAAATCACCTTAAGTTATTAATTCCATTAAACATTAATTTCCATAATTGGTTCGACGTGGCGAGGCACATGGCCTTCTTGGATATGGGAGCAACCACCACCGACTAGACAAAACCTTTTATAGAAAGCTAATATTTAATTTCCTAAAATAACTTTAGGTTAACCGAAAAGAACAATCAAATCACAAGGAAAAATAAAACAAAAGAACACAACATCGAAAAACATATTCAAAATACTAGAATCGTAAGCCTCTTGTATTTGGTATTATTTCCATAAATAACTAGCATGATGCGGAAAAGGAAAAACTACTAGTTATACCTTCTAGAAAGACCTCTTGATCTTCTACCGTATTCCTCTTCTAACCTCGGACGTTGTGTGGGCAACGATCTTCCGAGATGAGAAACCACCAACCACCTTCTTCTCCTCCTAGCTAGGTTCGGCCACAAAGAAGCTTTACCAAGGATGAAGAACAAAACACCAACCAAGCTCCAAGAGATGCAAGCTTTCTCTCCTTCTTCTTCTTCTTCTCCAAGTAGTATCCGGCCACCGCAAGAGCTCCAAGGGGAGAGAGAGGTTCGGCCACCACAAGAGGAAGAGAGGGAGAGGATGATGATGATGGCCGGCCACACCAAGGAACAAAAGAGGGAGAGAAATAATAGAGGTTGTGTGTCATGAAGGCACCCTCACCCTTTCTTTTATATTCTTTGGCCTAGGCAAATTAGGAAATTTAATTACAATAAAATTTCCTTAATTTCCTTGACATGATTTAATTGAGAAAAATAAAATAAAATTTCCCCAATTAAATTCTAATGGCCGGCCACATCATGAAATCAAATTAGACAAGTTTCAATCAACAATTAAAACTTCCTAATTTGTTTCCGGAAATTTTAAAATTAAAATTTCTCTTCAAAATCTCTTCATGGTTGATAAAAAGAAATTTCCATAATTTTAATTTTACAATATGTGAATAATTTTTAAAGAGAAAATAAAATATCTCACCAATCTACAAATAAGGAAAGAGATTTAATCTCTTTCTTTAATCTTTTGTAGATTTTTTACAAGAGAGATAATTTAATTTTAATTCTCTTTAATAAATTATATTTTCCACATAATAAAAATTAAAATTAAAATTCTTTTTAATTTAATTTGGCCGGCCCCTCTAGCTTGGGTTCAAGCTAGCTTGGTTCGCAAGCTAGCTTGGCCGGCCCCCCCTTGGTGGGTATCGAAGGTGGGTATAGTACTCTCTAAATAAGAGGCTACGATAGGGACCGAGAGGAGGAATTGGTTTTGGTCTCCCGATAAAATTAAGCATCCCGTGTTCGCCCCGAACACACAACTCAATTTTATCAATAATAATTCATTCCACTAGAGAACTATTATTGAACTACCGCACCAATCCCAAATTACATTTTTGGGCTCCTTCTTATTATGAGTGTGTTAGTCTCCCTGTGTTTAAGATATCGAATGTCCACTAATTAAGTGAGTTACTGACAACTCATTTAATTAATATCTTAGTCCAAGAGTAGTACCACTCAACCTTATCGTCATGTCGGACTAAGTCCACCTGCAGGGTTTAACATGACAATCCTTATGAGCTCCTCTTGGGGACATTATCAACCTAGTATCTCTAGGACACAGTTTCCTTCTATAATCAACAACACACACTATAAGTGATACCATTTCCCAACTTATCGGGCTTATTGATTCATCGAACTAAATCTCACCCACTGATAAATTAAAGAAATAAATATGAAATATATGTGCTTGTTATTATATTAGGATTAAGAGCACACACTTCCATAATAACCGAGGTCTTTGTTTCTTTATAAAGTCAGTATAAAAGAAACGACCTCAAATGGTCCTACTCAATACACTCTAAGTGTACTAGTGTAATTATACAGTCAAGATAAACTGATACCTAATTACACTACGATCTTCTAATGGTTTGTTCCTTTCCATTTTGGTCGTGAGCTACTGTTTATAATTTATTAGGTACTGATAACATCATCTTCTGCATGTGATACCACATACTATGCTATCTACAGTATAAATTAATTGAACAACTACAACTAAATGTAGACAATTTGACCAAATGTGATTCTTTATTCATAATGAATGTTTACAAAGCTTAGGCTTTCAGTATACACTCCAACATCAATGACTACCCAAATCTCATTGGGTCGAGGTCTCATGAAACCCACCACAAAGTTCCATGGTAAATTTCTCTTAATAGGAATTTCATTCCTACTCATGGTCTCTTGATCATATGATAGCAATGAAGCACATGTTTAGATCATGTCTTGCTTCTAACCGTTCCAATATGGAACACTCCAAGCTGGATACATGTCCATGCTGGATTTGGAATCATCCTTATCCATATGAAAACTAGTATCAGTATACCTATGTATAATCAGTGTGAACTCGGTCTGCTGCCCAGAAGCTATCTGGCTGCCAATAAACTGCAAATGCTGATCACCAGCTTGGGCCTCTCGGATCCTCGTCCTGATCGACGACTAAGCAACCATGGTAACAAGAATACCCTGCTTTGTCTGTCCCTGCTCCTCAAGGTCTAACCCGGAGAAATCCTGAATCAAGTCTGTGACTGAAGTCCGGTGGTAAGCCAAAGTCCCTTTGGACTTCCTGCTGAATGCATCAGCAACCACATTAGCTTTCCCCGAGTGGTAGCTAATGATACAATCATAATCCTTCAGGAACTCCATCCATCTCCTCTGTCGGAGATTAAGTTCTTTCTGGGTGAAAATATATTTGAGACTCTTATGATCAGTGAGAATCTCAAATGTAATGCCGTATAAATGATGTCGCTAAAGCTTTAGAGCAAAGATGATGACAGCTAACTCCATATCATGAACTGGGTAGTTCTTCTCATGCTCCTTCAACTGTCGAGAAGCATAGGAGACTCCCTGCCGTGCTGCATCAGAACAACGCCCAAACCCTGAAGAGACGCATCGGTGTAGAGTACAAATCCATCCTCTCCAGAAGGTAAAACTAAAACTGGAGCTGACACTAATCTCCCCTTCAGCTCCTGAAAGCTGGTCTCGCAATCCTCAGATCACGTGAACTTCACGCCTTTCCTGGTAAGGCGTGTCAATGGCATAGAAATCCGGGAGAAACCCTCGACGAACCATCTGTAATATCCTGCTAGTCCCAGAAAATTACGGATCTCCTGTACTGATTTCGGCTGCTCCCAACTGGTGACAGCCTCAATCTTCTGAGGGTCTACTGAAATACCTTTGCTCGAGACCACATGCCCCAGAAAACTGACTGAGGATAACCACAATGCACACTTGCTGAACTTCGTGTATAGCTGATGTCGTCGAAGAGTCTCCAAGACTATGCGAAGATGCTGTGCATGCTCCTCCTCGGAACGCGAGTAGACCAATATATCATCGATGAAAACGATAACAAACTGATCAAGATACTCCAGAAAGACGCGGTTCATCAAGTCTATAAACACCGCTGGAGCATTAGTAAGCCCAAATGACATTACCAAAAACTCATAATGACTGTCTTCTGAATATCAGATTCTCTGACTCTCAGCTGATGATATTCGGATCCATATCAATCTTAGAATACACTGATGTACCTCTGAGCTGATCAAACAAATCCTCGATCCATGGTAAGGGGTACTTATTTCTGTCGATCACTGCATTCAGCTGTCTATAGTCAATGCATAATCTCAATGTATCATCCTTCTTCTTGACAAATAACACCGGAGAACCCCATGGAGAAACACTAGGGCGAATAAATCCCCTGTATAAAAGATCCTGGAGTTGAACCTTCAGCTCGTTCAACTCTTTTGGTGCCATACAATAAGGAGCTTTCGATGCCGACGCGGTCCCCGGAATCAGCTCAATAGCGAACTCCACTTGCCTTCTGGGAGGCAAACCTGGTAGCTCCTTTGGAAATATATCTGGGTACTCTCGGATGTTGGTTGCTACTCGGAAAACCTATAGGTTCCACTGTACAAAAATTTTGTACAAAGGTCTGAACCTTTTCCTAGCTACCATGTGTTCTTTTAAATTAAATTTTGGATCGCCTGCGGAACTTTACACGTTTGATCCAAAACTTAATCTATTTGTTCTTTTAGGTTTTGACTTGGATCTCCTACGGAACTTAACACGTTTGACCCAAGTCTCCTTAAGTTATTAATTCAAAATTTGGTTCCAGTACTGACGTGGCGAGGCACATGACCTTCTTGGATATGGGAGCAACCACCACCGACTAGACAAAACCTTTAATAGAAAGCTAATATTTAATTTCCTAAAATAACTTTAGGTTAACCAAAGAGAACAATCAAATCACAAGGAAAAGAAAGAAACAAAAGAACACAACTTCGAAAAACCATATTCGAAACACTAGAACGTAAGCCTCTTGTATTTGGTATTATTTCCAAAAATAACTAGCATGATGCGGAAATAGAAATTACTAGTTATACCTTGTAGAAAAACCTCTTGATCTTCTACCATATTCCTCTTCTTATCCCGGACGTCGTCCGAGATGAGAACCACCACGCACCTTCTTCTTCTCCAAGCAAGGTTCGGCCACAAGAAGAACCACCTCCAAGGAAGAAGAACTTGATCACCACCAATGCTCCAAAGGATCTTCAAGATGAGGCTTCCTCCTCTTCTTCTTCTCCTTCCTAGGTCCGGCCACCAACAAGAGCTCCAAGAGATGTATGGTTCGGCCACCAAAAGAGAAGAAAGAAGAAAGCCTAGGGCCGGCCACAAGAAGAAGAAAAGAGGGAGAGAAAAATAAAAATATTGTCTCTCTTCAAGGCACCTTAACCCCCTCTTTTATAATCCTTGGCCTTGACAATTAAGGAAACTTATTAAAAATAATATCAATAGCTTTCCTTAATATGAATTAATGAGGAATTAATAAAATAAAAACTCCCCATTAAATTCATATGGCCGGACACAATTTAAAGAGAAGAAAATTTCCAATCAACAAAAATTTCCTTATTTGTTCTTGTAAATTTAATTTCTCTTCAAAATCCCTTCATGGTTGATAAAAGAAAATTTCTATAATTTTAATTTTATCAACATGTGGATAATATTTAAAGAGAAAATAAAACATCTCTACAATCTACAAATAAGGAAAGAGATCTAATCTTTTCTTTAATCTTTTGTAGATCTATTACAAGAGATATTTTAATTTTAATTCTCTTTAAATTATATCTTCCACATAATAATAAAAATTAAAATTAAATTTCTTTTTAATTTATTTGGCCGGCCCTACTAGCTTGGGTCGGCCACCCAATCTTATACCTAGGCCGGCCCTAGCTTGTTCCCAAGCTAGCTTGGCCGGCCCCTATTGGGTGGGTTTAGAAGGTGGGTATAGGTGGGTATAGAACTCTATAAATAAGAGGCTACGATAGGGACCGAGAGGAGGAATTGGTTTTGGTCTCCCGATAAAATTAAGCATCCCGTGTTCGCCCCGAACACACAACTTAATTTTATCAATGATAATTCATTCCACTAGAGAACTATCATTGAACTACCGCACCAATCCCAAATTACATTTTTGGGCTCCTTCTTATTATGAGTGTGTTAGTCTCCCTGTGTTTAAGATATCGAATGCCCACTAATTAAGTGAGTTACTGACAACTCATTTAATTAATATCTAAGTCCAAGAGTAGTACCACTCAACCTTATCGTCATGTCGGACTAAGTCCACCTGCAGGGTTTAACATGACAATCCTTATGAGCTCCTCTTGAGGACATTATCAACCTAGTATCTCTAGGACACAGTTTCCTTCTATAATCAACAACACACACTATAAGTGATACCATTTCCCAACTTATCGGGTTTATTGATTCATCGAACTAAATCTCACCCATTGATAAATTAAAGAAATAAATATCAAATATATGTGCTTGTTATTATATCAGGATTAAGAGCACACACTTCCATAATAACCGAGGTCTTTGTTTCTTTATAAAATCAGTATAAAAGAAACGACCTCAAATGGTCCTACTCAATACACTCTAAGTGTACTAGTGTAATTATACAGTCAAGATAAACTGATACCTAATTACACTACGATCTTCTAATGGTTTGTTCCTTTCCATTTTGGTCGTGAGCTACTGTTTATAATTTATAAGGTACTGATAACATGATCCTCTGTGTGTGACACCACACACTATGTTATCTACAATATAAATTAATTGAACAACTACATTTATCACAAATGTAGACATTTGACCAATGTGATTCTTATCTCTAGATAAATGTTTATACCAAAAGCTAGGCTTTTAGTATACACTCTAACAATCTCCCACTTATACTAAAAGACTAAGTTGCCATATCAGCTGCCATACATCTGATTCCCAACCCTTCAAAATGCCCATCAAAAGCTCTTGCCTTAAGGACCTTAGTGAAAGGGTCTATAGCTCATCACCTGATGCAATCTAGGCGGCAACAACTTCTCCTCGTTTATACAATTTCTTGTATTGGGTGGTACTTGCGCTCTATTGTGTTTACTTGCCTTATAGACTTATGGTTTCTTCGAGTTTGCTACTGCACCAATAAATTGTAATAATCTTTGGACAAACCAGAAATCATATCTAAGTCTATCTTGAGGTTATTGAGTCATTCAGCTTTTATGGCTACCTCAGAGGTTTGCCATATACTAAGCTTCTATGGTGGAGTCCAGAAAAATACCTATGCTTATCACTCTTCCATAGTTATGACTTTACCTCCTAAAGTAAACACAAAACCCCGAGGTTGACTTATTATTGTCCCTATCCGATTGAAGGCCAAAATCTGGGACCAAATTAAGCGCCTTGTAAGCTAGCATATAATCTCTCGCCTAAGGTACTTTAATATATGCTTTATCGTCCAATGTCCTTGTCTAGGGTTACTTTGATGCTAACTATGCCCTTGGCAAACAGATTCGATCTCATGCATAGCATACATTAGGCTTCCGACCGCATAAAGAACCGCCTTTATTTCCTTTATCTCCTTTGATGTCTATGAGACATATCTTTAGATATCCATGTCTGAAAGGTAAGAAACCTTTCTTGGACTTTTGTATGCTTAAAACGAGCAAGGATTTTTTTGATGTATGAAGCTTGGGATAAGTAAAATATTCTTTTCTTGTGATCCCTTATTACTTTGATCTCAAGAATATATATATTCTCCCAAGTCCTTTATATCGAATTATTTGGACAACCATACCCCTACTTCTGACAACATTTTGATATTGTTTCCAACTACCAAAAATGCTATCTACATATAGTACAAGAAATACCACCACGTTTCCATCACATCTTTTGTATACACAAGACTTATCCGTTTACTCAATAAATCCAAAGGTCTGGATTACTTTGATAAACCGGATATTCCAAGACCTTGAAGCTTTGTATCAGTCCATAGATTGAGCTTGCACACAAGATGCTCTTAGCCCTTTGCAATGAACCCTTCTGGTTGCTTTATATAGATGTTTTCTTCAAGACTTCCATTAAGGAATGTTGTCTTGACATCCACTTGCCAAATAGATAAAAGAATCCGAATAGACTTAAGCATGGCTACCAGTGAAAAAGTTTCCTTTTTCATCTAGCCTTGCTTTGAAGGTTTCTACCTTCCTGTCTATCCCTCTTTTCCTATTATAGACCTTTTACACCCAAAGGCTTTTACACCGCTTGGTGGTTCTACAAGCTTCCAGATTTTATTAGAATACATATATTCTAATTCTATTATTCATTACTCTTTGCCAAGATGCTGCATATTTATCTTGGAGTGCTTCGTCATATGTCCGGAGATCAGGTTTATGTCTTCTAGGATCGAGTCCAAAAACTCTCTCAAAACATGACCTATTTAGGTTGCCTAACAACCCTCCCACTACGACAAGGCACTTTCTGCAATTGTGTATCATTTGTGATACGTGTTGCAGTTTTCTTGTGGTATCTCATCTTGTACAGTTGGTACTAGGTTAGACATGTCCTTTATTATTTCCTTAAGAACAAATTTACTTATGAGCACGTGGTTCACCATATAGTCCTTTTCTAAAAATCAGTCATTGATGCTAACAATGACTTTCTGATTTTAAGACTATAAACCTACTTTTGTTTATCTAGGATAACTTACAAACAAGTGAACTCCTATCCAACTTATCATTGTCTCTCATATGTGCTAGATTACCCGAATCCGAATATGCTTCAAAATAGGTTTTCACCTATTCAGCAATTCTATATGAGTAGAGAGTTCTAACTTTGGAAGGTACTATGTTCACTTTCGTTTTCAGAGTTTATCCTTAAAACAAATTTGAATAACTCATCATCTATCTAATTATTCCATAAGAGTCCTTTACCTTCTTTCTACTACACCATTCTGTTGGAGTGTACCAGATGTAGTTAGTTGGGATTGAATCCCTACTTCTGATAAATGACTCCTAAATTTTCCCAAGAGGTACTTGCCACTACGATCTTACCGTAGTGTCTTGATATTTTTCCACATCAGCCTCGTACTCTTTGAACTAATCAAAGCACTTAGACTTGCGGCACATTAAGTAAATATATCCGTATCTCAAATAGTTATCTATAAAATAGATGAAATATTTGAAACAACCTCTTGCCTGGATGCTCATAGGATCACACAAATCAGAATGAACCAATTCCTATATATCTTTGGTTCCATACTCCTTAGACTTAAAAGCTCCTTGGTTATTTTCCTTCCAAGTAAGACTCGCAGGTTGGAAAGATTTCCACTACTAATGAACCCAAAAGTTCATCAGCTACCAATGAATCCTACTCAAGTATAACCTAGCTTTTAGATGTCAAAGATATAATTGGTTCATTTCCGAAGGTTACTTTCTCTTAAAATTAGAAGATGTGTTACTAATTTCCATTTGTTGCATCGTGGGAGTTATTGGATTATAAATTGTCAACCACCATACCAGAATAGATAACTTCCCTTTTTTTTTTTTTTTTTCTTGATAACAACTTTGTTATCAAAATAGACACAATATCTATAATAGTTTAGAAACTGAAAACTTGGTGCGTAAAGACAATTACTTAAAATCCATATTTTATTCTTATCAAAGGATAAACATCTCCCACTGCAATAGCTACCACTTTTACAGTAGTGCCCATGTGGACGGTGATTTACCTTTCATTTAGTTGTCGAGTTTCCTGGAACCCTGCAATGAATTGCAGACATGATTAATGGCATCTTGTATCTACACTCCAGGTTCTGGTAAATAACACCACTAGACATGTTTCAACTAATGAATTAAATACACCTAAATTGTTCTTAGTTCTAAGAAGACAGTCTACCTTAATGTCCAAGTCCTATTTCCAATCATTACAATTTGGGACTACTAAGTCTTTTTCTATAGTATGACTACTAGGGATTGACAAACATCCTAAGAATCACAAAAATATTTGGTCAAGATCAACTTCTTAAAATCTCCATAAATTTTGCGTATACAAAATTGAAGAGGAGATTTCATTAATTTTATTATCTCGTCAACTTTACTTTATGACGAATAAAATTAATAGTTGATCTATCTTTAATCAAATATTTGGTCAAGACTCTAAATTTAAAATAATATTGATTTCTCTAACAATACTATTTAAATTTACCAACACCTCAAAACACCGTGAATTTTGCATGCCACGTTAGTGTGGACGTATACAAAATCAACATTTGTAAGAGGAAGGTTTTACCCATTAATTATCTTGTCAACGTAACTTTATGACAAATAAAATTATCTCAAACACTGTTAATTTTGTATGCCACGTTAGTGTGGACGTATACAAAATCAATCATTTGTAAGAGGGGTTTTAACCCTTTAATTTTATTATCTTGTCAACCTAGTTTATGACAAATTAATAGTTGGTTTCATTTGGTCACACAAATAATAGCAGTGACTCCGATGGGGAGGATACTATTAGATGTGTCTAAGTGTATACCATTACTTGACACTAAGTCCATTAATAAGATTATGCCCTTCGTTGGGGAAGATCACACGCTCTTAATTAACTTCCTATAGTCATCCAAAATGGAAGTCCTAGTGATCCACAAACAAGCTCATCCGTTATGGAGGAAGGCACTCGAGCCAACGTGCAAGCTTGTCTTACAAACCAGGAATGGAGACCATGGGATTTACTTAAAATCCCTCTCCCACTTAGTTATTTATGAATGAGGAATTTTAACTATGCTAGCCTACTAAACTTGTAAACTAACATACACACACAAGACAATATAAAAGCAATAAATAGAAAATCTAATTTTCAACTATTATGGCTTTTATCTCTAGTTGTCTCCGTGTGTTGTCATCCCAAGCTACTGCCATATTTGGCTCCTAGTTCCGCTGCGCCTCTGGTCCTTAGAAGGTTCCACGCTTTGCAAGATTCGATCCATGACATAAATAGAATTTTACATTTTGATCCTATATTCCATAAAAGGAATGTACATGTATCTAGATCAAAACAAAATCCTAATAAAACTAAATACGGCTCCTGTTTTATAATACAATCATGCACACACATATAAATGCCCTTGACATGTCCAAGGGTTCACACACATAATAACTAAAAGCCATAATAGTTGGATCCTCGCCATAGTAGTTACATCCTACTTATTAACCTGCCTAGTATGACATATAATTAAACTAATACCAAATACACAGAGCAAAACCTAGCTACTACCAATTGTTGGTTGCTACTCGAAAAACCTATAGGTTCCCCTGTACAAAATTTGTACAAGCTTTTCCTAGCTACCATGTGTTCTTTTAAATTAAATTTTGGATCTCCTGCGAACTTACACGTTTGATCCAAAACTTAATCTATTTGTTCTTTTAGGTTTTGACTTGGATCTCTGCGGAACTTAACGTTTGACCCAAGTCTCCTTAAGTTATTAATTCCATTAAATATTAATTTCCATAAAGGTTCCCAGATCTTGTGGCGAGGCACATGACCTTCTTGGATATGGGAGCAACCACCACCGACTAGACAAAACCTTTAATAGAAGCTAATATTTAATTTCCTAAAATAACTTTAGGTTAACCAAAGAGAACAATCAAATCACAAGGAAAAGAAAGAAAAGAACACAACTTGAAAAACCATATTGAAACACTAGAGCGTAAGCCTCTTGTATTTGGTATTATTTCAAAAATAACTAGCATGATGCGAAAAAATTACTAGTTATACCTTGTAGAAAAACCTCTTGATCTTCTACCGTATTCCTCTTCTTATCCCGGACGGTGTGGGCGACGATCTTCCGAGATGAGAACCACCACCACCTTCTTCTTCTCCAAAGGTTCGCCACAAGAAGAACCACCTCCAAGGAAGAAGAACTTGATCACCACCAATGCTCAAAGGATCTTCAAGATGAGGCTTCCTCCTCTTCTCTTCTTCTCCTTCTTCCGGCCACCAACAAGAGCTTCAAGAGATGTATGGTTCGGCCACCAAAAGAGAAGAAAGAAGAAAGCCTAGGGCCGACCACAAGAAGAAGAGGGGAGAAAAATAAAAATATTGTCTCTCTTCAAGGCACCTTAACCCCCTCATTTATAATCCTTGGCCTTGACAATTAAGGAAACTTATTAAAAATAATATCAATAGCTTTCCTTAATATGAATTAATGAGGAATTAATAAAAACTCCCCATTAAATTCATATGGCACAATTTAAAGAGAAGAAAAATTTCCAATCAACAAAAATTTCCTTATTTGTTCTTGTAAATTTAATTTCTCTTCAAAATCCCTTCATGGTTGATAAAAGAAAATTTCTATAATTTTAATTTTATCAACATGTGAATAATATTTAAAGAGAAAATAAAACATCTCTACAATCTACAAATAAGGAAAGAGATCTAATCTTTTCTTTAATCTTTTGTAGATCTATTACAAGAGAGATATTTTAATTTTAATTCTCTTTAAATTATATCTTCCACATAATAAAAATTAAAATTAAATTTCTTTTTTAAATTTATTTGGCCGACCCTACTTAGCTTGGGTTCAAGCTAGGGCCGGCCACCCAATCTTATACCTAGGCCGGCCCTAGCTTGTTCCCAAGCTAGCTTGGCCGGCCCCTATTGAGTGGGTATAGGTGGGTATAGAACTCTATAAATAAGAGGCTACGATAGGGACCGAGAGGAGGAATTGGTTTTGGTCTCCCGATAAAATTAAGCATCCCGTGTTCGCCCCGAACACACAACTTAATTTTATCAATGATAATTCATTCCACTAGAGAACTATCATTGAACTACCACACCAATCCCAAATTACATTTTTGGGCTCCTTCTTATTATGAGTGTGTTAGTCTCCCTGTGTTTAAGATATCGAATGTCCACTAATTAAGTGAGTTACTGACAACTCATTTAATTAATATCTAAGTCCAAGAGTAGTACCACTCAACCTTATCGTCATGTCGGACTCACCTGCGGGGTTTAACATGACAATCCTTATGAGCTCCTCTTGGGGACATTATCAACCTAGTATCTCTAGGACACAGTTTCCTTCTATAATCAACAACACACACTATAAGTGATACCATTTCCCAACTTATCGGGTTTATTGATTCATCGAACTAAATCTCACCCATTGATAAATTAAAGAAATAAATATCAAATATATGTGCTTGTTATTATATCAGGATTAAGAGCACACACTTCCATAATAACCGAGGTCTTTGTTTCTTTATAAAATCAGTATAAAAGAAACGACCTCAAATGGTCCTACTCAATACACTCTAAGTGTACTAGTGTAATTATACAGTCAAGATAAACTGATACCTAATTACACTACGACCTTCTAATGGTTTGTTCCTTTCCATTTTGGTCGTGAGCTACTGTTTATAATTTATAAGGTATTGATAACATGATCCTCTGTGTGTGACACCACACACTATGTTATCTACAACATAAATTAATTGAACAACTACATTTATCACAAATGTAGACATTTGACCAATGTGATTCTTATCTCTAGATAAATGTTTATACCAAAAGCTAGGCTTTTAGTATACACTCTAACATCGGACTACTGGCACATCGGAGAGCTGCAAACTACTGCTGTAGTCAGTACTAATCAAAGATAACAGAAAACCCTGACAACCATGCGACAGCAGCTTCTGAGCCTGAATCACTGAAATGATCGATATGCCGTAGTCTCTGATGCCAGTGAAATCCCACAAGGGTTGGTTCGTAGGCCGGAATGTGACCACCCTCGTCTGGCAATCAACAGTGGCATGATAGGCTGACAAACAGTCCATGCCAAGAATAATATCAAAGTCGCCATTTCCAATACTAAAAGATCTACCGTAAGTATCATGTTGCCAAAGTCTAATGGGCAACCTCTGACCTCACGTGTGACATCCAATGTATCACCGGATGGTAGGGAGACGGTCAGTCGCTGTAGTCTGAAAGTGGGTAGTCTACCAATCTCCCGCATAAAAGTACGGGATATAAAAGAATGCGAGCTACCAGTATCTATCAGTATATCTGCAGATAAGGCATAAATAGAAATCGTACCACGGAAAATGGATCCGTCAACTCACTGCGCATCCTCTCTGGTGACCGCATGAATACACCTAGTCTCTGGCGGAGGAAGAGGTGTTAACGCTGCCTGCGACTGCTGCGTTTGGGTAGGAGCCTGCCACTGAGGCAGTACTGGATACTGTGCCAGAGAATTCTGAGAGGGCGGCGACTGATACTGTACCGATGGCTGGGACTGCGTCTGATACTGATCCTGTGGTTGGGGCTTCAGCTGATACTGCCCCTGAGTCAGATAATGAGGTCCCGGAACTGAGCTCTGGGTACCATGGGAGTACTGGGGTACTCCTGTTTGAGCATGCCAAATGCAGCTGCTGAAGGGGAAGCTGTTCCCTGTTGGCGATGTGAGGGTGGAAATCTCCGCCCTCCTCGTCGAGCCCCTGACTGACTATGCTGTCCTCCCTGAGCAGTAACTCCGGGAAAGTATGCTGAGCCTTCCGCGGGCAATCTCGACTCTGGTGCCCAGGCAGTTTGCAATAAAAGTAAACTGACTGTCCCAGAGAGCAGGCTGAGGTGATGTGATCGTTGGACCGCGAATGTCGCTGGCGGATTGTTTTCGGTTATGCTGTGGAGACCGGAAACGTCCTGAGGAAGACTGCCCTGTCTTATGAGGCCTACGAAATACCCCAGAAGTACCCTGACCTGGCCGACTGCGACTGCTTTACTGCTGTGTAGCCTGTGGCTGCTGGATCTGTCCAGACGTCTGACCCGACTATTTCCTTTTTCTGTCCGGAAACGCTATCTGCCGAGCTAACTCAATCATAAGTGCTCTGTCCAAAGTCTCCAGGTAAGATGCGTTCCCAAAACCGGAAAGCCATACTTACAAATGCCCATCCAACCCCTGAATGAACTGCTGCATACGTGAACTGTCCTCAGCAACTAGCTCTGGACAAAATCTGGTCAATCTGTCAAACTCTGTATTGTACTCTGTCACCGATCGGTTGTTCTATCATAGACTCAGGAAATCCTACCGGCGAGCCATCTGATAAGCTCGTGGGAAGAAGCGGCTCTCAAAAGCTTCTCTGAACCTTACCCAAGTAATGTTTTGCTCGCCGATGATGGAACGTTGAGTAACCCACCAAGTGTCGGCCTCGTCCCGTACGTGAAAAGCAGCCAGCTCTGCTTTCTCCCACTCGGAGCAAGCCATGTAGAAGAAGGTCCGCTCCATCGTCTCAATCTAAGACAGGGCCACACTCGGATCAAGGTCTCCTCGGAAGAGTGTAAATCGACTCTTCATCGACTTTGCCAATGCTGGGATCCGAGCTCGTGCCGCGATAATGTCAGTGAAGTGGATAGGGACGACTGTAGGAGCTGGCGGAAATACTGGAGCTGGTGCTACAGGTGGTACCGTTGAATAGACCGGGGAAGGTACTCCCGGTGTTGTCGCATAGACTGGAGCATATACCGTCGGTGGCACTGCAGGGTCAGCATGGGTGGCCGCGGCTGAATGTACGGTAGGTAGTGGTACCAGATGTGATTGGGCCGGAGCAAGTGCGGGGTATGCCGGTAGTACCCCTGGTGGTACCGTAAATACGGTAGGAGTGGGTACAGTCGATACAGCCGAGGTAGGTACCTCTAAAGGAGCCATTGGGATCTGAGAGCCCGACGTGCCCGTAGTATCCTGAGTCTGTCCCTGACTGACAGGCTCAACCCCAGTAGACATCTCTGGCAAGTCCAGAGATCCCAAGGTCCTCGTACGTGGCCGTCCAGCACCACGTCTAGCAGCAATACGTGTAGATCTCCTCATATCTGTTAAGTTATATAACAGATATTACTACAAATATAACAATCATAAAAATAAACATTATACCTATTTACCGTCTGGAGATGTTTCGTCGCTGTCCAGTCCCCATATTACCTTGGAATTCCGTACAAGAAAACCACCGGAAATCCATATAAATCCGAAATGGAAGTCCGAAACATAAACATAATGGAAATCCATGCTAATCCAAAATCAACATCCAGTTTGACTCGCAAACTTGGGCTAACCCAAATATCCAGAACACCATAAGCAGGTATCATAACCTGCTCTGATACCAATACCAATAAATTGGTATCAGATAAATCTTAAAAATCCGTAATACGAAAAACAAACAAGTATCGCCAAACTTGGCTCTGATACCAAATAAATTATCACGTCCTGAGGGAGTCCTTGTCCGAAGAAATTTCGACAGCATCTCCCCTGTATGGGTGACAATCTGCAACTTCTACAATGCCCTCAGGGCCACATATACATCGGCCAACACGGTCGGAACAATAATAATAATAAACATAACACACATCCAAACATCCACGCAATTTAATAGTGAATAACTAAAGCAATGATAAGAAGACTAAAAAACAACCCTACTCAACTACACGCATAAAACTCAAAACATATTTCCTACTCCACTACACCCATAAAGCACAAATCCGACGGAATAAATCCACTCACCTCTTTTGCCGTCTAGGCAGGCATGCAGTAAAATAAATTCGAATGAAAGTTATCGACAATATCCATATAGTAAACTGATGCAAGTCCAGATGTATCAAAACAACACAAGTCTAAACATAGTCTAAACAAGAAAAACTAAAAGATCAACACACGTCCTCGTGGACTGCAGGGGACTAGCGACTGGAACTCTCCGGACAGCATCAACCTGAAAATAGCAACGGAGGAGGGTGTGAGTCCAACACTCAGCGGGTATCAACTGATATGCATAATAAAGAAAATAATAACCAGCACTAATCATGCGTACAGTCTCCTGATACAAGAAGGATAAATGCAACTGAACCAAGCAGGAGAAAAACTGTACTAACCAGGACCAAGGTATAAGTACAACAGGGTTGTCAGACCAAAAGTATCATAAATCTTGTATGCATGTCAATCATATGCATCCATATAAATGCAGCAAGTAAATGCAGCAAACACAAGCAATAAATGCATCATGCATATGATGTAAATGTCATGGTCAACCCTGACGCCAGTCAGCCATCTCACACACAATGGTGAGACCGAGTGGGTAGGGCTGTGACAATCGTGCACTCTGCCATCACTGCTCCTGGTGAGTGACCGAGTGGACGAGATACTGTCGGAGTACACCTATCCTCCTACCCCAAATCATAAATGGGGGAGCGCAATGCTCTCATCTCCCGGTACACTATGACGGGGAGAGTGTTGGTTAGTACTAGGAAAATGTACCGGTTCTACTGTATAAAATTTTTTTGTACAAGTGTCGAACCTTTCCTTAAATAACTTATTGTGTTCTTTAGAAGTTAAATTAGGAATCCCAGACGGAACTTAACATCATTGATTCCAAATTTAACTTATCTGTGCTTAATGGTTTAGATTTGAATTGCAAGCTGAACTTAACACTATTGATTCAAATCCACCTATGTTATTAATTCCATTAAATATTAATTTCTAAAATTGGCTTCCAGGACTGCATGGCGAGGCACATGACCTTCTTGGATATGGGAGCAACCACCACCGCCTAGACAAAGCCTTTTAAGGAAAGCTAATATTTAATTTCCTTAAATAACTCTAGGTTAACCAAAAAGAACAATTGAATCATAAATTTGAAAAAGAAATTCGATAAACTAGATCTAATTGCTTATTGTATTTAGAATTCTTACAAAGAAAATAACTGGTATGATGCGGAAGAAAATTACTAGTTATACATTCTCTTTGTAAGCTAACGATCTCAAGATCTTCTGTCGTATTCCTCGCCTCACCTTGGACGTCATGTGGGCGACGATCCTCCAAGATGAACACCACCCAAAAGCTTCTTCCTCTTCTTCTAAAATCCGGCCACCACCACCACCAAGGAGAAGAGAGCAAAAGGGAAAAGAGAAGAGAGAGGGTTGACCACACCAAGAGAGTCTCTAAGCAAGAGAATAAGAGTTGTATCTCATGAAGCCTCCTCACCCCTTCTTTTATAATACTTGCCTAAGGCAAATAAGGGAATAATTTTTACAAAAATTAAAATCTTCCAAGAGTTTTTCTTTTTCCCTTTTATTTTTCCTTTTCTTTCCTCTTGATTGAATCAATCACCAAATTAGTTGGATGATGATTTTATTTTTATTTTAATTATGGTTGGCCCCTTGCTTGGACACCAAGCAAGGTGGCCGGCCACCTCATGAAGGGAAAAAGGAAATATATTTTTTTTTTATAAAATTTTACAAGAAGAAAAACTCTTATAAAATTTTACAAACTCTCATTCCTAAAGTAGGAGTTAAAAAAGGAAAGTTCTAAAAATTAAAACCATGTTTTAAAATTTAAAACTTCTCTTATAAAATTTCCTTTTTTAACATGGTAATAGAAAATTTAAAATTTAAAACTTATCCTCCTTTTTTTCTTAAACCATGAGGATGGTTAAAAAAGAAAAGTTTTAAAATCTTTTAAACTTTCTTTTAAAACATGTGACATAATTCAAATAAGGAAAGTTTTAAAAAATTAAAATCTCTCTTATAGTTTTCTACAAAGAGAAGATTTTAAAAATTCAAAACAACCCTCCCTTTTTGAATTATTGTGGCCGGCCCCTTCATGCTTGGTCACCAAGCAAAGGGCCGACCCCTATAGAAGAGGATGTGGCCGACCCTTGCTTGGTCACCAAGCATTGGACCGACCCCCTTCTTGGACACCAAGAAGAGCCTTACATTTGGATGAACTTGAGGCTATAATGAGGCTACGACAGGGACCTAGAGGAGAAATTGGTTTTGGCCTTCCGATGAGCTTGAGTATCCCGTGCTCGCCCTGAACACACAACTCAAGTTCATTGAAAATAACTCATTCCACTAGAGAGTTATTATCACACTACCGCACCAATCCCAAATTACATTATGGGCTCCTTCTTATCATGAGTGTGTTAGTCTCCCTATGTTTAAGATTACGAATGCCCACTAATTAAGTAAGTTACTGACAACTCACTTAATTAATATCTAGCTCCAAGAGTAGTACCACTCAACTTCATTGTCATGTCGGACTAAGCCCACCTGTAGGGTTTAAATGACAATCCTTATGAGCTCCTCTTGGGGACATTCTTAACCTAGATAACTAGGACACAGATTCCTTCTATAATCAACAACACACACTATAGGTAATATCATTTCCCAACTTATCGGACATATTGATTTATCGAGCTAAACCTCACCCTTTGATAAGTCAAAGAAATAAATATTAAATATATGTGCTTGTTATTATATTAGGATTAAGAGCACACACTTCCATAATAACTAAGGTTTAGTTCGTTTATTAAGTCAGTACAAAAAGAACTTGCCTTAATTGGTCCTACTCAATACACTTAGAGTGTACTAGTGTAATTTATTAGTCAAGATAAACTAATACCTAATTACACTACAACTATTCCAATGGTTTGTTCCTTTCTATCTTAGTCGTGAGTAACTGTTTATAATTTATAAAGAGCTGATAACATGATCTTCTGTGTGTGACACCACACACCATGTTGTCTACTATATAAATTAATTGAACAATTACATTTAACAAATAAATGTAGATATTGACCAATGTGATTCTTTTATTTCAAAAATAAATGTTTACAAAAGGTAAGCTTTTAGTATACACTTCAACAATTCCATGCATGTTACCACGATGCAGTACACTACCCATGAGCGTCCCAGCGAAGCACCACCGAGCAAACTGACGTGCTACCACGCTGCGTCACACTACCCCTGAGCGGACCAACGAAGCACCGACAGAGATGAAACTGGCGATGTGCTCAACAATAATGGAGCAAACTATCGCGCAGCATGCAATCATGCGAATGATGCATGACACTAAGTATGGCAAAATACTGAGCAGCATGGCAATATCCATATATATATAAAATGTGTACCATAGGACAATGAACCAAATCAAAGGTACACAGATCAGATAAGGTATAAAACCTAGGTCCTGATCATAATAATAAAAACATGGTTATGTCACTACCCCTATAAGCATGCATAATCAGATAAGTACTAGCATGATGTGCATAACAAATAAACAAACAAGCATGTAACAGATCGGGTAGTGATCAACCGAAGCAGATAAGAAAACACAATCGTTGCTATTTGTTAAAGACATTACTATGCATATCAAATGACATAAAGTCAAAGTACCCACCTCCAATCGAAAAGTCTAAACCGGTCCAAATTCGACGTCGAGTTACTCGTCTCGCGTCAAAGTCCTGTAGTAAATCGTACAGTTTAGCTAAGTTAATTATAAACAAATAGCTAAACAAATTTCTAATCCACTGACCATCTAGGGTTAGTTTCATTAACCCTAATTACACCATTAGATTAATTCTAGACCTAAGTTAACAATTATTGCTAACACAACTAGCAATCATAACCCACGAAGATCAAAACCCTAAACCTTACCTCAATTCACAGCTAAGGGTTGCGGCCAGAATAGGGCTGTCGGCTACTGCAATTCAAAGTAAACAACTGCTGGACAAAGAAACCCTAATCAACAAATTTTCCTTTCCAAACTAAGTACCCAAATCCGAAATCGTTACCTCTATGGTGGTAGCAAGTAGCACAGAAGCTAGTAGTGGCACTAGGTCAAAATAGGTGGCTCAGCAGAACCCTTGAAGTCCGGATAACCCTTCCACTCTGGCGATTAGTGGTGGCTCCGACTTGATCCAGTGGCGCCAAACAAACTAAGTAGGGCACTGAGGGCGCGAAGAAGGTGAGGATCGGGTGAGGAGACGCCGCAGAAGCTAGGGCATGATGAGAGATCTGCTGGAAAATCTCGGTGGCTGGCACAGAGGAGATCAGAGAAGAGATCTGTGGTGGGTCGGCGCTGCTCTGTGCGGCGGCGACCTAGGGCAGAGGCATCACAAGAGAAAGGGCGATCGACGCTAGGGTTCCTGTGGCCGACGGTGTCTCAGAAGGGTGAGGGAGTCGCAGGTCGGCCGGGGCTAAGACAGAGGAAGCCGCGGCACCGGAATTCCTGGGGTCGGTGATCGACGTCGGCGGCTCAGCTCAGGAGGGAAAATAAGAAGAAGATCAGGCTCGGAGAAAAGGAGTGCGGCGTCGAGCGGCAGCGTGATGAATAGAAGACTAGGGCACGGTGAGGAGAGGCTGTATGGGAAGAAGAAGAGAAATAAGAGGAGGAAAATTGTCGACGGTCGACGGTTAGGGCATGGGTCGCGACGGGGAAAGAAGAGGGGTGCGCGGGTTTCGGCGAGGAAGGGAAACGAAGAAAAATAAAAATAAAAAGAAACGGAAAAGGAATTATAAATATAAACATTTTCTCGCTTAAATGGGTAGTCTAAACATGCTTTCCTGACCCTCGTTTTTATCCCCGTAAACTTGTCCATACGAGCTCCGAAAAATTCTCGAAAAATTTCTAAAAATTCTGAAAAATTTCCCTTATTATTATCTGCCCTTTTCTGGTATTTTACATGTATGCATGAACATGTGATCATAGTAAACTAACCAAAAATGTACCCAACAATATCAATATTCGATACAAAAAGAAAACCAAAATTTCAAACAACAGAAAGTACATCAACTCAAACCAAAATCTAAACTTGAGTGGGATTGACAGTCAGGACCTTTGAGAGACATGACATATCCTCTACCTGCTAACCTGAAAATAGAAGAAAAATAAGGGATAGTGAGTACAACAACTTAGTGGGTAGAAGAAGATAGTACATGAAAAATATATTGATAGGAGATAAAAGAATACAATCTCAGGTAAAATACTTACTAATCAATGTAAGTATCCTAACATAATCACTAGCTAACTAAAAGTATAACCAATAATATAACACTTCACTAACTTGCTCAACCAAATATAATCAACAAATCGGGAGTATATACAGTACATCCAAACTTGCACGAACAAATACATGACTGACATATATAACAAGTATATAACAAGCACTGACTGTAGAAGAATATTTTACCACAGATGCCCCATGGATAGTTAGGATAAACAAAGTCACTGTCTGCAGGCAAACTCGTTACCACGAATGATCTCATAGGCAGACAAGATAAGTAAACAGTCACTATCTACGGGTAAACTCGCTACCATGAATGGTCGCGTGGGAAGATAGGGTATATACGTAGCTATCTAGCTACGAACTACACGCTAACCGCTACCATGAATGATCTTATGGGCAGTCGTATATATCATGATCGTTAACGACTCATTCTCAACCATGGGAGACAATGGTTGACAGGATATACTAATGGTCGTTAACGACTCTCTCAACCACTAATGAGAGACAATGGTCGACAAGATGTACTAATGGTCGTTGACGACTCTCTCAACCACAAATGGGAGACAATGGTCGACAGGATATACTAACGGTTGTTGACGACTCTCTCAACTACGAATAGGAGATAATGGTCGCCAGGATATACTAATGGTCACTAACGACTCTCTCAACCATGAATGGGAGACAGGTCGACAGGATATACTAACCAAGGGTCTAGTAGGATACTAGAAATACTACATTGTGGTATTATCTTACTAATGTATAAGCATGAGCCTATATAACAAGTAAGGGTATACTTGGATACTCAGTATCTTATACTACGATATAATCTTACTAATATATAGGCAGAAAATAGACAATCAGGTTTCAACATACTAATCAACCAAGTTCATCAAGAGAATACTAGTCATCTATTATTAATATCTCAACTAATTCCATGGTATCATCACACATATAATAAACAATGGGGTTAAGATCAAGTAATCCTAGAGATTGATTTGAAAGGAAAAGCCTAGTGGAATACGCTATCTCTCTTCTAGGGTGTGATTTCTATCAAGTATATGTTAGCACTATCTCACTAATATATATGCCCTCACAAGTATACAACTATACTACATATAATATCAATGCCCTGCGAGCATGAGCCTAAGTATATAACAATATTATAATACAAATTTATGAACATAAGCTATAGGCCTAAATAATAACAAGGATCTATTAAGATACTCAATCTTCTATACCATGGTATAAAATAATAAATAAAAGTTTAGCAAGATGCTCGATATCCTATGCTTCGGTATGATCATCCTAATAATAAGTACAAACTCAAATCATCTACCAAGGGGTCTAGTAAAATATCCAACGTCCTACACTATAGTATGGTAATATCGTGCATACATATAAACACAATCATGAATAACAAACATAACAACATAGCTATCAACAATAGGTCAATATATAAGGACAAACAATAAGGTATTAAACTCAAGAGAGATATAGGATGAACTTAAGGTAAACAAGTAACTGCGACCTTATCAAAACATGACAATAACCAATCATACACTATAATCAAAGCAATCAAGAAGATAAGCAGGATCTACCTAACTCAAATGTAAATCATCTTATCTGTCTTCAAGTAAAAGAGTATGCCTCGAGCTCAAATCCTACAAGCACCGGGTACGAGGAAAAAATTAAGTATTATAATAAATCTTACTAACTATAAATAGTCTACATAGGTAAACCATTTAACTTTCTCTGTTCAATCTTGCTTTCCCAGATGGGTCTCCAATAAATCTCAAATTTATTAGAAGTTAATTAGTTACTAGATTGAATTAATTAATCAACCTATTAATTAATTCATCTATGCATTTAATTTTAATCTATAATTAAATCATCAATCAACTTAATCAATTAATCCACTAAATTGATTATTTAATTAACTAATTGCTTATCAATCAACGTATTAGTCTCCACCAATTAAGCCAACTTATCTTTATCATTTGTTCCACCAATTAATTAGCTTACTAAATCAATAACATGTTAATTAACTTATGGCAACTCCAATCTCCTGTTAATTAAACCATAATCCTAATTTAATTAACTGTACTCACTGTGGATCCAATGGTCGGCAATGGCATCAGGCAGCAAGCATAGTCGGCTGGCGATGGCCGCCACCGTAGTGACAGCTACGCCACACTACAGCTACGACAACAATGATTGCTATCTGTGGTAAGTAGTTAAGGTGAGACGTGTTGGGCGTTATACTTGGCAGACGAAAGGGTTCGTCCCTTTCGCTGCTGCAAACGCCAGGGAGACGAAGGGGCGTCCTTTCCCCTTTGTCTTCCTTAGCCTTCTTATAAGAGGCGTCCAAGTGCAGATCGAGAGGTAGAGCTTTTAGCGAGGTGATCAGGGAGCATCGAGAGATCGTTGGAGAGCAAAGGGAGAGCATTCGGCTGGGATTTGGTTCGTGAACATTGAAGCACTTTCCGGTTGCTCCGTGATCGTGCTTCTGACAGCGGCAACCTCTTCGTCGACCGCCGGCGTCTTCGGTTGCGGTTCTTCGGGAGATCACTGTGAGTGTTTATAATTACCGCATCGTTTTATTTTATCTTTGTATTGTTTTAGTTTTCATGCTCTCAAAACTACCAACAAGACGTGCGCATTTGGTGGTCAAGCGGTTGACAGTGGCGGCGGCGCACAAAGGAACGATGGAGGGTTGTTGTCAGGTGAATCAGCGGTAGCAGCAAGGCGCACGGCGTCCCCCGCGGTGGCTTCTTGGAGTAGGCAACGGATGGCGACGGTCGGCAGGACCCCAACAAAGGCATCGGTGACGGCAATGGATCTGCTGTCATGGACAGCGCTGGTGGTCGGGTATCGCAACAGTGGTAGTGGGAGGCGACGCGGTGGCTCGAGGCTGCGACAGTCGACAACGATGCGCAATAGTGGCGTCACCACACAGCGGTGTCGTCGCACGTCGACAGTCGGGAAATCATCATCGGGAACAAACGAGACGCGGCGTCGGTGGAGGTGCGTGCAATGTCGTTGTTGTATTGCGCCGCGACAGCGTCGGATCACGCTGCAGAGCAGCGGCGGAGGAGACTGGTGTGGCGACGGACAACCGCCAGTGCTCACGAGGAGGTAGGGATGCCCTCGATGGCCGGAAGAGGGGTTCTCTAGCAAATGTCCGGGCGATGGCGGGGAAGCGTGACGCTGGCGGTGGGGGCTCGCGGACAGCCGGTGCGGCGAGGTCACAGGCATCGCGTGCGCGCAAGGAAGAAAACGGCGGAGAGAAATCAAAACCTAGGTTTTGATTAATTAAACTTAGTTTTATATGCTTATTAAATCCCACTTTAATTGGATATTGTAAACATGCTTTAAATATTATCCATTTATACCCCTTAAAATATCCAACCAATATATTTGTTTCCCTTAAAATAATTTAATTATGTCGTATTTAAATTATATTTAAATCTTTATTATATTTTTGGTATATTACATTCTCTCTCACTAATAAAAATTTGATCACTAAATTTACTACTCAATATTTAATATAAAGATATCCTCATCTAAGGATAACACCATGTAGAACACCCCTATAATACTGCATTCTAATATCTCAAAAAGTTTATAATGGTATGGGATCCCCTATACACCACTTAATCTACTACTAAATTAAATAATCACTACGCTATGAGTTATGAGCCCACGGTGGTTCCACTACACCCACGTTACCTTCTAGCTAATTGTTGTGTGTAAAATCCACTAGGTATAGATAATCTTCTAACTTCCTCTGATGTCCATCTTGCATGCTCGAAGTAATTCCTCCAGTTAGTGAATAGTACACTCTGTCTTTCTATCTGTCTGAAATTCTGCACAAAAATGAAGTGCTATACACATGGCTCATTGGAAACTCCGCACAATGATCCAAAGAGTCAATCTAGCATGCCAGTAGAAAATGGTCAAACTTAGTTAATCGATCAATGTGCACTCAATTCAAATTATGCACCGTCCAAAATCCATCGTACTATAGTCCCTTTTCACTTAGGTACAAAATCTCTTGAAGTAAGCCTGCTAGTCTCTGTCACTCCTTGTGTGTTATGGGTTCACCATGCTTCCGCTACGTCACTCTGATATTCTGTCTTCACCTGTTGACAACCTGACATCGACCTGCAAAGTCCCCAATATCTTTAACCTGAGACTGTGCTTCTTGATCTCCAATAGATTATTGGCGAGCCCGACACCTGCTTTCCAACTCGGTATCAGTTGGTTCCATAGAAGTATCTACCTTCTTTGCATCAGGTTCGGGTCTCAAAGTGTCAACTAAGAGCTTCCATGGTCAAACCCAACCAAGACTGTGAATAGAACGACTCACTAGGTGTTGTCATGTTAAAACCAAGTAAGTGAGTATCTAATAAACATGTATAGAAACATCTACACAATCCAACACTATTTGAAAAAGTCTAACCAACCATATCTTAATTCCTATGATATCCAACTTGTCTAACATTAGCCTACACCAAGTAGTGAATACAAAAGGCAAGATAATCATAAGAGGTATGCCTTACTTTCGTATAGCTCAGAGATGTCCTTTGACTTGGCTTGTCCCAAACTCAAAAAAATCATAAATCGAAACGAGATTAAAATCCTAAAAACACAAAAACCAGCATTTGAACTCGAACCTATCGCTGATACCAATAGAAGATCCACCCTATCCTAAACACCATTACTCTACCTTCATTCCTCCCTAATTAAGAATAGTCCCATTGAGTGGATAATCCATCAGTATATAGAAGAGGAAGCATACTAGCACAAGCTGTCAATATGTTGAAGACAAAAAGTTGACAACATTAATGGTGATCCTTAACACACCAATTAATGATGATGTTGTTGGTGCGATTAAACACCAATGATTCAACTTAGATTTTGATGAATGACAAATGGTTTAAAGTTAGATGTTATATTTTCTAACCTATTTACTAAGTGTGCAGGACTAGAAGACTTGATAAGACCTTACATTAGGTTGAAGTTCAATTAGGTTAATAACTGACACGGGAAGACTATATAAGTTGATATATGACAAGAAGTCTAATTGAATCTGCAAGACCTGACAACTAGTTGAAGTCTAGATGGGGCATTTGACATGAAATCCTAGTGAGTCAAGGTCAAGTAAGTTTGCAATGATAAGTAAGATAAGCACTAGAGGAGAGTAATCCAATGAAGACGAGTCCAGTAGGATTGTAGCGCTAGTCTAGCTTACATCTATTTTGAAAGTATAAGCTAAGACCATGACTAGATTCTGGTCTTTGTAAGACATGATATAATAAATAATGCTATTTTATAAATGTGCTAATTTTGTTTTATAGGTTATTTTTTATTATTGGGCTAACATGAACTTGCAGAATAAAAGTGTAAAAATCAACTCAGATGAACAATGTCTAAGGCCCCTTGAAGCTATGCAGAGGCGCCTTGGAGTTGCGTGGAGGCAGTTTCATAGAGATAAAGTTTACAAATAAACTTTCGTGACATGAAGGCACCTTGGATTTATTGGAGGTGCCCTCTGTGCGGATAAGCTACGGAGTTCATATGCGGATAAGAGGTGTCGGAGGTGCCTTGGAGCTGTTGGAGGCGCCTCTGGAATTGTTTATAAGAGGGGTTCGGCTAGCAGTCAATACACAACACTTCTACGCAATTCCTTCTGTAGGATCGTAAAGTCGCTAGAGGGGGAGTGAATAGTGATCGTTGAAAATTATAATTGAAAAATGAGTTACACAATGGAATAAAGGAAATAGAAAACAACACTAACACAGATGGTTTTACTTTGTTTAGAGTCCGTGACGACTCCTACTCCAAGGCCCACGATTGTTGATCGCTTTCGTTGGGTAATCACTATCAGTTCGTAAAAGGATTACAATGAATGAGTGCAAGAATTGAAAATAAAATTTGTTACTGACAAACAAAAAGGAAAATGAAGTCCCTTGTTCCTCAAACTTCGGAGCAGCCTTTCCTTGTCGTCGGAGCTTTTTCGGAGCAACACTTTCAATATGAAAGTTATAGTCAATGTCTCTGAAGCTGCTGGTCGAATGCCCTTATGTAGGCTCATTCCGGGCATCTGGACCGTATTGGCATGGCTCGGCCAGTCAATGCGTTCCAACTTAACTCCCGGATAAGCTTTCTAGTTCAGGTGCTTGGACCAACTCCGAGCTCCTGGATCGCCCGGGTGAGCTGGTCAAGGCGCCCGAACTCCCTTCTTTTAGCAGCTTCTTCCCTTAAAAAAAGTTAGTCTAGGCAATAAAAAATATATTTATCTTGCAAAACAGAGTTAGCACAACATTAATAAAATAGAAATAGTAATTAGATCATGTCTTCCCAAGATCAAGATCTAATCAAGGTCTTAGCTTAGGTTTCCTAAATAGACTTAAGCTGGACCGATGCTTATAGTTCCCTCAACCGGGAATATGTCCTCACTAGATTTCTCCTCTAGTTGCTTACCTTCACTTACCACTTACAGTTGCTTGACTTGCCTTTGACCCACCAGGTCTTCCCGCAGTTATCAGGTCCCGTGGTCTCTCAAATCCAACCGGACTTCCCACCAGATATCGGGCCCTGCAGACCTATCTGGACTTCCCACCAGCTTTCGGGTTAAGTAGACCTAGCTGGATTTTAGCCTGCTATCACATCTTTCAGACCAGTCAACTCCTGCACACTTGGTAGAAATGTTAGACAAATAACACATCTAACTTTAACCTATTTGTCATACATCAAAATCTGATTACCTATGCAACCTGCACCAACAATCTCTCCCTTTTTGATATAATGACAATCTGGGTTAAAGTTAGAAAAAAAATGCAATTAAGCAAGCATTGAGTTAAATTGAGTAAAGTGAGTTAATTTGATTTATTTTTTTTAACCTAACCAACTATCCTCCCCCTTTATCATACACCAAAAAAAATTAATGCATAAAGTAGAAATAATTAAACAAAGGTTTAGCAAAAAGGACTTTGCAAACTTAGTTTTTAGAAAGTTTGAGAGCCACGTCTATGCTTATGGTTTAGGATACCGTGGAGATTGACATTAGGCCAAGTGAGAGTTAGATTTTGAAAGATGCCATAAGACCACCTTATAATTTTATTATTTATTTGATAAATATATATTCATTATTTGAGTGTTATTATATGTTTGAATAGTCTTAAACTCATTTACAGAATGCCCGCAATACAATTCATAGTATGAGAAAATTTGTGATTGGATCACAATTTATGATTATCTCTGCATGTACAATTATGAATGTATTAGAATTTTCCTAGTCGTCGAATTAGTGCATTCAGACATTATCAATTCTGTAAGACTAGTAGAATTTAGAGTCAGATATGACAATGGAGAGACGATCCCCTCTCTCTGATCCATCGGCTATGGTCCAATGATTGAAGTTATAAATTAAAGCGATGGAGAGCAAGCCACCTTCCCTGTGCACTCATCCTCCACCTTCACCCGTGCTTTGGCCGTCGCCGTAGTGTTCTACTGTCTCTCATGTTAGGATTCCACATCCATCTATGAGTTTGCTTGATTATTTTCTTGTCACTTTCTCTATGGTCGGTGGTCTTTTGTTTCTCCTTAGTATGAGTGGATTCAATTGCCATTGATCAGAGAGGACCGCATTAAGATGTGGCTATCTTTTGGCATCTCACCCAAATACCAGATTTGTATACCAAAGGCAAACCAAGTGTCATATATACCCCCATAAGACTATCTAACTTTCTTCTCCGATCAATTAGAGGGCGACCTCTATTTTCCTGATCCTGAGTTTTATACAGAAGTTTCAAAGTATTTCCACATACCTCTCTATTAGTTAGCCCCTAATGTTTTTAGGATTATGAGTAGGGTGAGGGTAATCTTTAGGTTGTACCAAATACCTTTGACTCCTATTTTTTTCCATTATTTTTTTCCATCCTAAGAGAGCAGAGCTAAGTGCTTTTCACTTCATAGTTCTATCTGATTTTCATTTCCTAGATAGGTTTCCTTCGTCTCACAAGGGATGAAAAAAAATCAGTTTTCTACTTAAAGCCACCAAACCCCTTCACCTTCTCGAGTGGCTGGTAAGTAGACCTAGACCCGCTGCCGCTCGCTCACTATAGGAAAGACCCAGAGTACTTGAGTGCCTTGGAGCTATCGATTGACATGTGATTTAATGTAACCTGGATAGCCAAGAATGAGGGCTTGCTATATTGAGTTCGACTAAGCCCAAATGTCACCGATCTAGAGATATCGCTCGGTAAGTCTCATACTATCTTCTTCGTCTGTGAATACTAACTTATATTGTTTCTTTAATGTAGACACCATCCTGCTGAATATTTTGATGAGCAAGCAAATGAAGTGGGACCGAGCAGCTCTACAAGCTCTCCTAACACCGAAAGTTTCAAAGGATGCTACTAATGGTGCAGAGGATGAATCCGAGCTGCCTCCTTCACGACCCCTGATGGCCACGAGATTTGAAAAATCTTCCAATCAGTCAAAGGAAGCTAGAGAGGGTTCCTCAGATTACCCAACCTTACTCAGGGAGGCGATGTAGCCTCCTCCTCCCGTCCTCCCCGACCTGACATGGCTGCTGAGGCCCAACCTGGAGGATCCCTGTCTCCAATCAAGGAGATAGCTATAGATATTCAAGAGACGCCTCTAGCATTCGCTCCTCAAGTCACTACTCTATCAAAGAAGCACAAATGCTTGGCTTTTTTTTGTCGGAGGAAAGTGTCGGCTACTCCCAAGGTAGCTTTTATGAGCCGACTAATGAACGAGAAAACTTACTGATCATGTCCCCGAGACATTTAAGCCCTCGGTGATCGAGCCCACACGTGCTAAGTGTGTCGATCGGGGTGCAACAAGAAATACCAGCCATTCCTATCGTACCTCCGCTTGAGGCACCACCAGTCGCCATTGCTACAAGGTCACCGCCCAAGCCTCACCATGAGGTCGAGAACAAACATTGAGCTAACTTAATGGATCTTATAAATGAAGGTGGGTAAGCTAAGGAGTTGAGGGGTTTGGACACTCTCGGTCAGCTACCGAGCGAATGCCTCCATAATCAAGATACATATTTTATTTGAACGATAATATGTTGTGCTACTTATTAACACTAACATGGATGTTTCGTAGTTATGGTGAGAGCATTTAGAAGTCCACAACCAAGTTCCACATCCAGTGAGGTAGATTGTGCTGCTGAAAAAACAAATTGAGGATATGGAAACCCAACTAGCCATACCCTCCCGAGCAGTAGAAGTGGTGAGAGTTGAGGCAGCTCGAGCACGAGAGAAGTCCCAACTGCAAGCAAGTTTGTTAGCTCATCTTTGAGGAGAACTAGAAGCGGCTCAACTAAGTTCCAATGCTTTGGAGGCTAAGCTAGAGTCAGCTGCCCAAAAAGAGGAAGAACTCTTACAATTACGGATTGTGCCGTTGGAGGTAGAGCGAGAGCATTTAGCTACCTGGGTGGAGCAATAGGAGTCTCTTATCAGTCGCTAAGAGGAGCAAATTACCGACCTAGACAAGCTAACAACCGACCTACAAAGTATTTGACCCGGGCAATAGAGGGCATTGAAACGCTAAGAGAGTAAGCCAATAAGGCTATTCAGAATTAGGTGAAATGACTATTCAACTTGAACTCATTAAGATCGAGCTAACCATTTATAAAACAGTAGAGGGAGAACGACGCTCGAAGTTAAGGAGGATTTTCTTCGATTGCAACAATACTTTAACTTGTTGGGTGCCCAAGTGTCGAAGAGGATGTGACAGGATTTTGAAGGTGCCATCAATTAGGTCATTCAGGTTGGATACCTACTGCCCAACACTTCCTTGGACTTCCTCAATCTATAGAAAGTATGAGAGGAACTTCCTAACTCAGAGAAGGTGGACCATTGAAGAAGCACTTTGTTTTGTTTCTGTGAATGATTTTTGTAGTTGGCTTAAAGGCTTTATGCTTTTGAAAAAACTTATTTTTGTGTCCATTTGTATGGTGGTCGGCTTATCCTTACCCGGGTAGGGTAATACAGAGTCCCAATGAGTTTTTGTTTGAATTGTTTTTTCGTTGGACCTTTGTTAGCTCCCACCTGGGAGGTTGAGCTCTTGAGGATTGTTTCACTTTGTTAACTCCTGCTCGGGGAGGTTGAGCCCTTAAGAAGACATTGGAGTTTTATTAATCCCGCTCAAGGTGGTTGAACACTTAAGAGGATGTTGGCATTTTGTTAGCTCCCGCTTGAGGGAGGTTGAGGCCTTAAGAATATTGACGCTTTGTTAGCTTTCGATCAGGGAGATTGAGCCCTTAAGAGGGCGTGGGCAATTTGTTGCGATTTGTTAGCTCCCGCTCGGGGAGGTTGAACCCTTAAAAGGACGTTGATGCTTTGTTAGCTTCCGATCGGGGGAGGTTGAGCCCTTAATGACATTGGTACTTTGTTAGTTTCCGCTCGGGGAGGTTAAGCCCTTAAAGGCATTGGCTATTTGTTAGCTCCTACTTGAGGAGGTTGAGCCCTTAAGAGGAGTTGACGCTTTGTTAGCTCTCTCTCTCTCACCCGAGTTTGACTTTAATCTTAGTGTTTTATTTATAAAAGTGTCTCATAAGACAACTTAGAATTAACAAAAGATGAACAAAAGCTAAGGATACTCATTAGGTCCTATAGAGCTACAGATGAGTGACACTCCACGGTCGATCCAACCTCTTTCTGTTTTGATCTTGGAGATAGTAGCTTCCTATTTTTAGATTGTTGTAGACTTGGTATGGATCTCCCCACTGTATTTAGAGTTTGTTGACACCTTCGACTAGTTTTATCTTTTGCCATACAAGATCACGTACATGAAATGACTGAGGAATAACTTTTTTATTGTACACTTGCTTCATCCACTGTTTATAGGCAACCAATTGAACTATAGCTTTGTCCCTGACTTCGATTATGAAATCCAAGTCCAAGAGTAGACTTTGAGTGTTGCTTTCTTCCTCATAAATATGTCGCTGAATGTATTCTTCTCCCACTTCAACTGGGACAACCGTTTCTCCCCCGTATACTAACTGATATGGGGTTTAATCAGTCCTCTCCCTTGGGGTTGTCCGATATGCCCATAGGATGCACGAAAGTTCCTTCACTCAGCTACTTTGCACATGGTTCAATTTGATTTTGAGGCCCCAGATGATCTTCCAGTTGACAATTTCTGTCTGTCCATTACTTTAAGGGTAAGCTACTGATGTGAAAGCTTGCTGAATACCTAGTCTCTCACATCATTCTCTGAGTTTGCGACCTTGAAACTACTGTCGTTATTAGACATCAATTTGTGTGGTATTCTAAATCGACATACGATGTTTTGCCACAAAACTTTCATTACCACTTCTTTAGTTATCTGAGCTAGAGCCTCGACTTTGACCCATTTGGAAAAGTAGTAAAAAATAATCAAGAGAAACTTATTCTGTTGTGGCTCGCTGGGAAAGACCCTACTATGTCCATTCTCCATTGATCGAAGGGACAAGAGATGATGGACATTTTGAGGAGCTCGGTCGGGTGGTAGGAGAGATGTTGATGTTTCTAGAAATTCTCACACATTGCCACAAATTTTATCTCATCATCTTGTAGGGTTACCAAAATAACCTGCCAACAACACTTTGCGAGCTAGTGTTTGTCCTCCAATATGACTTTCGCAAATACATTCACGAATTTCTCTTAGGACATATTCAGTGTCCTTGGGCCTGAGACATTTCAAGAGGGGGTGAGAGAACGCCCTATGGTATAGATGATCATCAATAATGGTGAATCGGGGCCCCTTATTTTTAAGAACTGAGTCAGATCTGAATTAGTATGTAAAATGTCACTCTGGAGAAAAAAATAATGAGAGTCCTTCAGTCGTTGAGCTCTTCCTGACCGGACTCCTGGTTGATATGAGAAATGAACATTATCTGAGATATTGAGTCATCTAGAGTTGAAGTGGCTAAATCACTTGCCATTTTTGCTAGTTTATCCGTTTTGGAGTTGTCCAATCGGGGTATTTTCTACATGATTACTTCCTGAAAATCTACTCTTAGTTGGACGAAGGCTTTTACATATTGTTGTAGCTGATTATTCTTAATTTTAAAACCCCCTTCTATTTGTTGATAAGTGATCTAGGAATATGAGTGAATGGTGACTTTCAAAGTGCCTCCTTGTTTAGTCGCCTGCAAACTAGCTAGTAAAGATTCATATTCTACTTCATTATTGGAAGTCCAAAAATTAAGCTAAATAGATAGCTACAGAATGTCTTCCCAAGGAGAAATCAATAATATCCCAACATTGCTAGCATATTTGGTGGAAGAACTATCCACATATACTTTCTGCATGCTTTCTGAGTCAGGCTTGGTGGCTTCTGTTATAAAATCCACCAAGCCTTGAGCTTTGATAGTTGTTCGAGATTGATATTGAATGCCGTACTTGCTAAGTTCTATAGTCCACTTAACTAACTGTCTAGAAGCTTCTGAGTTGGTTAACACAAGCCCCAAAGAACTGTTGGTGAGGACTACAATTGAATGAGATAGAAAATAGGGTCTTAATCGTCGACGATTAAGATTAACCCAAGACCAACTTTTCTAAAGTAGAGTACTGGCTCTTTGCATCTTTCAATAAATGACTAAAGAAATAGATTGGGTATTGAGTAACCTTCTTCTCATAATAAGGCTGAGCCAACCGCCTACTCAGCGGATGATAAATATAACAATAGTTTTTCTCCCATCACTGACTTGAAGAGGAAAGGCAGTTCGGACAGATACTCTTTGAGTTCAACAAAGGCTTGATCGCATCTTTTGTCCCATTTGAATTTAAAGGTTTTACAGAGCACTTTAAAGAATGGGAGACTCCGATCAGCTAACCTAAAGAGGAATCTAGAGAGTGTTGTGATGCGATTGACCAATCTTTATGCTTCCTAGAGATTGCGAAGAGGGGACATCTGTTGAATTGATTGGAGTTTCTCTGGATTTGCCTCGATCCCTCGCTCGATCATCATATACCTGAGGAAATGCCCACTTTTCACACCAAAGATACATTTGTTCAGATTTAGTTTGAGCCTGTGTTTTCTCAGGGTACAAAAAGTTTCTTCTGTATCGGTGATTATAACACTTGCTTCTCCGGTCTTAATGAGAATATCATCAACATAGATTTCAACATTTCTCTCGATCTAGTGCCTAAATATTTGATCAATCATCCATTGATAAGTAGCTCCTATATTTTTTAGGTTGAACGACATAATATTATAACAAAAAGTTCCATCAGAGATGACAAAACTAACTTTTTCTTGATCTTCCGGAACCAAAGAGATCTAGTGGTAGCCTTGGTAAGCATCTAACATGCAAATGAATTCGTACCCTGAGGTAGAATCCATTATCTGGTCGATTAGAGGGAGGGGATAATAATCGTTTGGGCAAGCCTTGTTGAGATCTCTAAAATTAATACATTCTCGTCATTTTCCTCCTGACTTGGAAACTAGAACGACGTTGGTGAGCCATGTTAGAAATTGCACCTCCCGAATGTAATCAACATCTAAGAGTTGGGCAAATTCTACTAGGATTATCTTATTTTGGTTTGCCCCAAAATGCCTCCACTTTTATTTAACTGGCCTGAAATTAGGGTATATTTTGAGTCGATGCATCATAGGACAGGAGAGACACCATTAATCTCTTTGGCTGACCAAGCAAAAATGTCATGATTGGCCGAAAGGCAAGCTACCAATCTTTGTTTCAAGTTTGGATAAAGGTATATGTTTGAAAACGTATGAGAGGAGGGGTGTGAATCACGTGATTTTCAAAAAACTTATTTTATCACTTTTAAAAACATGAGTACGCACAACAAAAAATACGTACGAAATTGAAAGTAACACGACATAGAAAAACACAGGTGGTTTACTTAGTTCGTAGCCTTCGACGACTCATACTCCAAGACCCAAGTCCCATAGACCTATCGATGGGTAATCTACTAAAAGCCTCTCCTGGTACCTCCGGAAGAGGAAATCAAGTACAGAAAGACGAAACAAGTGCAACACACTGCACTTGTTCTTTTGCAGTAATTAAGTACAAGTAAATAATTCCATTACCAACACTTTTGATATGAATGAGCTCGTGTGTCAGTCTACCGACCATGATCCAAAATCCTCAGAGCAATAGTCGGGTGCAGTAGCTTCGCAGCAGAGTCGTAGCAGGAGCCCGGAGTAGTCCGAAAGCCTTTTGGATGCGTAGAAGTCTGTTGAGTGTTGTGTTTGAAGCTTTGGGTGAGCATCCTTATAAAGGGCTTGGAGGGCACCTTCCATAGCCATTGAAGGCACCTTCAACCTGAGAAATTTGATCCTGAAAGTTCCGTCTCTTATCCGCGACGAAGTCCAAAGTTCATCTTGTGGAAGGCACCTTCCAAAGCCTTTGAAGGCACCTTGTATGAATAATGTGAAGGCGCCTTCCATTAGCATTGAAGGCGCCTTCGGGTACTGTTCATCCAAAGACTTTTTTGCTCTTTTATCCTGCAAAAAGGTGTTAGTCAAAAACTAAAACATCTACCCTGCAAAACAAAGTTAGCACAATTATAATAATAACTAGTAATTAGTTCATGTCCTCCCAGGACCTAGAACTAGTCAAAGCCTCAGATTAGAAATCCGAAATAGACCTAACATGGACTCATGCCTATTGTCCTCTCAACTGAGATGCATCCTCATTTAGTTACTCTTCTCCAGTGACTTACTTTTACTTACCAGTTTGTTAGTTGTACGGTCTGTAGACCCAACTGGACTTTCTGCTAGATATTCGGTCAGCCTGTCGACCTATCTGGACTTCTTACCAGATATTCGGTCAGCTCGTCGACCTATCTGGACTTCTTGCCAGATATCTGGTCGGCCCATCGACCTATCTAGATTTTTTACCAGATATTCAGTCGGCTTGTTGACCTATCTGGACTTCGCACCAGATATCTGATTGGCCAGTTGACTTATCTGATTAACTCCTGCACACTTGGTAAAGTGGTTAGATCACAACAATATCTAACTTAACTTACTTTATCATTCATCAAAACCTTAGTAAGACCGTTAATGCAAACTACACAACAACAGCTACCCAAGTGGTCCCATTTTCCCTCTCAGGATAGATCTGAATGTCCTCCTATTTTTCCTCCTCTTAGTAGAATTTCTTGTTGGATCATGAGCACATGAGAGGGGGTGAATCACGTATTTTTTGAAAATAGAGTAATTTTATAAATTTAAAATAAAATTATAGCTGAAAGATCAAACTGAAAAGAACATACAAGAAAACTCGATCGATTTTACTTGATTCAGAATCTTCGACGACGCCTACTCCAAGACCTAGGTTCAGCGAACCTATCGATGGGTAATCCGCTAAATGCCTCTTCCACAACTACTGAAAGAGATAATCGATAGGGACAGTATAACAACCTACACTTCCCTCTTGAAGCAGTAGTATAAAAATTATAACACTATTAAAAGTTACCAACAATTTAGAACGTGCTCGTGTATTACTGTCGGTCTGTCGAAGATGATTGGATGAATAAAAAATGTAGCTCAATGGTAGAAAGACTTCTTTGAAGTAGAGTAGCAGGAAACTAGAGCAATCGGAACACCAATCGGGCGTGTAGAAGCTTTTAAATTAAGTTATATTGAAGGGTTGATCGAGATGCTCTTTTATGGAGTGTGGAAGACACCTTCTGTGAAGGCTCCTCCAATGTGTAAAATCAGATCCTAAATAGCTCACTCCTTATCATCAATGAAGTCTGATTTTATGCGATGCAAGGTGTCTTCTAACCATTCGAAGGCACCTTCCATGAATAGTACTCAAGGCGTCTTTAAAGTTTCCGAAGACGCCTCAGGTACTATTGACCCAAGGCACTTTGTGCTCCATTTGCCCTGCAAAATGTATTAATTCAACACTAAAATATCTAACCTATAAAATAAAATTAGTACAAATAATAATAAGCAGTAATAATTAGTTCATATACTTCCAGGACCAGGAACTAGTCAAGATCTTAGTTTAAATATCCAAAATGGATATAAATTAGGTTGATGCTTACTGTCCCCTCAACTGGGACGTATCCTCAGTGAGTCAATCTCCTCCAGTAACTTACCTTTACTTACCAACTTATAGTCTATTGACTAGCCGCTTGACCCACCAGGTTTTCTCGCTAGTTGTCAGGTCCACAGACCCAACTAGACTTTGATCAGCTGTCAGGTCCCGCGGACCTAGCTGAACTTCTTGACAGATATTAGGTCAACCCTTTGGTCTATCTGGGCTTCACACCAACTATCGAGCCCTCAGACCTAGTTGGATTTCATATTGGTGTCAGATCCCCTAGACCTGTCAATCTCTGCACACTCGGTAAATGTATTAGATCACAAAAATACTTAACTTAACTCACTTATCATTCATCAAAATTTGAGTTAGACCGTTAGTGCAAATTGCACCAGCATTTCTCATGTTCCCTCCTTTTGGAGAGAGGAACCTCTGGAGTGACTTGAAGAGACTCTTGAATCTTTCAATTTTTACGAGAGTTAATACAAACAAAATCCACATAGTACTTATAGGAAACCAGCTGATATTCTTTAACTTTCTCGACCTGGTCATCTACAGGGAACTTGATTTTCTAATAAGATATGGAGACTATTGTTCGGAAGGTATTCAACACCGATCTTCCTAATATAACATTGTAGGAGGAAGAAGTATCCACCACCATAAAAGGTGTCCGCCTGGTTCTCTCCAAAGGTTCCTCTCCAAGTGTGTGTGTGTGAGAGAGAGAGATAGAGTTGTTCGAGCGGCTGTAATTGGTGGCCCATGAAACCAAATAATGGAGTAGCAATGAGTCACAACTTTTCCTCATCTATTTGCATTTGATCAAGGGTCGCCTTGAAGATAATATTGACCGAGCTGCTTATAGACTTTTTCACATTATAGTTAGCAATCAAAGCTTGAATTATTAGGGAATTTTTGTGAGGGGCCTCAAGTCCCTCTAAGTCTCTAGGTAGAAGCCTATGTAAGGACCATCTTTCCATTCCTAAACGGTCCCCACTGCATAATTTTCCAGTCAATGAATGTGGGTTTTGAGAGTAGGCCCTCCAGAAATCATACTAATAGTTCCCTTAGGTGGTCCCTTGATTTTGTCTTTGCCTTTGTCTTTCTCTTTACCTTTTCCTCTGGAAGCGTTGATGCCTCTCGATGTTGCTTGGGAGATAACTGAGGTTGCTGATCCGATCAATAATCTTTGTCCTTAGGATGGTTCTGTTGAGAGGTAGAAGGATGATAAGGCTTGGGAGAATAGTACCTTCCCCTAAGCATGCGTCGATCGACTGCCCTTTGAAGATAGTTAGGATAACCATAACATTCTTTAGTTGAACGACCCCTGGATTGGTGATAAATGTAAGAACATTCTCCTATCTTGGGGAGTAACTGGCTAGAGCCATGGTCTGGCTGAGCATCCATTCCCACTAGTTGAATCACCTTTTCTCCTTGGTGATCCCTTAATGGGTGATAATTCGGATGAGACTCTTTGGCTTGCAAGAGGAGAGGAGGTGCCCTCCATTCCGTGTAAGGGATGGGAGCACCTGGAACCTAAAAATCTTTTTTTTTTCAAGTAAATTGGACTTCCTCCACATTCACATATTTGACTGATCGGTAGAGCAGACCATCAAAACTAGTTATGGGTTTTCTTACTAGGATCTGAAAAAATCTCTCTCTGCTAATCCTTGCAAAAAAACACTCATCAGTATCTCAAAAATCGCTAAAGGAACATCTTGAGCCATTCGATTGAAGCATCGAATATAATCTTTCAAAGTTTTCTTAGGCTTGCTTGAGGGTAAATAAGTTCAGCGACTTCTTGTGGTATCTTTGACTGCTAGAGAAATGATGTAAAAATATTATTCTGAAGTCACCAAATAAGAAAATAGAGACCACGGGGAGTTAGCTGAACCACCTCTGTACTAAGCCTGAAAGCGTGGTCAAAAACACTTAGCATTTTACTCCATCAGAATATTGATGTAGCAAGATGACATTTTTAAATTTGAATATGTAGTCTTCTAGATCAATGGTACCACTATACTCGCCAATCATCAGTGATTGGTAATGACGCGGTAATGAATCTTCCAGAATGTTTGAGCAAAATGGAGAACTATTATGGCCTTCCAGCTGACAGGCATATGGCACTTTGCCTCGGGCAAGGACACGAGTCAGTGTATTTCTAGCGGAAGACTTAGAATGAGTGTCACGAGTATAGGTTCCAATGGGATTGTCGACCAGGGCTTGAGGTATGTTGGTTGGTTGTGTCAGTGTTGGTTGAGGGACATGATGAATTTCCGTCGAGGCGGAAGGTCCATGAGAAGTTATTTCAGTACAACAAAACTACACAAAGACAATGGTGAAAAATAGTTGTGAAAGAGGGAAAACCGTTGTCGTTATCTGTGTTGAGAAAGATAGGAGCGATTAAAGACAACAGTTAAAAAAAGATTACAAAGATTTTTTTTTTTCAAAAATGACAACGCTTTATAACTGTTGTGTTTAAAGTAAAAAAATAATGATTTTCCGTTGTCTTTGAGCGATCGTATCTTTCTCAACGCAGATAATGACAACCATTTCCCCCCTCTTTTACAACAGTTTTTCACCGTTTTTAATTAAAAAAATGCACACAAAAAATCTAGTTTTTTAGTTTGAGACACCGGTTTTTTACCATTGTCATTTGTCCATTTTAAATGCTGCCATTTCTCAACATATCAATTTAACCGTTGTCATTTCTCAACATACACTAGAGAATAATAAATCGTCGTTAATAAACTGTTGTCTATAAACAATATACAATAATCTATTTTCGACAAACATAAATATCCAATTTAAATGATTACTTCTTACATATACAAATTAAACTTTTAGCAAAACATATATACAAACTTGTAGTAAACAATATATATTAACTCTTTACCACATACACAAAGAGTACATTACTGCAAATTAAAGTAAACAACCACAAAAAAAACTACAAATACTCCAGTAGAAACTTCAATGGTATCATAGGACCAAAGTGGACCTTGAGATAGATCGATCGCCTGGAATCCATTGATACATCTCTTGGAATCTCCAGTAGAAACTTCAAGGATATACTGCAGCAAGAGAGAATTTTGAGAGAATAAGAAGAGAAAATCAAGGGCATGCTAAAAGGTTGTATTGCATTGATCCTAATTGCCACAGGGGCTATTGAGTACAATAGAAAAGTTGGTTATCATCCACTTTGCAATCTCCTACAAATCCCCTTCACTTTTGAATGAAAGAGTGGAAACATTTTTGAATTTAATTGCAGGAACTATATTTATAGGATTTCAAAATCATTGCCTAAAAGATAATGGTTATGAACATTATGTACCTTTTAGATTTGAGGTCAAAATTCCTTCAAAAGCACAGAGACCAATCTGTGAACAAGAGCATAGAGACCATAACATGGATCATCAACAAGATATAATACTTTGCTTTATGTTTATATAGTGCATTTTCACAAAACAAGATATCATATTTTAGCAACAAGGATACCCTTGATTACTTCTCTATAATCTGTAGATTAATCTACTGAAAAAAAGAAAGAAACAAGACTGAAAAGACTAAAAAGAAAGAGTTGGAAAAATACCATTATTGATTCTAGTGAATCTCATGAAGTATCATGCCCTTAAATCGAGACTTTCATTTACTAACAAATCAAAAACTCAAAAAACATTATATCATGACAAAGAAAACCACCATCTTTCATCACTATGCAACTCTCTGGATTAAAGGAAAGGTAAGAGAATAGTGAAAAAAGCACAACAAAAAATAGAGTTTAACACAAAATAGGGCATGCCACATCTTAATAAATTATCTATATTGCTAAGTTACATTGTCAACTAAAAAACTTTGGAGAACAATTTTCACAAGAGTTACTATTGTAGTTTGATCCTGAATTTAAGTAGCAGTCAAGTCCATGGGGTTTAATAAATAACTAATGGATATAATTTAACTATTGATTAAAGGCAGGTCCAATATATTCACGAGCGAAGATTTCTAATCTGCAAGTCATAGATTGAGTTTATATAGATTACTTGATCTGCATTTTTCAATTGAGGTCAAAATTGAGAAATAAAATGACAATTCTTAATAAAGAAACTATTGTACTAGTTCATGATAAAACAAATTTCACTTAGATTATCTAACTATACTTTCAACCAGGGGCGGAGCCAGGAATTGACAAGAGAAGTGGCTAAAATTTTTAACTACTACTACTACAACAACAATCAAGTCTTATCCCAATAGGTGGGGTTGACTTTATGGATCATTCTACATCATATTCTATCTCCTATTATATCATCATCCATACTTAAATAAATTTTATTTTATTTTATTATTGCTAACCAAATCTTCTTTGGTTTTCCTCTTCCTCATTTGATGTGTGTATTTGTCATAGTTTCATATCGTCTAACCGAAACATTTATTGGTCGTCTAAGTACATGTTTGTATCATTTTAAATGTGTCACTCGTCAAAGCTCCGCAGCGAAGCTAGGGCAGAGGAAACGATTCCTATGCGCTCACCGTCCTCTTCCCTCGTTGTAACGTATCAGGCCTTGCGTATCAAGCCCTGCTCACGCAAGGCTAAGAGTCGGGTATGATATTTCAGGCCCTCACAGGGCTTGATATTACAGGCCCTACGCAAGACTTGAAGTAGGACCTGATATATCAGGCCCTATGTGCGTAGGGCCTGAAATATCAGGCCCTACGCAGGGCAATCCGAAGATGATGCTTACACTAGGCAATCTGAAGTAATTGACTACTGAGAGGAAAAACAAACATAACAGTGCACAATATAATTGCAGCATGCAAGAATGCATGAAGTAACAAGACCTTCAATGGATTTAGAAATAAGGATTCATAGAATATTTAATTCTGACAAAGAAATAAGATAGGGAAAACCTAAAATTCTATCATAGAACTCTTATCCTAATTGTTAGACAAAGAGGGAGAAACATTAGAGGATTAGAGCGTACACAAACATAGAAGATGAATGACGGCTTAGCCTTGTTGCTGGAAAACTGGTAACTCCTGCATCGCTAACCTAGAATTCTATCATAGAACTCTTATCCTAATTGTTAGACAAAGAGGGAGAAACATTAGAGGATTAGGGTGTACACAAACCTAGAAGATGAATGGCAACTTCATCTTGTTGTTGGAAAACTGGTAACTCCTGCATCGCTAACATGCTCACACCAGCCCATGTTTAAGTACTGTAATTTACAGAAATTACATGAGATAGCCTGGGGGAAAAAACTGGAGGATCAGTAAATGAGTTATAATAAACAAGTATGATATTAAAAAAAAAACAACTAAAGAGAGGAGATAAAAGTATGTTACCGGACTGCTGTAGTATAACATTCTAATGGAGAATCTTTTTCATGATAAATCTAAAGAGGTGTAGAAAACATATATACAAGTGCAGTTGTAGTAATAAAAAGTACAAACTCATGATCACATGATCACTCCTTAGAAACATATATACAATATTGTAGCAAACTGTAACGATCATAATCCAAAGCACTTATAGATTACAAAAGTTAACCAAAAGAGTTTCAATGCCCAAATTTCTTACTCATCTAATATATGGTCTTGAATGCAATCTGCCCATTTAGAGCGTATGTTATCAATTTTTTTGCGCCAATCACTGATTTTGCGAACTGCATGAGAATAAATAAATGAAAATGTTACTTGCACAAATAAGTTCATCAACAAGATTAAATAAGAAAACAACAATTAAAAGAAATAACAACAATTAAGTTCATCAATAAGTTTTAATTACTATAGCCCATAGTGAAGTCTTTTCACTTGATGTGGAATGCTCAATAATAATCTTCATACACTGATAAAGGCAATTCACCTATATAGCAAATTTATTAATTATGAGTTGCACTGTTATACCTAGCAATGAAATGAACATTTCGAATGTTTTTTGATTTGATAATTGGTAGGAAAAGAAAAATTAGTCCTTAATAGTACTAAGAAAAATAACTAAAATCTATATAAATCAAAATTAACATTCTCATCTAAAGCTAAAGTTAACCTTCTAGAAATCTCTAAGTTGAGGGCCTCAGAAAGCCTAGCTCATGAATCATTTTCAAAAATAAAAACAATCACAATTTCTAATTGTACGAAGTTTTCAGCAATAAAGTTAGTAAGCTTCACAAAAAAAACTACCTACCAAAGGATATTAAAATTGTAACAATAAAAATAAAGGAGGCTTGCAACTTTTTTCATTGCAAAAAGAAAGACATGGAATACATTGGAAATAATACAGAATGTAAGCATCAAAACGGAGAAAATCACTAACCCTTTCAAAGCAATTTCCCATTCCAATTGATAGCGTACAATTATATTTTCACCTTATTTCCTGTAAAATAAAGTGAATATTCATTAGAAAATGAAAGCAATGCGCCTACTTGACTTCCATTGTAGCATTTGTTTAGCATTTTGTGATATAATTGCTTCTTCAATCAAACATTAAAAAATAATTCCTACAAAATTCTCTCTTCCGCATTAAAAAACGTATACAAAAAATCATCTTTAGACAAGCAACCAAAACTATTTTTTTCCATCTATAACAACAAAAATTGCACATATGTATCTAGAAACATAAAAAACCTCTACTACTACTAGAAAGCAATCAACAAAACTCTTGTCTCCCATCCACAATGACAAAAATTGATGCTTGAACCTCCTTAAGGAAAGGGGAAATGCCAAGGAACGGCCACAACTCGAGAGATCTTGTGATCAACAACAAAGGTAAGAGCGTAGACGGGAAATTAACATCAAACTATGCACAATGGAAAATTAAGATCAAACTAGGCACAATAATGATGTCAATTCATGAGAACTAACCTTCTTTGGCGTACACCGTTCATAATCTAGAGGAATTCCTTGTACTTGTCAACATTCAAATTGCGTTGCATAATCATCGCGTACCAAACGAAATCTGTGAATTTTGACTTTAATTCTACATCCCAAATACAGTTGAGCTCGGTTCTATTTCACAAATGCCCCCCTAAAAAATTGACAGCCAATACCTAAGTAGGAGAAAAAGGAAGAGACGAATATGACAAAAAGATGGAAAGTATAACTCACTGTTGCTTCACAGGAGATTCCTCTTTAAATCGCTTCCTCTTGCTCCCAATGACGCCATATTAGCCCTTATGCCTTGTGTTTCACCCAACCGAGAAGTCTCTCCCTCGAATCACATGGTTCTTCAACACAAAGCGTCACAAGCATGAAATTGAGAACAAGAGCATAGAACAAGGAAAACCAACACATATGTATCAAAACCAAATCTAATACAACCAGTGGCGTAGTCGGGACTTTCAATTAGGGGGGCGAATTCAATAAATTAAAAAAAAATAATACAACACAAAAAATGTATAATAAAAGTCATACATGAACTTCATATGTTTTTTACAATATCACCCTTTGAGATTTCATATTTTGAAAATGTTGAATAATAGCTTCATTATCAATGGTATCAAACACATCTCGCTCAATATATAGTATCAAACAATCATTTACCATATCATCTCTCAACAGATTTCGAAGTAAGGTTTTAATTATTTTCATTGCTGAAAACACTCTCTCTACAATTGCAGTTGCAACAGGTAATAGCAATGCTAACTTTAAAAATAAATATACAAAAGGATACAGATAATGTTTTTCAATTGAACCATCCTTTTAGCAAGCTGGCTAATCCCCACAACCTTAGAGAATTGATTGCTACTTTGCATATCAAAAATAAAGTTATCAAGTTGGAGCTCAAGATGCATTAACTCCATCAGGGAAAAATCGGATGGATATAAAACTAAGCAAACTGAAGTAATTTTCTTTTATCATAAGCAGAAAATGAATTTGATGGATCAAGACAACTCATACACAACAACAACTCTGTGTTCACCTCGTTAAAGCGACTGTTCAACTCCTGAAGTTGCAAATCTATCACTTCATAAAATGTTTCAACACGATAATAGTGAAGATTTGTCCCTCCTTTAATATTTCATCGTGATCTCCCATGAAAGACGAACAAGTCTTCCATGTGCGGGGTGACTACCTTATACTTAACAAAAAATAAAGAAACTTCATTCAGTAACAAATCCCAACCATCATCTCTCATAGTTTGCAGTTGATGTTTGCTTGATCTTACAAGAATCATGGCATTTACAATGTCTTGATCTTTTCTTTGTAAAGCTTGCAACAAATCATTCGTGACTCCCAAGATATTCTTCATTAAGTGCATCTGAAATATAAATTCATATTTTTCAATCAATTCCAACAGATTATTTGCTTGCACCCTTTGCTTGTGATCTTTTCCCTCCTCTTCAACAAATAAAAGGACATCAATAACTGAAGGATACAAGCATATCCAACTTAACAATGTATTATAATGTGCACCCCAACATGTGCTCCTAGCTCTTTTTAATGTCATCTCTTGATTTATACTTTGTCTAGTGAAAATATCACCATTATCAATTCCTTTAATAACTTTTTCAAATTGTTTTTCATGAAGTATATCTCTTCGCTTGCATGACGCTCCAACAATATTGTTCAATTGTGCAACCATATAAAAAAAAGTAGAAATTCTTATGTGATTTTCAGCAACAGCTACAAGTGTAAGTTGCAGTTGATGAGCAAAATAATGAACATAATAAGCAGATGGGTTCTCCATCATAATTAAGCTTTTTAAGCCATTGAATTCTCCTCTCATATTGCTAGCTCTATTGTATCCTTGCCCCCGCAAATTAGATATAGATAATCCATGTTGGCACAACAAAGAATCAATAGCAGTTTTAAGTGATAAGGCAGTAGTGTCGCTTACATGTACAATGCCTAGAAAGCGTTCAACAATATTTCCCCTTTCATCTACAAACCGTAAAGCAACTGCCATTTGTTCTTTAATAGATATATCACGAGCCTCATCAACCAATATAGTAAATAATTCATCATCGAGATCTCCAAAAATAGAATTAGTGGTTAAATAAGCAATGGATATGATAATATCTTTCTGAATATCAGGTGATGTCAATTTGAGATTTGAGGGAGCATTGTCTAGTGTAACACTATTGATATCCTCATTATAGTCAACAAGAAATCTTAACAGTTCAAGAAAATTACCATGATTGAGTTTGTTGATTCATCATGACCACGAAATGCTAATCCTTGATGCACAAGAAATCTTATGCAATCAATTGATGCTATCAAACGAACACGATAATCGATAGCTACTTGACTATATTGATTGACCAAACAAGTTTCTGTTGGTTGCTACTCGGAAAGCCTAGAGGTTCCACTGTACAAAAATTTTATACAAAGGTCTGAACCTTTTCCTAGCTACCATGTGTTCTTTTAAATTAAATTTTGGATCGCCTGCGGAACTTAACACGTTTGATCCAAAACTTAATCTATTTGTTCTTTTAGGTTTTGACTTGGATCTCCTGCGGAACTTAACACGTTCGACCCAAATTACCTTAAGTTATTAATTCCATTAAACATTAATTTCCATAATTGGTTCCCAGTACTGACGTGGCGAGGCACATGACCTTCTTGGATATGGGAGCAACCACCACCGACTAGACGAAACCTTTTATAGAAAGCTAATATTTAATTTCCTAAAATAACTTTAGGTTAACCGAAAAGAACAATCAAATCACAAGGAAAAGAAAAAAAACAAAAGAACACAAGATCGAAAAACATATTCAAAATACTAGAATCGTAAGCCTCTTGTATTTGGTATTATTTCCATAAATAACTAGTATGATGCGGAAAAAGAAAAACTACTAGTTATACCTTCTAGAAAGACCTCTTGATCTTCTACCGTATTCCTCTTCTAACCTCGGACGTTGTGTGGGCAACGATCTTCTGAGATGAGAAACCACCAACCACCTTCTTCTCCTCCTAGCTAGGTTCGGCCACAACAAGAGCTTCACCAAGGAAGAAGAAAAACCACCAACCAAGCTTCAAGGGATGCAAGCTTTCTCTTCTTCTTCTTCTTCTTCTCCAAGTAGTATCCGGCCACCACAAGAGCTCCAAGCAAGAGATAAGTTTCGGCCACCACAAAGAGGAAGAAAAGAAGAGGATGGCCGGCCAAAATAACTTTCTTCAAGCATGAAGAATTTCGGCCACCACCAATGCTCCAAGGGATGCTAGAGACGAGACTTGCTTTCTCTCCTTTTTCTCCTTCCTTGATCCGGCCACCAACAAAAGCTCCACCAAGAAGATAGGTTTCGGCCATCAAGAGGAGAGGAGAGAAAGGGAAGGGCCGGCCACCATACCAAGGAAAAAGAGGGAGAAAAATAATAGAGGTTCACCTTGTAAAGGCACCCCAACCCCCTCTTTTATATTCTTTAGCCTTGGCAAAATAGGAAATTTAATTACAATAAAATTTCCTTAATTTTCCTTGACATGAATTAATTTGAAGTATTAAATAAAACTTCCTTTTTATCCATGTATTGGCCGGCCACAATCAATAGGGAAAAATTAGGAGAATTTCAATCAACAAATTATAATTTCCTAATTTATCTCTGGAAATTTTTAAAATTAAAATTTCTCTTCAAAAATCCCTTCATGGTTAATAAAAAGAAATTTCTATAATTTTATTTTTCAACATGTGAATAATTTTACAAAGAGAAAATAAAATATCTTTCCAATCTACAAATAAGGAAAGAGATCTAATCTCTTTCTTTAATCTTTTGTAGATCCTTTTAAGAGAGATATTTTAATTTTAATTCTCTCTAATAAATTATATCTTCCACATAAGAAAAATTAAAATTAAAATTCTTTTTTATTTTATTATGGCCGGCCCCCCTTTGGCTTGGGTTCAAGCTTAGGGCCGGCCACCTCATTAACCATGCTTAGGCCGGCCCTAGCTTGATCCAAGCCCGGCTCCCTTTAGGTGGGTATAAAAAGTGGGTATAGGTGGGTATAGTACTCTATAATTAAGAGGCTACGATAGGGACCGAGAGGAGGAATTGGTTTTGGTCTCCCGATAAAATTAAGCATACCGTGTTCGCCCCGAACACACAACTTAATTTTATCAATAATAATTCATTCCACTAAAGAACTATTATTGAACTACCGCACCAATCCCAAATTACATTTTTGGGCTCCTTCTTATTATGAGTGTGTTAGTCTCCCTGTGTTTAAGATATCGAATGTCCACTAATTAAGTGAGTTACTGACAACTCATTTAATTAATATCTTAGTCCAAGAGTAGTACCACTCAACCTTATCGTCATGTTGGACTAAGTCCACCTGCAGGGTTTAACATGACAATCCTTATGAGCTCCTCTTGAGGACATTATCAACCTAGTATCTCTAGGACACAGTTTCCTTCTACAATCAACAACACACACTATAAGTGATATCATTTCCCAACTTATCGGACTTATTGATTCATCGAACTAAATCTCACCCATTGATAAATTAAAGAAATAAATATCAAATATATGTGCTTGTTATTATATTAGGATTAAGAGCACACACTTCCATAATAACTGAGGTCTTTGTTCCTTTATAAAGTCAGTATAAAAGAAACGACCTCAAATGGTCCTACTCAATACACTCTAAGTGTACTAGTGTAATTATATAGTTAAGATAAACTAATACCTAATTACACTACGATCTTCCAATGGTTTGTTCCTTTCCATTTTGGTCGTGAGCTACTATTTATAATTTATAAGGAACCGATAACATGATCTTCTGTGTGTGACACCACACACCATGTTATCTACAATAAAAATTAATTGAACAACTACATTTATCATAAATGTAGACATTTGACCAATGTGATTCTTATTTCTAAATAAATGTTTATACCAAAAGCTAGGCTTTTAGTATACATCCCAACAATCTCCCACTTATACTAAAAGACTAAGCTGCTATATCTACTGCCATACATCTGATTCCTAACCCTTCAACATGCCCATCAAAAAGCTCTTGCCTTAAGGACCTCAGTGAAAGGATCTATAGGTCATCACCTGATGCAATCTAGGCAGCAACAACTTCTCCTTGTTTATACGATTTCTTGTATTGGGTGGTACTTGCGCTCTATTGTGTTTACTTGCCTTATAGACTTATGGTTTCTTCGAGTTTGCTACTGCACCAACATTATTACAATAAATTGTAATAATCTTTGGACAAACCAGAAATCATATCTAAGTCTATCTTGAGGTTATTGAGTCTTTCAGCTTTTATGGCTACCTCAGAGGCTTGCCATATACTAAGCTTCTATGGTGGAGTCCAGAAAAACACCTATGCTTATCACTCTTCCATAGTTATGACTTTACCTCCTAAATTAAACACAAAACCCCGAGGTTGACTTATTATTGTCCCTATCCGATTGGAAATCAAAATCCATGCAACCCACAAGGACTAAATTAACTGCCTTGTAAGCTAGCATATAATCTCTAGTGCCTCTAAGGTACTTCAATATATGCTTTACTGCAATCCACTGTCTTTGTCCAGGGTTACTTTGATATCTGCTAACTATGCTCTTGGCAAAACAGATTTCTGATCTCGTGCATAGCATACATTAGGCTTCCGACAGTCGAAGCATAAAGAACTGCCTTTATTTCCTTTATCTCCTTTGATGTCTACAGAGACATATCTTTAGATAAAGTTACTCCATCCTGAAAAGGTAAGAAACCTTTCATGCTTAAAACGAGCAAGGATTGATATGAAGCTTGGGATAAGTAAAATATTCTTTTCTTGCGATCACTTATTACTTTGATCTCAAGAATATATACATTCTCCCAAGTCCTTTATATCGAATTGTTTGGACAACCATACCCTTACTTCTGACAACATTTTGATATTGTTTCCAACTATCAAAAATGTTATCTACGTATAGTACAAGAAATACCACCATGCTTCCATCACACCTTTTGTATACACAAGACTTATCCGGTTACTAAATCCATAGATCTGGATTACTTTGATAAACCGGATGTTCCAAGACCTTGAAGCTTTGCCTCAGTCCATAGACTGATTGAGCTTGCATACAAGATGCTCTTAGCCCTTTGCAATGAACCCTTCTGGTTGCTTTATATGGATGCTTTCTTCAAGACTTCCATTAAGGAATGCTGTCTTGACATCCACTTGCCAAATAGATAAAAGAATCTAGATAGACTTAAGCATGACTACCAGTGAAAAAGTTTCCTTTTTCATCAAGCCTTGCTTTGAAAGTTACTACCTTCCTGTCTATCCCTCTTTTCCTATTATAGACCTTTTTACACCCAACGGCTTTTACACCATTTGGTGATTCTACAAGCTTCCAGATTTTATTAGAATACATATATTCTAATTCTGTTATTCATTACTCTTTGCCAAGATGCTGCATCTTTATCTTGGAGTGCTTCATCATATGACCAGAGATCAGGTTCATGTCCTCCAGGGATCGAATCCAAAAACTCTCCCAAAACATGAACCTATTTAGGTTGCCTAACAACCCTCTCACTACGACAAGGCACTTTCTGCAACTGTGTATCATTTGTGATACGTGTTGCAGTTTTCTTGTGGTATCTTATCTTGTATAGTTGGTACTAGGTTAGACATGTCCTTTATTATTTCCTTAAGAACAAATTTACTTATGAGCACGTGGTTCATTATATAGTCCTTTTCTAAAAATTAGTCATTGATGCTAACAATGACCTTCTGATTTTTAAGACTATAAACATACTTTTGTTTATCTAGGATAACTTACAAACAAGTGAACTCCTATCCAACTTATCATTGTCTCTCTTTAACATATGTGCTGGATTACCCGAATCCTAATATGCTTCAAAATAGGTTTTCACCTATTTAGCAATTCTATATGAGTAGAGAGTTCTAACTTGGAAGGTACTATGTTCACTTTCGTTTTCTGAGTTTATCCTTAAAATAAATTTGGTAATTTTCTGAATAACTCATCATCTATCTAATTATTCCATAAGAGTCCTTTACCTTCTTTCTACTACACCATTTTGTTGGGGTGTACCAGATGCAGTTAGTTGGGATTGAAATCCAACTTCTGATAAGTGACTCCTAAAATCTCTCAAGAGGTACTTGCCACTACGATCTTCCATAGTGACTTTTTACTTTAACATTTCTCCGCATCAATCTTGTACTCTAATCAAAGTACTTAGTCTTACGGTACATTAAGTAAATTTATTTGTATCTTGAATAGTTGTCTATAGACAAAATATTCAATACTACCTCTTGTCTGGATAGTCATAGGATCACACAAATCAGAATGAACCGATTTCAACATATCTTTGACTCCATACCCCTTGGACTTAAAAGTTTCTTGGTTATTTTTCTTCCAAGTAAGATTCGCAGGTTGGAAAGATTTCCACTACCAATGAACCCAAAAGTTCATCAGCTACCAATGAATCCTGCTCAAGTATAACTTAGCTTTTAGATGCCAAAGATATAATTGGTTCATTTCCGAAGGTTGCTTTCTCTTAAAATTAGAAGATGTGTTACTAATTTCCATTTGTTGCATCGTGGGAGTTATTGGATTATAAATTGTCAACCATCATACCAGAATAGATAACTTTCCTATTTTTCTTGATAACAACTTTGTTATCAAAAATAGACACAATATCTATAATAGTTTAGAAACTGAAATCAGGTTCTTTCTAAACTTGGTACGTAAGGACAATTACTTAAAATCCATATTTTATTCTTATCAAAGGATAAACATCTCCCACTGCAACAGCTACCACTTTTACAGTAGTGCCCATGTGGACGGTGTTTTACCTTTCATTTAGTTGTCGGGTTTCCTGGAACCCTGCAATGAATTGTAGACATGATTAATGACATCTTGTATCTACACTCCAGGTTCCGGTAGATAACACCACTAGACATGTTTCAACTAATGAATTAAATACACCTAAATTGTTCTTAGTTCTAAGAAGACAGTCTACCTTAATGTCCAAGTCCTATTTCCAATCATTACATTTGGGACTACTAAGTCTTTTTCTATAGTATGACTACTAGGGATTGACAAACATCCTAAGAATTACAAAAATATTTGGTCAAGATCAACTCCTTAAAATCTCCATGAATTTTGTGCATACAAAATTGAAGAGGAGATTTTATTCATTAATTTTATTATCTCGTCAACTTTACTTTATGACGAATAAAATTAATAGTTGATATGTCTTTGATCAAATATTTGGTCAAAACTCTTTGAATTTAAAATAACATTGATTCCTCAAACAATATTATTTGAATTCACCAACACCTCAAACACCGTGAATTTTGCATGCCACGTTAGTGTGGACGTATACAAATTCAACATTTGTAAGAGGAGGGTTTTACCCATTGACTATCTTGTCAATATAACTTTTTGACAAATAAAATTACCTCAAACACCATGAATCTTGTATGCCACGTTAGTATGGACGTATACAAATTCAAACATTTGTAAGAGGGGTTTATTAATTTTATTATATTGCCAATCTAGTTTTATGACAAATCAATAGTTGGTTTCCCTTTGGTCACACAAGTGATAGTAGTGACTCCGTTGGGGAGGATACTATTAAATGTGTCTAAGTGTATACCATTACTTGACACTAAGTCCATTAATAAGATTATGCCCCTTCCGTTGGGGAAGATCACACACTCTTAATTAACTTCCTATAGTCATCCAAAAATGGAAGTCTGTTCTAGTGATCCACAAACAAGCTCATCCGTTATGGAGGAAGGCACTCAGAGCCAACGCGCAAGCTTGTTTGCATCACTTACAAACTAGTAATGGAGACCATGGGATTTACTTAAAAATCCCTCTCCACTTAGTTATTTATAAATGAGGAATTTTAACTATGCTAGCCTACTAAATATGTAAACCAACATGCACACACAGCACAATATAAAAGCAATAAATAGAGAATCTAATTTTCAACTATTATGACTTTTATCTCTAGTTGTCCTCCGTGTGTTATTATCCCAAGCTGCTGCCATATTTGGCCACCGCCACCGGATCTAGCTGCCGCATCCATCTTGCACCTAGTTCCGCTGTGCCTCTGGTCCTTAGAAGGTTCCACGCTTTGCAAGATTTGATCTGCGACATAAATAGAATTTTACATTTTTGATCCTATATTCCGTAAAAGGAATGTACATGTATCTAGATCAAAAATAAAATCCTAATAAAACTAAATACAGCTCCTGCTGTATTTTAATACAATCATGCACACACATATCAATGCCCTTGACATGTCCAAGGGTCCAATCACACACATAATAACTATATGCCATAATAGTTGGATCCTGCATCCACAAAGTTAGCACATCCTACTATTATCCTGCCTAAATTATGTATGACATGTGCATAATTAAACTAATACCAAATACACAGAGGTAAAACCCTAGCTCTGATACCAATTGTTGGTTGCTACTCGGAAAGCCTAGAGGTTCCACTGTACAAAAATTTTGTACAAAGGTCTGAACCTTTTCCTAGCTACCATGTGTTCTTTTAAATTAAATTTTGGATCGCCTGCGGAACTTAACACGTTTGATCCAAAACTTAATCTATTTGTTCTTTTATGTTTTGACTTGGATCTCCTGCGGAACTTAACACGTTCGATCCAAATCACCTTAAGTTATTAATTCCATTAAATATTAATTTCCATAATTGGTTCCCAGTACTGACGTGGCGAGGCGCATGGCCTTCTTGGATATGGGAGCAACCACCACCGACTAGACAAAACCTTTTATAGAAAGCTAATATTTAATTTCCTAAAATAACTTTAGGTTAACCGAAAAGAACAATCAAATCACAAGGAAAAGAAAAAAAACAAAAGAACACAATATCGAAAAACATATTCGAAATACTAGAATTGTAAGCCTCTTGTATTTGGTATTATTTCCATAAATAACTAGTATGATGCGGAAAAAGAAAAACTACTAGTTATACCTTCTAGAAAGACCTCTTGATCTTCTACCGTATTCCTCTTCTAACCTCGAACATTGTGTGGGCAACGATCTTCCGAGATGAGAAACCACCAACCACCTTCTTCTCCTCCTAGCTAGGTTCGGCCACAACAAGAGCTTCACCAAGGAAGAAGAAAAACCACCAACCAAGCTTCAAGGGATGCAAGCTTTCTCTCCTTCTTCTTCTTCTTCTCCAAGTAGTATCCAGCCACCACAAGAGCTCCAAGCAAGAGATAAGTTTCGGCCACCACAAAGAGGAAGAAAAGAAGAGGATGGCCGGCCAAAATAACTTTCTTCAAGCATGAAGAATTTCGGCCACCACCAATGCTCCAAGGGATGCTAGAGACGAGACTTGCTTTCTCTCCTTTTTCTCCTTCCTTGATCCGGCCACCAACAAAAGCTCCACCAAGAAGATAGGTTTCGGCCATCAAGAGGAGAGGAGAGAAAGGGAAGGGCCGGCCACCATACCAAGGAAAAAGAGGGAGAAAAATAATAGAGGTTCACCTTGTAAAGGCACCCCAACCCCCTCTTTTATATTCTTTAGTCTTGGCAAATTAGGAAATTTAATTACAATAAAATTTCCTTAATTTTCCATGACATGAATTAATTTGAAGTATTAAATAAAACTTCCTTTTTATCCATGTATTGGCCGGCCACAATGAATAGGGAAAAATTAGGAGAATTTCAATCAACAAATTAAAATTTCCTAATTTATCTCCGGAAATTTTTAAAATTAAAATTTCTCTTCAAAAATCCCTTCATGGTTAATAAAAAGAAATTTCTATAATTTTATTTTTCAACATGTGAATAATTTTACAAAGAGAAAATAAAATATCTTTCCAATCTACAAATAAGGAAAGAGATCTAATCTCTTTCTTTAATCTTTTGTAGATCCTTTTAAGAGAGATATTTTAATTTTAATTCTCTCCAATAAATTATATCTTCCACATAAGAAAAATTAAAATTAAAATTCTTTTTTATTTTATTATGGCCGGCCCCCCTTTAGCTTGGGTTCAAGCTTAGGGTCGGCCACCTCATTAACCATGCTTAGGCCGGCCCTAGCTTGATCCAAGCTAGCTTGGCCAGCCCCCTTTAGGTGGGTATAGAAAGTGGGTATAGGTGGGTATAGTACTCTATAATTAAGAGGCTACGATAGGGACCGAGAGGAGGAATTGGTTTTGGTCTCCCGATAAAATTAAGCATACCATGTTCGCCCCGAACACACAACTTAATTTTATCAATAATAATTCATTCCACTAAAGAACTATTATTGAACTACCGCACTAATCCCAAATTACATTTTTGGGCTCCTTCTTATTATGAGTGTGTTAGTCTCCCTGTGTTTAAGATATCGAATGTCCACTAATTAAGTGAGTTACTGACAACTCATTTAATTAATATCTTAGTCCAAGAGTAGTACCACTCAACCTTATCGTCATGTCGGACTAAGTCCACCTGCAGGGTTTAACATGAAAATCCTTATGAGCTCATCTTGAGGACATTATCAACCTAGTATCTCTAGGACACAGTTTCCTTCTACAATCAACAACACACACTATAAGTGATATCATTTCCCAACTTATCGGGCTTATTGATTCATCGAACTAAATCTCACCCATTGATAAATTAAAGAAATAAATATCAAATATATGTGCTTGTTATTATATTAGGATTAAGAGCACACACTTCCATAATAACTGAGGTCTTTGTTCCTTTATAAAGTCAGTATAAAAGAAACGACCTCAAATGGTCCTACTCAATAAACTCTAAGTGTACTAGTGTAATTATATAGTTAAGATAAACTAATACCTAATTACACTACGATCTTCCAATGGTTTGTTCCTTTCCATCTTGGTCGTGAGCTATTGTTTATAATTTATAAGGAACCGATAACATGATCTTCTGTGTGTGACACCACACACCATGTTATCTACAATATAAATTAATTGAACAACTACATTTATCATAAATGTAGACATTTTACCAATGTGATTCTTATTTCTAAATAAATGTTTATACCAAAAGCTAGGCTTTTAGTATACATCCCAACAGTTTCAATATGTTATTTTTGATTTATTAAATCATAAGCCTCCATCATACACCTATTGTGAATGTTGCTCTGATTTCCAACATGTTCATTAAAATTATCTTTCTTTCTCCAATTTTTAAATCCCTCAGTAACAAAAGAATCACCACCACTTTGACCACCATGATCCGCTTTGAATAAATAGTAATAAAGACAGAAAGCTGCATCTTTTGCAATGCTATATTCTAGCCAATTAGCATGAAGACTAAACCATATAGCTCGAAATCTTCATTTCTCTTTTGGACAAGAACGCCAAGGAAATTCATGATTCTTAGGCTGAAAAGGACCTTTTTGCAAATAGAAACATCGAACAATCTCCCTTTCATTAACATTATACTCAAGAATGTGCTTTCTTAGCCCAGGATCACTAGGATACTCATTTGAGTCAGCATCAAGAGGAGCTGGTGGTGGAGGAGGAGGTGGTGGAGGGGGAGATGACTTGTTTGAAGTAGGTTCATCTCGTATTTTCTTAAAATATCTCAACATTGTTATTTCACCTAATTTATCATCAACATAATATTTTAGAAACATAATCATCTAATTAATGGCTATTTGTTTTCAACAATTTATATTCAAAAACAAATAATAAACGAAATTGATAGAAAGAAATAAAAAACATGAATATATGCAAAATTAACACTATATATTTTTTCAATACTTAAATTCGTAATCGAAAGAAATCAAGAAAGAAAATTTTACCTCAATCAAAAGACATTTGTTGTGGAGCGGCGATAGCGTTGTTAGCAAATGATAGCAACAATAGCGGCGAAGTGATGATAGCAGCGTTGGCAACAAACAATAATGGCGTTGGCAGCGGCGTGCGGTGATAGGCCGACAACGACGTGGATGGCAACGGCAATGTGCGACAGAGGATTTTGAGGGTAAAATTAAGATTAGGGAAAAATAAGATGAGAATTAGGGGAGGAAGAAGAACATGGGATAGAGGAAAAAAGGAAAGCGTAATAGTGGAGGAAGAAGAAAATGGAAGAGGAAAAAGAATAATGTTCGACGGGAAGAAGTTTCGTCGATAGGGAACAAAAACAGCGAAAAAGGAAAAATAAAAAACTTCAGCGGAGAGAAAAAATGAGAGAGATAGAGAAAAAAAAAAGTTTGGACAAACGAGAGAGAGAGAGAGAGAGAAATTAAAAAATGGTGTTAGGTTTTAATTGGAGTTTTTCATAAAAGTCTAAATACTTTTAGATTTATAAATAAATATGTTTTATTTTATTTTTAACCATATTAATTTTTTTGCCTCCAAATCTGAGAGGGGGTGATCGCACCCCCACCCCCACCCCAAAGTAGCTACGCCTCTGAATACAACAAACGAGAGAGAAAGAGAAAGGCGAAGATGGAAAAGAGAGGAACTTTATACTCACCGATCGTGCATGAAGAAACCTTCTGAGAATCAAATTGTCCACATCCTATAATTTAAGCTAAAAGGGTAAGTTTTTGCATATGACGAAGCCTATCAATTGGGCTCACCACAAAGCTTGATGACCAAGCTCACGAAGAAGGCAGGAGGCCACCACGCTCGAAGAAGATGACTATCTTTTTACCCTTTCATCTTCTTATATTACTCCCTCTTGATCTCATCCAAACAAAGTAAACAAAACAAGAAAATTCCTCTCCTCTCCCCACTATAGGGCGACAGGCAAATAATTAAGGCCTTTTAAACTGAGAAATAAAATAAAGCAGAAGTAATGTAACCTTATTCCACATGCCACTCTATCCATTAGTCCCTAAACACATTGTGTAGAATTTTAAGCAAATCTCAGTTGATAGATTAGAAAAAAGATTTATGAAAGATCTCTGAAAGCATCTTTATTAACTAGAAGATGAAAAAAGATATCTACACAAAGAAAGCCATTGTTGATTATACCAGGTTCCTGTTGAAGCGAGTTAGCAAGATCGAGAGGAGTTAGAACTCAGGAATTAATTGATGTAATGGTGAATCGAAGGCATCATAAGCTCCAAATTCTGGTGAGCATGCTCCTTAATCTGTTGGTCGATGACAACTTCTTGATGACCTTCTTCGCGTTCATCACATCCGTCTCCACCAGCTTCTCCAAGTGGTTGATGCAGTCTGACGCCGCAATCCTCCGCCACACGCTCGTGCTGTCAGTCTGGGTCACTGCCAGGAAACGCGAGCTTGTCTTCCACATCCATAGCCTTGCAGTGTGATTACTGAGGAGGAGGAAGAGGACGAGTAACGGATGAAGATCCAAAAGGAGGAGTAACAAATGAAGATCCAAAAGGAGGAAGGAGTTACTTGTTGGCGTTTCTCATCTTCACCTTCACCTTCGACGGTGGCAGGAAGGGAAACCTAGAGGGACTTCAAAGCGGAATAAAGGGAGATGCTGAGACATGTCCAGATTTGGGGTAGTCCTTCACATGTGCTGAAGGAAGATGCTGATAACTTAGAATCTCGTACAGAAGTTCGCTTGTTTGTACGTTATCCTAAAGGAACGAAAGGTGGTTTGTTTTATAGTCCTAAAGATCAGAAGGTTATTGTTAGCACTAATGTCTAATTTTTAGAAGAAGACTATATAATGAACCACAAACCCATGAGTGAAATTATTCTAGAAGAAATGAAAGAGGACATGTCTACTTTAGTACCAATAGTGCAAGATGAAATATCACAAGAACCTGCAACACGTATCACAAATGATGCACAACTACAGACAGTGCCTCGTCGTAGTGGGAGGGTTGTTAGGCAACCTAAAAGATTCATATTTTTGGGAGAGTCTTCAGACTTGATCCCAGATAAACATGAACCTGATCCCCAAACATATGACGAATCACTCCAAGATAAAGATGCAACTTCTTGGCAAAAAACAATGAATTCAGAAATAAAATCTATGTATTCTAACAAAGTCTGGGAGCTAGTAGAACCACCAAATGGTGTAAAAGATATTGGATGCAAATGGGTCTACAAAAGAAAAAGAGGGACAGACGGGAAGGTGGAAACCTTCTAAGCAAGACTTATTGCAAAGGGGTATACTCAGAAAGAGGGAATCGATTATGAGGAAACTTTTTCACCGGTAGTTATGCTTAAGTCTATCCGGATACTTTTATCTATTGCTGCTCATATGAATTATGAGGTTTGGCAAATAGATGTCAATACATCTTTCCTTAATGGAAGTCTTGAAGAAAACATCCATATGAAGCAACCAGAGGGGTTTATTGCAAAGGGAAAAGAGCATCTTGTATGTAAGCTCAATCGGTCTATTTATGGACTGAAGCAAGTTTCAAGATCTTGGAACATCCGGTTTAATGAAGTAATCCAGTCTTATGGATTTATTCAATGTCCGGATGAGTCTTGTGTATACAAGAAGTGTGACGGAAACGTGGTGGTATTTCTTGTACTATACGTAGATGACATTTTGTTAATTGGTAACAATGTCAAAGTGTTGTCAGAAGTAAGAGTATGGTTGTCTAAGCAATTCGATATGAAGGAGTTGGGAGAATGCAGACATATTCTTGGGATCAAAGTAATAAGGGATCGTAAGAAAAGAATATTGTGCTTATCCTAAGCTTCATAGCTCGTTTTAGCATGCAAAACTCTAAGAAAGGTTTTCTACCTTTTCAGCATGTAGTATCTTTATCTAAAGAGATGTCTCCTAAGACATCAAAAAAGATAAAGAAAATGAAGACAGTTCCTTATGCTTCAGCTGTAGGAAGCCTGATGTATGCAATGTTATGCACGAGATTGAATATCTATTTTGACGTGGCCATGATTAGCAGATATCAAAGTAATCTAGGACAGGGACATTGGACTGCCGTAAAGCATATATTAAAGTACCTGAGAAGGATTAGATATTATATGCTGGTTTACCAAGCAGATGATTTGCTCCCTGTGGGTTACATGGATTCTGACTTCCAATCAGATAGGGGCAATAATAAGTCTACCTCAAGTTATGTGTTTACTTTAGGAGGTGGAGCCATAGCATGGAGGAGTGTTAAGCAAAAATGTATTTCAGACTCCACCATGGAAGCTGAGTATGTAGCAGCCTCTGAGACAGCCAAAGAAGTTGTATGACTCAGGAACTTCTTGATAGACTTAGATGTGATTTCTGGTTTGCCCAAAATCATCACAATTTATTGTGATAATAGTGGTGCAGTAGCAAACTCGAAGGAACCATGAGCCCATAAGACAAGTAAACACATTGAGCGCAAGTACCACCTGATACGAGACATCGTAAAGCGAGGAGAAGTTGTTGTCGCAAAGATTGCATCAGTAGATAACTTGGCAGATCCTTTCACTAAGGCCCTTCCGGTGAAATCTTTTGATCGGTATATTGAGGGGATGAGAATCAGATGTATGGCAGTATTTATGGCAGCATAGTCTTTTAGTATAAGTGGGAGATTGTTAGAATTTATACTAAAAGTCTAGCTTTTGTATAAACATTTATTTTGAAATAAGAATCACATTGGTCAAATATCTACATTTATATGCTAAATGTAGTTGTTCATTTAATTTATATTAAAGATAATATGGTGTGTGGTATCACACAGAAGATCATGTTATCAATTCCTTATAAATTATAAATAGTTGCTCACGACTAAGATGGAATGGGACAAACCATTGGAATGGTTGTAGTGTAATTTGGTATTAGTTTATCTTGACTATAAAATTATACTAGTACACTCTGAGTGTATTGAGCAGGACCATTTGAGGTTGTTCTTTTTATACTGACTGTAAAAAAGAACAGGACCTCTGTTATTATGGAAGTACATACTCTTAATCATGATATAATAACAAACACGTATACTTAATATTTATTTCTTTAATTTATCAAAGGGTGAGATTTAGTTCGTTAAATCAATAGACCCAATAAATTAGGAAATGATATTATTTATATGGTGTGTTGTTGATTATAGAATGAAACTGTGTTCTAATGATCTAGGTTGGTGATGTCCCCTTGAGGAGCTCATAAGGATTGTCATGTAAACCCTGCAGGTGGACTTAGTCCGGCATGATAATAAGGTTGAGTGGTACTACTCTTGGAGCTAAATGTTAATTAAGTGAGTTGTCAGTAACTCATTTAATTAGTGGACATTCGATATCTTAAGCACAGGGAGACTAACACATTCATGATAAGAAGGAGCCTATATTGTAATATGGGATTGGTGTGGTAGTGCAATAATAACTTTTTAGTGGTATGAGTTATTATTGATGAACTTGAGTTGGGTGTTTGGGGCGAACACGGGAAGCTCAAGCTCATCGGGAGACCAAAACCAATTCCTCCTCTCGGTCCCTGTTGTAGCCTCTTATTTATAAAGTCTTATATTCACCTAAAGCCCAACTTCTTACCCATCTTGATGTGGCCGGCCAAGCCAAGCTTAGAGCCCAAGCTAGGGCTGACCAAGATAAAGAGTGGAGCTAATTTGTGGCCGGCCAAGCTTGGAGCCCAAGCTAGGTGGCCGACCACATAAAATTAAAAGGACATTTTAAATTTTAAAATCTTTCCTTTTGTGGAAGCCATGGTTTTAAAAGAGAATTTTTAAATATTAAAATCTTTCCTTTTATAGGTCTCTACAAAGGATTAAGAGAGATGTTTGAAATATTTCCTTATTTGTAGTTATATATAATGTTTAAAAGAAAGATTTTAATTTTTGATAAAACTTTGATTTTTGTAACCATCCATATGTTTTTTTTAAAAGAGAGATTTTAATTTATAAAATTTTCCTTTTATAACCAATAAGGGATTTAAAAGAGAAATTTTTATTAAAATTTCTTACCAGAAACAAATAAGGAAGTTTTAATTTTATGTTTAAAACTTTCCTTGTTTGGAGCACTTGGGTAGGGCCGACCATGACAACCATTAAAAGGAAGTTTTAATTTTTTATTTTAAAACTTTCCTTTTTAGTCATTGGCAAGGAAAATAAGGAAGTTTTAATTATGTTTAAAACTTCCCTTTTTTGCCAAGACCAAGGATTATAAAAGAGAGGGAGGGGGTGCCTCATGAGATAACATCTTCTATTCCTCTCTTCCAATCCATTGGTGGCCGACCCTCATCCTTTTCTCTTCTCCTCTTGTTTTCTTACCTTGAGGCCGGCGACACTTGAAGAAGGGCTTTCATCTTGGTGGTCGGTTGCTTGGAGAAGAAAAAGAAGAAGAGAAAGGAAGCATCCCTTGGAGGTTGTTGGTGGCTGAAAGTTAAGGGAGCAAAGGAAGGCTTGGGTGGATTTCATCTTGGTAAATCATCGACCATACGACGTCCAAGAGAAGGAGAGGAATACAACAGAAGATCAAGGTCTATAAGCTACAAAAAGGTATAACTAGTTATTTGTTTCCGCATCATAACTAGTTCATCCTTTTGTATAGATCTTGAAAAACCAAACACAAGAGGCTATCGGTTTTAGGTTATCGTTTTGTTATCGATTTTTTTTTTATTTCATGTTTCGATATTGTGCTTTTATTGAGGTCTCTATAGTTAAACCTAGTTTACTGTAAGAAGTTAAATATCCGATTTTTTGAAAGGCTTTGTCTAGAAAGTGGTGGATGATCTCATACCCAAGAAGGCATAGTGCCTCGTCATGTTTAACCTAGAAGTCGATATTTGAAATAGATATTTAATTAACTTCTATAATATGATTTAACTTATGAAGAACACATCGGTTAAACTTGGAGTAAAAATGTTAAGTATCGTTTCCAATCCAAGTTTAACTTCTGAAGGACAATTTGGATTAATAATGTTAAGCATCGTTTGCAATCCAAATTTAACTTCTGAAGGACAATTTGGATTAATAATGTTAAGCATCGTTAGCAATCCAAATTTAACTTCAGTAGAGCACATGGGTAGCTAGGATAGTTTTATGCTTGTACAAATTTTTGTATAGGGGAACTAGAACAGTATTGCGAGTAGCAACCAACAGGTAGTTACCGAGAAGGAGTGTTTTTATTAGTGGAGTGAGCGCCGTTTTTATTAGTGGAGTGAGCGTCGTGTGTAGATTCTTGGATTAGTCACCTCTTCTTAAGGTGGATACCAAGAATCCCTTGTGATCCGGTGGTAAGGACGGGGGGTCACTCGTTGACGGGAGGTCAATGACACGTGGAGGTCAATAGTCAAGTGGGTCAATCCCAAGGTCCTGCCGAGCGGCCAGAGGTCGTGCCGAGCGGAGTAGCGGGCCGACCGAGCATCCGGCCGACCGGACATATGGCTAAGGGTCTCCCGGACCGGACGAAAGACACCCTGACCAGGGGTCGGGTTTTCTGATGCTCGTAAAAGAGTCTTTGGGCCGAGCAGACATGACCGCTCGGCCGAGCCACGGGACAATAAGGCGCAATCCCATCCGAGCACAGGAGCAGGGCTTCCCCGCCCGATACCGGAGCATTCCCGGAGGCCATGAGCGCCGACCGGCTTGTCCGCTCGGCCCGAGAATAGGCAAGTGGCGCAAAGGGACAAAGGGGACAGCTGGTAACATCATCCTCGAGACGCCTGCCGCCGACAAACAGCACGGTCGGCGGCCGGAGTGGACAGAATATCGTACGGTGGAAGTTTCCACCGTCACATCCGGGATATGCTCGGATGATTGCGGAATGACATCAGGCATGCTTTTCTGACACAACCCTACTGAGGTATGTTTGGGGAAGCGTGCACGCATCGAGAAGCATGCCCGCGCCTCCCCGGTGTCCTATATAAGGACCCCCAGACTTCGACGGAGGTATGCGATTCTCATCACTGTAACCACAGTAGCATTACTCTGCTTCTCTTCTTCTTCGTTGCTTGACTTGAGCGTCGGAGGGTCGTTGTCGGGAAACCCTTCTCGGCTCGGCTTCTTTGCAGGTTCGCCGGAGGTCCACGTCAACACCAAAGGACAGCGGAGAGCACCACGTCCCCAGCTTCCGTCGACTCAGAGCTCGGAAAGGATTAAATTGGCGCCGTCTGTGGGAATCGAACCCTCCTTGGTCTTCGTAAGCTCCTTCTGCAGCTCGGCATATGAATGGCCTTGGGAAGAAGATGGGCCGCCCAGACTCTTCAATCTCTTTAGCTCCTCCTCCACCATGGCCAAGCAGTTGGCAACAACAATGTCTTCTACCCACCTCTGACACATACAGAAGTGTTAAATACCGATCGGAAAGGCTACATAAAGAACCAGAAATGAAACTTACCCCTGTGGCCTGCTGCATCTGGCTATCGGCCAGTTTGCCGAGTGGCATGGTAGCGACCCGGGCTCGAGTGTCCGCCCACACCTTAGCAAGCGGTCCACGGATGGTAAGGACATGTTCGGGGGCCGTCGGCTGAACGGATTCGGCCAGGAGCTCCTCGGTAGGGAGGTGCAGTACAGCCTTAATGACGCGGCGTCCGTCTGGCATGGTTTGGGCAGACAGCGAAGGGTCGGACGGCTGATCGGCGGGTGAGGAGAGAATGCCCGATCGGCAGATCCGTAGTGGGGTTGGAGGCATGGAGCTAACTGGCTGTGCGGCGATGGGTTCTGTGGAGGCCTCCAGCTGGGATGAGGTCCAGTCGGAGGAGAGCGCCTCGACCGAGGGTGCTTTGCCACGTGGGGATGCGGTGCCCATCCGCTCGGACGCTTGCACTACGGAAGCTACCGAACGGAGAGGCTTCTCAACACGCCATCTTTTCCTATCGAGCGGGAGCTCATCCTCCGGTTCGGAGTCTTCCTCCCGAACGACCGTTTCCTTGCTAGGGGTTGCACCATGGTGTCGACCATATTACATGTCACGTGGTGCATCAAATTAATTAAAATTGGAACATTTCATTACTTAAGATAAGAGATGTAGTATAGAGTCCCAAGTCGTATTTTTTCAAGGAATAACTAGTAAGTGGAAATGACTAGACTGGATATTATTTTTATTTGTTTCTTTCTTTTTATTAACTGAAGGTTTTTTTATTATTGCATACTCAGAATTGAAATTTCTCACTAATACAATCAAATGCAAAAGAATTAAAAGAAATGCATGCTCATAAAAATTGGTTCTTATCAAGTTACTTTCTGCCCGAAATAAAACTAACCTAATTCCACATGAACTAATAGCAACCAAACTCAAACTTGAACTCTAATAAACCTAAGAAAACTGATACAAATCACAGCAGAATTGTATCTACAATCTGAATCAAAAGTTGAAACTAACATATGAATTGGAACCCTAACTCTTATTCCTGATTACACTTTCAAACTTATCCAAATACCATAACAAAATCGTAATGGTTAGAACTACTAGTATACATTTCAATGGGGTTTTTCTTGCAATGAAAAGAAAGACAAATAGAAACAATAAATCTAACAATCGAAACTAATAAGAAATGCAATTAAGAAACATCCACAAATTCAAGCACACTTAAACTCTGCCTCCCTGCAATCTCAAAAAGAAATTCAAGAAAACTCCCTTGAACAATCATAGTAATGATCAAATTCCGTAACTAAAGTTTATGAGAATTGAAACTAGCAGAAACCTCCTACGAGCTTGTAATCTCATCAGTTTTTTATCGTCTGATAAGCAGAGGAAACGGCGTTGCAATCCCAAATCGGTTGATCGGCTCCGATCTGAAAACGCAAGTCCTTGATGGATGGAATGTAGACAGGAACTCTGGAAAAACTCCTCCGAAGCTCCTTCGATCTGATAGGATCTTCCAGATCAAGAAAACTCCCTCAATCTGGTTTTCCCGTGAATAGCGTGATATGGTGATCGTAGCAGAGAAGAACTCCCTCTACTGTGATCTAATGTTCGGAAGATGATCGCCGGTTCTAGAATCGATTGCTGGCGATGGCCGAACCAAAATGCATCTAGAATTATGGACGGGAGCGCCGACGTCGCAGGGGTTGAAGACGGTGAACAGTCGCAAGAAATCGCGAACCGAGCTCGGAGTCCACTGTAGCTTCTCAACGTTTTTAAACCTCTCCTTATATGATCCAACGATCCAAAACAATCTGGGCTTGATCAATGGCTAAATGAGTTCAGATCTGGATCAAAATCTCTGGATCCTCATCAACGGATTAGATCTGCTCCCCATCAACTCGGATGAATAAGATGCTTGTCGAATGGCTCAGATCTCTCCAAACTTCAACGAACGGCCCAAATCGATCCAAAGCTTGATCGCTCGTTAAGCCCTAGATTCGAACCCAAGTGCGGCCCACACTGATTAGGTCCTCAACCCTTTTGATGCCTACAAAATAATAAACAAATATTAGCATCAAAATACCATGAAAATAGACTAATTTGCAATTAAGTCCAAAATTGATACAATGTATAAAAATGTAATGAAAATATGGGTTCTATATAAGAAAATTACATCAAACCATGATTATATGAATGAGAATAGTACAGTAAAATCATGGTTATCAAATTCCCCCACACTTACTCTTGAACGTCCCGTGAAAATCAAGAAAACTAAAAATCCTACTTAAATGGCACCCCCTAAGCAAATTCCTAAACATAGTTAGAGAATAAAGAAAGTAGACCATCTAAGATTATCACATTCCAAAATCTCAAGCATTCATGGACTTAAAATTTTACTCTTGGTTAACAACATAATAATTTCCATCCATCATGAGTAAATTGAAATTGATTTCACACTAAAAACTTCACAATATTGAGTTTTTGTGGCCCTCATCCTATCTCACATTTAATCACAAAAGTGGAGAGCACTCATGCTACTTGTGCTTCATGAACTACCATAAGCTTGCTTATCTTCTACTCTCCACCATGATCATGGATACAAACCATACTATGAAGATTAATCATGAAAAAGAAAATGTAAGAATGTGAATTAAGTGCAAATCAAAGCATAAGTAGCAAGGAAAGGCAAGAAAAGGTAGAATTAGCAACAAAAGACAAGATAAGAAAGAAAGTATGAATTTAATTCTAGTGGAAGACATGGATACAAAAGAGTGTTATATAATGAATTCTTGACCATACTTCCCTTTTAAACCTTCTTCCAATTCCAATTGCTTAAGCACTATTCAACACTTTACTTCTCATTCCTTTAATCTCAATGAATGCATGACTAAAAGTTAACCCTTGAAAACTATTCCATTCATTACCAATTTCAGCAATTTCCATTACTTAATTGCAATTCTTAACCTTTCAAAATTTCCGGGACAACCTGCACATTAAACTTGACCTTTATCTCCTTCCTGTTTGGCTGCAAAAACTCACTGTACATCTCCCATTATGTTTCAATTCCTAAAATTGAGTGACTCGATATTTCTAGATTCAAAGCCTTGAATGCATCCTTCATTAATTTGGTTAAATTCTTTTGAAGTTCCACTCTTAATTCTCATTTTCAGATTTAGAGTAGCTTAGCTTCCTTTTCCAGTTTCAGTCATCTCTTCATCTGTTCTGAATCTATATTTCTGATCAAGCTTTAAACTACAATCCCTCTATATCCTTTCATTCAACATACACCAAATAATAGCTTGATTTCCATTTGATATAGCTCAGACAGATCAATTTAAAACTTTTGAATAGCTTCATCAAATTACAATTTCCAGCTCCTGTAATTTCTGCAATTCTTCTATCCAGAATTTTTAAAGGACTTGGAAGGCCAGAACAACATTTGTTGCTGCACAAAACAGGACTCCACTCAAGTTTATCACTGATTTACATTAGTAACTAAATATTGATACCCCATTTGATACACAACAGCCTCCAACTTCCTTGTTCTGCACTTCTAATTTTCTGCAGATTTCCTGTTCCTTCCAGGTTATTCATTCTTGTAAGTTTCTGATTTCTTTACAACAAAATTCAGTGTAGCAATTTAAGTATCTTCACTTGAATATCAGCAATGCAAGAATGCATGTATGTTCTTCCTCTACAGAATTCAAGAGCTAAGTTAAGAAATTCTGATATAGCTCTTAATATACATCATCATTCAAGCAATCAAAATTAGGTTTCAAATTAGATATATAGAGTTCCAAAATATGAAACAACTTAGCACTTCATCATCTTCTCTCATCGCGCATTAAACCAATGAACAACTTGAATTATACCTTACCTCCCCCACACTTAGATCTTTGCTCGTCTCAAGCAATGAAGCTCAATAAGTGCTCAACACATTAATACAGATTTGCAAATACTGTACAATATTCTTGATTTTCTGCAGCCTATTGTAACCTCAAAGGTGTATCAAGATATAGAATTCTAAGTCATTCTCGCTTGAGTGCTGAATAGATGAACTTATCCCTATCCCACATTTAGCATCCAATCAAGAAAAAACTTAAATTCAATCCCATTTAAATCAAAACACATGCTACAAGATTGTACAGTTGCTGTTCAGTGACTGCACTCAATTTCTGCTCAAACAGTTCACAGTTTCAAATCAAGTCCCAGCATTTTGTAAAGAAATGAAAAGCTAAAACTTCTTATTGATTTGAATCTTGCATCACAAATCCACAAATATAGCAATCAAAATCTAGTTCCAAACTAATTTCAGAAGCTTCAAATAACTTGATCAAATTTCAGTATTTCTGAAATTCCCATGTTTCACTGCATTCTGTTTAAGTTGTGGTTTAAACTCCCAAATTCTCGTTCCAACTCAATACATCACATTCTGCACAGCACAGCAATGTTAAATTCCGGATCAGCACCAAGTCTTAAATTCTCACTGTAGTATCCCTATGAATTATTTTCACTTGTCCTTGATCAAATTTTCAGCAACAGATCCATGTTTCAGCAGTTTACAGTTTCCAGCTTATTTCATTTCCAGCATCACTCAATTCCAGAATTTATTTGACAGCAATCAGTCCCTGAAACTCTTCTCTGTAAGCTTCAAAACTTCCTGCACAACAATCCATTTGACAGCAATCAGCAGCTTCCAACAGGTTCACTCTGTTTTCCAGGCTTTCCCTCACTATTCAGTTCTGTTTTTCAGCTTTTTATCAGCTTACAATAAAAACCAATTACCACAGAAAAACTTGATACTATATGCCAATGAACAAAAGCTGCAAAACTCCATCATTTCCTGAACTAAATTTTCAGCCATTAACAAATGCATCCAAACATTCAAAACCACTTCACATTTCGCCCACACTTGAATCCTAGTCCTATTGGCCAAAATATCCATTATATAACAAACAATGAATCCATATCCAAAAGATTTACAATTGACATGATGATTATGAAGAGAAATAGCAAGAATTCATGTGGAAGAAAGAAACAAATAGATTTACCTTCATAATTATGATTTAATCCATTGGATTGTGGTTTTGAAAGAATCAAAGCAAGTTCTAGAGTTCAATAACACAAATGCACCATTCAATTAAGGCTCATCCTCACTAGGTATGAAAATATATCAATCCAATTCACCAATCAAGTGTCCATCATTAAATAGAAACCTTGAGAAAATTAAAAAAATCCATTATTGACATTAAGGTCCAAAATAGATTCTCAAATCTAGCCCACAATCCCTACCACTAACATGTTATAGAAAACTTGCTAGGGGGTGCCATTTTCTTATTCAAAGCAAAACAAAATTCAACAACAAAACTTCAACATTAAAAATCTATTCTTCAAACAAAAAACAAACATTTTATTAAAACAACTAGAAATGAAAATAAGAAGAAAGCTAAGTTGGAACAAACTCCCCTTCACATGAGTAGATAGCATCATCAATCTTCACCTTTTGTATAACCTCTCCATTGCCAATCTCATGAAACAACTTGAGTCTATGCCCATTCACCTTGAAAATCCGGTTAGTAGCCTCCTCCCTAATCTCACAAACTCCATAAGAAAACACATTAGTCACAATATAAGGTCCTTCCCAACGAGATCTCAACGAACCTTTAATCAATTGGAGCCATGACCTATATAAGAGCACTTTGTCTCCAATATGAAATTCCTTACCCACAATGTGCTTATCATGAAAATTTTTGGTCTTCTCTTTGTAGATTCGTGAGTTCTCAAATGCTTCTAGACGAATTTCCTCAAGTTCTTGGAGTTGCAATTTTCTCTCATCTTTTGCTAGGCCAACATCAAAATTACAAGCTTTGATCGCCCAATAAGCTCTATGTTCAATTTCCACCGGAAGATGACAAGCTTTACCATAAACCATCTTGTATGGAGACATCCCTATAGGAGTCTTAAAAGCCGTCCTGTAAGCCCATAGTGCATCATCTAATCTCTTGCTCCAGTCTTTCCTGTCAGGTCTCACAGTTTTCTCAAGAATTGACTTCACTTCTCTATTCGAAACCTCAGCTTGTCCATTTGTTTGGGGATGATAAGGTGTAGACACTTTATGTGAAACCCCATATTTGCTCAACATGGTCTTCATGAATTTGTTGCAAAAATGTGACCCCTGATCACTAATAATAGCTCTAGGCACTCCAAACCTGCAGAAAATATGTGACCTGACAAAGCTAACAACAACTGAAGAATCGTTAGTCCTGGTGGGAATGACCTCCACCCATTTGGAAACATAATCAACTGCCAACAAAATATATGAAAATCCAAAAGAAACAGGAAATGGACCCATGAAATCAATACCCCACACATCAAAAATCTCATAAAATAACATATAATGTTGAGACATTTCATTCCTAAGTCCTATGTTCCCCGTTCGTTGACACCTATCACATGATCTACAAAATACATAAGCATCACGAAAAAGGGTAGGCCAATACAATCCACACTCTAGGACTTTCCTAGCTGTTCTCTGGGGTCCAAAATGTCCCCCACACTCAGAAGCATGACAAAATGTAAGTACAGACTGAAACTCAAAATTAGGTATGCATCTCATAACAATCTGATCACTACAAAATTTCCATAGATAAGGATCATCCCACACATAATATTTTGAATCACTTTTCAACTTGTCCCTTTGAAATTTTGAAAATTGTGCAGGAAAAACTTTACCTACTAAAAAGTTAACCAGATCTGCATACCATGGAGACTCACCATGCACCCTAAAAAGCTGCTCATCTCTAAAATCATCATCAATAGTTGTGTGATCCAGTTCCCCTTCAATTCTGCTCAAATGATCTGCAACCAAGTTCTCCTTCCCACTCCTATCACGAATCTCCAAATCAAACTCCTGGAGTAAAAGCATCCATCTAATCAATCTAGGCTTAGCATCTGGCTTTCTGAGGAGGAACTGTTGGAGTGTATACTGAAAGCCTAAGCTTTGTAAACATTCATTATGAATAAAGAATCACATTTGGTCAAATTTTCTATATTTAGTTGTAGTTGTTCAATTAATTTATACTGTAGATAATATAGTATGTGATGTCACATACAGAAGATGATATTATCAGTACCTTATAAATTATAAACAGTAGCTCACGACCAAAATGGAAAGGAACAAACCATTAGGAGGTCGTAGTGTAATTAGGTATCAGTTTATCTTGACTGTATAATTACACTAGTACACTCAGAGTGTATTGAGTAGGACCATTTGAGGTCGTTTCTTTTATACTGACTTTATAAAGAAACAAAGACCTCAGTTATTATGGAAGTGTGTGCTCTTAATTCTAATATAATAACAAGCACATATATTTGATATTTATTTCTTTAATTTATCAATGGTTGAGGTTTAGTTCGATGAATCAATAAGCCCGATAAGTTGGGAAATGGTATCACTTATAGTGTGTGCTGTTGATTATAGAAGGAAACTGTGTCCTAGAGATACTAGATTGATAATGTCCCCAAGAGGAGCTCATAAGGATTGTCATGTTAAACCCTGCAGGTGGACTTAGTCCGACATGATGATAAGGTTGAGTGGTACTACTCTTGGACTTAGATATTAATTAAATGAGTTGTCAGTAACTCACTTAATTAGTGGACATTCGATATCTTAAACACAGGGAGACTAACACACTCATAATAAGAAGGAGCCCAAAAATGTAATTTGGGATTGGTGCGGTAGTTCAATGATAGTTCTCTAGTGGAATGAATTATCATTGATAAAATTAAGTTGTGTGTTCGGCACGGGATGCGTAATTTTATCAGGAGACCAAAACCAATTCCTCCTCTCGGTCCCTATCGTAGCCTCTTATTTATAGAGTTCTATACCCACCGTCTATACCCACCCAATAGGGGCCGTCCAAGCTAGCTTTGGAACAAGCTAGGTATAATATTGGGTGGCCGGCCCTAGCTTGAACCCAAACTATTGGTGGCCGGCCAAATTAAATTAAAAAGGGATTTTAATGTTAAATTTTATTATTATGTGGAAGATATAATTTAAAGAGAATTAAAATTAAAATATCTCTCTTGTAAAAGATCTATAAAAGATTAAAGAAAGAGATTAGATCTCTTTCCTTATTTGTAGATTGGAGAGATGTTTTATTTTCTCTTTAAAAATTATTCACATGTTGATAAAATTAAAATTATAGAAATTTCCTTTTATCAACCATGAAGAGTTTTTAAAGAGAAATTTTATTTTTAAAATTTCCGGAAACAAATTAGGAAGTTTTAATTGTTGATTAAAACTTGTCCAATTTGCTCTCCAATGATGTGGCCGGCCATTGAAGTTTGAGTTGGAAAATTTATTTTATTTTTATAAATTTAATCATGTCAAGGAAATTGAGGAAATTTTATTGTAATTAAATTTCCTAATTTGCCTAGGCCAAGGAATATAAAAGAAGGGGTGAGGGTGCCTTCATGAGACACAACCTCTATTATTTTCTCTCCCTCTTTTGTTCCTTGGTGTGGCCGGCCATCCTCTCCCTCTCTTCCTCTTGTGGTGGCCGAACCTCTCTCCCTTCCTTGGAGCTCTTGTGGTGGCCGGATACTACTTGGAGAAGAAGAAGAAGAAGGAGAGAAAGCTAGGATCTCTTGGAGCTTGGTTAGTATTTTGGTTTTTCTCCTTGGTGAAGTTTTCCTTTTGTGGCCAAACCTTGCTTGGAGGAGAAGAAGGTGGTTGGTGGTTTCTCATCTCGGTAGATCGTTGCCCACACAACGTCCGAGGTTAGAAGAGGAATACGGTAGAAGATCAAGAGGTTTTTCTACAAGGTATAACTAGTAATTTTTATTTCCGCATCATGCTAGTTATTTATGGAAATAATACCAAATACAAGAGTCTTACGTTCTAGAATTTCGAATATGTTTTTTCGAAGTTGTGTTCTTTTGTTTCTTTCTTTTCCTTGTGATTTGATTGTTCTCTTTGGTTAACCTAAAGTTATTTTAGGAAATTAAATATTAGCTTTCTATAAAAGGTTTTGTCTAGTTGGTGGTGGTTGCTCCCATATCCAAGAAGGCCATGTGCCTCGCCACGTCAGTACTGGGAACCAATTATGGAAATTAATATTTAATGGAATTAATAACTTAAGGAGACTTGGATCGAACGTGTTAAGTTCCGCAGGAGATCCAAGTCAAAACCTAAAAGAACAAATAGATTAAGTTTTGGATCAAACGTGTTAAGTTCCAAGGCGATCCAAAATTTAATTCAAAAGAACACATGGTAGCTAGGAAAGGTTCAGACCTTTGTACAAAATTTTGTATGCAGTGGAACCTATAGGTTTTCCGAGTAGCAACCAACAATTGGTATCGAGCTAGGGTTTTGCGTATTTGGTATTTAGTTTAATTATGCACATGTCATACATAATTTAGGCACGTTAATAGTAGGATGTGCTAACTTTGTGGATGCAGGATCCAACTATTATGGCTTTTAGTTATTATGTGTGTGATTGGACCCTTGGACATGTCAAGGGCATTTAAATGTGTGTGCATGATTGTATTCAAATACAGCAGGAGCTGTATTTAGTTTTATTAGGATTTTATTTTGATCTAGATACATGTACATTCCTTTTATGGAATATAGGATCAAAATGTAAAATTCTATTTATGTCGCGGATCGAATCTTGCAAAGCGTGGAACCTTCTAAGGACCAGAGGCGCAGCGGAACAAGGAGCAAGATGGATGCGACAGCTAGACCCGGTGGCGGTGGCCAAATATGGCAGCAGCTTGGGATGACAACACATGGATGACAACTAGAGATAAAAGCCATAATAGTTGAAAATTAGTTTCTCTATTGCTTTTATATTATGCTGTGTGTACATGTTAGTTTACAAGTAAAGTAGGCTAGCATAGTTAAAATTCCTCATTTATAAATAACTAAGTGGGAGAGGGATTTTTAAATAAATCCCATGGTCTCCATTACTGGCTTGTAAGTGATGTAAACAAGCTTGCGCGTTGGCTCTGAGTACCTTCCTCCATAACGGATGAGCTTGTTTGCGGATCACTAGAACAGACTTCCATTTTTGGATGACTATAGGAAGTTAATTAAGAGCGTGTGATCTTCCCCAACGGAAGGAGCATAATCTTATTAATGGACTTAGTGTCAAGTAATGGTATACACTTAGACACATCTAATAGTATCCCCCCCAACGGAGTCACTGCTATTATTTATGTGACCAAATGATACAAACTATTAATTTTATTTGTCAAAAAGTTAGGTTGACAAGATAATAAAATTAATGGGTTAAAACCCTCCTTTTACAAATGTTGAATTTGTATACGTCCACACTAACGAGGCATACAATATTCACGGTGTTTTGAGGTGTTGGTTAATTTAAAATAGTATTGTTTGAGGAATCAATATTATTCTAAATTTAGAGTTCTGACCAAAAGTTATTTGTGATTCTTAGGATGTCTTTCAACCCACTGTCCATCATACTTCAACAGAATAGACTTACTGGACCAAACTACATAGATTGGAAAAGAAACCTGGACATTGTTCTATAAATTTGTACTGACCGAGCGTTGCCCTGATGCACCCATTGGTGAATCTACCCAAGAGGAGATTGAATATCATAGGAAATGGGTAAAAGCAGATGAGATGGCGCGGTGTTACATTTTGGCTTCAATGTCAAATGTATTGCAACATCAGCATCAAGATTTACCAACAGCCTATGATATTATGAACAATCTCAAGGAACTCTTTGGTCATCAGGATAGGGCTTCTAGGCAAGAAGCTATGAGAAAGATAATGACAGCCACCATGCAAGAGGGTACTCCTGTAAGGGATCATATCCTAAAGATGATGGCTTATCTGAACGAGATACAGATCCTTGGAGGAGAAATTGATGGGGAAACCCAGATCGATATGATCCTCCAAACGCTACCTAGAAGTTTTGAGCAGTTTCGCCTGAACTATAATATGAATAAGAGGGTTTATTCATTAGCGGAACTACTGACAGAACTTCAAGCAGCAGAAGGATTATTTCGTCACAATGCTCAAATTCACTATGCTGAAAATGGTTCTACTTCTAAACCGAAAGGAAAGAAGAAGAAGAAACAAGTTGGTTCAGCAAAGAAAGTGAATAAATCTCAGAGTACGGATTTAAAGCTGGAATGAAGAAGCCGAAGGGCAAGTGCTTCATTTGCAAGCAGTCAGGGGCGGACTGTCCTCGTAGGAACCAAAACAAAGGTATATCTCATGCTCTAGTTGTTGAAACATGTTTAGCGGTGTTATCTACCAACACCTGGTGTGTAGATACAGGAGCCACTGATTCCTTGCAGGGGTTCCAGGAAACCCGACGACTATCTGAAGGAGAAATTACCGTCTACATGGGCAATGCTACTAAGGTGGCAGCTGTTGCAGTGGGAGACGTCTACTTATCTTTTAGTAGAAATAGGAATTTAGTTTTAAGAAATTGTCTTTATATACCCAGTTTTAGAAAGAATTTAATTTCAGTTTCTAAACTGTTTTTAGATGGATATTCAGTTTCTTTCAGTAACGATGTAGTTATTAAAAGAAATAAAGTGATTATCTGTTCTGGTGCATTAGTTGGCAATTTGTATACTTTAAATCCAATTTCTTCCACAAAGCAAAACATGGAAATTTATAACTCATCTTCTAACTCTAATAAGAGAAAAGAACCTTCGGAGATGAACCAAGCATATCTTTGGCATCTAAGGCTTGGTCATATTAACTTAAGTAGGATTCAGAGGCTTATAGCCGATGGACTTTTGAGTTCATTTGAGTTAGAAAATTTTCCAACTTGCGAATCTTGCCTGGAAGGTAAAATGACCAAGAGGCCGTTCAAGGCCAAGGGGTATAGAGCCAAAGAAGTGTTAGAATTGGTTCATTCTGATTTGTGTGGTCCTATGTCTGTCCAGGCAAGAGGAGGTTTTGAATATTTTGTCTCTTTCATAGACGATTATTCAAGATATGGATACATTTACCTAATGCGCCGCAAGTCTGAGTGCTTTGATAAGTTCAAAGAATACAAGATTGATGTGGAGAAACGACTAGGTAAAAGTATCAAGACACTACGGTCAGATCGTGGTGGCGAATACCTCTTAGGAGAGTTTAGGAATTACTTATCAGAGGCCGGGATTCAATCCCAATTGTCTGCACCTGGAACACCCCAACAGAATGGTGTAGCAGAACGAAGGAATAGGACTCTTATGGAGATGGTTAGATCAATGATGAGTTATTCAGAATTACCAAATTCGTTTTGGGGATATGCTCTGGAAACAGCAGTATACGTTCTGAACTTAGTACCTTCTAAATTTTCTACTCCCATAGAATTGTGGAATGGGCGAAAGCCTAGTCTAAGACATATTCGGATTTGGGGTAGTCCAACACATGTACTGAATGATAAGTTAGAATCTCGTACAGAAGTTCGCGTGTTTGTAGGATATCCCAAAGGAACGAAAGGTGGTTTATTTTATAGTCCTAAAGACCAGAAGGTCATTGTTAGCACCAATGCCCAGTTTTTAGAAGAAGACTATATAATGGATCACAAGCCCAGTAGCAAAGTTGTTTTAGAAGAACTTAGAGAGGACACGTCTACTTCAGTACCAACAGTACAAGATGAAGTACCACAAGAGACTGCAACACGTGATACCACAGACAGTACCTCGTCGTAGTGGGAGGGTTGTAAGGCAGCCTGAAAGATTTATGTTTGTGGGAGAGTCTTCGGACTTGATCCCGGGTAAACATGAACCTGATCCACGAACATATGACGAAGCACTCCAAGATATAGATGCAGCATCTTGGCAAAAGGCAATGAATTCTGAAATAGAGTCTATGTACTCTAATAAGGTCTGGGAGCTTGTAGAACCACCTGATGGTATAAAAGCCGTTGGATGCAAGTGGATCTACAAAAGGAAAAGAGGGACAGACGGGAAGGTAGAAACCTTCAAAGCTAGGCTTGTTGCGAAAGGGTACACTCAGAAAGAGGGAATCGATTATGAGGAGACTTTTTCACCGGTAGCCATGCTTAAGTCTATCCGGATACTCTTATCCATTGCTGCTCATATGGATTATGAGATTTGGCAAATGGATGTCAAGACAGCTTTCCTTAATGGAAGTCTTGAAAAGAACATCCATATGAAGCAACCAGAAGGGTTCATTGAAAAAGGCAAAGAGCATCTTGTGTGCAAACTCAATCGGTCCATATATGGACTAAAGCAAGCTTCAAGATCTTGGAACATCCGGTTTAATGAAGTAATCCAGTCATATGGATTTATTCAAAGTCCGGATGAGTCTTGTGTATATAAGAAGTGTAACGGAAACGTGGTGGTATTTCTTGTACTATACGTAGATGATATTTTGTTAATTGGCAACAATGTCAAGGTATTATCAGACGTAAGGGTATGGTTGTCCAAACAATTTGATATGAAGGACTTAGGAGATTGTGCACACATTCTGGGGATCAAAGTTATAAGGGATCTTAAGAAAAGAATGTTGTGTCTGTCCCAAGCTTCATATATAGATACAATCCTTGCTCGTTTTAGCATGCAAGATTCCAAGAAAGGTTTCTTACCTTTTAGACATGGAGTAGCTCTATCTAAAGAGATGTCTCCAAAGACGTCGAAAGAGATAGAGGACATGAAAGCAGTTCCTTATGCTTCGGCTGTAGGAAGCCTAATGTATGCGATGCTATGTACGAGACCTGATATCTGTTTTGCCGTGGGCATGGTCAGTATATATCAGAGTAACCCTGGACAAGGACATTGGACTGCGGTAAAGCATATATTGAAGTACTTGAGAAGGACTAGAGATTATATGCTAGTTTACCAAGCAGACGATCTGCTCCCTGTGGGTTACACGGATTCAGATTTCCAATCAGATAGGGATAACAGTAAGTCTACATCAGGCTATGTGTTTACTTTAGGAGGTGGAGCCATTTCATGGAGGAGTGTTAAGCAGAAATGCGTTTCGGACTCAACCATGGAAGTTGAGTATGTAGCACCTCGAGGCGCTAAAGAAGCAGTATGGCTCAGGAACTTTCTAATGGACTTAGATGTGATTCCTGGTTTGCCCAAAATCATCACAATTTATTGTGATAATAGCGGTGCAGTTGCAAACTCGAAGGAACCACGAGCTCATAAGGCAAGTAAACATATAGAGCGCAAGTACCACCTGATACGAGATATCATGAAGCGAGGAGAAGTTGTCATCGCCAAGATTGCATTAGCGGATAACCTGGCAGATTCTTTCACTAAGGCCCTTCCGGCGAAAGCTTTCGATCGGCATGTGGAGGGAATGGGAATCAGATGTATGGTAGAAGATATGGCAGCTTAGTCATTAGTATAAGTGGGAGATTGTTGGAGTGTATACTGAAAGCCTAAGCTTTGTAAACATTCATTATGAATAAAGAATCACATTTGGTTAAATTTTGTACATTTAGTTGTAGTTGTTCAATTAATTTATACTGTAGATAATATAGTATGTGGTGTCACATACAGAAGATGATATTATCAGTACCTTATAAATTATAAACAGTAGCTCACGACCAAAATGGAAAGGAACAAACCATTAGGAGGTCGTAGTGTAATTAGGTATCAGTTTATCTTGACTGTATAATTACACTAGTACACTCAGAGTGTATTGAGTAGGACCATTTGAGGTCGTTTCTTTTATACTGACTTTATAAAGAAACAAAGACCTCGGTTATTATGGAAGTGTGTGCTCTTAATACTAATATAATAACAAGCACATATATTTGATATTTGTTTCTTTAATTTATCAATGGTCGAGGTTTAGTTCGATGAATCAATAAGCCCGATAAGTTGGGAAATGGTATCACTTATAGTGTGTGTTGTTGATTATAGAAGGAAACTGTGTCCTAGAGATACTAGGTTGATAATGTCCCCAAGAGGAGCTCATAAGGATTGTCATGTTAAACCCTGCAGGTGGACTTAGTCCGACATGACGATAAGGTTGAGTGGTACTACTCTTGGACTTAGATAATGAGTTGTCAAGTTAAACTCACTTAATTAGTGGACATTCGATATCTTAAACATAGGGAGACTAACACACTCATAATAAGAAGGAGCCCAAAAATGTAATTTGGGATTGGTGCTGTAGTTCAATGATAGTTCTCTAGTGGAATGAATTATCATTGATAAAATTAAGTTGTGTGTTCGGGGCGAACACGGGATGCTTAATTTTATCGGGAGACCAAAACCAATTCCTCCTCTTGGTCCCTATCGTAGCCTCTTATTTATAGAGTTCTATACCCACCTATACCCACCTTCTATACCCACCCAATAGGGGCCGGCCAAGCTAGCTTGGGAACAAGCTAGGGCCGGCCTAGGTATATTATTGGGTGGCCGGCCCTAGCTTGAACCCAAGCTAGTGGGGGCCGGCCAAATTAAATTAAAAAGGGATTTTAATTTTAATTTTTATTATTATGTGGAAGATATAATTTAAAGAGAATTAAAATTAAAATATCTCTCTTGTAAAAGATCTATAAAAGATTAAAGAAAGAGATTAGATCTCTTTCCTTATTTGTAGATTGGAGAGATGTTTTATTTTCTCTTTAAAAATTATTCACATGTTGATAAAATTAAAATTATAGAAATTTCCTTTTATCAACCATGAAGAGTTTTTAAAGAGAAATTTTATTTTTAAAATTTCCGGAAACAAATTAGGAAGTTTTAATTGTTGATTAAAACTTGTCCAATTTGCTCTCCAATGATGTGGCCGGCCATTGAAGTTTGATTTGGAAAATTTATTTTATTTTTCTAAATTTAATCATGTCAAGGAAATTGAGAAAATTTTATTGTAATTAAATTTCCTAATTTGCCTAGGCCAAGGAATATAAAAGAAGGGGTGAGGGTGCCTTCATGAGACACAACCTCTATTATTTTCTCTCCCTCTTTTGTTCCTTGGTGTGGCCGGCCATCCTCTCCCTCTCTTCCTCTTGTGGTGGCCGAACCTCTCTCCCTTCCTTGGAGCTCTTGTGGTGGCCGGATACTACTTGGAGAAGAAGAAGAAGGAGGAGAGAAAGCTAGGATCTCTTGGAGCTTGGTTAGTATTTTGGTTTTTCTCCTTGGTGAAGTTTTCCTTTTGTGGCCAAACCTTGCTTGGAGGAGAAGAAGGTGGTTGGTGGTTTCTCATCTCGGTAGATCGTTGCCCACACAACGTCCGAGGTTAGAAGAGGAATACGGTAGAAGATCAAGAGGTTTTTTTACAAGGTATAACTAGTAATTTTTATTTCCGCATCATGTTAGTTATTTATGGAAATAATACCAAATACAAGAGGCTTACGTTCTAGAATTTCGAATATGTTTTTTCGAAGTTGTGTTCTTTTGTTTCTTTCTTTTCCTTGTGATTTGATTGTTCTCTTTGGTTAACCTAAAGTTATTTTAGGAAATTAAATATTAGTTTTCTATAAAAGGTTTTGTCTAGTCGGTGGTGGTTGCTCCCATATCCAAGAAGGTCATGTGCCTCGCCACGTCAGTACTGGGAACCAATTATGAAAATTAATATTTAATGGAATTAATAACTTAAGGAGACTTGGATCGAACGTGTTAAGTTCCGCAGGAGATCCAAGTCAAAACCTAAAAGAACAAATAGATTAAGTTTTGGATCAAACGTGTTAAGTTCCGCAGGCGATCCAAAATTTAATTCAAAAGAACACATGGTAGCTAGGAAAAGGTTCAGACCTTTGTACAAAATTTTTGTACAGTGGAACCTATAGGTTTTCCGAGTAGCAACCAACAGGAACTTCAAAGCTACATGATCAGAAAATACAACCACGTGAGAACAAAGCAAATATGAACGAAATTTATCTAAAGCAAAAACAATAGAAAGAAGCTCCTTTTCTGTTGTGGTATAATTTGCTTGAGCCGAATCTAAGGTCTTTGATGCATAACAGATCACATGTGGTGCTCCTTCTACTCTTTGTGCCAGTACTGCCCCGATGGCAAAGTTCGAAGCATCACACATAAGCTCAAATGGTAATGTCCAATCCGGTGGCCTGATGATAGGTGCAAAGATCAAAGTCTCCTTCAATCTCTGAAAAGCTTCTTTGCACCTCTGGTCAAACTGAAACTCCACATCTTTCTGAAGAAGCTGAGACAATGGAAGAGCAATCTTACTGAAGTCTCTAATAAATCTCCTGTAAAATCCTGCATGACCAAGAAAAGCTCGAACATCCCGCACGCATGCGGGGTAAGATATGGAAGATATAACACTAACTTTAGCAGGATCCACCTCAATTCCTCTCCTAGAGACTATATGTCCTAAAACAATACCATGCTCAACCATAAAGTGACATTTTTCAAAATTAAGTACCAAGTCTGTCTCAATGCATCTATCTAAAACCCTAGATAAATTTCCCAAACATGCATCAAAAGATGAACCATATACAGAAAAATCATCCATAAAAACCTCCATGCAATGCTCTAATAAATCTCCAAAAATACTCACCATGCACCGCTGAAAGGTTCCTGGAGCGTTATAGAGTCCAAATGGCATACGTCTGTAAGCGAATGTACCGAAAGGACAAGTGAAAGTAGTCTTCTCCTGATCCTCTGGAGCGATGCAAATCTGAAAATATCCTGTATAACCGTCAATGAAGCAATAATGTGACTTATCCGCCAATCTCTCCAACATCTGATCAATAAAAGGCAAAGGGTAGTGGTCCTTCCTGCTTGCCTGGCTCAGCTTCCTGTACTCTATACAAACTCTCTATGAATTCTTCACTCTGATGGACACCAACTCATTCTCTTCATTGACCACTACTGTCACTCCTAATTTCTTTGGCACTACATGAATAGGACTCACCCACTGACTGTCAGCAATAGGGTAAATGATACCTGCCTGTAGAAGTCTAGTCACCTCTTTTTTCACTACATCAAACATCAGTGGGTTAAGTCTCCTCTGGGGTTGTTTCACTGGTCTCACATCCTCCTCTAAATAAATCCTATGCATACAAATAGAAGGACTGATACCAGGAATATCTGCTAAAGTCCATCCAATAGCTCTCCTGTGCTGTCTCAGAATCTCCAATAATCTTCTTTCTTGATCTGGTTCTAAATTTTGAGCTATGATGACAGGTAACTGCTGATTCTCTCCTAAATAAGCATACTTCAAGTGCTGAGGCAATGGCTTCAAATCATCCTATATCTAATCAACACTAGGTGATCCCAGGGGTAATGCTGCTGAGCATTCCCCTACACATAATTCTTCTTCTCTGAGCGATCCTAGGGGTAGAGCTTCTCCTAAGCAATCCCCTACGCATAAATCGCCTGACTCAATCGAAAATAATCCACTAAACTCATCATTCATTCCCACTATTGAAATGTCTCCCAAAACCGAAGATAATCCACCACTCTGATCATCCATTACAAAATCTGAATCAATACCTGAAAAGAAATCCATATCCAACTCCTCTGAAATATCTAGGCTGAGAATAGAATGATCCTCTCTAGGATGCTTCATAGCGTCAAAAATACTGAACTGGACCACTGTATCTCCTATTTCCATAGAAAGTGTGCCCGCATGAACATCAATCTTAGTCCTTGCTGTTTTCAAAAATGGTCTTCCTAGAATGAGTGGAGACCTACTGGCCAGATAGTCTCCCTACATGTCAAGGATATAAAAATCTGCCGGAAAGATAAGTTCCCTCACCTTTACCAATACATCTTCAATAACTCCAGCTGGGTGAGTCTGACTACGGTCTGCTAATTGAATCACAACCCCTGTAGGTAATAATGGTCCAATCCCTAAAGTCTGAAAAACTGATCTTGGCATCACATTAATCGAAGCCCCCAAATCTAACATAGCATCCTTGAAAAGGCTACTTCCAATCTCGTAAGGTACTATAAACACTCCTGGGTCTTCACATTTCTGGGGAACTAGTTGAATAAGAGCAGATACATTCTTTCCTAAACTGATCAATTCATTCCCCTTCAACTTTTTCTTATGCACACAAAGATCTTTCAAAAATTTTGCATACTTTGGAATTTGCTTGATCATTGTGAGTAAAGGAACATTTACCTCCACCTTGCTAAATAAATCCACAAGCTCTTGGAACTCCTTAGCTTTCTCCTCTTCTTTATCCCTTCTTGGTTGAACTTTGCGTTGAGGAAAGGGTAAAGGAAGGCTCGGCTCTGAATCTTCTTGGATAGAATTCTGAACCCCTGAATTTCCAACTTTGCTGGAATTTTGCAATTCTGCTGGAATTTGTTCAGCTGGACAAAAGCTGCTGGAAAATTCTGGAATCAAACTCCCAACTCTTTGCGAATGCTCCAAATCCAAAGGATTCATGTTAATTTGAGGTGAACTCGAGTTTGGCACATTCTGAACTTCTGGAATCCCTTCTCTGCTGAAATTTATTTGCTGATTTCCTGGAAACTTTTCAGCAACTCCTTCTTCTCTTGAAAGATCTGCAACTCTTCTCCCACTCCTCAAAGTTAAAGCACTAACATTCCCTTTAGGATTGGGAGTTGTTTGTGAAGGTAATTGGCTAGATCCTTGAGCTTGCATGTGATTAAGGCTAGAAGCTAATTGCCCAATATGCCTTTCTATATTCTGAATTGCCGAATCTGTCCTTTGCTGATTTTGTTGCTGAAAAAGGATTTGTTGCATCAATTCTTCCAATCTACCTTGTTGTGAATCAGAACTCGAGGTATTGTTAGAGTTCCCTTGAGTTAAACTCAGCCTTGAAGGTGCTGGAAGTGTTTGTTGCTGCTGGAAACTTTGCTGATTTTGAAAATGAGGTTGCTGATTTTGATTAGGTATTTGCTGATAAGTTTAAAATTGTCTCTGAAAAGGTTGGAATTGCTGCTGAAATCCTTGTTGAGGCTGCTGGAAACTTTGATTCAAGGGTGATTGTTGATGAAATGAGTTACTATACCTCAAATTTGGATGATCTCTCCAACCAGGATTATAAGTAGAAGAATAAGGATCATATTTTTGAGAAAATTGAGCCCTAGAAAACGCTGCCAAAGACTTATCTTGATGAAGATTAGGACATAACTCCAAATCATGATCTTGGCTAGAACAAATACCACAAACTCCCCTTGATTGATATGGAAATTGTGTGCTCAGCAAAGTAGAAGTTAGATTGACATTATTCAATGCCAATTGCTTCACCAAAGATGTCAACTCCAATAATGAATCCCTTATCTCCTTTTGTTCATTAGAAAACGTTTGCACCTCTCCAACTCCTCTTGTAGTCAAAGCCCTACTTCCAAATTGTTGAGAATTCTCTGCCATATTAGAAATGAGCTCTCTAGCTTGTTCTGGAGTTTTATTCACCAAAGCCCCTCCAGCTGCCGCATCTATCATACTTCGGTCCATAGGTAATAATCCTTCATAGAAGTACTGAACTAGTAGCTGCTCACTAATTTGGTGCTGAGGACAACTTGTACATAACTTCTTGAATCTCTCCTAATATTCATAAAGTGTCTCTCCCACCACTTGTTGAATTCCACAGATACTCTTCCTGATAGTAGCGGTCCTTGATGCTGGAAAGTATTTCTCCAAGAAAGCCTTCTTCATATCAATCCAAGAGGTAATATATCCTGGTGGCAAATAATATAGTCAATCCTTTGCTACCCCCGTCAATGAAAATGGAAAAGCCCTTAGCTTGATATCTTCTTCTGAAATTCCCTGTGGCTTCATGGTTGAGCATACCACATGGAATTCGTGCAAATGTCTATTTGGATCTTCTCCAGATAACCCTTGAAATTTGGGAAGTAGGTGAATCAGCCCTGATCTCAACTCAAAATCTCATGCTAAAGTTGGATAAGTGATACATGAATACTTGAAAGCCTCATCAGGAGCTGCAAGCTCCTTCATGGTTCTATTATGATCAGCCATGGAAATATCTGAATGTGATAAGGTATTTTCAGAGCCTTCTGAAACTTTCTCTTGAATTCTCAAAGCCCTGAAAGTCCTCTCAATTTCTGGATCTAACTCAAATAATTTGTCCTTCGAAGTCCTGGTCATGACATCACAAAACAAAATGAGTATTCAGATAAGTCCAATGAAAACTAATAAAATGCAAAACAAAGTAATCAAAAATTTCACAGTCTAGAACAATCACACTTTTCTAGTGCTCCCCGGCAACGACGCCAAAATTTGGTGTCGACCATATTACATGTCACGTGGTGCATCAAATTAATTAAAATTGGAACATTTCATTACTTAAGATAAGAGATGTAGTATGGAGTCCCAAGTCGTATTTTTTCAAGGAATAACTAGTAAGTGGAAATGACTAGACTGGATATTATTTTTATTTGTTTCTTTCTTTTTATTAACTGAAGGTTTTTTTATTATTGCATACTCAGAATTGAAATTTCTCACTAATACAATCAAATGCAAAAGAATTAAAAGAAATGCATGCTCACAAAAATGGGTTCTTATCAAGTTACCTTCTGCCCGAAATAAAACTAACCTAATTCCACATGAACTAATAGCAACCAAACTCAAACTTGAACTCTAATAAACCTAAGAAAACTGATACAAATCACAGCAGAATTGTATCTACAATCTGAATCAAAAGTTGAAACTAACATATGAATTGGAACCCTAACTCTTATTCCTGATTACACTTTCAAACTCATCCAAATACCATAACAAAATCGTAATGGTTAGAACTACTAGTATACATTTCAATGGGGTTTTTCTTGCAATGAAAAGAAAGACAAATAGAAACAATAAATCTAACAATCGAAACTAAGAAGAAATGCAATTAAGAAACATCCACAATTTCAAGCACACTTAAACTCTGCCTCCCTGCAATCTCAAAAAGAAATTCAAGAAAACTCCCTTGAACAATCACAGCAATGATCAAATTCCGTAACTAAAGTTTATGAGAATTGAAACTAGCAGAAACCTCCCTACGAGGTTGTAATCTCATCAATTTTTTTATCGTCTGATAAGCAGAGGAAACAGCGTCGCAATCCCAAATCGGTTGATCGGCTCCGATCTGAAAACGCAAGTCCTTGATGGATGGAATGTAGACAGGAACTCTGGAAAAACTCCTCCGAAGCTCCTTCAATCTGATAGGATCTTCCAGATCAAGAAAACTCCCTCGATATGGTTTTCCCGTGAATAGCGTGATATGGTGATCGTAGCAGAGAAGAACTCCCTCTACTGTGATCTAACATTTGGAAGATGATCGCCGGTTCTAGAATCGATTGCTGGCGATGGCCGAACCAAAATGCATCTCGAATTGTGGACGGGAGCGCTGGCGTCGCAGAGGTTGAAGACGGTGAACAGTAGCAAGAAATCGCGAACCGAGCTTGGAGTCCACTGTAGCTTGTCAACGTTTTTAAACCTCTCCTCATATGATCCAACGATCCAAAACAATCCGGGCTTGATCAATGGCTAAATGAGTTCAGATCTGGATCAAAATCTCTGGATCCTCATCAACGGATTAGATCTGCTCCCCATCAAGTCGAATGAATCAGATGCTTGTCGAATGGCTCAGATCTCTCCAAACTTCAACGAACGGCCCAAATCGATCCAAAGCTTGATTGCCTCGTTAAGCCCTAGATTCGAACCCAAGTGCGGCCCACACTGATCAGGTCCTCGACCCTTTTGATGCCTACAAAATAATAAACAAATATTAGCATCAAAATACCATGAAAATAGACTAATTTGCAATTAAGTCCAAAATTGATACAATGTATAAAAATGTAATGAAAATATGGGTTCTATATAAGAAAATTACATCAAACCATGATTATATGAATGAGAATAGTACAGTAAAATCATGGTTATCACACCGCCAGCTGCATTCGCAGGAGAAGCTTGAGTGACCGACTCCCCTGCATTCGCTTCGCTCTCATCCTCGTGAGAGCCGACCGGAGCAATGCCCAACTGCTCCATTTCCTTGGCCGCTGCCGCCTCGAGCGCAGCCGCTTTCTTCTTCAAAATCCCGAACAGCACAGACTCCATTACAATGTTCGCTGCAAGGAAAGGAGAAGGAAATCAGTTAGAACTCAAGGCAAATGTACAAGTGAAGTTCTTACCAAAGCTACTCGGGAGCGGGGTCCGACTCGGACTCAAACCAAATATATACATCACTCCTTCAGGTAGGAGCTTGTTGATGTCGAGCTTCATACCGGCTAGCAGATTCACTGCTTGAAGGTAGTCCGGTCGGGTCTTATATTTCTTCAGCTCGGGGGAGATGGGCAGTCCGACTTGCCATCTAGTGCGGAAAGGGAGCCGCCCAGGAATACGAAGAAAAAAGAAGTTCTCTTTCCAATGTTTGTTGGAAGAGGACAGTTTATTAAAAAAGACTAAGCCGGGCCGAGCCTGAAATAGATAAGTGCCTGGCTCAGACTGCTTGAGATAATAAAAATAATAGAAAACTTCCGGGCGTAGGGGAATGTTGTGTATCTTAAATAAGACCACAACTCCGCACAGAAGTCGAAAAGTGTTGGGAACCAATTGGGTGAGCGGAATACCAAAGAAGTTGCAAACTTCGACGATGAAGGGGTGGAGAGGAAACCGCAGACCGGCTACGAATTGGTCATGGAAAAGACAAAGGTGCCGCTCGGAGGTTTGTGAGGCCGAGCGGAAGGTGAAGGTAAAATCAGTTCGAAATATGAAGGGATATCAAAGGCGTTTATCAGGCTCTCGGCGTCCCACCGATCGAACCGCGACTCCATGGTAGTATACCATGGGCCGAGAGTGAGATCCGCGGGCTGGGAAGAACTAGCCATCGCTGGAACAATGGAGGAGGCAGAAGTCAAAAGGGAAAGCAAAGGTGCGAGCAAGAAGATGAGCAAAGTAGTAACCAGAAGACGAAACACGGCCAAGAGCGCAAAGAAAACACAGGAATCGAAGAGAGAAAAGCAGGAGAACCTTACAGACAAGGAGTTCGAAGGAAGAAGACGAGGGTTCACCGGAGGGCCAATGGACGAGGTCACCGGAGAGGAGCGCAGCGAGAACTTTGCAAACAAGAAAGCGAAGGTGCGGTGAAGGAGAAGGGCGAGGGCTTTATAGGATTATGCCCGATTGTCCTAAGCCGTCGGATTTAGGTCACAGGGACCTAGGCCCACATCGCGTCGTCCATTTCAAACCGACGGGCGTCGCATCAAGCGTAAGGTGGCGGTCGTACGATGACGTTAATAGTGCCACGTGGCACTCGGTCAGAGGAAGGCATTTAATGAGCCCCATCATGAGGCAAAACCCGAGTGCTCAATCATAATGGCGGAGATTTGCACGCATTACGAGAAGATCCTGAGGACATCATCACAGGTCAATGGGGCAGCCCTCGGCGATTAGCCGACCGGCTCTATTCGACCCCATAGGGGCCGAGCGGAGGTATACTCTCGGGAGTGGCAGATCGACTATCGATTGGCCAGACTCGTGGTCCAGTCAGTCGGACTTGGTGCCTCCTTCGACTAGACTTGAGGGGGAGGCATGTGATCCGGTGGTAAGAACGGGAGGTCGCTCGTTGACGGGAGGTCAACGACATGTGGAGGTCAATGGTCAAGAGGGTCAATCCCAAGGTCCTGCCGAGCGGAGTAGCGGGTCGACCGAGCATCCGGCCGACCGGACATCTGGCCAAGGGTCTCCCGGACCGGACGAAAGACAGCCCGACCAGGGGTCGGGTTTCCGATGCTTGTAAAAGAGTCTTTGGGCCGAGCGGACATGACCGCTCGGCCGAGCCACAGGACAATAAGGCGCAATCCCATCCGAGCACAGGAGCAGGGCTTCCCCGCCCGGTACCGAAGCATTCCCGAAGGCCATGAGCGCCGAGCGGCTTGTCCGCTCGGCCCGAGAACAGGAAAGTGGCGCAAAGGGACAAAGGGGATAGCTGGTAACATCATCCTCAAGACGCCTGCCGCCGACAAACAGCACGGTCGGCGGCCGGAGCGGATAGAATATCGTACGATGGAAGTTTCCACCGTCACATCCGGGATATGCTTGGACGATTGCGGAATGGCGTCAGGCATGCTTTTCTGACACAACCCTACTGAGGTATGTTTGGGAAAGCGCGCACGCATCGAGAAGCGTGCCTGCGCCTCCCCGGGGTCCTATATAAGGACCCCCAGACTTCGACGGAGGTATGCGATTCTCATCACTGTAGCCACAGTAGCATTACTCTGCTTCTCTTCTTCTTCCTTGCCTGACTTGAGCGTCGAAGGGTCGTCGCCGGGAAACCCCTCCCGGCTCGGCTTCTTTGTAAGTTTGCCGGAGGTCCACGTCAACACCAAAGGATAGCGGAGAGCGCCACGTCCCCAGCTTCCGTCAACTCAGAGCTCGGACAGGATCACCTTGTATTAGCGTTATGAGTGTTTGCTTCGATTTCTTTTCCGCTGTACATCATCACGAAGCAAGCCAACGACGAGCATGCGATGAGCTATTCACCCCCCCCCCCCCATCTCTAGCACAAATCAACCCTAACAAGTGGATCAGAGTGAGGCCGCTCTTCACCGGAATTATCGCCAGAAGGGGCAACGAGTTAGAGGGAGAAGAAGTTGAAGCAAATTCAAAAGTCGAAGACTTCATCAAAAGGATCAACTTCAAATGGAATTCCAAGATGGACTTGGATTTGACACAAGGGTGCCTCCACCATTCATATCAATGAGATTCGATTCTTGGAAATCAAGGATTGAAAATTTCCTCATGATGGAGATAGAGCAATAGTTTGCTCTAATGGAAGGATTTGAAGCTCCAAAAGATTCAAAGGGAAAAATTCTCAAGAAAAGTAAATGGAGCAAGGAGCAAACTCAAAGGTGTGAGGCGAACGTCAAGGTAACCAAATTATTGGTTAGTCTATTGTCAAGTATAATCATTTGCAAAATTGGAGAATATAATGATGCAAATGAACTATGGAGTAAATTGGCAAAGCTTCATGAAGAACCCTCCACTGCACCAAAGCAAGAGAAATCCAAAGAGGGTGACTCATTGGAGAAAGACCAAGAGGAAGAGCACTCCGAAGTTGAGAGATGCTCAACTTCCGAAGAAGAAGTCCAAGAAGCTTCATCCTCAAAGGAGTGCAACCAAAAGAGCAAGGAGGGAGCATACTCCTTGTTTCATGTACATGAGGATGATGATGATGAAGCATCCACCTCTAGGATTAAGGGGGAGTGTAGATCATTGATACCAGAGTAAGAAGAGGCTTCTACTTCTGGGTCAAATGAAGAAGAAGAGGATGAGGCAACCTCTACAAGTCAAGTAAAATCAATTGGAGGATCGAGTGTCATCATTACACGTGAAGGTATAATTAGTTTAATTAAAAATAAAAATCATATTATATGTTTTGAGTGTAGGGAACATGACCGCTACAAGAGTAAATGCCCTAAATTGGCCAAGAAGAAGGGTCAAGTGACACCTAAGGGTAAGGAGAAGCCTAAGGAGACCACCCCCACAACAAAGAAGAGCAAAGAGCACATTGTGTGCTTTTCTTGCAACTAAAAAGGACATTACCGGAGCCAATGTCCAAAAGGGAAGAAATCAGTCAAGCCTAAAGGTGAAAGCTCAAGTCAAGGGGGAGCTTGTAAGAGCAAACCCAAGGTATCATTTATTCAACCAACTCCTTTAAGTAATGGTAACAAGCATGCTAGTTCTAACTTACATCATTTTAATGTTATTTACCATAAAAATAGGAGACATGATAAAATTAATGAAAATCATGTGACTTTTCATGCCAAGACTACCTCACCTAAGACTAGAAAGATAGACCATAATTTGGGCAAGAATTCTAAGAATTTTAGATATAGGCCCAAACATAAAAATGCTCATGGGAATAATGAAAAAAAAATCCAAAACTAAGGATTTAAGGATGGAAAATCAAGCCTTGAGGTTAATGCTTGATAAATTAGAAAAGACCCTAAAAATGATAGAAAATATTCTAAAAGGGCAAAATGAACATAACCTAGGTTTAGGACATCGAGAGTCATCCAGTGGCCGTAAAGGTTTGGGATATAAAACCAAGGCCAAGAAGGATGTTCCTTCTTATCATAGGGTTCCATATAGCTATGGAACCAACCATAGGTCTAGTGGTCGAGTCAAAAACATAAGGGAGGCTATCCCTAGAAGTATTTTTGCAAAAACAAATGTGACTAAGATTTCTAAGAAGTCTAAGAAAGTCACTAAGGAGGTCACAAGGGAAGCTATTGATGTGCGTAGATTATATACACTTTTATGCATACTTTGACGCACATCTACTTGTACTTCATGTATATAATGTATGTTTATTACACCCTATTTCATTATAATATCATACTTCCATTATATTATGTTCGGAGACCTGCTTTTTACATATTTTGATTGACAGGACGTATATTGGAGTAAAAATATAGCAAAAACGCACACAGGAGCAACTCCAGAAGAAATCAAGCTTGGGTCGTGTAGGTCACACGGCCGTGTGGTCATCCTGAAGTGAATCATGCTGCAGGCGTGTGACCCACATGGCCGTGCAAATCTCCCCATGGCTAGGCAACACACGGTCGTGCCAACAATCCAGAGGCAAAGCAAGGTAAGGTTGTGCCAAATGGCACGACCGTGTCATTTCTCCAGAGGTCGTGCATACCCAGGCCATGTGAGCCACACATCTATGTTGTGATGTATGAACTATGTATTTGGACATTTTCCTATGCAATAAAGTATTTATATCATCATCTATGTGTGTTATGCTTTGTATGCGTTTGACAAAATGTGTTTGAGGTAAATCCATGTAGATGTAGGGTTAGATCACCATGTAGAGGAAGAGCCTTAGAATGTAAGATCATAGGACCTTGTGACAGAATGATCCCTTACTTTCTATGACAGTTCCTTGAAACGGGGACTGACTCACTACTAGGAAAACTAATTAGAATTTAAAGGGTTCTCCCAAATTAATGTTAGGAAGTAACTTGTGTAATCTAGGAACGTGGACCATGGGCCTTGGTGACAGAAGGATGCTCCCTATAATCGCTTCCTAAATTACCTCTTCTACTTAATTGCATTAATCTACCATTAGGAAGTGATCTATGCAATCTAGGAACGTGGACCATGGGCCCTTGTGTGAGAAGGATATTCCCTATAATCGGACTTCCTAAATTACCTCTTCTACTTAATGGTGGTATAACATGGGTAAACTCTTCGGTGCGATCTTCGCGAGGTTGTACTAGACTCTAGTTAGAACTCCTACACGAATGTAAGCATGGAGTTAGTTAGATGTACAATGCATTGGGACATCAACTAGCATCACAACAAAACCAAAATCCTAGCATCTATCATTCCTCTTCATTCACTTATGCTTTTACTCTCTCTATTTTCTCTTCTCTTTCTCTTAAGCATTTGTTAATAACTTTAGATTGTCTAGATAATTCACCGTGCGAAGTTAACTAGTTCTTAATCAACAGTCCTTGTGAGATCGATAATCTTTTGTATTACTGACGACGTAACCGTGCACTTGCGGTGACATAACAACTATCCCTAGAGTTGACCTAGAGGAAGTGACCAAGACTTCTAAGAAGCTTAGAAAGGTCATTAGGAAGATATCTAGGGAGGTTATCCCTAGTGAATACCTAGAACACTTAAGGAGCACCAACCAGTTTTGGGTTCCTAGGAGTATATTCTCTACACCATAGATGGGTTAGAGAGTGTTAACTCTAAATTGGAAGGGTAGTTAACCCAACCTTGATGAAGTTGACACTTGGAGGTATTTTTAAGGTTTTTGTTGACCTTTGAAAATGAAATGGATTAATTGTTTACTATTTGGAATAGTAAAATGTGTCAAAATTTGAGGAATTGAACTTAATTTAAATTGGCACAAATTGAAAAATGATAAGAAATGCCAAGTTGGGATTTTGGTATTTTTTTTTAGGGAGGTAAGGACGATTTAGGCCTTAATTTAAAATGATTACTCTTTGAAAGAGTAAAGTGTGCCAAACCTTGAGGAATTATACTTAATTTAAATTGGCACAAATTAAGAAAAGCAAAAGGAATGTCAAATTGAGAGTTTGACATTTTCTTGAGAAAAAGTAGACAATTTAGGATTTAATTTTAAGTTAGCTAAGGTTTAAGGATACTTAGATAGATAATCTAGGTATTTTACGTATGCTAAATTATCATGCTTTGTTTTCCCATCATATGTCATGACATCATGTGTGCATTCATTTTCATTATGAAAAACACAAAAATATCATGGCATGTTATACATATATCATGTAGCTATAGTATATTTTATTTTGAAAATTATTTCTATGTTAATGTATACCATAAATCATCGTACATTACTTTTTAATTCCTTTCAATTAAGGATAATGACATTTACTAACAAATGACATCTTAGGTGGATGTTCATAATTCAAAATGCCTAGATAGATATGCATGATCCCTAGTTTAGTGCAAAACCAAAATCTACATCTCACAAAGACTATAAGATGACTTGTATGTGTTTTAGTACACATTAAATATAAGTGAGATGCTAAGATGATGAACAAGATTCAAGATGTTGATTTAGTACATCTAGTTGAGTTTTGAATTCATCAAAATATATAGTTATGTGTATTCCAATTATTAGGAAAGCTAATGTACAAGTCATGTGCATTGAGACCAAAGAACATGGTTGGAAATTGATTTTGAAAAATATTTTAAATATGCTTTGGAAAACCTTGGTGAAAGCTATCTTTTGATAGTAATTATCATTGAAAAGTTAGACACAAACTTGGAAGAAACATTGAAGTTTTTACAAGTTTTCAATTTTATGTCAATCTTTGAAAATAAGGTGTATTTTCTTATAAAACTATTTTTCCATGATAGTATATACCCTATATAATGTCTACAATAATTTTTATGATTTTTAGACTTTTATAGAATTTTTAGGGCATTTTTAAAATTCGGTTGAAATTGAATTTCAGAATTTCAGAAACCCAATCGATCAGTCGATCGATTGGTAAGCCTCAATCGATTGACCGATCGATTGAGAAGGCATTTTCCATGAACAGAGTGTCGTGGAATCGATCAATCGATCGATTGACCCAAGCCTGGATCGATCAGTGGATCAATTCACGCAGATTTTTTGCGAGCAAAAGCTTGTGGAATCGATCAATGGATTGATTAAAGCAGTGCCAATCGATTGAGCCCCAACCCCAATCGATTGGGAAGATTAATTTTAGCTGGGAAATCCTGATCTCAGCACTTTAAGTCATTCTTAGTCTAGGAAACCATTCCTAACCTCTTGAAACACATTTGTATACAATTAGGGAGAGTTTTCATGATGAAAACAAGGATGGATTGGTTAAGAAAGACTAAGTTGAAGTTTAGGTTGAGGTTTAGTTTTAATATTGGAGTTTTGAACCTCAAAACTTCTAATTTTGGGTTTCCTAAAGGTTTAGGAATTCCAAGTCATTGTTCGTGCAATGACGACAGAAGTTTAAATAATGTTTTTAGGGGGAGCAACTCTTTAAAAACATGGAAATATTTTTCCAAAACCATTGAAGGTGGTAAATGCTTCATTTGGAAAAATGATCAAGGTTGAGCATTAGGGAACAATGGATGATTGAATATCTTCATTGTAGAAAAGGAGTATGCTCAAGGGTGAGCATTAGATACGATGAAGGGTATGAGACCTTCATTGGGATTGTAAAGTTGGTTAATGCTCAAGGGTGAGCATTGAAGACAATGAAGGGTATGAGACCTTCATTATGGTGTTGTGAACAACGAGTTGTGAACAACTTTTGAGTAACTCTTCAAGGGGAGAGTTTTTAATGTGTGCCAATAGGGGGAGAATGTAGAGTTTAAGTTATGCCTTCATTATTCCTCTAGAAAAGTTTAGGGGAGATTGAAGAAAACCCTCATTCATGCATTGGCATGAAGAATAAGTTAAGGCTATGGGATTAGCCTAACTTAAAGGTATTGGCAAATATCAAAAAAGGGAAGATTGTTGGTGCAAATCCCTAGGTCAAGTTTGACCTGGTTTGACTAAGCTTGAGTTTGCTTAAGCTTGAGTCTGATGTTTGAGTTTCAATGTTTGACAATACATGGAGATTGCAGGTGCAATCGTCCGGTTGGGGAGATTGTTGGTACAATTCCCCTCTGGTCAAGGACTAACCAGTTAGATGTGAAGAAGAGTCAAGTAGATCAAGCTTGACCGGATACCTGACTGGGAAAGTCCTAACTGGTGGTTAGGGAAGGGAAAATTCTGGTGAGTGAAGTCAGGTGAAAGACCTAATGAGTGAAGCTAAGCAGGTGAAAGTCCTGGTGAGTGAAGTCGGGCAGTTGAAAATCCTGGTGAGTGAAGTCAGGTGAAAAACCTAGTGAGTGAAGCTAGGCAGGTGAAAGTCCCCATGAGTGAAGCCGGGCAGTGGGAAAATCCTGGTGAGTGAAGCCAGATGAAAACCCTAGTGAGTGAAGCTAGGTGAAAATCCTGGTGAGTGAAGTCAGGCAGAAGGAAAGACTGAGTGAGTGAAGCTAGGTGAAAGTCCTGGTGAGTGAAGCCAGGCAGATAGAAAGCTCTAGTGAGTGAAGCTAGGAAGATGGAAAGACCTGGTGAGTGAAGCCAGGCACATGGAGATCCAGGTGGATCAAGGTTGACCGGACACTTGGTGTTGGGCAGCTTAAGTAGGTCAAAGGATTGACCGGATAATTGGCACGAGGAAATCCAGATGAGTCAAGGGTGACCAGGCATCTGGTGGAAGTCCAAGTGGGTCATGGAGGACCGGACACTTGACATGAGACAGTAAGTCCAAGTGGGTCAAGGTTGAACAGACACTTGGCATAAGGAAAAAAGTCCAAGTGGGTCAAAGAATTGACCAGACACTTGGTGAAGAAGTCCTAGTAGGTCAAGGTAGATCGAATGCTAGGCACGAGGAGTCCCAACAGGTCACGGTTGACTGGATGTTGGGTTTGGGACCTTGGACTTGAGTTAGGTAAGTCAAGGGGGGTATCAATCGATCGATTGAACTGAAACTCAATCAATTAGCTAATCGATTGGGAGAGTGTTGTGATAAATAGCAGCCCAATCGATCAGCCGATCGATGGGGAGCTTATATCGCGCGCACAGAAGCATTTTCAATCGATCAGCCGATTGATTGGGCATTGCCAATCGATCGACCGATCAATTGACAGCTTGTTTTCTCGTGCGATCGTGAGGAAGCTTGAATCGATCGGTCGATCGATTCAAACCTTCATCCAGAGAACACAGAGGTGCTCTGAATCGATTGACCGGTTGATTCAAGCCTCCCCAATCGATTAGTCGATCGATTGGGATATGACCGTTGTGTAGGATGCATGTTTTGGACGATCGATATTACTGGGATATGATGTGGCAATCAATTGGGAGGAGCCCCAATTGATTGGAAGCCCTAGAAGCGCAGATATAAAGGCAACGAAGCGTTCGAACACTACAACCCTTCTTCCCGATCTTCACACGCTCTTCCATGACATTCACCGCCAGATCTTGGAAGCTCTTGGAGGCAAGTGCAGGTGCACTTCCAAAGTTCAAGAGGCATCAACAAGCAACAAGTGAGCAAGAAGAAGGTTTTTCTTTGTATTCTTATATTTTTTCTTCTTGCGTGTGTTGTATTTATTGTGTGAGTATTGTACGAGGTTTCTCCACCTCCGGTAGTTACCGAGAAAGAGTGTTTTTATTAGTGGAGTGAGTGTCATGTGTGGATCCTTGGATTAGTCACCTCTTCTTGAGGTGGATACCAAGTAAATCCCTTGTGTTAGCGTTGTGAGTGTTTGCTTCGAGTTCTTTTCCATTGCACATCATCACGAAGCAAGCTAACGATGAGCACACGACGAGCTATTCACCCGTCCCCCTCCTCTAGCACAAATTGACCCCAACATGTGTTTGAGCCAGATTGAAGCCAACATTCATCGCGGGCGATATCTTGTATGTAGGCAAGGAACCTCATGCTTAAAGGCTACCAAAAGTTCTTAATGAGTGTTAATTTGACCATAGTTGTAGGTTGCCCATTATTAAAGGAGATGGAAGTTGTCAGGGAATTTCCAGATGTTTTCCTCGACGATGTTGGTGGTCTTCCTCCCGAGAGGGAGGTAGAGTTCTCTATTGGGCTTATGCCAGGTACGGTGCCAATCTCAAAGGCACCATATCGACTATCACCAATTAAGATGAAAGAATTAAAGGAATAGATGCATAAGCTACTAGAGAAAGGTTTTATTCGCCCTATCTTTTCCCCGTGAGGTGCACCAGTGTTATTTGTTAATAAAAAGGATGATAGCATGAGGCTTTGTATTGATTATCAGGAATTGAATCAAGTGACAGTTAAGAATAAATACTCACTGCCAAGGATTGAAGACCTCTTCGATTAGTTATAAGGGGCTACGGTATTTTCAAAAATAGATCTTCGATCAGGGTATCATCAGCTGAAGGTGAAGGAAACCAATGCACACAAGACGATAATGAGAAAATTGATATACTGCCAAGGAAACTTGATATACAAAAGGATTATTTCTGTCCTCAAGATGATAATGAGAAAATTTTTGGTCCTGAAGTGTCATACATATGTGAAATTGGTGCTTTAATGTATCTTGCTAATAATACCTGACCTAATATTGCTTTTGTTGTAAATTTATTAGCAAGATATAGTTTTTTTTCCAACCAGAAGACATTGGAATGAAATTAAACATATTTTTCGATATCTCTGAGGAACAATTGATATGAGTCTATTTTATCCTCATGAGTCAAATCCAAAATTAATTGGGTATACAGATGCAGAATACTTATCTAATCCACACAAAGCTAAATGTCAATCAACTTATGTATTCACATATGGTGGAACATCGATATATTGGAGATATATGAAATAGACTCACTGCTACTTCATCAAATCATGTTGAAATAATTACACTCCATGAGGCAAGTCATGAATGCGTGTGGTTGAGGTCAATGACTTATCACATTCAAGAATCATGTGGTTTATCAATAAACAAGAAGACTCCAATGATACTTTATGAAGATAATGCAACTTGCATTTCCCAATTAAAAGGTGGATACAACCAAGGTGATATATAGGACGAAACATATCTCCCCAAAATTATTTTCACACATGGTGGCAAAAGGCAATTTACTGGCCCTTAGTGCCTCCGTCAGCCCATCCTTAAGCTGTAACGCCCAAAAATTCTCAAAATAATTATTAGAAATATCCTAGTATTTTTCTGGAATTTTAGGATATTTTTACAGAAGTTTTAGAGTAGCGGAGGTAGCAAAAATAAATAGAATCGTAAAATAGCCTATGCGGGAATTGAACCCGAGACCTATTGGGTCCTACGACTTATGGTGAACTTTAGTAACCAAGTGAACCCAGCAGGGTCGTGCTGAAAGAAGAGGGAATCAATTGTATTTATATTTATGTTGGGCGAATTAACCACTTAATATAATAGGGAAAATAATTTAGTGAAGAGTTATTTTGATCGTGACTTTTCTTCACCCTCACCCTAGTCACGCTGCCCCTCTCTTCTCCCTCATCTCTCGGCGCTAACCACAAGCAAGCCTAGGGTTCCATCCCTAGGGTCATAAGGGCTCCTTCCGGCGACATCTCGGATACGAGGACGCTCCTCTTCGCGATAAGGGTGCCTCAAGATAGCAAGGATCTTCTCAAAAACTTTAGATTTGTAAGAAACTTCGAGCAGGAGGTAAGAAATGTTGGAGTGTATACTGAAAGCCTAAGCTTTGTAAACATTCATTATGAATAAAGAATCACATTTGGTCAAATTTTCTACATTTAGTTGTAGTTGTTCAATTAATTTATATTGTAGATAATATAGTATGTGGTGTCACATACGTAAGATGATATTATCAGTACCTTATAAATTATAAACAATAGCTCACGACCAAAATGGAAAGGAACAAACCATTAGGAGGTCGAGTGTAATTAGGTATCGTTTATCTTGACGAATTACACTAGTACACCTGTGAGTGTATTGAGTAGACCATTTGAGGTCGCTTTTTATATCGACTTTATAAAGAAACAAAGACCTCGGTTATTATGGAAGTGTGTGCTCTTAATCCTAATATAATAACAAGCACATATATTTGATATTTATTTCTTTAATTTATCAATGGGTGAGATTTAGTTCGATGAATCAATAAGCCCGATAAGTTGGGAAATGGTATCACTTATAGTGTGTGTTGTTGATTATAGAAGGAAACCGTGTCCTAGAGATACTAGGTTGATAATGTCCCCAAGAGGAGCTCATAAGGATTGTCATGTTAAACCCTCGCAGGTGGACTTAGTCCGACATGACGATAAGGTTGAGTGGTACTACTTGGACTTAGATATTAAGTAAATGAGTTGTCAAGAACTCACTTAATTAGTGGACATTCGATATCTTAAACACGGAGACTAACACACTCATAATAAGAAGGAGCCCAAAAGTGTAATTTGGGATTGGTGCGGTAGTTCAATGATAGTTCTCTAGTGGAATGAATTATCATTGATAAAATTATGTTGTCTGGGCGAACACGGATGCTTAATTTTATCGGAGACCAAAACTAATTCCTCCTCTCTCGGTCCCTATCGTAGCCTCTTATTTCTAGAGTTATATACCCACCTATACCCACCTTCTATACCCACCCAATAAGGGTCGGCCAAGCTAGCTTGGGGACAAGCTAGGGCAGGACTAGGTATATTATTGGGTGGTCGGCCCTAACTTGAACCCAAGCTAGTGGGGGCCGACCAAATTAAATTAAAAGGGATTTTAATTTTAATTTTTATTATGTGGAAGATATAATTTATTAAAGAGAATTAAAATTAAAATATCTCTCTTGTAAAAGATCTATAAAAGATTAAAGAAAGAGATTAGATCTCTTTCCTTATTTGTAGATTGGAGAGATGTTTTATTTTCTCTTTAAAAATTATTCACATGTTGATAAAATTAAAATTATAGAAATTTCCTTTTATCAACCATGAAGAGATTTTAAAGAGAAATTTTATTTTTTAAAATTTCCGGAAACAAATTAGGAAGTTTTAATTATTGATTAAAACTTGTCCAATTTGCTCTCCAATGATGTGGCCGGCCATTGAAGTTTGATTTGGAAAATTTATTTTATTTTTCTAAATTAAATCATGTCAAGGAAATTGAGGTAATTTTATTGTAATTAAATTTCCTAATTTGCCTAGGCCAAGGAATATAAAAGAAGGGGTGAGGGTACCTTCATGAGACACAACCTCTATTATTTTCTCTCCCTCTTTTGTTCCTTGGTGTGGCCGGCCATCCTCTCCCTCTCTTCCTCTTGTGGTGGCCGAACCTCTCTCCCTTCCTTGGAGCTCTTGTGGTGGCCGGATACTACTTGGAGAAGAAGAAGAAGAAGGAGAGAAAGCTAGGATCTCTTGGAGCTTGGTTAGTATTTTGGTTTTTCTCCTTGGTGAAGTTTTCCTTTTGTGGCCGAACCTTGCTTGGAGGAGAAGAAGGCGGTTGGTGGTTTCTCATCTCGGTAGATCGTTGCCCACACAACGTCCGAGGTTAGAAGAGGAATACGGTAGAAGATCAAGAGGTTTTTCTACAAGGTATAACTAGTAATTTTTATTTCCGCATCATGCTAGTTATTTATGGAAATAATACCAAATACAAGAGGCTTACGTTCTAGAATTTCGAATATGTTTTTTTGAAGTTGTGTTCTTTTGTTTCTTTCTTTTCCTTGTGATTTGATCGTTCTCTTTGGTTAACCTAAAGTTATTTTAGGAAATTAAATATTAGCTTTCTATAAATGGTTTTGTCTAGTCGGTGGTTGTTGCTCCCATATCCAAGAAGGCCATGTGCCTCGCCACGTCAGTACTGGGAACCAATTATGGAAATTAATATTTAATGGAATTAATAACTTAAGGAGACTTGGATCGAACGTGTTAAGTTCCGCAGGAGATCCAAGTCAAAACCTAAAAGAACAAATAGATTAAGTTTTGGATCAAACATGTTAAATTCCACAGGCGATCCAAAATTTAATTTAAAAGAACACATGGTAGCTAGGAAAAGGTTCAGACCTTTGTACAAAATTTTTGTACAGTGGAACCTATAGGTTTTCCGAGTAGCAACCAACAATTGGTATCAGAGCTAGGGTTTTGCCTCTGTGTATTTGGTATTTAGTTTAATTATGCACATGTCATACATAATTTAGGCAGGTTAATAGTAGGATGTGCTAACTTTGTGGATGCAGGATCCAACTATTATGGCTTTTAGTTATTATGTGTGTGATTGGACCCTTGGACATGTCAAGGGCAATTTATCTGTGTGTGCATGATTGTATTAAAATACAGCAGGAGCTGTATTTAGTTTTATTAGGATTTTATTTTTGATCTAGATACATGTACATTCCTTTTATGGAATATAGGATCAAAATGTAAAATTCTATTTATGTCGCGGATCGAATCTTGCAAAGCGTGGAACCTTCTAAGGACCAGAGGCGCAGCGGAACTAGGAGCAAGATGGATGCGACAGCTAGATCCGGTGGCGGTGGCCAAATATGGCAGCAGCTTGGGATGACAACACACGGAGGACAATTAGTGATAAAAGCCATAATAGTTGAAAATTAAATTTTCTATTTATTGCTTTTATATTATGCTGTGTGTGCATGTTAGTTTACAAGTTTTAGTAGGCTAGCATAGTTAAAATTCCTCATTTATAAATAACTAAGTGGGAGAGGGATTTTTAAATAAATCCCATGGTCTCCATTACTGGTTTGTAAGTGATGCAAACAAGCTTGCGCGTTGGCTCTGAGTGCCTTCCTCCATAACGGATGAGCTTGTTTGTGGATCACTAGAACAGACTTCCATTTTTGGATGACTATAGGAAGTTAATTAAGAGCGTGTGATCTTCCCCAACGGAAGGGGCATAATCTTATTAATGGACTTAGTGTCAAGTAATGGTATACACTTAGACACATCTAATAGTATCCTCCCCTCGGAGTCACTGCTATTATTTGTGTGACCAAAAGACACCAACTATTAATTTTATTTGTCAAAAAGTTAGGTTGACAAGATAATAAAATTAATGGGATAAAACCTCCTTTTACAAATGTTGAATTTGTATACGTCCACACTAACGTGGCATACAAAATTCACGGTGTTTGAGGTGTTGGTTAATTTAAAATAGTATTGTTTGAGGAATCAATATTATTCTAAATTTAGAGTTCGACCAAAAGTTATTTGTGATTCTTAGGATGTCTTTCAACCCATTGTCCATCATACTTCAACAGAATAGACTTACTGGACCAAACTACATAGATTGGAAAAGAAACCGACATTGTTCTTATCACGAAAGCTATAAATTTATGACCGATCCTCGATGCACCCATCGTGAATCTACCAAGAGGAGATTGAATATCATAGGAAATGGGTAAAAGCGGATGAGATGGCGCGGTGTTACATTTGGCTTCAATGTCAAATGTATTGCAACATCAAGATCAAGATTTACCAACACTATGATATTATGAACAATCTCAAGGAACTCTTTGGTCATCGGGATAGGCTTCTAGGCAAGAAGCTATGAGAAAGATAATGACGACCACCATGCAAGAGGGTACTTGTAAGGGATCATATCCTAAAGATGATGGCTTATCCGAATGAGATACAAATCCTTGGAGGAGAAATTGATGGGAAACCCGGATCGATATGATCCTCCAAACGCTACCTAGAAGTTTTGAGCTGTCCCGAACTATAATATGAATAAGAGGGTTTATTCATTAGCGGAACTACTGATATAACTTCAAGCAGCAGAAGGATTATTTCGTCACAATGCTCAAATTCACTATGTTGAAAATGGTTCTACTTCTAAACCCAAAGGAAAGAAGAAGAAGAAACGGGTTCAGCAAAGAAAGTGAATAAATCTCGAGTCACGAATTTAGCGGAATGAAGAAGCCAAAGGGCAAGTGCTTCATCCGCAAGCAGGCAAGACATTGGACGCTCGTAGGAACCAAAACAAAGGTATATCTCATACTCTAGTTGTTGAAACATGTTTAGCGGTGTTATCTACCAGCACGGTGTGTAGATACGGAGCCATCGATCATGTCTGCAATTCCCTGCAGGGGTTCCAGGAAACCCGACGACTATCTCAAGGAGAAATTACCGTCACATGGGCAATGCTACTAAGGTGGCATCTGCGAGTGAGAGGCGTCTACTTATCTTTTAGTAGAAATAGAAATTTGATTTTAAGAAATTGTCTTTATGTACCCTTTTAGAAAGAATTTAATTTCAGTTTCTACTGCTTTTAGATGGATATTCAGTTTCTTTTAGAATGATGTAGTTATTAAAAGAAATAAAGTGATTATCTGTTCTGGTGCATTAGTTGGCAATTTGTATACTTTAAATCCAATTTCTTCCACAAAGCAAAACATGGAAATTTATAACTCATCTTCTAACTCTAATAAGAGAAAAGAACCTTTGGAGATGAACCAAGCATATCTTTGGCATCTAAGGCTTGGTCATATTAACTTAAGTAGGATTCAGAGGCTTATAGCCGATGGACTTTTGAGTTCATTTGTGTTAGAAAATTTTCCAACTTGCGAATCTTGCCTGGAAGGTAAAATGACCAAGAGGCCGTTCAAGGCCAAGGGGTATAGAGCCAAAGAAGTGTTAGAATTGGTTCATTCTGATTTGTGTGGTCCTATGTCTGTCCAGGCAAGAGGAGGTTTTAAATATTTTGTCTCTTTCATAGACGATTATTCAAGATATGAATACATTTACCTAATGCGCCGCAAGTCCGAGTGCTTTGATAAGTTCAAAGAATACAAGGCTGATGTAGAGAAACGACTAGGTAAAAGTATCAAGACACTACTATCTGATCGTCGTGGTGGCGAATACCTCTTAGGAGAGTTTAGGAATTACTTATCGAGGCAGATTCAATCCCAATTGTCGCACCGGAACACCCCAGATGAATGGTGTAGTAGCGAAGGAATAGGACTCTTATGGAGATGGTTAGATCAATGATGAGTTATTGAGATTACCAAATTGTTTTGGGATATGCCCGAAACAATTATCGGCACGTCGAACTTAGTACCTTCTAAATCGCTTCTTCTACTCCCATAGAATTGTGGAATGGGCAAAGCCTAGTCTAAGACATATTCGATTTGTAGTCCAGACATGTCGAAACCAGATCGATAAGTTAGAATCTCGCTGAAGTTCACGTGTTTGTAGGATATCCCAAAGGAACGAAGGTGGTTTATTTTATAGTCCTAAAGACGGAAGGTCATTGTTAGCACTAATGCCCATTTTGAAGAAGACTATATAATGGATCACAAGCCCAGAGCAAAGTTGTTTTAGAAGAACTTAGAGGACACGTACTTCAGTACCAACAAGACAAGATGAAGTACCACAAGAGACGCAACACGTGTCACACATGATACACAACCACGAGACTGTGCCTCGTCGTAGAGGGTTGTAAGGCAACCTCAAAGATTCATGTTTTGGGAGAGTCTTGGTTTGATCCCTGTAAACATGAACTGATCCCGGACATATGATGAAGCACTCCAAGATATAGATGCAACATCTTGGCAAAAGGCGATGAATTACGAAATAGAGTCTATGTACTCTAATAAAGTCTAGGAGCTTGTAGAACCACCTGATGGTATAAAAGCTGGATGCAAGTGGATCTACAAAAGGAAAAGGGGGAAGGTAGAAACCTTCAAAGCTAGGCTTGTTGCGAAAGGTACACTCGGAAAGAGAGAATCGATTATGAGGAGACTTTTCACCGTAGTCATGCTTAAGTCTATCCGGATACTCTTATCCATTGCTCATATGGATTATGAGATTTGGCAAATGGATGTCAAGACAACTTTCCTTAATGGAAGTCTTGAAGAGAACATCCATATGAAGCAACCGAAGGGTTCATTGAAAAGGCAAAGAGCATCTTGTGTGCAAGCTCAATCGGTCCATATATGGACTAAAGCTAGCTTCAAGATCTTGGAACATCCGGTTTAATGAAGTAATCCGGTCATATGGATTTATTCAAAGTCCGGATGAGTCTTGTGTATAAGAAGTGTAACGGAAACGTGGTGGTATTTGTACTATACTAGATGATATTTTGTTAATTGGCAACAATGTCAAGGTATTATCAGACGGGGTATGGTTGTCCAAACAATTTGATATGAAGGACTTAGGAGATTGTGCACACTTTCGGGATCAAAGTTATAAGGGATCGTAAGAAAAGAATGTTGTGTCTATCCCAAGCTTTATATATAGATACAATCCTTGCTCGTTTTAGCATGCAGGATTCCAAGAAAGGTTTCTTACCTTTAGACATGGAGTAGCTCTATCTAAAGAGATGTCTCCAAAGACGTCGAAGAGATAGAGGACATGAAGCAGTTCCTTATGCTTCGTTGTAGGAAGCCTAATGTATGCGATCTATTATATGAGACCCGATATCTTTTACCTGGTGCATGGTCGGATATCGAGTAACCTGACAAGGACATTGGATGCTGTAAGCATATATTGAAGTACACGAGAAGGACTAGAGATTATATGCTAGTTTACCAAGCTGACGATCCTCCCATGGGTTACAGGATTCGATTTCCAATCGATAGGGATAAAGAAGTCTACATTAGGCTGTGTTTACTTTAGGAGGTGGAGCCATTTCATGGAGGAGTGTTGCAGGAATGCGTTTGGACTCAACCATGGAAGCTGAGTATGTAGCTGCCGAGGCGACTAAAGAAGCAGATGGCTCAGAACTTTCTAATGGACTTAGATGTGATTCTGGTTTGTCCAAAATCATCACAATTTATTGTGATAATAGAAGCAGTTGCAAACTCGAAGGAACCACGAGCTCATAAGGCAAGTAAACATATAGAGCGCAAGTACCACTGATACGAGATATCGTAAGCGAGGAGAAGTTGTCATCGCCAAGATTGCATCAGTGGATAACCTGCGGGATCCTTTCACTAAGGCCCTTCCAAAAGCTTTCGATCGGCATGTGGAGGGAATGGGAATCAGATGTATGGTAGAAGATATGGCAGCTTAGTCATTAGTATAAGTGGGAGATTGTTGGAGTGTATACTGAAAGCCTAAGCTTTGTAAACATTCATTATGAATAAAGAATCACATTTGGTCAAATTTTCTACATTTAGTTGTAGTTGTTCAATTAATTTATACTATAGATAATATAGTATGTGGTGTCACATACAGAAGATGATATTATCAGTACCTTATAAATTATAAACAGTAGCTCACGACCAAAATGGAAAGGAACAAACCATTAGGAGGTCGTAGTGTAATTAGGTATCAGTTTATCTTGACTGTATAATTACACTAGTACACTCAGAGTGTATTGAGTAGGACCATTTGAGGTCGTTTCTTTTATACTGACTTTATAAAGAAACAAAGACCTCGGTTATTATGGAAGTGTGTGCTCTTAATCCTAATATAATAACAAGCACATATATTTGATATTTATTTCTTTAATTTATCAATGGGTGAGGTTTAGTTCGATGAATCAATAAGCCCGATAAGTTGGGAAATTGTATCACTTATAGTGTGTGTTGTTGATTATAGAAGGAAACTGTGTCCTAGAGATACTAGGTTGATAATGTCCCCAAGAGGAGCTCATAAGGATTGTCATGTTAAACCCTGCAGGTGGACTTAGTCCGACATGACGATAAGGTTGAGTGGTACTACTCTTGGACTTAGATATTCATTAAATGAGTTGTCAGTAACTCACTTAATTAGTGGACATTCGATATCTTAAACACAGGGAGACTAACACACTCATAATAAGAAGGAGCCCAAAAGTGTAATTTGGGATTGGTGCGGTAGTTCAATGATAGTTCTCTAGTGGAATGAATTATCATTGATAAAATTAAGTTGTGTGTTCGGGGCGAACACGGGATGCTTAATTTTATCGGGAGACCAAAACTAATTCCTCCTCTCGGTCCCTATCGTAGCCTCTTATTTATAGAGTTCTATACCCACCTATACCCACCTTCTATACCCACCTAAAGGCCGGCCAAGCTAGCTTGGGAACAAGCTAGGGCCGGCCTAGGTATATTATTGGGTGGCCGGCCCTAGCTTGAACCCAAGCTAGTGGGGGCCGGCCAAATTAAATTAAAAGGATTTTAATTTTAATTTTATTATTATGTGGAAGATATAATTTAAAGAGAATTAAAATTAAAATATCTCTTGTAAAAGATCTATAAAGATTAAAGAAAGAGATTAGATCTCTTTCCTTATTTGTAGATTGGAGATGTTTTATTTTCTCTTTAAAAATTATTCACATGTTGATAAAATTAAAATTATAGAAATTTCCTTTTATCAACCATGAAGAGATTTTAAAGAGAAATTTTATTTTTTAAAATTTCCGGAAACAAATTAGGAAGTTTTAATTATTGATTAAAACTTGTCCAATTTGCTCTCCAATGATGTGGCCGGCCATTGAAGTTTGATTTGGAAAATTTATTTTATTTTTCTAAATTAAATCATGTCAAGGAAATTGAGGAAATTTTATTGTAATTAAATTTCCTAATTTGCCTAGGCCAAGGAATATAAAAGAAGGGGTGAGGGTGCCTTCATGAGACACAACCTCTTTTATTTTCTCTCCCTCTTTTGTTCCTTGGTGTGGCCGGCCATCCTCTCCCTCTCTTCCTCTTGTGGTGGCCGAACCTCTCTCCCTTCCTTGGAGCTCTTGTGGTGGCCGGATACTACTTGGAGAAGAAGAAGAAGAAGGAGAGAAAGCTAGGATCTCTTGGAGCTTGGTTAGTATTTTGGTTTTTCTCCTTGGTGAAGTTTTCCTTTTGTGGCCGAACCTTGCTTGGAGGAGAAGAAGGCGGTTGGTGGTTTCTCATCTCGGTAGATCGTTGCCCACACAACGTCCGAGGTTAGAAGAGGAATACGGTAGAAGATCAAGAGGTTTTTCTACAAGGTATAACTAGTAATTTTTATTTCCGCATCATGCTAGTTATTTATGGAAATAATACCAAATACAAGAAGCTTACGTTCTAGAATTTCGAATATGTTTTTTTGAAGTTGTGTTCTTTTGTTTCTTTCTTTTCCTTGTGATTTGATTGTTCTCTTTGGTTAACCTAAAGTTATTTTAGAAAATTAAATATTAGCTTTCTATAAATGGTTTTGTCTAGTCGGTGGTTGTTGCTCCCATATCCAAGAAGGTCATGTGCCTCGCCACGTCAGTACTGGGAACCAATTATGGAAATTAATATTTAATGGAATTAATAACTTAAGGAGACTTGGATCGAACGTGTTAAGTTCCGCAGGAGATCCAAGTCAAAACCTAAAAGAACAAATAGATTAAGTTTTGGATCAAACATGTTAAGTTCCGCAGGCGATTCAAAATTTAATTTAAAAGAACACATGGTAGCTAGGAAAAGGTTCAGACCTTTGTACAAAATTTTTGTACAGTGGAACCTATAGGTTTTCCGAGTAGCAACCAACAAGAAACCCCTCACCTGCAGTATAAGTAGCTTTTCGTATGATCGCATGTTTTTAAATTAGCTATATGTAGTGTTTCGACACATAGGGTGTATTTAACCCTCCTCACAGATTTAGGGATTTAGTGAGCACCTCTAGATGGGTCAGACATGTTTTTCCCCTTCAGTGGAGGTTGTAGATGTTGTTGGGTGCCTAGAGGTGGTCTCCCTAATAGAGGGGAGAGTTGGAGTACACCAAGTGTTCGATAAAATGCTTAGCTCAGTAAAATGTTACAGTTGGCGTTTTAATAGCTCGGTAAATGCAATAGAAGCGTTTAAATTAGTTTTTCTAGCTTTTCTATAGATTATATGGGACTACGATCCAATGGGTGGGCTCCCACAGTCGCCTCTAGGTTCATATGACCTAGCATTAGGTTCAGACAACATAATAAAAGCAAGACAAGATATTCAGCTTATAGTTCAGTATTTTACTTTATTCAGTGGCACTGTACTGGACTAGAGGTCCTTGGGTTGGGCTCCCATAGTCGTCCCTAGGTTTAGATAACCTAGTAACCCTACTAGATTTGGGATTTGCTACCTCGGGTCTAGTTATGGATGTGCGCACAGCAGGTACAGTTGTCGGGCCCATCAGCAGTATGATTATCTATTTTTATCTATCTATGATAAATAGTTTTTCAAAAACCTCAGGGAATATGTTATGTGAAAACAATATAGCTTAGCATCAGTTAACATTAGTCAGTTCAGCTTTACTTCAGTTTAGTTCTTATAGATCCACATGATGGTTTTTAGGCTTAGCTATGATTGACATGTATTGTATGTGTTATGCCATGTTTTAGAATCCATATTTAGCCATGTTCAGCATGTATTTCAAATAGTATGTTTTAAAACATAAATTTCATCGTATGCATGTTTTGTGAGGTAGATGATTTCTTACTAAACTCCCAGGCTTACAAATACTCTTTTCCTTATACTGCAGATAAAGGTAAAGGAAAGATGGACTAGTGGAGGCTGGAGGACAATGCGATGAAGATGTGTGTGGGTGGAACTTGGAATAAAGATCTTAGGGATCTAGCAAGTTTTGTTTTAAGCATTAGAACTCCTTAGCAATTTATTTGTTCCGCACTTAAGTATGTTTAAATGCCATGAACTAGTGAAATGTGCACTAGGCCAAGCTTAGAATACTAAATATTTGATGTTAGAATGTTTCCCAGCCATTTTAGAACTTGCATATGTGATTTGGGCACGAAACAGTGCTGAAATCAGAACTCAGCTGCGAAATCAGAAACCCCAATCGATCAACCGATCGATTGGAGGCCCCCAATCGATCAGCTGATCGATTGGGGAGCTTGATTTCGCGAACAGTAAGCTCTGGAATCGATCACTGGATCGATCGGGGAATTAGCCTCGCGAACAGAGAGCCTTGGAATCGATCCCTGAATCGATTGGCAAGCCTGGATCGATCAGTCGATCGATCCAGAATTTACCCCGTGCACAGTAGTGAGCTGAATCGATCAATGGATCGATCAACAAGTCTGGATCGATCAACCGATCGATCCAATCAAAGTTTTCGTATATAGTGGCATGCTAGATCGATCAATGAATTGATCCGAACATCCCAATCGATCAGCCGATCGATTGAAATGCCTGTTCCAGCTGGAAACACTTAAGTTCAGTCCTTAATCACATGTGAAGGCTAGATCTTCTCTTTGGAGTAAAGGTACAACCTAAAAAAAAAGTATCTTTAAGCATCAGATCAGATTTAGTAGCAATTGGCATGGGTTTAGTAAATTTTAAATTAGTTCACGTTTCCACACCTTATAATATAACCTAATATCGCAGATGTGACTATTTTATCGGCCTGAGAGGAGGGCGGGTCATGTGAGTATCAGAGCAAAAGTTCCATACTTCCTACACGCACATCAGCATTGAACCTGCAGCTTCAAAGTAAGAACATCTCTTACTTTATTTATGTTTCTTGTTTTCATGTTTAGAGATAGCTAAAGCATGTTTATTTATGATAGTATCTAACATGATAACAATAGTTATGCAATTATGATTGTATTAGTCATGTATGTCCTCTATATCTCTAGAAATGGCACGCAGGCCTTAGAAGGACACCGCATCTCATTAACAAGAGGCGAGAGGTTCGGTGCACTCACCTGATGCTGTCGTAGTGAAATTATGGGCGCGAGCAAGAGATAGCCACTTTAACCACAAATACACCCCACCGTCACCCCGAACCTAACTTAGCAACTCCAATAGTTATAGAGGTTCCACCGATCCATTCTAGAAGACCAGAGTCCAGTGGCAAGGAGAGAAGTCTATCCGATCCAGAAAATTAAGCCCAGAGAACTTCTCGGGCACCATGAACCATGGGATGCTCAGGCTGGTTCAAAACACTGGAGAGTACGATGGAGCTTCGGACTGGCCGAACATGAGAAGGTGAAGTGCGCCTCCTTCGCCTAGTAGGAGATGCACGCATGTGGTGGGAGAGAATTAGAGCGGCGCCCAGAAAACCCAGATGACATGGGCTGACTTCGAGAAAGAATTCTTTGAGGAGTTCTTCACGGGTCACAAACCGCCACTACGATCGATGAGTTCACTGCCGCAGGCAACCTTTCGGTTGGAGGCCGTGGAAGAACAGCTCGTGCAGGTCTAGTCAAGACTAAAAGGAAAGGGTCCTGATGCTTAAGATGCCGAGGACATAGCCGATGTAGCCGCATGCGTTCATAGGCCACAAACCACGGAAGAACTAGTAAGAGCATTACCAGAGCAGCATCAAGCAGCAGAAGCAATCCCTCGAGTCCAAAGGTCAAGGAGGTTCTTAAACTCAAAGAGCCACAGCTCCCATGGCTCTAACTGGAAAGGGAACTCCAGCAACAAATGCAAACCAGGGAGTTACCCAAAAGGAGGACCAGGTAGTAAACAGCCTAGTTACCCCAAATGTGCTACTTGTGGGAAATTCCACCCTGGAGTTTGTCGTAAGGGCACACGAGGATGTTTCGAATGTGGCCAGGAGGGACATATGGCTAAACAATGCCCAAACAAGACCAGCTTTCCTCCACCACAGGCGATTCAATACGAGGTCAAGCCAGCACAGTTGCACCAGATGCAGGCTGCTTTAGATGGTCCACACATCAGCCAAGGCAGACTGGAAGCCCCCTCAGTCGCGACAAATGCAAGGATCTACTCACTGACCAGAGAAGATGTAGTGAATGCCTCGACAGTTGTTACAGGTCAGATTAGTATTTTACAGCAAAGTACGACTGTCTTATTCGATACTGGGGCAACCCATTCTTATATATCCAGGGCATTTGCCGAAAAGATAGCGATACCTCCAGAGGTACTCGGTGGTCAGTTTTTGACAACGCTACATTCAGGAGAAATTATGACATCCACGCACTAGCTCAGGGCAATGCCAGTCATTATAGCAAACAGAGAACTCTTTTGTGATCTGATAGTGCTAGATATGACTGATTATGATGTCATCCTTGGAATGGACTTCCTGATCAGATACGGTGCCTCTATAGAGTGCCGTAAATAGAAAGTCGTATTCCAACCTGAACTAGAAGTGCAGTTCGAGTACATCGGGGAACCAAAGAGAAATGCCAAGAAGTTTCTCTTAGTTCTAACAGCACAGAAATTAATGGAGTCAGGATGTACGGGATTCCTAGCACATGTAGTCAATACCAGTCAGAACAAGGACCCACAGCTAGAAGGGGTCTGAGTTGTATGTGACTACCCAGCAGTCTTCCCTGAAGAGTTACCAGGCCTAGCACCAGACAGGGAGATTGAATTCGAGATAGAACTCATTCCCGGTACGAATCCTATCTCCAAAGCGCCCTACCGCATGGCTCCAGCAGGACTGAAGGAACTTCATGAGCAACTACAGGAGCTGCTTGACAAGGACTTCATACGTCCTAGTCACTCACCATGGGGAGCGCCTGTATTGTTCGTGAAGAAGAAAGACGGGAGCATGCGCCTGTGTATAAACTACCGTGCGCTGAACCAAGTCACAATCAAGAACAGGTATCCTCTTCCCAGAATAGATGACATGTTCGATCAACTAAAGGGAGCAGCAGTGTTCTCTAAGATAGACCTCAGATCAGGTTATCATCAGGTGAAAGTTAAAAAAGGGGATATACCCAAGACAGCATTCAGGACTAGATACGGACACTACGAGTTTGTAGTCATGCCCTTTGGCGTGACAAATGCTCATGGACCTCATGAACAGAGTATTCAGGACTACCTAGATAGATTTGTTATTGTGTTTATCGATGACATTCTTATCTATTCAGAACTCGGGAAGAACATGCAGCACACCGAGAATAGTATTTAACCAGCTGTACGCCAAGTTCACGAAATGTGAATTTTGGTTAGATCAGTGTCCTTCCTGGGTCATATCATCTCAAAGAATGGTATCATGGTAGACCCCAGAAAGATAGAAGCGTGAGTAATTGGAAAAGACCCAAGAACGCCTGTGAAGTCAGAAGCAGGTTATTACAGGAAGTTTGTAGAGGATTTCTCCGAATAGCCTCCCAGCACCTACCGTAAAGAGAAAATTTCAGTGGACAGAGGACTGTGAGAACAGCTTCAGCGAACTAAAAAGGAGATTGACCAGTGCACCCATTTTGACTCTACCAGAAAACACAGATAGCTTTGATATTTATAGCGATGCTTCTAAATTGGGACTAGGAGCAGTACTGATGCAAAATGGTAAGGTGATCGCCTATGCCTCCAGACAACTCAAGGATTATGAGAGGAACTACCCTACTCATGACCTTGAGCTTACAACAGTAGTGTTCGCCCTTAAAATTTGGAGACACTACTTGTATGGAGCTCAGTGTAGAGTGTATACAGATCATCAGAGTCTGAAGTATTTCTTCACTCAGAAGGATCTGAATATGCGACAGCGCAGATGGCTTGAGCTGGTCAAAGACTATGACATAGACATCCTCTACCACCCAGAAAAAGCCAATAAGGTGGCAGATGCACTTAGCAGGAAGTCCAGCGCCACCTTACTATCACTAGCAGCCATGTCACCGCCCCTACAGAAGGAGATCACAGATTTCAACCTCGAACTTATAGTGGGACAGCTCTCTACTATGACATTAGAATCCACCTTGCTTGGTGATATCCAGACAACTCAGGGACAGGATCCTGAAATTTAGAAAATCAAGCAAGGACTAGTAGGATCAGAAAGTGGAGAGTTCAGAATATCCGATAGTGGGGCATTACGTTTTGGTGACAGACTTTGTGTTCCAGATCAGGAGGAACTAAAGAGAAAGATTTTAGACGAGGCTCACAGGACTCCTTATGCGATGCATCCGGGTTCCACCAAGATGTACCAAGACCTAAAGAGACATTTTTGGTGGCCTGGGATGAAAAGAGACATCGCTAGATATGTTAGTATTTGTCTGACCTAACAGAGGGTCAAGGCAGAACACCAGAGACCAGGAGGAGTTCTGCAGCCTATCCAGATTCCAGAGTGAAAGTGGGAGGATATTTCCATGGATTTTATAGTGGGACTACCCAGAACCACGAATGGTTTTGACGCCATCTGGGTAATAGTCGACAGATTGACTAAATCACCCCACTTCTTAGCTATTGGGATATCCTACTCCATGGAGCAGCTAGCTCAGTTGTATCTGAAGGAGATTGTCAGACTACATGGAGTCCCACGGACCATCATTTCAGACAGAGACAGTAGATTCACATCACACTTTTGGGAGTGTGTACAGTCAGCATTGGGCACCAAGCTAAAATTTAGCACAGCTTTCCATCCTCAGACAGATAGTCAGACGGAGCGAGTAAATCAGGTACTCAAAGATATGCTCCGAGCATGTGTCCTGGACTTTAAGGGAAGTTGGTGCAAATATCTGAGTTTAGCAGAATTTGCATACAACAACAGCTATCAGGCCACTATCGGTATGGCACCCTACGAGGCTCTCTATGGGCGGAGGTGTAGATCTCCAATCTGCTGGTATGAGAGTGGTGAATAGAAGGAACTAGAACTTCAGACAAATCTAGTAGCAGATACCACAACAGCTATACAGCAGATCCGCCAGAGGATAGAGACAGCTCAGAGCCGCCAGAAAAGCTATGCTGATACACGGCGCAGGCCTTTAGAATTTTCAGTTGGGGATACAGTATTCCTCAGAGTGGCTCCCATGAAGGGAGTAATGCATTTTGGGAAGAAGGGCAAATTAAGTCCCAGATATGTGGGACCATATCTTATCAACAGAAGAGTTGATAAGGTAGCATATGAGTTAGAGCTACCCCAGGAGATGTCAGCTATCCATAATGTATTTCATGTCTCTATGCTGAAGAAGCATATCCCAGATGTCACCCACGTGATTGAGCCCCAGTCGGTACAAGTCCGCGAAGACCTCAGCTATGACAGTCGGCCTATTCAGATAATAGACCGGGCAGTTAAGAAATTACGGAACAAGGAAGTACCATTAGTAAAAGTTATTTGGCAAAATCACACAACAGAAGAGGCAACTTGGGAGACAGAAGCTAGTATGAGACAGAAGTACCCAGAGTTATTCTAAGTTCGAGGACGAACTTTTTATAAGGTATGGGGGATTGTAACGCCTGAAAATTCTCAAAATAATTATTAGAAATATCCTAGTATTTTTATGGAATTTTAGGATATTTTTACAGAATTTTTAGAGTAGCGGAGGTAGCAAAAATAAATAGAATCGTAAAATAGCCTTTGCGGGAATTGAACCTGAGACCTATTGGGTCCTACGACTTATGGTGAACTTTAGTAACCAAGTGAACCCAGCGGGGCCGTGCTGAAAGAAGAGGGAATCAATTGTATTTATATTTATGTTGGGCGAATTAACCACTTAATATAATAGGGAAAATAATTTAGTGAAGAGTTATTTTAATCGTGACTTTTCTTCACCCTCACCCTAGTCACGCCGCCCCTCTCTTCTCCCTCATCTCTCGGCGCTAACCACAAGCAAGCCTAGGGTTCCATCCCTAGGGTCTTCGCGAGAGGAACACGTAGACGCAAGGAGATCGCCGAAGGGATCTTCCCCACCGGAAACCTAGCATTTAGATTTGTAAGAAACTTCGAGCAGGAGGTAAGAAACCCCTCACCTGCAGTATAAGTAGCTTTTCGTATGATCGCATGTTTTTAAATTAGCTATATGTAGTGTTTCGACACATAGGGTGTATTTAACCCTCCTCACAGATTTAGGGATTTAGTGAGCACCTCTAGATGGGCCAGACACGTTTTTCCCCTTCAGTGGAGGTTGTAGATGTTGTCGGGTGCCTAGAGGTGGTCTCCCTAATAGAGGGGAGAGTTGGAGTACACCAAGTGTTCGATAAAATGCTTAGCTCAGTAAAATGTTACAGTTGGCGTTTTAATAGCTCGGTAAATGCAATAGAAGCGTTTAAATTAGTTTTTCTAGCTTTGCTATAGCTTATATGGGACTATGATCCAATGGGTGGGCTCCCACAGTCGCCTCTAGGTTCATATGACCTAGCATTAGGTTCAGACAACATAATAAAAGCAAGACAAGATATTCAGCTTATAGTTCAGTATTTTACTTTATTCAGTGACACTGTACTGGACTAGAGGTCCTTGGGTTGGGCTCCCATAGTCGTCCCTAGGTTTAGATAACCTAGTAACCCTACTGGATTTGGGATTTGCTACCTCGGGTCTAGTTATGGATGTGCGCACAGCAGGTACAGTTGTCGGGCCCATCAGCAGTATGGTTATCTATTTTCATCTATCTATGATAAATAGTTTTTCAAAAACCCTCAGGGAATATGTTATGTGAAAACAGTACAGCTTAGCATCAGTTAACATTAGTCAGTTCAGCTTTACTTCAGTTTAGTTCTTATAGATCCACATGATGGTTTTTAGGCTTAGCTATGATTGACATGTATTGTATGTGTTATGCCATGTTTTAGAATCCATATTTAGCCATGTTCAGCATGTATTTCAAATAGCATGTTTTAGAACATAAATTTCATCGTATGCATGTTTTGTGAGGTAGATGGTTTCTTACTAAGCTCCCAGGCTTACAGATACTCTTTTCCTTATACTGCAGATAAAGGTAAAGGAAAGATGGACTAGCGGAGGCTGGAGGACAATGCGATGAAGATGTGTGTGGGTGGAACTTGGAATAAAGATCTTAGGGATCTAGCAAGTTTTGTTTTAAGCATTAGAACTCCTTAGCAATTTATTTGTTCCGCACTTAAGTATGTTTAAATGCCATGAACTAGTGAACTATGCACTAGGCCAAGCTTAGAATACTAAATATTTGATGTTAGAATGTTTCCCAGCCATTTTAGAACTTGTATATGTGATTTGGGCACGAAACAGTGCTGAAATCAGAACTCAGCTGCGAAATCAGAAACCCCAATCGATCAGCTGATCGATTGGGGAGCTTGATTTCGTGAACAGTAAGCTCTGGAATCGATCACTGGATCGATCGAGGAATTACCCTCGCGAACAGAGAGCCTTGGAATCGATCCCTGGATCAATTGATAAGCCTGGATCGATCAGCCGATCGATCCAGAATTTACCCCGTGCACAGTAGCGAGCTGAATCGATCAATGGATCGATCAACAAGTCTGGATCGCTCAACCGATCGATCCAATCAAAGTTTTCGTTTACAATGGCATGCTGGATCGATCAGTGAATCGATCCGAACATCCCAATCGATCAGCCGATCGATTGAAATGCTTGTTCCAGCTGGAAACACTTAAGTTCAGTCCTTAATCACATGTGAAGGCTAGATCTTCTCTTTGGAGTAAAGGTACAACATAAAAAAAAAGTATCTTTAAGCATCAGATCAGATTTAGTAGCAATTGGCATGAGTTTAGTAAATTTTAAATTAGTTCACGTTTCCGCACCTTATAATATAGCTTAGCACAGCATAATGTGACGGTCCGGCCTCGCAACCTAGTCAGTAGGAGGCGGGTCGTTACATAAGCCGACATGGAAGAGGTAAATCACGAATTATTACTAGTCTTAAACAGTTGAATAACGCATAGGGGAGGGCAGGTATCCGGCTACTAGCTAGAATTTGACCCTAGACATCATAGTGGTAACACCACTATGCGCTAGCCAATTGTCCATCCCGAGAGGATAATCATTTTTCACACATGATCTACTATAAAGTAGAGATATTGACATGTAGAAAATTCAATCGAGTGAGAATCCTACATATTGTTGACTCTTCGCAAGTGTACGGAAATGTTATAAGTAATAATAAAAGATATCGTATCAACAGAGACTGGAATAACTACTAAAGATGTCTCAACGCAAATTAGCTAAACATCTAATCAATCGATTCACAAAAACAAAGTGAAACTATGAAAGGTAAAGACAAAAATAAAAGAACAAGAAATAAGAATAAGGGAAATGATAAGCGATGTTCTAGGAGTTTTGGTTTCTTTGTAAGGTTATTAAATGTAAATGATCTACCAAATCTTATTCCTCAATTGTCCATTATTTGTAGAAGGTTGCCGGTTCTCTCTTGCAATAGACAACCGGCCTAGGACTAAAATCTATACCTAAATGTGATTAATTAGGTATGAATCTATGTTGTCTTTACACGGGCTTTTCCTGTCACGAACGTCCCTCGGATAATCAACATAGGAATTCACAATTCATTAACCGCATAAAGATACAAAGATTAATACATACTATCTATCCTACCCCCTTGAATAACCCTATTTCACCTTCAAGATCATCCCTCAAACGTCCTTACACGGGCATGTTTGTCACGTACATCCCTCGGAAAATCGATTGAGGAATTACCTCTACAAGATCCACAAGATATCCAAACATTCAATCAAGCATGGTGATTAAGCCCTAATCGCAACAATCCACACAAGAAAGAATGGATACAAACAGGGCAAAATCATAGAAATAGAAAATTGGCATATCTACAAGAGTTTTACATCAAATCATCCTTACAATTACTCCCTCCATCCTAGAACAAAAAAATCTATTCCATAAAATGGGGAAAGAAATCCGAAGAGAGGAAGATTACAAGCATTCTTGATCCTAAATCCAAGAAGAGGAAGAAAGAAAGCTTATCTATGATGAAGAACTGTCTCTGGATCTGATCCACAATCTTGGAGTCGAAGCGTTGAAGATCCTTCCTTGAATCGTCGGAAAATCCCTCCAAGATGGTGGAGGAACGCCCAAATCTTCTTTTCCCCCAAAAGGGAGAAGATCTCCCTTGAATTCATGAAGGAGACCTTATATAGAGGGGAGGTTTGGGCGCCACACGGCCCCGAGGCATGGCCGTGTGAGGTTCACACGGCCAAGGTCACTCCCTTCTCTGCCTACCTTACACGGTCGTGTGTGATATACGGTTGTGGCATACTTCTTCCACAACTCCCTTTGCATGGCCGTGTAGATCTACACGGCCTGCACTACCTCTGGCTCTGGAAACCTTGCACGGTCGTGTGATGCACACGGCCAGGGCCTTCTTGGTCTCTGAAAACCTTGCACAGTCGTATGTGATACACGACTGAGGCTTCTTTTGGCTTCAAATTTTGGCACGGCCGTGTGAGGTTCACACGGCCGAGGCCACTTCCTTTTCTGCTACAACCACACGGCCAAGGATCTCCACACGACCTAGGCAACCCCCCATGGCAGGGTCGTGTGAGGTTCAGGTACAGCGCCTTCCTCTCTAGCTTCGCTTGCAGATTTGGCCTCGAACATGAATCTTTCACCAAATTCGACCCCTGTATACAGAAAATGCACAAAAGCAGATCTCCGAACAAAAAGAGTAAATATGCTAAAAGGAAAGCTGGAAGTACGAAAATGCATAGATAAAGCATGCTCAAAGTATGTGAATGTGCGTCCAAACATGCTTAAAAGTGTAATAATCTACGCACATCACACCCCCAGACTTAAACCTTTGCTTGTCCTCAAGCAAAATGTCGCAATCTAAATTTATATGTTTTACAATACTCACATATCCCTAATGCATTCTCCTAATTCTATCAAAAAGTTTCATTAACAAGCATGATCATGGAAACAAGTTAAATATGGCTCAAGCATAAGTCTCTTGTGCACAGTGCAAGGTAACTCAAAACTCTTTAAGTTTCAATCTATGTCCTAGTCAAGTCGTCATCAAATTTAAATTCCTAATGTTTCCGGTGATAGACAAGTAACCAGTGATAGACACTTACTTGTCACACACTTGGTTCATATTTCTCAATCAACCCAAGGTCTCAAAGGCGTGCTCAATCTCAAGAGAAGCTAAGCAGTCATTTCCCCAGTAATCTAACTCAGTCTCAAAGGGGTGACTTGCTAGATTCCACTCATGACAACTATTTTTTATATCCTTATTCACTTTTTTTTTGTTTTTTTTTTCACTTTTCTTTTTCATAAGTATTTGCATTGTGCAAATCTTATTCACAAATGTATTTTTAACACAAATGTTGGGATATTATGATTTTTCCAAATGAGCTTACATGATTTGAGCCTCATCTAGTAACCAAAATGAAGTTTGAGAAATCACCATGAAAACCAAGTACTAAACAAATAAGATGAATCATGACTATTTCAATGATATCAACAATCCAAGCCCAAGTAAAGTGAATTGAAGGTAAGACCCTTAAGGTCAAGCCAAAACTAAAACTTATCTCCATATGATACTTAGCTTCTTTCATGCTATCCAAGATAGAGAAAAGAAGTACACTAGGTATACTACTAGCATCATTTAAACATCATGAATCTAGATAATGAACGTGCTAACATTTTCACTTAAAGACAAGAAAGCATATAAGCGAAGTTTGATGTTCTCAAGATGTATGCCACGAAAAATCAAAGCAAAATGCAAGACATAAGCAAAAACAAAAACAAACAAAGCAATTCAAATGCATCTAATGCATCCTCCCAGACTTAAACTTCATTGTCCCAATGAAAACTAGAAATGATATATGGAGGAGATTTGTGAAATTTAGAGAAGTTACCAAGTGATGAGCTCCAAATGGTTGGCATTCATGTTTTTAAAGATACTCCTCTATCCAATGCTCACATTCCTCCACAACTTTGAAATCTACAAAAATAAGATAGACAAGAAAAATTAAGTAGAGGATACAAGTTTATTATAAAGAAATGAAATTAGAAAGAACTAAAGACATGAATGAAAACAAAGAAAATGAACTTGGGTTGCCTCCCAAGAAGCGCTTGTTTAAGGTCATTAGCTCGACCACCTCATTAGATTTAACGAAATCGCAATCTTGGAGGGGTAAGATATTTCAACACTCTCCTACCAAGGGCTCTTATTATGGAAGGAGCTTTCAACATTGACATTAAAAAGTGAAGTAACACTCTCTCCATCTTCATCTTCTTTGAAGTTCTTTCAGGTGGTCAAAGACGGTTCAGTGTGAGCTTCCAATTATTGACCTCTTGAAAACCTACACTCTCTCCCACAAGCTTGTAATATAAGAAGGAGCTAGAACCGTATTAGTATGAACTAAGTACATATCAAAAATTGAATCACATCCAATAAAATCAATTATAGGTACCTCTATAAAATTTTTCAAAAGATCACTAAGAATACTAACCTTGTAGTGCTGAGATGTACCTGAAAGATCTAAACAAGTGGATGTGACCTCTTCAGAATTTTGTAGTGGTTCTAGCTCTGGTTCAAGTGGTGGTGCCTCTAAAAGTAGTGATTTTTGGGGCTTTGCTTCCATTGCACAAGTCTCTACACATTTATTATCAACCAATTCAATTCTTTCAAATTCTATAGCATCAATTGGTTGTGTGATCAAAGGAGGTGATTCTTGGGACATTTCCTCCATAATACATGTTCCTACACTTTTATCCACCACATCATCACCATAAGTAGTGAAGAGTCCACTAACATCAATATCATCAATAGAAGGATCAATAACTTCATTAGAAATTTATAGTAATAACCGTAGGGCTAGGATCCCCCGTTGCACCATTAGCTCTTCAGAATCATGTATTGTGGTCTTCATCTGACTTGGAGTAGGAACATTTGAGTTTTGAGAGTCCTCCAAGTCAATCGGTTTATCTGGTTGTGAATGATGTGGTATGTTTAATGAAAAATCATCCTGAAACTCTGACTGACTCTGATACACATGGGAAGAATGCTCAACATCTTGTATGCAGTTATAATCAAAATTTTGATGATCCATCCAAAATTGATTGTAATGTTGAGGCGGGTCAGAGATCTGCTGCTGGAATAATAACCGCTCACTCTGCTCTAGAATTAGCTGGGGTTAAAGGTTCTGAATTTAATGATTCCCCCAGTCATAGCCATAAGTATCAGGAACTTGCTCATATGTATCTTGATGTTAAGGTTGAACAAAATGTTGAAGTTCCGGAGTATTAGCAGATTTTTGGAAAAAGTGACAAATAGCAGCTGGATGAGATGTGCTACCACACACTCCACAAAAGAATTCAAATTCATAGTCATTTGAATCATTATAGTCATCAATAAAAGATCTTGCTCTTGCGCTCATGAGTGTGAAAAATTCTCTTGAAGCCCTGCTTGACATGTTAGTGCTCAAGATATCTAAAAATAATTTCAAGAAAAACTAAAAAAAATGTAGAATTAAAGACAAGAAATAAAATGTAAAATGAAAACAAGAAAGAAAATGCAAAAGGAGAAAGAAAAATGTATAATCTTCTAATGATCTAAATATCATGTTTAAGTTGCAAAAGAAGAAAATTAGTAGATACAAATTGCAATTACAAAGATCAAAAAGAATTATTAAGAAGTAGTAAGGTATACAAAATGAAAATAGAATTCTAAAGATTAGATTCAACTATGCAAATGAAAAGAAAAGTTAGGTTTAGTCTAAATCAATTGATAATCTCTAATGTTATAGCGCAGTCCCCGGCAACGGCGCCAAAAACTTATTGACTTTCCACAAGTGTACGGAAATGTCGTAAGTAATAATAAAAGATATCGTATCCACAGGGACTGGAATAACCATTAAAGATGTCTCAACGCAAATTAGCTAAACATCTAATCAATCGATTCACAAAAACAAAGTGAAACTATGAAAGGTAAAGACAGAAATAAAAGAACAAGAAACAAGAATAAGGGCAATGATAAGAGATGTTCTAGGAGTTTTGGTTTCTTTGTAAGGTTATTAAATGTAAATGATCTACCAAATCTTATTCCTCAATTGTCCATTATTTGTAGAAGGTTGTCGGCTCTCTCTTGCAATAGACAACCGGCCTAGGACTAAAATCTATACCTAAATATGATCAATTAGGTATGAATCTATGTTGTCCTTATACGACCTTCTTCCTATCACGAACGTCCCTCGGATAATCAACATAGGAATTCACAATTCATCAACCGCATAAAGATACAAAGATTAATACATACTATCTATCCTACCCCCTTGAATAACCCTATTTCACCTTCAAGATCATCCCTCAAACATCCTTACACGGGCATGTCTGTCACGTACGTCCCTCGGAAAATCGATTGAGGAATTACCTCTACAAGATCCACAAGATATCCAAACATTCAATCAAGCATGGTGATTAAGTCCTAATTGCAACAATCCACACAAGAAAGAATGGATACAAACAGGGCAAAATCATAGAAATAGGAAATTGACATATCTACAAGAGTTTTACATCAAATCATCCTTACAATTACTCCCTCCATCCTAGAACAAAGAAATCTACTCCATAAAATGGGGAAAGAAATCCAAAGAGAGGAATATTACAAGCATTCTTGATCCTAAATCCAAGAAGAGGAAGAAAGAAAGCTTATCTATGATGAAGAACCGTCTCCAGATCCAATCCACAATCTTGGAGTTGAAGCGTTGAAGATCCGCCCTTGAATTGTCGGAAAATCCCTCCAAGATGGTGGAGGAACGCCCAAATATTCTTTTCCCCCAAAAGGGAGAAGATCTCCCTTGAATTCATGAAGGAGGCCTTATATAGAGGGGAGGTTTGGCCGCCACACGACCTCGAGGCACGACCGTGTGAGGTTCACACGGCCAAGGCCACTCCCTTCTCTGCCTACCTTACACGGCCGTGTGTGATACACGGTCGTGACATGCTTCTTCCATAACTCCCTTTGCATGACCGTGTAGATCTACACGACCTGCACTGCCTCTGCCTCTGGAAACCTTGCACGGTCGTGTGGTGCACACGACCAGGACCTTCTTGGTCTCTGGAAACCTTGTACGACCATGTGTGATACACGACCGAGGCTTCTTTTGGCTTTAAATCTTGGCACGGTCGTGTAAGGTTCACACGGCCGAGGCTACTTCCTTTTCTGCTGCAACCACACGGCCAAGGATCTCCACACGGCCTGGGTAACCCCCCATGGCAGGGTCGTGTGAGGTTCAGGTGCAGCGCCTTCCTCTTTAGCTTCGCTTGCAGATTTGACCTCGAACATGAATCCTTCACCAAATTTAACCCCTGTATACAGAAAATGCACAAAAGCAGATCTCCGAACAAAAAGAGTAAATATGCTAAAAGGAAAGTTGGAAGTCGAAAATGCATAGATAAAACATGCTCAAAGTATGTGAATGTGCGTCCAAACATGCTTAAAAGTGTATATAATATACGCACCTCACATATTTATTCACAAAAGCATTCCAACTATAACCTTTGAGAAATTGATTCATAAGATTGGAATGCAGCATCCAAAAGATATTAAGTGATGACTTAAACAGGAGAGTGTAATATCAAAATACTCCAAAAGATATTAAGTGATGACTTAAACAGGAGAGTGTAATATCAAAATACATGTATAAGGAAGGATGTACCCTTTGTATTTACTAGGGTTTTTTGTCCCACTGGATTTTTTCCCTAGTAAAGTTTTAACGAGGTATATTCTTTATACATAAACATCAAGGGGGAGTGTTATAAATGATATACATTTATTGTATATGTCACATTTTGAATGAATGATCACATTCATGAGTGTCATTAGCTTTTGGGTTACCATATTCAAGAGTGACTACTGACTTTTGGATTATCATATTAAATGGGGTGTCTTCATTACTTCTCACTGTTGGTGCAATTTCCAGTAGGTCAAGGTTGACCTAGTTGACTAAGCGTAAACCTTGGTCATGGTTTCGATGTTTGACAATACAGAAAGACATGTAGACATGGACAATGCAGGTGCAGTTGTCCATGCGGAGAGATACTGATCAGGGTCTGATCAGGTTGGATGAAGAAGAGTCAAGTAGGTCAAGATTGACCGGATACTTGACTGAGAAGTCCTAACTGGGATGTTAGGCAGTTCGGAAAGTCCTGGTGAATGAAACCAGGCAGTTCGAAAAGTCCTGGTGAGTGAAACCAGGCAGTTCGGAAAGTCCTGGTGAGTGAAGCCAGGCAGTTCGGAAAGTCCTGGTGAGTGAAACCAGGCAGTTTGGAAAGTCCTGGTGAGTGAAACAAGGCAGTTCGGAAAGTCCTGGTGAGTGAAGCCAGGCAGTTCGGAAAGTCCTGGTGAGTGAAGCCAGACAATCGGGAAATCCTGGTGAGTGAAGCTAGGTGAAAATCCTAGTGAGTGAAGCTAGGTGAAAGTGAAAGTCCTGGTGAGTGAAGCGAGCCCTAGTGAGTGAAGCTAGTAGGCATGGGAAGACACCGTGAGTGAAGTCAGGCAGGGGAAAGACCTAGTGAGTGAAGCAAGGCGGTTTGGAAGTCCCGGATAGGTGGCGCAAGGAAATCTAGATGGGTCAAGGTTGACCAGACATCCGGTGAAAAGTCCAAGCAGGAGCTTGGCACGGAAAAGTCAAGTATGGAGACTTGGCACGAGAAGACCAAGTTGGAGACTTGGCACGGAAAGTCGGAGAGGGCTCGGTAGCTTGTTCTCCGGACTTGGTCGAGAGGGCTCGGTAGCTCGTTCTCGACCGGACGAAGTCGGAGAGGGCTCGGTAGCTGCTCTCCGGACTAGGTCAAGAGAGGGCTCGGTAGCGTTCTCGGGACCATTTAGGGTTTAGGGTGGAGCTCTAAACGGATCGGTCTGGTGACCGATCCAGCGATACGCTGAGTATCTCGATCGGTGCCGTGACCGATCGATAACAAATGTAAGGTTCAGAAGTCATCCGATCGGTGCGAGACCGATCAGAGGAGTTGAGCCAACTTTCTGTGAGTGAACTGATCAGTCTGGGGACCGATCAGCAGGGAGTCTGATCGGTCTCCACGATCGATCAGAGACGCAGCCACCTCTCTTGTGGGATCGGTCAGGGACCGATCAGACTAGGGCCTGATCGGTCTCAGGACCGATCAGACTGGGGCCTGATCGGTCCCAGGACCGATCAGAGGTGCCCTGGACCGATCAGGCTTCAGCCTGATCGGTCCAAAACTATCCGTTGGCTCATAACGGTCTTCTGTCTTCTGCTGTCTTCTGGCTTCTTCTTCGCAGGTGGATGCAGGTATAAAAGAGGCTGAGGGCTTCTATAGATGAAGACTACTTCTTCCTTCTTCTTCCTCCTCTGAACTGAGCTGCTGTTCTTCTGAAAGCTGTGCTCTTGAGCTTTGCTGAGCTCCGAAGCTTCGTGTGAGCTTCTTCGACTGAGTTGCTTGTTGGCATTCGTCCGTGAAGTTGGTGCTTCATCCGGGACTTCAGTCGACGAGAAGGCAAGCTAGTATTTGTACATTCATTGTGTATTTTGTTCTTGCTCTTCTTTGTATTTCCATATTGCTGTTGCAAGCTATTGTGGTGAGGTTTCTCCACCCACAAGGATTATTTATTAGCCGGTTCTCAGGGGACTCATCCACCGATGGATTGATAGGGCTCGTCCACCTTACGGACACGCCGAGGAGTAGGAGTATCACCTCCGAACCTCGTTACATCCATCGAGTTTGAGGTTTGTCTTCTTCCTTTTCGTTTCTACGGTTTCATTTCCGCTGCGCTAACCCTAATCGTAGGAAGAAACGCGAAGAATTTGGGGCGGCTATTCACGCCCCCCCTCTCTAGCCGAGTACGACGATCCTAACACTCACAAGGTGTATAAATAGACATTTTTATAATCTCATGAGACAAAAAGAAATACAATTCTTCTTCTCTTTAATTTTTTTTTTCTATTTTCTAAATATTTTATTATAAGAAGTTGTTAGTAGTTTTTTTTATTTTTATGTGATATTAATATGGAATTATAAAAAATCTCACGCCAGGATGCCCTAATATTTAGTTAAATTTTAACTAAAATTTTTTAGTGTTGGGTAGTTTATAATGAGTTTTGTAAAATATTATGTACAAATGTAAAAATTAAAATGGTCCTTTTTGTTAGAACCCCAAGGTAATTTTGATGTGGTCAACCAAGTTCAGTTAGGTTATGTTATGTTTGATCCTTGTGTCTAAATGTGTAGAAGGTTAAGAACACAAGAAGTTGAGCGGAAGATGCAGCTAGCGAGAAAGACAGCACGGGAGAGAGCCGACGGGCTCGATGCGTCCGAGAGATGAGGCGCTGCGGAAGAGTACGCTGGCGGACGAGAATGAGGCGCGCGGTGTTTCCAGGGACAAGAAACTGGAGTGGAAGCTTGCTCAAGGAGAAGACCTGAAAATGGGTTCGGGTGAGCCCTATTCCGAATGACTAAAATCACGAGATCAAATCCTATGTCCCCAGATTCCCGTGTCCCTGTGTCCCATCGCCGATCGAACGGGCTAAATCACATCTCAAGGATGCAGTGCACATTACGAGGCTATTTAGCCCATCCGATCGGTGATGGGACATCGGGACACGGGAATCTGGGGACAAAGGATTTGATTTCAGAGCCTAAGCGAGCGGAGTAGCGAAAGAGACATGGTTCAGACCAGATATCATGTGAGGTGGTCTTGAACGAAGTTGAGGGTGAGCCCAGAGCAGGTCAGAGTGACCAGATACTTACGGGGAGGCAAGTAGGTCAGGGTGGCTAGATGCTTGCTAGAAGACCCGAAGCAGGTCAGGGTCATTGGATACTCTCGGGGAGGCTCAAAGCAGGTCAGGATGACTGGATGCTTACGGAGAGGCCTAGAGCTGGTTAGGGTGACCGGATACTTGCGAGGCGGCAAGTAGGTCAGGATGACCAGATGCCCACTAGGAGGCCCGAAGTAGGTCAAGGTGACCGAATACTTGCAGGGAGACCCGGAGCAGGTTAAGGTGACCAATACGGATGCTTGCGGGGAGGCCTAAAGTAGGTCAAGGTGACCAGATGCTCGTGGGGAGGCTCGGACCATGAGAGTAATTGTGATATTTCATTTAAGGGGAGGATTATTAGAGTTCAATCAAAGTCCCATATTAGAAAGATTTGGTAAAAATTATGGGTTTAAAAAGATGTAGGATATCTCCATTGGATGAAGCCTTTTGGAGAGAGCCCAAGAGCAAAGCTATGAGGACATAGGCCCAAAGTGGACAATATCATGTCATTGTAGAGATATGTGGACATCCTTTGGGTACAACAAATGGTATCAAGGCCAGAATACCTCAGAAGGCTAACCGTCGACTGAAGCACAGAGATGATGGCCAGAACTAGCATCCACCCACTAGTATTCGAGGGGGAGTTCATGTTTTGGAAGCTACGAATCGAAGTATTCATTAAGACAGATTTTAATATTTTATTAATAATGAAATATGATTTTGAAACACCAAAGAACACAAATAAAAAAGAACTCGAAGAACACCTCTGGACCAGAAAGCAGCGCGACAAATTTATGGCAAATGATAAGGCTGAATTTCACCTTATAAACGTACTATCGGTTGAGGAACTCGATGGAATTGACAACTACAAAAGTACAAAAGAACTTTGGGAAAAGTTCTTGAACCTTTATGAAGACCAAAATAAGCTGAATCTAACTTCTCGATGGGCACTGAGTCGTCGTTTGAAGAACTCGAGACCGACGAAATTGTCGGAACAACATTTATAATCAAATACCTACCTGAAGATAAAGAAAGCTCATCCGAGATAAGCATCGATGAAGGGGGAGAGTCTTCGGAAAAAAGTAACGACGAAGGGGGAGTATCGGATAACGAAATCCTAACTATAAGTAAGGTACGTTCCCGACCTCCTTAGGAATTATTTGAATTCATTAAAATATTTTTTAAAAATATGGTGGATTTAGGAAAAGAGAATGCAAAGTTAAAATTGATTTTAACAAATGCATACAATCTAGAAGACTTTGATAAATTGAAATTTGAAAATGATAAATTAAAAGATAAAATAAGATTGCTAGAAAAATATAATTCATACTCAAATTCTTTACATTCTCCATAAAGAAATTACAAATATCATCGAAAACTTAATTGGTATTTTAGCTACCATAAGGATCAAATTATAAAAGTGGAAAGATAGTTAATTTCCAAAAAATATTTGGTTAACCCAGTATGGCACAACTTATTTTGAGTTCCTAAATTTTATTTAGATAATTAAATAAATTTTTGTTTGCATGCCTCAATTATCTTTATTTTATTAGATAAAGTAATGCATGTTAGAAATTTAATTTATCTGATTTATTTTTGTCGATAAAATTAATCATTTTTATTAACTTTCTGGTCAAATTTTTTGCTCAAAATTTTATCTTTACAAAATGGAAATTATTTCTAAAACATGTTAGCTTACTGATAATTCTTGTTAAGAAATCTATTTCAAATTTTTTTCTACCTGTTTCATTTTTTCTAATTTTTTTTTGATGTGATCAAAGGGGGAGAAATAGGTACAAGTTCAGAGGGAGTTAGGATTTAGAATTTTTATTTATTTGTTTGCAAGTAATTTTTTTACTTATTTTGCAAGCAATTTGTTATCACTTTTATTTTATTACAATTTTAACTCTAACTTGAACTTGGGTTGATACACATCAACAAGGGGGAGATTGTTAGAACCCAGAGTAATTTTGATATAGTCAACCAAGTTCAGTTAGGTCCTGTTGTATTTGATCCTTGTGTCTAAGTGTGCAGGAGTTTAGGAACATAAGAAGTCAAGCGAAAGACGTAACTAGCGAGAAGGACTGTATGAGAGAGAGTCTATGGGCTCGATGCATCCGAGAGACGAGGCGCTGCAGAAGAGTACGCTGGTGGACGAGAAGGAGGCGCACGGCATTTCCGAGGGATGAGAAGCCAGAGCGGAAGCTTGCTCTAGGAGAAGGCCAGAAAATGGGTTTGGGTGAGCCCTATTTCGGATTACCGAAATCACCCAAACGAGCGGAACAGCGGAAGAACCAATGGAGAAGTGTGGAGCTTGGTAACAGTTGTTGAAGGCGCCTTCAATGGTATTGAAGGCGCCCTCTTGCCTTTCTAATGGAAGGCATCTTCAACCCTTGAAGGTGCCTTCGAGCCTTTATGGAAGGCGTCTTCAATCCCTTGAAGGCACCTTAAATTGGGCAAACGCCGAAGATAAGATTTTATCTTCGGTGATAAGCTTTGCCACGCTAGATGTGCCTTCAAGCCTATTGAAGGCGCCTTCCAGCCTCGGATAATATTTTTCAGGGGTTATAAAAAGATTCATGGACCTAGGAAAGATACAACTTCTGTATTAATTTTTCTAGTCATTTCTGAGCTGTCAACGTGTGTAAAAGGCTTCTCCATCTTCAACGAAGGAGAATTTTAATGAGCTTCCATCTGTCTTAGATTAACAACCATTTAAGTTGTAATAAAGTAAATCCTGATCTTTTATCTACTTTTTAAAGTTGTTATTTCTTCATGTCAATTGTTTTTTATTAATTAATTTGTGCTACTAATCCAAGTCAAAAAAGAAGAAAGAGGTTGTTTTTATTTTACAGGTAATTCACCTACCTTTGTCGGTCCCGCTGCACTAGCAAGTATATTTTCATTAAAATAGTACCTATTTTTAAAAAAAATATTAAAAATATTTTATTTAAAAAATACTTTTATTCTAGTATTATTATAATAAGTTTTTACTGAAACTAATACAACATATATTAATTAAAAATAAATTTAAAATCAAAAATATTTTTTTCTCTATGTTTTTTAAATATAATTTTAATTTTTTATTGCCGGGGCCTTTGTTATGTGGGTGTGGGCCCTGTGGGTTGAATAAAAAGTCTCTTCGGATCGACCGAGCAAGTTCGTTTTTTGCTCTGACCTTCTCTCCGCGTCTGCTTTCGCCGGGAGAACACGACCAAGATCGATAGAGAGGCCGCTTGGTGGATCTGCATCGACTGTAGATGGCACCGAAGAGCGTGCTACTACCGGTGTCCGATCCCCCGCCGCCGCCTCTTCGAGGAGTGGACGACAACGACCCCCTCTTCCGAGGATCCGCCATGACAAGGCGAGGTGCCTTTGCAGCCATCTCCTACATGTCCTGCGCAGGTAGCCCTCCTATTTTTCATCATCTTTTCTTGTGTTCGATCTTGGAATAAGTTGTCCTGTGCTTTTTGAGTTTTTTTTATTTTGGGTATATGAAGGAAATTTAGTGTATTTGGAGTTCAGCTCTTCTTCAATTTTGTTATTTTTAAATTTTCAGCAAAAATAAACCTTTTTTATTTGTCGTCCTAGTCCGCTCAAATTCCAGGCACAGTTCTACGTGATCTCGCTTCAAAAGTGCTCTATACATAAATTGTCATTTTAGGAGTTTTGAGTAAACAGTGATCTCATGTATAGAGGCAATCATTTTCTGGATAGTTCTGGAACGCATAAAAGTAAATTATACTGAATGGATTATTTTTTTTTTGCTGGTGTGAGGTTATTGAAAAACAATCGGATTGTTTACTGGTGTTGGAAGTATAATGAGTGTTTTTGTTTTCTCTCTAGTTGTTATCTGCTCACATAACATACCAGAAAATATTGATATACTTAAGTTTTGTTCTGGATAAAGACAAGAATTTTGTGGCTAATTAGTTAAGGTACAGATGTGTAAGTTTACAAGCAAGTACTTTAGAGATTTTCAGGATGGTGTATGAATATATGGAATGATTAATCTTGACAAGGATATGGTATGCTTAATCTTGACAAGTATATGGAATGATGTTGGCAAGTATATAGGATATCAAGCTTCCATGAATATTTTTTTATGGATTTATCAATATCTCTGGCCTAATATGTTTTTCATATTGATTAATTTACTTTTTTTTGCTTGTTCTTTTTTGCAGTTCTTCTAGTTATGTTCAATAAAGCAGCTCTATCTTCGTATAATTTCCCGTCTGCTAATGTTATTACTCTTTTTCAGGTATTCCATGAATTCTGTAGGTTTTACCTCAGGATATAGTATCTCAATTTATTTATATAAGAGTTAATATATTTGCTGACCTTGACATTGCTTGGTAATAAGATAAATAAAACAAATACAACATTCTTTCCATCAGAGATTAATCATTGTCCATATGCAACCCCTTTATCTTATATCCATCTTACTCTCAGTTGCTCTTATAGCAGTTTCTTGTATCAACTTTGGATCTCTCAGCAGCTGTACTATTTTTTCTCTTAAATATAGACTATTATTTCTTATATGCTTTACATTCTGCATATGTGACTGTCAAACTTAATCCGAGTGTCTTTGTGTACCATTTTCCTTGCTTGCACTTGGCCATTGTTAGTTTTGGTTGGATTTGAAATCTTTTTGTTTCAGCTTGTATTGAGAGGTTATTTCTAGCAGCTAATAGATATATCAGGTGCATGAAAAATTTATGAAGAAAATTAGTCAAATATGTCAAATAGGTGGACAACTAAACTTATCTCAGGAGTTACTTCTAAGCATGTAATATCAAAATAAGATCATGGGACATCAGTTCCTTAGCCTTTATAATGTCATATATGACTGGATATTGTTCTTGGACATTGCTATTGTTTCTAAGTTGATTTTGCTTTCATCTTTACTCCAATTCATACATTTTTTTGTTCTTATCATTAATTTGAACATTTTTGCAAGATCTATTTTAGTTTACCTTTGAGATATATTCATGTTTATATTGTGTATGCTTATTTGAGCGAACTAAGAAAGTGTAGAGCTATAAGGATTTGAGAAAGTTCTCTATTGTTGATGCTAGAAGACTCCATGCTCATTGGTCCCAAATGGACACATTCGGTGGTGCGTTGTATAAACCAGTTCCTTTTTTAACAACTTGAACTTTGGGGACAAGAAATTAGTAGTCAACTTTAACATAGTACTAGAGTAGGAAGATGTCCAAGGTCTGATTCCTAATTATCTAAAAAAATCCTGTACCTCTAAGTCAATAATGGGCATGTTGAAATTAGAAGACTCGATGCCCATTGGTCCCACATGCACAAGTATGGTGATTCATTAAATAAATATAAATCTATCCCTTTACTAACAACCCAAGCTTTCAGGATAACTGGTTAGATAGCCAGCTTTAAGATGCTACTAGACCAGGAGACTATATTGACTCACTTTACATCCTAACAGCTTAGTCAATCAACTTTAATGTCCATAAAGCTAAAAGTCTTGTCTTATAGGTCATATTTACTCACTTTAGCAGGCATCTTTGTATACAAAGTCTACCATGAAAGCAATTACTGGTATTAATAGCTATTAAGCAATGATTGGTTTTCAGTAAAGTTAAAAAATCTTGTCCGTTAGGTTGTATTGACTCCATTTAGCAGGGATATATAAATACAAACTCTATTTTGAAGAGCTATAAATGTATTATAGAATTGAGCAATGATAAATAAATTTTGGTTAATGGATGATGCCTTTCTCCTTGTTGTTTTCATTTTTTGTCTTAATTTCTAATTTTCTTTTTGTAATATATGCTAATTGTCATTTTAAGATTCAGACCATCCATTTTCTTTTACTTTTACACTTGTTTACAAAAAATATCAGTTTCTTTTCCTTTCAAATAGAAACATGTTTTATATTGTTTTCTGCATTCACAACATCCAATAGATTTCTTTTAGCTGGTCATATAACCTGCCTGATGTCTTATGAATTATGATCTATTTTCATCATTAGCTTTCAAATCCCCATAGGATTTAACATGTTTCTATTTATAGTAAGTCCTGATTTGCTCTCCGTATGTTGAAGTTTGAAAGATCTCATCAAACTTAGATCCATAAGCATCTCTTGTTTCTTTAAGTGAGTATGGAGTATTTTCTAGTTTATTTGCTAATTCATATTCCGCAGTTTCATCCTATTCAGTCGTACTAGTAGTTTGAGAATTAGTTTCTTTTCAATGATTTTACTTATCCATTTTTCATAATATTTTAGATCTTGGTCTTTTTTTTTCTTTCCATTTCTGTTGTCTAAGATTCATTTTAATAATATATTTTGAGATTTTGGAAAAAAAAAAATAGATGCAATGAGACGATGGAGGATTACATTCAGAAAGCAACTCCTAAGTCTGCAACTAATAGTAAAACTTCATGTTCTTCATGTCTATATTCTTTCTCTGATAAATTCTGGTATTTTGCAGATGATCAGTTCAATATGCCTGCTTTATGCAATGAGGCGATGGAGGATTATTTCTTTCGCAAATGGTGAATCGCATAAAACAGGCTTGGTGCCACTTCAAACTGTTTTGCATACCCTTCCTCTGTCTATCGCATATTTACTTTACATGGTACATAACCTACATGGTTTAACAATGTACTTACCTATCTTTTCATACACCCTGCCACTAATTATATCATGATTATCATCTGCTTTTTATGTACAGTTGGCTGTAATGGAGTCTGTTCGTGGAGTAAATGTTCCAATGTATACCACACTTAGACGTACAACTGTTGTATTTACGATGATTGTAGAGTACTTACTTACGAGGCAAAAATACACATATCCCATTGTCGGAAGGTAATTTTTTTCAAACTTTTTGTTCTTACTGCTTGGACTTCTCTGTCACTCATATATATCTTCTCAAATTTAATGTTACCAATTCATAATTGTATTGTAGGCCTCAGTTTAAAACCTCTTATGCTACATAAGCTCTTTTATATCTACCCTGTCTCTTTGTTCCAGTTCATTATTTATATCATCAAGACCATTTTCAATATTTTATTCAATACTTAATGATTATACCAATGGTTTTATCAGTGTTGTGTTGATTGTCCTTGGAGCTTTTGTTGCTGGAGCTCGAGACCTATCCTTTGATTTTTATGGCTATGGCATGGTCTTCACCGCTAACATGACAACTGCAATTTATCTAGCAACGATAAACCGCGTCGGTATAACTGCATGCTTTGTCTTTGTTCTTTATATAGTTTGTTTAATTTATCTTGATGGTTAGCTACATATTTTTCCCAGGAAAATCCAGTGGACTAAACAGCTTTGGGCTCATGTGGTGTAATGGTAATACCCCAAGGGGCGGGAGACCATTGTGTAGAACCTGTAACCAACTGAAAAATTAACATTTTAAGCAGTATGTGGAATGTAAATTTCTGTGTTGCTGATTTCAGGAATAGTATGCGGACCAATTTTGTTATTCTTGACGTACATTCGTGGTGAGTTGGAACTTACAATGAACTTTCCTTATCTTCATTCGCTTGGTTTTCAGGTAAATTTCTTATCCATACTAGAAATCATCGAACTAGAAAATCTCAGCACTGAGTCTGCAATGCTGAAACTCATTTTCCTATTTACTTTGCAGGCTTTGATGCTATTTTCCTGCATCTTGGCATTTTTCTTGAACTACTGCATTTTCTTGAACACGACCTTGAACTCTGCTCTGACACAAACAATGTGTGGAAATCTGAAGGTTGGTTTTCCTTTTCAACAGACCCTCTTCTGGTTATCTTCCAGCATTCTTTATGCAGGGCTACCTGTTAGTTTAGAGGGAATTATTCCTCATAATCCTAGGCAGCCCCTACTACCTTTATATATATAGATGTTATTAATTGACAATTAGACAAACACTCCCCTCGTAGTTTACATAATCACATGCCATGTTTATAACATTCTCCTACTTCAAGCTGGTTCAAATATATTGCAAGACCCAACTTATTACAAACATATGATATGACAATCTTATTAGATTGTATCTTCTACCCAATTAGGTCACAATCAATGTTTGTTTTGTCCTCTCATAAGATACTGATTCGAGGCTAATGCATAATAGCTTGGTTATCACAATACAATTCCATTAGCTCTGTACGGTTGTATCCTAGCTCGACCATCAAATGCTTAACCCAGATGAGCTCATGTGTTGCTAAGGCCATGACCTTGCATTACACTTGACTTGGCCACCACGAGTGATCTGGTACACTCCACACTCTTCATCATGTTATACTGAAGAAGTTGAACAACATTCCCAAATCAAGAACTTGATGATTGCTTTAAGACATATGGTCTCTCAGGTCCTGCTGCCTGGGTATGAGAGCATCCAAAACAAGAGAGATCCAGGATAGTAGCATGTCAATGGGGTGCAGTAGAGTCAAAACAAGTCACCATAGCAACATCACGTTGCTGTCAACGGCTGTATACATGTAGGGGGGCTGCAGTAGGAGGCATATTTAGGAGTTATGCACATTTGGGGCTGGAGGGAGGGTGAGCCTCAATAGTGGGAACTTGAGCTGAAGGAGGGGAAGGATCGACTTCAACAATGGCAAATTTGATAATAGTGTAAGAATAGAATAGAACCTCTTGCATTGACTCTAAGGACGATGAATGTGAAGGGAAGAAGGGAGCATAACAAGTATCTCTGACATGTCCAAGTCAATTCTAGTGGGAACACTTGGGCCTATTATAATTGCTAGACCAACCACCTCAACCTCTTGGTTGGCCTCCGTTTCATCTAGGGAGAATTATTGCATAGATGATCTGCATAGAGCAACCTGAATAGGAATAGAGGAAAGGCTACCCGAGGAAGAATGATGGCTCTAATACTATGTTAGGCTAGGGAGAATTATTCTTGATCCTACGTAGCCCCTCACTGCCTCTGTATATAATGCTATTAATGGATAATTACGCAAACACCCTCATGGTATACATAATCACATGCCATTTCCATAACAATGTCAAACTTAATCTGCATATTGTTATAGGATCTGTTTACCATCGGACTTGGCTGGTTGTTGTTTGGTGGGCTTCCATTCGATGCGGTAACTTCAAATATTCCTTTTCTCCTCTTCAATTGTTTTCCATATTCACAACTAATGAAGCCGCATGCTGCATTTTCTTCCCAGTTGAATGTCATCGGCCAAGCTCTTGGTTTTGTGGGCTCTGGCTTTTATGCATACTGCAAAATCAAAGGAAAGTAGAATTTCATCAGTTTATATCGTGTATCCGTGATACTATTCGAGCTCCAAAATAGGCCGTCCATGGCTCCATCTGCGATGGAGCTTTGAAGATCAAGCAAGTCTCATCCAGGTGGCTTGGATGCAAGCAATCCTTGTCTGCGCTAATTTTTGTTTAGAGCTGATATTTTCACATATCCCCCTTCCGATCGACGTGATATACAGTTATAAGAAATTAAATATTGGATGCTGACGTTGTATCACCTGCATAGGTTCCAGGATATCATTGTTTTTGCAGGTGCTGAACTTGAATATATTTATGTACTCACATCATTCACCCCTCCCAATTATAATTTATATGCAATTGTGTGATTTTCTTTTCTGCTTGGCAGACATTCTATCTGCTATTCTGTACATTTTCTTCCAGTTTGTAGATTTACTGCATGGTTCCTGAAACCACAAAGACTGGTTACCTCTTTGTTAGAATTTACAGGTCACAAAGCTGCTATACCTTAGAGCCATGGCCTGATCAGAGATTGACAACAACCATCAAGAGGTAACCCAATTCTTAATGAGATCAGTAATATAAATCATATTAGTATCAACCTAGCACAGCCCTAGAATATCTGTAAAACATATCCTACTCCGTTTCTTTAACAATGACAGTAAGCTAAAACAACAGTAGTAAACTTAGAAAAACACTAAGCATCCACTCGTTTTCTTAATCCATTGTTCACTGTTTTCTAGGACATGTAATCTGATCTAATCTAGATTTGCTGTCCTGTGAGTGATATCATCACCTCATCATACACTAAACAATTCAGTGAGGAGTCACTTATTAGTTGCAATTATTGAAGGCGAAGTAAAGGAAACAAAAGGCGGAATGGAGGGGGCTTGTTCTGTTCTGCCTCTTTGCATCCATTGACGCATTTATTAATGTGCCTTGAGAACCAAGTGCAACAGCTAGAAAGCATAAAAGGCACTGATAAGTCCGTGTCATTTGCCCAGTTCGATCCAGCTATTTTCTGCTTACTTTATTGGATGTCATTTATTTTAATGTACTTTATTTTTGTTTTATTTTTCAAATTCCATCATAATGATCCTCTTTGTTTTTTTGGCTGTTTACTAGGAGGAGAGAAGAGTGACAGGGAAAGATGATGTGGTTTCCCTCTTTGCAAAGTGATATTTGTGCTAAATTCCACTGCATGAAACTAAGGCTGTGTTTCTTTCGAGGTGTGGATTGAGTAAGCGGAGAAATTAAAGAGGGGAAAAAATACTTAAAGGAAAAAAAGGATTAGAAAAGAATCCTAGTAAAAGGAAGAGAAACACGAGGGACAGTTGTGTCGAAAGTCACGTTGTGAAGTCACTGACTGACGCGTGCAAGGTTGGTCGTGCCCGCAAAGGAGGCCGCAAGGTTGGCCGACTGAAGGTTGTGTGAGGTGGTTGTGCAAGCCGCCCATGGATCGTGCAGTTGAGGATAGAGATGTGACCCGGAAGAAGATAGAGGATGAATTTAAAAGGTTTAAAAATTAATCCTCGGATGGATCTTTAAATCGAAGGAGGCACAGGCGTGCTGAGTAAGGAAAGGGTCTAATTTTTATATGGTAAAATTAAGGGGTGATTTGGATAGATTGGCTCGGTTCAACTTCAAATCAAAGCAGGAGTGAGTGGCTCTTTGAATCTTTTTTCATGGCGCCTTCACGTGATGAGGTGGACCCCTTTCTCTAACCATCCCTCCCTTTGTCTCCCTTTCGCGATCGCCTGCCGCGGCACAGTCACCCCCCAGGTATTCTCTCCCTAGCTGATTTTGGACAACCAATCGAGTATTTTGTTTTTATTTTCTTTTAGTAATTTCTAAATCTGGGTCTTATTTTGTATACAATTTGTAATTACTAAACTACAAAAAAAATGCCAATACATTTTGACATCATTGTCTAATTCATTAATTGCCAAATTTTTTTATACCATATATTCAAATCTCCACCCTCCCTCCAAATTAATTCTAGAATAGACTTCCGATTTCACATTTCGTCCACTAAACAAATTTAGAAAACGAATCATCCCACATACCAACGGCCCAACACACTAAATTTTTTAGCATCACAACTATCCGAAAGTGCATTGCTAGAAAATCAAACCCTCAACGCTAAGTGTATCGATCGTACTTCTTGCCAACTCGTCGTGCCCTGGGGCATTAATTGCCATTATTCAATATAAAATTATTAATTACCATTATTCAATATAAAATTCTCCTCTTGAGAGGAGAAGGGTGTACGACTTAGCTCCCCTCCCCGTACACCTTGTAAATCAAGAAAACATGAGTGGTTTTGGAGTCGATGGTACATGAGAAGTTCGTTCGCAAGCATATGCCTAATGGGAATCGAACCCTCACTTTATGGATCACTATCAAACCTTCACTGAGTGTCTTGTGCCCTTGGGGATGTCATTATTTAATATTAGAGTAAAGGTGATATTACTCACTCCAAATAGTTTAGTATTGTTAGCCCCCATAATAAGATACAGGCATGTGAATCATGGGACATATTTTGTCCTAGCGTAGTGATTCTTTGTATGAAAGAGGTTAGATACCTAACGAGACAATTTGTACTTGCTAAGAATTGATCCAAAAATTTATTAGAGTAAACACTCATATATGTATCAACTATGTCAATTCTAGAAACCCCATCATTAAAATATTATAGTAAAAGATGATTATGCTCACCCCAAGTATCTCTCACAGCTTGTCCCTAGATTATATGAAACAAGGTAAATCACGGGAGTAGCTTAAAGTCAACTGCCAAGTTGCTAAAGAGAGGTTTTTTTTTTCTGAGAATATGCATCTGTCGAGAATTGATCCCTTATCCTATTATAACAAGCCTGTATTTTATTTTTTCAGTTGACACCGGGTATCCAAGCCTTTGGCTGAACTAATCCTGGGGTCACCGGCCAATCTCATGGAATTGACCCCATGAAAGTTTCCCACGAATTCCACAAACCATCCAAGTAAATCGGGGAAATATACATGAAAACACATCATGACAGCCAACGTTTTTGGGTCCGCTATCCATTAGAGAGAAAATCCTCTATAATATACTGCAGTTGAGTTTTAAATTCTAGATACATGATCTATCATTAAATTCTAGATACCTGATCTATCATTGAAGGGTATAATCATGACACTTGCCCTGGGACAAGTCAACATTTCATTACTCAATATGTGATAGAAAGAGATTCATTTGCTCCTAATGTCTTCGTCAATCCGTTTCTAGATCAATATGGAGAAGGTAAATCATAGATGACTAATGCTTATTAGTGTAGGTGGTTAAGATATAAGGAAAAAAAATCAGACTCTAAGATCGTATGTGGCCAGATTTCATTATTCAATATGAACACTGATATGTGATGATATAACTTATTAATAATAAACATCAACAAAAATAACATCTTTTAAAAAATATCTATTTGATTAAATATCAAAAATGCTTTAATTTTTTTAATCTTTTATTAAAATATCCACTTTATTCCTTTAAAATCTCTTTTATTAAAAATAGCAAAAATCAAAATGAAAAGGTTTAGGGGGTGTTTGGTTCGTTCCTAGGAATAGGAATCGGAATGGGAATCATAGTATTGTGGAATGGGAATGGGTATGGGTATGGATATCACTTTTAAAAGTAATGTTTGGTTAGTTGAATATTTTCTATCGGAATCAATCAAAATTTCCTTTTTTACCCTTAAAGAAAAATAACAGAAAAAATTAGATGTGAGAGAAAGTTGAATGTGAGAGAAAAATATGTTAAGAGAGAATGATGAGAGAGAAAGTATACTAGGAAAGAATGAAGAGAGAGAAAGTTCGATGTGAGAAAATGAGGAAAGAGAGTATGATGAGAGAGTGTGATAATAGAAGATGAGAGAGAAAATATGATGAGAGTGGATGAAGAGAGAGAAAGTGTAATGAGAAAAATTGAGGAGAGAGTATGTGATGAGAGAGATTGAGGAGAGAGAAAGTATGATGAGAGAGAAAGTGTGATGAGAGAAAAATAGGAAATCGAATGTGACGAGAGATATTGAGGAGAGAGAAAGCATGATGAGAGAGAAAGTGTATTGAGAAAAAAGGGAAAGAACGTGATGGGAGAGATTGAGGAGAGAGAAAGTGTGATGAGATAGAAAATATGATGAGAGAGAAAGTATGATGGGAGAGAAAGTATGATGAGAAAAAAGAAAAAAAAGAGTGTGATGTGAGAGATTGAGGAGGGAGAAAGTATGATGAGAGAGAAAGTATGATGAGAGAGAAAGTGTGATGAGAAAAAAGAGAGAAGAGAGTGTGATGAAAGAGATTAAGGAGAGAGAAAGTGTGATGAGAGAGAAAGTGTGATGAGAAAAAAAAGAGAAAGGAAAGTGTGACGAGAGAGATTAAGGAGAGAGAAAGTGGATGATAAAATGAGGAGAGAGAAAATATGATGAGAGAGAATAAGGAGAGAGAAAGTGACATGAAAGAAAAATTAAATAAATATATTTTGATATTTGATATTAAGGGGAAAAACTTTAGTTTTTGGTCAAGGGTATTTTTGGAATAAGGGAATATTTTGATTGTTGAAAATAGGGTAATGACTCATTGAAGGGGGGAGACATGGGAATGAGCCATTACCCAATTATAAGGATTCATTCCCTTATTTGATTTCCATTTCTATAATCCAAACATCAACAATGACCTGATTCCCCTAAACCAAACGCCCCCTTAGATTTCAAAGGAGTTTTAAAAATTCTATTAAATCTCGGGAGGGAAATTGAAAATTACTAGAAAGGAAAAGAAGACGACAGCAGAAGAACTGAAGAAGCAGCGGCACACGGATGAGGTCACTGCGAGCGTAGGAGAAGCCATGGCCTCTCGTCGCCCCATCGCAATGCTCGACGCGGCCGTGCTGCTGCTTCTCCTCTCCTGCGCTGCTGCCGTTGCTCCCGCCACCGGCGCTTCCTCCGACGCCGCCGCTCTTCTCGCGTTCAAGTCGGCGGCCGACCCCGGTAACCGACTTGCTTTCCCTCCTCCCCCTTCCAACGAATCCACCGCCCACTGCCGCTGGCCTGGAGTCTCTTGTTCCTCCTCCGGCCGCGTCGTTCGCGTCGTCCTTGTTAACTCCGGCATCACTGGTTTCTTCACCTCCGGCACTCTCGGCCGCCTCGATCAGCTCCGCATCCTTAGCCTGCAGGAGAACTCCCTCGCAGGCCCCATCCCTGACCTCTCCCCGCTGCTTAACCTCAGAGCTCTTTTCCTCGGCCACAACCGCTTCGGCGGCAGCTTCCCACCTTCGATCGTCTCCCTCCGCCGTCTACGCGTCCTCGATCTTTCCCGAAACCACCTCGCCGGTCCTGTCCTGCCGGCCCTTGCCTCGCTCGACCGTCTCGTCTCTATCCGCCTCGACTTCAACCGCTTCAACGGCTCCCTTCCCGCCTTCAACCGATCCTCACTCAAAAGTTTCAATGTCTCCTTCAACAACTTCTCCGGCGCATTCCCAACACGGGTGTTGTCGTCCTTCGCTGCCTCCTCTTTCGCCGGCAATCCCGGGCTTTGCGGAGAGATTCTCAAAAGGGAGTGCGGCGACGGAGCCCATGTGCTCTTCTTCCATGGTGACAATGACTCCCACAATGCGCCATCTCCCACGAACCCTAGCCAAAACAACGGGATCAATCTCCCCGGTGCGGCTGCGTCGTCACCGTCGCAGAAGATGCACAAGGGGGCCGTCGTCGCCATATGGCTCCTGGCCGTCTCGATGCTGGCGATTGGAGTCCTGGGTGTGTTGTTGGTGACGCAGAGACGGAGGAAGAGAATGAAGCGGGGGGAGAGTCTAAGCCCGGTGAAGCGCAACAGCTACGGTGTCGTGGGGGTGGCGGATCCTGCCGCTGCAGCTGTGGAGAGCTACAACAAAGAGATAGAGAGTAGGAACAACGAGCTGATTGCAGCAGCGGCGATGGCGGTGTCCGAGGAGAAGGTGAAGAAGTTGGCAAAGAGCGGGTGCTTGGTGTTCTGCGCGGGGGAGGCGCAGGTGTACACGCTGGAGCAGCTGATGAAGTCGTCGGCGGAGATGCTGGGGAGGGGGAGTCTGGGGACGACGTACAAGGCTGTGCTGGAGAACAGGCTCATTGTGACTGTGAAGAGGCTGGACACAACAAAGTTGGCGGCGACGGGGAAGGAGGCGTTCGAGCGGCACATGCAGGTGGTGGGGAGGCTGCGCCACCCCAACTTGGTGCCATTGCGAGCATACTTCCATTCCAAGGAGGAGAGGCTGCTAGTGTATGACTACAGGCCCAATGGAAGCCTCCATTCATTGATTCATGGTATCAACTTCTCTTATTCACTGCTTTGCATTGTTTTTTCACCATTTTTTTCTTCCATTGTTCAAATTTTACTGTGCTTTACTTCCTGTTTTAGATTTTTTTCCACTCCTATTTCTCATCTGTTTTAGGACAATTCTAAATCCGCCACCATAATGTTATTATCTTCTTCTGAATCTGGTTCCAACTAACCTGCATTGATATGATTCTTTAAAGCTTAAATATAAATTGAGCATGATTTAAGTTTGTATTTTGTTCTGTTTTTCCTTTCTGACTTTAATTATCAGTTCATGCATGTAAACATCTTGATTTAGTTGTATTTTGTTCATCTGTAATGCACTGATTTTTGTTGGTTTGGACCTTTTGCCTACCATCTCTGTGAATGGTATCTCCCTGTGTCTATGACAATTATTTCTTTTGTTGCGTATTGGATATCTTTGTTACCAAATCGGAAGTCAAATTTGTGTTTTTTGTTCGAATCTGTTTGCTATATTTAGAACAGTAAAAATCTAGCCCTTTGCATTTAGTCTACCTTCAACTTATTGTCAATTTTAACTGTTGTCTTAACTATCACTGCCACGGGCAACATTTGCACTTTGGCATGAAATTTCACTTCTCATGTTGTAGTTTATGGTAGATCAGCTCGTAAGTGTTTTAATATCTAGTTTTTTTCTCCTCTGCTATCTGAATATGGATCAGTATTCTGTTCTCTTGTTCTTGGCTTGTGAGCATTTTGGATATCAAGGACAAATTATATGGATCCTTTAACGAAATCATTAATTAATTTATTGCTAGATAGGTATATGTTCATGAAAGCAACAAACACTGTGATAGTACCTTGATTTGTTGAGTATGTGCAGTTTGGTCTAACAACTATCTTTTCTTTTGTTTCGAAATTATGGAGCAAAATCTGATGCAACTGAAGCTACTTGTCATTTCAGTTTTACTATCTGTTTGTAACCATTAAATGAAAATGGAGTTGCTCATACCAGCACTAATTAGCTAAACTTTCTCAGTGTTGTTTGTTGAAGTTAGTTAACTTTATGCCCGATGTGCAACGATCCATTATGTCTTTATAATAAGAGAGTGATCCTAATTGTTATTTTCTGTTATATAGGTTCGAGATCCACAAGTCCGAAGCCCCTTCACTGGACTTCATGCCTAAAGATAGCAGAAGATGTTGCACAAGGCCTTGCATACATCCACCAGGCTTCTCGATTAGTTCATGGAAGCATCAAAGCTTCCAACATCCTCCTTGGCTCTGATTTTGAGGCTTGCCTAACTGACAATTGTCTCTCATTTCTCATCGAGCCATCAGACAGCGAAGACATATCAGGATATCGAGTTCCTGAAACCCAAAAATGTAATGGTCCTTTCACTCCCAAATCAGACATCTACTGTTTTGGTGTGCTGTTGTTGGAGCTTCTGACCGGAAAATCTCCACTGCAATTTCCAATCCTAAGCGCAACTGATGTGCCTGCTTGGGTTCAATCGACACGAGAAGACAGTGGAGATGATGAGCGCTTAATGATGATCGCCCACATTGCGGCAGCCTGTGTCCAACCATCACCAGACAGTAGGCCAACCACATGGCAGGTGCTGAAAATGATTCAGGAAGTGAAGGAGGCCGACACCGGCGACAATGACAATGACAATGATTCAGCATCACTTTCGTAATCTTACCAACTCGAAGAATATCTTAGATCTTGTTCTGAGGAGTTGGTTGGTTCACTGCCCTTGAATGCAACATCAAACCATCCTTTTGGTAAGATTGATTGGTAACAACTATTGGCTCATTTACCTTGTAGTTCTTAACTGTTGTATACGACTTATAAGTTGCATTATAAGGCTCAGGTTAAATAAGGCTCAAGTTGGAACTTCAAATGGTGTTAAGGAGATTGTAAGACTGTTCTTAGCATTATAATAAATCTTTTTTAATGAGTGTTTTATTAGTTTTTGATTTAGTAGCATTTCATTCTCAATCAACTCTTATTATTCCAATACATCAAATTGTGAAAATAAAAAAAATGAGGTGCTTAAATGATGTCCTTGTTTATTGTTTGCTAATATAATGGGATAGTGATGGATAGGGATGAGCAAATGGTTAGTTTAAATAAATGAATTGATTTAATTTAAAATTATTAATTCAGAAATTAGTTTTTTTTAAAAAATTATTGATTAATTCGATTCATTTTTAAAAATAAAGGATATGATTTGATAATTTTATTTTATTTATTAAAAATCAAAAGAAAAATATAAAAAATAGATTTATAATTTTATATCAAGTTGTAGCAAAAGATGAAATTATATGAAAAGGGGTAAATCATGGGATTAGTGACTAAATGATCAATTTAATATATGAAGTTGTAGCAAAAAGGTGAGGGTATGGGTAGGAAGATAAATTACCGGATCAACAAAAAATATAAAATTTAGATTTATAATAAGTTATAGCAAAAGGTGAGGTTATTTGAAAGGAGGTAAATCATAAGATCATCTTATAGTCAAGCGCTAAATGGCTAGGGGATGGATGGAGTTTTAGGAGTTTGAATTGATCTATACCCCATTGTAGTAAATCTACAACTTTCTAATCAACTGGACATCCCATGGGAACTATAAGGAGTTTGAATTGGTCTATATTCTATTATAATAAATTTGTCACCTTCTAACTAACTAGGTGATGTAGTGATGAGGGGCCCACCCAGTGGTGGGGCATTGCCACAATGGAGGTCAAAGGTCAAAGTCAAGGTGGTCAACGCCTCTGTACCATCGGCCGGTCGAGCGCCCCACTCGTCCGACCGGGATAGAGAAGGTTCGATCCAACATCATCATAGCTCGACCACATACCGAGCTTCTGCCGCTCATAGAAGTGTGTTGATGAGGCACACGCCGATCAACCAGCCCGCTCGAAGTTACATCAAACCTCAGAACCAACCCAGCGGAGCCACGACCGAGTAAATTACATTCAAGGTGGAGCTCGGGAAGTGGGTGGTTGGTCAAACGACCATCCCGCTCGACCCGAGAATGATAGCGTCCGGGCGACTAATGGTTGGTCGAACGGCTCACCCGCTTGGCCCAGTAACGGACAAAAGGAGGATCTATGATATCCTTCTGGGAGCCTGTGCCACCGACAGACGGCATGGTCAGTGGCATGGTTAGGCAGTGGATCGTACGACGGAAGCTTCCACTGTCACGTCAAAGATATGCTCGGGTCGTTAAGGTATTGTGTCAGTGACACTTTCCTGACATGTCTTTTCAGAGGAAGTTTTGAGAAATGTGCATTCCTCGAGGAGCGTGCACGTGCGCCCCGGAGCCCTATATAAAGGGCCCCAAGGTTCAACGGATGTATGCTAACTTTTACTGTAGCCACACTATTACTCTGTTTCTGTTACTCCGCTTCCTTGCTTCCACATCGCCGGTGACTGACTTGAGCGTCGGAGGGTCATCGCCGGGGAACCCCTCCCTGGCTCGGCACTGACGCTGCTGTGGTTGTAGGTCCCTCTAGCTTGGAGTCCACTCACGGTCAAAAGGAGTGTCACGCCCCCCAGCATCCATCGCCTCGACTCTCGGGCAGGATCAAATTTGGTGTCGTCTGTGGGAACGCAACCTGCATCCGAGCTGAGAAGATGGAAGACGCTGGACGACTTCACACCATGACACTCACCCAAGAGGAGATCGACATGCTCGTACAAGCTCGAGCATAGAAGATAGTCGAGCAGCAGCAGCAGCAAAAGGCGCTAGCCGATCGACTGGTGCAACAGACAACATCGGTATCAGGGGTCGAGCGGCACATGAGGACCAGTCGGAACATCTATCTATCTGGGGACAAAACAGAGGGTCGACCGACACCCATGGGGAGGCATCGCCCTGCCCCGATACCATTCTACCGGGCTATGTTCCAAACACCCTCAGAGATCGTGTAGGCGAATCAAGAGCGGGGGTCCTCTTCAAACAAAGCGCCCGTGTGGGACGCACGGAAAGGCAAGGAGCCTCGAGGCGATGCGTCTCCTGAACGGATCAACCGTCAGTTCTCCGAAGCAATATTGCACGACCCATTACTAAGGCACTACGCTCCACTAACGATCGGAGAGTACAACAAATCGACAGATCCGGATGATCATTTGGGTAAGTTCGACAATGTGGCTACACTTCACCAATATACGGATGGTGTGAAGTGCCGAGTCTTCCTCACCACACTCTCCGGATCGGCACAACGCTGGTTCAGGAGACTGTCGGACGGATCAATACAAAGCTTCAAGGATTTCTGAACGACCTTCCTACACCATTTCGCGAGCAGCAGGCGCTACCAGAAGACGAACGTCAGTTTGTTTTCCTTGAAGCAAGGGCCGAGAGAAACTCTCCGAGCGTACATCCAACGCTTCAACCAGGTAGCTATGGATATCCTCTCGGTCTCATCCGAGACCATGATAAATGCCTTTACATAGGGGCTCGTCGAGGGGGATTTCTTTTAGTCGCTTATCAAAAAGCCGCCCCGCGACTACGACCACATGCTCAAGAAGGCTAATGAGTACATAAATGTGAAAGAGGCCTAGGCAACAAGAAGGAAGGAGGCCCAACTGAACCCTCGACACCGACCGCCGAGCAGTCGCTGACCACCGAGCAGTCACCAACCGCCGAGGGGGCGGAGAGCCGAAGGCCAGCTACACTAGGAAACAAGGGCGCATGCCGTGCAACATGTGGCTTCCGACCGACCCAAGACATCGAAAGACAAGGTATGGATGCCTATGTTTTGCTCCTTCCATCAGTTGGCATCACACAACACACGTGACTGTCGCGGCCTGACGCCGATCGCCAAGCTAGCCTCGAGGGGCTATCGTCGCCGATCTCCATCTCCCGACCGATGACACTGGCATCAATCTGTCGGGCGGCGGGAAGATGCAAGAAGATCACCCGAGTGACGACACCATCATCAGTAGAGGGAAAGTGTCGATCATACCCTAGCCTCTCGCAAGCAAAACAGGCCATCCCCTCGGGAGGAGGAAAACTGTAACAACCCAAATTTCCTCATTTCGAGTCCTAATAGTGCTTAAAAATATTTAGAAATGCTTTAGAAATATTCTAGAGATTTTAAAGAATTTTTAGAGTATTTTTATACAATTTTTGGAGGTCGTTTGATATTTTTACCAAAAGAAAGAAGTTCAAAAAAATAAAGAGGGTTCGGCCGAGGTTCGAACCCGCGACCTCCGACCCGACCCGAGACTTAAGCGAAGTGTGATGACCAAGAACCCAGCAAGGTCGTGCTGATTAAAGGAGGAGCGAAATTTATTTAAGCAGTAGTTAGATAACAGAATGCCCTAGTTATAAAAAGATGACTTAGTTTTCCCGAGACCTAATTCCTCTCTTCCCTTCTCTCATGGCGCGTCGGCGTTTCTCTTCTCGGGCGAAAACGCAGCGGGAAGCTAGGGCTTCTCCGGCGGCTGGCCAAAGGGGACTCCGCGAGCACTTCTCGGATCCGAGCTCCTCTCGTCAAGAAGGAACGGTAGGCACGAGGAAGAGGCCGAGATTTGCAAGTCTCCGAAACCCTAGAAGCATTAGAAGTCTCCTTTTCGGTTGTAAGTTCAAGAACACCTCGGTAAGTTGCTCCTCACCTGCAGTAAGAGTAGTTTTTGGAGTTTTGTTTCACTCCTTACCATCCACAGCATGCCCTTTTGTTTCGGATTGTGTTTGAGCCGAATTTATGCTTGCCAGGGATTTAGTTCCTTCTTGTTTCGGATCATGTTGTGCATAATTTAGGGTGCTAGAGGGTTAAGAGTAGTTCTGAGATTTGCTTGCTGCTTTGTAGTTCTGTTGTAGCATGCTTAAAGAAGATTTGATTGCTCCTTTGTGTTCTTTTGTAGCATGCTTAAAGAGGATTTGATTGTTCCTTTTAGTTCTGTTGTAGCAAGATTTAAGATCCTGTTGCTCAATAAAAGTATAAGTATTGCAATTTATTTTAGCATTGCAGATTTAGATTCTTTTGCAATTAATCGGATTTCATTTAGCCTTGTAGTTGTAAGTTTTGTTACTGGGCAGTGAGCATGAAAGGGTGTAGATTTATAGTTCTTGCTATTTTTCTCCTTGCTACAATGAAAAAGAACAACCCTTATAATTGGCCTTTCAAACTTAGATTTCCTTGTTACCATTTATTCTAGGATACAGAATTGAGTTTCTTTATTCTAGCATGAGGTTTAGATATGCTTCCTTGTTACATTTATTCTAGGATACAGATTTGAGTTTTATTCTAGCATGAGGTTTAGATATGCTTCCTTGCGACCATCCAAATAAGCATACAGATTTAAGTTCCTTGTCACCTCAATATGCATGAACGGTTTTATTTGTAAGCATGCAGTTTTATTTAGCATCTCAGCGCAGTTTTATTAAGCATTTTAGTGCAGATTTTTGTTAAGTGTAATGGTGCAGATTTTGTTAAGTATCATAGTGCAGGTCTTGTTAAAAAAGTATAAGAAAGATAAAGAAAAGAAAGAAAAAGGCCAAGGCCTTAAGTAGATCCCAAAGTCAAGACTTTAGGGATTTTGGCACACAAGGTGCTTGTTAAAATGTCAAGGCATTTAAAGAAAAAGTAATTAAGATATTTTACTTTGAAAGGCTAGTACCCGACTTCCGAGGTTGTCGTTAAACAAATCCAGATGACTAATTCCGAGGTCTTGGCCCTGATAAGACTGAGGTCTTTACCCTCGTAGGACTGGTGGCTCGCTACCCCAGTCTCTATTAGGGAGCGCGCTTTGGTACTAAGCCTGGGCCCAAGAAGAGATTGATTATTATTTTGAAGTATTAAACTATATGTATTTGAACTAGCAAAGCAAGTGTCATAAAAGTTTAATTCAGCAAGTTAGCTTCTTTATTCCCAAGTTCAGCAAGTTAGAACTGGTGTTTTCTTTTAGCACTACAAACCTTAGTTTGATTGCTACTTTCATGAAGCATGAGCGGATTTTAGTTTGCATTTAGCTCTTAGAATTCTTGTGTAGCAGTAGGCGTGTACCACAAATGAAAAATTACAAAATTATTAATTTTCATTTAGCTCCTAGTTTTAGTACTTTTAGCAGTGCATAATTCTAGTGCAGTTTTTCTTTAGCAGTGCAGTTTTCGTATTGCTATTAGATAAGTAGTTTTCCATTTTGCTATTGATTCGAGCATGAGCAGTACTGATGCTTATTTCTAGTTCCTCGCTATTAGTTGAGCATGAGTAATTTTCCTTGCTATTGAATATACATGAGTAGATTTATTTCCTAGTTTTGTTTGCTATGAGTTGAGCATGACCAGTTTCCTTCGCCACTAGATATGCACGGGTATACTTTCTAGTTTTCCTTTGCTATTAGATTAACATTAGCAGCTATATATGTTTTCTTTTAAAGCATTCAGTTTCTAGATTTCTTCCCGTCACATGCATATTCGAGTTTTGTGAGTTAGATAGCGCTTACTAAGCAATTTTGCTTATAGTTGCATTTTCCTCTTACTGCAGATAAAGGAAAGGAAAAGCTATAGCAAAGGAAGGCGACAAGGAGGTGCGGATGGATGTGTGATACCTGGACTATAGAAGCCTTGGGACCTAGTTTAGAAATTTATTAAGATAACAATTTATTCATGTTGATGATTTTATTATCAGAGTGACTTTATATATTTTAGAGTTCTTTCTCTTAATTGCTATGTACAATAGTTCCATGATTTGAGTTGTAGTATTATTGCATGCATGTTCTGATTAATACATATATTTCAGCATGATTAGATTGATGTATAGTTTTAGTTGTGTTCATATGCTGGAGTAGAATGTAGAGATAAGTTGTTTATGTTTTCCGCTGCTATTAGTTGCATGTTTAGAGAGCTTATGAATTGATATTCACATGTGTGCAATGTTAGTTAAGTAAAGTTAGTAGTCCAGTAGCGCTCCACCCTCACAGACTAGTAGTGAGGAGGGTGGGGTGTTACAAAAACAAAAACAATGCCGCTCGGGGAGAAATAAACATCATCGCCAATAGACCAACCAGCGGTGACTCTAACCGAGCCAGGAAGTCATACGCTCGACGGCTGAAGATTCACACCATAGGCTATAGCCGAGAGAAGGCGAACAGACCTGAAATCAGCTTTAGACCTCGGGATCTCGAGGGTGTAGAAGTCCCCCACGATGAGGCTCTCATCATCCGAGCGGTAATCGCAAATTATATCATTCACTGAATTTTTGTTGACACAGGGAGCTCGATGAACATAATCTTCAAAAAGGCTTTCGATCAGCTCCAGATTGACCAAGGCGATCTGCTGCCAATGACAACCCCGCTATACGAATTCACGTGCAGCGAGGTTTTGTTGATCGGCCAAACCAAGTTAGTTATATCGCTCGGCGAGGAGCCGCTCAGGAGGACCAGGACCACAAACTTCATTGTGGCGGACGCTTCCTCAGCTTACAACGTCATCATGGGCCAACCGACCCTCAATGAGTTTCGGGCAGTAGTTTCAACCTACTGCCAGAAGATCAAATTCTCGGTAGACGACCGAGTCGAGGAAGTTAAGGGCGACCAGCTGGCCGCTCGACGTTGCTATGCCGAAATGGTCAAGAACGAGGCCAAGTCCGCTCGGAAGAACCCACGGCTAGAGGTTAGCACTATTACTGAACAACCTCCTACCCTAGTCTATGAAGAAAAAGAGGAGGTTCAAATCCATCCTTGCCAAGCGGAGGCAACAACTTTCATAGCGTCTGATCTGGAAGCCAATCAGAAGACAAAGCTGATCGATTGTCTGCAACAAAACCACGATGTATTCGCGTGGTCAACGCATGAGCTTCCCAGGATTTCCCCGAGCGTCACGCAACACGAACTCCACGTCTGTCCGGATGCTCGGCTGGTAAAGCAGAGAAAGAGAGACTTCAATGCCGAACAAAACTTGATCATCCGGGCAGAAATAGAGAAACTATTGGAGGTCGACCACATACGGGAAGTTCAATTCCCGAGCTGGCTCGCAAATGTCATCCTGGTCTCAAAGTCGGGCAACAAGTGACGAGTCTGCATCAACTTCCGGGACCTCAACAAAGCATGCCCAAAGGACTTCTACCCGCTACCTCGGATTGACCAGATGGTAGACTCCACTACTGGGTGTGAGTTGATATATATGCTGGACGCGCATCAAGGGTATCACCAAGTGCCGCTCGCCCGGAAAGATCGGGAAAAGGTCAGCTTCATTACGACCGACAGGACGTACTGTTACAATGTCATGCCATTCGGACTGAAGAACGCCGGAGTTACTTATCAGAGGCTGATGAATAAAGTGTTCCGACGACAGATCGACTGTAACACGGAGGTATACGTCGACAACATATTAATCAAATTTCTCTGGGTAGCTGACTTATGTCCAGATATCAAGGAGACCTGTCAGACACTTAGGACATACGGAATCAAGCTAAATCTAAACAAGTATTTGTTCGACGCAAAGAACGGGCAATTCCTGGGCTACATCGTCACCGAGAGAGGCATCGAGGCAAACCCCAGAAAAGTAAAAGCACTACAAGACATGCCGCCGCTAAGAAATTTGAAGGAAGCCCAACGTCTCACCGATCAGATAATAACATTGTCTCGATTCATCTCCAAATCATTCGACCGGAGCTTGTCATTCTTCAAGATACTGCGCCGAGCCACCAAATTCTAGTGGGACGAGGAGTGCGACCGGGCGTTCGAAGAGCTTAAGGAGTATCTCAACTCATTGTCTATACTAGCTAAGCCAGTTGTCGGCGAGCCCCTCCAAATTTACCTATCTTTAACCGAGCATGCAGTTGGCTCGGCTTTAGTAAGGCAGAACGGCGAAGAACAACCAGTGTATTTCCTAAGTCATATATTGAAAGACGGTAAATCCGGCTACACTAGTCTTGAGAAGTTGGCTTACGCGTTGGTACTCACTGCTCGGAGGCTTCGCCCGTACTTCCTCGCTCACTCCATCATTGTAATGACCAATAGTCCCTTAGGACGAGTCCTCCTCAATCCAGAAGCATCCGGACGACTAATCAAATGGACGACGAAGCTCAACGAGTTCGACATCCAGTATCAACCCCAAACGACCATCAAAGCGCAGTCCTTGGTAAATTTCGTTACTGAGGTACAAAATCCTGAATCAGAAGCCGTTTGGAGGATATTTGTGGATGGTTCGTCTATTCGGCAGGGGAGCGGGGTCGATATATTGCTCATCTCCCCCTGAGAGGAGCGGATGCAGCTGTTCGTTCGAATGGACTACATGACAACAAACAATGAAGCTGAATATGAGGCGCTCATAGCTGACCTACAAGCCATTCGACACGTCGGAGCCATCAAGGTCCTCATCCACTCGGACTCTCAATTGGCCGCTCAGCAGCTGATCGGGACATTCGAGATAAGTAACGCACGACTCAAGCTCTACGCCGAAGCCTTCGAAAAACTAAAGGCCAACTTTTTGGAGGTCATCATACAGAAGATCCCCCGGTCGGAGAACTAGGCTGCAGATGAGCTTGGCCAGCTCGTTATCGTCGATCGTCATAGCACAGTCGATCGAGCAGGTATCCCTAGTGGCTCATATTGACCGGATGCAGGGGCTTACCTTCCCAAATGATTGGAGGTCAGCATTAACGGAGTTTTTGCGGTCGGGAGCTACACCGTCTGATCAAGAGGAGGCTCGCTTGTTGAGGAGAAGAGCTGGTCGGTTCACCCTGATCAGGGATCATCTCTACAAGAAGGTCTTCTCTAGGCCCCTACTTAAATGCGTCGGATCAGAGGATGTCGACTACATACTACGGGAGGTACATTAAAGATCCTACGGAGGACACCTGAGTGGCTGCTCATTGGCAAGAAGAATTCTACTGGTTGGATACTTCTGGACGACCCTCCAAGAGGATGTCGCTCGGACAGTGGCTACCTGTCTGTCTTGCCAGAAATATCATAGCCTCTCGCATCGACCGACTGAGGAGATGAAGGCGTCAACAGTCTCTTGCCCGTTCGACTAGTGGGACATGGACATTGTTGGGTCATTCCCCATGGCAACAGGTCAGCGGAAGTTCTTGCTCGTTGTAGTGGATTATTTCTCCATCTGGGTCGAAGTCGAGTGGCTAGCAAGAATAATCGAACAGATGGTCTTGAAGTTCATCTGACAGCACATCATCTGCCGGTTCGGCATCCCACGCCGTCTCATCTCAGATAATGGAAGGTAATTTGCCGGTTAGAAACTCAGAGACTGGCGCGGAGGGTATGGTATTCAGCAAGCATTTACTTCAGTGGCCTACCCTCAGAACAACGGGCAAGCGCAGGTCACTAACCACGAAATTCTTCGAATCCTGCGCGCTTGGCTCGACCACGTCAGAGGGAGTTGGGCAGATGAACTACCCAACGTGCTGTGGGCGATCCACACGACTCCCAAAGAAGGGACCGAGGTGACTGCTTTCCACCTGGTGTACAACGACGAAGCGGTCGTCCCCGTCGAAATCGGAGTTGAATCAGATCGGATACAACACTACAACAAGGACAACGCCGAGTGGAGGCTTCTGGAGGTAGACTTAGCGGACGAAGCTCGCACAAAAAACGTCGACCGACTGATGACATACTGACAGAGGATGAAGCAAAGCTACAATCGAATAGTGATCCCGAGGTCGTTCCAGGTCGGTAACCTGGTATGGAAGAAAGTGAAGCCAGTCGGCAACGTCAGCAAGATGGAGGCTCCGTGGGTCGAACCCTTCAAGGTCGTGGAGAGGCTCCGGTCGGGCGCCTATTACTTGGAGGATGAGGGCGGACGACGACTAGAGTGGTCGTGGAGCGCGAACCATCTCCATCCTTACCGAGCCGGGTGAGAGGTGCGTCTTGTAATAGTCAATGTCTTTGCATCCCTGTACTTTTTTCATTATAGGGCAAAAGTAAAAAATAAAGGGTTTCAAAGCTTTATGCCGAGCGGTACGGTAAATCGTCGAGCGGCGACATTAAACGTGTGTTTCCATCGATGGTCGAGCGGCGACCTTAAACCCATGACTTCATCAAATCGTCGAGTGGTGACGTTAAACGCATGTCTCCATCGATGGTCGAGCGATGACCTTAAATCTATGACTTCGTCAAATCGTCGAGTGGCGACGTTAAACATGTGTCTCCATCGACGGTCGAGCAGTGACCTTAAACCCATGATTTCGTCAAATTGTTGAGCGGTGAGGTTAAACACGTGTCTCCATCGATGATCGAGCGGTGACCTTAAACCCATGACTTCGTCAAATCGTCGAGCGACGACGTTAAACGCGTGTCTCCATCGATGGTCGAGTGACGATCTTAAACCCATGACTTCATCAATTCATCGAGCAATGCCGTTATACGCGAGTCTCCATCAATGGTCGAGCGGTGACCTTAAACCCAAGTCTTCGTTAAATAGTCGAGCGGCGACGTTAGACCTGGGAGAAGGTATAAACCTTCCTCAATTCCTTCAATGACACTCGTATGGTCGAGTGGCTAGCTGCAGAAACGCTGCTCAGGCAAGCGTCCTCGAAGGTGCTGTCCGTTCGGGGTAATACACACAAACCCTATAGAAAGTTAAAGGCAGTCATACAAGGAGAGTTATAAAAAAGAAAATTCCGCCGAACGGGCAAACATTCATTGCAAAAAAGGGGGTGCTCCGCCGAACAAGCAGACTTACATTCAAAAAGAAAATCTTCTATAGGACGGACGCTCAACCTCACTCTAGATAATCAAAAACGTCATCAGGTAGCGAGTCGTTCAGCTTGCTACGATTGATAACGTTGCTCGTCAGTACGGTGGGAAGATGGTTGTCCGCCTTGAGCTGCTGGAGTGTCCCGTCAATAGCCAACTCAAAGATTCGGACGATCTGCTAGACGACCTTATCAGTGAATTTGTCCGAGCGAAGGTAAGCCTGCTTCAGCGCTTCAAGCCTGCCCGATTCACCTTCTTGATATGTTGTCAGCGCTGAGCGGGAGGCTTCCAAAGCATCCTCAGCAGCTTTCAGCTCCCCGCGTAAGGAAGCCTCTTCAGCCGAGCGGCAGCTCCGCTCGGCGACCAGAAAGTCTTCGGCTTCCTTGAGCTTCTGGGCGAGATTCTGAGCCTCCTGGGGTTTCAGCTCCAGATCGGCGATGACTCGGTTCTTCCTCGCCGTGGCCGACTTGATTTTCTTGTCAAAAGTGCTAACCTGTGTGTTAAGCTGGCCCAACATAACTTCCTGGCCAGCAGTCTTCTGCCGCTTGACCTCGAGGAGCTTGTTGGCCTTCTCCAAGTCGGCCTTCAGTTTGGTGACCTTAGTAACAGGAGACCCTTGGGAGAAGGACGCGCCGCTTGAGATCTTAAGCATCTTCAGCTCATCTTCCACAAAACCGAGCCATTGGCACATGGCTACGCTTTCCACCCAATACTGCAGGTGAACGGAAAAATGTCAACGTCGATCGGAGGTAAGTCGTGAATTGGTAGTAAAATACATACCCCGGTGGACATTTGTAAGTGACTGTTGCCGAGGGTCCCAGGGGCATCGTCGTGGCTCGCGCCCGAGCTTCCTCCCAAATGCCGGCGAATGGCCCGCGGATGAGGATTTTGTGCTCGGGAGTGCGAGGCTGGGTGCTCGGCTCATGGTAATCCTCCGTTGGCAGGTGGAGGATCGCCGTCACGGATCGTCGACCACTCGGGGCCGATTGGGAAGAAGCCACCTGACCAGAAGGTGGGGTCGTGGACGTGGGGCGGATACCGGAACACAAAACCCTTCGTCGGGTCGCGGGCAGAAAGGCGACCGGTTGTGCAGCAAGGGTCTCTGGCGGCAGCTCGGCCAGGGATGACGTCCGATCAGATGAAGTGGCCTCCGTCGTTGCTGGGATGGCTGCAGGAGATGAAGTGCCTACTTGCTCGGCGACCCTCACAATCGAGATGGCGGAATGGGAAGGCTGGTCCACTCGGCGTCTCTTGCGCCTAATAAGGGGCTCGCCATCGCCAGAAGACCCGGAGCCCTCGGTCTGAGCGGCAGGCTGCGACTCAGGGGTTGGAAGTGGCTCTCCAGGAACTTCGATGCTAGGCGCCCGGTCGGTAGCGCCCTCGCCCATAGTGGGTGTCTCCTCGCTCTTGGCAAGCGTGCCTTTATGGGAGCCGACCAGCGTTAGACCTTGCTCGCCAATTCCTTTGCAGCGGCCACCTCAACCTCGGCGTTCTTAAGCTTTGTGAAGCCGACCACCCGTGCTCGCATTATAACTTCGGCTGCAAGAGATGGAAAAGAAATCAGTTAGACTCAAAAGAAAGGATTAGATAATGGCGTACCTAAGTCGCTCGGGAGCTTGGTGCGGATCGGGTTCAAACCAAAGATGTACATGACACCTTCCAGCAGCAGCTTATGGATGTCATATTTTTTACCAGTCAGCATGGAGGCAGCATGAAGGTAGTCTGAGTGGTTCTTGTACTTCTTCAAATTAGGTTGGGGTGGTAGGGCAACCTGCTAGTGGGTTCGGAAGCTAGGCCGTTCGGGAAGACGCATAAAGAAGAAATATTTCTTCCAATGTTTATTGGAAGTTGACATTTTGTCAAAGAAGACTAGCTCGATCCGAGATTGAAATAGAAAAGTCCCCAGCTCGGGCTGCTTGGGGTAATAAAAATAATAAAAACTTGAGGGGTCAAAGGAATGTCGTGCAGCTGAAACAACATGATGACTCCGCACAGCAAGCGAAAAAAGTTTGGCACGAGTTGTGGAAGGGGGACACGGAAATAGTTACAAACTTCGATGCTGAAGGGGTGGATAGGGAATCGAAGACCGACCACAAAATGGTCTCGGAACATACATATAGCGTCGGTCGACGGGTCATTTGGCCGATCGGACGGAGAGGTTAGAATGATCTCGTGATCAGAAGGAATATCGAAGACATTCCTAAGGCTCTCAGCGTCGCCGTGTCGAACCTAGTCTCCATGGTAGTATACCAGAGTGCAGGCGCGGGGTCTGATGGCTTTGAAGAGCTTGCCATTGCCAAAAAATGAGAAAACAAGGTTCAACGGGAAGAAATGGGGACGGAAAACCCAAAGCGAACATTGGAAAGTTGCGGAGAGCTAAAGGAACTACAAAAGGTTGAAGGCGAGAAGGTTTAGGAGAGCTTACGGAAGGAGGGGAAATGTTGCCGCAGAAGAGAGCAGGTCGCCGGAGCACTGATCGCACAAGAAGTTGCCGGTGGCACTCAAACAAAACGCGAAGGGGGAGACGATGGTGGCTATGCGAGGTTATAAACCTCTGGCTTGGCTGAGCGGAGCTGTCAGATCAAGGGCGTGAAACTCGAGACACAGATCTAGTCATGGAATTCAAACTGCCAGATGTCACATCGGAGCTTGTCGCTTCGAGCATGCGGCGACTGCGACCACGACACGTGGCATTTCCTCATTGGTACACATTTAATGAATGTTGTTTGTTGGTTGCTACTCGGAAAGCCTATAGGTTCCACTGTACAAAAATTTTGTACAAAGGTCTGAACCTTTTCCTAGCTACCATGTGTTCTTTTAAATTAAATTTTGGATCTCCTGCGGAACATAACACGTTTGATCCAAAACTTAATCTATTTGTTCTTTTAGGTTTTGACTTGGATCTCCTGCGGAACTTAACACGTTCGACCCAAGTCTCCTTAAGTTATTAATTCCATTAAATATTAATTTCCATAAAAGGTTCCCAGTACTGACGTGGCGAGGCACATGGCCTTCTTGGATATGGGAGCAACCACCACCGACTAGACAAAACCTTTAATAGAAAGCTAATATTTAATTTCCTAAAATAACTTTAGGTTAACCAAAGAGAACAATCAAATCACAAGGAAAAGAAAGAAACAAAGAACACAACTTCGAAAAAAAAATTCGAAATACTAGAACGTAAGCCTCTTGTATTTGGTATTATTTCCATAAATAACTAGCATGATGCGGAAATAGAAATTACTAGTTATACCTTGTAGAAAAACCTCTTGATCTTCTACCGTATTCCTCTTCTAACCTCGGACGTTGTGTGGGCAACGATCTTCCAAGATGAGAAACCACCAACCACCTTCTTCTCCTCCAAGCAAGGTTCGGCCACAAAAAAAAAGCTTCACCAAGGAGAAAAACCAAAATACTAACCAAGCTCCAAGAGATGCTAGCTTTCTCCTTCTTCTTCTTCTTCTCCGAGTAGTATCCGGCCACCACAAGAGCTCCAATAGAAGGGTAGGGTTCAGCCACCACAAGAGGAAGAGATGGAGAGGTTGGCCGGCCACACCAAGGAACAAAAGAGGGAGAGGAATAATAGATGTTGTGTCTTGTGAAGGCACCCTCACCCCTTCTTTTATATTCCTTGGCCTAGGTAAATTAGGAAATTTAATTACAATAAATTTTCCTTAATTTCCTTGACATGATTTAATTGAGAGAAATAAAATAAAATTTCCCCAATTAATTTGTGATGGCCGGCCACATTATTGGAATACAAAAGAGGACAAGTTTTAATCAACAATTAAAACTTCCTAATTTGTTTCCGGAAATTTTAAAAAATAAAATTTCTCTTTAAAATCTCTTCATGGTTAATAAAAGGAAATATCTATAATTTTAATTTTATTAACATGTGAATAATTTTAAAGAGAAAATAAAACATCTCTTCCAATCTACAAATAAGGAAAGAGATCTAATCTCTTTCTTTAATCTTTTGTAGATCTTTTACAAGAGAGATATTTTAATTTTAATTCTCTTTAAAATATATCTTCCACATAATAATAAAAATTAAAATTAAATTTCTTTTTAATTTTATTTGGCCGGCCCTACTAGCTTGGGTTCAAGCTAGGGCTGACCACCTAGGTCGGCCCTAGCTTGATTCCCAAGCTAGCTTGGCCGGCCCCCTTTGGGTGGGTATAGAAGGTGGGTATAGGTGGGTATAGTACTAAATAAGAGGCTACGATAGGGACCGAGAGGAGGAATTGGTTTTGGTCTCCCGATAAAATTAAGCATCCCGTGTTCGCCCCGAACACTCAACTTAATTTTATCAACGATAATTCATTCCACTAGAGAACTATCATTGAACTACCGCACCAATCCCAAATTACATTTTTGGGCTCCTTCTTATTATGAGTGTGTTAGTCTCCCTGTGTTTAAGATATCGAATGTCCACTAATTAAGTGAGTTACTGACAACTCATTTAATTAATATCTTAGTCCAAGAGTAGTACCACTCAACCTTATCGTCATGTCGGACTAAGTCCACCTGCAGGGTTTAACATGACAATCCTTATGAGCTCCTCTTGGGGACATTATCAACCTAGTATCTCTAGGACACAGTTTCCTTCTATAATCAACAACACACACTATAAGTGATATCATTTCCCAACTTATCGGGTTTATTGATTCATCGAACTAAATCTCACCCATTGATAAATTAAAGAAATAAATATCAAATATATGTGCTTGTTATTATATTAGGATTAAGAGCACACACTTCCATAATAACTGAGGTCTTTGTTCCTTTATAAAGTCAGTATAAAAGGAACGACCTCGAATGGTCCTACTCAATACACTCTGAGTGTACTAGTGTAATTATATAGTCAAGATAAACTAATACCTAATTACACTACGACCTTCTAATGGTTTGTTCCTTTCCATTCTGGTCGTGAGCTACTGTTTATAATTTATAAGGTACTGATAACATCATCTTCTGTATGTGACACCACATACTATGTTATCTACAATATAAATTAAATGAACAACTACAAACAAATGTAGATAATTAGACCAAATGTGATTCTTTATTTATAATGAATGTTTACAAAGCTTAGGCTTTCAGTATACACTCCAACATTGTTAACAGGCGTGGGCGCGTGCTCAACCTTGATGGAGGCGATTTGCACGAATTCCCAAGAGATTCGGGTGACGACAACGTTGACCGTATACGCGAAGCGCTGATCGACTTCAAGGAAGTAGTCCTATGGCCAACCGACACCCTTCGGCAGACCGACTGGGATCTATCAGTAGCCAGGCCGATCGGCCAACTGATCCCCAGACTTCTTGTCCAGTTAGTCGGACTTGCAGCCTCCTTCGACTAGACTTGAGGGAGAGATATGTGATGCGATGATGAAGGCCCCACCCAGTGGAGGGTCATTGACACGGTGGAGGTCAAAGGTCAATGTCAAGGTGGTCAACACCCCTGTACCATCGGTCGGTCGGGCGTCCCACTCGCCTGACCGGGATAGAGAAGGTCAGATCCAACATCATCATAGGTTGGCCACATACCGAGCTTCTGACGCTCAGAGAAGTGTGTCGGTGAGGCACACGCCGAGCGGCCAGCCCGCTCAGAGTTACATCAAACCTCGGAACCAGTCCAGCGGAGCCACGACCGAGTAGATTACATTCAAGGCAGAGCTCAGGCAGTGGGTGGTTGGTCGAGCGGCCATCCCGCTCGACCCGAGAACGATAGCGTCCGGATGACTGATGGTTGACCGAACGACTCACCCGCTCGACCCAGTAACGAACAAAAGGAGGATCTGTGATATCCTTCTAGGAGCCTGTGACACCGACAGACGGCGTGGTTGGCAGCATGGTCAGGCAATGGATCGTACGACGAAAGCTTCCACTGCCACATCAAAGATCTTCTCAGGTCATTAAGGTATGGTGTCAGAGACACTTTCCTGACATATCTTTTCAAGAGAAGCTTTGAGAAGCATGCACGTCTCAAGGAGCGTGCGCGTGCTCCCCCGGAGCGCTATATAAAGGTAAGGGTGTAATCAAGTCGAGCCGAGCGCTTAGATGTTTGAGTTTGACTCGTTTATAATCGAGCCGAGCTCGAGCTTTATTTAACGAATATATTCATGGCTCACGAGCTTATTCAAACTTTTATCGAGCCTAAACGAGCTTAATAAATATAAATTATAAATTTAAATATTCATTAAAAACTAAATTATATATTTTTAAAAAATTATAATATTCTTGTTAAAATTTATAATTTTATTCTAATAAATAAATTTAATATATTTGTCTATGTTTTTCATAAGTAGAGTGTAAAATCTATAAATTAAATATCAAAACTATTATTTTTTTATTTAAAAGTTGATTTATGAGCTTAACGAACATGTTCACGAGCTAACGAGCCGAATATTGTGAAGCTTGAGCTTGGTTTGTTTATCTTAACGAGCCTCATTAAACGAGCTCAAACAAGCTTTTATCGAATCGAGCTTCAAATAGGTCACGAGCGGGTTGGCTCATTTACACCCCAATATAAAGGGTCCCAAGCTTCAACGGACGTATGCTAATTTTTACTGCAACCACACTGTTGCTCTGTTTTTCTTACTCTGCTTCCTTGCTTCCACATCGTCGGTGACTGACTTGAGCGTCGGAGGACCATCGTTGAAGAACCCCTCCTTGGCTCGGCACTGACGCTGCTGTGGTTGCAAATCCCTCTAGCTTGGAGTCCACGCACGATCAACAAGAGCACCACATCCCCCAACATCCATCGCCTTAACTCTCGGACAGGATCACTAGGCATTCCAACTATAATTTTATATTAAAGAAGCTTATTTAATTATTATTTAGCACTTAATTTACGAACTTAATCAAAGGGAAATTTTTTGTGTTGGCCTCCTACTTTAGCTAGTTTAAAAATATTATATTCTACCATCCATAGTTTGTAGAAATGAAAATAACATCCTGTTGACTTTAAAATAAAAATAGATAAAGTAGGGAGGGGCAAATAAAGTTTTCTCAATAAGCCCAAATTAAAACATAAAATCCCTTTCTCCGGACCCGGCACAAACGATGGTGGATCCGATGCAGAAGGCTGGGGCTTAGGCGGCGGCGGTAGCGGTAGCCGCGATCGGGGAGAAGCTTAAGAAGTGCGATAAGGGGTGGGGGTGCACCGGCAGCATCTACTGCTGCAATGGGACCATAACCGGCTACTTCGAGGTCTACCAGTTCGAGAACCTCTTCAGTAAGCGCAACTCCCCCATCGCTCATGCCATCGGTTTCTGGGACTACCAGTCCTTTATCGCCCTCGCCGCCGTCTACGAGCCGCTCGGATTCGGCACGACCGGCGACAAGGAGACCAAGATGAGGGAGGTCGCCGCCTTCCTCGGCCATGTCGGCATCCATACCTCCTGTAAGGCACAACGATCCTTCCTTGATTTTAATAATTCCATCTTACCTCTCGTTTCTGCAAATTTCCTCTTCATTTGCATTCTTGATCTTACAATTGCATCAGTATGTATGTACAAGAAGTCGAGAACGATAGGGTTTGGAAGATAAGAAATCAGACACAGAGATAGATAATAAGAATATGTGAGGAAAACAATCCCTAATGCTTCTTGTTTTGATTCTCATTGATGGACAATTGATCAAAACCAAACTAGGTGTTCTTATCAATAATTTCCTAAATTTTAGTTGGTTCTTCATTTGTGCATCAGTTGGTGTGGACTTCTGTCTAAAATTGGACAAAAGGACTAATTAATGCATATTGAAAATAAACAATTATCCATCCTCTATATATATGTTTGTCCAAGGAACACCTTGAAAGTAATTCATTTCTACCGAGTTTGTTCTTCTGTTGACTCAGTTTGCAAGTTTAAAGATCGTTTATCCAAAATTATGATGATCAGCAAAGACAGTGACTAATTGCACCTAGATTATGACCGATTATATCTTAAGCACAGGCACATCTAACATTGTTAATTGCTGCTACTACTTAAAGAAAGCAATAAAGAAGAGCTAACCACAATGCATCTAGTGTCAAGCTCTAGTTGTTTGACTTCTTCCTTTGCACTACTTAAGATTAGATGCATCTCTTTGAGTTCTAATAGGCGATTATTAACTGCTTTCTATCCTGAGTGTCCTACTTGACAGGGAACCCAGGAAGATCAAATTTTTACAATTTCCACAAAATTAAATGATGAGTAGTTTCAGTATGAATGTTTGAATTGCATCACCCCTTCTGAAGATAGTATCCTGAACTGCTAAATAATCTCTTATCTCTTTATCAAATTTGTTTCCTGGTCACAGAAAACCTGATTGAAGAAATATTCTTGTATCTAGAGATGATCCATCATGGCTGTTTGTTTTGTTTGCTAACATTACTTGATATTACAGAAACATGTGGTAAAAAGGCGAAATCGCTCGCCCCTAGCGCCCCCGCCGCACCCGACCCAAGGTCATCACGAGGGAGGTAAATCATAGCATCCTGAGCGAGCATGTGGCAGGTGGGGTGAGATGCACAGGGACCGGGGATTTACGCCCTGACTACCCTAAGTTTCGACCCCGCGACCTCATGTGGTAAGCATCCCACCACATACCAACTCGGATGACCTGTGGGGTCTTGATATTACAGAAACATGCATCATATGTATGTTACCGACATGGGTATTTCAGGTGGATATGGTGTTGCAATAACCATGAATTGAGACCAAGCCAAGACTACTGTTCTCCAAATTATCTATATCCATGTGCACCGGCTGGGAGCTTCATACTATGGACGAGGTGCTCTACCTATTTACTGGTATGTGAATAGTCACTTCGATTATATTGTATTGTTCGTTAAGACCGAATATGACTAGAAAATAATTTTTGCTTCTATCATCTTGTTGAAGTTAAAGTTGTCGATAATTTATTGATGATTTGCAGGAACTACAACTATGGACTTATGGTGGTGCCCTCGGAAGAATACTTCAATCTTTTGCCTCAACTTCTATTCTCATATGCAATTGTTCATCATGCAGTTTGTATCTTCATGTTAATGTCTGTTAATTTTTTAGTTTATTTTTTGAAACTACAATATCTGTTTCAATGTGAATCATATTTGATAGGATGAATGCAAGTTTTTGCTGGTAGGGCTGTTCTTGATCAGCTTATCATTCTTCTCTTCTTCTTTTAACTAGCTCTTTGTTATTTCACAACAATTTCATTCAATGAAGAAACTTTGCCATCGAGTACTGACTACACCCGTAGGGGGGTAACAATTTCATTGTTATTGCTGCAACTCTTTGTTCTTGCATCTAAAGGTGAATGCATCATCTTAGCAGTCCCTTTAAGACTGTAATTTTGGAAGGGAGTAAATTAGGGGGCATTTATCCTAGTACAGCGGTCCCTTGTAATAATTTCATTCAATTAGAGCAAAAGGTGAAACCATCACCTTAGCGACTCCTCTAGGGCGGTCTCACACTATCGGGAAAGGGTAACTCACACGGGGCATTTGCCCTAACACAACGGTCCTTTGCATGGGGAGGTTAGACGTCCAGCAAGATATTTTGTATCCGATGAGAATTGACCCCAAGATATATTTGAGCAATCACTTATGCAGATACCAATTGCATCAACTTGTGGGGACAACTACAACAATTTCATCCAATTGGAGTAAAAGGTAATATTGCTCACTCCAAGTGGCCCAGTATTGATGATCCCACGATAAAATATAGACAGGTAAATCACGAGAGACATTTTGCCTTAGTATTGACATTTGCATCAGTTGAAAATTGATTCCAAGATCTATTAGAGCAATCACCCATGCAGATACCAATTGCGCCTACCAATGGAGCTGCAATAATTTCATTCAATTGTAGCAAAAAAGTGATTATGCTCATCCCAAGCGTCCCTTATAGTCCGTTACTAGGTTATGTGAAGGGGTCAACTTATCGTCGACCACCAATTAGCTAGAGATGGAAGGACTTTTTTGTTGAGGGCATGCATTCGTTGGGAATTAATCCTTGTCCTATTGTAGTAATTTTGTCACCCTCTAGCTAACTGGATACTCCTGTAGGGACTGCAACAATTTCATTCAATAATGCAAATGTGTCATGTAATAATCAACTGAGCTCCGTATGGGGCAATAATAATTTCATATAATTGTAGCCGACCGCTAAGTGGCTAAGGATGGAAGGAATTGTTGGCTCCTTTCAGCCGGTAAAAGAGGGGTGTATTGCCCTGTACAATAACAAAAAAAAATGTCTTTCTCGATCTTTGGAAATAATAAACACTTGAAAAAAAAGAAACTAATTAACAAAAAGAAAGAGACACAGATGTTTCCTTGGTTTGCAATCAGAGGATTGCTAATCCAAAACGTTGAAAGTGTTGGATCGATGAGTTCGATAGAAAGGGGGGGGGGTGAATATCGATTTAAAACTTGTCGAAAGTACGCAGCGGAAAAGTAAATACAAAAGAATAAAGCAATGCTAACAAGAGTCGTTTTTTACTTGGTTCGGAGCCTTTGTCGACTCCTACTCCAAGACCCGCACGCAAGGATGCTTTCGATGGACAATCCACTAGCAATTCGAATATTTGATTACAAACTAAATTACAAGAATGCTAATAGGAAAGCAATACCAACAAAAGAAAGAAAACAATAGAACATCGCGTGGTCGGAGTAGCTTCGTAGCGTCGCAGGAGCACAGGAAAGCAGATTCTGAGTTGTTGTGTCTGGCTCCAGCCTTGACCCTCCTTATATATGAGGTTCGGGGCGCCTGGAGCCTTCAGGGCGCCCTGGATGTGATGTAGCCAAGCCAATCAGTGAGCTCCACTTGGCGAGGCGACGTTGGGGATAAGTTTTCTCCTCCGGACGCCCGAGTACCTCCCGAGCGCCCGGACCCCAATTTTCCAACAGCTTCCTTCCTACAAGAAAACATTAGTCCGGAGGTAAATACATATATCCTGCAAAATAAAATGTTAGCACAGTTTGAGTTAAACAATTAGAGTATTAATTAGATTTCGTCTCTCCGAGACCGGAATCTAGTCAAGATCTTGACTTAGAGTTCCGAAATAGTTCTAAGTTGGATCGGCGCCTAAGTTCCCTTCCCGGGAACGCGTCCTCACAGTCACTCCCCTCTAGTGACTTACCTTCACTTACCTGCCAGACGTCCGGTCAGCCCTTCGACCCGTCTAGACTTCGTGTCAGCTACCTGGTCAGTCCGTCGACCTAGCTGAGTTTCCCTGCAATACTGAGTTAGCACAGTATTAACAGATATCAAGTATAACCTAGGGTTACCTCCTAGGGTTGTCTAGCTTCACTCACTAGGACTTCCATTGTCTGACTTCACTCACCAGGATTTCCTCCACCTAGCTTCACTCACTAGGACCTGGCTTCACTCACTAGGACTTCCTCCACCTAGCTTCACTCACTAAGGCCTGACTTCACTCACCGGGACTTCCACCACCTAGCTTCACTCACTAGGGTCCGACTTCACTCACTGAGACTTCAACCACCTAGCTTCACTTACTAGGGCCCGGCTCCACTCACCGGGACTTCCACTTTGCCTAACCTTTAGTTAGGACTTACCTTTGCTAGTCATCTAGTCCTGACTAGACTTCTCTCTCCCAAACATCATGTCTTATTTGGGTCAACCCTTGGTCATATTGTCAAACATCGAAACCCTAGACGTCGATTACACTAACAGAAAGCTCACTATAAATCTCCTTCAGGAGGAGAATTCTCTTACAACAGTTAAAGCGTTCAATTAAAAAACTAAACAAAAAAAAGAATCATTTACAAGTGTTGTGTTTAGCTACTGGGATTAGAGCTGTATTTATAGCCCTGATAGGGGCGCTTGGAAGGGTTCTAGGCCCCTGGACGTGGATAGAACTTTATCCACGTCGCATCGGATCACAACAAGTGGCGTCTCGATAAACTTTTTGGTTTAGGTGTCTGGACCCGCTCCGAGCATTATGACCCTATTAAACTTGATCCGCAGTCGAGGGTGCCCTCGGGAGCGCCCTCAGCACCTGAAGTGGTCTGGGCGCCTGGAATCGCTTCAGGCGCCTGAACCACAGTCAACAGTAAGTTGACTTTTCCTCCGGCTTCCGCTCACTTGGGTGATTTCGACCATCCGAAATAGGACTCATCCGAATCTATTTTTCGACCTTCTCAAGTAACCTTCCGCCCCGACTTCTCGTCTCTCGGAAACGCTGCACGCTTCTTTCTCGTCCACCAGCGTACTCTTCCGCATTACCTTGTCCCTCAGACGCACCAAGCTTGCCAACTCTCTTCCGTGCTAGCTGCGTCTTTCGCTCGACTTTCTGTGCTCCTAAGTTCCTGCACACTTAGACACTGTTAGAGTGTATACTAAAAGCCTAGCTTTTGGTATAAACATTTATCTAGAAATAAGAATCACATTGGTCAAATGTCTACATTTATGATAAATGTAGTTGTTCAATTAATTTATATTGTAGATAACATGGTGTGTGGTGTCACACACAGAGGATCATGTTATCAGCACCTTATAAATTATAAACAGTAGCTCACGACCAAGATGGAAAGGAACAAACCATTGAAAGGTCGTAGTGTAATTAGGTATTAGTTTATCTTAACTATATAATTACATTAGTACACTTAGAGTGTATTGAGTAGGACCATTAGAGATCGTTTCTTTTTATACTGACTTTATAAAGGAACAAAGACCTCAGTTATTATGGAAGTGTGTGCTCTTAATCCTAATATATAACAAGCACATATATTTGATATTTATTTCTTTAATTTATCAATGGGTGAGATTTAGTTCGATAAATCAATAAGCCTGATAAGTTGAGAAATGATATCACTTATAGTGTGTGTTGTTGATTATAGAAGGAAACTGTGTCCTAGTGATCTAGGTTGATAATGTCCCCAAGAGGAGCTCATAAGGATTGTCATGTTAAACCCTGCAGGTGGACTTAGTCCGACATGACAATAAGGTTGAGTGATACTACTCTTGGACTAAGATATTAATTAAGTGAGTTGTCAGTAACTCATTTAATTAGTGGACATTCGATATCTTAAACACAGGGAGACTAACACACTTATAATAAGGAGTCCAAAATGTAATTTGGGATTGGTGTGGTAGTTCAATAATAGTTCTTTAGTGGAATGAATAATTATTGATGGAATTAAGTTGTGTGTTTGGGGCGAACACGGGAAGCTTAATTTCATCGGGAGACCAAAACCAATTCCTCCTCTCGATCCCTATCGTAGCCTCTTGTATATAGAGATTTATACCCACCACATACCCACCTTCTTACCCAACCTATAGGGGTCGGCCTGTTGGGTTATCGGGCCGCGAAAATCGCGTTTTCGCGTCACGGAAACCCCGAATCACCCATGCCACTGGATCTCGTGCGAAGGATAGATTTCAAAAAATTTAAATACGAGTACGAGTTTACTAAAACTTAGATCTACTCCTAGATCTACATGAAAAGATCTATACCTTCGATGCGTGCCCTTTTTCGTATCCCGCTCGTCCAAGATTCGTCGGATCTTGAAAGTATCAAGGATAGATACTTCTTTATATGTATCCACATGAACACACTAGATGGAGATGACCAAAAACAAGGTGTGCTAGCACCTTATGGGATTTGGCCAAGGAAAGGAGAGGGAGAGCAAAATTGGCTAGAGCAAGGAGATGAAGTGAATGCACATTAATGAGAAAATGAATTCACATCCACAACAAAAGGTGGCCGACCACTTTCCCAAGTGTAACCCTCATTTTTGCATTAAGTGTGGCCATTAAGAGATTTGTAACCTCCATGAGGTGTCACACACATGTGCTAAACATGATGATGTGGCACCTCATCATTGGCCACTTAATGCCAACTCACCAATGAGGTGGCATGAAGTCAAGTCAAACTTGACTCTTCATCTTCCTCTCAAGTCAAGTCAATCTTGACTTAATCTCTCTCATGGTTGATCTAATCCAACCATTTAATTCAAGCCAATTTAATATAATGAATCTAATTCATTTAATTAAATTGATTCAATGAGTCATAATCTAAATTAGACTCATTAAACACATGAATCAACTTGAGTCCAACTCAAGTTAGCCCAATTAGGATTACTCTTAATCCAATTTGATTCATCAAATGAATCTAATCCTCTTGGTTCATCATATGAACCTAATCTCCATCTAATTGTCCTTAGTGTGTGACCCTATAGGTTCTTGTAACGTTGGCAATGCCCCTAAACCCATTTAGGAGCATAAGTAATGAGCGGTATCTAGCAACACATCATTACTACCCAATGTTACAAGAATGTTGAGATCCAACATCACCTTGTGACTACTAATTGTGACTCCTCACAATATATGACAAATGTCCTTCTATCCTAGACATCTAGATTGATCAATATGAGGCATAGACTGTGTCATCCTCTAATCAATCTAAATCTTGAACTCCAAGTAGACTCACTAAATCAAATGAGTTCAATATCTCATATTGACTCATTTGGACATGACCATGCACTTCATGGTCTCACTCTATCAAGAATATCGATGTCTCTCCCGTCATATAAGAGGGATAGATCCCATCTACATCACTCACATCCCTCCGCATAATTTGTTACATACCCAGTAATCGCCTTTATAGTCCACCCAGTTACGAGTGACGTTTGACGAAACCAAAGTACATAACTCCTTATGTAGGGAACCATGGTGACTTCAGGTCTAAGGACTAGTAGTCATACTAATAGTCACATGAGAAAGTATATGACACTCATATAACGATCCATGATACTTTCTCATGGCGGGTCATTCAGTATACATTCTCCAATGCATACCCATGTGTCAACTTGATATCTCTATATCCATGACTTGTGAGATCAAGTCATCGAGTTGACCTACATGCTATTCTTATTGCATTAACATTGTCCCTGAATGTTAATACTCGGCTAGGAATGATTAAAAGTAGTGTTCCCTATATCATCTCACTATCAGTTCAACTAACCGATTGATATAGGTGAGAACCGTCTACTCAATGACGTTATTATACTTAAATTATTTGGCACCAATACAAGTAAGTATAATAACAAAAAACCAAATGCCTTTATTTATATAGAATATGATACAACAAGTCCAAAATACAATCATCAAATGATTGGCTCTAGGGCTCTAGCTAACAGGCCAAGCCAAGCTTGAAGCTCAAGCTTAGGGCCGGCCAAGTCTAAAGGTTGAGCCTTAAGGTGACCGACCAATTGCTTGGAGCCCAAGCTTAGGTGGCCGACCACATCATATTAAAAAGGGATTTTTATTAAAATTATTTCTTATGTGGATATCATGTTTTTAAAAGAGAGTTTGAAATTTAAATCTTTCCTTATTTGTAGATTGAAAGGTAGATTTTAATTTTAAGAAAACTTTCCTTTTTAACCATTTTCATGATTTAAAAGAGAGTTTAGAAATTAAATATTTCTTCTACCAAAGATTAATAAAATATTTAATATCTTTCCTTATTTGTAGATTAAAAGAGATTTTAATTTTTAGAGATAATTTTTTTTATCCACATGTTTAAAAGAAAGATTTTAATTTATAAAATTTCCTTTTTACAAACCACCATGAAGGGAAAAATTAGTGGAGAAATTTTTTATAAATTTCCGGAAGCAAATAATGAAGTTTTAATTTGTGTTTAAAATTTTATTTGCTTGAAAATTTGAATGTGACCGACGATTGTAATTGAAAAAAGGAATTTAATTTTAATTAATTATTTTTTTTTTCATGGCAAAAGAATTAAGGAAGTTTTTATTTAAATTTCCTTATTTGCCAAGACCAATGATTATAAAAGAAGGGGTAGAGGTGACTTCATGCTAACGACTCTATTATTTTTCTTCTTTCTTTTTCTCCTTGGGTGTGGTCGGCCCCTCCTCTTTCTCTCTTCTTCATCTTGTGGCCGAACCTCATCTCATCGTTGGAGTCCTTGTGATGGCCGGATCTTGCTTGGAGATGAAGGAGAGAAAAGGAGACGATATTTCTAGCATCCCTTGGAGCTTGGTGGTGGCCGAACCTCTTCATCTTTGGAGGAGCTTTTGGTGGCCGAAACCTAGAAGGAAGAAGAAGGTGCTTGGTGGTTCTCATCTCGGAAGATCGTTGCTCACACAACGTCCAAGGTTAGAAGAGGAATACGGTAGAAGATCAAGAGGTTATTTTTGCTTACAAAGAAAGGTATAACTAGTAATTGTTTTCCGCATCATACTAGTTTTCTTTGTATAGTTATTTTTGGAAATACCAAACACAAGAGACATATGGTTCTAGAGTTTTCGGATTTGTTTCGAGGTTGTGTTTCTTTTCGTTTATTTTTCGAATTTGTAATTCGATTGTTCTTTTTGGTTAACCTAGAGTTATTTAAGGAAATTAAATATTAGTTTTCCTTAAATTTTTGTACAGTGGAACCGGTATGATTTTTCTAGGACTAACCAACAGACATAAGGTGTCAGAACACAACAAGACCTAACTTGACTTGGTTGATCACATCAAAACTATCACGGGTACTTGTAGAAATTTACTTTTATATATATATCTATATATAAGCATGTTATAAGTACTGCTATCAATCTCCCATATTCTTCTTACTTACCTTCCTTTTGTGGCAAACTGTTCAAAGAGCTCGTTCGCCATCGTCGTGCTCGAGTTCTCCAGTGACTGGTTAATGGTCAGCACCGCCACCACTGGACTTGTGCTCATGCCAGATGCCTTCTTATCCTCTCTCACCTTCGGCGATGGTGGCGGTGGCAACATATGTTGCTGCCGCAACCCGACAACTGACAGGTTTGCCTCCTGCATCTGGAGCGCGTACTCCAAGCTCCATAATAGGTCTCCTATTGACAACCGATCGACGCTGTAATTCGCTGGGCACTTCTCCGCCGCTTCGGTGAACTTGTTCAACGAGTCCTGGTTGATGGTTTCGGCGATGTAGGAATCAATGATCTTTTCAATCACTTGAAGCTCCCCAAGGTCTGTCCGCTTCTCAACTCAATAAAATTACAGTGTTCAATAGGATTCAGCTCTGACTTCCCTAGAAAAGTCCTTTGAGTTCTTGAAAAAGAACTTGCAATTGTGCCACTTGATTGTCAAGTACCTTCAAATATTTCCTAGAATTTTCTATCCTTACATTAAGTTACTTGGAATCGTTCTTCATTTTCAACTGAGCGGCTTGAATTTCTTCAAGGAGCCTCTTTATTTTCAAGGGTTAGTAGTTTTGTTGATAGCCGGATAACTGCCCTTGTCTTGAATGTTATGATAGAAGAAATTTAGATGATTTCTTCATTTGGGATTGTATGCGCTCGAGTATGGGTTGTTGGGTCTTGCATTGAAGTTGTCAATTGCATCAACTTTCTCAATTTGAGCCAACTGTGCAGTAATGGCTCCAAGTGGGCAAACTTTTTTTGTGTGTTCTGTATTTCTACACATTTCACAATTTGTAACTATTGCATTCACCAGATTAATATTCATCATGCCGAATCTTTTGGTTAGAGCATCCATCTTTGTAGAAATTAAATTCAAAGCATCTATATCATACTTCCTAGGGATTATGATTGGATTGCCGTTATGCTCTAATGCCACTGATGATGGTTGAGTGTCACACTTTCAATTATCTCTTTTACTTCATCAAATTCCTTATTCAAGAGAGGTCCACCAGCTGCAGAGTCTAAGGAAACTTTAGTTTGATAATTGATCAATATGTGTATTAACTATTTTTCCAATATATGGCGGGGCATAATCTTAGCATTCCCTTAAATCTATCTCAAGTTTCAAATAAAGATTTTCCTTCATTATGCTTGAAGTTTGCAATTAGATTTCACATATGAGCTATTTTGCTTGGATGGTAAAACTTCTCCAAGAATCTTTGTTAACACTACTCTCATGTTGTTATACTGTTAGCGGGCAAATAATTGAGCTAGACTTTTTCTCTATCCCTCAAAGAAAAGCCAAAAAGAAGCAATCTTATGGCCTCGGCTGGGACATCATTCATCTTCATTGCACCGCATATCTCATAGAAAACCTCTAGGTGTTGATTTGGGTCCTCGGTGGATCCTCCCCCAAACTGATTCTATTGGATCATAGAAATAACCGCAGATTTGATTTCAAGATTATTGGCTTCAATGGGAGGTCTGATGATCCTATACTTGAGACCCCTTGCATAAGGTGTTGTGTAGTCCTTTAGAGGATTGTTTGTTATAGATCTTCGTGCTTACTTTTCTTCCCGTTGTTTTTACCGGATTCTCCTTCTTCTAAATGCCCTATCAATCTTAAGATCAATAGGTAGTAAATTTTCTGCAGTATTTGACCTTTGCATACAAGAGAAAGTGTTAAATCAGGATTATTTGTAAGTAAGAAAATATAGAATTTAAAAGCAAGAAATAAAATATAGAAATAAGAGAAAGAAATTGCAAGATATTTATAAAATGATTAAATTGAGAATTTTATTAACAAAAGGAAAAATATCTAAAGTAACTAAATCACTTATCAGTTAATGTTAATCACAAATAGTCCCCAGCAACAGTGCCAAAAACTTGTTGTCTCACTGTAAGTGAACGATTAAGTCATCAAGTAATAAAAATATCAATCTTATAGGAACTGTGATTAAACACTAGCTGAGTTTGCGAAATAAATTATCTAGACTATCAAATGTTGTTTAAAATCTTAAGAACTAGAGATTGAGAGAGAGAGAGAGAGAGAGAGAGAGAGAGAGAGGATTTGAGATTGGAAAGTTAGTTAGAAAAATGATTTTAAGATTTCAGTTTCATCGTAATGTTAGTTGATGTACTATAAATTATTTATCTCCTATCCTATATGTTTATGCTCTCATAGAGATTCTAACTAAATGTCAATACAACCTCGTGATGGTTATATCAAAGTGTGTTTACCGTTGAATTTCAATGTTATTAAGTAGAGAAGGTAACGTAGAGAGTCCAGATAAAGGGATGCCCCTGTCACATGAGGACCCCCGGTCATGCAGTCTAAATTACACAGATGACTTCGTAACATGGAATAGGGGCAAACCCATTAAGCTCTAATAAGACAATCCTTTATAGATAATTGGTCTCCATTTCAATGCAATGCTCTAGAAGGTCCGGTTAAAGAGATACCCTTTAACACTAAGGGCTCCCTGGTCATTCGATCTAGAGCTTCTCCTCTACGTGGAGAACAATCTTTATATCTATTCAATCAAACAATGCATATAAGTAATTAATCACTACACACACATTTAATCAAACAAGAATAAAACATAAACATGTCATTGAACTCGGAAATTGACAAATCCATAGAGTTTACATAACATCATATTACAATTATTCTCTACATCTTATAATTCAGAGATCTACTTCATAACAAGGAAATTACAATCCAAATACATCAAAAGAACCAATCTACAACTCAAAACTAGAAGAGAAGAGAAGGGAAAGCTTATGAGTTTCCTTATGGGAAAAACCCTTCTCTCCTTCAAAAGGGAAGAAGATCCCCTTTTATAGGCAAGGGACACAACTCCTACCTTTCACACCACACAACTTGGTTGAATGACACGGTCATGCCATTGGATCCATAGAAATGTGGCACGACCATGCCAAAGAGGCATGACTAGGCCGTGCAACGTTTCATAAAATGAAGCATGGAGGTGCCTCTAGGGCACGACATGCCCGTGTGAAGCTCTGGAGGTGAGGCACGGGTCGTGTCAAAAGACACGACCCTAGCGTTGGCCTTGCTAGAGCGAGGCATGGTCATACTTTGGGCACGATCGTGTCGTGTACACCTCTGGAAACACTCTAGCTTGCTCTGGGAAGACACGATCGTGTCTCATGATAGACGACCTTGTCAGGTAGAAAAACATAATCATGCCAAGGGAAACGACCATATTTGCTGCTTTTCCTTCAAAGTTCTTTCAATGTTTATTTTTGCTCCGTTTTCATTCCAAAATGTATCCTGTCGATAAAAACAAGTAAAAAGTAATATAAAAGGAGGTAAATCATGAGATTAGCTTATCGCCGACCACCAAGTGGTTAGGAGGTGAACAACAATTTCATTCATTTGAAAAAATCTTGAACCAAGTAACACTGAACCTGGGGTGATAGGTCCGGTCCAATGAAAGTTTCTCATTGGCCATTAGAATAAATCAGAAAGTACTTACAGTAAACGGTATAGAAGCCGAATATCTCATGATGAACTACAGATATTCATGATGAACTACAAGTACCTGAGTGAGTGGCAACTTGGTGCTCTTTTATTACATCGTAGCCGCGGACCAACAATAATTTCATTTATTTGTAGCAACAACCTACTTAATTTCAAATCATACAAAAATTTGATCGATTAAGCCGATCAAAATTGCTATTGCGTTACATGTTTTGTGTTTTCATAAACACGAATTTTATCATATTTTGGCAATTCGATTGCCTTATCAAAGACTAAGAAGATATAAGAAGGTAAAAAAATATAAAAAAAAAAAAATACAAGCGTGTGATAAGCACGTGCTGTCGACTTCCCAAATTCTTCTTCCTCACCTTCCTTTCGCCGCGAACTGTTCAAACAGCTCGTTCGCCATCGCCGTGCTCGAGTTCTCCAGCGACTGGTTGATGGTCGGCGCCGCCACCACTGGACTTGTGCTCGTGCCAGACGCCTCCTTATATTCTCTCGGCGGCGGCGTATGCTGCTGCTGCAGCGCGGCCGCCGGCGGGTTCGCCTCCTGCATCTGGAGCGCGCGCTCCAGGCTCCAGAGCACGTCTCCCATGGACGGCCGGTCGACGCTGTAATTCGCCAGGCACTTCTCCGACGCTTCGGCGAACTTGTTCAGCGAGTCCTGGTTGATGGTCCCGGCGATGTGGGAATCGATGATCTTTTCAATCAGCCCCTTCCGCTTCCACTGCATCGCCCATTCCGCCAGGTTCACTTGCTCCCGCGGCAGCGCCGGGTCGAGCGCCGGACGCGCGCAGAGAACCTCCAGCAGCACCACCCCGAACGAGTACACGTCCGACTTGTCCGTCAGCTGCTGGCTCCGGAAGTACTCCGGGTCCAGGTAGCCGAAGCTGCCCTTCACCGCCGTGCTGACGTGCGTCTGGTTCATCCCCGGCGCGTCCTTGGACAGCCCGAAGTCCGACACCTTGGCCACGAACGCGTCGTCGAGGAGGATGTTGGTGCTCTTCACGTCGCGGTGAATGATCCCCTGCGCCGTGCCGGTGTGCAGGTAGTGCAGCCCCCGCGCCGCCCCGATGCAGATCTCCAACCTCTGTTTCCAAGACAGGGGAGGCAAGCCGTTGCCGTAGAGGTGGTCTCTCAAGGGGCCGTTGGCCATGTACTCGTACACCAGGATCATCTCCGAGTTCTCGTCACAGTAGCCGATGAGCGACACCAAGTGCCGGTGCCGGAACTTGGACAGCATTTGAATCTCTGTTTGGAACTCGTTGATCCCCTGCTCCGACTGCGGATTCCCGCGCTTCACCGCCACCTTGGTGCCATCCTCCAGCTCGCCGAGGTACACGTTCCCGAAGCCGCCGACGCCGACGACCGCGTTCTTGTCGAAGTTCTTGGTCGCCCTTTGGAGCTCCGCCAAGGAGAGGTAGCGGCCGAAGCCCATCGTGGAGGAGGCGAAGGCGCTGCTCTTGTTCGTGCTGTAGCCGTACCCTCTGCTCGCCGTGAAACTCGTGTTCCCGGTGTGCACTGGCAGGAGCCAGGATGAGAAGCTACTCCGCCTCTCCCAACCCTCTGGCCGCTTGCTCCACTTCAGCACCATCGCGCCGAGGCCGACAAATGCGCCGAGCATCATCGCGAATCCCACCGCCACCATCGTGATCTTCCAGTCGCCGTCGTCGGCTTTGGACCCGTCGACTCCGAACTCGCTGTCGAGGCTCCCGACCGAGTTGCTCAACTTCAAAATCTCCACGCCATTGAGCAGCGCGTCGACTCGGCCGGCAGGCTCCTTCATCAGGCCTATCTGGACCGTGATCTGGTCCGCCGCCACCGAGGCATTGAGGACGATGTCTTTATAGTAAGCCGAAGCCAACTCGCCGGTGATGGTGGAGAGGTCGAGGCCGGAGATCGCCATCTGGCCGTTGACATAGACGTTGAAGTAGAGGTCGTTGAGCGACTGGCTGACGATGTCGCAGAAATGGAGGCGAAGGAGGTAGGCGAAGCTGGGGTTCACGGGGAAGGCCCACGTCACGTTGAAATTAGGATTTGCCACCTCCGCGTCCGCCATTTCGACGGCGGTGGCGTAGACCGAGTTGGGCGCAATGAGCGGCGTCACGCCCTCCGGGTACTTGATGATGCCGGGGGAGACGGAGACGTTTTTACCGGCGGGCGGTTGGAGGAAGGGCGCGTCGGGACCCCAGTTTCGGCCGAGGGTGTCGTTGGCGGAGGTGATGGCCGGGCCGCCGACGTTGATCCGGTGCGCCACCTGGAAGGCGTGGAGGGAGAGTCCGGCGGTCTCTCCGACGGGCGCGATGGTGGAGGCGGAGTCAGGGAGGAGCGCATCGGGGGCGGAGACGACCTCGATGCCGTTGACGAAGGCGACGGAGTTGCGTTGAGGGGAGAAGTGCAGGGCGAGGCGTGGGTCGGTGGCGTTGACAAGGTACTCCCTGAGGACCCAACCGCCGGAGTATCCCTCGACGGAGAAGCTGTGGAGGAGCACGAATTCGTCGGTGGAGACGGAGAAGACGGCCTGGGTGAGGTTGAAGTCCGGGTATTCAACGGGGAAGAAGTGGAGGCGGATCCAGTGCCAGCCTGGGCGGGAGAGGGCGAAGCTGAAGGTAGCATCTCCCTTGAAGATCCTGGCGGAGAGGTAGAGCGGGGAGGGGACGTCGCCGGGGACGGAGGGCACGGAGGCGCTGACGTCGTCCTTGGCAGAGAGAAATGGCGCGGACTCTGCATCAGTCTCGAACGCGCGGCCATCTGGCATCGTGGCCGCCGAAGTGGCGCCGCAGTCCAACAGGAAGTTATCCGCGGGAGTGAACGTCGACGACGCGGCGGCGCCGGCGGCTGTCGGCGTTGCAAAGGCCGTAGCCCAGACTACGAAGAACAAATCGAAAAACACCATCAATTCTGCCAAATGAACACTCGATTTGTCTCTCTCTCCGATCCCCTTCGGGGATCAAGCGAAAAGGAAGAGGAAGAACAAAGAGGAAGAAGCGGAAGAAGAAGAAAAGTGACTATAATTGTTGTTATGGCGCAATTTGCTCCATGAACGACCTTTGATTTTGATAATCTTTTAAGATCCGTACTATTTATGGAGAGATCGAAATAAGGTTAGCTATCGAGAAAAAATCGCAGGGAGTGTCTCCTATTTCTCGGGCAAAACTAGCAGATCTTTCGTGCACTTTCATACAAAAGCTGTTGGTTAACTCTCAAATCCGACATTACTTAATCTAATGGTATTTAGTACAACAATTGATTAAAAGAAATTTCACCTTTTCCAGTGCTGCATTCTCATTGTAGTGTCGGATTTTTAAAAATCAACATTACTATTTATATAAAAATCAGCGCCACTATTTTATTTGTATATAAATCTTAAAATCAAGACTACTGTGATGTTATATTTTAAAACGTAACAATAGTACTGAATTTTAAAATGTAGCACTTTTGAAATGCAATACCAGTGTTGCTCTTTTAATCCAATATCAAAGTGAGAGGCAAAATAGGGATGCGCGTCAATTGTTGTATTTATTACACAGGAGCTACGATATAGTATGAAATCTCAAAATTTATATTGATGTGGTAATAAGGGGCCGCCTAGTACATATAAGGGCAGAGGTAACAGATGACGTGAGCGTTAAAGTCAAGATTAATGTGGAGGTCAAAGTTAAAACGGTCAATGTCAGGAAACCAGCGGACTCACCAAAGGTGGATCAAACTGAGGTCTATTGCAGTTATCGGTCGGACATGAAGTGTCAGATTGACAAGCAGCTTGTTCGAGCAGAATGCCCGTATAGTCAAGAGTACTACGACAAGAATATTAGACGCTCATCACAAAGCGAAGAATGTCAAAGCGACTAGAGCGCTCTCCCGCTCGGGCGGAAATAATCTACCGAACCAAGTCATTGTATGGAGCAACAGAAGTCTACCAAGCGGGGATCCGTAACCGAGCGACTCCTCCGTTTGGTCAAGCAGTGGGACCCCTCTCATATCCATTGATATCCCTTTAGGAGATAGTGCTATTGACAACGAGACATGGTTAACAGGCGGATCGTATGGCGAAAGCTTCTACCGTCTTGTCAAGGATTTGTGTGCTCTGTTAAGGTATGGTATCAGAACCATTTTTCTGACATGTCCTTTCATAGGATAATTTGGAGAATGTGCCCATGCCTTGAGAAGCGTGCATGTCGCCTGCTGGGGTGCTATATAAAGAGGGGGTCAATGCATCAATAGAGGTACACGTTATTCACTATTCACACCTATGCTCACTGTTGTTTCGTTTCCTTCCATCTTTTCGGCGACTGACTTGAGCGTCTGAGGGCCAACGCCAGGGTCATCTTCCCTGGTTCGACATTGATGCTTCTTGTGTTGCAAAGCGGAGCGAGATCTATATACAGTCAACCTAGAGGCCACAACCCCAACCAGCCTTGTTCACGATTTTTGGGCAACATCATATTAACGCCATTTGTAGAAACGTAGCCTGCATCTGATACGTGAAGATGGAGGACGCTGGACGACTCACCACGATGACTTTAACAAAGGAGGAGTTGGATATGTTGATACAAGCCCGAGTAGTAAATGATGGAGCAACAACAGCAGCAGGCGCTGGTCGTGCGCTAGGTACATGAGCCCGCGACATTAGCAATGGTCAGCAGGCCTGATACAAGGACCGAGCGGAGCATATGTCCATTCAAGGGAAGAATAAGAAGTCGATCGACAAATACGGGGACACACCCAATGTGTCGATCCCCTTTCATCATGCACTGTTCTAGACTCCCATAGAGGAACAGTGCCGAGTGAAGAGAGAATCGGGGTCCTCTTCGGAAGACGCGCTCGTTCGAGATGCATAGAAAGGGAAAGCACCCAGAAGTGATGATTCGCCCGAGAAGACCAATAAACAGTTATCTTAGGGGATCCTGGATAACCCTCTGCCTCGACATTACACCCTACTGATGATAGGAGAATATAATGGAACGACTGATCATGACGACTACCTAGCCAAGTTCGATAACGCGACCACGCTCTATCAATACACCGATGGAGTAAAGTGTATGGCCTTCCTCACCATCCTTTCCGGGTCAACGTAGTGTTGGTTTAGGCGATTACTAATCGGATCAATTCATGGCTTCAAAGATTTTCAAGCGGCATTTTTGCATCACTTCGCCAGCACTCACCAGTACCAGAAGACAAGTGTTAATCTGTTCACGTTGAAGCAAGGGCCCAAGGAGGCACCAAGAGCCTACATTAAGCGGTTCAATCAGGTGACCATGGATATTCTATCAATCTCCTCAGAGATATTGGTAAATACCTTCGCCTAAGGGCTTACCTGTCACGCCCCAGAGGGGTCCCTGCCAGAAGAAATTTCGATAGCATCTCCCCTGTACGGGTGACAATCTAAAACATTACTACATAAAAAATATACATCAGCCACACTCGGCTGGAATATATATAGAATATAACTATCACAATCACGCAGTTTAATAAGCCTACACGGCTGAATAAAAATAATAACTGACATGCCAACATCATTCATAACCATCAGCCTACACGGCTGGAACAACATAGAAACAGACACAGCGGAAGACAGAACAATAAATATTCAGCCTGCACGACTGGATGTAAACATAGCGGAAATCACAAAAGGAAAACGAATGTGTGACCGACAAAGACACTAACTAAATTACCTGCAACCAACAGACTAGACTCCATAAACCATATCGAAGCATACAATACCAAGTTCACAAAACCAAAACATAAATAGCGTTAGAAACTAAAACCAGAAAAAGAACTATCCTCGAGTGTGACGTAAGACCGATGACTCATCTACCTGTTACCTGGCGAAAGAAAACCATTTTTACGGGGTGGTGAGTATTGGAACTCAGCGGGTAAGGAAAGAGATAGTGCATGAACATAACATATAAGTAAAGAGTGAGCCAAGAGTATACAGTCTCATAAGAGGAAATAGCAGATACTACAATAGAATCAAAATAAATGCTCATACCTGAAACCATATCCTAAGCTAGGTATAGTAGGTCAGACTGGTACTAATTTGCTACAGCTCATACTACAGAGGTAATAAGCAAGGTATATACAAGCAATAACAGCGTATGTAAACAACAGCAATAAGTAAGCAATAACAACATATATAAACAACAGCAGTCCAAGCCAATATAGTAACAGCGTATGCACAGATGGTCACTCCCGCCCACCTCTCTGCGCCATGACCCCTGTACGGTCGAGAGGCCGGGTCAGTGACAGACTGTACACCACTCCAGCTACCACTCACACGAATGGCCGAGGGGACAGTTGAATAGTAGCTAACTAGCTACATCTGCGACGGGGCCCCTGCTGCTCGTACTCCAACTACCACTCGCACGAATGGCCGAGTGCGGCACGACAGGACAAGCGGCATCAACTCCAGCTACCACCCTCTCGAGTGGCCGAGGATGCGGCATGCATGCAATGACATGATGCGAACAATGCAACAGTCATCATATATATATAGGCAGAAACAGGTATGCTACATGAAGCCAGCATGCTCAATATAGTACATAAATAAACAACAGTCAAAGCATACAAACATGATATCTAGTATCTGCTACTGATCATGGACAACAACAAGAGACTGTATAGATATGGAGCGAATTTCTCAAAGATTGCGTGGAAGTATCAAGTGCAAGAAAATAAGAGTGGAGTCAACGTAAAAATAATTTCTTATCCAAAATAGTTCATGCACTAAGGTCAAAGTACTAAAAGAAACAAAGCAAGAAGTACCCGCCTTAAATGTAGACCGAGATAAACAATCTCCACGTCGAAGTGCTCGTCTCGAATTATAACCCTGTAAATCACACAATGTACAGTTTAACTAATTTCATAATTAACTAGCTAAACCGAAACCCAACCTAATTAGCGGAAAACCCTAATTCAACTATGAACCTTGATTCATCCAGAATTCAAAGCTATTTACCGAAACCAAAACAATATTGAGATTGTTTCGAAATATACAGACCCGCTCAGAAATCTAAAGTTGTCGTACCGAACAAAAACTACATCAAGATCAATTCACAACCCTTAAGTCTATCCCAACAAGTCCCAAGTGACACAAAGAATCAAGAACAGCATCACACTCTAAACCGCAATTCCAATCGATCTGACACACTGAAACCATCCTCCAAGAACAAAACACATCACCAACTAAACTCAACTCCCAACCTGTTCCAATACCACAACAAATCCGAATCCTTACCTTCCTAAACCCGATCAATAAACAACGAAAGCAACCTTCACGAGGGCAGTGAAGGAAAGGAAAACAAACATCCAACTACAACCCCAAAATCCATTTCCATAGAACAAAACTCATTACAAGAAAATCCTGCTATCATCAAAACTGAACAACAAGCAAAGACAGGAACACATTACCAGAAAGCCATGAAATCATCAAAACCAAGCCACAAATTTCCACACAGTGCATACCCAAATGGTCCCGGGGCAGCATGGCATCAGGTGGCGTCGGCGGCTGTGGCTCTCGCGTGAGAAAGAGAGGAGACCGCGAGAGAGGGGAAGTCGCGTGAGGGCCCGAGGAAGAGAATCGCCGGCTGTGGTTGGTTGTGCTCGTGCAAGGGAGAAGGATCGCCGCTGTGATCGCGTGAGGAGGAGAACCGGCGACTGTTGTGCTCGACGGCTGGCGCCCGCGTGAGGTAGCGAGGTCGCGGCTGTGATGGCCACGTGAAAAGGAGGGGTCGCGAGAGGTTGAGGGCTCGGGAAGAGAGGAGATCGCCGGAGGGTTTGGAGAGGGCGGCGGTGGGGCGGCCAGGACCGAGAGAGAAGAAGGGGGAGTCGGCGGGGAAAGCTAGGGCATGAGGGGAATTTATAACTTAGGGTTTTCCAATTAAGACCTAGATAAGTTCCTCAATCAACTCCCATTTTTGGTATTCAAAATAGGCATTAAATCCTACCCGTTGATCCCCATAAAATCAAAAACGTCCCATTTAAAATCTAGAAAAATTCCATAAATTTTCTAAAATTCACACGAACTTATTTCCGGATAAATTAGCTGACCAATATATTTATTTTTCTGATAATAATTCAATATTGTCAAATTCCAAGTATTTACATCCTTATTTACACTTTTTTTTTGTACATTACATTCTCCCCAACTAATAAAAATTTGGTCCCCAAATTTACTAACTCAGGAATCCTCATCTAAGGATAACAACCAAATAACACACCCATATACTAGTCCATCATAGTGTCATGATCAAATCCTTACCGAAATGGATGCTTCTATGGGTTATGGACGCATCCTGCTTCCACTGCGCCACTTTGATATTTTGTCTTCACTTGGTGACACATATAGAATCAGACTTCAAAGTTCACAATATCATCCTCTACATTTTCCCTTTCCATAATTGTTATATCTATAGGGAGCCTTAGACCTATGAAAGAGTAAGTCGATCTCCTACTGATCACACCAACGTGAGTAAATCGATACTCTATATATCGGATCCATAAGAAGATCTAGGGCACTGTAAACCTAAATAGCCAAATCAAGGACTCCTCATGTCCGTACAACAAACATACCCAAAAATAAGATCACTAGCACAAAGTCTCTAATCTACCCTTCAATTACAATCGCCAACTCCATAAATATCAAGGCATTATACTCTTTAAGTTACTATCAACATCAAAGACTAAATAATAGACCATCAAGTCTAATATCCACTAATAGATCATCAAAAGACAACTAATAGATCATCAAAGGACAGCATATCACCATATCTGACCTAACCAATAATTGACACTACAAATCATACACAGTATAAACACATGGTACAAACAAGTAAAAAAAAGTGCACATGGTATACCCAACTACCCAAGTACTAATAAATATGTATCATAACAATTTACAAACATACCTCCTATAGCTTGGAGATGTCTTACCTCTGCCTAGTCCCAAGACTCAAAAGTTACATCGAGGAATCGAAGCCAAATCAAAATCTCAAAAACGAAAAACCCAGAACATGGAATCAACTCAAAAAAATCATAAACCGAAACAAGATCGAAACTGCTCTGATACCACTAAATTGGTATCAGATTAACTTGAACATCTCCAACACGGAAAACAAACCGTAAAATTTGAAACATAAAAATAGGCTTCGCACCCTGGGCTTTGATACCACTAAATTTTTATCAAATTAACTCAAAGATACAAAATCAAAACAAGATCGAAATTCCAAAAACACCCAACCCAATATCGAAAATCCAGATCACGAAACCGGCTCTGATACCACTAAATTGGTATCAGATTAACTTGAAAATCCATAATACAAAAAACAAACATCGAAAACCCGCTCTGAAACCATAAAATTGGTATCAGATTAATTCGAAAATCCAAAACACTAAAAACAAATCACAAAATCTGAAACGTAGAAATAGGCTTCGCAACTTTGCTCTGATACCACTAAACTGTCACGCCCCAGAGGGGTCCCTGCCAGAAGAAATTTCAACAGCATCTCCCCTGTACGGGTGACAATCTAAAACATTACTACATAAAAAATATACATCAGCCACACTCGGCTGGAATATATATAGAATATAACTATCACAACCACGCAGTTTAATAAGCCTACACGGCTGAATAAAAATAATAACTGACATACCAACATCATTCATAACCATCAGCCTACACGGCTGGAACAACATAGAAACAGACACAGCGGAAGACAGAACAATAAATACTCATCCTGCACGACTGGATGTAAAAACAGCGGAAATCACAAAAGGAAAACGAATGTGTGACCGACAAAGACACTAACTAAATTACCTGCAACCAACAGACTAGACTCCATAAACCATATCGAAGCATACAATACCAAGTTCACAAAACCAAAACATAAATAGCGTTAGAAACTAAAATCAGAAAAAGAACTATCCTTGAGTGTGACGTAAGACCGGCAGCCGAGACTCTCCAAGCATCCAGGACTCATCTACCTGTTACCTGGCGAAAGAAAACCATTTTTACGGGGTGGTGAGTATTGGAACTCAGCGGGTAAGGAAAGAGATAGTGCATGAACATAACATATAAGTAAAGAGTGAGCCAAGAGTATACAGTCTCATAAGAGGAAATAGCAGATACTACAATAGAATCAAAATAAATGCTCATACCTGAAACCATATCCTAAGCTAGGTATAGTAGGTCAGACTGGTACTAATTTGCTACAGCTCATACTACAGAGGTAATAAGCAAGGTATATACAAGCAATAACAGCGTATGTAAACAACAGCAATAAGTAAGCAATAACAACATATATAAACAACAGCAGTCCAAGCCAATATAGTAACAGCGTATGCACGGATGGTCACTCCCGCCCACCTCTCTGCGCCATGACCCCTGTATGGTCGAGAGGCCGAGTCAGTGACAGACTGTACACCACTCCAGCTACCACTCACACGAATGGCCGAGGGGACAGTTGCATAGTAGCTAACTAGCTACATCTGCGACGGGGTCCCTACTACTCGTACTCCAGCTACCACTCGCACGAATGATCGAGTGCGGCACGACAGGACAAGCGGCATCAACTCCAGCTACCACCCTCTCGAGTGGCCGAGGATGCGGCATGCATGCAATGACATGATGCGAACAATGCAACAGTCATCATATATATATAGGCAGAAACAGGTATGCTACATGAAGCCAGCATGCTCAATATAGTACATAAATAAACAACAGTCAAAGCATACAAACATGGTATCTAGTATCTGCTACTGATCATGGACAACAACAAGAGACTGTATAGATATGGAGCGAATTTCTCAAAGATTGCGTGGAAGTATCAAGTGCAAGAAAATAAGAGTGGAGTCAAGGTAAAAATAATTTCTTATCCAAAATAGTTCATGCACTAAGGTCAAAGTACTAAAAAAAACAAAGCAAGAAGTACTCGCCTTAAATGTAGACCGAGATAAACAATCTCCACGTCGAAGTGCTCGTCTCGAATTATAACCCTGTAAATCACACAATGTACAGTTTAACTAATTTCATAATTAACTAGCTAAACCGAAACCCAACCTAATTAGCGGAAAACCCTAATTCAACTATGAACCTTGATTCATCCAGAATTCAAAGCTATTTACCGAAACCAAAACAATATTGAGATTGTTTTGAAATATACAGACCCGCTCAGAAATCTAAAGTTGTCGTACCGAACAAAAACTACATCAAGATCAATTCACAACCCTTAAGTCTATCCCAACAAGTCCCAAGTGACACAAAGAATCAAGAACAGCATCACACTCTAAACCGCAATTCCAATCGATCCGACACACTGAAACCATCCTCCAAGAACAAAACACATCACCAACTAAACTCAACTCCCAACCTGTTCCAATACCACAACAAATCCGAATCCTTACCTTCCTAAACCCGATCAATAAACAACGAAAGCAACCTTCACGAGGGCAGTGAAGGAAAGGAAAACAAACATCTAACTACAACCCCAAAATCCATTTCCATAGAACAAAACTCATTACAAGAAAATCCTGCTATCATCAAAACCGAACAGCAAGCAAAGACAGGAACACATTACCAGAAAGCCATGAAATCATCAAAACCAAGCCACAAATTTCCACACAGTGCATATACCCAAACGGTCCCGGGGCAGCATGGCATCAGGTGGCGTCGGCGGTTGTGGCTCTCGCGTGAGAAAGAGAGGAGACCGCGAGAGAGGGGAAGTTGCGTGAGGGCCCGAGGAAGAGAATCGCCGGCTGTGGTTGGTTGTGGAGAAGGGATCACTGTGATCGCGTGAGGAGGAGGTCGGTGACACCTGTGGCGCCTGCGTGAGGTAGCGAGGTCGCGGCTGTGATGGCCACGTGAAAAGGAGGGGTCGCGAGAGGTTGAGGGCTCGGGAAGAGAGGAGATCGCCGGAGGGTTTGGAGAGGGCGGCGGTGGGGCGGCCAGGACCGAGAGAGAAGAAGGGGGAGTCGGCGGGGAAAGCTAGGGCATGAGGGGAATTTATAACTTAGGGTTTTCCAATTAAGACCTAGATAAGTTCCTCAATCAACTCCCATTTTTGGGTATTCAAAACAGGCATTAAATCCTACCCGTTGATCCCCATAAAATAAAAAACGTCCCATTTAAAATCTAGAAAAATTCCATAAATTTTCTAAAATTCACACGAACTTATTTCCGGATAAATTAGCTGACCAATATATTTATTTTTCTGATAATAATTCAATATTGTCAAATTCCAAGTATTTACATCCTTATTTACACTTTTTTTTTGTACATTACATTACCGAAGGGAAATTCTTCTGCTCCCTCATCCAGAAGCCGCCAAAGGACTTCGACCACCTACTTAGAAGGGTCACAGAATATATAAATGTGGAGGAAGCTCAGGTGGCACGAAGGAAGGAAGCACCGGATGAGCATACTACTCTCGCGGAACAGTGGCCAACCACCAATCATCAACCACTTAAGGCCCTTGATCGAGAATAGTACAACCACACCAAGAGCTAAGAACGCATGTCGTGCAACATGTAGCAGTAGGTTGCCTGAAAGCTACAAAAGACAAGTCATGGATGTCATTGCTTTGCTCCTTGCATTAGTCGGCAACGCACAACACATGTGACTGCTATGACCTGACATCAATCTCAAGTAAACCATCTCCACGAGGATATTGCTGTCGATCACCATCTACTGATCGACATCATTAGCGTCGATCAACCGGGCGATGGGATGAAGACAGACTGGCGGACAAACAACGCCATTGTCAACCTCAAAAAAGAAATAATACAAGTCCCTTCCGAGCTTCTACTGAGCGGACCAGACCCTCAGATCGGGAGGAGGAGAACCGAAACAACGCCGCTCAGGGTGAAATTGAAATGATTGTCGGTAGGTCAACCAACGGTGATTCCAACTGAGCAAGAAAGTCTCACTCCCGATGACTAGATATACATGCTGTTGGATGCAGTAAGGAAAAGGTCGAGGGACCTGAGATCAACTTCGGCCCCCGAGATTTAGAGGGAGTGGAGATCCCTCACGATAATGCGTTGATTATCCGGACGGTAATAGCTAACTATACAATTCACCAAACTTTTGTTGATACATGTAGCTCAGTGAATATAATCTTTAACAAGGCATTCGACCAACTGCACATCGACTACAACGAACTGCAGCCAATGACGACTTCATTATACGGGATCATAGGCAACGAAGTGTTGCCAATCGGCCATGCCCGGTTGGCGATATCGGTCAGACAGGAACCTCTTGTTGGTGTAATCGATCTCCAAGGTTTTAATGTCAGACAAATATATTTAAGTATGTTTAAGTATGAAGCTTGATCAAGAGAAGTCCTAGTTGTAGGCTAGGCAAGGAGAGAAATCTTGGTATGTCGTGGAAGCCAGGTGGATATGTCTGGAGGACCTGATCCCTGGGTAGCCGAATACTGAGTTATAGTTGTAGGCTAGGAAAGGGGAGAAATCTCGGTATATCGTGGAAGCTAGGTGGATAGGTCTGGAGGACTTGATCCCTGGGTAGTCGAATACTGAGTCCTGGTGAGTGAAGCCAGGTTGAGAAAATCCTAGGGGGTGGTAACCTTAGGTAACGAGAAGTCTTGGAGGAGTGAACTCCAAGCAAGGTTGATCGGATGGTTTCCGATCGACCGCGCACGGTCGACCAGACCAGCGGATCTCGATAAATCTAGGTTTAGGTTTATCATTGTATTTTGTATTACTATTATTACTGTTGGCTAATGTAGTATTGTAGGAAAAGTCTTAGTGGATCGGGCGATCAGACACTGAGCAGGCAAAAGTCCAAACAGGTCTGGAGGACTATGTTTGGCAGGTAAGTTGAGTTAAGCAACTGGAGGAGCGACAGTGAGGTTGAGTTCCCGAAGGGAACAACCTAAGGTCACTGATCCAACTAAAGAAACCGGGAAGGTTTCCAAGTTAAGATCAAGACAGTTCTACTGTATAATATTACTCATGCATAATATATTATTACTGTTCTAACCTTTGTTTTGTAGGAATATTGTTTAACTTTGTTTTGCAGGTTTGGCCTGATCGGTCGACTGAACAGAAGGATCGGTCGACCGAACCAGCTTGACTCAGACCAGAGATCAGTTCAGATCAGGCAAAACAGAGTTCAGTCCGGCCAAAGCTTGATCGGTCGACCGAACCAGAGGATCGGTCGACTGAACCATGGAGACTCAGCACTGGACAGCTCATCAGCAGCGATTAGCAGAAAAGGAAAAAGGGCTGATCGGTCGACCGAACCGGAGGACCGGTCGACCGAACCGGAGGACCGGTCGACCGATCCAATCAGAATTAATTGCAGCATTAATGAAGATCTCGATTGATTTCGACGAACAGGGAAATAGACTGATCGGTCGACCGAAAAATAGGTCCGGTCGACCGAACCATTTATGAGCATTTACTACAAAAGATCGAGCCAGCTTCTGTTTTCGACGAGGAAGGAATGGAGCCGGGTTCGGTCGACCGAACAGAGGGATCGGTCGACCGAACACTTAAGGAACTTATAAAAAGTGCTCAAAGTCAGAGGCTACGATAAGACTTTCTGATCAACTCAAGTTCTATTCTGCAAGTTGTTCGTGCTTCATCAACTCTGCAAGTCATTCCGATAGTGCCAACCGAACTTCGACTTTCAAATCTATTGTCGATATCTTTTATTTTGTATTGCACTTAAATTCATTTAAGATAGTAGGAGTATTACTATCTTAAACATCTTTGTATCTGTACGATCTGCTTCTTTCAAGGGTTTCGGAAAGAAGGGTTATAGTGCTTTGCCCATCGGTGCGGTCAAGGACCGCGGACCTTCGAGTAGGAGTCGAGCTAGGCTCCGAATGAAGTAAACGAACGTGTCTCTCTGTTTACTTTCCGCTACACATTTCTGATTTCAAAAAGGAAAAGAAAAGTTTTAAAAGAGTACGATATTCACCCCCCTCTATCGTACTCATCCGATCTATCACCTCTCAAGAGGACCAAGAGCACAAATTTCATTGTGGTGGGCGTACCGTCTGCCTATAATGCCATATTGGGTATATCGGCCCTCAATGAGTTTCGAACGGTGGTATCTACATTCTGCCAGAAAATAAAGTTTCTGGTGGACAATGAGGTAGGCGAAGTCAAAAGTGACTAGCTGACCGCTGTGTGATGTTACGTCGAGATGGTCAAGATGGAGGCGAGGGTAGCACGGAAGATTCAGCATTTGGAGGTGAACACCATCATGGAGGAACCTCCCACTCTAGTTTATGAGGAAAAGGAGGAAGTGCAAATCCATACTAGCCGGTCGGAAGCCACCACCTTCATTACTGCCAACCTGAAAGAAGAGAAGAAGGCAGAGCTGGTTACCTGTCTTAGGTGAAATCATGATGTGTTTGTTGGTTGCTACTCGGAAAACCTAGAGGTTCCACTGTACAAAAATTTTGTACAAAGGTCTGAACCTTTTCCTAGCTACCATGTGTTCTTTTAAATTAAATTTTGGATCGTCTGCGGAACTTAACACGTTCGATCCAAATCACCTTAAGTTATTAATTCCATTAAATATTAATTTCCATAATTGGTTCCCAGTACTGACGTGGCGAGGCACATGGCCTTCTTGGTTATGGGAGCAACCACCTCCGACTAGACAAAACCTTTTATGGAAAGCTAATATTTAATTTCCTAAAATAACTTTAGGTTAACCGAAAGGAATAATCAAATCACAAGGAATAAATAAAACAAAAGAACACAACATCGAAAAACATATTCGAAATACTAGAATCGTAAACCTTTTGTATTTGGTATTATTTCTAAAAATAACTAGTATGATGCGGAAAGAAAAATTACTAGTTATACCTTTTAGAAAGACCTCTAGATTTTTACCGTATTCCTCTTCTAACGTCGGACGTTGTGTGGGCAACGATCTTCCGAGATGAGAAACCACCAATGAACCTTCTTCTCCTCCTAGCTAGGTTCGGCCAACACAAGAGAGCTTCACCAAGGAAGAAGAAAAACACCAACCAAGCTCCAAGGGATGCAAGCTTTCTCTCCTTCTTCTTCTTCTTCTCCAAGTAGTATCCGGCCACCACAAGAGCTCCAAGCAAGAGGGATGTTTCGGCCACCACAAAGAGGAAGAGAGGGAGAGGATGTTGGCCGGCCACACCAAGGAATAAGAGAGGGAGGAAAAATAATAGAGGTTGTACACAATGAAGGCACCCCCACCCCTTCTTTTATATTCCTTAGCCTTGGTAAATTAGGAAATTTAATTACAATAAAATTTCCTTAATTTCCTTGACATGATTTAATTTAGAAAAATAAAATAAAATTTCCCAATTAAACTCTTAATGGCCGGCCACATCATAGAGAGGCAAATTAGACAAGTTTCAATTAACAAATTAAAACTTCCTAATTTGTTTCCGGAAATTTTAAAAATAAAATTTCTCTTCAAAAATCCCTTCATGATTGATAAAAAGAAATTTTTATAATTTTAATTTTTCAACATGTGAATAATTTTTAAAGAGAAAATAAAATATCTTTCCAATCTACAAATAAGGAAAGAGATCTAATCTCTTTCTTTAATCTTTTGTAAATCCTTTTAAGAGAGATATTTTAATTTTAATTTTCTTTAATAAATTATATCTTCCACATAATAAAAATTAAAATTAAAATTCTTTTTTAATTTAATTATGGCCGGCCCCCTCTAGCTTGGGTTCAAGCCACCCCAATTATACCTAGGCCGGCCCTAGCTTGATTCCAAGCTAGCTTGGCCAGACCCCTTTAGGTGGGTATAGAAGGTGGGTATAGGTGGGTATAGTACTCTATAAATAAGAGGCTACGATAGGGACCGAGAGGAGGAATTGGTTTTGGTCTCCCGATAAAATTAAGCATCCCGTGTTCGCCCCGAACACACAACTTAATTTTATCAATAATAATTCATTCCACTAGAGAACTATTATTGAACTACATCGATCCCAAATTACATTTTTGGGCTCCTTCTTATTATGAGTGTGTTAGTCTCCCTGTGTTTAAAATATCGAATGTCCACTAATTAAGTGAGTTACTAACAACTCATTTAATTAATATCTTAGTCCAAGAGTAGTACCACTCAACCTTATCGTCATGTCGGACTAAGTCCACCTGCAGGGTTTAACATGACAATCCTTATGAGCTCCTCTTGGGGACATTATCAACCTAGTATCTCTAGGACACAGTTTCCTTCTATAATCAACAACACACACTATAAGTGATATCATTTCCCAACTTATCAGGCTTATTGATTCATCGAACTAAATCTCACCCATTGATAAATTAAAGAAATAAATATCAAATATATGTGCTTGTTATTATATTAGGATTAAGAGCACACACTTCCATAATAACTGAGGTATTTGTTCCTTTATAAAGTCAGTATAAAAGAAACAACCTCAAATGGTCCTACTCAATACACTCTAAGTGTACTAGTGTAATTATATAGTCAAGATAAACTAATTCCTAATTACACTACGACCTTCCAATGGTTTGTTCCTTTCCATTTTGGTCGTGAGCTACTGTTTATAATTTATAAGGTACTGATAACATCATCTTCTATATGTGACACCACATACTATGTTATCTACAATATAAATTAATTGAACAACTACAAACAAATGTAGATAAATTGACCAAATGTGATTCTTTATTCAACATAAATGTTTACAAAAGCTTAGGCTTTCAGTATACACTCCAACAATCTCCCACTTATACTAATGACTAAGCTGCCATATCTTCTACCATACATCTGATTCCCATTCCCTCCACATGCCGATCGAAAGCTTTCGCCGGAAGGGCCTTAGTGAAAGGATTCACCAGGTTATCCGTTGATGCAATCTTGGCGATGACAACTTCTCCTCGCTTCACGATATCTCGTATCAGGTGGTACTTGCGCTCTATATGTTTACTTGCCTTATGAGCTCGTGGTTCCTTCGAGTTTGCAACTGCACCGCTATTATCACAATAAATTGTGATGATTTTGGGCAAGCCAGGAATCACATCTAAGTCCATTAGAAAGTTCCTGAGCCATACTTCTTCTTTAGCCGCCTCTACATACTCAACTTCCATGGTTGAGTCCGAAACGCATCTTAATACTCCTCCATGAAATGGCTCCACCTCCTAAAGTAAACACATAGCGATGTAGACTTACTTTGTCCCTATTCGATTGGAAATCAACATCCACAGGAAGCAAATCGTCCGCTTGGTAAACTAGCATATAATCTCTAGTCCTTCTCGGTACTTTAATATATGCTTTACTGCAGATCCAATGTCCTTGTCTAGGGTTACTCTGATATCTACGACAAAACAAATATCAGGTCTCGTACATAGCATTGCATACATAAGGCTTCTTACAGCCGAGGTATAAGGAACTGGTTTCATGTCTTCTATCTCCTTTGATGTCTTAGGAGACATCTCTTTAGATAGAGCTATTCCATGCCTAAAAGGTAAGAAACCTTTCTTGGAATCCTGCATGCTAAAACGAGTAAGGATTGTATCTATATATGAAGCTTGGGACAGACACAACATTCTTTTCTTGCGATCCCTTAATACTTTGATCCCAAGAATGTGTGCACACTCTCCTAAGTCCTTCATATCAAATTGTTTGGACAACCATACCCTTACGTCTGATAATACCTTGACATTGTTGCCAATTAACAAAATATCATCTACGTATAGTACAAGAAATACCACCACGTTTCTGTTACACTTCTTATATACACAAGACTCATCCGGACTTTGAATAAATCCATATGACTGAATTACTTCATTAAACCGGATGTTCCAAGATCTTGAAGCTTGCTTCAGTCCATAAATGGACCGATTGAGCTTGCACACTAGATGCTCTTTGCCTTTTTCAATGAACCCTTCGTTGCTTCATATGGATGTTCTCTTCAAGACTTCCATTAAGGAAAGCTGTCTTGACATCCATTTGCCAAATCTCATAATCCATATGAGCAGTGATGGATAAGAGTATCCGGATAGACTTAAGCATGACTACCGTGAAAAGGTTTCCTCATAATCGATTCCCTCTTTCTCGAGTGTACCCTTTGCAACAAGCCTAGCTTTGAAGGTTTCTACCTTCCGTCTCCTCTTTTCCTTTTGTAAATCCACTTGCATCCAACGGCTTTTACACCATCGTGGTTCTACAAGCTCTCGGACCTTATTAGAGTACATAGACTCTATTGAATTCATCGCCTTTTGCCAAGATGTTGCATCTATATCTTGGAGTGCTTCATATGTCCAGGGTTCATGTTTACAGGGATCAAGTCCAAGACTCTCCCAAAACATGAATCTCTCAGTGCCTTACAACCCTCCCACTACGACGAGACACATTTGTGTATCATGTGTGACACGTGTTGCGGTTTCTTGTGGTAATTCATCTTGTATTGTTGGTACTAAATTAGACGTGTCCTCTCTTAGTTCTTCTAAAACAACTTTACTCTTGGGCTTGTGATCCATTATATAGTCTTCTTCTAAAAACCGAGCATTGGTGCTAACAATGACCTTCGGTCTTTAGGACTATAAAATAAACCTCCTATCGTTCCTTTGGGATATCCCACAAACACTCGAACTTCTGTACGAGATTCTCAACATTTGGTTTCACACATGTGCTGGACTACCCCAAACCGAATATGTCTTAGACCGGGTTTTCGCCCATTCCACAATTACGTGGGAGTAGAAGAAACTGATTTAGAAGGTACTAAGTTCGGAATGTGCGCTGCTGTTAAAACGAATTTGGTAATTTTGAATAACTCATCATCGATCTAACCATCTCCATAAGAGTCCTATTCCTTCGCTCTACCACACCATTCAGGCGCGGACAATTGGGATTGAATCCTCGATAAGTAATTACTAAACTCTCTAAGAGGTATTCGCCACCACGATCGATCGTAGTGTCTTGATACTTTACCTAGTCGTTTCTCCACATCAGTCTTGTATTCTTTGAACTTATCAAAGCACTCGGACTTGCGGCACATTAGGTAAATGTATCCGTATCTTGAATAATCATCTATAAAAGAGATAAAATATTCAAAACCACCTCTTGCCTGGACAGACATAGGACCACACAAATCAGAATGAACCAATTCTAACACTTCTTTGGCTCTATACCCCTTGGCCTTGAACGACCTCTTGGTCATTTTACCTTCCAAGCAAGATTCACAAGTTGGAAAATTTTCCAACTCTAATGAACCCAAAAGTCCATCGGCTATTAGCCTCTGAATCCTACTTAAGTCAATATGACCAAGCCTTAGATGCCAAAGATATGCTTGGTTCATTTCCGAAGGTTCTTTTCTCTTATTTGAATTAGAAGATGAGTTATAAATTTCCATGTTTTTCTTTGTGGGAGAAATTAGATTTAAAATATATAAATTGCCAACTAATGTACCAGAACAGATAATCACTTTATTTCTCTTAATAACTACATCGTTACTAAAGGAAACTGAATATCCATCTAAAAATAATTTAGAAACTGAAATTAAATTCTTTCTAAAACTGGGTACATAAAGACAATTTCTTAAAACCAAATTTTTATTTCTACTAAAAGATAAGTAGACGTCTCCCACTACAACAGCTGCCACCTTAGTAGCATTGCCCATGTAGACAGTAATCTCTCCTTCAGATTGTCGTGCAAGGAATTACAGACATGATCGGTGGCTCCCGTATCTACACACTAGGTGTTGGTAGATAACACCGCTAAACATGTTTCAACTACTGGAGCATGAGATATACCTTTATTGTTCTGATTCCTACGAGGACTAGCCGCCTTCCATTGTCCTGACTGCTTACAGATGAAGCACTTGCCCTTCGGCTTCTTCATTCCAGCTTTTTTTCTTCTGAACCAACTTGTTTCTTCTTCTTCTTTCCTTTCGACTTAGAAGTAGAACCATTTTCAACATAGTGAATATGAGAGTTGTGACGAAACAATCCTTCTGCTAAGTTCCGCCAATGAATATACCCTTTGTTCATATTGTAATTCTGAATTGCTCAAAACTTCTAGGTAGTGTTTGGAGGATCATATCGATCTGGGTTTCCCATCAATTTCTCCTCCAAGGATCGGTCGGATAAGCCATCATCTTTAGGATATGATCCGTACCCTCTTGCATGGTGGTTGTCATTATCTTTCTCATGGCTTCTTGTCTAGAGCCTATCCTGATGACCAAAGAGTTCCTTGAGATTGTTCATAATATCATAGGTTGTTGGTAAATCTTGATGTTGCAATACATTTGACATTGAAGCCAAAATGTAACACCGCGCCATCTCATCCGCTTTTACCCATTTCCTATGATATTCAATCTCCTCTTGGGTAGATTCACCATGGGTGCTTCAGGACAAGGCTCAGTCAGTATGAACAATGTCCAGGTTCCTTTTCCAATCTATGTAATTAGGTCTAGTAAGTCTATTTTGTTGAAGTATGATGGACAGTGGGTTGAAAGTCATCCTAAGAATCACAAATAACTTTTGGTCAGAACTCTAAATTTAGAATAATATTGATTCCTCAAACAATACTATTTTAAATTAACCAACACCTCAAACCACCGTGAATTTTGTATGCCATGATAGTGTGGACGTATACAAATTCAACATTTATAAAAGGAGGGTTTTAACCCATTAATTTTATTATCTTGTCAACCTAACTTTTTGACAAATAAAATTAATAGTTGGTATCCTTTGGTCACACAAATAATAGCAGTGACTCCGATGGGGAGGATACTATTAGTTGTGCCTAAGTGTATATCATTACTTGACACTAAGTCCATTAATAAGATTGTGCCCCTTCCGATGGGGAAGATCACACGCTCTTAATTAACTTCCTATAGTCATCCCAAATGGAAGTTTGTTCTAGTGATCCACAAACAAGCTCATCCGATATGGAGGAAGGCACTCAGAGCCAACGCGCAAGCTTGTTTGCATCACTTACAAACCAGTAATGGAGACCATGGGTTTTACTTAAAAATCCCTCTCCCACTTAGTTATTTATAAATGAGGAATTTTAACTATGCTAGCCTACTAAACATGTATACTAACATACACACACAGCATAATATAAAAGCAATAAATAGAAAATCTAATTTTCAACTATTATGGCTTTTATCTATGGTTGTCCTCTGTGTGTTGTCATCCCAAGCTGCTGCCATATCTAGCTGTTGCATCCATCTTGCTCCTTGTTCCGCTGCGCCTCTAGTCCTCAAAAGGTTCCACGCTTTGCAAGATTCGATCCGCGACATAAATAGAATTTTACAATTTTGATCCTATATTCCATAAAAGGAATGTACATATATCTAGATCAAAAATAAAATCCTAATAAAACTAAATACAGCTCCTGTTGTATTTTATAATACAATCACACACACACATATAAATGCCCTTGACATGTCCAAGGGTCCAATCACACACATAAAACTATAAGCCATAATAGTTGGATCCTGCATCCACAAAGTTAGCACATCCTACTATTATCCTGCCTAAATTATGTATGACATGTACATAATTAAACTAATACCAAATACACATTGGTAAAACCCTAGCTCTGATACCAATTGTTGGTTGCTACTCGGAAAACCTAGAGGTTCCACTGTACAAAAATTTTGTACAAAGGTCTGAACCTTTTCCTAGCTACCATGTGTTCTTTTAAATTAAATTTTAGATCGCCTGCGGAACTTAACACGTTTGATCCAAAACTTAATCTATATGTTCTTTTAGGTTTAGGCTTGGATCTCCTACGGAACTTAACACGTTCGATCCAAATCACCTTAAGTTATTAATTCCATTAAATATTAATTTCCATAATTGGTTCCCAGTACTGACGTGGCGAGGCACATGGCCTTCTTGGATATGAGAGCAACCACCACCGACTAGACAAAACCTTTTATGGAAAGCTAATATTTAATTTCCTAAAATAACTTTAGGTTAACCGAAAGGAACAATCAAATCACAAGGAAAAATAAAACAAAAGAACACAACATCGAAAAACATATTCGAAATACTAGAATCGTAAACCTCTTGTATTTGGTATTATTTCCAAAAATAACTAGTATGATGCGGAAAGAAAAATTACTAGTTATACCTTTTAGAAAGACCTCTAGATCTTCTACCGTATTCCTCTTCTAACCTCGGACTTTGTGTGGGCAACGATCTTCCGAGATGAGAAACCACCAATGAACCTTCTTCTCCTCCTAGCTAGGTTCGGCCAACACAAGAGAGCTTCACCAAGGAAGAAGAAAAACACCAACCAAGCTCCAAGGGATGCAAGCTTTCTCTCCTCCTTCTTCTTCTTCTCCAAGTAGTATCCGGCCACCACAAGAGTGTTGGAGTGTATACTGAAAGCCTAAGCTTTGTAAACATTCATGTTAAATAAAGAATCACATTTGGTCAATTTATCTACATTTGTTTGTAGTTGTTCAATTAATTTATATTGTAGATAACATAGCATGTGGTGTCATATGCAGAAGATAATGTTATCAGTACCTTATAAATTATAAACAGTAGCTCACGACCAAAATGGAAAGGAACAAACCATTAGAAGGTCGTAGTGTAATTAGGTATCAGTTTATCTTGACTGTATAATTACACTAGTACACTTAGAGTGTATTGAGTAGGACCATTTGAGGTCGTTTCTTTTATACTGATTTTATAAAGAAACAAAGACCTCGGTTATTATGGAAGTGTGTGCTCTTAATCCTGATATAATAACAAGCACATATACTTGATATTTATTTCTTTAATTTATCAATGGGTGAGATTTATTCGATGAATCAATAAGCCCGATAAGTTGGGAAATGGTATCACTTATAGTGTGTGTTGTTGATTATAGAAGGAAACTGTGTCCTAGAGATACTAGGTTGAGAATGTCCTCAAGAGGAGCTCATAAAGATTGTCATGTTAAACCCTGCAGGTGGACTTAGTCCGACATGATAATAAGGTTGAGTGGTACTACTCTTGGACTTAGATATTAATTAAATGAGTTGTCAGTAACTCACTTAATTAATGGACATTCGATATCTTAAACACAGGGAGACTAACACACTCATAATAAGAAGGAGCCCAAAAATGTAATTTGGGATTGGTGCGGTAGTTCAATGATAGTTCTCTAGTGGAATGAATTATCATTGATAAAATTAAGTTGTGTGTTCGGCGAACACGGGATGCTTAATTTTATCGGAGACCAAACCAATTCCTCCTCCTCGGTCCCTATCTTAGCCTCTTGGTTATACCACACCTACCCATACCCACCCAATGTAAGGCGAGGCCAAGCTAGCTTGAAGCTAGGGCAGAGCCTAGGTATAAAATTGGTGGTGGCCCTAACTTGAACCCAAGCTAGTAGGGTCGACAAATTAAATTAAAAAAAATTTAATTTTAATTTTTTATTATTATGTGGAAGATATAATTTAAAAATTAAAATTAAAATATCTCTCTTGTAATCTACAAAAGATTAAAGAAAGAGATTAGATCTCTTTCCTTATTATGATGGATGTTTATTTTCTTTTAAAATTATTCATGTTGATAAAATTAAAATTATTTCCTTTTATCAACCATGAAGAGATTTTAAAGAAATTTTATTTTTAAAATTTCGGAAACAAATTAGGAAGTTTAATTGTTGATTAAAACTTGTCTAATTCTTCATTGATTGTGCGGCCATTGGTTTTAATTTGGGAAATTTTATTTTATTTTTCTCAATAAAATCATGTCAGAAATTGAGGAAATTTATTGTAATTAAATTTCCTAATTTGCCTAGGCCAAGGAATATAAAAGAAGGGGTGAGGTGCCTTGAGATAACCTCTATTATTTTCTCTCCCTTTGTTCCTTGGTGTTGTGGCCGAACCTCTTCCTCTTGGAGCTCTTGTGGTGGCTATACACTTGGAGAAGAAGAAGAAGGAGAAGAAAGCTAGCATCTCTTGGAGCTTGGTTAGTATTTTGGTTTTCTCCTTGGTGAAGTTTTCTTTGTGGCGAACCTTGCTTGGAGGAGAAGAAGGTGGTTGGTGGTTTTCTCATCTCGGTAGAGATCGTTGCCCACACAGACGTCCGAGGTTAGAGGAATACAATAGAAGATCAAGAGGTTTTCTATAGGTATAACTAGTAATTTTATTTCCGATCATGCTAGTTATTTATGGAAATAATACCAAATACAAGAGGCTTACGTTCTAGAATATGTTTTTCGATCTGTTGTTTTATTTTTTTTCTTTTCCTTGTGATTTGATTGTTCTCTATGGTTAACCTAAAGTTATTTTAGGAAATTAAATATTAGCTATAAAAGGTTTTGTCTAGTCGGTGGTGGTTGCTCCATATCGAGGCCGTGTGCCCTGTCACGTGCGGACCCAATTATAATTAATATTTATTAATAGGATAACTTAAGGGTTGTTCTTCAGAGAGATCAGTCAAAACCTAAAAGAACAAATAGATTAAGTTTTGGATCAAACGTGTTAAGTTCCATGCAGCGATCAAATTTAATTTAAAAGAACATGGTAGCTAGGAAAAGGTTCATTTGTACTGACAACGATTGGAACCTCTAGGTTTTAGAGTTGCAACCAACAATTGTGGTAGAGCTAGGTTTTTGCCTCGTGTATTTGGTATTTAGTTTAATTATGCATATATACATACATATTAGGCGGGATAATAGTAGGATGTGCTAACTTTGTGGATCGTGATCCAACTATTATGACTTTTAGTTAATTATGTGTGTGATTGGACCCTTGGACATGTCAAGGGCAATTTATATGTGTGTGCATGATTGTATTAAAATACAGCAGGAGCTGTATTTAGTTTTATTAGGATTTTATTTTTGATCTAGATACATGTACATTCCTTTTATGGAATATAGGATCAAAAATGTAAAATTTTATTTATGTCGCGGATCGAATCTTGCAAAGCGTGGAACCTTCTAAGGACCAGAGGCGCAGCGGAACTAGGAGCAAGATGGATGCGACAGCTAGACCCGGAGGCGGTGGCCAAATATGGCAGCAGCTTGGGATGACAACACACGGAGGACAATTAGAGATAAAAGCCATAATAGTTGAAAATTAAATTTTCTATTTATTGCTTTTATATTGTGCTGTGTGTGCATGTTAGTTTAGTAGGCTAGCATAGTTAAAATTCCTCATTTATAAATAACTAAGTGGGAGAGGGATTTTAAATAAATCCCATGGTCTCCATTACTGGTTTGTAAGTGATGCAAACAAGCTTGCGCGTTGGCTCTGAGTGCCTTCCTCCATAACGGATGAGCTTGTTTGTGGATCATTAGAACAGACTTCCATTTTTGGATGACTATAGGAAATTAATTAAGAGCGTGTGATCTTCCCCAACGGAAGGGGCATAATCTTATTAACGGACTTAGTATCAAGTAATGGTATACACTTAGACACATCTAATAGTATCCTCCCCAACGGAGTCACTATTATTATTTGTGTGACCAAATAATACCAACTATTAATTTTATTTGTCAAAAAGTTAGGTTGACAAGATAATAAAATTAATGGGTTAAAACCCTCCTTTTACAAATGTTGAATTTGTATACGTCCACACTAACGTGGCATACAAAATTCACGGTGTGATGAGGTGTTGGTTAATTTAAAATAGTATTGTTTGAGGAATCAATATTATTCTAAATTTAGAGTTCTGACCAAAAGTTATTTGTGATTCTTAGGATGACGCTCAACCCACTCCATCGTACTTCAACAAAATAGATTTCTTGGACCTAATTACATAGATTGGAAAAGGAACACGGACATTGTCTTTGAAAAGCTATAAATTGAACCTTGTCTTGATGCACTCACTGGTGAATCTACTCAAGAGGAGATTGAATATCATAAGAGATGGGTAAAAGCTGAGATGGTGAGATGGGCGGTGTTACATTTTGGCTTCGATGTCGAATATATTGCAACATCGGTAAGATACCATATTATGATATTATGAACAATCTCAAGGGCTCTTTGGTCGTCATCAGGATAGGGCTTCTAGACAAGAAGCTATGAGAAAGATAATGGCAGCCACCATGCGAGAGGCCTGTGAGGGATCATATCCTAAAGATGATGGCTTATCTGAACGAGATACAGATCCTTGGAGGAGAAATTGATGGGAAATCCGATCGATATGATCCTCAAGCGCTAGAAGTTTTGAGCAGTTTACTGAACTATAATATGAATAAGAGGTTTATTCATTAGCGGAACTACGTGAGAACTTCAGCGAGGGATTATTTAGCACAATGCTCAAATTCACTATCTTTGAAAATGGTTCTACTTCTAAACCGAAAGGAAAGAAGAAGAAGAAGCTGGTTCAAGAAAGAAAGTGAATAAATCTCGAGTCTGGGATTTAAAATTTGGAATGAAGAAAGCAAGGGCAAGTGCTTCAGTAAGAGGAGACATTACAAAGCAATTGTCCTCGTAGGAACCAAAACAAAGGTATATCTCATACTCCAGTTGTTGAAACATGTTTAGCGGTGTTATCTACACCAGTGCTGTGGAGCCCGATCATCTGCTTCCTTCGCAGGGTTCGGAAACCGGCTACGACTATCGAGGAAATTACCATCTCATGGGCAATGCTACTAAGGTGGCAGCTGTTGCAGTGGAGACGTCTACTTATCTTTAGTAGAAATAGAAATTTGATTTTAAGAAATTGTCTTTATGTACCAGTTTAGAAAGAATTTAATTTCAGTTTCTAAACTATTTTTAGATGGATATTCAGTTTCTTCGATGTTGATGTAGTTATTAAAAGAAATAAAGTGATTATCTGTTCTCGTGCATTAGTTGACAATTTGTATATTTTAAATCCAATTTCTTCCTTCCACAAAGCAAAACATGGAAATTTATAACTCATCTTCTAATTCTAATAAGAGAAAAGAACCTTCGTAGATGAACCAAGCATATCTTTGGCATCTAAGGCTCAGTTTAATTAACAAGTAGGATTCGGAGGCTTATGGGGTGGACTTTTGAGTTCATTCGAGTTGGAAAATTTTCCAACTGAATCTTGCTTGGAAGGTAAAATGACCAAGAGGCCATTCAAGGCCAAGGGTATAGAGCCAAAGAAGTGTTAGAATGGTTCACCGATGGTTTAGTGTCCCTATGATCTCTCACGACGAGGAGGTTTGAATATTTTGTCTCTTTCATGTATGATTATTTCGACGGATACATTTTACCTAATGAAGTCAGTGCTGATAAGTTCAAAGAATATGAGAAACAACTGGGTAAAGTATCAAGACACACTACGGTGGTGATACCTCTAGGAGAGTTTAGAATTACTTATCGTAGGCGGGATTCAATCCCAATTGTCACACCCCAGCGAATGGTGTGGCGAAGGAATAGGACTCTTATGGAGATGGTTAGATCAATGATGAGTTATTCGAATTACAAAATCGTTTTGGGGATATGCGGAAGAGCAGGTATATGTTACGAACTTAGTACCTAAATCAGTTTCTTCTACTCCCACGAGATTGTGGAATGGCCAGCCCGCAGATAAATATCAGTTTGGGGTAGTCCAGAAATGTGTCTGAAACGAGAAGTTAGAATCATTCGTGTTCAGGGATATCCCAAAGGAGCGAAAAGGTGGTTTATTTTATAGTCCTAAAGACCGGAAGGTCATAGCACCAATGCCCGAGTTTTTAGAAGAAGACTATATAATGGATCACAAGCCCAGTAGCAAAGTTGTTTTAGAAGAACTTAGAGAGTGTCTATACTGTGTCTGCCGTTATGCTTCAGCGATGCAAGATGGTAAGTAGGCAGGCACACTACGCGTCAACATGATACCTGAACCACGCGACGGGAAGGCAAGGCCGTCGTCAGTCGTGGGGAAGATTGTCTATTCATGTTTTGGGAGGAGTCCGGACTTGGACTTGATGAACCGGGTACGAACGAATGATCGATTACGACATCTATAGGGAACGTAGCACTCCAATATAGAGATAGAGTCTAGCCTTCACTTGGCAAAAGGCGGTCAGAAACCACACGATCATGATGCACGGATGCAAGTGGATCTATAAGGTATAGGTAGTGTACGGATGGTGAAACAAGTGGATTGTAAGGCACTCGTACACAGAGGATGGCGGGAAGGGAGGAACCACTTGAAGCTGCTTGAGTCCCTCATCCGGTCCTGAACGGTTATGAGAGACCTCATTTCCACCGTTAGCCGTACTTAATTTGTGGCTAATCGGATACTCTTATCCATTTCCTTCATGTGATTATGAGATTTGGCTGACGAATGGATCTCTAGTGAAGCTCTTGGCAACTGGAACATCCCTTAATGAAGTCCAGGCGAAAGAGCATCTAGTGTGGCTCAATTATTCAAAGTCGTTTATGAGTGAACCAACAGATCGGAACACCGGTTTAATACGCATTTAATTGGTCTTTGTACTATCGGTGTCACGTAGAATTCTTGGCAAACAAAAATTATCGTGTATGAAGGGTGATGGTGGTGGTATTGTATGATAGATGTGCAACACACATACATCTGGTGGCAAGTAGTAAGGCGTGGTAATGGTCAAACAATTTGATATATATATAGAAGGACTATATATAGGATCGCTGCGCAAGAAAGGTTCATCTAGCGGATAAGTTTGTCCATGCTCAGGAATTCCTGTCAACTTCGTAAGCAGCGAGGAAGGCGATGGGGATTCGATGGAAGACATGAAAGGCGGTACGAAAGTGGGGCCATCGTAAGACGGTTCGGTTATCCGCGCTGGAAGCCTGTCTCGTAATGGGTCGGGGCGGTCGGTATCGATATCTGTTTTGCCGACAGTATGGTCGTTTGGATATCGTATTAGATGGGATCTCACATGTTACCAGTACGGATGTGGATTTCGATAATCGCACGATGTAAGTACAGTAAGCGGCTCGGGACATCGCCATTTTACGGTGTGAGGTGGGGCTTTACATGGAGATGTGTTCTGCGAAATCGTGTGTCGGACTCGGAAAACATGGAAGTGGAGTGCATATCGACTGGGGCACCTAAAGGGTGCGGTATAGCTGGGGGGACAAGGACTTTCTAATGGATACTCTGGTACAAGGTGATACTGTACAGGACTCACATAGCATAAACCGGCGTGAGTAGAGCATGATAGGCTTAAACCACGATCTCAGATATCATAACAGAATCCTTTGTTGAAGGCGGCGTGACTGGCATTCGTGGAGTCCGGATGTATAATATGGCATGTAAGAGAGATAGTCATTAGTATAAGGAATGAATCAGGATATATGTAGAAGATATGGGAGATTGTGTTAGTGTGTCAGCTTCAGAGAACATTCATTAAAGAAATCATCATTTGGTCATCAAATTGGTCAAATTTTGCATTTTAGTTGTAGTTGTTCAATTAATTTATCATGAATAATAGTATGTGGGTGTCAGCGTCTGAAGATAATGTGTCGTTACCTTATAAATTATAAAAGCATTGGCTAGACGAAGAAATGGAAAGACAAACCATTAGGAGGTCGTGAGTGTAATTAGGTATCGGTTTATCTTGTTGTATAATTACACTAGTACTGAGTGTATTGAGTAGGACCATTTGAGGTCGGTTTCTTTTATCTTGATTTTATAAAGAAACAAAGACCTCGGTTATTATGGAAGGTGTGCTCTTAATCCTAATATAATAACAAGCACATATATTTGATATTTATTTCTTTAATTTATCAATGGGTGAGGTTTAGTTCGATGAATCAATCAGCCCGATAAGTTGGGAAATGGTATCACTTATAGTGTGTGTTGTTGATTATACAAGGAAACGTGTCCTAGAGATACTAGGTTGATAATGTCCCCAAGAGGAGCTCATAAGGATTGTCATGTTAAACCCTGCGGTGGACTTAGTCCGACATGACGATAAGGTTGAGTGGTACTACTCTTGGACTTAGATATTAATTAAATGAGTTGTTAGTAACTCACTTAATTAGTGGACATTCGATATCTTAAACACAGGGAGACTAACACACTCATAATAAGAAGGAGCCCAAAAATGTAATTTGGGATTGGTGCGGTAGTTCAATAATAGTTCTCTAGTGGAATGAATTATTATTGATAAAATTAAGTTGTGTGTTCGGGGCGAACACGGGATGCTTAATTTTATCGGGAGACCAAAACCAATTCCTCCTCTCGGTCCCTATCGTAGCCTCTTATTTATAGAGTACTATACCCACCTTCATACCCATGATAAAGGGGCCGGCCAAGCTAGCTTGTGGTTCAAGCTAGGGCCGGCCAAGCCTTAATTCATGGGTGGCCGGCCCTAGCTTGAACCCAAGCTTAGGTGGCCGGCCCCCATTAAATTAAAAGGAATTTTAATTTTTAATTTTTATTATGTGGAAGATATAATTTAAAGAGAATTAAAATTAAAATATCTCTTGTAAAAGATCTATAAAGATTAAAGAAAGAGATTAGATCTCTTTCCTTATTTGTAGATTGGAGAGATGTTTTATTTTCTCTTTAAAATTATTCACATGTTGATAAAATTAAAATTATAGAAATTTCCTTTTATCAACCATGAAGAGATTTTAAAGAGAAATTTTATTTTTTAAAAATTTCCGGAGACAAATTAGGAAGTTTTAATTGTTGATTAAAACTTGTCCAATTTGCTCTCCAATGATGTGGCCGGCCATTGAAGTTTGATTTGGAAAATTTATTTTATTTTTCTAAATTAAATCATGTCAAGGAAATTGAGGAAATTTTATTGTAATTAAATTTCCTAATTTGCCTAGGCTAAGGAATATAAAAGAAGGGGTGAAGGTGCCTTCATGAGACATAACATCTATTATTTCTCTCCCTCTTTTGTTCCTTGGTGTGGCCGGCCAACCTCTCCCTCTCTTCCTCTTCCTCTTCCGCTTCGAAATACTAGAATCGTAAACCTCTTGTATTTGGTATTATTTCCAAAAATAACTAGTATGATGCGGAAAGAAAAATTACTAGTTATACCTTTTAGAAAGACCTCTAGATCTTCTACCGTATTCCTCTTCTAACCTCGGACGTTGTGTGGGCAACGATCTTCCGAGATGAGAAACCACCAATGAACCTTCTTCTCCTCCTAGCTAGGTTCGGCCAACACAAGAGAGCTTCACCAAGGAAGAAGAAAAACATCAACCAAGCTCCAAGGGATGCAAGCTTTCTCTCCTCCTTCTTCTTCTTCTCCAAGTAGTATCCGGCCACCACAAGAGCTCCAAGCAAGAGGGATGTTTCGGCCACCACAAAGAGGAAGAGAGGGAGAGGATGTTGGCCGGCCACACCAAGGAATAAGAGAGGGAGGAAAAATAATAGAGGTTGTACACAATGAAGGCACCCCCACCCATTCTTTTATATTCCTTAGCCTTGGTAAATTAGGAAATTTAATTACAATAAAATTCCTTAATTTCCTTGACATGATTTAATTGATAAAAATAAAATAAAATTTCCCAATTAAATTCTTAATGGCCGGCCACATCATAGAGAGGTAAATTAGACAAGTTTCAATCAACAAATTAAAACTTCCTAATTTGTTTCCGAAAATTTTAAAAATAAAATTTCTCTTCAAAAATCCCTTCATGGTTGATAAAAAGAAAATTTCTATAATTTTAATTTTTCAACATGTGAATAATTTTTAAAGAGAAAATAAAATATCTTTCCAATCTACAAATAAGGAAAGAGATCTAATCTCTTTCTTTAATCTTTTGTAGATCCTTTTAAGAGAGATATTTTAAGTTTAATTCTCTTTTATAAATTATATCTTCCACATAATAAAAATTAAAATTAAAATTCTTTTTAATTTAATTATGGCCGGCCCCCTCTAGCTTGGGTTCAAGCTAGGGCCGGCCACCCTAAACCATGCTTAGGCCGGCCCTAGCTTGATTCCAAGCTAGCTTGGCCGACCCCCTTTAGGTGGGTATAGAATGTGAGTATAGGTGGGTATAGTACTTTATAAATAAGAGGCTACGATAGGGACCGAGAGGAGGAATTGGTTTTGGTCTCCCGATAAAATTAAGCATCCCGTGTTCACCCCGAACACACAACTTAATTTTATCAATAATAATTCATTCCACTAGAGAACTATTATTGAACTACCGCACCAATCCCAAATTACATTTTTGGGCTCCTTCTTATTATGAGTGTGTTAGTCTCCCTGTGTTTAAGATATCGAATGTCCACTAATTAAGTGAGTTACTAACAACTCATTTAATTAATATCTTAGTCCAAGAGTAGTAACACTCAACCTTATCGTCATGTCGGACTAAGTCCACCTGCAGGGTTTAACATGACAATCCTTATGAGCTCCTCTTAGGGACATTATCAACCTAGTATCTCTAGGACACCGTTTCCTTCTATAATCAACAACACACACTATAAGTGATATCATTTCCCAACTTATCAGGCTTATTGATTCATCGAACTAAATCTCACCCATTGATAAATTAAAGAAATAAATATCAAATATATGTGCTTGTTATTATATTAGGATTAAGAGCACACACTTCCATAATAACTGAGGTATTTGTTCCTTTATAAAGTCAGTATAAAAGAAACAACCTCAAATGGTCCTACTCAATACACTCTAAGTGTACTAGTGTAATTATATAGTCAAGATAAACTAATTCCTAATTACACTACGACCTTCCAATGGTTTGTTCCTTTCCATTTTGGTCGTGAGCTACTGTTTATAATTTATAAGGTACTGATAACATCATCTTCTATATGTGACACCACATACTATGTTATCTACAATATAAATTAATTGAACAACTACAAACAAATGTAGATAAATTGACCAAATGTGATTCTTTATTCAACATAAATGTTTACAAAAGCTTAGGCTTTCAGTATACACTCCAACAGTGTTCGCTTGGTCAACACATGAGCTTCCGGACATCTCGCCAAGCGTAGCTCAACATGAGCTTTATACCCGCCCGGATGCTCGGCTAGTAAAACAGAGGAAGATGGATTTCAGTGCCGAGCAGAATCAAATTATCCGGGAGTAAGTAGAGAAATTACTGGAAGCCGACCACATCCATGAGGTGCAATTTTCGAGCTGGCTTGCCAATGTCGTGTTGGTCTCCAAGCCGAGGAACAAGTGACGAGTCTGCATCGACTTCCACGATCTGAACAAAGCTTGCCCGAAGGACTTCTATCTGTTGCCTTGAATTTATTAAATGGTGGACTCCACGATAGGCTGTGAATTGATCTGCATGCTCGATATGTACCAGGGCTACCACTAGGTGCCACTCACTCGTGAAGATCAAGAAAAGGTCAGCTTTATTACGACCGATGGGACATACTGCTACAACATCATGCCGTTCGGACTGAAGAACGTCGGCACCACTTATTAGAGATTAATGAATAAGGTGTTCCGATGGCAGACCGATCGTAACATAGAGGTATACGTCGATGAAATCCTGATAAAATCTCTCTGAGTCGCTGAGGCGCAGATATCGAAGACACCTGTCGAACTCTAAGGGCATATGGATTTAAGTTGAATCCAAACAAATGTCTATTTGGAGTAAAGAGTGACCGCTTCCTTGGATACATCGTCACAGAATGGGGGATCGAGGCAAATCCAAGTAAGGTGAGGGCATTGCGAGACATGCCCTTGTTGTGCAACTTGAAGGAGGTCTAACGGTTGACCAGATGGATCACCACATTATCAAGGCTCATCTCCAAGTCGTCCGACTAGAGTCACCCATTCTTCAAGGTGTTGCTTCGTACGATGAAGTTCCAGTGGGACACGGAGTGCGACAAGGCTTTGGAGCAGCATAAGGAGTACCTCACCTCTCTTCATGTATTGACAAAATCCAACGTCGGCGAGACACTCTGGATTTATTTGTCATTCTTGAAATATGCAGTTATCTCGGCGTTGGTATGAAAAAATGGCTGTGAGCAATTTCTGGTGTACTTTCTAAGTCATATATTAAAAGACGTAGAACCTGCTACACCGGTTTCAAAAAATTAACGTGCATGCTAGTGCTCGCCATTCAGAAGCTTCACCCATACTTTCTCTCACATCCAATCATTGTAATGACCAACAACGCATTAGGGAGAGTCCTCCTTAACTCAGAATCATCCAGACAGCTGATCAAATGGACCACCGAGCTGAACGAATTTGACATACAATATCAACCATGAATGACGATCAAAGCACAAACCTTGGCTAATTTTGTTACCGAGATCTAGAACGCCGAGCCTAATGTGACTTGGAAGATCTATGTAGATGGTTCATCCACCCGACAAGGAAGCTGGATTGATATCCTCTTAATTTTGCCATTTTGAGTGTACATTATTGATTCGCTTATTTGCTATATAATAAAGGACAGAGGAAACCTGGATATATTGGCTGGATTAGGAGTGTTTGAAGCCACAAGGGTCCTCATCAACTCAGATTCTCAATTGGCAACTCAGACTCTGGGCATGTTCTAGATAAGTAACGCGCTCGACCTTAATCTTTTCGAGAAGTTGAAGGCAAACTTCAAGAAATAGTTGTACGTCGAACTGGTCCATTGTGATGGCTAAGTTAGCTAGTTTAATATCAATCATCATTGATAGGCCAGTGATCAACAAGTCTCACGGTGGCACACATCGATGTGGATGGACGGGATAGAGTTCCGGATAGGAGATGTCAGAGTAGTTCCTCGGTTGCCACGTCAACCGATTGTTAGAATTCGAGAGATGTCCCAAGGCAATCGCCTTATGATTTTTTTCTATTTATTTGATTAGTATAGATTCACTATTTGAGTACATATTATATGTTTGATTATCTTAAACTCATTTACTGAATGCCCGTAATATAATTCATAGCATGAGAGAATTTTTGATTGGATCGTAACTAGTGATTATCTCTACATGTGCAATTATGAATATATTGAAATCTCCCTAGTCTTTAAATTGATGCATTCGGACATCATCAATTCCGTAAGACTAGCACGAGTTATACTCCTTGGTTCGGCCAAGCAGCTATTTTCTCACTGGCTGGAGACATTGGAATGTCGAGAGTTAAACGTGGATACTGGTTTTGGTAACTAGTTCATTGGAGTGACTCGCTGTAAGACTTCATATGATTCTCTACATATATATAGATATGTCTGTGAAGTTTTTACTGTAGCATGAGTGTAAGTTTCCTTCAACTTGAGGTATACGAGAAATCTTGGTCGTGGAGACTTATACTTTGACATCTTAAGCAAGCATTTCATTGAGGTATGGACCCGGGATGATTGGTTATAAGTTGAAGTGTCCGAAGGTGTTTGGATAGCCCATAGAGGATTCACTGTCCTTGCAAGGAGACATATAACATATAGCCACTCGTTAGGATTATTACTCAAAGTCTTTGGCCAAAGCATTACATATTAAGAATACAAGATTCTTGTATACATGTACGAGTAATTTGAATCTATAGAACGAGGAAGTATTATTTGGGCTAGATGTGAAGTAGTCAGCCTAGTGGGGACAAGACACATAGATCATGTCCTGAACCAAGTAGGTATAAGATGAGTGAAAGGAACGAGACATGACTCACTATAGCTACTGAAGGGTTTAGAAATAATTTTAAGACCAATTATGTTTTTCTGACTAATTGGGGATCATGATGTACTACTAGGTATCACTTATGATCGTTCTATAATTAAATAGTTAATTATGGGCGACTAAGAAAAAACGAGAACTTATTGGGTCACAAGCACTAATGAGTCTCTAAAAGACGTAAAACAAGTTAAAAAAATAGGATTCTTAGATTATGGGATAAATGTTTGGTTGAACCATACATAAGACAAATATGGAAATATTTATCATAATGGAAGCATGGATAGGCCATATCTCTTATGGAAGAATTAGATCATATTTGGTTTAATCATGAATTAGTCATGAACCAATTTGGTTTAGCTGTGAACCAAACTAAGGGGTTAATGGGCTAATTTTTGGTTAAGGGATAATAGATTGTATTTGGGTTTTCTAATCCAACTCATTAATGAGGGCTATATATTGATATTGTTGAGAGAAAATTAGACACATGAGATCATTAATTGGCTTGTAAGGTTTTTGGAAAATCTTAACCCAATTTCTCTTCTACTCTCCCTCTCCCCTCTCTCTTTTGTTAGAGTGTATACTAAAAGCCTAGCTTTTGTAAACATTTATTTTTGAAATAAAAGAATCACATTGGTCAATATCTGCATTAATTTGTTAAATATAATTGTTCAATTAATTTATATAGTAGATAACATGTGGTGTCAAACCATTAATTAGATATGTCATACATTCTCTATAAATTATAATAATATTAATAAATATGAAAAACAAAAATATTATCATTTAGTATTGATTAGTTTATCTTGACTAATAAATTACACTGATACACTTTAAGTGTATTGAGTAGGATCATTTAGGTAAGTTCTTTTTATACTGACCTAGTAAAAGAACTAGACTTTAGTTATTATGGAAGTGTGTGCTCTTAATCCTAATATAATAAACAAGCACATATATTTAATATTTATTTCTTTGACTTATCAAAGGGTGAGGTTTAGCTCGATAAATCAATATGCCCGATAAGTTGGGAAATGATATTACTTATAGTGTGTGTTGTTGATTATAGAAGAAATCTGTGTCTTAGTTATCTAGGTTGAGAATATCCACAAGAGGAGATCATAAGGATTGTCATGTTAAACCCTGCAGGTGGACTTAGTCCGACATGATAATAAAGTTGAGTGGTACTACTCTTGGAGCTAGATATTAATTAAGTGAATTGTCAGTAGCTTACTTAATTAGTGGACATTCGTAATCTTAAACACAGGGAGACTAACACACTCATGATAAGAAGGAGCCCATAATGTAATTTGGGATTGGTGCGGTAGTGCGGTAATAACTCTCTAGTGGAATGAGTTATTATCGATGAACTTGAGCTGTGTGTTCGGGGCGAGCACGGGATACTCAAGCTCATCGGAAGGCCAAAATCAATTTCTCCTCTAGGTCCCTGTCGTAGCCTCATTATAACCTTAAGTCCATCCAAAGAAAGGTCCATCTTGGTGTCCAAGAAGGGGGCCGGTCCATTGCTTGGTGACCAAGCAATGGCCGGCCACATCTCCTCTTAAAGGGCCAACCACAATATTTAAAGAAGGAGGGTTGTTTTTGATTTTTTAAAATCTTCTCTTTGTAGAAAACTATAAGTTTTAAAAGAGAGATTTTAATTTTAAAAACTTTCCTTTTTTGAATTTGGTCACATGTTTAATAGAGAGTTTTAAAAGTTTTAAAACTTTCCTTTTTTAACCATCCTCATGGTTTAAGAAAAAAAGGAGGAAGATAAGTTTTAAAATTAAAATTTTCTATCATCATGTTAAAAAAAAATTTATAAGAGAAGTTTTAAATTTTAAAACATGGTTTTAATTTTTTAAAACTTTCCTTTTTTAACTCTAGGAAAGAGAGCTTGTAAAAGTTTATAAGAGTTTTTTCTTCTTGTAAAATTATATAAATTTTTTTTTATTTTTTTCTTTCCTAAATATGGTGGTCGGCCACCTTGCTTGGTGCCCAAGCAAGGGGCCGACCAAACTCAATCCTAAATCAAATAGGATTGATCACAACCATTGATTTGGTGATTGATTCAATCAAGAGGAAAGAAAAGGAAAAATTAAAAGGGAAAAGGAAAAACTCTTGGATGATTTTATTTTTTGTAAAAAGTTTTTCTTTATTTGCCTTGGGCAAGTAATATAAAAGAAGGGGTGAGGGGGCTTCATGAGACACAACTCTTATTCTTTGGCTTGGAGACTCTCTTGGTGGCCGACCCCTCTCTCCCTCTCTTCTCCCTTTGCTCTCTTTTCTATTGTGGTGGTGGTGGTTGAATATTACAAGGAGGAGAAGCTCTTTTGGGTGGTGTTCATCTTGGAGGATCGTCACCCACACGACGTCCAAGGCGAGGCGAGGAATACGGCAGAAGATCTCGAGGTCATTAGCTTCCGCATCATACTAGTTATTTTTCTTTGTAAGAATTCTAAATACAAGAGGCAATTAGATCTAGTTTTTCGAATTTATTTTTCGAGTTTGTGTTTTCTTCTTTTTCGAATTTGTGATTCGATTGTTATTTTTGGTTAACCTAGAGTTATTTAAGGAAATTAAATATTAGCTTTCCTTAAAAGGCTTTGTCTAGGCGGTGGTGATTGCTCTCATATCCAAGAAGGCCATGTGCCTCGCCATGCAGTTCTGGAAGCCAATTTTGGAAATTAATATTTAATGAAATTAATAACTTAGGTAGATTTGAATCAATAATGTTAAGTTTCGCTTGTGATTCAAATCTAAACCACTAAGAACAGATAAGTTAAATTTGGAATCAATGATGTTAAGTTCCATCTGCGATTCCTAATTTAACTTCTAAAGAACACAATAGGTTATTTAAGGAAAGGTTCGACACTTATACAAAATTTTTTGTACAGTGGAAGTGATACGTTCTCCTAGGACTAACCAACAATTGGTATCAGAGCTAGGGTTTGCCTCTGTGTGTTTAGAATTCAAATAGGTTATGCACATGTCATACATAATTTAGACAGGATAATAGTATGATGTGCTAACTCTTTGGTTGCAGGCTCCAACTATTATGACTTATTTAGATATTGTGAGTGATTGAACCCTTGGACATGTCAAGGGCATTATTTTGTGTACATGATTGTATGTATCAAATACAGCAGGAGCTGTATTATTTTTAGAATTTTATTTTTTGTTCGATCTAGAATACATGTACATTCCCTCGTGGAATATAGGATCGATATATGTAAAATTCTATTTTTGTCGCGGATCGGATTCTTGCGAGGCGTGGTACTTTTGGAGCACCAGAGGCGCAGTGGAATAAGAAGCAAGATGGACGCGACGACTCGACCTGATGGCGGTGGCTATAGATGGCAGCAGCTAGGGTTGAAGCATACTGAAGACAGTGAAGGAAAAGGTCATAATAGTTGAAAAATTAATTTCCAAATTTATTGTTTTTATTTACTGTGATGTTATGTGCATGTGATGTATGCTAGCATAGGTTAAAATCCCCATTTTTAAATAACTAAGTGGGAGAGGGATTTTAATAAATCTCATGATCTCCATTACTGGTTTGTAAGTGATGCAACAAGCTTGCGTGTTGGCTCTGAGTGCCTCCCTCCACAACGGATGGGGTTGTTGCAGATCACTAGATCAAACTTCCTTTTATGGATGGTTATAGGAAATTATTTAGGAGCGTGTGATCTTCTCCAACTGAAGGGGCACAATCCTATTTAATGGACTTAGTATCAAGTAATGGTATACACTTAAACGCACTCAATAGTATCCTCCCCAACGGAGTCACTGCTATTGTTTTGTGTGACCAAAGTGAAACCAACTATTAATTTTATTTGTCATAAAGTTAGGATGACGAGATAATAAAATTAATAGGTCACACCCTCTTACAAATGTTGAATTTGTATACGTCCACACTAACGTGACATGCAATATTCACGGTGATTTGAGGTGTTGGTTAATTTAAAATAGTATTGTTTGAGGAATCAATATTATTCTAAATTTAGAGTCTTCACCAAAGTTTATTTTTGTGATTCTTAGGATGACTTTCAACCCACTGGCCATTATACTGAAAGAGAACAAACTTACTAGTCCCAACTATATTGATTAGAAAAGAAACTTGGACATTGTTCTTACTGCTAAAAGCTATAAGTTTGTACTGACTGAGGCTTATCCTAATGCACCTGACGGTGACTCTACCCCAGAGGAGATTGAGTATCATAAGAAATGGGTAAAAGCTGATGAGATGACCCGGTGTTACATTTTGACATCAATGTCAAATGTATTACAACATCAGCATCAAGATTTACTAACAACTTATGATATAATAAACAATCTCAAAGAACTCTTTGGGCACCAGAGTCGGACTGCTAGGCAAGAGGCAATGAGAAAGCTAATGACAACCACCATGTCTGAGGGGACACCCGTAAGGGATCATATCCTCAAAATGATGGCATATCTGAACGAAATACAAGTTCTTGGAGGAGAAATCAATCGGGAAACTCAGGTCGATATAATTCTCCAAACACTACCAAGAAGTTTTGAGCAGTTCCGCCTGAACTATAACATAAACAAAAGAGAGTATACGTTGGCGGAACTTCTGACAAAACTACAGGCAGCAGAAGGAATATTTCGTCACAGTTCTCAAATTCACTATGCTGAAAATGATTCTACTTCTAAGTCAAAAGGCAAGAAGAAGAAGAAACAGGTCTTTTCAGCAAAGAAGGTGAATAAACCTCAGGGTACAGGACAGAAAGCTGGAATGAAGAAGCCGAAGGGCAAGTGCTTCATCTGCAAGCAGTCTGGACATTTGAAAGTAGACTGTCCTCGTAGGAATCAGAACAATAAAGGTATATCTCATACTCTAGTAGTTGAAACATGTTTAGCGGTGCTATCTACCAGCACCTGGTGTGTAGATACGGGAGTCACTGATCATGTCTGCAATTCTTTGCAGGGGTTCCAGAAAACCCGACGACTATTTGATGGAGAGATAACCGTCTACATGGGCAATGCTACTAAGGCGGCGGCTGTTGCAGTGGGAGATGTCTACTTATCTTTTGATAGGAATAAAATTTTGATTTTAAAAAATTGTCTTTATGTACCCAGTTTTAGAAAGAATTTAATTTCAGTTTCTAAACTATATTTGGATGGATATTCTGTTTCCTTTAGTAACAATGTCGTTATAAAGAGAAATAAGGTGATTATCTGTTCTGGTGCATTGGTTGGCAATTTATACACTTTAAATCCGATTTCTCCCACAAAGCAAAATATGAAAATTAATAACACAACTTCTAACTCTAATAAGAGAAAAGAACCTTCGGAAATGAACCAAACGTATCTTTGGCATCTAAGGCTTAGTCATATTAACTTAAGTAGGATTCAAAGGCTTATAGCCGATGGACTTTTGGGTTCATTAGAGTTGGAAAACTTTCCAACATGTGAATCCTACTTGGAAGGTAAAATGACCAAGAGACCTTTTAAGGCCAAGGGGTATAGAGCCAAAGATGCGTTAGAACTGGTTCATTCTGATTTGTGTGGTCCTATGTCTATCAAGGCAAGAGATGGTTATGAATACTTCGTCTCCTTTATAGACGATTATTCAAGATACGGATACATTTACCTGATGCGCCACAAGTCTGAATGCTTTGACAAGTTCAAAAAATATAGGGCTGATATGGAGAAACGTCTTGGTAAAAGTATCAAGACACTACGGTCTGACCGTGGTGGCGAATACCTCTTTGGAGAGTTTAGGAATTACTTATCAGAAGTCAGGATTCAATCCCAATTGTCTGCACTTGGTACACCCCAACAGAATAGTGTGGCAGAACGAAGGAATAAGACTCTTATGAAAATGGTTAGATCGATGATGAGTTATTCAAAATTACCAAATTCATTTTGGGGATATGCTCTGGAAACAGCAGTGTACATTCTGAATATGGTACCTTCTAAAACAGTTTCTTCTACTCCCATGGAATTATAGAATGAGCGAAAGCCTAGTCTGAATCATATCCAGATATGGGGTAGTCCAGCACATGTGCTGAAGGGAGATACTGACAAGTTGGAATCACGTACAGAAGTTTGTCTGTTATGGGATATCCTAAGGGAACGAAATGTGGTTTGTTTTATAATCCTAAAAATCAGAAGATCATTGTTAGCACCAATGCTCAATTTTTAGAAGTAGATTATGTAATGAACCATAAGCCCATGAGTGAAATAGTTCTAGAAAAAATTAGAGAGGACACTTCTACTTTAGTACCAACAGTACAAGATGAAGTACCACAAGAAACTGCAACACGAGTCACACATAATACACAACCAGAGATAGTGTCTCGTCGTAGTGGGAGGGTTGTGAGGCAACCTGAGAGATTCATGTTTTTGGGAGAGTCTTTGGACTTGATCCCAGGTAAACATGAACCTGATCCCCGAACATATAACAAAGCACTCCAAGATATAGATGCAGTATCTTGGCAAAAGGTAATGAATTCCGAAATAGAATCTATGTATTCTAATAAAGTCTGGGAACTTGTAAAACCACCTGATGGTGTAAAAACTATTGGATGCAAATGGATCTACAAAAGGAAAAGAGAGATAGATGGAAAGGTAGAAACCTTCAAAGCAAAGCTTGTTGCGAAAGGGTATACTCAGAAAGAGGGAATCGATTATGAGGAGACTTTTTCATCGGTAGCCATGCTTAAGTCTATCCGAATATTCTTATCTATTGCCGCTCATATGGATTATTAGATTTGGCAAATGGATGTCAAGACAGCTTTCTTTAATGGAAGTCTTGAAGAAAACATCCATATGAAGCAACCAGAAGGGTTCATTGAAAAGGGCAAAGAGCATCTAGTGTCCAAGCTCAATCTGTCCATTTATGGATTGAAGCAAGTTTCAAGATCTTGGAACATCCGATTTAATGAAGTAATCCAATCATATGAATTTATTCAGTGTTCGGATGAGTCTTGTGTATATAAGAAGTGTAACGGAAACGTGGTGGTATTTCTTGTACTATACGTAGATGATATTTTGTTAATTGACAACAATGTCAAGGTATTATCAGACGTAAGGGTATGGTTGTCCAAACAATTTGATATGAAGGACTTAGGAGAATGTGCACACATTCTTGGGATCAAAGTTATAAGGGATCGCAAGAAAAGAATGTGGTGCCTATCCCAAGCTTTTTATATAGATACAATCCTTACTCATTTTAGCATGCAAAACTCCAAGAAAGGTTTCTTACCTTTTAGGCATGGAGTAGCTTTATCTAAAGAGATGTCTCTGAAGACATCAAAGGAGATAGAGGACATGAAGGCAGTTCCTTGTGCCTCGACTGTAGGAAGCCTTATGTATGCAATGCTATGTATGAGACCTGATATCTATTTTACCGTGGGCATGGTTAGCAGATATCAGAGTAACCCTGGACAAGGATATTGGACTGTGGTAAAGCATATATTAAAGTACCTGAGAAGGACTAGAGATTATATGCTAGTTTACCAAGAAAACGATTTGCTCCCTGTGGGTTACACGGATTCAGATTTCCAATCAGATAGGGACAATAGTAAGTCTACGTCAGGCTATGTGTTTACTCTAGGAGGTGGAGTCATTGCATGGAGGAGTGTTAAGCAGAAATGCGTCTCGGACTCAACCATGGAAGCTGAGTATGTGGCAGCCTCTGAGGTAGTCAAAGAAGCTGTATGGCTCAGGAACTTTCTAATGGACTTAGATGTGATTCCTGGTTTGCCCAAGATCATCATAATTTATTGTGATAATAGCGGTACAGTTACAAACTCGAAGGAACCACGAGCCCATAAGGCAAGTAAACATATAGAGCGCAAGTACCACCTGATACGAGACATCGTCAAGAAAGGAGAAGTTGTCGTCGCCAAGATTGCATCAGTGGATAACCTGGCAGATCCTTTCACTAAGGCCCTTCTGGCGAAAGCTTTTGATCAGCATGTGGAGGGGATGAGAATCAGATGTATAGCAACAGATATGACAGCTTAGTCTTTTAGTATAACTGGGAGATTGTTGGAGTGTATACTAAAAGCCTAGCTTTTGTAAACATTTATTTTTTAAATAAAAGAATCATATTGGTCAATATCTATATTTATTTGTTAAATGTAATTGTTCAATTAATTTATATAGTAGATAACATGGAGTGTGGTGTCACACTCAGAAGATCATGTTGTCGGTTCTCTATAAATTAAAAACAGTTGCTCACGACTAAGATGGAAAGGAACAAACCATCAGAATAGTCGTAGTGTATTAAGTATTAGTTTATCTTGACTAATAAATTACACTGATACACTTTAACTGTATTGAGTAAGATCATTTATGTAAGTTCTTTTTGTACTGACCTAGTAAAAGAACTAGACCTTAGTTATTATGGAAGTGTGTGCTCTTAATCCTAATATAATAACAAGCACATATATTTAATATTTATTTCTTTGACTTATCAAAGGGTGAGGTTTAGCTCGATAAATCAATATGCCTGATAAGTTGGGAAATGATGTTACTTATAGTGTGTGTTGTTGATTATAGAAGAAATATGTGTCCTAGTTATCTAGGTTGAGAATGCCCCCAAGAGGAGCTCATTAGAATTGCCATGTTAAACCTTGCAGGTGGACTTAGTCCGACATGACAATAAAGTTGAGTGGTACTACTCTTGGAGCTAGATATTAATTAAGTGAGTTGTCAGTAACTTACTTAATTAGTGGACATTCGTAATCTTAAACACAGGGAGACTAACACACTCATGATAAGAAGGAGCTCATAATGTAATTTGGGATTGGTGCGGTAGTGCGGTAATAACTCTCTAGTGGAATGAGTTATTATCGATGAACTTGAGCTGTGTGTTCGGGGCGAGCACGGGATACTCAAGCTCATCGGAAGGCCAAAATCAATTTCTCCTCTAGGTCCCTATCGTAGCCTCATTATAGCCTTAACTCCATCCAAAGAAAGGTCCATCTTGGTGTCCAAGAAGGGGGCCGGTCCATTGCTTGGTGACCAAGCAATGGCCGGCCACATCTCCTCTTAAAGGGCCAACCCTATTGCTTGGTGACCAAGCTAGTAGGGGCCGACCACAATATTTAAAGAAGGAGGGTTGTTTTTGATTTTTTAAAATCTTCTCTTTGTAGAAAACTATAAGTTTTAAAAGAGAGATTTTAATTTTAAAAACTTTCCTTATTTGAATTTGGTCACATGTTTAATAGAGAGTTTTAAAAGTTTTAAAACTTTCCTTTTTTAACCATCCTCATGGTTTAAGAAAAAAAGGAGGAAGATAAGTTTTAAAATTAAAATTTTCTATCATCATGTTAAAAAAAAAATTTATAAGAGAAGTTTTAAATTTTAAAACATGGTTTTAATTTTTTAAAATTTTCCTTTTTTAACTCTAGGAAAGAGAGCTTGTAAATTTTATAAGAGTTTTTTCTTCTTGTAAAATTTTATAAAAAAAATTATTTTTTCTTTCCTAAATATGGTGGCCGACCACCTTGCTTGGTGCCCAAGCAAGGGGTCGGCCAAACTCAATCCTAAACCAAATAGGATTGGTGATTGATTCAATCAAGAGGAAAGAAAAGGAAAAATTAAAAGGGAAAAGAAAAAACTCTTGGATGATTTTATTTTTTGTAAAAAGTTTTTCCTTATTTGCCTTGGGCAAGTAATATAAAAGAAGGGGTGGGGGGCTTCATGAGACACAACTCTTATTCTTTGGCTTGGAGGCTCTCTTGGTGGTCGGCCCCTCTCTCCCTCTCTTCTCCCTTTGCTCTCTTTTCTATTGTGGTGGTGGTGGCCGAATATTACAAGGAGGAGAAGCTCTTTTGGGTGGTGTTCATCTTGTAGGATCGTCGCCCACACGACGTCCAAGGCGAGGCAAGAAATATGGCAGAAGATCTCGAGGTCATTAGCTTACAAAGAGAAGGTATAACTAGTAATTTTCTTCCGAATCATACTAGTTATTTTTCTTTGTAAGAATTCTAAATACAAGAGGCAATTAGATCTAGTTTTTCGAATTTATTTTTCGAGTTTGTGTTTTCTTCTTTTTCGAATTTGTGATTCGATTGTTCTTTTTGGTTAACCTAGAGTTATTTAAGGAAATTAAATTTTAGCTTTCCTTAAAAGGCTTTGTCTAGGCGGTGGTGATTGCTCCCATATCCAAGAAGGTCATGTGCCTCGCCATGCAGTCCTGGAAGCCAATTTTGGAAATTAATATTTAATGAAATTAATAACTTAGGTAGATTTGAATCAATAGTGTTAAATTCCGCTTACGATTCAAATCTAAACCACTAAGAACAGATAAGTTAAATTTGGAATCAATGATGTTAAGTTCCGTCTGTGATTCCTAATTTAACTTCTAAAGAACACAACAGGTTATTTAAGGAAAGGTTCGACACTTGTACAAAAAATTTTGTACAGTGGAACTGGTACATTTTCCTAGGACTAACCAACATCTTTGTCGCTGCTAACAAGGGGAAGCCCTTCCCCTTGTTGCCGTGACCACCACAAGGAAGAAATCTCTTCGTTGTGTGCTTCTCTTCCTCTTCCTCTTCCTCTTGATCCCTCTTATTCACTCGTGGCTAGTAACTTCCGAAGGAGAGTCTTATACTCAAAGAGTTATTTTGAGGAGCTCGGCGTGGATACGAATAGAGGCAAGGTTCGCCAACGTCGCTACGGTTGATACCCTTCTCTTTACAGGTTATCCGTTAGGTACACCTAGCGTAAATTTACTTTCCATAAAAATTTAATTATATGATCATTTTTGGCATGTTGTATCCTTGTATACGTGTGGTGCGAGTGATGTAATAATTTAAGAATTATTATTTTTTATTTTCCGCTGCGCATGTTTACGAAACATGTTTTAAAACGCATCACATCGGGCATACCCCAACAGTGGCATCATAACTTGATCGTGCTTCGACATGATCGTAAAATTATTTTACAATTCGTAATTTGTGTTCTAATTAATTTTAAAATTTTTCTGGAATTATTAAGATTTTTCTATTTTTGGAAAGTTTCCTAAATTGTTAGGAAATTCCATTTTTAGAAAGTTTCTGATATAATTTTAGAAAATTAAATTTAAAAATATTCGGTTAATTTTAAAATTATCATTTCTAAATTTTTAAGAAATATTCTATTTTTAGAAAATTTCCTAATTTGTTAAGTAATACCAAATATGGAAAGATTTTGATTTTTTTTTTAAAAAATCCAGATCAAGATATTCTAAATTTAATTATAGAATTAATCTTTTCTAGAATTTTTGGATTTATTAAAATATTCTATTTTTTAAAAGTCTCCTAAATGGTTAGGAAATATTAAATTTGGAAAGATTTAAAAAATCATAAAAAATCCAGATTTGAGATATTCTAAATTAAATTATAGCATTAGTATTTTCTGAAATTTTTAGATTTATTAAAATATTCCATGTTTTGGAAAGTTTCTTAAATTTTTAGAAAATACCAAATTTGAAAAGATTTAAAAATCATAAAAAATCCAGGAATATGAATTATTCTATAATAAATTAATAAATATTAATTATTTATTTCCTAAATGGTTAGAAAATTAATTTAAAAATTTATTTCTAAAGTAATTAAAGATTCTAGATGAGATATGTTAATTAAATTTGAAAATTGGTTTCCTAATTTGATTAGATAAATATTGATTTATTAAAAATCTGATTTATAACATATTTTTATTTCTAAAATAGAATTATTGTAAATTTATGCCATGAACATACCATATTATATACCATGTAGATACATTAATTATGACATGATTAGATTTTGCCAAGCGTGTGATGTGATTAGATCTTACCATATATATGATGTGTCATGCTATACCATGTGTGTAATGTGTCATGCCATCATTTATTCCATGCATATGATGTGTCATGTCATCATTAATGTCATGCGTGTAATGTCATGTAGATAGAATTTTGCATGATGTATATGATACTTAAATCCCTTACTCAATATTAAAACCTACATCTTCCGTTAATATGGTAACAACCAGAGTTTGAGTTCTTGTTTGAGTTGTTGGTGAAAGTCAAGCTCAACTTGAAATTAAATATGTTCAAACCATAAAGATGCAATCTCATGATTAACTGACTGGTTTTAAACTTGAAGTGTTGATTTGTTGTGCCAAAGCCATGATCAATGTGAATATAGGTGAAGTTGGGTGATGTGCATTTACTGTATACTTGTTAATGTGTTAACAACCCAATGTTTATACTAAGATCAATTAGTTGCTAGGATAATGTGATAGTTGCATATAAGTGATATGTAATCGATAAATATGTTATCTACCGTTATAGCTAAGAATAGCTTGTTGGCAAAAGTCAAGGTTATTCTTATTTATGGTGGATATCAACCTACTTGGAGAAAACCTACCATCTCCCGAATTCAAAATAAGAGTATTTGAATTTGATAAATAAGTAGTCTTTTATGTAAAATGTTTACATAAATAAAATTATGTCTCTTATACATTCTCATTTTTGTATTTCTTGGTTAATCATTTAATTATGACTTCTGTTAATCTGCGTTTGATTTTGGATTCGAACAAATTGACTGGGCCGAACTTCTTGGACTGGTTTCGAAATTTGAGAATTGTTCTCAAATATGAGAAGCTAGCTTATGTCCTTGATTAGCCTCTTCCCACCAATCTTGATGCTGATACAACTACGAACCAACTGTTGGTCCTTCAGAAACATAAGGATGATTCTGTACTTGCTAGTTACATCATGCTAGCCGCTATGACTCCTGAATTACAGAAATAACATGAGCATTTGGATGCTTATGATATTGTCTATCATCTTCGTGAGCTATTTGATGAGCAAGCTAGATCCAAAAAGTTTGAGGTCTCAAAGCTTCTCTTTTGCTCAAAGATGCAGGAGGGTTCGTTTGCATTACAATACGTATTAAAGATGAACGGTTACATAGAACATTTAGCATCACTCAATTTTACAATGGATCATGAGTTAAGTATTGACTTAATTCTACATAGTTTACTAAAAATTCATTCACAATTTGTGATAAACTATCAGATGAACAATTTAGAATAGACCATCCTCGAGATGATAAATATGTTCAAGACTGTGTAGTCTTTTATTAAGGGTGAACAGAAAATTGTGATGTTAATAGACTCCTCCAAGAAAGGTTCTAAGAGGAAACCAAAACATCAGGCTAAAAGGAAGAGCAAAAAGGCCAAGACAATAGAACCGCCATAAAAGGGACCATGCCATCATTGTGGCAAGATGGGACACTGGTGAAGAAACTGCAAGATTTATCTTGAAACCATGAAGAAGAATAAGGCATCCAATGCCCCATCCTCTTCAGGTATTTTCATTATTGATCGTCATGCTATTTTCTCAGACACTTGGATATTGGATACTGGGTGTGACTCATATATATGTAATGACATACAAGAGTTAAGAAATAGCAGAAGACTCATCAAGGGAGAAACAAGTCTACGAGTTGAGAATGGAGGAAAGGTTGCAGTCACCATCGGAACATACTTGTTAAAGCTTCCTAGTGGACTTGTTTTAGAACTAGATAATTGTTATTTTGTTCCAACATTAATAAAGAACATTGTTTCTATTTCTTGCTTAAATAGAAAAGGTTTCCATTTAACTTTTAGTAACAATTATTTTCATATAACCTTAAATGACGTTTTTATGGCACTGGAACTTTATGCAATAACATCTACGCGTTAAATATATCTAGTGATGCACTCAATATCGAAAAGAGCAATAAACGCACCCGAATAGATAATCAATTAATCTCTTACTCGTGACATTATCGCCTTGGCCATATAAGCAAGAAACGCATGCCCGAATTGCAAAAGATTCTCGAATAATTTGAGTTAGATACATTTGATACATGTGATTCATGTTTAAAAGGCAAGATGACAAAGTTACCTTTTTCTCGAAAGGGTGAACGAGTTGATGAGTTACTTGGGCTCGTACATACCGATGTATGTGGACCAATGACAACTCATGCATTAGGAGGTTGTAGTTACTTCATTACTTTCATTGATGACCACTCTCTTTATGGGTATGTGTATATAATGAAACACAAGTCTGAAGCCTTTAAAAAGTTTAGATAATTCAAAAGTGAAGTAGAGAAACAACTTGGTAAAAATATTAAGATACTTCAATCCGATCAAGGTGGTGAATATTTATTTAAGCCAAGAGTTTCTAGATTATTTAAGGGATAATGATATATTGTCTCAATGGACTCCGTCTTATACGCCACAACATAATGGTGTATTGGAAAGGCGTAATCAAACCTTGTTAGGCATGGTTAGATCAATGATGGATCGTGCAGATCTTCCCAAGACCTTTTGGGATTATGCACTCATGACAGCTGTTTATTTGCTAAACAAAATCCCGATGAAGGCAATCTCAATTATTCCACATGAGGTATGAACTAGTGAGAAACCCCTCATATCTTATTTGAAGATATGGGGATGTCCTGCTTATGTGAAGAGGACTATATCAGACAAGTTGGACGCTAAGTTTGATAAGTGTTTATTTATTGGATACCCTAAGGAAACTAAGGGTTACCAATTCTATCACCCTTTAGAACAAAAAGTGTTTGTTTCAAGGCATGCTACCTTCCTAGAGAAAGAATTTCTCTTACAGAAAGAAAGTGGGAGTATGGTTGAACTTGATGAAGTCAAGAGACTCTAATAAACACTACGAGATGCCTAGTCAAGAACCACAACCGATTATGACACAACCTCCTTGTAGATCAGGTAGGACACGCAATATTCCTGAGAGATATGGATTTCCTGTAAGAGAATCGAATGATGTGTTACTCATTGAGGATGAGGAACCTACTAATTATGAAGAGGTTTTGAATAGTTCAGAAAAGGACAAGTGGATTACAACCATGAAGTCAGAAATGTATTTCATGTACGAAAACCAAGTTTGGAACTTGGTGGACCCACCTGAAGGCATTACGCCTATAGGGTGCAAATGGGTTTTCAAGAAGAAAACTGACATGGATGGTAATATTATTACCTACAAGGCAAGGTTGGTAGCGAAAGACTATCATCAAAGGTAAGCCATTGACTATGACGAAATTTTCTCACCTGTGGCCATGCTTAAATTCATTCGGATACTCTTGGCCATATCAACTCATCATGATTATGAGATATGGCAGATGGATGTAAAAATAACTTTCCTTAATGGAAATTTGCTCAAGGATGTGTATATGACACAACCCGAAGGCTTGACATCTGTCAACAAGAATAAAGTATGCAAGTTTTAATGGTCCATTTATGAACTAATGCAAGCATCCAGGAGTTGAAATATCTATTTTGATGAGGCAATCAAACAGTTTGATTTCTCACAAAATCTAGACGAATCTTGTGCATATCAAAAGGTTAGTGGGAGTGTAGTTGTATTCCTAATATTATATGTTGATGACATATTTTTTATAGGAAACAATGTGTCAGTTCTATAGTTAGTTAAAGTTTGGTTGTCCAATATGTTCTCCATGAAAGACATAGGATAAACAATTTACATTCTAGGGATGAAAATCTATAGAGATAGATCGAAAAGGTTGCTTGGTCTTTCACAGTCAACATATATAGACAGAGTGCTAAAATGGTTTAGCATTTCTGAATCCAAGAAAGGTTTCATACCTATGAGGCATGAAATTCAACTTTCAAAGTCTATGTGCCCATGCATAGAAGATAAGAGGATTTGCATAGATAAGATACCTTATGTGTCCGTAATAAGATCTATCATGTATGTTATGTTATGTACAAGACTCGATGTATTATATGCTCTGAGTATTATGAGAAGATACCAGTCTAATCCAGGAATGGATCATTGAGTGGCTGTAAAGATGATCCTTAAGTACTTAAGGAGAACTAAGGATATGTTCTTAGTTTATGGAGATGGTGATATGACCATACGCGGATATACAAATTCTAGTTTCCAGACGGACAAGAATGACTCCAAGTCCCAGTCTGGATTCATATTCATATTAAATGGAGGCGCAGTTAGTTGGAAAAGTTCCAAGCAAAACACTGTTGTAGATTCTACCTGTATGGCGGAATACATTGCAACTTCGCAAGCAGCAAAGGAAGCGGTTTGGATCAAGAAGTTCGTTATTGAACTTAGAGTGGTTCCTTCAATTGTTGAAGCATTACCTGTTTACTGCCACAACACTGGAGCCATTGCGCAAGCAAAGGAACCGAGGTCTCATCAATGATCAAAACATATGCTTCACCGTTATCATCTGATCAGGGAGATCGTTAGTAGGAAAGAAATACAACCTGAGAAAATTCCCACTGAAAGGAATCTAGTGGATCCTTTGACAAAGTCTCTACCACAAATCAAGTTTGAGAGTCATGTCTATGCTTACGGTTTAGGACACTGTGACGATTGGCTTTAGGCCAAGTTGGAGTGTTAGAATTTGAGGGATGTCCTAAGAGAATCGCCTTATGATTTTTCTTCTATTCATTTGATAAGTATAGATTCACTATTTGAGTGCATATTATATGTTTTATTGTCTTAACCTCATTTATTGAATATCCGTAATATAATTCATAGCATGAGAGAATTTTTGATTGGATCGCAACTAGTAATTATCTCTACATGTACAATTATGAATATATTAAAAAAAATTTCCCTAGTCATCGAATTGATGCATTCGGACATCATCAATTCTATAAGACTAGCACGAGTTATACTCCTTGGTTCAGCCAAACAATTATTTTCTCACTGGCTGGAGACATTGGAATGTCGAGAGTTAAACGTGGATACTGGTTATGGTAACTAGTTCATTGGAGTGACTCGCTGTAAGACTTCATATGATTCTCTACATATATATAGATATATTTGTGAAGTTCTTACTGCAGCATGAGTGTAAGTTTCCTTCGACTTGAGGTATACGAGTCATCTTGGTCATGGAGACTTATACTTTGACATCTTAAGCAAGAATCTCATTGAGGTGTGGTTCCGGGATGATTGGGTATAAGTTGAAGTGCCCGAAGGTGTTTGGATAGCCCATAGAGGATTCATCGCTCATTGTGAGGAGACGTATACCCTATGTCCACTCGTTAGGATTATTATTCAAAGTCTTTGGCTGAAGCATCACATGTTAAGAGTGAGAGACTCTTGTACACATGTACGAATAATTTGAATCTGCAGAACAAGGAAGTATTACTTGGGCTAGGTGTGACGTAGTCAGCCTAGTGGGGACAAGACACATAGACCATGTCTTGAACCAAGTGGGTATAAGACGAGTAAAAGAAACGAGACATGACTCACCGTAGCTGCTGAAGAGTTTAGAATTAATTTTAAGAGCAACTATGATTTTTTGACTAATTGGAGATCATGATATACTACTAGGTGCCACTCATGATCTTTCTATAATTAAGTAGCTAAGTATGGACGACCAAGATAAATCGGGAACCTATTAGGTCACAAGCACTAACGAGTCTCTAAAAGACGTAAAATAAGTTAAAGAATATGATTCTTAGATTAAGAAATAAATATTTGGGTGGACCATACATAAGATAAATATGGAAATATTTGTTGCAATGGAAGCGGGATGAGCCACATCTCTTATGGAAGAGTTAGATCATATTTGGTTTAATCATGAATTAGTCATGAACCAACTTGATTTAGTTGTGAATCAAGCTAAGGGGTTAATGGGCTAATTTTTGGTTAAGGGATAATGGGTTGGATTTGGAATTTCTAATCCAACTCATTAATGAGGGCTATATATTGATATGGTTGAGAGGAAATTAGATACATGAGATCATTAATTGGCTGGTAAGGTTTTGAAAAACCTTAACCTAATTTCTCTTCTCCTCTCCCTCTCACCTCTCTCTTTGCTGCCACCAACAAGGGGAAGCCCTTCCCCTTGTTGCCATGACCACCACAAGAAAGAAATCTCTTCTTTGTGTGCTTCTCTTCCTCTTCCTCTTCCTCTTGATCCATCTTCTTTGCTCGTGGCTAGTAACTTTCGAAGAAGAGGCTTGTACTCAAGAAGTTATTTTGAGGAGCTCAGTGTGGATACGAATAGAGGTGAGGTTCAACGTCACTATGGTTGATGCCCTTCTCGTTACAGGTCATCTGTAAGGTACACCTAGCATAAATTTACTTTCTATAAAAATTTATTTGTGCAATCATTTTTTGCATATTGTATCCTTGTATGCATGTGGTGCGTGTGATGTAATAATTTAGGAATTATTTTTATTTTATTTTTCATTGCGCATGTTTATGAAACATGTTTTATCACACACCGCATCAGGCATATCCCAACACCGATCAAGAGGAAGCTCATTTGTTGGGAAAAAAGGCCGACCATTCACCATGATCGAGGATCAGTTATATAAAAGAGCTTTCTCAAGATCGCTGAATAAGTGCGTCAGATCGGAGGACATTGAATACATCTTGCAGGAGGTTCATCAAGACTCCTGCGGTAGTCACCCGAGCGATAGATCACTGGCCCGGAAGATTTTATTGGCGGGATACTTTTGGTTCACATTACAAGATGATGCCGCTCGGACAGCAGCCACTTACTTGTTGTGTCAAAAGTATCATAACATCCCGCATCGACCCACTGAGGAGATGAAAGAGTCCACGGTATCTTGTCCATTCGACCAATAAGGAATGGACATCGTTGGACCATTTCCTATGGTGACCAGACAACGAAGATTTCTACTCGTGGTAGTAGATTATTTTTCAAAATTGGTGGAGGTCGAGTCGCTAGCCAAGATAACTGAGCATATGATCATTAAATTTATATGGCAAAATATCTTGTGTCGATTCGGCATCCCTCGCCGGCTCATCTCAGATAATGGAAGACAGTTTGCAAGACAGAGGCTCAAGGAGTGGCGTGAAGGCTTTGACATTATACAGGCTTTCCCCTTAGTGGCTTATCCCCAGAGTAACGGTCAGGCAAAAGTCACCAACAGGGAAATCCTCAGAGGGTTAAAGTCTCGGGTCGACCATGTTGGAGACAGTTTGACCGATAAACTTCCCAGCGTATTGTGGGCTCATCATACCACACTAAGAGAGACAACCGACACTACCCTATTTCATCTAGTATATGGAGGTGAGGTAGTGGTTCCAGTGGAAGTCGGATTAGAGTCCGACCGAGTGTAACTCTACGATGATGGAAACGCCGAGCGGAGATTCATGGAGCTTGACCTGGTTGATGAAGCGCGGGATAAGGCCACCATCCGACTCATGACGTACAAGTAGTGCATGAAGCAAACCTACAATCAGAGAGTGATCCCAAGGTCATTCCAGGTTGACGACTTGGTGTGGAAGAGAGTGAAGCCGATCAGCAACATCACCAAACTAGAAGCCTCATGGGGAGGACCCTACAGAGTCATTCAGAAGCTCCGCTCGGGAGCCTAGTACCTGCAGGACAAGGACGGGAGAAGGCTCGGATGACCCTAGAGTGTGAACCATCTCTATCCCTATAGGGTCGGGTGAGAGGTACGTGGTTAAATCCAGATAAAATTGTATCAACGTATGTCCTATAAATGCAGGTGAACAATGAATAAAATTCACAAGTTAAAAGTCGAGCGGTGACTATAAACCCTACTCTACGTCAACAGTCGAGCGACGACTATAAATACTAGTCTTCATCAATAGTCGAGCAACGACTATAAACCCTAATCTACGTCAATAGTCGAGTGGCGACTATAAACCCTAGTTTACATCAACAGTTGAGCGGTGACTATAAACCCTCGAGTCTACGACAACAGCCGAACAATGACTATAAACCCGAGATCAAAACTAGGGATAAGTCATGTGGCTGTTAGAGTGTATACTAAAAGTCTAGCTTTTGTATAAACATTTATTTTATAAATAAAGAATAACATTGGTCAAATGTCTACATTTATATGCTAAGTGTAGTTGTTCAATTAATTTATATTGTAGATAACATGGTGTGTGGTGTCACACACAAAAGATCATGTTATCAATTCCTTATAAATTATAAACAATAGTTCATGACTAAGATGGAAAGGAGCAAACCATTAGAATAGTCATAATGTAATTTGGTATTAGTTTATCTTAACTATAAAATTATACTAGTACACTCAGAGTGTATTGAGCTGGACCATTTAAGGTAAGTTCTTTTTATACCGACTGAATAAAAGAACAAGACCTTTGTTATTATGGAAGTGTGTACTCTTAATTCTGATATAATAACAAACACATATATCTAGTATTTATTTTTTTGACTTATCAAAGGGTGTGATTAAGTTCGATAAATCAATAGGCCCGATAAGTTGAGAAATGATATTATTTATAGTGTGTGTTGTTGATTATAGAAGGAAACTGTGTCCTAGTAATCTAGGTTGATGTTGTTCCCAAGAGGAGCTCATAAGGATTGTCATGTAAACCCTGCAGGTGGACTTAGTCCGACATGACGATAAGGTTGAGTGGTACTACTCTTGGAGTTAGATATTAATTAAGTAAGTTGTCAACAACTCATTTAATTAGTGAACATTCTGTATCTTAAACACAGGGAGACTAACACACTCATGATAAGAAGGAGCCCAAAATGTAATTTGGGATTGATGCGGTAGTTCAATAATAATTCTTTAGTGGTATGAATTATTATTGATGAAATTAAGTTGGGTGTTCGGGTGAACACGGGAAGCTTAATTTTATCGGGAGACCAAAACCAATTCCTCCTCTCGGTCCATATCGTAGCCTCTTATTTATAAAGTATTATACCCACCAAATACCCACTTCCTACCCACCCTTAGGTGGCTAGCCAAGCAAGCTTGGAACCCAAGCTTGAGCCGGCCAAGCCAAAAGGCTTGAGCCAAGTAGGGTGGCCGGCCATAGCTTGGAGCCCAAGCTTGGTGTGGTCGGCCATATAAAATAAAAGGATTTTATTTTTAAAATCTTTTCTTATGTAGATACCATGGTTTTAAAAGAGAGTTAAAAATTTAAAACTTTCCTTTTATAGCTTTCTATAAAAGATTAAGTGAAAGGTTTGATATCTTTCCTTATTTGAACTTAAAAGGAAGATTTTAATTTTTGATAAAACTTTCCTTTTTTGTAACCATCTTCATGATTTAAAAGAGAGTTTTAAAATTAAATCTTTCCTATTATAGTTTCTACAAAAAATTAAGAAAAGATTTGATATCTTTCCTTATTTGTAGTTTGAGAGGAAGATTTTAATTTTAAAGAAAACTTTCCTTTTTGGAAATCATCCACATGTTTTAATAAGAGAGATTTTAATTTATAAAATTTCCAATTATAACCAACCATGAAGGAAAAATTAATAGAGAAATTTTTATTTTAAAATTTTAAGAAACAAATAAGGAAGTTTTAATTTTGTGTTTAAAACTTACCTTATTTGGAGCAATTGATGTGGCCGACCATGATAAAGGATTAAAGGAAATTTTAATTAAATGTTCCTTTCATTGGCAAAGAGAATAAGGAAGTTTTTATTAAAACTTTCTTTATTTGCCAAGACTAAGTAATATAAAAGAGAGGGAAGAGGTGCATCACCTAATAACAGATCATCTATTATTCCTCTCTCTTTTCTTCCTTGGTGTGGCCGACCCTAATCATCCTCTCCTCTCTTCTTCTTGTGGCTGAACCATATCATCTCTTGGAGTTCTTATGGTGGCCGAATTTTGCTTGGAGAAAGAGAGAAAAGAGGCTTTGCTCTTGCATCCCTTGGAGCTTGAAGGTTGGTGGCCGAAACTTGCAAGAAGGAAGTTGTCTTGGTGGTTCTCATCTCGGTAGATCATGGCCCACACAACGTCCGAGATAAGAAGAAGAATACAATAGAAGAATAAGAGGTTGTTACTTACAAAAAAAGGTATAACTAGTAATTCTATTCCGCATCATACTAGTTTTCTTTGTATAGATTTTGAAATACCAAATACAAGAGGCATATGATTCTAGGTTTCTAATTTGTGATTCGAGTTTGTGTTCTTTTCTTTTCTTTTTCGATCTTGTGATTTGATTGTTCTTATTGGTTAAACCTAGGGTTAATATAAGGAGATTGAATATTGAATTTCTTTAAAAGGCTTTGTCAAGGAAGTGGTGGATGATCCCATAACCAAGAAGGTCTAGTGTCTCGCCATGTTTAACCTGGAAGCCAATTTTAGAAATAAATATTTAATCAACTTTGTAACATGGATGAACTTGGATTAATAATGTTAAGTATCATTTATGATCCAAGTCTAAACCTCTAAGAACAGATAAGTTAAATTTGGAATAAATAATGTTAAGTTTCGCTTGCGATTCATAATTTAATTTCTAAAGAACACAATAGGTTGTTAGGAATGGTTCAGGACTTGTACAAAATTTTTGTACAGGGGAACCAGTACGATATTCTAAGTATCAACCAATAGTGGCGACTACAAACACCGGTCCTACTGCCGATTGGCGTAAAAGATTCTCGCTAACAAAAACAAGGAGGTTGTTCAGCATACACTGAAACAGGCGGTCCGTCGACTCGTCAACTAGTTACATTGGCGAGCAGAGGTACAAGAATGCATACTTAGAAAATTTTCACAAAATGCTATAAGATTGTTAAGGCGTTAGACAACCCCAAGGTGTCGAACGATGACGCATGGATGAACACTTGTAAAATTTAACATAAGGAAGAAGAGTCGAACGGGCATTCATTCATTAACACTTGGAAGAATTTTTACAGCACGCCTGGAGGGAGTACAAAAGGCGGCTTGAGAAACAGAGAGGAGGTTACTCAAGATAGTCGAGCACGTCGTCCGACAATGACTCAGTTAGCTTTTCTTTGTTTATGATCTTGTTGGTCATCGTGAGAGGGAGATAGCCATCATGCTTCAGCTGTTGGAGAGTCCCATCGATGCCAAAATTGAAGAGGCAAAGCTCCCGATCAGTGAGTCGGTCGTTGAAGGGGTCCGATCGGAGATAATCATGCTTGAAAACTTCAAACCGGCTGGGCTTGGCATCTTGGTAAATTTTGAAGGCCGCTCAGGACACCTCCAACTCGGCTTTCACCGAAGCCAACTAGGAATCCTTAGCGTTGAGCTGGAGCTTAGCATCCGCTTGCTCTTTTGATCGACTCTCTCACTCGGCGACCAGAGCGGGCTCAGACTCTTTCAGATTTTATGCCAGGACCCTAATCTCTTTATTTTTAACCTCTCTATGGCGCGAAGCTTTCGGGTATTGGTGGAGTTGATTTTGGACTCAAAGCTGCTAGCTTGCTTGTTGAGCCGCTCAATTCGTGAGGCCTGCTCGGCACTCTTGTCCCACTTAGCTTGAAGTTGTTTGGAGCTCCTCTCCAGATTGGCCTTCAATTTGGCCATCTCGCCAGTCAGCTTCTCTCCAAGCATGCCCAGGAAGCCTTTGATGGGCCACTCGGAGCGCGCATCTGTTGGACTTCGTGCTCCAAAAAAATTAGCTTTTGGCATATGGCCAGACTCTCAACTTAGAACTGTGGTGGCAATTGTTGGTTAAACCTAAGAAAACGTACCAGTTCCACTGTACAAAATTTTTTGTACAAATGTCGAACCTTTCCTTAAATAACCTATTGTGTTCTTTAGAAGTTAAATAAGGAATCGTAGACGGAATTTAACATCATTGATTCCAAATTTAACTTATCTGTTCTTAATGGTTTAGATTTGAATCGCAAGCGAAACTTAACACTATTGATTTAAATCTACCTAGGTTATTAATTCCATAAATATTAATTTCCAAAATTGGCTTCCAGGACTGCATGGCGTGGCACATGGCCTTCTTGGATATGGGAGCAACCACCACCGCCTAGGCAAAGCCTTTTAAGGAAAGCTAATATGTATTTCCTTAACTAACTCTAGGTTAACCAAAAGGAACAATCGAATCACAAATTCGAAAAAAAAAACAAAAAATCAAAAAATAAATTCGATAAACTAGATCTAATTGTCTCTTGTATTTAGAATTCATACAAAGAAAAATAACTAGTATGATGTGGAAGAAAAATACTAGTTATACCTTCTCTTTGTAAGCTAATGACCTCGAGATCTTCTGCCGTATTCCTCGTCTCGTCTTGGACGTCGTGTGGGCGACGATCCTCCAAGATGAACACCACCCAAAAGCTTCCTCCTTCTTCTTCTAAAATCCGGCCACCACCACCACCAAGGAGAAGAGAGCAAAGGGAGAGGAAGAAGGGAGAGGGCCAGCCACCAAGAGATCACCCAAGCAAAAGAATAAGAGTTGTGTCTCATGAAGCCCCTCACCCATTCTTTTATATTACTTGCCCAAGGCAAATAAGGAAAAACCTTTTACAAAAAATAAAATCATCCAAGAGTTTTTTCTTTTTCCTTTTTATTTTTCCTTTTCTTTCCTCTTGATTGAATCAATCACCAATCAATGGTTATGATCAATCCTATTTGGTTTAGGATTGAATTTAGTTTAATCCTATTGGCTGGCCCTTGCTTGGGCACCAAGCAAGGTGGCCGGCCACAATTAAAAGGAAAGAAAAAATAATTTTTTTAAAAATTTTACAAGAAGAAATCCTCTTATAAAATTTACAAGCTCTTTTTCCTAAAGTATGAGTTAAAAAAGGAAAGTTTCTAAAAACTAAAACCATGTTTTAAAATTTAAAAACTCTCTTATAAAATTTCCTTTTTTAACATGGTGATAGAAAATTTAAATTTTAAAACTTCTTTTCCTCCTTTTTTTTTTCTAAACCATAAGGATGGTTAAAAAAGGAAAGTTTTAAAATCTTTTAAACTCTCTATTTAAACATGTGGCCTAATTCAAATAAGGAAAGTTTTAAAAAATTAAAATATCTCTTTTAAAACTTATAGTTTTCTACAAAGAGAAGATTTTAAAAAATTCAAAACAACCCTCCCTTTTTGAATTATTATGGCCGGCCCCTACAAGCTTAGTCACCAAGCAATGGTCCGACCCCCTTCTTGGACACCAAGAAGAGCCTTACATTTGGATGGACTTGAGGCTATAATGAGGCTATGATAGGGACCTAGAGGAGAAATTAGTTTTGGCCTTCCGATGAACTTGAGTATCCCATGTTCACCCTGAACACACAACTCAAGTTCATCGATAATAACTCATTCCACTAGAGAGTTATTACCGCACTACCGCACCAATCCCAAATTACATTATGGGCTCCTTCTTATCATGAGTGTGTTAGTCTCCCTGTATTTAAGATTACGAATGTCCACTAATTAAGTAAGTTACTGACAACTCACTTAATTAATATCTAGCTCCAAGAGTAGTACCACTCAACTTTATTGTCATGGTGGACTAGGTCCACCTGCAGGGTTTAACATGGTAATCCTTATGAGCTCCTCTTGGGGACATTCTCAACCTAGATAACTAGGACACAGATTCCTTCTATAATCAACAATACATACTATAAGTAATATCATTTCCCAACTTATCGGGCATATTGATTTATCGAGCTAAACCTCACCCTTTGATAAATCAAAGAAATAAATATTAAATATATGTGCTTGCTATTATATTAGGATTAAGAGCACACACTTCCATAATAACTAAGGTTTAGTTCTTTTACTAAGTCAGTATAAAAGAACATACCTAAATGATCCTACTCAATACACTTAAAGTGTATTAGTGTAATTTATTAGTCAAGATAAACTAATACTTAATTACACTACGACTATACTGATAGTTTGTTCCTTTCTATCTTAGTCGTGAGCCACTATTTATAATTTATAAAGCACCGACAACATGATCTTCTGAGTGTGACACCACACTCCATATTATCTACTATATAAATTAATTGAACAATTACATTTAATAAATGCAGATATTGACCAATGTGATTATTTTATTTTAACAAATAAATGTTTACAAAAGCTAGGCTTTTAGTATACACTCTAACAATCTCCCACTTATACTAAAAGTCTGTGCCATAATTTGCCTTTACATCCGATTCCCATCCCTCCATATCGATCAAAGCTTTGCAAGGGCCTTTGTGAAAGGATCCGCTGGGTTATCTTCGATGATCTTGGCGACAATAACTTCTCCTCGCGATATCTCGTATCGGTGGTACTTGCGCTCTATATGTTTACTTGCTTTATCGCTCGTGGTTCCTTCGAGTTGCCACTGCACCTCTATTATCACAATAAATTGTGATGATCTTGGGCAAACCAGAATCACATCTAAGTCGATTAGAAATTCCTAAGCCATCTGACCATTCTTTGCCTCGAGGTCGCAACATACTCGGCTTCCATGGTTGAGTCCTATACTCATTTCTGCTAACACTCCTCCATGCAATCGCTCACATCCTAGAGTAAACACATAGCTCGATGTTGATTTACTATTGTCCTTATCGATTGGAAGTCAGAATCCGTGTAACTCAGCAGATCATCTGCTTGGTAAACTAGCATATAATCTCTAGTCCTTCTCGGATACTTCATATGTTTTATTGCAGTCCAATGTCCTTGTCGAGGGTTACTCGATATCTCGCTAACCATGCCCCAGAAAGCGGATATCGTGTCTCAGACACGTTGCATCGTAAGGCTTCCTCGGTACATCGTAAGGAACTGCCTTCATGTCCTCAATCTCTTTTGATGTTTTTGGGGACATCTCTTTAGATAAGGCTACTCCTTGTCTAAAAGGTAAGAAACCTTTCTTGGAGTTTTGCATGCTAAAACGAGCAAGGATTGTGTCTATATATAAAGCTTGAGATAGACACAACATTCTTTTCTTGCGATCGCTTATAACTTTGATCCCAAGAATGTGTGCACATTCTCCTAATTCCTTCATATCAAATTGTTTGGACAACCATAACCTTACGTCCGATAATACCTTGACATTGTTGCCAATTAACAAAATATCATCTACGTATAGTACAAGAAATACCACAACGTTTTCGTTACACTTCTTGTATACACAAGACTCATCGGATAATTGAATAAATCCATATATGGATTACGATTATTAAACCGGATGTTCAAGATCTTGAAGCTTGCTGATACGTAAATGGTGATTAAGCTTGCACTAGATGCTCTTTGTCTTTTCAATGAACCCTTAGTTTGCTTCATATGGATGTTTTCTTGAAGACTTCGTTAAGGAAAGCCATCTTGACATCCATTTGCCAAATCTCATAATCCGTATGAGCGGAACGGATAAGAGTATCCGGATAGACTTAAGCGTAGCTACCGTGAAAAAGTCTCCTCATAGTCGATTCCCTCTTTACAGTATACCCTTTCGCAATGATCCTTGCTTTGAAGGTTTCTACCTTCCCATCCCTCTTTCCTTTTGTAGATCCATTTGCATCAACGGCTTTTACACCATCGGTGGTTCTACAAGCTCCTGGACCTTATTAGAGTATAGTCTATTTCGAGTCTTTTGCCAAGATCTGCATCTATATCTTGGAGTGCTTCATCATATGTCCGGGGATCAGGTTGGGATTAAGTCCAAGACTCTCCCAAAACATGAATCTCTCGGTTGCCTCACAACCCTCCCACTCTGACGAGGCACCGTCTGTGGTTGTGTATCATGTGTGACACGTGTTGCGGTCTCTTGTGGTACTTCATCTTGTCTGGTACTGAAGTAGGCGTGTCCTCTCTAATTTCTTCTAGCACTATTTCACTCGGGCTTATGGTTCATTACATAATCTTCTTCAAAAACGAGCATTGGTGCAATGATCTTGATTTTAGGATTATAAAACAAACCACCTTTCGTTCCTTAGGATATCCAACAAATAGACAAACTTCAGACGTGATTCCAACTTGTCAGTATCTCCCTTCAGCACATGTGCTGGACTACCCCATATCCGAATATGATTCAGACTAGGCTTACGCCCATTCCATAATTCCATGGGAGTAGAAGGAACTGTTTTAGAAGGTACCATATTTAGAATGTACACTACTGTTTCTAAAGCATATCCCCAAAACGATAATTCGAATAACTCATCATTGATCTAACCATTTCCATAAGAGTCTTATTCCTTCGCTTACGCCACACCATTGTCAGGTGTACCAGGTGCAGATAGTTGGGATTGAATCCCGGCCTCTGATAAGTAATTCCTAAACTCTCCTAAGAGGTATTCGCCACCACGATCAAAGCATAGTGTCTTGATACTTTTACCTAGTCGTTTCTCCACATCAGCCTTGTACTCTTTGAACTTATCAAAGCACTCGGACTTGCGGCGCATTAGGTAAATGTATCCGTATCTTGAATAATCGTCTATAAAAGAGACAAAATATTCAAAACCACCTCTTGCCTAGACAGACATAGGACCACACAAATCAGAATGAACCAATTCTAACACTTCTTTGGCTCTATACCCCTTGGCCTTAAAAATGCCTCTTGGTCATTTTACCTTCCAAGCAAGATTCACAAGTCGAAAAATTTTCCAACTCTAATGAACCCAAAAGTCCGTCGGCTATAAGCCTCTGAATCCTACTTAAGTTAATATGACCAAGCCTTCGATGCCAAAAATATGTTTGGTTCATTTTCGAAGGTTCTTTTCTCTTATTAGAGTTAGAAGATGTGTTATTAATTTCCATATTTTGCTTTGTGGGAGTAATTGGATTTAAAGTGTATAAATTGTCAACCAATGCACCAGAACAGATAATCACCTTATTTCTCTTTATAACGATATTGTTACTAAAGGTAACTGAATATCCATCCATATACAGTTTAGAAATTGAAATTAAATTCTTTCTAAAACTGGGTACATAAAGACAATTTCTTAAAATCAAATTTCTATTCATATCAAAAGATAAGTAGACGTCTCCCACTGCAACAGCCGTCACCTTAGTAGCATTGTCCATGTAGATAGTTATCTCTCCATCAAATAGTCGTCGGGTTTCCTGGAACCCCTGCAAAGAATTGCAGACATGATCAGTGGCTCCCGTATCTACACACCAGGTGCTGGTAGATAACACCGCTAAACATGTTTCAACTATTAGAGTATGAGATATACCTTTATTGTTCTAATTCCTACGAGGACAGTCTGCTTTCCAATGTCCAGACTGCTTGCAGATGAAGCATTTGCCCTTCGGCTTCTTCATTCCAGCTTTCTGTCCTGTACTCTGAGGTTTATTCACCTTCTTTGCTGAAAAGACTTGTTTCTTCTTCTTCTTGCCTTTCGACTTAGAAGTAGAACCATTTTCAGCATAATGAATCTGAGAACTATGACGAAATATTCCTTCTGCTGCCTGTAGTTCTGTCAGAAGTTCCGCCAACGTATACTCTCATTTGTTTATGTTATAGTTCAGGCGGAACTGCTCAAAACTTCTGGGCAGCGTTTGGAGAATTATATCGACCTGGGTTTCTCCATCAATCACTACAAGAAAAAAGCTAATAGACAACGCTTTTAAAGCGTTGTCTTTGTGTCTGAAAAAGCGTTATTAAAGGCACTGTTGTTAAAAGTCTGCTCAACGACAACGCTTTTAAAGCGTTGTCGTTTGTAGCAAAGACAACGCTTTAAAAGCGTTGTGTATTTTTTGCAAAAACATCATCTTTGCAACGCTTTAAAAACGTTGTTGTTTTTGGCAAAGACAACACCTGTGCAACGCTTTAAAAGCGTTGTCTTTTTAAAATAAAAATAAAAAAAAATCTATTTACAAAATTATTTTTTTTATATTTACAAAACTATTAATGTCTAGATTTGAATTTGACATATAAAACAACATTAATTAGCTCAACTAATGATTTCAAACTCGTACCAAAATAATAGAATTCAATTACAAAGTATTAGTATTTACAGGAGAATTCAACTATACACAAAGACTAAATAGTTCTATTTCAAAGTAGATAGTGACATTCGAATTTAAACCAAAAAAAGCATAAAATAGCTAGCCGGCCTCAAAGACAACAATCTGCATGCTTACTTTTACTAGATATACTGATCAAAAAGGATTGTCGGCTTGAGACTGGGACAAAACACCTACCACAGTGTATCTGTCACATAAAACAATACCATTAATATTATGCAAAAGAAATTTTAGGTGGTAAAAGCTGAAACAAAGGTCACAGTTCACACCATACAATAATAAATTTGGATTGAGAAATACAAAATAATCTTATCGAATAATACACTATTTTGTGAACTTGGTTTATTTTTCTTATATTCTTTAGAAGCTTATGTTTAATTACTTAGATACGAAATCTAGCTTTAACTGTGGATGATCTCAGGAACAAGAGGGTCGTCCGGATTTGAGTCGGTCAGAAGAGAGCAAATCGAGAGAACCTTGGAGATGGTCAATGCAGATGCTTCTGTTTGAGTTGATGTTAGATAGTTTAATTAAGTTTTGAATACTTCTTGAAAGCTACTGCAGAAGGATGAAATCACAATTTTGCCATTACAAATCTTTCATCAATATGCCATTTAAGTTACATCAATATGCATCCTTCTCTACCTATATATCTTTCATAAATACCATTAGTTTAACTTAAATCAAGCTAATCATGTCAAGTCAGCATATGTATCTACAATAGCTTTATCAAAATCTTGATAAATAGACATCAATCTTCTGCTAGCCTTGTTACAGTCATTTATTCATAAATATTGTGTCATAATAAAAGAAAAGTACAATATCAAATGCCAAAATAATACAATTCTAAGTTTCAACAGATCTATTCAGAACTTTAGTAATTAACCTTGTTTTTTTTTTTCAACTTCCTAGTCTTAGATCTTGACTTTACAGGTTCATAAAGTTAATCACAAGCAAAGGCATAGAGGGAATGCTGTAACCTATGGAACTCAAAAGACAAAGAAAACAAGTAGTGAATCTCATAACATTAGAAGACAAGTAGTGAAAAGATAATTAGAAAGACAAGTAGTGAATCTCATAACATTTCTTTAACTTTAAGAGTATAGGAAAAAACTAACAAGGGTAGATTGCATCTCATAAGATGTACTAAGCATTGGAAGGGAAAGACAAGCATAGATGAAAATGGATCCCAAAGAAGTAAGAAGTTGCTTTTTGCTAAAGATAATGAACTTACATAAACTTTAGCTAAAACATGGTAATGAACATACATAAACTTGAGCACACCTACTCATAAACATGATTTTGTATACATTCTGCCAACTCCGATCGCACCTCATCAATTTCTTCTCGAGAATACAAAGGATAGAGATACCGTTATCAATAAGGTAAATAAGATGACTTGGAAATGGAAGAAAAACAAAAGACAAAAATCCAGCAATTTAACAGGATCAACAATACCTAAAAAAATACACCTTGGTCATAGGATTGATACCTTTTCATTGCCTGCCCTGAGAGCCAGCTTATCAATAAAGGTAAGTTGCCATTGCTATTTGCCGCTTTGTTGGATCTTTACTATTAAAATCTCTTGTATAGTTTCTTCAAATATTTTGTATATAATCCTGCAACACAAATATAAGAGGAACAAAACTGTATTATTCAATAGAAAAATGAACAATTACACCCTGAACACAATAACCAATTGAGACTTACCAATTAGTACTAAACCTCCCCTCACACTGAAGCATAGAGATACCGTTAAGTACAATGCTTTCACAAATCAAAAGATTTGATGCTCATATTTAGATACATGAGGAGGGATTCACAGGAAGGCAAAAAGGAGGAAGAGTTTCACAGGTAGAAGAGTGATGAGATTTTCTTAATCAGGATTAGCACTGAAATTAAGATTAGGAGGAGCTGTGCTACTGCATACAAGGCCCACAATCTTGGAAAGTAGCATGTTGAGCCAAAACACCATCAAATATTTGCATGCATTGGTAACCACTTTAAAGATGATGCTGGACATGTTCAAAGCAATGCACAACACTAGGCAGTGGGGTTGAGATGAGGTGAATCGTCAAAGGCGGATAGGAGAGGGGTGTTGAGGGGACATGACTTGGGGAGACACAGTGGACAAGTTTGACTGTAAAACTTCTATAAGAGGTCACAGATTATGGTAGTTGCCATCAGGATCACTAAGGAGAGAGATCACCATTTCTATGATTAGGAGTGGAGAATGATTGTTTGAGAACATAAAAGAAAGATTTTGTAACATTAATAGATGAGAAGGTGGCAAGGTCACTGCATCATATGAAATCCATAGCCTCTTCGCCAATGCATGGAACATGGCTTAATGCTAAGTTAAGAGCAATAAAATTGTACAACAAGTGAAAAATGAACTTACACATACATATAGGAAACCAACATAACCAACATAATAATAACAATGCAGGACTAAACTATTAAGTCAAACAACATATACGTGAAAAAAATCTGACAATCACTAATGAATGAGGACTATCAGAAAACCATAAGTGCTTGCTTTTGCTACCTATGAAGTGAAAGCATAGTACACAGGTCAAAACACATTCAAATTATACATTCAAGAAAAAATAAGAAAGAAACTGTTTAGCTTCAACAACCTGGCTTTCTCATATTTCTCTTTGTCACTTTGCCCTTTTAATGAACTACTCGCTGCCAGAAAGACATACTTGAACTCTTTTGGATTTATGGGATCATTCCAGAATGCCAACCATGTGACATTATTATCATGTTTTACTTCTTTCCATCTGAAAATAATCAAACTGTGAAATAAGAATGACCCCTATAAATGTAATTTGACTCTGACAGGCTATACCAACTACCAACAAGTTCAATCTACTTGGTTCCTTCTTCACTCAAGTTTTTCTCAGTTAACTACTTTACCTTTCACCAGGTATTGAGCATTCCGGAATTGGTGCATCTTTTCCTATATTGATTGTAATATCTCTTGGCTTAATTCTGTTTTTTAGTTTTCCCATCTAAAATCATAGAAAACCAACAGTAAGTCAGTGGAAGATAACAGGATTCTTGAAATTGAAATCAAACCAGACAGCCAAAAACAACTAAAGTAGATACATGACAAGGAAATATGACCTTTGGATGCTCTCCTCGGCCACGAAATAACCCTGGTGGTTCCACTCTGAAGTTCCCAACCTAAAACAGACACATTTGTTAGTAGTCAGCATAAAAATAATTCAGATTTGATAAGCATCACTGATATTGACGTTAAACACTTGGAGGAAGCCTCAGTCGTTGAAATGTTAACAAAGATGCAATGTGTTCATATGAGTTAACAATTTGGAGGAAGGTGAGGAGTAGGAAGAGGCAGCAGCAGCAACCCTTGAAGGAGTTAGGCAGCGGAGGAAGAGGAGGAGGAAGGGGTGGCGATGGGCGTGCCAAGGTAATGGCTCTGCCTCCGAGGGTCGGGCGGAGGGTGTGGGCTCGCAGTTGAGAAGGTTGTTGGGCGTCGTCATCGCCGGCGAAATCCACCACCGCACTTCCCGATTCCTGAGAGGGGTCTGTGCGGCAGTGAAGAGCTGTCGGCCGGTGGTGAGGAAGAAGAGACGGCCGGCGGTGGGAGGTCGTGTGCCCTAGCTGTGCGAGAGGAGATGTCGCGAATAATCACCAGCACTGTGTCGTCGTCGCATGGGTAAAAGGAAACTAAGTTTTCTCCTCCTTTAATCTGGGCCGTCCATATTGTGGTGAAGATGGATGAAGATCCAGCCATCAGATCTTGAGATAAGCGGTCTAGATCACTTAAGATTGAGATGATAACTTGACAGTAGACAACGCTTTTTAAAAATCGTTGTTGTAGACACTAAAAAAAAGGCTAATAGACAACGCTTTTTACGAAGCGTTGTCTTTGATCCAAAAAAATCACTAATAGACAACGGTTTTTAGAAAAGCGTTGTCTATTAATAAGAAAATAATGAAATAGACAACGCTTTTCACTAAAAGCGTTGTTAAAAAAAAATAGACAACGCTTTTTAAAAAAAGCGTTGTCGTTTAAGTGTTGTAGAATCACAATTTTCTTGTAGTGAATTTCTCCTCCAAGGACTTGTATTTCATTCAGATAAGCCATCATTTTGAGGATATGATCCCTTACGGGTGTCCCCTCAGACATGGTGGCTGTCATTAACTTCCTCATTGCCTCTTGCCTAGCAGTCCGACTCTGGTGCCCAAAGAGTTCTTTGAGATTGTTCATTATATCATAAGCTGTTGATAAATCTTGATGCTGATGTTGCAATACATTTTACATAGATGCCAAAATATAACACCGCGCCATCTCATCAGCTTTTACCCATTTCTTATGATACTCAATCTCCTCTGGGGTAGAGTCACCGTCAGGTGCATCAGGGCAAGCCTCAGTCAGTACAAACTTATAGCTTTCAGCAGTAAGAACTATGTCCAAGTTTCTTTTCCAATCAATATAGTTGGGACCAGTAAGTTTGTTCTCTTTCAGTATAATGGCTAGTGGGTTGAAATTCATCCTAAGAATCACAAAAGTAAACTTTGGTCAAGACTCTAAATTTAGAATAATATTGATTCCTCAAACAATACTATTTTAAATTAACCAACACCTCAAATCACCGTGAATATTGCATGCCACGTTAGTGTGGACGTATACAAATTCATCATTTGTAAGAGGAGGGTGTGACCCATTAACTTTATTATCTTGTCATCCTAACTTTATGACAAATAAAATTAATAGTTGGTTTCACTTTGGTCACACAAGACAATAGTAGTGACTCCGTTGGGGAGGATACTATTGAATGCGTCTAAGTGTATACCATTACTTGATACTAAGTCCATTAAATAGGATTGTGCCCCTTCAGTTGGAAAAGATCACACGCTCCTAAATAATTTCCTTTAACCATCCATAAAAGGAAGTTTGATCTAGTGATCCGCAACAAACCCATCCGTTGTAGAGGGAGACACTCAGAGCCAACACGCAAGCTTGTTGCATCACTTACAAACCAGTAATTGAGACCATGGGATTTATTAAAATCCCTCTCCCACTTAGTTATTTAGAAATGAGAATTTTAACCTATGCTAGCATTCATCACATGCATATAAACATCATAGTAAATAAAAGCAATAAATTTGGAAATTAATTTTCCAACTATTATGGCCTTTTCCATCACTGTCTTCAGTATGCTCCAACCCTAGCTGCTGCCATCTTGCATCTCATTCTGCTGCGCCTCTGGTGCTCCAAAAGTACCTCACCTCGCAACAATCCGATCCGCGACAAAAATAGAATTTTACATATATCGATCCTATATTCCACGAGGGAATGTACATGTATTCTAGATCGAAAATAAAATTCTAAAAATAATACAGCTCCTGCTGTATTTTATACATACAATCATGCACACAAATAATGCCCTTGACATGTCCATGGGTTCAATCACACAAAATATCAATAAGCCATAATAGTTGGAGCCTGCAACCAAAGAGTTAGCACATCCTACTATTTTCCTGCCTAAATTATGTATGACATGTGCATAACCTATTTGAATTCTAAAAGTACACAGAGGCAAACCCTAGCTCTGATACCAATTGTTGGTTAAACCTAGGAAAACGTACCGGTTCCACTGTACAAAATTTTTTGTACAAATGTCGAACCTTTCCTTAAATAACCTATTGTGTTCTTTAGAAGTTAAATAAGGAATCGCAAATGGAACTTAACATCATTGATTCCAAATTTAACTTATCTGTTCTTAATGGTTTAGATTTGAATTGCAAGCGAAACTTAACACTATTGATTCAAATCTACCTAGGTTATTAATCCCATAAATATTAATTTCCAAAATTGGCTTCCAGGACTGCATGGCGAGGCACATGGCCTTCTTGGATATGGGAGCAACCACCACCGCCTAGGCAAAGCCTTTTAAGGAAAGCTAATATTTATTTCCTTAAATAACTCTAGGTTAACCAAAAGGAACAATCGAATCACAAATTCGAAAAAAAAACACAAAATCGAAAAATAAATTTGATAAACTAGATCAATTGCCTCTTGTATTTAGAATTCATACAAAGAAAAATAACTAGTATGATGCGGAAGAAAAATACTAGTTATACCTTCTCTTTGTAAGCTAATGACCTCGAGATCTTCTGCCGTATTCCTCGCCTCGCCTTGGATGTCGTGTGGGCGACGATCCTCCAAGATGAACACCACCCAAAAGCTTCCTCCTTCTTCTTCTAAAATCCGGCCACCACCACCACCAAGGAGAAGAGAGCAAAGGGAGAGGAAGAAGGGAGAGGGCTAGCCACCAAGAGATAACCCAAGCAAAAGAATAAGAGTTGTGTCTCATGAAGCCCCCTCACCCCTTCTTTTATATTACTTGCCCAAGGCAAATAAGGAAAAACCTTTTACAAAAAATAAAATCATCCAAGAGTTTTTCCTTTTTCCTTTTTATTTTTCCCTTTCTTTCCTCTTGATTGAATCAATCACCAATCAATGGTTATGATCAATCCTATTTGGTTTAGGATTGAATTTGGTTTAATCCTATTGGATGACCCTTGCTTGGGCACGAAGCAAGGTGGCCGGCCACAATTAAAAGGAAAGGAAAAATAATTATTTTTAAAATTTTACAAGAAGAAATCCTCTTATAAAATTTACAAGCTCTCTTTCCTAAAGTATGAGTTAAAAAAGGAAAGTTTCTAAAAATTAAAACCATGTTTTAAAATTTAAAAACTCTCTTATAAAATTTCCTTTTTTAACATGGTGATAGAAAATTTAAATTTTAAAACTTGTTTTCCTCCTTTTTTTTTCTAAACCATAAGAATGGTTAAAAAAGGAAAGTTTTAAAATCTTTTAAATTCTCTATTTAAACATGTGGCCTAAATCAAATAAGGAAAGTTTTAAAAAATTAAAATCTTTCTTTTAAAACTTATAGTTTTCTACAAAGAGAAGATTTTAAAAAATTCAAAACAACCCTCCCTTTTTGAATTATTATGGTCGGCCCCTACAAGCTTAGTCACCAAGCTATAGGGTCGACCCCTTTCAAGAGGATGTGGCCGGCCATTGCTTGGTCACCAAGCAATGATCCGACCCCCTTCTTGGACACCAAGAAGAGCCTTACATTTGGATGGACTTGAGGCTATAATGAGGCTACGACAGGGACCTAGAGGAGAAATTGGTTTTGGCCTTCCGATGAGCTTGAGTATCCCGTGTTCGCCCTGAACACACAACTCAAGTTCATCGATAATAACTCATTCCACTAGAGAGTTATTACCGCACTACCGCACCAATCCCAAATTACATTATGGGCTCCTTCTTATCATGAGTGTGTTAGTCTCCCTGTATTTAAGATTACGAATGTCCACTAATTAAGTAAGTTACTGACAACTCACTTAATTAATAACTAACTCCAAGAGTAGTACCACTCAACTTTATTGTCATGTTGGACTAGGTCCACCTGCAGGGTTTAACATGGTAATCCTTATGAGCTCCTCTTGGGGACATTCTCAACCTAGATAACTAGGACACAGATTCCTTCTATAATCAACAATACACACTATAAGTAATATCATTTCCCAACTTATCGGGCATATTGATTTATCGAGCTAAACCTCACCCTTTGATAAATCAAAGAAATAAATATTAAATATATGTGCTTGTTATTATATTAGGATTAAGAGCACACACTTCCATAATAACTAAGGTTTAGTTCTTTTACTAAGTCAGTACAAAAGAACATACTTAAATGATCCTACTCAATACACTTAAAGTGTATTAGTGTAATTTATTAGTCAAGATAAACTAATACTTAATTACACTATGACTATACTGATAGTTTGTTCTTTTCTATCTTAGTCGCGAGCCACTGTTTATAATTTATAGAGCACTGACAACATGATCTTCTGAGTGTGACACCACACTCCATATTGTCTACTATATAAATTAATTGAACAATTATATTTAATAAATGCAGATATTGACCAATGTGATTATTTTATTTTAACAAATAAATGTTTACAAAAGCTAGGATTTTAGTATACACTCTAACAGCAATAAGTTAGTAAGTGTTGAGCAGGAAATAATCAAGTAAATATAAAAACAATGTACATACTCCAGTGGCCTTCTAGGTATGGTTATCCCCAAGCTCCCTCGGGGAGATGGTCACCCGCAGGCCCTAGCATCGGCCCGCACTTGTGCCAACAACCCTTTGATCCGAATTGGGTGCTCGGGGGAACATGGCTCGACATCATCTGGGTGGCGCCACTCTTCAGTGGACAAGTGGATGATGGTCGTTATGTGTCTCTGGTCGCTCGGACCACAAGCCTCGGAAGTCGCTTTGCCCATGGACTTGGACATCGGGGATGGCCGGATAGAAGATACTTGTGCGGCCAGCAAAGAGGAGTGAGGAGGCATATATGAGACAGGCAGTGCGCATATGGTCCCCGACGACAACCCAGGCAGAGAAGGTGTCTGGTCGGATGATAAGGATGTAGGAAGCGGGACAACTGCCGGCTCGAGAACTGTGGGTGATGAGGTGTTACCCCGCTCGAAGGATGGGCGCGAACTGATACAAGTGGGGGGCTACAAGACAGAAGTGGCTAAGTGGGAAGAAGCTTCCCCGTGGTGCCTCTTGCGTTATATTAGAGGTTCGCCGAACGTAGCCGACTCTGAGGGTACCGCAATCGACAGCATTGAAGGCCGATCAGGAGGGAAGGGCTATCGTAACCGTCGCATCGCTAGCAGCTGTCTGACTTGCTCCAGCCTCGCTAGCCGGCATGTGGGTCCCTCCAACTTTGCCAGTCGGGTCGTCGGATTACTCGATCGGCTGCAGGCTGCAACTCTACAATTCGACAACGCCCGCGGTGTTAATCTCTGCATCTGCGAGCCTGCTCTTGCAGCTCAGACGCGTCCTCAGCATGATTTGAGCTAAAAAAAAGGAGGAAAAATCAATTAAAGTCACTTTTCTGGCATATCCTTTCATAGGATAATTTAGAGAATGTTCTCATGCCTTGAGGAGCATGCACGTCGCCCGCTGGGGCGCTATATAAAGAGGGGGTCCATGCACTGGTGGAGATACGCATTATTCACTATTCACATCTATGCTTACTGTTGTTTCGTTTCCTTCCATCTTTTCAGTGACTGACTCGAGTGTCGGAGGGCCAACGCTGGGAACCCTTTCCTTAACTCGACACTAATGTTTCTTATATTGTAGAGTGGAACGAGGTCTATACATAGTTAACCCAGAAGCCACAACCCTAATTAACCTTCTTCACAACACTAATATATTAGAATGACCATATTGTCATTCTAATATATAGACACGATGGAAGTATGTTTACTCTCCCATGTTGATTTATTTTTTCTAATTTATCTGTTTCTAATGATATGGGATAGTTATGGGGAACGTTAAGGTGATGAATTTTAACTTTTTGTAGAACCAAATATCTTTATGATTTTGCTTCATCAATGGAGATAATGACTTAGTGTTCCAAATTCACAATGTTACCTCCCATCCACTTATAACCATATAGATTATATATATATATATATATATATATATATTGATTCGGTGATGGGGGAGTGCCCCATCCCGTTGTCATGATGGAGGTTAGCGCCATGGTGGGAGCTAGCCAAGGCGGTCAAACGCCCCCAGACCACTTGCCGATCGAGTAGCTTGCTCGCCGATCGGGATAAAGAAGACCCAATTCGACATCATAACAGCTCAGCGAGGTTCCCAGCTTCCGACACTCAGAAAAACTACTAGGCATCTGCAAGGGCACACTGAGCGGCTTCCTCGCTCGACCTCATATGGAGTTGCAAGAACAGAGCAGATTTACGACAGCTATGAAGAAATAGAAGGGCAGCCGAGCGACTTTCTCAGGACAGCGGAAGCGCAGGTCGAGCGGCCTCCTCGTTCGGCCAGAGAACACACTCATCCAAGCCGAGCAGCTATCCCGCTCGACCCAGTAAAAAACACTGCTAGCTGGATATTATCTTTTTGGGAGCATCTGTCGCTGACAGGCGGCATGGTCGGCGACTAATTCAAACAGAATTGTTAGAGTGTATACTAAAAGCCTACCCTTTTGTAAACATTTTATTTTGAAATAAAGAATCACATTGGTCAAATGTCTACATTTATATGCTAAGTGTAGTTGTTCAATTAATTTATATTGTAGATAACATGGTGTGTGGTGTCACACACAGAAGATCATGTTATCAATTCCTTATAAATTATAAACAGTAGCTCATGACTAAGATGGAAAGGAACAAACCATTAGAATAGTCGTAGTGTAATTTGATATTAGTTTATCTTAACTATAGAATTACACTAGTACATTCTAAGTGTATTGAGCTGGACCATTTAAGGTAAATTTTTTTATACTGACTGAATAAAAGAACAAAACCTTTGTTATTATGGAAGTGTGTACTCTTAATCCTGATATTAAAACAAACACCTATATCTAGTACTTATTTATTTGACTTATCAAAGGGTGAGATTTAGTTCGATAAATCAAGAGACCCGATAAGTTGGGAAATGATATTACTTTTAGTGTGTGTTGTTGATTATAGAAGGAAACTGTGTCCTAGTAATCTAGGTTGATGATGTCCTCAGGAGGAGCTCATAAGAATTGTCATGTAAACCCTGCAGGTGGACTTAGTCCGACATGATAATGAAGTTGAGTGGTACTACTCTTGGAGCTAGATATTAATTAAGTGAGTTGTTAGTAACTCATTTAATTAGTGGACATTCTATATCTTAAACACAGGGAGACTAACACACTCATAATAAAGAAGGAGCCCAAAATGTAATTTGGGATTGGTGCGGTAGTTCAATAATAATTCTTTAGTGGTATGAATTATTATTAATGAAATTAAGTTGGGTGTTCGGGGAGAACACGGGAAGCTTAATTTCATCGGGAGACCAAGACCAATTCCTCCTCTCGATCCTTATCGTAGCCTCTTATATATAGAGAATTATATCCACCAAATACCCACTTCTTACACACCCTTAGGTGGTCGGCTAAGCAAGTTTGGAACCCAAGCTTGGGCCGGCCAAGCCAAAGGGATAAGCCATTAAGGTTTGGCCGACCCTAGCTTGAGTCCAAGCTTAGGTGGCCGACCACATATAAAATAAAAGGGATTTTATTTTTTAAAAATTTTCTTATGTGGATATCATGGTTTTAAAAGAGAGTTTAAAATTTAAATCTTTCCTTTTATAGCTTTCTACAAAAGATTAAGTGAAAGGTTTGATATCTTTCCTTATTTGTAGTTAAAAGGAAGATTTTAATTTTTGATAAAATTTTCCTTTTTTGTAACCATCCTCATGATTTAAAAGAGAGTTTTAAAATTAAATCTTTCCTTTTATAGTTTCTATGAAAGATTAAGAAAAGATTTGATATCTTTCCTTATTTGTAGATTGAGAGGAAGATTTTAATTTTAAAGATAACTTTCCTTTTTGGAAATCATCCATATGTTTTAATAGAGAGATTTTAATTTATAAAATTTCTTTTATAAACTAACCATGAAGGGAAAATTAATAGAGAAATTTTTATTTTTAAAAATTTCCGGAAACAGATAAGGAAGTTTTAATTTTGTGTTTAAAACTTTCATTGCTTGGATGATTGAGAGATGGCTGGCCACATTAAGTTTGAAAGGGAAATTTTTTATTAAACTTTCCTTTTATTGGCTAAGAGAATAAAGAAGTTTTTATAAAACTTTCCTTATTTGCCAAGACCAATGAATATAAAAGAGAGGGTAGAGGTGCCTCACCTCATAACTCATGTTCTAGTTTTCCTCTCTTCTATTTCTTTGGTTAGTGGCCGACCGTTCTCATCCTCTTCCTCTCCTCCTTTTCTTTTTCATTGGTGGCCGGCGGCATCAACTCTCAAGGAGCTTGTTGGTGGCCGGATTTTGCCTGGAGAAGGAGAGAAAGAAGGTTTTGTTTCTAGCATCCCTTGGAGCTTGGTGGTGTGGCTGAACCTCATCTATTCTTGGAATTCTTGTGGTGACTGAAACTCACAAGAAGAAGAAGGAAGCTTGGGTGGTTCTCGTCTCGGTAGAACGTCACCCACACGATGCCCGAGATAAGAAGAAGAATACGATAGAAGATCAAGAGGTTGTTGCTTACAAAGAAAGGTATAACTAGTAATTGTTTTCCGCATCATACTAGTTTTCTTTGTATAGTTTTTGAAATACCAAACACAAGAGGCATATGATTCTAGGTTTCAAATTTGTGATTCGAGTTTGTGATTTTTGTTTTTTAAATTTGTGATTCGATTGTTCCTTTTGGTTAAACCTAAGGTTATATAAGGAAATTAAATATTAAATTTCGTTAAGAGGTTTGTCGAGGCAGTGGTGGATGTTCCCATACCCAAGAAGGCCAAGTGCCTCACCATGTTTGACCTGGGAACCGATTTCCAAAATTAATATTTAATTGAATTTGTAACATGGGTGGATTTGGATCAATAATGTTAAGCGTCATTTGAGATCAAAGTCTAAAACTAAAAGAACATATAAGTCAAACTTAAAATAAATAATGTTAAGTTCCGTTTGCGATCCAAGTTTAATTTCTAAAGAACACAATAGGTTGTTAGGAAAGGTTCGACACTTGTACAAAATTTTTGTACAGTGGAACCGGTACGATCTTCCGAGTAGCAACCAATAGATCATACGGCAGAAGCTTCCACTATCACTTCAGAGATACGCTCGACTCGTTAAGGTATTGTGTCAGGGACACTTTACTGATACATCCTTTCAGGGAAAGCTTCGAGAAGCATGCACACCTTGGGAATCATGCACGCGCGCTACAGAGCCCTATATAAGGGGGGGGGTCCAAGCTTCTGTAGAGGTATGCGATAATCTACTGTTGCTTCTACTATTCGCTACTTTGCGTTGCTTTCACATATCGCCGGTGACTGACTTGAGCGTCGGAGGGCCATCGCCGGGGACCCCTTTCCTGGCTCGACACTGACGCAACTTTGGTTGCAGGATCTCGAGGAGGTGACACACAGTCAACTGAAGTGCCACGTCCCCAGCTTCCGTCATCTCAACTATCGGACAGGATCCAATTTGGATCTCGAGGAGGCGAAACACGGTCAACCGGAGTGCCACGCCCTCAGCTTCCGTCACTCGACTATTGGACATGATCAAATTTGGCGCCGTATGTGGAAACGCAACCTGTGTCCCAGCTGAGAGGATGGAAGATGTTGGACGACTTCACACAGTGATGCTCACACAAGAAGAACTCGACCTACTCGTGCAAGCCCAAGCGCAGAAAATAGTCGAGCAACAACAACAAAAGGTGCTAGCTGATCGGCAAGCATAGTAAGTAAAGTCTGTAGCAGGAGGTCGAGTAGCACGAGAGGACAGCCCAGAGCAACTCTCTATCTGGGGGCAGAACAGGTCGTCGACCGACATGCATGGTGAGACACCACCCGTGCCCATACCTTTTCATCGGGACTGTTCCAAACACCCTCGAAGACAGCTCAAGCCCACCAAGAGCGGGGATCTTCTTCGGACGAAGCGCTCGTTCGAGATGCACGAAAGGGCAAGGCGCCTCGGGGCAACACTTCTCCTAAATGGATCAATTGCCGGTTCTCCGAGGACATATTGCGAGATCCTCTCCCTAAGCACTACACCTCGCTGGCGATCAGGTCCTACAACAGTTCGACCGATCTAGATGATCATCTGGATAGGTTCGATAATGAGGCCACACTCCACCAGTACACGGATGAAGTGAAATGTCGAGTCTTCCTCACCACACTTTCCCATTCAGCGCAATGCTGGTTCAGAAGGTTGTCGAATGGATCCATATGAAGCTTCAAAGATTTTTGAACGGTCTTCTTACACTATTTCGTGAGCAACAAAGGCTATCAAAAGACAAGCGTCAGCCTATTTTCCTTGAAGCAAGGGTTGAGAGAAGCTCTACGAGCCTATATTCAGTGCTTCAATCAGATGGCCATGGATATCCCTTCAGTCTCATCTGAGACCATGATGAATGCATTCACTCAAGGGCTCGTTGAAGGAGACTTCTTCCGATCGCTCTTAAGGAATCCTCCCAGAGATTATGATCACATGCTCAAAAGGCCAACGAGTACATCAACGTGGAGGAGGCCCAAGCGGCTAGAAGGAAGGAGACGCTAGCCGAACACTTGGTGTTGACCGAACGCCGACCGATGAGCAACCACTAGCAGCCTAAGGGGCCAAGACCCGAAGGAGGGTGGCCACATGAGACAAGGATGCATGCCATGCAACATGTCGCTTCCGGCCGACCGAAAGTATCAAAGGGCAAGGTATGGACACCTATGTTTTGCTCTTTCCACCAGCTCGTGTCGCACAACACACGCGATTGCCGAGGATTGACGGCCATCGTTAGTCGACCGGCTCAGTGAAACTATCGTCGTCGATCCCTCTCTCCCGATCGGCGGTATAGACATCAATCCACTAGGCAACGAGACGCGGGAAGATCGCCCGAGCGACAACACCAATGAAGAGAGCATGCTGAGCCTGCCCAGAGTCGGGACGACCGAAGTAGGCCCTCTACTCGGGAGGAAGAGAATCGCAGCAATGCCGCCCGGGGAGAAATAAACATCATCTCCTATGGTCCGACAAGCGACGATTCCAATCAAGCTCGGAAGTCGTATGCGCGACGAATGGATATACATGCGGTGGGGTGCAACCAGGAGAAGGCGAGCGGGCCCGAGATCAGCTTCGGACCCCGAGACTTGGAGGGAGTCGAGATCCCTCACGACGACACCTTGATCATCCGTGCGATGATCGCTAATTATACCATTCACCGTATCTTTGTTGACACAGGAAGCTCAGTGAACATCATTTTCAAGAAGGCGTTCGATCAGCTACAGATCGATTGGGTCGAGCTGTTGCCTATGACAACCCCACTGTACGAGTTCACCGGCAATGAAGTATTGCCGATCAACCAAACAAGATTGGCCATTTCACTCGGAGAAGAACCGCTCAGGAGAACCCGAACCACAAACTTCATCGTGGTGGATGCCCCCTCAGCTTATAACGTCATCCTGGGCCGACCGACCCTCAATGAGTTTCGGGAAATAGTCTATACCTACTGCCAAAAGATCAAGTTCCTGGTATATGACTGGGTAGGAGAGGTCAAGGGTGATCAACTAGCTACTCGGCTCTGCTATGTCGAGATGGTCAAAACCGAAGCTAAGTCCGCTCAGAAGACTCCACGGCTAGAGGTAAACACTGTTACTAAAAAACCTCCTGCCCTAGTCTATGAAAAGAAAGAGAAAGTCCAAATCCATCCTTACCGAGCGGAGGCTTTTAGAGCTGGACTTGGTGGACGAAGCGCGCGCTAGAGCAGTCGTCCGACTAATAGTATATCGGTAGTGGATGAAGCAAGCCTACAATCGAAGGGTGATCTCGAGGTCCTTCCAAGTCGGCGACCTCGTATAGAAGAAAGTCAAGCTAGTCTAGGGCATCACCAAGCTCGAAGCTCGATGGGCAGGGCCTTTCAAGGTTGTGGAAAAGCACCGCTCGGGTGCTTATTATCTAGAGGACGAGACGAGAAGGCGGCTCGAACGACCATGGAGCACAAACCATCTCCAACCCTATTAGGCCGGATGAGAGGTGCGCAAGTATCGTGTATTTATACATTCTTGTATGCCTTCTCTGAATGCAGGGCCAAAAAAAAGATTTCTAAGCTACATGTCGAACGACTACATCAAATCGTCGAGCGACGACGTTAAACCCTAGTCTTCACCAAATTGTTGAGCAGCGACATTAAACCTGTAGGATCGAAAAGAATTTAGATATCTCCACAATGACATGATATTGTCCACTTTGGGCCTAAGCCCTCATGGTTTTGCTCTTGGGCTCTACCCAAAAGGCCTCATGCCAATGGAAATATCTTTTCTCTTATAAACCCATGATTTTTCCCATGTGTTTCCAATATGAGACTATGTTTGCAACCTTGCAACCCCAATAATCCCCCCCTCAAACAAAGGACCATAGGCTTCCCACGTCCAATCCTCGACCCACCAGGTCTTCCTGCCCCTCGGTCCACCCGACCTACTAGGACTTCCTGCCTGGTGTCTGGTCCTCTTGATCCGAACATAGGAGCCCCCACTTTCTTTGTTCGAGGTCAATATTGTACCCACATGACTCAATCAGGCCATAGCTCTTGTGCACAGTCGGCGGTTAAACCTTCTGGCAATCCGGGCTCTGATACCAATTGTTGGATCGAAAAGAATTTAGATATCTCCACAATAGCATGATATTGTCCACTTTGGGCCTAAGCCCTCATGGTTTTACTCTTGTGCTCTACCCAAAAGGCCTCATGCCAATGGAGATATCTTTTCTCTTATAAACCCATGATTTTTCCCATGTGTTTCCAATATGGGACTATGTTTGCAACCTTGCAACCCCAACAAAACCCTCGTCTTTGTCAAATCGTCGAGCGGCGACATTAAACCCTCGTCTTCATCAAATCATCGAGCGATGATATTAAACCCTAGTCTTCGTCAAATCATCGAGCAGCGACGATAAACTCTCATCTTCGTCAAATTGTCGAGCGGTGACATTAAACCCTAGTCTTTGTCAAATCGTCGAGCGGCGACGTTAAACTTTCATCTTCGTAAAATCATCGAGCGGCGACGTTAAACCGTAGTCTTCGTCAAATCGTCGAGCGGCGACGTTAAACTCTAATCTTCTTCAAATCGTCGAGCGACGACGTTAAACTTTCGTCTTCGTCAAATCGTCAAGCGGCGACGTTAAACTCTCATCTTCGTCAAATCATCAAGCGGCGACGTTAAACTCTCATTTTTGTCAAACTATCGAGCGGTGACGTTAAACTCTCATCTTCGTCAAATTGTCGAGCGGCGACATTAAACCCTAGTCTTCGTCAAATCGTTGAGCGGTAACGTTAAACTCTAGTTTTCGTCAAATGGTCGAGCGGCGACGTTAAACTTTCATCAATTCTCGTCTTCATCAAACCGTCAAGCGGCGACGTTAAACTCTCATCTTTGTCAAATTGTCGAGCAGCAACGTTAAACTCTAGTTTTCGTGAAACCGTCGAGCGGCGACGTTAAACTCTAGTCTTCGTCAAATCGTTGAGCGGTGACATTAAACTCTAGTCCTCACCAAATCGTCGAGCGGCAACGTTAAACTCTAGTCCTCACCAAATCGTCGAGCAACGACGTTAAACTCTAGTCTCCACCAACCGTCGAGCGCGACGTTAAACCCAAGTCTTCACCAAATCGTCGAGCAGCGACGTTAAACGCGTGTCCTCACTAACAGTCGAGCGGCGACCTTAAATCCGAGCTCGCCCCTAAGGTCAAGCGCTTGGTTATAGACACGAGATCAGGGGCATTTATAGTCGAAGATAAAAAAGATTATGAAAGGAAATGCATCGCAGAATGGGCGCGCATATATTAAAACAGAAATTTTCAAGATTACATTTCAAGATCATAGTTGTAGGATAAAAACAAAAGCTGGGCCAAACGGGCGAAATTACATTTAGACGAAAATTTACAACGCTCAGCCTCACTCAAGGTAGTCTAGAGCGTCGTTAGGTAGTGACTCAGTCATCTTATCCCGACTGATAACTTTGTCCTTCAAGGTCTCGGGAAGATGGCCCCCACCTTGAGCTGGCTGATCATCTCGTCTATTGCGAGGTTGTAGAGCCGGAGATAACGGGCGACGACTTTATCATTGAAGGTGTCCGAGCGGATGTAGTTCTGTCTCGGTGTTGCAAACCGACTCGGCTCAGCATCCTGATAAATCTTCATCGCCGCTCAGGAGCCCTCCAGCTCGGCCTTCACCTTCCTTAGCTCATCCTGGGCCAGCTTCAGTGCTACGCCCTTATCGGAGAGCTGGCCATGGAGCTCAGTTTCCCACGCCAACCGGCTCACTCGCTCGATCACCATAAAGTCTTCAACCTCTTTGAGCTTGCTGGCGAGATCTCTGGCCTCCTTGTTCTTCAGTTCCAGGTCCTCGATGGCCCAGTTCTTCCTAGTGATGGCCGACTCAATCTTCTTGTCAAAAGTACTGACCTACTTCTTGAGTCAGCCCAGCAGCTCCTCCTAGCCAGAGGTTTTAGCCCGTTCGGCATCTAGGAGTTTGGTTGCCTTCTCCAGGTCGTCCTTCATCTTGGCCATCTCCCTCAAATCGGTGGCAGGTTGGCTGTTAGAGACTTGGAGCTTCCGGAACTCATCCTCCAGATGAGGTAACCTGTGGCACATGGCCAGACTCTCCACCCAATACTACAAACAGGTAAAAGGATTAGAGTCGATCGGAGGAAAGGTAATCACAAAGAGCTTACCCCTGTTGTCATTTGGGTATGACTGTTGGCGAGTGCGCCCGGGGGTATCACCGCCGCTTGGGCTCGTGCTTCTTCCCAAACTTGGGCTAGCGGACCTCGGATGATGACTTGATGCTCAGGAGTACTCGATCGGGCGCTCGACTCGCTGTACTCCTCCGTTGGCAGGTGAAGGATCACCGTGACGGATCGTCGACCGCCCGGAGCCGAGTGGGCCGAGGTTGCTGGGCCAGCCAACCGGGACACAAATGTCAGGAGGATGGTCGATCGTCGAACCCTCGATGGTCGCAATGGAGGTATGGAAGCCAGGGGCTCCGCAGCGATAGGCTCCCGCGATAGCTCGACCACCGAAGGAGTACGATCGGAGGATGTCTCGGGCGTGGTCTTAGGAATCACGGAGGGATTCGAGGTATCAACCTCGACCCTTTCGGTAGATTCCACCGCCAAGGCAGTAGAGCATGAAGACTCTGTTCGACGCCTTTTACGCCTTAGAAACAACTCGCCGGAGGAATCCGAACTCTCTGAGCGGACGATGGGCACTTGCTCGGATGGTTGCTTCGAGCCGCCGACGACCTCGACACTAGGGGCTTGGCTAGCTACCCCCCCCCCCCCCCCCGACTTGCCAGGGTGGGAGTCACTGCACTCTCATCTTGAGAGACGACCGGTTGTAGGCCGCGGTTCTCCAATTCCCAACCACGATCGCCTTGATCTCAGCGTTCTAAAGCTTCACAAGGCTGGATATCCAAGTGCGCAGCATGACTTCAGCTGCAAAAGAAGCAAAAGAATCAGTTAGAATCAAAGGAAAAATGTACATGGAATCTCTTACCTAAGCCGGTCGGGAGTTCGGTGTGGATCGAACTCAAGCTAAAAATGTACAACACGCACTCAAGCAGTAGCTAGTGGATGTCATACTTCTGGTCGGTCAGCATGGAGGAGGAATGAAGGTAGTTCGAGTGGCTCTTATATTTCTTCAGATCGGGTTGAGGTGGTAAGCCGACCTGCCAGAGAGTCTGGAAGATCGACCATTCGGGGAGGCGTACAAAAAAGAAATATTTCTTCCAATGTTTATTGAAAGTTAGTATTTTGTCGAAGAAAACCAACTCGATTCGAGACTGAAATAGGAAGGTACCCAATTCGGACTGTTTGGGGTAATAGAAGTAGTGGAAGGCTCGAGGAGTCAAAGGGATGCCGTGCAGCCGGAACAACTCAATGACACCGCACAGAAGGCGAAAGGAATTCGGTATAAGTTGTGGAAGGGGAACATGGAAATAATTACAGACTTCGATGATGAAGGGATGGATAGGGAAGCGGAGACCAACCACAAATTGGTCCTGGAACAGACAGATGGTGTCGGTCGGCGGTGCATTTGGTTGATCGGATGAGGAAGCTAAAATGATCTCATGATCAGGGGGAATCTCAAAAGTGTTCTTAAGGTTCTCAGTGTCACCCTCATCGAACCGGGTCTCCATGGTGGTGTACCAGAGTCCGGGAGGGGGGTTCGACGACTGAGAAGAGCTCACCATTGTGATTGAAAGCAAAAATAGCAGAGGAAATGCGAACGAAGAAGAAAAAAGATCACCAGAAAGACACCGAGAACAAGAAGAGGCCGACGATCGAAAGAGAATAAGAGAAGGAAGCTTACGGGACGAGGATCGTCGGAGCAGAAATAGAGAAGTGGCCGAAAACACACAGAACTGCCGCAGAACGCACACAGAACCGCCGGAGAACGCGCACAAGATCGTCGGCAAATGCAAGCGCAGGAGCACGAGGGTGAAGAAGGCGGTGAGGCGGTGAGCTCATATACCCTGGGCTCGGCCGACCGGAGCCATTCAATCTAGGTCACGAAAACCTATGCGAAGATCCGACCATTGAATTTAAACCGTCAAACGTCGCCATCAATACCTATCACGTCAAGCGTGCGGTGGCTGCGGGTATGACACGTGGTGTGCTATCACTAGGTGACAATTAAGAGTGGCATGGGAACCCGCTCTGCCTTAATGAAAAAGGATTTGCATGAATTCTAAGATATTCGGGTAACGTTAGCCGAGCCCCCGCTCGCCTAAGATAGCCAGAGGAAAAATTCTACAAGGGTAAACCCTTGATCTTCTGATCAGATCAAAGAAGCATGATGTTCAACCACGTGCCTACTTTCAAAAGGCCGATCGGCGAGGATCAGGTACAACCTAACCGGAGTCTATACAATGATGAAGGTCGATCAGGAAGAAATCGGCGCGCATTGATACAGACAGTCAGACTGCAGCCTCCTTCGACTAGACTTGAAGGGGAGGCTTGTGATCTGGTGATAGGGGGAAGGCCCCACCCCGTTGCCATGGTGGAGGTCAGTGCCATGGTGGGAGCCAGTCAAGGCGGTTAAACACCCCTAGACCACTTGCTGATCGGGTAGCACACTCGCCCGATCGGGATAAAGAAGACCTGATTCGACATCATAATAGCTCGACGAGGTTCCGAGCTTCCGACACTCAGAAAAATTGTTAGGCATCTGCAAGGGCACGCCGAACGGATTCCCCGCTCGGCCTTATATGGAGCTATAAGAACAGAGTGGATTTACGACAACTATGAAGAAATAGAAGGGCAGCCGAGCGACTTTCTCAAGACAGCGGAGCGCAAGTCGAGCGGTCTCCCCGCTCGGCCAGAGAACACACTCATCTAAGCCGAGCGGCTATCCCGCTCGACCTAGTAAAAGACACTGTTAGCTGGATATTATCTTTTTGGGAGCATGTGCCACTGCCAGGTGGCATGGTCGGCGGCTGGTTCAAATAGAAGATCGTACGACAGAAGCTTCTACTGTCACTTCAGAGATATGCTTGGCTCGTTAAGGTATTGTGTCAAGGACACTTTACTGATTCATCCTTTCAGGGAAAGTTTCGAGAAGTGTGCACACCTTGGGAATCGTGCACACACGCTATAGAGTCCTATATAAAGGGGGGTCCAAGCTTCAGCGGAGGTATGCGATAATCTACTGTTGCTACTACTATTCGCTACTTTACGTTGCTTCCACATATCGCCGGTGACTGACTTGAGCGCCGGAGGATCATCGTCGGGACCCCTTCCCTGGTTCGGCACTGACAGAACTGTGGTTGTAGGATCTCGAGGAGGCGACACACGGTCAACTGGAACACCACGTCCCCAGCTTCCGTCACCTCGACTATCGATATATATATATATACCAAATATCTTTATGATCACAATGTTACCTCCCATCCACTTTTATATATATATACATATATATATATATATAAAAGAACAGAAAGCAGAGTAAGTAAAAATAGTACTACATCATCACTTTTACTACATCTTTACATTACTGTTATCATTTACTATAATTCCGCAATTCACTACTATAATACTTTTATTTACTGTTTACTATTCACTATTACTATTCACTGTTTCTATTCATTGTTATTATTCACTGTTTAGTATTTACTTCAAACACAACATTATCACTTTTTCTACATCTTTACATTACTGTTATCATTTACTGTAATTCCGCAATTCACTACTATTATACTTTTATTTACTGATTACTATTCACTATTTACTATTTACTATTCACTATTTATTATTAGTATTCACTGTTTAGTATTTACTTCAAATACAACTTCTAAGAAGAAGCATAAAAATAGTAGTATCAGAGCCTTAAGACCCTCCAGGACCTTTTATAAACAAAATACAATTTAAAAACACTCATTACGAATAAGCCATTGAATTCTCTCAACAATTTGCTAAAAGTAAAGACACTGGTTACAGTAACGTTGCACTAGTAAATCCAAGAGACCAAATATTAGTACAACAAAACAACACAATATTGGCACTACTTACTTCCTTACATTATATGCTCACAGTTTTAGAAACTCAACTTCTTACCCTTGAAAGTCATATCTATAAAAACACCCGTACAAGTGATCTCAAAGAGGCCCTAGAAAGTATAAATAAAGACCTTAGTAAATTATCTTTAGGAAAAATAATTACCCGACAACAACCTACTACTTATAAGTTTCTCACATATAAGACCCAGGACCTCATTCCAAATGGATCTACGAACAAAGACACAAGTTGAAAGCTTCTTTGGATTATCACAAACTTTAAGACAACCAAATAGAAACTTATATGTGATTCCAAGGAAATCATCAAAAAATATTGCTACTTATCAATTAGAAGAACTTATAGACATTGAACCTAATTTAGACACCTTTTCTAACGAACAACTAAATACCTTAAATCCAAGGAGAATATATAATCAAGGACTATTATCCTTTTCTACATCACTCTATAGACATCACAGGGCACAACCACTTCATTTACCAGATGGAGGTGAAGAAAGATTTAATCTAATAACTGAAGAATTGGCACGAACACTTTTACAAAGAAAACACCACTACATACATCTAGGACTAATAGTATTTAGCCTAAGAGGACTTACTAGAAAATGTATAGGAGCCAAAGTATTTTTAGTTCTTTACGACTCAAGATTTTCTAACAATGATAAGGTAGTTATTGGACTTATTGAAGTAGATATGAATAGTAATTTAGGAATTACCTATTTCTGTCCAAACTTCAATATGACAATCCCAGACTTTATAGAACATATTAAAATTTTAGTATAAGCCAGAGGATATGGAGACTTTCAAAGACATAATGTCCAAATAGACATAATCTTTCTAGGAAAAACAATGACAAATATTAACAATAGTTTTAAAGTTCAAATTACTAATTATATCATTGAGACCCTTACTACAAAAGGAATTTATTTCTTAAAACCCAAGGACTTTTCATCTACTTTACTTGCCGGATTAGATTGGACTCTTAATTTGGAGCTAAGCACTAAACCACAAACTTTACAACCAATGGAATCCATTATTTATAAAAATAGACGCGGTAGCTCCATAGTAAGATTTCATAATTACAAACCCTCAACATCACAAGAAGAAGATCATGAAGAAAATCAAAATAATATGAACTTAATGAACATAGAATATAGTACACTGGAAACTAATACAAACAACATTGCTGAGAATAATTATTTATTTTATGATGACCTAAATGAATATGTTTACATCCCATTTGAAATAGCTACTTATTTCACTAAAGAAGATTTAGAAGAATTAGAAAAATTTGACCTCCTACACCATAAATTAGAACCTGACTGGATGTTATATTTTGATGAAGATCACAATATAATTGCTAAAAAGCAAGATTACTTTTCAACAGTAAATTTAATGAATCCAGCCGAATCTAGTAGTACTAGTAATTTCAGACCACAACCATTACAAGTAAGATACCCTGAAAACTCTATGAGAACTATGGATTATGGAGAAGAACATCCCCCAAGAACGAAGATTACCCCATATACTAATAACAATCCTTTATTGAGAACAATAGGAAAAAGGTGACCACCTGAAATTACTTATTTTGGCCAAAATTTGGTCTTATTATGTATTGGAGAATGTGATGATCCACAACTTTATGATACCTATTTAGAACAGTGGATAGTCTCTGTTAAAAGAGATTATCAAGCCAGACATGAACTGGACATAGAAATAGGGGAAGCCATGATAAGAGTAGGGGAAAATTACTTAGGCGATGTTGCCAAGGCAGCATGGGAAGCTTATAAAACCACATATCCTGAGGAAGTAGCCAGGATGACCTCACAAGGAAATAACATACTCAATTTTTGTTATACAATTCATAGGTTATTTACCGCCAGAGATGCTAATACTGGATTAGATATAAGACAAAGAGAAGCTATGAGGGACTTAGAACAATTACAACTCTTTAGCTGTAACTGGATCAAACCTTTTTGTAATGACTTCTTAGCATTAACAGCAGTTTCAAGAAACTATTGTAACCCAGAGCTAGGGGAAAGACTCTTTAGCAAACTTCTAGGAGGCTTAGGAAAGGAAATACATAAGGTCTGAACAGATATGAATGTAGCACCACAATACGATAACATTGGAGTGAGAATCCAACACATTATTTCCATACTCAAAGAAAAATGTACTTATATCCACATACAAAAATAACTCAAAAATCAACAATATAGATTTTGTAGCTAGATATATACCCCTCAACAATATGGCCTCACCTAACCTAGGCCAAGACTAAATCATTCATCAAGAACACCAAGAAAATCGGTATCAAGGCCCAAGGCAATAAAACCCAAAAAGACTTACTATGTTAGAAAAAGTAGAGAAAAGAACCCCTATCTTAATAAAGAGAAACATGTGCGAAAATTTAAACCAAAAAAGACGTATGCTAATACCATCACATGGTTCGCCTGTAATGAACCAGGCCACTTATCTTCTGCCTGCCCAAATAAAAAGAATTTATATACTAGAGAAGCAAAGCTAGTTACTTGCACAAATCTTGATTTAGTAGAAGTGCAATTAGATGTTTCTCATACATCCTCCATCTACTCTATTGTATCTGTAGATGACATAGAAGAAGTTAATCCTCCTTCTGACTATAGTCTTGTAAACTCCTTCTTGCAACCTTCATACCAGCAATATAACCTACATCCTGAAAGCCAAAATTACATACCTTATGATACACTAGACAATCTAGTAGAATTATGGGATGAAGTTCCATTTCCAGATGCCAATCTAATATTTAAACAACACAGTACAAAGCCTACAGAAGAACATAACTGTCCACATGAGTGGATACTCAAAACAAGAACTGATAACATTCCTTGTTTCTTTTGTAGCTATTATTCATCTTTAGATAAAAAAGGTACATGTAAGTTATGTAAGAAACAAGCCTGTAATCTTTGCCTTCAACAATTGTTTTCTATTACAATACCTATAAGCCAACTCTCTAAAGGAGGTACTCAAAATTTTTTATTAGAAACAAGAGTCTCTGTTTTAGAAACTCGTATTAATAAATTAGAAACAGAACTAGATACCCTAGATAAACAAATGAAAGAAAACCTTCCTCCACATCCCTCTCAGGCTACTCTTGATAAAGGCAAAGACTTACAACTTACACTAATGGATATGATAGATAGAGATTTGGTCTTTATAAAAGCCTCTAGTATCTGTAATACGGGAAAACTCTAGATATTAGAGTCAAATGTCTGGTAAATATCCATGGCCATGAGTTTACCCTACATGCTTGTCTAGATAGTGGAGCCACCAACTCCACTATAGATGAAAATACACTTCTTTCAGTTTTACCAAAAACTTTTATAAAAACTGCATCACAACCGTTACTAAGTACACAATTTAATGGCCAACAATAAGCTTGCACGCAATTCGTCACCAACACCCATTTGAGATTTTATGACAACTGTGGTAAATATAGCACACCACTTCCACTTTCAAAACTATGGATTAAACCATTATTATATCCTAATATTCACTTAATCGTAGGCTTAAATTTTCTTGTAGCACTAGATAGAGCTTTTCTCCTAACCAAGGATTATGCTCTTTTCTTTTCATCACCCATAATATCCCCAATAGTATCAGACTATCCCTCTGTTGTCCATCCCTTAACCACCAAACCTCACTTAGAACTCCTACCTTCCGACAACACACCATCTTGTTAATGTTCTGTTGGATCGAGAAGCGCTAGAGGGGAGGGGGGTGAATAGCGCTCGTGGCTATTTCAGCAATTTAAAACTACGAGTAGAAACACAACGGAATAAAGAGAACAATCAAACACAGAGACACGAGGAATTACTTCGTTCGGAGCCTATGACGACTCCTACTCGAAGGCTCGCGATCCTTGATCGCTTTCCGTGGGCAACAAGTATAGGCTCGATGAAATGTATAGAATATGAATTACAAATGAGTACGATAATTAAAATTATACTGAACGACAAAATCTAGAGTAATGGCACTCTGGGTCGTCGGGATCTTGAAACCGCACGTTGAGGTCGTTATGTAAGCAGCTTGTAGCAGAAGGATCGCTTAGAATCAATCGTTAAGAGCTGCTGGTCGAGACCCTCTTATAAAGGGTGTTCAAGACGCCTCCATTAGGCTCCAAGGCGCCTCCATTAGGCTCCAAGGCGCCTTGAATCCCTAAGTTTTATCCCGGAAATGACTCTATGATGAAGCTTTGACCACTGCCTTTTATCCATCTCAAGGCGCCTTCATCACTGTCCAAGGCGCCTTAAACCACCTATTCAAGGCGCCTTGAGCTTCCTTCAAGGCGCCTCCATCCCTTCTGGACAGCTGGCTTCGGCTCGCACCCGAGGCGCCTCCAAGCTCCATGGAGGCGCCTCGGTACTGTTCATTCGAGGCTATTCTTTGCACTTTGGTCCCTGCAAGATACATTAATCCCAAATATATCCTGCAGCACAAAGTTAGCACATAAAACATAATAATATAAGTGAACGACAATCATCGGACTGTCCGAGTCTGACTTCGAGTTTCTGATCAAAAACTGTAGGTCAACTCGACGCCTATTGTTCCCTCTACGGGGAACGCGTCCTCACCTACTCCACTAAGTAGATTTACCTGATGCCAGTGCGATCCTCCAGATCGACTGGACTTTTGCTCGGTGCTCGATGCTTCTGGACTTTCTGCTGGACGTCCGCTTCCCGGCTGGTCCAGTCTTTCACCTGGTTCGCAACACCAGGACTTTCCACCTAGGGTTACCCCCCCCCCCCTAGGACTTTTGCCTGAAGCACTCGACCCCACCAAGACTTTCCGCATAGGGTTACTACCCCCTATGACCTAGGGTTACCACCTCCTAGGGTTTTCACCTTACCTAACGACAGTTAGGGCTTTGGCCTAAGTACACTTAGGACTTTCCTGCAATCTCATTCAGACTGTTAGATCACCAACCACCTTAACTTTGAGTCTTTTGCCATTATCAAAACTCGGGTTCGATCGTCCGATGCTTCCCGCACCAACAATCTCCCCCTTTTTTATTATGGCAATCGTAATTCAAAGTTAAGTAAAACAAATGCATAAGATACTTAAAAAGTGTAAGTGAGCAAGCTTAAGTACATAAGTTCAAATACAAGCATAACTTAAGCTAACACTTAAACTTTGTGAAGCTCCCCCTTAATACAGGGCTTTCTTTTTGAATTAGACTTTCTTTTACTTTTTGAATTCCCTACTCTCCCCCTTTGTCATTTATCAAAAATAAGCCAGTTTTAAACAATTTTTAAATTTTTCTTTTTGAAAAACAGATTATGCTTTGAAAAATGGGATAAGTGCTAAGTTGACTTCGAAAAGAAATTTTCACCTAAAATTTCGAAAGCAATGTGTTAAAATTTTGCAAAACTATAATTTTTGATACTTTTAGCGAAGTAAAGAATGAATCTGAAAGGTAACTTAGGAAAATATCTTAGCAAGAATTTATAAAGTTAGGTTTCAAGGTTGGCTAAGTTTGAAAAAGTTTGAAAGTTGCTATATGAATCACTTAGCTAAGCCTTTTGCAAACATTGAATTTTGAAAATATAGCTTAAGTGAAAAGGTACTTAGCTTAATTTGAATAAAAAATAATTATTTTTGAAAAATTAGGAGTAAGAACTTGTTAATTTTTAGGATGAAGAGAGAGTAGCTAAAAATTTAATTTTGGTTATTTTTTCAGTTGGTCCTTAAGTCCAAGCATGAGTCAAGTTAAATAGCAATCAAATTATCTAATTGGTTTTGATCAGGTATCAGAGCCCTAAAGTACAAGCATGCTTAATCTTAATATTTCCATTTCCTTCACCAACTGTCTAACCTTTAGCTACCTGCTGATTGGTTAGAGGGCAGTAGCTTTCACTCAGTTAGTCAAGTTAAGTCATTTAGTCCAGTTAGATTTGACTAAGGCTGGAAGACTTAACTTGATTACTGTTAATAAAATATTTAACGCCCAGACTCATATTGATGCACAGAAATAAGCATTCTTGAGTCCAGACTGTACCCTATGCATCTCACACCATTCTATGTTTTTCAAACACAAGCAAGGTATACCTAGGTGTTTGTGAGATGCTCTGGCTTAAATCTAGGGGAACAGGATTTTTAGGGGGAAAGCCTAGGCTAAGTCCATATATGAAAAATCTAAGAAGTCAGGATTTTTGAAAAATATATTTGCCTTAGGATTTTCAAAACAATTTTAAAAGCAGTTTTGAAATTATACTCACAATTTTGAAAGTTGACAAATAAGTGCTGAATTAAAGCATAAATCAGCAAAATATAAGATAATCAAATCCAAGAGTACGATAATCTAGATCCAGATCTAATATACAAGCAAAAGAGTGAGTGACATATCCAGATAATCTAAAAAGATAGAGTGTCAAGCAGAGGGATCGTCAGCTGGAGGATCGGTAGCTAAGGGATCATCGGTCGGGGGTGGTGCTAGGGGTTGCTCGGGTGCAGGCTGAGGCTGTCCCTGGTGTCAGATCTCGTCTCGGAGAGAGGCGAACCCAACAGCCATCTCGGATCGCATAGATCGAAGGAAGCGATGGCTATCTTGCACAGCTCGTTGCGTCTAAGAGGACTGGATCTCGAGCCGAGTGAGTCTGTCCTCGACAGAAAGTGGTGTCACGCCCCTAAAGGAGTCTTTGCCAAACAAAAATCCGGCAGCATCTCCCCTGTACTGATGACAATCTGAAGTATCAATACAAACAAAATACATCAACCACATGCGGCTGGAATATATATGTATACAACCACACAGTTATAATCACAGCCCACTCGGCTGGAATGAAACAATCACAACCACGCAGTTATATATAAAACAACCCACACGGCTGTACTAAAAACACAGCGGAAAAACGAAGGAAACCCCACACAAACTAAATAAATACAATGCATGCCGGCACGACTTAAACACAAATACAAAAGCAAAAGAATAAGATAGCCACATGGCTACACATAAATACAATGCCAAAAATAATAAAAAGATATACAAAAGAAAACAAGCACGATCTTCGGATGTGATATAGGACCCAGCAGACAGGATACTCCGAGCGACACCAACCATCTACAAGAAACCTGAAAACATAAATGTATACATGCGGTGGTGAGTATAGGTAACTCAGCGGGTAATAGACAAGATAGTGCATGGTCCATAAACAAACATGGAGATCACAAGTATACAGTCTCAGTAGGGAATAAAGAACATGATCATACTATCATAATCAATGCACCTAAACATAACTGACATAATAACCTGACATATAAACTGTACAAACCACAACTAACATAATAACAGATACATACCCAATCTGGAATCGACACATAGTACAATGATCAGTAACTCACCGGATTTGCAACAGATATACCCGTGACACCTGTGCAATATAAATACGACTGCATATACAAGTAAAATAAATGACATGTATGCAGCATGACATGTTAGGATGTATACTAAAAGACTAGCTTTTGGTATAAACATTTATCTAGAAATAAGAATCATATTGGTCAAATGTCTACATTTATGATAAATGTAGTATTTCAATTAATTTATATTGTAGATAACATGGTGTGTGGTGTCACACACAGAGGATCATGTTATCAGTACCTTATAAATTATAAACAGTAGCTCACAACCATGATGGAAAGGAATAAACCATTGGAAGGGCGTAGTGTAATTAGGTATTAGTTTATCTTAACTATATAATTACACTAGTACACTTAGAGTGTATTGAGTAGGACCATTAGAGGTCGTTTCTTTTATACTGACTTTATAAAGGAACAAAGACCTCAGTTATTATGGAAGTGTGTGCTCTTAATCCTAATATAATAACAAGCACATGTATTTGATATTTATTTCTTTAATTTATCAATGGGTGAGATTTAGTTCGATAAATCAATAAGCCTGATAAGTTGAGAAATGATATCACTTATAGTGTGTGTTGTTGATTATAGAAGGAAACTGTGTCCTAGTGATCTAGGTTGAGAATACCCCCAAGAGGAGCTCATAAGGATTGTCATGTTAAACCCTGTAGGTAGACTTAGTCCGACATGATAATAAGGTTGAGTGGTACTACTCTTGGAGCTAGATATTAATTAAGTGAGTTGTCAGTAACTTACTTAATTAGTGGACATTTGTTATTTTAAACACAGGGAGACTAACACACTCATAATAAGAAGGAGCCCAAAAATGTAATTTGGGATTGGTGCGGTAGTTCAATAATAATTCTTTAGTGGAATGAATTGTTATTGATGAAATTAAGTTGTGTGTTCGGGGCGAACACGAGATGCTTAATTTCATCGGGAGACCAATACCAATTCCTCCTCTCGATCCCTATCATAGCCTCTTGTATATAGAGATTTATACCCACCACATACCCACCTTCTTACCCATCCAATGGGGACGACCAAGCTAGCTTGGAACCCAAGCTAGGGCTGGCCAAGACCAAGTGGATGAGCTAAGTTGGTGGCCGACCAAAGCTTAGGTGGCCGGCCACTAGAATATTAAAAAGGATTTTTATTAAAATTATTTCTTATGTGGATATCATGGTTTTAAAAGAGAGTTTAAAAATTAAAAATTTTCTTTTATAGCTTTCTACAAAAGATTAAGAGAAGAGATTAATCTCTTTCCTTATTTGTAGATTAAAAGGATGGTTTTAATTTTTGGTAAAAACTTTCCTTATTTGTAAATCATCCACATGTTTAAAAGAGAGTTTAAAATTTGAAATCTTTCCTTATTTGTTGATTAAAATGTGGATTTTAAATTTTAAGAAAACTTTCCTTTTTAACCATGTTCATGATTTAAAAGAGAGTTTAAAAAATTAAATATTCTCTTTTATAAGTTTCTACAAAAGATTAAGAAAAGATTTGATATCTTTCCTTATTTGTAGATTAAACGAGATTTTAATTTTTAGAGATAACTTTCTTTTTATCCACATGTTTAAAAGAAAGATTTTATTTTCCTTTTTATAATCCACCATGAAGGGAAAAATTATTGGAGAAATTTTTATAAATTTCCGGAAGCAAATAAGGAAATTTTAATTTGTGTTTAAAATTTTATTTGCTTGGAGATTTGAATGTGGCCGGCCATGATATGTGAGAAAAGGAATTTGATTTTAATTAATTAAATTTTCTTTTTCATGGCAAAGGAATTAAGGAAATTTTTATTAAAATTTCCTTATTTGCCAAGACCAAGAATTATAAAAGAGGGGGTAGAGGTGCCTTCATCGATAAGATCTCTATTTTATTTTCCCTCTCTTTTCTCCTTGGGTGTGGCCGGCTCCTCCTTTTCCTCTCCTCTCCTTTGTGTGGCCGAAACCTTCTCTTGGTGGAGATAGCTTTGGTGGTCGGATCTAAGAAGGAGAAGAAGGAGAGAAAAGAAGTCTCTTTTCTAGCATCCCTTGTAGCATTGGTGGTGGTTGAATCTCTTCATCCTTGGAGGTGCTCTTGTTGTGGCCGAACCTTGCAAGGAGGAGGAGAAGGTGCTTTGGTGGCTTCTCATCTCGGAAGTGTTGGTTGCTACTCAGAAAAACCTAATGGTTCCACTGTATAAAAATTTTGTACAAAGGTCTGAACCTTTTCCTAGCTACCATGTGTTCTTTTAAATTAAACTTGGATCGCCTGCGGAACTTAACACGTTTGATCCAAATTTTAATTTATTTGTTCTTTTAGGTTTAGACTTGGATCTCCTGCGGAACTTAACACGTTCGATCCAAATCACCTAGGTTATTAATTCCATTAAATATTAATTTCCATAATTGGCTTCCAGGACTGCATGGCGAGGCACACGGCCTTCTTGGATATGGGAACAACCACCACCGCCTAGACAAAGCCTTTTAAGGAAAGCTAATATTTAATTTCCTTAAATAACTTTAGGTCAACCAAAAAGAACAATCGAAGCACTAGTAAAAGAAAAATAAAAGAACACAATATCGAAAACTAATTCGAAATACTTGAATCGCATGCCTCTTGTATTTGGTATTTTTACAAAGAAATAAAACTAGTATGATGCAGAAATTAAATACTAGTATACCTTTTATTTTGCAAACAAAAACCTCTAGGTCTTCTACCGTATTCCTCTTCTAACCTCGGATATTGTGTGGGCAATGATCTTCCGAGATGAGAACCACCAAGGCACCTTCTTCTTCCTTCCTTCAAGTTTCAGCCAAGCAAAAACTTCCAAAGGATGAAGAACTTTTTCCACCAACCAAGCTCCAAGGGATGCAAGAAACAAGACTCCTTTCTCTCCTTTTCTCCAAGCTAGATCCGGCCACTTCTATGCCTCCAAGAGATGATGAAGTCTCGGCCACAAGAAGGAGAAGAGAGAAGGAGAAGGGGAACCTCTAGGGGCCGGCCACACCAAGGAAGAAAAGAGAGGAAGAAAAAGAATAGAGTCGTTCACTATGAAGCCTCATCTACCCCCTCTTTTATAATCCTTGGTCTTGGCAAATAAGGAAATTTAAATAAAAACTTCCTTAATTCTTTTGCCATGAAAAGGAAAATTTATTTAATTAAAAATAATTTTCTCTTCTCCAATTTATTTGGCCGTCCACCTCTTTCCCCAAAACAAGAAGAGTTTTAATTAAAACAAAAATTAAAACTTCCTAATTTGTTTCTAGAAATTTATAAAAATTTCTCCAATAATTTTAATCCCTTCATGATTGGTTAATAAAAAAAAATTTTATAAATTAAAATCTTTCTTTTAAACATGTGGATAATTTTCAAAAAGGAAAGTTATCTCTAAAAATTAAAATCTCCTTTCAATCTACAAATAAGGAAAGATATTAAATCTTTTCTTAATCTTTTGTAGAAACTAATAAAAGAGAATTTTTAATTTTTAAACTTTCTTTTAAATCATGAACATAATTAAAAGGAAAGTTTTTACCAAAATTAAAATCAACCTTTTAATCTACAAATAAGGAAAGAGATTGTAACTCTTCTCTTAATCTTTTGTAGAATCTTATAAAAGGAAAGATTTAAAATTTTAAACTCTCTTTTAAATCATGTTATCCACATAAGAAATATTTTAAAATTAAAATTCCTTTTTATTTTAATAGGGCTGGCCACCTAAGCTTGAGTTCAAGCTAGGGCCGGCCACATGAATTCACCCATGAACCAAACCAAGGCCGGCCCTAGCTTGGTCTCCAAGCTAGCTTGGCTGGCCCCTATAGGATGGGTAAGAAGGTGGGTATAGGTGGGTATAGTACTCTATAATTAAGAGGCTACGATAGGGACCGAGAGGAGAAATTGGTTTTGGTCTCCCGATGAAATTAAGCATCCCATGTTAGCCCTGAACACACAACTTAATTTCATCAATAATAATTCATTCCACTAAAGAATTATTATTGAACTACCGCACCAATCCCAAATTACATTTTTGGGCTCTTTCTTATTATGAGTGTGTTAGTTTCCCTGTGTTTAAGATAACAAATGTCCACTAATTAAGTAAGTTACTGACAACTCACTTAATTAATATCTAGCTCCAAGAGTAGTACCATTCAACTTCATCGTCATGTCGGACTAAGTCCACCTGCAGGGTTTAACATGACAATCCTTATGAGCTCCTCTTGGGGACATTCTCAACCTAGATCACTAGGACACAGTTTCCTTCTATAATCAACAACACACACTATAAGTGATATCATTTCCCAACTTATCGGGCTTATTGATTTATCGAACTAAATTTCACCCGTTGATAAATTAAAGAAATAAATATCAAATATATGTGCTTGTTATTATATTAGGATTAAGAGCACACACTTCCATAATAACTGAGGTCTTTGTTCCTTTATAAAGTCAGTATAAAAGAAACGACCTCTAATAATCCTACTCAATACACTCTAAGTGTACTAGTGTAATTATATAGTTAAGATAAACTAATACCTAATTACACTACGACCTTCCAATAGTTTGTTCCTTTCCATCATGGTCGTGAGCTACTGTTTATAATTTATAAGGTACTGATAACATGATCCTCTGTGTGTGACACCACACACCATGTTATCTATAATATAAATTAATTGAACAACTACATTTATCATAAATGTAGACATTTGACCAATGTGATTCTTATTTCTAGATAAATGTTTATACCAAAAGCTAGGCTTTTAGTATACATCCTAACAATCTCTCACTTATACTAAAAGACTAAGCTGCTATATCTGCTGCCATACATCTGATTCCCAACCCTTAAACATGCCCATCAAAATCTCTTGCCTTAAGGACCTTAGTGAAAGGATCTATAGGTCATCACCTGATGCAATCTAGACGGCAACAACTTCTCCTCGTTTATACGATTTCTCGTATTGGGTGGTACTTGCGCTCTATTGTGTTTACTTGCCTTATAGACTTATGGTTTCTTCGAGTTTGCTACTACACCAATATTATTACAATAAATTGTAATAATCTTTGGACAAACCAGAAATCATATCTAAGTCTATCTTGAGGTTATTGAGTCATTCAGCTTTTATGGCTACCTCAGAGGTTTGCCATATACTAAGCTTCTTTGGTGGAGTCCAGAAAAACACCTATACTTATCACTCTTCCATGGTTATGACTTTACCTCCTAAAGTAAACACAAAACCCTGAGGTTGACTTATTATTGTCCCTATCCGATTGGAAGTCAAAATCCATGCAACCCACAGGAACCAAATTAATGTCTTGTAAGCTAGCATATAATCTCTAGTGCCTCTAAGGTACTTCAATATATGCTTTACTGCAGTCCACTGTCCTTGTCCAGGGTTACTTTGATATCTGCTAACTATGCCCTTGGGAAAACAGATTTCTAATCTCGTGCATAACATACTTTAGGCTTCCGACAGTCGAAGCATAAAGAATTGTCTTCATTTCCTCTATCTCCTTTGATGTCTACGGAGACATTTCTTTAGATAAAGTTACTCCATGCTAAAAAGGTAAGAAACTTTTCTTGAAGTTTTGCATGCTTAAAACGAGCAAGGATTTTTTTCGATATATGAAGCTTGGGATAAGTAAAATATTCTTTTCTTGCGATCCCTTATTACTTTGATCTCAAGAATATATACATTCTCTCAAGTCCTTTATATCGAATTGTTTAGACAACCATACCCTTACTTCTGACAACATTTTGATATTGTTTCCAACTACCAAAAATGTTATCTACGTATAGTACAAGAAATACCACCACGTTTCCATCACACCTTTTGTATACACAAGACTTATCCGATTACTAAATAAATTCATAGGTCTGGATTACTTTGATAAACCGGATGTTCCAAGATCTTGAAGCTTTGCCTCAGTCGATAGACTGATTGAGCTTGCACACAAGATATTCTTAGCCCTTTGCAATGAACCTTTCTGGTTGCTTTATATGGATGCTTTCTTCAAGACTTCCATTAAGGAATGCTGTCTTGACATCCACTTGCCAAATAGATAAAAGAATCCGGATAGACTTAAGCATGGCTACCAGTGAAAAAGTTTCCTTTTTCATCAAGCTTTGCTTTGAAAGTTTCTACCTCCCTGTCTATCCCTCTATTCCTATTATAGACCTTTTTACACCCAAAGGCTTTTACACCATTTGGTGGTTCTACAAGCTTCCAGATTTTATTAGAATACATATATTCTAATTCTATTATTCATTACTCTTTGCCAAGATGCTGCATCTTTATCTTGGAGTGCTTCGTCATATGACTGGAGATCAGGTTCATGTCCTCCAGGGATCGAGTCCAAAATCTCTCCCAGAACATGAATCTTTTTAGGTTGCCTAACAACCCTCCCACTACGACGAGGCACTTTCTGCAATTGTGTATCATTTGTGATACGTGTTGCAGTTTCCTTGTGGTATCTCATCTTGTACAGTTGGTACTAGATTAGACATGTCTTTTATTATTTCCGTAAGAATAAATTTACTTATGGGCACGCGGTTTATTACATAGTCCTTTTCTAAAAATCGATCATTGATTCTAACAATGACCTTCTGATTTTTAAGACTATAACCTACTTTCATTTCTCTAGGATAACCCACAAACAAGTGAATTCCTATCCAAATTATCATTGTCTCTCTTCAGCATATGTGCTAGACTACCCGAATCCGAATATGCTTCAAAATAGGCTTACGCCTATTCAGCAATTCTATATGAGTAGAGAGTTCTGATTTTGGAAGGTACTATGTTCACTTCCATTTCCAGAGTATATCCTTAAAATGAATTTGGTAATAACTCATCATCAATCTACTTATTTCCATAAGAGTCCTATACCTTCCTTTTTCTACACCATTCTGTTGGGGTATACCAGGTGTAGTTAATTGGGATTGAATCCCTACTTCTGATAAGTGACTTCTAAATTCTTCCAAGAGGTACTTGCCACTATGATCTAACCGTAGTGTCTTGATACTTTTACCTTGACATTACTCCTCATTAGCCTAGTACTCTTTGAACTAATCAAAGCACTTAGACTTGCGGTGCGTCAAGTAAATGTATCCTTATCTCGAATAGTTGTTTATAAAATAGATGAAATATTCAATATTACCTCTTGTCTGGATAGTCATAGGATCACACAAATCAGAATGAACCAATTTCAACATATCTTTGGCTCCATACCCCTTAGATTTAAAAGCTTCTTGGTTATTTTTCCTTCCAAGTAAGACTTGCAGGTTGGAAAATTTTCCTCTACCAATGAACTCAAGAGTTCATCGATTATTATCCTTTGAATCCTACTCAAGTTAATATAACCTAGCTTTAGATGCCAAAGATATAATTGGTTCATATCCGAAGGTTGCTTCTCTTATTAAAGTTAGAGGATGTGTTATCAATTTTCATTTATTACATCGTGGGAGTTATTGGATTATAAATTGTCAACTAACGTACCAGAATATATATCTTTTCTATTTTCTTGATAACAACTATGTTATCAAAAATAGACACAATATCTATTCTTTAGAAACTGAAAACAAGTTCTTTCTAAACTTAGTACGTAAAGACAATTTCCATATTTTATTCCTATTAGAGAATAAACCTCTCCCACTGCAACAGCTGCTACTTTTGCAGTAGTGCCCATGCAGACAATGTTTTCCTTTTCATATAGTTGTCGGATTTCCTAGAACCTTGCAATGAATTACAGACATGATTAGTGGTATCTGTATCTACACTCCAGGTACTGGTGGATATGTAACACCTGAAAATTCTCAGAACTATTTTAGAAATATTTTATGTTTTTTCTGGAATTTTAGGATATTTTTACAGAATTTTTAGAGTAGCGGAAGTAGCAAAAACAAATAGAAAACGAAAACGGCCTAAGCGGGAATTGAACCCGAGACCTATTGGGTCCTATGACTTATGGTGAACCATGGTAACCAAGTGAACCCAGCAGGGCCGTGCTGAAAGGAAAGGGAGGCAATTAAATTTATATTAGAGTTGGGCCGAATTACCCACTTAATATAAATATAAAATTTAAGTGGGGTTTGGGTTATTTTGTTTGGTTCGGCAACTTCTCCTCCTCTCCAACCCTCACCGCCGACGCCCCTTCTCCCTCCTCTTTCTCTCTCGGCGCACCAAGCCTAGGGCCCCAGGGACATCTTCCGGCAGCGGCTCCGACACAAGGACGCTCCCCTCCGCGAGAGGAACGTGTTGGCGCAAGAAGACTATCGAAAGGATCATCTTCTCCGGAAACCTAGTGACTAGAACCGTAAGGAAACTAGCATACGAGGTAAGAAACCCCTCACCTGCAGTATAAGTAGCTTCCGTGTGAATTCCATGTGTTAGTTTAATAGTACATCGATTTCCGACACAAGGGATGTGAATTAGCGTATGCCAAGTATTCGATAAATTGTGCAGTTCAGTAAAATGCAATTTAGGCATTTTAGTAGCTTAGATAAATGCAATAGAAGCATTTTTACAGTTTATGCAGTCTTGCTTCAGCTTTTACCGGACTAGATGTCCAATGGGTGGGCTCCCACAGTCGCCTCTAGGTTTAGATAACCTAGTTCTGGGTTTAGACAACCTAGTAAGAGCAAGGTCAGTATTTATTAGCTAGTGTTCAGTATTTTACTTTTCAGTGGCACTGTACAGGATTAGATATCCATTGGGCTGGGCTCCCATAGTCGGTCCCTAGGTTTAGATAACCTAGTAAACCTTACTAAATTCGGGACTTGCAACCCCGCGGGTCTAGTTAAGGATGCGCGCATAGCATGTACTGTTGCCAGGCCCATTAGTAGTATGATTATGTATTTTGATTTATTACGTTATTAGCTTTTCAAAACTCACAAAGGTTAGTTAAGTTAGTTGAGTTTGAATTCAGCTCCAGTTTAAATCAGTTCATGTTCAGTTCAGCTTTTCCTTTATTGATGCATATGATAGTTTATGATTAGCTTTGTATGCCATTCTTTAGCGTTCATATTCAGTGATTTCAGTATACCATGTTTTAACAAGTTTAGCATCTATTTAATAGCATGTTTTTAAAAGCATAAATGCATCGTGTGCATGTTTTAGTGAGGTAGATGGTTTCTTACTAAGCGAAAGCTTATAGATACTTCTTTTCCTTATACTGCAGATAAAGGTAAAGGAAAGATGGACTAGCGGAGGCTGGAGGTCAATGCAATGATGAAGATGTGTGTGGAAGGAACCTGGAGTAGAGATCTTGGAGAAACTAGCAAACTAATACTTTAGATTTATATCATGTTGATTTCCGCATTTTTAGTTGTTTTGATGCATGAATTAAGAAAGACCTGTTTAGATTGTTAGTAATCATGCTTAGAATGTCATTTAAATGTTGTTAGAATGTTTGGCACGGGGTTTAGAATTATTGTAGGTGATTTTGGCACGAACAAGTGCTGAAATTAGACCTTTTGTCGAAATCAGAATCCCGGATCGATCAGCTGATCGATTCGAGGGTCTCCAATCGATCAACTGATCGATTTGAGGGTCTCCAATCGATCAACTGATCGACTGGGAAATTCGGCTCGCGAACAGTAGGCGTCTGGATCGATTAGCCGGTCGATCCAGCCAGTTCCGTCGCGAACAGAAGGCCCTGGGATCGATCACTGGATTGATTGACCAGCCTGGATCGATCAGCCGATCGATCCAGATTATTGCCCGAGCACAGTAGTGTGCTGGATCGATCACTGGATCGATCCAACCTATGTCCCGCATACAGTAGCTGGCTGGATCGATCACTGGATCGATCCGACTATTCCAATCGATCCGTGGATCGATTGGGAGGTCTGGTATCAGCGAGGAAGTGTCTAAGTCCAGTTCCTTGGCCATGGGGAAGGTAAAACATGTTATGAATGGTTAGTTACCTCCCTTAGCATGTATAGAACCAAGAAATGTTAGTAGTTGAGTAAGATTTTAATTAGTACATCTTCCGCATCTAGATTTAGTAATGGTCGGGGAATAGTTTAGCACAGCATAACTGTAGCGATCGGCCTTACAGCCTAGTAGTAGAAGGCGGGTCGTTACAGGATAACACCACTAAACATGTTTCAACAACAAATGAATACACTCATATTGCTCTCAGTTCTAAGAAGACAGTCTACCTTAATGTCCAAGTCCTATTTCCAATCATTACAATTGGGACTACTAAGTCTTTTCTATAGTATAACAACTAGGGAATTAACAAATATTTTAAATCCTAAGAATCACAAAAATATTTGGTCAAGATCAATTCCTTAAAATCCCTATGAATTTTGTATGCCACGATAGTGTGGATGTATACAAAATCAAAGAGGAGATTTTATTCATTAATTTTATTATCTCGTCAACTTTACTTTATGACGAATAAAATTAATAGTTGATCTGTCTTTGATCAAATATTTGGTCAAAACTTTTGAATTTAAAATAACATTGATTCCTCAAACAATATTATTTAAATTCACCAACACCTCAAACACCGTGAATTTTGCATGCCACGATAGTATGGACGTATATAAAATTAAATATTTATAAGAGGAGGGGTTTACCCATTAATTATCTTGTCAATAAATCTTTATGACAAATAAAATTACCTCAAACACCGTGAATTCTGTATGCCACGATAGTGTCGACGTATACAAAAACAAACATTTGTAAGAGGGGTTTTTAATTTTATTATCTTGTCAACCTATTTATTTGACAAATTAATAGTTGGTTTTCTTCGGTCACACAAATAATAGCAGTGACTCCGATAGGGAGGATACTATTAGACGTGCCTAAGTATATACCATTACTTGACACTAAGTCATTAATAAGATTGTGCCCCTTCCGATGGGGAAGATCACACACTCTTAATTAACTTCCTATAGTCATCCAAAATGGAAGTTTAATCTAGTGATCCTTAAACAAGCTCATCCGATATGGAGGAAGGCACTCAGAGCCAACGCGCAAGCTTGTTGCATCACTTATAAACCAGTAATGGAGACCGTGGAATTTATTTAAAATAAATCCCTCTCCCACTTACTTATTTAAAGTGAGGAATTTTGCCTATGCTAGTCTACCTAACATGCATACTAACAAGCACACACAACACAGCATAAAAAGCAATAAATAGAAAAACTAATTTTCAACTATTATGGCTTTTATCTATTGTTGTCCTCCGTGCGTAGCCAATCCTAGCTGCTGCCATCTTTGGCCATTGTCACCGGGTCTAGTTGTCGCATCCATCTTGCTCCTTGTTCCGCTGCGCCTCTAGTCCTCAAAAGGTTCCACGCCTTTCAAGATTCGATCTGCGACATAAATAGAATTTTACATTTTTTCGATCCTATATTCGTCGAAGGAATGTACATGTAAAGTAGATCAAACATAAAATAAAATTTACATCCATCGATCCTATATTCCATAAAAGGAATGTACATATAACTAGATCAAAAAATAAATCCTAATAAAACTAAATACAGCTCCTGCTGTATTTTATAATACAATCATGCACACATAATAAATACTCTTGACATGTCCAAAGGTCCAATCACATACATAATAACTATAAGCCATAATAGTTGGATCCTGCATCCACAAAGTTAGCACATCCTACTATTATCCTGCCTAAATTATGTATGACATGTGCATAATTAAACTAATACCAAATACATAGAGGCAAAACCCTAGCTCTGATACCAATTGTTGATTGCTACTCGGAAAAACCTAATGGTTTCACTGTACAAAAATTTTGTACAAAGGTCTGAACCTTTTCCTAGCTACCATGTGTTCTTTTAAATTAAACTTGGATCGCCTGCGAAACTTAACACGTTTGATCCAAAGTTTAATTTATTTATTCTTTTAGGTTTAGACTTGGATCTCCTGCGGAACTTAACACGTTCGATCCAAATCACCTAGGTTATTAATTCCATTAAATATTAATTTCCATAATTGGCTTCCAGGACTGCATGGCGAGGCACACGACCTTCTTGGATATGGGAACAACAACCACCGCCTAGACAAAGCCTTTTAAGGAAAGCTAATATTTAATTTCCTTAAACAACTTTAGGTCAACCAAAAAGAACAATCGAAGCACAAGTAAAAGAAAAATAAAAGAACACAATATCGAACACTAATTCGAAATACTAGAATCGCATTTGGTATTTTTACAAAGAAATAAAACTAGTATGATGTGGAAATTAAATACTAGTATACCTTTTCTTTTGCAAACAAAAATCTCTAGGTCTTCTACCGTATTTCTCTTCTAACCTCGGACATTGTGTGGGCAATGATCTTCCGAGATGAGAACCACCAAGGCACCTTCTTCTTCCTTCCTTCAAGTTTCGGCCAAGCAAAAACTTCCAAAGGATGAAGAACTTTTTCCACCAACCAAGCTCCAAGGGATGCAAGAAACAAGACTCCTTTCTCTCCTTTTCTCCAAGCTAGATCAGACCACTTCTATGCCTCCAAGAGATGATGAAGTCTCGGCCACAAGAAGGAGAAGAGAGAAGGAGAAGGGGAACCTCTAGGGGCCGGCCACACCAAGGAAGAAAAGAGAGGAAGAAAAAGAATAGAGTCGTTCACTATGAAGCCTCCTCTACCCCCTCTTTTATAATCCTTGGTCTTGGCAAATAAGGAAATTTAAATAAAAACTTCCTTAATTCTTTTGCCATGAAAAGGAAAATTTAATTAATTAAAAATAATTTTCTCTTCTCCAATTTATTTGGCCGGCCACCTCTTTCCCCAAAACAAGGAGAGTTTTAATTAAAACAAAAATTAAAGCTTCCTAATTTATTTCTAGAAATTTATAAAAATTTCTCCAATAATTTTAATCCCTTCATGATTGGTTAATAAAAAAAAATTTTATAAATTAAAATCTTTCTTTTAAACATGTGGATAATTTCTAAAAAGGAAAGTTATCTCTAAAAATTAAAATCTCCTTTCAATCTACAAATAAGGAAAGATATTAAATCTTTTCATAATCTTTTGTAGAAAATAATAAAAGAGAATTTTTAATTTTTAAACTTTCTTTTAAATCATGAACATAATTAAAAGGAAAGTTTTTACCAAAATTAAAATCAACCTTTTAATCTACAAATAAGGAAAGAGATTTTAACTCTTCTCTTAATCTTTTGTAGAATCTTATAAAAGGAAATATTTAAATTTTTAAACTCTCTTTTAAATCATGTTATCCACATAAGAAATATTTTAAAATTAAAATTCCTTTTTATTTTAATAGGGTCGGCCACCTAAGCTTGAGTTCAAGCTAGGGTCGGCCACATGAATTCACCCATGAACCAAACCAAGGCCGGCCCTAGCTTGGTCTCCAAGCTAGCTTGGTCGGCCCCTATAAGATGGGTAAGAAGGTGTGTATAGGTGGGTATAGTACTCTATAATTAAGAGGCTACGATAGGGACCGAGAGGAGGAATTGGTTTTGGTCTTCCGATGAAATTAAGCATCCCGTGTTCGCCCCGAACACACAACTTAATTTCATCAATAATAATTCATTCCACTAAAGAATTATTATTGAACTACCGCACCAATCCCAAATTACATTTTTGGGCTCCTTATTATTATGAGTGTGTTAGTCTCCCTGTGTTTAAGATAACAAATGTCCACTAATTAAGTAAGTTACTGACAACTCACTTAATTAATATCTAGCTCCAAGAGTAGTACCACTCAACTTCATCGTCATATCGGACTAAGTCCACCTGCAGGGTTTAACATGACAATCCTTATGAGCTCCTCTTGGGGACATTCTCAACCTAGATCACTAGGACACAATTTCCTTCTATAATCAACAACACACACTATAAGTGATATCATTTTCCAACTTATCGGGCTTATTGATTTATCGAACTAAATCTCACCCATTGATAAATTAAAGGAATAAATATCAAATATATGTGCTTGTTATTATATTAGGATTAAGAGCACACACTTCCATAATAACTGAGGTCTTTGTTCCTTTATAAAGTCAGTATAAAAGAAACGACCTCTAATGGTCCTACTCAATACACTCTAAGTGTACTAGTGTAATTATATAGTTAAGATAAACTAATACCTAATTACACTACGACCTTCCAATAGTTTGTTCCTTTCCATCATGGTCGTGAGCTACTGTTTATAATTTATAAGGTACTGATAACATGATCCTCTGTGTGTGACACCACACACCATGTTATCTACAATATAAATTAATTGAACAACTACATTTATCATAAATGTAGACATTTGACCAATGTGATTCTTATTTCTAGATAAATATTTATACCAAAAGCTAGGCTTTTAGTATACATCCTAACAGGAAGATCGTTGCCCACACAATGTCCGAGGTTAGAAGAGGAATATGGTAGAAGACCTAGAGGTTTTTGCTTGCAAAAGAAAAGGTATTTAATTTCCACATCATACTAGTTTTATTTCTTTGTAAAAATACCAAATACAAGAGGCATGTGATTCTAGGTTTCGAATTAGTTTCGATGTTGTTGAAACACCCCACCCTCCTCACTACTGGTCTGTGAGGGCGGGGCGCTACTAGACTACTAACTTATCTTAACTAACATTGCACACATGTTGAAAGTAATTCCTAAAACTCTTGAAGAACACAAAACATAGAATTAACTAGCAGCAGAAGACTAAATGACTCATCTAATACATTCTACTCAACTCTTTGTTAATAAATTCTTATGCTAAATCCAAGGCTTCTATAGTCTAGGCATCACACATCCATCCGCACCTCCTTGTCGCCTTCCTTTGCTATAACTTTTCCTTTCCTTTATCTGCAGTAAGAGGAAATGCAACTATAAGCAAAATTGCTTAGTAAGCGCTATCTAACTCACAAAACTCGAATATGCATGTGAATAAAATAAATCTAAAATTGATTTGTGAAGTTTTGAAAACTATTTTCATAATAGATAAAAATAATAATCAAACTGCTAATGGGCCCGACAACTGTACTTGCTATGCGCGCATCCCTAACTAGACCCGAGATAGCTGGTCCCGAATCTAGTAGGGTTTACTAGGTTATCTAAACCTAGGGATGACTATGGGAGCCCAACCCAAGGACAACTAAGAGTCCAGTACAGTGCCACTGATAAAAGTAAAATACTAATTTATAAGCTGATTTATCTTAATTACTTCTTCTTTAAATGCCTTGGCATTTTAACGAGCACCTTGTGTGCCAAAATCCCTAAAGTCTTGACTTTGGGATCTACTTAAGGCCTTGGCCATTTTCTTTCTTTTCTTTATCTTTCTTATACTTGTTAATACTTCTAATAAAAGAATGCTTCTTTAAAAACTGAAATGTTTAAACAAATTCTAACTTTGAAATGCATAAACAAAAATCTGCATACTATGCTAATCAAAATTCTGCATACTATACTTATCAAGATTCTGCATTCTATGCTACACTATTTCTGCATACTATGCAAACATAAATTCTGCACTATAATACTTAACCAAACTGCACTATAATCTTTTTCTTTAAAAATTGCACTATAAGTTCCATAAAAAATCTGCACTACAAGTTCCACCAAAATTCTGTACTATAAATTCCACCAAAAATCTGCACTACAAGTTCCACCAAAAATCTGCACTATAAACTTTAAAAGAAATCTGCACCATAAGCTCTTAAGAAATTTGCATTACAAGCTCTAAAGAAATCTGCTCTAAAGAAATATGCATTTTAAGCTCTAAGAAATCTGCACTACAAGCTTAATTAAAATCTGCCCTATAAGCTTACATAAAAATCTGCACTATAGGCTTAATTAAAATCTGCACTATAGGCTTAATTAAAATATGCACTATAAGCTTAGATAAAAATCTGCACTATAATCTTAATTAAAAATCTGCACTATAAGCTTATTTAAAATCTGCACTATAAGCTTAATTAAAATCTGTACTATAAGCTTACATAAAAATCTGCACTATAGGCTTAATTAAAATCTACACTATAAGCTTAATTAAAATCTGCACTATAAGCTTACATAAAATTCTGCATTATAAGCTTAATTAAAATCTGCACTATAAGCTTAATTAAAAATCTGCACTATAAGCTTAATTAAAATCTGCACTATAGGCTTAATTAAAATATGCACTATAAGCCTAAGTAAAAAATCTGCACTATAAGCTTAATTAAAATCTGCACTATAGGCTTAATTAAAATCTGCACTATAAGCCTACATAAAAATCTGTACTATAAGCTTAATTAAAATCTGCACTATAGGCTTAATTAAAAATCTGTACCACAAGCTTAATTAAAATATGCACTATAAGCTTAATTAAAATCTGCACTATAGGCTTAATTAAAAATCTGCACCACAAGCTTAATTAAAATCTGCACAATAGGCTTAATTAAAAATCTGCACTATAAGCGCTTCTCATGCTTCGAATTCAAGAAGAACAAAGGTCTGAAACTACTCCTACTGCTGGTGAGAAGCACTTACCTTTGCATTCTTGGGCTTACAACCGGAAAGAAAACTTCTAGGGTTTGCAGAAATTGCAAGCTTCGACCCCTCCTTCGTGCTCACGGTTTCCCCTTGACGAGAGGATCACAACCATGTGAAGATCTCCTGGAAATCTCCCTTGGCCGGTCGCTGGAGAGGAACCCTAGATCCCCCCCTTTTTTCCTTCGCCCAAATAGGAGACGCTGTGCCGTCGGGAGAGAAAAGGAGAGGAGAGGTTTAGGTTTTTTGGAAAATAATCCCTAAGTTCTCCCTTTTTATAACTTAATATTTCTGTTAACTATCTTAAATAAATTCGCTACCTTTTCTAAACAGACAAATCCAACATCAACTTATCCCTTTTATAATCCAATATTCTGTTAACTATCTTAAATAAATTCGCTATCTTTTCTAAACAGACAAATCCAACATCAACTTATCCCTTTTTTAATCCAATATTCTGTTAACTATCTTAAATAAATTCGCTACCTTTTCTAAACAGACAAATCCAACATCAACTTATCCCTTTTATAATCCAATATTCTGTTAACTATGTTAAATAAATTTTTCTAACTTTTCTAAATAGATTTGTCCGTTTGCACACCTGGTCAGCCGGGTTTTGACCGAGTCAAAGGTCGTAGGTTCAATTCTCGGCTTGGACATTTTTTTGTCGAAACTTCTTTCGTTTAGTAAAAATACCAAACGACCTCCAAAAATTACATAAAATTACTCTAAAAATTTCTAAAAATCTTTAGAATATTTCTAAAGTATTTCTAAATATTTTTAACCACTAATAGGACTCGTAATGAGGAATTTTGGGTCGTTACAATTCCCCATATCTTATAAAAAGTTCATCCTCGAATTTAGAATAATTCCGGATATTTCCGTCTCATACTGTCCTCACGCTCTCAAGTAACTTCCTCGTGCTTCTGGTTCTGCCAGATGACCTTCACTAGTGGTACTTCTTTGCTCCTTAATCTCTTAACTTTCCTATCCACTATCACCCATAACTTCTCTATCCTTTTTGTTCTCCTGTACTCGGTCCTCAGTACAAGCGGTACGAGGATGTCCTCTTCTTGACATCTAATTATGTAGAAAGAAACTAAGCAGAATTCTTAACTTTATAATCACTTTTAAACATCTCTCTATTCTGTACATATAATCTAATACTTCTAAGGATTTCTCTTTACTGTAAAGAATAAAGAAAGCATACTGAAAAAAAAATACTTTCTTACTTGAAGACGGCAAGGTTGGTGCTGATGTGTGATGTTGGAGAATAGGAACTGCTCTGATACCAACTTAAAACACCCCACCCTCCTCACTACTGGTCTGTGAGGGTGGGGCGCTACTGGACTACTAACTTATCTTAACTAACATTGCACACATGTTGAAAGTAATTCCTAAAACTCTCGAAGAACTCAAAACATAGAATTAACTAGCAGCGGAAGACTAAATGACTCATCTAATACATTCTACTTAACTCTTTGTTAATAAATTCTTATGCTAAATCCCAAGGCTTCTATAGTCCTGTAACGACCCAATTTTCCCTTTTTCAAGTTCTAAAAGTCCATAAAAATATTTGGAAATACTTTTAAAATATTCTAGAGATTTTTAAGAATTTTTATAGTATTTTTACGTAATTTTTGGAGGTCGTTTAGTAGGGTTACAAAAAGAAAGAAGTTTTAAAAAAAACGTTGAAGGTGAGATTCGAACCGACGATCTCGGGTCGGACTGACCCAAGCAAAACCGGCCCAACCAGCTGAGCTACACGGTTTTGTTAACCATATATGGTGAGAATTAAGTTTATAGCATAGTTAATGATTAGTGAATTAATTGGAAAAAAATGCGCGGCTAAGGGATTGAAGCCGAGACCTTTGACTTCGGTAAAAGGTCGGCCGACCAACTGGGCTAGCGGTTGGTGTTAATTAAGGAAAGATTGATTAATATTTAAGGTATGGTAATTAATAAAAATCTTAGTGATAAGAAAGGGCTTAAGTTTTTTCCCGAACCCTAAACGTTTCTCACCCGAGCCTCTCTTCTCTTCCTCACGCTGCGCGGCGCCGGCTCCTCTTGGGCGGAATTAAAGAACGAAGCTAGGGTTTCGTCTCGGTGGCCGGTCAAGGGTTTGATCCAAGAGGTTCTTCCCGTCTTCATGAACCCTCGTCGAAGGGAGCACGGAGGTTGCAAGGAGCCGCTGGAATTTGAGTTACCCGAACCCTAGATCCCTCCTTCTCCGGTTGTAAGTCCAAGAACAACGATGTTAGTTGCTTCTCACCTGCAGTAGGAGTAGTTCCGCGAGTTTTTGGTGTTTTCCTTGTGTTTTTATGGGTATGCCGTGAGAAGGGATTGAACTTTGAAATTCTACCGTGGATTGAGGTTTCGGATTAGATTTGCAAGCTCCTTTTTCTTTCTTCCTTGCAATTCTGCCGAGACAATGATTCAGTTTATATAGTTTTGTTTTAAGTCTTCAGCAAGTTTAATTTGGTTTGTTTTGTACTTGCTAGTTTAGTTGGACAGCGAAGAAGTTGAAACGGGAAGGAAGAAAAAAAAATAATAAATAAATTAAATAGTCCTTTCTTTTGTTTGGTTAGGAATAAAGAATGAGGTTAATCAAAGTTCTCTTATTCGGTAAGTAACCTGAATGAATAGGAGGTGGTCTGTAAAATTGTATAGATCTATGATTCCGCAAAGGAAAGTTACAGTTTGTAGGTTTCGGTTTGTTCTTCCATGAAACTTAAGAATTCTCATGAAGTTGTTTGGGTATTAGATCTACCATTATGTTTCATCTTTTACTGTTATATGAAACGTATGTCTTTGCCTGCTTGTTGGCACTATTTTCTCATACTTTGAATTTTGTTATCTAGCTCAATTGGATCGAGTATACCTCTTATAAGTTATAGTCTTTCACTGGACAACTATTTAAAGTGCTCACTACTTTAGTACCCTTTCATCACATATGACATTGGCAGCAAACTTACTTGTTTTACTCAAATGATATTAGTGTAAGACAGGGAGGTCATGAGTTTTCTTCTTGTAACCACAGAACCCTCTCCTTTGCCTTTTTGCCTTGGTCCTGGCGAAAGTAACCATTCCACTATGTTTGTCACAGTCAAGTTACAAGTTTAAGATTCAGAATTTACACTGCGATAGGATCTTCATAATTAAATAGATTCCCTTATGAAAATAAGTTAAGTGTTAGGCATGTTCTGTTTCATTTACCTTAGCTGAACATGTTTGGTTTTTATTTTTCTTTAGCTGAGCATGTGCAGTGTTAGATCCCATTTTTATACCTTTCTTATGGATTTGAGCATGAGCAGTTCTCTTTATTTTTGTTGTATGCGAGCATAATTAGTTCTTTGCTTTGCTGTTTACGAATATAAGCAGTCTTCCTTGTTTTGCTGTTAGACTTTATTCATGCAATTATTAGTTTCTTTGCTATTACATAAGCATGAGTTTTTATCTTTAAGAACTATAAGCAAGAAAGACTAAGGTCTAGACTTGATTTCAATTCCAGAAGATTGAATATCAAAAGCGCACACAAGGTGTTTGCTTAAATGCCAAGTAAGGGCAAGTATAAAGAAGTTATAGTTAAAAAGAAAGTATTTTACTTTTAATGGCATGTACCGGACACGAGGTCCAGGACACAAGGTCCATTGGGTGGGCTCCTTGATCGCCCCTAGGCACAAGATCGCCTAGAAGTACCTTAGTAGTTTCTGGATTAGCTACCTCGACTCTTATTAAGGATGCGCGCAAATTGGTACAATGCCGGGCCCAAAAGAAGTTTATTATTATTTTGAAGTATTAAAGTATAAGTTTTGAAACAAATGAAACAAGCTTCAAATATGTTTAGAATTAGAAAGTTTAGTTTCTTGTTGTTTGAAGCATTCAGTAGTAGTTTTATTTGTTTCTTGCTATTAGATTATTCAGCATGTTTAGTTTTATTTGCTTTCAGCATGCTGTTATAGTTTTATTCTTATGAGCATGTTTAGCTTTACATGTTTAGTAGTTTTACATGTTTAGTAGCTTTACATGTTTAGTATTCTTCTCTTATTGGTTTATGAGCATATTTAGCTATACAATGATTAGCATTTCAGTTAGCATGATTTCCTTTGCTATATATGAGCATGAGTAGTTTTATATGTTAGCATTCAGATTTAGCATGTTTTTATTTAGTTTTATATGTTAGCATTCAGATTTAGCATGTTTTTATTTATATACATGCATATCGAGTTTTTGTGAGTAGATAGCGCTCACTAAGCTTTATGCTTATAGACTGCATTTCCTCCTACTGCAGATAAAGGGAAAGAAAAGATACAGTGAAGGAAGGCGACAAGGAGATGCAAGAGGAGTGTGTGATGTGTGGACTATGGAGGTCCTTGGGACTTAACAAAAGAACTCATTTAGTTTAAGAATTTGTTTAGTTTAATTTCTTATTAAGTTGATAAGAAAATTATGTAGTAAGAAGTTATGTTTTCGGTTTTTCATTATCTGCATGATTTGAATTATTAAACTGCGTGGTTGTGGTTAGGGGTGGCAATTTTTGACCCGACACGAAAACACGACCCGAACCGAACACAAAAAAATCAGGTTAGGGTTGGGTAGTTTCTGGTTCGGGTCGAAATCGGGTCGACCCATTTGACCCAATTAATAAACAGGTCGGGTTCGGGTCAACCTGAAATGACCCAATTACAACCCGCGAACCCGTTTATAAATAATTATAAATTTAAACTAAACTACAAATTTAAAAAAGTTAAAAACCCTAAACATAGAGATATGTTATGCTATTGATTGCAATGTTGCTATGGCTTATCATTTATTATATGAATTTTCAATTTGTGTAGATAAATGTTATTTTTAATTTTTAATTAAATATACAAATTTTATTTAATGAATTCAGGTCATATTCGGGTCAAACGGGTCAAACAGGTTAAACGGGTCAAACGGGTCGAACGAGTTAAACGGGTTAAACGGGTTAAACGGGTCAAACAGGTTAAACGGGTCGAGTTCGGGTCGGGTTCGGGTCAAGTGCAAATAAACAGATTAGGTTCAGGTTGAATATTTTGACCCGAATTAATAATCAGGTCGTGTTCAGGTTGTCATTTGCCAACCCGCCAACTTGCCAACCCGAACCTGTCAACCCGAACTCGAACCGAATTGCCACCCCTAGTTGTGGTTAGTTTTCATTTCTTATTAAACTGCGTGGTTGATTGAAATATATTTCCAGCCGCCTGTGGCTGAGTATATTATGCTTGTATTATGGAAAATGGTCACCGGTACAGGGGAGACTCTGTCGAAATTTTTCGGTAGGGTTTTCCTAGAGATTTTTAATAAACCGGTTAAGTAGAGTTAGTAGATAAGTAACGGTCACTCTTAGAGAGTAGTAGTAGTAGTAAGAAGGGTGGTCGTTACAGTTGGTATCAGAGCAGTTTCCATTCTCCGACATCACGCACACATCATCATCATCCTTGCCGTCTCCAAGTAAGAAAGTATTTAAATTCTTTCTTTATTCTGCTTCCTTATTATTAACTGCAGTATAGAGTATTTGTTTTTGAATGCTTAAGTAAGATAGAAAATTTTGTTTCTCTTTTCTATATTCATATATAAGTATGATTAGAAGGGTTAGAGAAGCTATCAAGCCTTTTCCTCTGCATAATTAGAGGTCAAGAAGAGGACATCCCCGTACCGTTCGTACTGAGGACCAAGATCAGGAGAACAGAGAGTTTAGATCAATTGAGCCCAATCTCTCTAAAGTTGTTGCCCAACTTCAGAGACAAGTAGCGAGCAGCAACAAGTGATTGCCAATCTAATGGCCAATCAGAAGCTAGCTCCTCCCACACCCCAACCATTAATGTGGAGACCCCAGTGGTGACTGAAGTCCCATCAGCTGCTCTGGAAGTCGCCACAGCATCTAAAAGACAAGAAGCATATCTCATCCAGTGGCTGAAGCTGAAACCAGAAAGCTTCTCAGGAACGACTGAGCCCTGGGATGCCCAGGCTTAGTTCAAGACATTTGAGAGCACAATGGAGCTTCTTGACTGACCAGAAGTCGAGAAGGTTGATACCATTAAGTGTGCCTCTTTCTGCCTATCTGGAGGTGCTGGTATGTGGTGGGAGCGAGTTAAGAGTAAGAGAGCAGTCAATCAGATGAGCTGGGTTGACTTCGAGACAGAGTTTTACGAAGAAGTCTTTCGTCAACGGATCACCAATAAACAGTATGAGAAGCTTATGGAATTCAGACAAGGTGACCTATCAGTAGAAGAAGCGGTTAAAAGATTTAACAGGCTAGCTCACCTTTGCCTAGAGTTAGTAAGTACAGTGAAAGAATGAGTCAGACTGATGCTCCTAATGCTGAGACTAGAAATAACACCTAATGTGAGTAGTGAAACTCACCGACCATAGATTGGTGAAGAGCTGGTCAGCAGGGCATTGGTGAGCACTATCTGAACAGCAACAAGGCACAACAAACGCAACACAAGCTAGTCAAGATAGAAGACAAGACAAGGGGGAAACAGAGAACTCAATCAAGTAATCAGAACTGGAAGGACAAAGATAACAAGAAAGACCCAAGAAGGAAGATGTTCGGGTAGTCTGTGAGTATCCAAAGGTATTTTCAGAAGGGCTACATGGACTACCTCCCAACAAAGAAGTGGAGTTTGAGATTGAATTGGTCCCTGGTACCGGTCCAATTTCAAAAGCTCCGTATCGCATGTCTCCAGCAGAGCTGAAAGAGTTACAAGCACAACTACAGGAGTTACTTGACAAAGGCTTCATTCGCTCTAGTCACTCACCTTGGGGAGCTCCTGTGTTGTTTGTCAAGAAGAAAGATGGATCTATGCGAATGTGCATAGATTACAGAGCTCTGAATCAAGTTACCATCAAGAATAAGTACCCCCTTCCCAGGATCGATGACTTATTTGATCAGCTGAGAGGGGCAACAGTGTTCTCAAAGATAGACCTGCGCTCTAGGTACCATCAGCTGAAGGTGAAAGAAAGGGATATACCCAGAACGACGTTCAGGACCAGATACGGACACTACGAGTTCGTAGTCATGCCTTTTGGTGTGACTAATGCACCTGCAGTTTTCATGGATCTGATAAACAGAGTGTTCAGAGAATACCTTGACAAATTTGTCATTGTGTTCATCGACGACATTCTAATCTATTCCAGAACCCCAGAGGAGCATGACACGCACTTGAGGATAGTATTGCAGACTCTTCAGCAAAAGCAGCTTTATGCTAAATTCTCAAACTACGAGTTCTGGTTAGATCAGGTGGCATTTCTAGGTCACATAATTTCTAAAGAAGTCATTCAAGTGGATCCAGCCAAAGTAGAAGCGGTCGGCAATTGGAAGAGACCCAAGAATGTCAGGGAGATCAGAAGTTTCCTTGGTTTAGCTGGGTACTACAGGAAATTCGTGGAAGACTTTTCCAGGATAGCCTCTCCACTTACAGCCCTCACCAAAAAGAACAAGAAGTTTGAATGGTCAGATAAATGTGAGCAGAGTTTCCAAGAGTTGAAGAAGAGACTGACCCCAGAGAGTGACAAGAGTTTTGACATCTACAGTGATGCTTCCAAGATGGGCCTAGGAGTTGTACTCATGCAAGAAGGAAAAGTGATAGCTTATGCTTCCAGACAACTCAAAGATTATGAAAAGAACTACCCCACTCATGATCTTGAGCTGGTAGCTGTGGTCTTTGCACTGAAACTCTAGCGACACTACTTGTATGGAGTCCAGTGCAGAATCTTCACAGACCATCAAAGTCTTAAGTGCTTCTTCATTTATAAGGAGTTAAATATGAGACAGCGTAGGTGGCTAGAGTTGGTCAAAGATTATGACTGTGAAATCCTCTACCACCCAGGAAAAACTAACAAAGTGGCAGATGCACTAAGCAGAAAATCCAGTGCATCCTTGATGTCTTTGTCATCATTAGCCCTACCACTGCAGAAGGAGTTGTCAGACTTTGGAATCGAAATTATTTATGGGCAACTCTCTGCATTAACCTTAGAGTCAACCCTGCTTGAGGATATACAGAGAAAGCAAAGTGAAGATTTAGATATCCAAAAGATCAAGCAAGGGATACAAAAAGGAGAAAATTCAGAGTTTCGAGTATCAGACAGTGGAATTCTTTATCAGGAAAACCGCCTTTGTGTCCCCAATGACGAAGAACTGAGAAAGAAAATTTTAGAAGAAGCTCATAGTACATCATACTCGATGCATCCTGGTTCCACCAAGATGTATCAAGATGTGAAATAGAGGTTCTGGTGGTCTGGACTCAAAAGAGATGTTGCTAAATATGTCAGTACCTGTCTGACATGTCAGAGGGTCAAAGCAGAATACCAGAGACCAGGAGGAGTTCTACAGTCTCTTCCTATACCAGAGTGGAAGTGGGAAGACATATCCATGGACTTCATAACAGGTCTCCCAAGAACCACAAATGGATATGATGCGATATGGGTGATAGTGGACAGATTGACCAAGTCTGCTCATTTTCTAGCCATCAAGGTGTCTCACTCTATAGAGCAGTTGACACTTATGTTAAAGAGGTGATCAGACTTCACGGAGTTCCTAAATCTATTGTTTCGGATAGAGATGGGCACTTCACCTCTCACTTCGGAGTGTGTTCATCGCACTAGGCACCAAACTTAAGTTCAGACAACCTTCCATCCTCAGTTGATGATGAGGCGAGTAAATCAGATTCTAGAAGATATGCTCGAGCTTGTGCACTAGATTTCAAGGGAAGTTGGTGCAAGCATTTGTGCTTTGCCTACAACAGCTATCAGGCCACCATCAAGATGCCTCCTTATGAGGCATTGTATGGCAGAAATGAGATCACCCATTTGTTGGCAAGAAGAAGGTGAGAGAAAAGAAATGGAAATAGAACTGGGCATTCAGACAGAATTGATAGATGAGACCAGAAGATCAGACAAAGGATTGAGACTACCTAGAGTAGACAGAGTTATGTTGACACACGTCGTAGGCCACTTGAATTCCAAGTAGGGATTCTTTCTCAAGGTCGCTCCTATGAAGGGAGTGATGAGATTTGGCAAGAAGGCAAATTAAGTCCTCGTTATGTAGGACCTTACCGATCACAGAAAGGATTGGAAAAGCTGGATCTACCACAAGACATGTCAGCAATACACAATGTATTTCATGTCTCCATGCTAAAGAAGTGTCTCCATGACCCGAGCTAAGTGATTGAGCCTCAGTCAGTGCAGATCCAAGAGGATCTTAGTTATGAGAGTAGACCTACACAGATAGTGGACAGTGCAGTTAAGAGACTAAGAAACAAAGAAGTACCACTAGTGAAGGTCGTCTGGCAGAACCAGAAGTATGAGGAAGTCACTTGGGAGCGGGAGGACAGTATGAGACAGAAGTATCCAGAGCTATTCTAAGTTCGAGGACGAACTTTTTATAAGGTATGGGGAATTGTAACGACCCAATTTTCCCTATTTCAAGTTCTAAAAGTCTATAAAAATATTTGGAAATACTTTTAAAATATTCTAGAGATTTTTAGGAATTTTTAAAGTATTTTTACGTAATTTTTGGAGGTCGTTTAGTAGGGTTACAAAAAGAAAGAAGTTTTAAAAAAACGTTGAAGGTGAGATTCGAACCGACGATCTCGGGTCGGACTGACCCAAGCAAAACCGGCCCAACCAGCTGAGCTACACGATTTTGTTAACCATATATGGTGAGAATTAAGTTTATAGCATAGTTAATGATTAGTGAATTAATTGGAAAAAATGCGCGGCTGAGGGATTGAAGCCGAGACCTTTGACTTCGGTAAAAGGCCGGCCGACCAACTGGGCTAGCGGTTGGTGTTAATTAAGGAAAGATTGATTAATATTTAAGGTATGGTAATTAATAAAAATCTTAGTGATAAGAAAGGGCTTAAGTTTTTTCCCGAACCCTAAACGTTTCTCACCCGAGCCTCTCTTCTCTTCCTCACGCTGCGCGGCGCCGGCTCCTCTCGAGCGGAATTGAAGAACGAAGCTAGGGTTTCGTCTCGGTGGCCGGTCAAGGGTTTGATCCAAGAGGTTCTTCCCGTCTTCACGAACCCTCGTCGAAGGGAGCACGGAGGATGAAAGGAGCCGCTGGAATTTAAGTTACCCGAACCCTAGATCCCTCCTTCTCCGGTTGTAAGTCCAAGAACAGCGATGTGAGTTGCTTCTCACCTGCAGTAGGAGTAGTTCCACGAGTTTTTGGTGTTTTCCTTGTGTTTTTATGGGTATGCCGTGAGAAGGGATTGAACTTTGAAATTCTATCGTGGATTGAGGTTTCGGATTAGATTTGCAAGCTCCTTTTTCTTTCTTCCTTGCAATTCTGCCGAGACAATGATTCAGTTTATATAGTTTTGTTTTAAGTCTTCAGCAAGTTTAATTTGGTCTGTTTTGTACTTGATGGTTTAGTTGGACAGTGAAGAAGTTGACACGGGAAGGAAGAAAAAAAATAATAAATAAATTAAATAGTCCTTTCTTTTGTTTGGTTAGGAATAAAGAATGAGGTTAATCAAAGTTCTCTTATTCGGTAAGTAACCTGAATGAATAGGAGGTGGTCTGTAAAATTGTATAGATCTATGATTCCGCAAAGGAAAGTTATAGTTTGTAGATTTCGGTTTGTTCTTTTGATACTTGCTTCCATGAAACTTAAGAATTCTCATGAAGTTGTTTGGGTGTTAGATCTACCATTATGTTTCATCTTTTACTGTTATATGAAACGTATGTCTTTGCCTGCTTGTTGGCACTATTTTCTCAGACTTTGAATTTTGTTATCTAGCACAATTGGATCGGGTATACCTCTTATAAGTTATAGTCTTTCACTGGACAACTATCTAAAGTGCTCACTACTTTAGTACCCTTTCATCACATATGACATTGGCAGCAAACTTACTTGTTTTACTCAAATGACATTAGTGTAAGACAGGGAGGTCATGAGTTTTCTTCTTGTAACCACAGAACCCTCTCCTTTGCCTTTTTGCCTTGGTCCTGGCGAAAGTAACCATTCCACTATGTTTGTCACAGTCAAGTTATAAGTTTAAGATTCAGAATTTACACTGTGATAGGATCTTCAGAATTAAATAGATTCCCTTATGAAAATAAGTTAAGTGTTAGGCATGTTCTGTTTCATTTACCTTAGCTGAACATGTTTGGTTTTTATTTTTCTTTAGCTGAGCATGTGCAGTGTTAGATCCCATTTTTATACCTTTCTTATGGATTTGAGCATGAGCAGTTCTCTTTATTTTTGCTGTATGCGAGCATAATTAGTTCTTTGCTTTGCTGTTTACGAATATAAGCAGTCTTCCTTGTTTTGCTATTAGACTTTATTCATGCAATTATTAGTTTCTTTGCTATTACATAAGCATGAGTTTTTGTCTTTAAGAACTATAAGCAAGAAAGACTAAGGTCTAGACTTGATTTCAATTCCAGAAGATTGAATATCAAAAGCGCACACAAGGTGTTTGCTTAAATGCCAAGTAAGGGCAAGTATAAAGAAGTTATAGTTAAAAAGAAAGTATTTTACTTTTAATGGCATGTACCGGACACGAGGTCCAGGACACAAGGTTCATTGGGTGGGCTCCTAGATCGCCCCTAGGCACAAGATCGCCTAGAAGTACCTTAGTAGTTTCGGAATTAGCTACCTCGACTCTTATTAAGTATGCGCGCAAATTGGTACAATGCCGGGCCCAAAAGAAGTTTATTATTATTTTGAAGTATTAAAGTATAAGTTTTGAAACAAATGAAACAAGCTTCAAATATGTTTAGAATTAGAAAGTTTAGTTTCTTATTGTTTGAAGCATTCAGTAGTAGTATTATTTGTTTCTTGCTATTAGATTATTCAGCATGTTTAGTTTTATTTGCTTTCAGCATGCTGTTATAGTTTTATTCTTATGAGCATGTTTAGCTTTACATGTTTAGCAGTTTTGCATGTTTAGTAGCTTTACATGTTTAGTATGCTTCTCTTATTGGTTTATGAGCATTTTTAGCTATACAATGATTAGCATTTCAGTTAGCATGATTTCCTTTGCTATATATGAGCATGAGTAGTTTTATATGTTAGCATTCAGATTTAGCATGTTTTTATTTATATACATGCATATCGAGTTTTTGTGAGTAGATAGCGCTCACTAAGCTTTATGCTTATAGACTGCATTTCCTCCTACTGCAGATAAAGGGAAAGAAAAGATACAGTGAAGGAAGGCGACAAGGAGATGCAAGAGGAGTGTGTGATGTGTGGACTATGGAGGTCCTTGGGACTTAACGAAAGAACTCATTTAGTTTAAGAATTTGTTTAGTTTAATTTCTTATTAAGTTGATAAGAAAATTATGTAGTAAGAAGTTATGTTTTCGGTTTTTCATTATCTGCATGATTTGAATTATTAAACTGCGTGGTTGATTGAAATATATTTCCAGCCGCCTGTGGCTGAGTATATTATGCTTGTATTATGGAAAATGGTCACCGGTACAGGGGAGACTCTGTTGAAATTTTTCGGTAGGGTTTTCCTAGAGATTTTTAATAAACCGGTTAAGTAGAGTTAGTAGATAAGTAACGGTCACTCTTAGAGAGTAGTAGTAGTAGTAAGAAGGGTGGTCGTTACAAGTCCAGGCATCACACATCCATCCACACCTCCTTGTCGCCTTCCTTTGCTATAACTTTTCCTTTCCTTTATCTGCAGTAAGAGAAAATACAACTATAAGCAAAATTGCTTAGTAAGCGCTATCTAACTCACAAAACTCGAATATGCGTGTGAATAAAATAAATCTAAAATTGATTTGTGAAGTTTTGAAAACTATTTTCATAATAGATAAAAATAATAATCAAACTGCTGATGGGCCCGACAACTGTACTTGCTATGCGCGCATCTAGTAGGGTTTACTAGGTTATCTAAACCTAGGGACGACTATGGGAGCCCAACCCAAGGACAACTAAGAGTCCAGCACAGTGTCACTGATAAAAGTAAAATACTGATTTATAAGCTGATTTATCTTAATTACTTCTTCTTTAAATGCCTTGGCATTTTAACGAGCACCTTGTGTGCCAAAATCCCTAAAGTTTTGACTTTGGGATCTACTTAAGTCCTTGGCTTTTTTCTTTCTTTTCTTTATCTTTCTTATACTTGTTAATACTTCTAATAAAAGAATGCTTCTTTAAAAACTGAAATGTTTAAACAAATTCTAACTTTGAAATGCATAAACAAAAATCTGCATACTATGCTAATCAAAATTCTGCATATTTAGCTAACAGAATTCTGCATACTATGCAAACATAAATTCTGCACTATAATACTTAACCAAACTGCACTATAATCTTTTTCTTTAAAAACTGCACTATAAGTTCCACCAAAAATCTGCACTATAAGTTCCACAAAAAATCTGCACTATAAATTCCACCAAAAATCTGCACTATAAACTTTAAAGAAATCTGCACCATAAGCTCTTAAGAAATTTGCACTACAAGCTCTAAAGAAATCCGCTGTAAAGAAATCTGCATTTTAAGCTCTAAGAAATCTGCACTATAAGCTTAACTAAAATCTGCACTATAAGCTTACATAAAAATCTACACTATAGGCTTAATTAAAATCTGCACTATAGGCTTAATTAAAATATGCACTATAAGCTTAGATAAAAATCTGCACTATAAGCTTGATTAAAACTCTGCACTATAAGCTTATTTAAAATATGCACTATAGGCTTAATTAAAATCTGCACTATAAGCTTAATTAAAATCTGCACTATAAGCTTACATAAAAATCTGCACTATAAGTTTAATTAAAATCTGCACTATTGGCTTAATTAAAAATCTGCACTATAAGCTTAATTAAAATCTGCACTATAGATTTAATTAAAATCTGCACTATAAGCTTAATTAAAAATCTGCACTATAAGCTTAATTAAAATCTGTACTATAGGCTTAATTAAAATCTGCACTATAAGCCTAAGTAAAAAATCTGCACTATAAGCTTAATTAAAATCTGCACTATAGGCTTAATTAAAAATCTGCACCACAAGCTTAATTAAAATATGCACTATAGGCTTAATTAAAAATCTACACTATAAGCGCTTCTCATGCTTCGAATTCAAGAAGAACAAAGATCCGAAACTACTCCTACTGCAGGTGAGAAGCACTTACCTTTGCGTTCTTGGGCTTACAACCGGAAAGAAAACTTCTAGGGTTTGCGGAAATTGCAAGCTTCGACCCCTCCTTCGTGCTCACGGTTTCCCCTTGACGAGAGGATCACAACCATGTGAAGATCTCCTAGAAATCTCCCTTGGTCGGCCGCTGGAGAGGAACCCTAGATCCCCCCTTTTTTCCTTCGCCCAAACAGGAGACGCTGTGCCATCGGGAGAGAAAAGGAGAGGAGAGGTTTAGGTTTTTTGGAAAATAATCCCTAAGTTCTCCCTTTTTATAACTTAATATTTCTGTTAACTATCTTAAATAAATTCGCTACCTTTTCTAAACAGACAAATTCAACATCAACTTATCCCTTTTATAATCCAATATTCTGTTAACTATCTTAAATAAATTCGCTACCTTTTCTAAACAGACAAATCCAATATCAACTTATCCCTTTTTTAATCCAATATTCTGTTAACTATCTTAAATAAATTCGCTACCTTTTCTAAACAGACAAATCCAACATCAACTTATCCCTTTTATAATCCAATATTCTGTTAACTATCTTAAATAAATTGTTCTAACTTTTCTAAACAAATTTGTCCGTTTGCACACCTGGTCAGCTGGGTTTTGACCGAGTCAAAGGTCGTGGGTTCAATTCTTGGCTTGGACATTTTTTTGTCGAAACTTCTTTCGTTTAGTAAAAATACCAAACGACCTCCAAAAATTACATAAAAATATTCTAAAAATTTCTAAAAATCTTTAGAATATTTCTAAAGTATTTCTAAATATTTTTAACCAATATTAGGACTCGTAACAAGGAATTTTGGGTCGTTACAATTATGTTCTTTTGTTTTCTTTTCGAACTTGTGCTTCGATTATTCTTTTTGGTTAACCTAGAGTTATTTAAGGAAATTAAATATTAACTTTCCTTAAAAGGCTTTGTCGAGGCGATGGTGGTTGTTCCCATATCTAAGAATGTCATGTGCCTCGCCATGCAGTCTTGGAAGCTAAATTTGGAAATTAATATTTAATTAACTTTGTGACCTAGGGATTTGGATCGAATGTGTTAAGTTCCGCAGGAGATCCAAGTCTAAACCTAAAAGAACATATAAGTTAAACTTGGGATCAAACGTGTTAAGTTCCGCAGGCGATCCAAGTTTAAATTAAAAGAACACATGGTAGCTAGGAAAGGTTCAGGCCTTTATACAAAATTTTTGTACAGTGGAACCGTTAGACTTTCTGAGTAGCAACCAACATGACAACCATATGCAACAATCATATCTCAATCAAGTGCAACAACGACAATCACATGCAACTAGTATCTACTAGGCATGTATACAAATACAGATGCACTGCACATCAAATGCAGGAATAATAACTGTGTATGCATGCTCCATGGTCACCCCCGACACCTCTCCAGACACTACGACCCCAGTATGGCCGAGAGGCTTGGGTCCGTGACAACTGTACTACCCTCCAGCCCACTATATAGTGGTCGAGGCGGACAGTCCACTAGTAACTATCTAGCTACATAGCATCAGGGTCCCTGACTGCTCACAATGCCGGATCTCACTAAACCTCGTGACCGGGTGGCACGACAGGACGAGCGGCAACTGCTCCAGCTACCACTACCCATGAGTGGCCGAGTGTGTGGCGCTAAACCAAACCGATGACTTTCTCAACCACAAGGGAGACAATGGTCATCAGATGCAATGAATGATGAACATGATATATATATATATATAATCATCATCCATGCAACAACCCCAAACCTCATAAATACCTCCAACAAGAGTATAATCGTCATGATACCTCCACGTATCCCACCAAACATATGAACACACTACACATGTATAATTAACCAAAAATCTCCAATAATCCCACCAGACACATGTACACAAAAATATAAGTACAATCAACATGTATCCTCCAGTAAAAATACAATAGACCTGTGTATATACCTCAAACATACAATCAACACAACTCCTCCAAAAGTACATGACAAATATGTATGTACACACCACATGTAAATGCACGGTCAACAAGATGACTCCTATAACACATACCCACCTATGTACAGTCCACATCATATACCCAATCAGCATGGTAATACCAACAACCCAACAATCCCTACAAGACATACTCTACATATGCAATCACAACAGAGTAGATATCAAGAGTGGAGACTGTATATGAATTAAATAGATCATCACAAGGGTCAAGCATAAGTATCATGCAGGAAAAACAGCAACCGATCATGATATAAGATCAAGCAGCCTAATTCATCCAATAATAACTATGCACTAAGTACAAGAAAATCTACATAGAGGCCAAGGAAGAAATACCCGCCTTAAATCTGTCGATCGTGATCCGGAAATCCCACGTCGAGACACTCGTCTCAAACCAAAGTCCTGCAATCAATATGTTTATATTTTATTTAGCTAAATTCATATGAATTAAATGTTGGTGCAACATCCCTCAGGTCAAGGTTGACCTGGTTGACCAAGCTGAGTCTTGGTTTGGGTTTAGATGTTTGACAATAAGATGTTAATTGAAGAAGAGTCAAGTAGGTCAAGGTTGACCGGATACTTGACTGGGAAGTCCTAACTGGGATGTTAGGCAGAAGGAAGTCCTAGTGAGTGAAGCTAGGCAGAATGAAAGTCCTAGTGAGTGAAGCTAGGCAGAACGAAAGTTCTGGTGAGTGAAGCCAGGTGAAAGTCCTAGTGAGTGAAGCTAGGCAGTAGGAAAATCCTGGTGAGTGAAGCCAGGTGAAAGTCCTAGTGAGTGAAGCTAGGCAGTATGAAAGTCCTAGTGAGTGAAGCTAGGCAGTATGAAAGTCCTGGTGAGTGAAGCCAGGCAGATGGAAAACCCTAGTGAGTGAAGCTAGGTGGAAGCCCTGGTGAGTGAAGCCAGGCAAGGGAAAATCCAGATGGATCAGGGATTGATCAGACATCTGGTGGAAGTCCAAGTAGGTCAAGGAAGTGACCGGATACTTGGCACGATGAGAAAAGTCCAAGTGGGTCAAAGGGATTGACCGGACACTTGGTGGGAAGTCCTGGCAGGTCAAGGGAGTGACCAGATGCTAGGCATGATGTGCCAATAGGTCAAGGTTGACCGGATGTTGGGAGTCTTGGAACTTGGTTTTGGGCAAAACCAAGTCCGGATCGATCAGGATCGATTCAGGGCTGGATCGATCGGTGGATCGATCCGGCCTTTCAATCAGAAGCTCGGATCGATCCGTGGATCGATCAGATGTCCCAATCGATTGGATCGATTGGGACGCACGCGATAAGCGCCGGATCGATCCGTGGATCGATCCAGTCGTTCTCAGAGCTCGGATCGATCCATGGATCGATCCAAAGCCTCCCGATCGATTGGGAACAATCAATCGGGATCCGACCGTTGGCGTCGTTTATAGCTGCTGGCGTGGGGATCTCTTCTTCGATTCACTCCAGAGCTCCTCGCAAGACTCACAAAGCTCAGATCGCCAGTTCTTGAAGGATCTTGGAAGTTTTCCAAGTCAAGAGGCGGATCAAAGCCAAGAAGAGAAGCTAGGGTTAGGGTTTATACTCATTGTAAGCTTGTATTTCTTGTATCCTTTCCCTCTCTTCTTGTATTGAGTCTTGTAGGGCTTCTCCGCCTTTGGTAGTTACCATAAAGGAGAGTTTTATTTAGTGGAGGGTGTGTGTGTTGGTGTGGATCCTTGGATTAGTCACCTCTTGTGAGGTGGATACCAAGTAAACCAACCGTGTTAGCGTTGTGTGATTGTTTCTTTGTATTTCCGCTGCACATCTTTGAAGGAACAAGCAACGCCGAGCAACGAGCGAACGCGACGAGCTATTCACCCCCCCTCTAGCTACTTTTGGTCCTAACAAGTGGTATCAGAGCGAGGCCGCTCTTCACCGGAATCATCGCCGGAAGGGTCAAGCATAACAAGAAAAGCTAGAGGGTGAAGAAGATGAAGCAAAAATTGTCAAAGTCAAAGATATCAAAAAGCTCAACTTCAAGATGCAATTCCAAGATGGACTTGGATTTGACACAAGGGTGGCTCCACCATACACTTCCACGAGTTTTGATTCTTGGAAATCAAGAATTGAAAATTTTCTTATGATGGAGATAGAGCAATGGTTTGCTCTAATGGAAGGCTTCGAGGCTCCAAGAAATTCAAAGGGCAAAGTTCTCAAGAGGAGCAAGTGGAGCAAAGAGTAAGTCCAAAGGTGCGAGGCCAATGATAAAGTGACCAAGCTCTTGGTAAATTTATTGCCAAGCACCATCCTTTGCAAAATTGGAGAATTTGAAGATGCAAAGGAATTATGGAGCAAATTGGCCAAGCTTCATGAAGAGATCCCCTCCACTGTACAAGAGCAAGAAGTATCCAAAGAGGGTGACTCTTTGGAGCAAGACCAAGAGGAGGGCTCCGAGGTTGAGAGATGCTCAACCTCCGAGGAAGAGGAAATCCAAGAAGCTTCATCCTCAAGGGAATGCAACGAAGGGAACAAGGAGGGAGCATACTCCTTGTTTCATATTCAAGATGATGAAGCCTCCACCTCTAGGATTGAGGGGGAGCAATCCTTGGTGACACCGGATCAAGAAGAAGGAGAAGCTTCTACATCCGGGTCAAGAGATGAAGAGATTGAAGAAGCTTCTACTTCCACGAGTCAAGAAAAATCAAATGAAGGAGAATCAAGATTCGATCAAGAGGAAGCTTCTACCTCCGGATCCAAAGGAAAAGCTGTCACCCCTACAAGCAAAGGTATAAATATTTCAATTAATAATAAAAATCATATTATATGCTTTGAATGTAGAGAACATGGGCACTACAAGAGCAAGTGTCCCAACTTGGCCAAGAAGAAGGGCCAAGTGGCACAAAAGGGCAAGGAGAAGCCCAAGGAGACCATCCCCGGAATAAAAAGGAGCAAGGAGCACATTGTGTGCTTTTCTTGCAACCAAAAGGGGCATTACTGAAGTCAATGCCCCAAGGGGAAGAAGGTGGTCAAGGCTCAAGGAGGCACTAGTCAAGGGGGAGCCTCCAAGGTAAATAAGAAGGTATCTTTTATTGAGCCTACCTCCTTACATTATGGTGAAAAGCATGATAGTTCTAACTTTTATCATTTTAATGCAATTTACCATAAGAATAGAAAGCATGAGGGCTTTAAGGAAAAACATATGGCCCTACATGCCAAAACTACCCAACCTAAGGTTAGGAAGGTAGATAGACACTTGGGCGGGAACACTAAGGAAAATAGACACATGCCCAAGATCAAAAATGCTCATGGACCAAAACCTAAGGATTTAATGATAGAAAATCAAGTCTTGAGGTCAAGACTTGACAAACTAGAAAAGACCCTAAAAAGGATGGAGAATATCCTTAAAGGGCAAAATGAGCAATACCTAGGGCTAGGAGCACAAAGGTCATCCAATGGCTATAGAGGTTTGGGATACAAACCCAAAGCTAAAAAGGATGTGCCTAGTTATCATAGGGTTCCATATAGCTATGGAACAAACCCTAAGTCTAGAGGTCAAGTCAAAGATACAAGGGAAGATATCCCTAGAAGTATCTTTGCAACCAAAGTGACTAAGACTTCTAAGAAGTCTAAGAAAGTCACTAACAAGGTCACAAGGGAGGCTATCCCTAGAGTTGACTTAGAAAATGTGACCAAGGCTTCTAAGAAGCCCAACAAGGTCACTAGGAGGTATCTAGGGAAGTTATCCCTAGTGAGTACCTAGAGCATCCAAGGAGCACCAATAGGTGTTGGGTTCCTAGGAGCATCTTCTCTACCCCATAGATGGGTTAGAGAGTGTCAACTCCGATTAGAAGGGTAGTTAACCCAACTTTGAGGAAATTGACACTCAAGGAGCATTTTCAAGGTTTTAGTTAACCTTTGAAAATGAAATGGACCTATTGATTACTCCTTGAAAGAGTAAAATGTGTCTAATGGTGAAAAATTGATTTTATCTTAAAATGACACAAATTGGGAAAACCTTGAGAAGTACCAAGTTGGGATTTTGGTATTCTCTTGGAAATTTAAAGCAATCCGGGCCTTGATTTATGTAATCACTCTTGAGAAAAAATGGAATATGCCAACATTTGAGGACATGTTTATTTTCAATTGGCATACATTAAATCAAGGAAATTAGAAATGCCAATTTAGGCTTTGGCATTCTCTTGTAGCACTTTAGGGCAATCTAGGTTTAAGTTGTAAGTTTAGCTAAGACCTTAAGGATACTTAGATAGTTAATCTAGGTATATTTTATTTATGCTAAATCTTGCCATGATTGTTTGCCCATCATATGCCATGACATCATGTCTAGTTTTGCATTCATGTTTTATTATGAAAAATCCAAAAATACCATGTCATGACATTCATACATCATGTAGTAATAGGATATTTTCTTTTGAAAATTATTTTCTTTTGAAAATTATTTTCTTTTGAAAATTATTTTCTTTTGATGTATGCCATAACATAATCATGCATTAAGTTTAATTCCTTGTAATTAAGGACGAATGACATTTAACGACACTTATTAACAAGTGACATCCTAGGTGGATGTCTAATATTTCTAAAATGCCTAGATAGATATACATGATCCCTAGATTATGGCAAAAACCAAAATCTACATCTCACAAAGACTATAAGGTGACTTGTATGTGATTAGTGCACATTAGATACAAGTGAGATGTTAGGATGATGAACAAAACTCAACATGTTGATTTAGTGCATTCTTTTGAGTTTTTAGGTTCATCAAAACACATAGTTATGTGTTTTCCCATCATTGGGAAAGCTAATGTACAAGTCATGTGCATTATGCCCAAGGAACATGATGGGATATTGGTTTTGAAAATGTTTTTAAATGTTTTTGGAAAACCTTGGTGAAGGCTATCTTTTGATAGTAATCACCATTGCATAGTTAGACACAAACTTGAAGAAAACACTAAAGTTTTTGCAAGTTTTCAAGTTTGTGTCAATCTTTGAAAATATGATGTATTTTCATAGAAAACTATTTTTCCATGATAAATTATATCCTAAATAATGTCTACACAAATTTTTACGATTTTTGGAATTTTGTAGAATTTTCTAGGGGTTTCTGAAATTGGCTGAAATTGAATTTCAGCAATTTCAGGCCTCCAATCGATCAGTGGATCGATTGGAGTGCCTCAATCGATCAGCCGATCGATTGAGAAGGCATTTCTCGCGAGCAGAAGCTCGCTGGATCGATCAGCCGATCGATCCAAGAAGACTGAATCGATCAGTGGATCGATTCAGCAGGGTTCAATCGATTGGAACCCAACTCCAATCGATTGAAGATGCTGATTTTGGTTGGGAAAGCTTATTTTCAGCATTTTGAACCTATTTTAGTCTAGGAAACCATTCCAAACCCCTGAAAATACATTTGTATACACAAACCGGGTGTTTTCGTGTTGAAAACAAGGATGGAATGGTTAACGAAGACTAAGTAGAAGTTTAGATTGAGGTTGTTTCAAATATTGAACATTTAAACCTCAAAACTTCTAAAATTTGGGTTTTCTAAAGGTTTAGGAATTCCAAGTCATTGTTGGTGCAATGACAGAAGTTACCACCATGTCTTTAGGGGGAGGGACTCTTTAAAGACATGAAAATTACTTTTCATGAACCTTGGAAGGTGGTTAACCTTCTTTAAAGAAAATGCTCATGTATGAGCTTTTGAACTTGAAATGGGGAGTGGATATCCTCATTATTTCAAGTGGGAACTCAAGTGGTTAGATAATGCTCAAGGTTGGGTATTTGTCTACATTGAGGGAGAAGTTAAGGATAGATGAAGGGTATGGGACCTTCATTATCGTGTTGATCACAACGAGTGATGTTGTGAATAATGATGAGTAACTCTTCAGGGGGAGAGTCGTCAACAAATGGATTTGTTGATGTGTACCCAAAATTGGGGCATGGGTTGATGTGTGTCCAAAGATGGGTTGATGTGTGCCAATAGGGGGAGAATGAAAGGACCTATGAATGGGTGTAAGTTAGGCTTTCATTACCTAGAGGGAGTGTGCCCTCGTAGGGGGAGAATGAAGAGCTTAATTTATATGTTCATTACCTAGTGGCATGAAGATTGAGGCTATAGGATTAGCCTAATTTACATGTGGTATTGTAAGTGATAGTGTTGGTATTGTCAAACATCAAAAAGGGGGAGATTGTTGGTGCAACATCCCTCAGGTCAAGGTTGACCTGGTTGACCAAGCTGAGTCTTGGTTTGGGTTTAGATGTTTGACAATAAGATGTTAATTGAAGAAGAGTCAAGTAGGTCAAGGTTGACCGGATACTTGACTGGGAAGTCCTAACTGGGATGTTAGGCAGAAGGAAGTCCTAGTGAGTGAAGCTAGGCAGAATGAAAGTTCTAGTGAGTGAAGCTAGGCAGAACGAAAGTCCTGGTGAGTGAAGCCAGGTGAAAGTCCTAGTGAGTGAAGCTAGGCAGTAGGAAAATCCTGGTGAGTGAAGCCAGGTGAAAGTCCTAGTGAGTGAAGCTAGGCAGTATGAAAGTCCTAGTGAGTGAAGCTAGGCAGTATGAAAGTCCTGGTGAGTGAAGCCAGGCAGATGGAAAACCCTAGTGAGTGAAGCTAGGTGGAAGCCCTGGTGAGTGAAGCCAGGCAAGGGAAAATCCAGATGGATCAGGGATTGATCAGACATCTGGTGGAAGTCCAAGTAGGTCAAGGAAGTGACCGGATACTTGGCACGACGAGAAAAGTCCAAGTGGGTCAAAGGGATTGACCGGACACTTGGTGGGAAGTCCTGGCAGGTCAAGGGAGTGACCAGATGCTAGGCATGATGTACCAACAGGTCAAGGTTGACCGGATGTTGGTTTGGGAGTCTTGGAACTTGGTTTTGGGCAAAAACCAAGTGCTGGATCGATCAGGGGATCGATCCAGGCTTCTCCCAGCGAACAGAAAGCCTCTGGATCGATCCGTGGATCGATCCAGATGTCCCAATCGATCAGTGGATCGATTGGGACGTGGCTGCTTCACGCGATAAGCGCTGGATCGATCCGTGGATCGATCCAGGCGTTTCTCCCAGAGCACAGAGGTGCTCTGGATCGATCCATGGATCGATCCAAAGCCTCCCCGATCGATTGGGAACATTCGAATCGATTTGGATCCGACCGTTGGCGTCGTTTATAGCTGCAGGCGTGCGATGGCTGCGGTATCTCTTCTCCGATTCACTCCAGATTTCTCGCCAGCTCCTCCACAGCACTCACAAAGCTCAGATCGCCAGTTCTTGAAGGATCTTGGAAGTTTTCCAAGTCAAGAGGCGGATCAAAGCCAAGAAGAGAAGCTAGGGTTAGGGTTTATACTCATTGTAAGCTTGTATTTCTTGTATCCTTTCCCTCTCTTCTTGTATTGAGTCTTGTAGGGATTCTCCGCCTTTGGTAGTTACCATAAAGGAGAGTTTTATTTAGTGGAGGGTGTGTGTGTTGGTGTGGATCCTTGGATTAGTCACCTCTTGTGAGGTGGATACCAAGTAAACCAACCGTGTTAGCGTTGTGTGATTGTTTCTTTGTATTTCCGCTGCACATCTTTGAAGGAACAAGCAACGCCGAGCAACGAGCGAACGCGACGAGCTATTCCCCCCCCCCCCCCCCTCTAGCTACTTTTGGTCCTAACATTAAATAGCTAAATAAAATCCCTAACCCAATAGGTTCACTCCAATCAAATTTGATCTCTAACTAATCTCCCAAATCAACACATCCTTTAATCCAATAACAAATCCATCTCTCTTATATCAATTCATCTCATAATGATATCAACTCACAATAACCTATCACAAAATCGAATCTCTACCATAAATCCACAACAACCTAACATCATCATCAATAACTAACCCAACCACCACATCTGATAACCCAACCAACAATCAATCCAATGATCCAAAGAATGATCACATAACAATCTATATCAACCAATCACCATATCCACAAAGTCCATCCCAATACAGACCCTAATCAATCTATGATTTACAACTAAGCACAGTTCCACTAAAACCCCAATTCCATATTTTCCAATCCCAAATCCCTAATCTAATATCAACATGGATTCAACAATACTTGCTAATATATCTAAACAAGAGCAAAACCCTACAACCCATAAAACCTAATTTCACCACATACAAATAAGAATCACAGCAGTATTCTACTGGAAGAACTTACTTTGAGGTTGGGCAGAATCCAGTAGCTCACCATCAAGCTAAATACTGTCTGGAAGCTACAACAGTCAATCATACACCAACTCTTCTAACAATCAATCCAGAAAATGAAATGTACAGCAACGGAGTTACAGAAAACCTAATCCACAGTACAAACTCACCTCAATAGACCCTCACTTCTTCACCGAGAGCTACCCAAGACCCCAGCCACAACAATTGGAGAAGGTCAGTGATCGGCACAGGGGAAAATCTACAATTCTGATCCAACTCCTCCTAGTTCGGATCAGTGAGATCCTCACAAAGGGGAAACAAATTACACAAGATTCTTGAATCCACCAAACTTTCCGACAAAGCCTTACCTAAACCGATCACCTAGAGCTGGTGTCGCACGATCCACCTCGACGATCTGCAATGCCCTCCAGTGAACAAATTAAAGAGGAGAATCGGAAAGGATTGATCAGCCGAGAATGACTCGTATCCAGTCCCAGCGATGCCCTAGACTTCGAGCAGCAGCCGATCGCGAGCAAGAAACCACCGAGAAGACGACCTCTCAGGCGAAGATGGCAGGTACTGTCGAGATCCGGCAACATACTGCAGGTGATGCGGAGGGAATGAGATCGCCGGGGAAAAACTCGCCTCCGTCGACGTCGAGTCGCCTGCGTGAGAGAAGTCGAGAGAGAGGAAAATGAGAGGAGAGGAAGAAGAATTGGTGGCTTGCTTCCTCAAAGATTTGGGGGTTTCTTTGTGTCGACGACGCCGAGAGGAGAAGAGGAAGATCGTCGGTCGTTGGTGAGGCTCGGGACGAAGGAAGCCCTCGCGCGAAGGGGAAAGAAATCGAGGGAAGGAAATTAATAAGGAATTAAGGCTAATTAAATAAATACTTAGGGTTAAATTTAATCAAACCTTAAGTTGATTCCTTAATCAATTCCCACTTAAATGGTGTTCCAAACAGGCCTCCACTGTACCCCGAATCTATCCCCTCAAAACGGATCATACAACCTCTATTCAAATCCCGAAAAATTTCTAAAAATTTCTGAAAAATCTAATAAGATTTTTCGTCTAATAATATTTATTATTACATTTTACGGTATCTTACAAAGTGGTGCCAAAGATGAAGGCCCGGCTGATGTGGAGGGCCCAGCTGAGGAAGAAGGATCTGTGAAAAAATCCTCGGCTAAGAAGTTGGCCCACTCCTCTCCCTCACCTGGTATATCCTCGGCCTCTGGAGCGATAGGGGTAGCGGATGGCTGTGGTCGACCTGTCTAGGCTAGAACTCCATCAGCGTTGACCTCAGCATGGGCTAGTCTACAACTGTGTGACCCTAGTTCGTCGTATATGGTTAAAGGGATAACTGTCCCTCTGGTCACGTCTATGTCCTCGATGGTCGAAAAGATGGAAGTCAAAACATGGCAGTAGGGCATATGCACTATACGGGATGTGACTGTACTAGATGATGAGATAATGTTCTGGAACAAGTGTAAGGATATATCAATGTCCAACCGATGACTTAGGGCATATAGAAAGAATGAATGGGAAGATCGCATCTTCGGGAAATCCCGAGATCAGATCGGCAATATGCAGGCTGTCAGGACCCTATACATAACATAGTCCTGGACTCTAAGAAAAATAGACCTGAACTCAGTCAAGCCGAGTGGTATAGATAGTGTCTAACGTAATATGAGAGTAGGGATCGCCAAATGGCATATCCCTACCGGGGTAACACAGGAAGGTACACTCTGACGCTTTAAGCCCTAAGGCAGTACGTAACAAAGAAAGTGGGGGTAAGTTGGATGTCGACATTACCAACTCTAGAGGAGTATGTACTCTCATAAACCCTTTCAAGGTTGTGATAGAACTGTGCACATAAATCATGATTTACTGCATCACTGCAGTAAACCAATTTGTCCAGCTGATAGTATTCTATCATCTCGACCAATGGGTGACAGAACTGACTAAAAAAGGGCCTATTTAGGTATCTAGGTTTGATAGGGTTAAATTTAAAGCTAGAAAATGTAGCCCTAAGTTGTTCGGTTGGGAATCTGAGGTCAGCTGATGGGAGTCTAGCCGGATTGGGATCGACTTGACATCGTTTCCTATTTTCAACGATTTTACACAAAAATTGGCAAAATAAGCACAAAGATTATGTAAAAATTGACTGGGAAGTGATTAGAGTTTACCTAGGAGGCATTGTGGGGTGTAGAAGGGGAGGAATAGGTTGAAGGTGCCTTAGATTGGGAAGAAATCGCACGAGTATCTCGTGCTTGGCGTCGGCAGAAAAATGAACAGAAATGCTTCTGTTCGGTGCAATATAATGAATTGAAGGCGCCTTAAACAGGAGTTAAGGCGCCTTATAAAGATATTGGAGGTGACTCGGACATGATCCGAGGTGCCTTAGTCTCAGGCGGCGGGATTTTTCCTGCCGCTTTCTAGGGCGCCTCCCAATCATGGGAGGCGCCTTCGACAGGTGTCACATGTTCTTTTTTTTTTGATAAAAAATGTGTAAGTTTAATTAATTTGAAAGACTGTGATTAATTAAGGAAAATAATTAAGTTTAATTAATTTGAAAGAGAATTAAGTTTTATTTGAAAAAATAATTAGGTTTAATTAATTTTGAAAATAATTTTAAGTTAATTAATTTTCAAGTTAATTAATTTTGAAAATAATTTTAAGTAATTTTGAAATTGATTTTGAAAAATTTTTTAAATAATTTTGAAATTTATTTTGAAAGGATTTTTAAATAATTTTGAAATTGATTTTGAAAGGATTTTGAAATTGATTTTGAAAATAATTTTTAAATCATTTTGAAATTGATTTTGAAAATAATTTTTAAATTGATTTTGAAAATAATTTTTTAAATAATTTTGAAATTGATTTTGAAAGTAATTTTTCAAATAATTTTGAAATTGATTTTGAAAGTAATTTTTAAATAATTTTGAAATTGATTTTGAAAATAATTTGAAATTGATTTTGAAAGTAATTTTTAAATAATTTTGAAATTGATTTTGAAAATAATTTTTAAATAATTTTGAAATTGATTTTGAAAAGATTTTTAAATAATTTTGAAAATAATTTTTAAATCATTTTGAAATTGATTTTGAAAAAAATTTTAAATAATTTTGAAATTGATTTTAAAAATAATTTTTAAATAATTTTGAAATTGATTTTTAAAGGATTTTGAAATTGATTTTGAAAATAATTTTTAAATCATTTTGAAATTGATTTTGAAAAGATTTTTAAATCATTTTGAAATTGATTTTGAAAATATTTTTTAAATAATTTTGAAATTGAAAGAATAATATTAATTACGAATTTAATTTTCAATTTGAATTTCAAATTTGATTTTCTTTTAAATTTCTATTCCTTAGTCATCTCACCCGATCTAAATTTTCAATCAGGTAATCCTATAATTTTTGTGAGATGAATTAGGTTCAATTTTAGGATTTAGTTTAACTTTGTGTTAGATTTAGGTTTAGTTTTGGGTTCAACAAGCAGGCGTTCTTTGGATAAACTTCTGGGCTATGGTGAGTTACAAGGACATCATTAAAGTAACCATCCTTTCGAGGTTTTCTAAATAGTCTTACCCATTGAACTTAGTACAAAACTTTGGTCTAACTGGTTAGGATCCATAAAGGGTAACTTCGGTCAGTTCCACTTATCCAAATGCACCAGGTCGAAGCCATATCTTCCTAGACATGCGATGACTAAGCTTCCCCAATGTACTATCATCCAATACTTCACCAGTACCGTGGGTCAAGTTAACCCTAGCCCTTTTTATTCTAACCCTATTTACCCTGCCGGGTAGGTAAAGTTCGGTTACCCTGTCGGGTAGATTAAGTTGGTTACTCAGTCGAGTAGTTTAGTTGGGGTGCTAGCTATTCTGGATCCTCCTTCTATTTTTATTTGATTTAAGTTGATTATTAATTTTGAATTAATTTCTAATTGAATTTTGAATTAATTTCGAATTGAATTTTAAATTTTAAATTTTAAAATTTTAATTTAATTTCAATTTTTTTAATTGAATTTTAAATTTAATTTCGAATTTTTAATTGAATTTTGAATTTTTAATTATGTTCGTTTTATTAATATCGTTTTTGTTTTTGCTCCCCCTGGATCATAGCCTCGATATGGTCTGTCGAGGTAGTGTATTTGATCCTTCGGGATCCAATATTGACCAAGTCCAACTTGATTAATCAATTTGGACTTGGAAACTCATGCTTGGACTGTTTTTCTATTTGCTATTTGTACAAGAGATAAATAAGATTTATATTTTTTCTTTGGTTTAAATCCTAGACCAGTTCTATTGTAAACAGCTCTTTGTGTCCCAAGAATTAGGTCAAGATTCTTGGAACCTAAAGAAAATCGTTCTAGTGTTTTCTCCAGATCCTTGACTTGAGTTTTCAGGCTGGAATTCTCTTCTTCAAGTTTATGGACTTGAGTTAAGTTTCCAGTCTGGACTGGTTCAATTAAAGATTCGGAGTTAGTCACTTCTTTAAGGACTTCTACTTCCTTTAGAAGTGACTTAACTCTAAGGTTTGATTTAGCTAACTTTCACAATAAATAATTAACTAGATTATTAATGTTGGTTGCTATTCGGAAAGCCTAATGGTTCCACTGTACAAAAATTTTGTACAAAGGTCTGAACCTTTTCCTAGCTACCATGTGTTCTTTTAAATTAATCTTGGATCACCTGCGGAACTTAACACGTTTGATCCTAAGTTTAACTTATTTGTTCTTTTAGGTTTAGACTTGGATCCCCTGCAGAACTTAACACGTTCGATCCAAATCACCTAGGTCACGAAGACAATTAAATATCTATTTCCAAAATCGGCTTCCAGTACTGCATGGCGAGGCACTAGGCCTTCTTGGATATGGGAGAAACCACCACCGACTAGACAAAGTCTTTTAAGGAAATTAAATATTTAACCTTCCCATAGTAACCCTAGGTTAACCACTAAGAACAATCAAATCACAAGGAAAAGAAAAAACAAAAGAATACAACTTCGAAAACTAATTCGAAAAAACTAGAATCGCATGCCTCTTGTATTTGGTATTTTTACAAAGAAACAAAACTAACATGATGCGGAAAACAATTATTAGGTATACCTTTATTTGTGGATAATGACCTCTTGATCTTCTACCATATTCCTCTTCTAATCTCGGACGTTGTGTGGGCAACGATCTTCCGAGACGAGAACCACCTAGCACCTTCTTCTTCTTCCTTCAAGTTTCGGCCAAGCACAAAAACTTCTAAGGATGAAGAACCTTTTCCACCAACCAAGCTCCAAGGGATGCAAGCTTCCTCTTCTTCTTCTCCAAGCTAGGATCCGGCCACCACTTAATCTCCAAGAGGAAGAGGAGGTTCGGCCACAAAGATGGAGAGAAGAGAAAAGGAAGAGGTCGGCCACACCAAGGAAGAAAAGAGGGAGAAATAGAATAGAAGTTGTTTCATGAAGGCACCCAAACCCCCTCTTTTATAATCCTTAGCCTTGGCAAATAAGGAAATTTAATTACAATAAATTTCCTTAACTTTCTATAACAATAGCTATTAAGGAAAAATTAATTTAATCTCCTTTAAAACCATGCTATGGCGGGCCCTATCATGTTCCACCAAATAAGGCAAGTTTTAATCAACAAATTAAAACTTCCTTATTTGTTTTCAGAAATTTTTTAAAAATAAAATTTCTCTTTAATAATCCCTTCATGGTTGATGTTTATAAAAGGAAATTTCTATAATTTAAAATATATCTTTTCAACATGTGGATGATTTACAAATAAGGAAAGTTTTTACCAAAAATTAAAATCAACCTTTTAATCTACAAATAAAGAAAGAGATTTAACTCTTCTCTTAATCTTTTGTAGAATCTTATAAAAGGAAATATTTTAATTTTTAAACTTTCTTTTAAATCATGTATTCCACATAAGAAAAAATTTAAAATTAAAATTCCTTTTCTATTTTTAATGGTCGGCCACCCCTAGCTTGAACCCATGCTAGGGCCGGCCACAATCAAGCTCATCTAAACATGGTTCGGCCGGCCCTTGCTTGGGCTCCAAGCAAGACTTGGCCAGCCCCTTTTAGATGGGTACGAAGGTGGGTATAAGTGGGTATAGTACTCTATAATTAAGAGGCTACGATAGGGACCGAGAGGAGGAATTGATTTTGGTCTCCCGATGAAATTAAGCATCCCGTGTTCGCCCCGAACACACAACTTAATTTCATCAATAATAATTCATTCCACTAAAGAACTATTATTGAACTATCACACCTGTAAGATATCGGAAAATTAAATAATAAATATTATTGGACGGAAAAATTTATTGGATTTTTCTAGAATTTTTAGAAATTTTTCGGGATTTAAACGGAGTCCGTATGACTCATTTTGAGGGGATGATTCGGTAGGTTAGGTGGAAGCCTGTTTGGGATACCCATTTAAGTGAGGAAAAGTTTTAAATTATAAATTCTTTTCCTTTATTTTTCCTCTCTCCCCCAAACATCGATCCACCCAACCCGAGCCTTTCTTCCTCTCTTCCCCGACGCCGAATTCCCCCTTCATTCTCCGGCGATTTCTCCTCGCCTGATCGCCTGCCGCCGCGAGCCCACCGCCGGCAACAATCTCTTTCTCCAGCATGTCTTGGCTGAGCCTCCCCCTCCTCTCGCCTCTGCCCTAACTTCCCTTCTCCGGCGATTTCTCTCCCAGCGACATCGGGCGCTGTGTGGGCATCCTGATCGCGTCGATGCAGCTTAACCTACTGCCGGCCTTGCGATCGAGTTACAGCCGACTGCCGAACTTGAGCCCTAGCTGCCTCCTCACCACGGGATCTTGGATTAAGGAGATCCATTGCCCTAGCTTGGGTTAACACAGCGTTGCTCTATATGGCCGGTGTCACCCTACCTTCTGCCTTTGCTCATGATCACAGCAACATCGTTCATCCAAGAGGAGTTTATGGAACTGGATCGATTCTTGAAGGTAATTGGTTAATCCTAACATTAAATTTGGGCATTTGATCTTGATGTAGTGTTGATTTAGGGTTGTTGTTCGGTAGGCAGTGGCTTCGCTTGGTTCCAGACTCCACATTTCTGATTGTTTGTAGCCATGGCCACCGGATCGTTTTGCTCTGGATTTCAGTGGCTACAACCGAAGGTTGGTGAACCTTGTGGTGGTGAGGGTAGCTGGACAAAACGAAGCTTTGTGTCATGGTGTGGAGGTAACAAACAGTAATCGTTTTTCCATTGTTGTATTAGTATTTGATTAAGGGAAGTTGTTGCAGAATCCAGATTGAGGTAAGGGGCTGTTAAGGTGAGTTTGGTATTGTGGATTATGGCTTCAACAATCCTTTGCTGTATAATGGATTTTCTAGATTGATTCTTGGAGAGATAAGTGTGTGTATGTGCTCTTGTAGTTTTCGGACAGGGGATCATAAGTGTTGTGAGCTACTGAATTTGCTGTCAAAATCTCACGGTAAGTGTTTTCCAGAGAGGTACACCTGTTATCCTCATTTGTATGGGCTAAATTAGGTTTCTAATGGGTTGTGGGGCTTTATTCTGCTTAGATTTATGAGTAGTGTAATATAGATTGGATGAATTATTGTGGTTGGATTAATTGAGGCGGATGAACTATGTGGATTTGATTCATTTATGTATTTTGGAGATTAGGTTGCATTTTGATGATGAATTGGTTAATTTGTTGTGGTTGTGGTGATTGGTTGATGTAGATTGTTATGTGATCATTCTTAGGATCATTAGATGGATTAATAGAGTGTGGATTATGTTGGGATCTAGAAGGAGTGTGATTAAGGATTGTTTGGAGGATTAATCGGAGATCAGATTTGAGTGGAGTTATCCTGATTGGGTGGGGATTTTAATTAGCTATTTTAATTCATATGAATTTGACTAAATAATATATATATATATATATATATATATATATATATATATATTGATTGATGCAGGACCTTGATATGGGACGATTATCACGACATGAGGTTTATTTTGGACACAATCGACAGATTTAAGGCAGGTATTTCTTTCTTTGCCTCTATGTAGATTTTCTTTGACCTTAGTGCATGGTTGTTATTTAACGGATTAGGTTACTTTACCTTATATCGTGTTCGGTTGCTGTTTTTCCTGCATGATACTTATGTTTGACCCTTGAGATGATCTATTTAATTCATATATAGTCTCAACTCTTGATATCTACTCTGTTGTGATTTCACGTGTAGAGTATGTCTTGTAGGGATTGTCGGGTTGTTGGTATTACCATGCTGATTGGGTATATGATGTTGACTGTACATAGGTGGGGATGTGTTATAGGAGTCATCTTGTTGACCGTGTATTTGCATGTTGTATGTACACACGTATTTGTCATGTACTTTTGGAGGAGTTGTGTTGATTGTATATTTGGAGTATGTACACATGTCCGTTGTATTTTTATTGGAGGATACATGTTGATTGTACTTATATTTTTGGGTACATATGTTTAGTGGGATACGTGGAGGTATCACGACGATTATACTCATGTTGGAGGTATTTATGAGGTTTGGGGTTGTTGCATGGATGATGATTATATATATATATATATATATATATATATATATATATATATATATATATATATATATATATATATATATATATATATATATATATATATATATATATCATATATCATTTGGATGATATTTTGTGGTGTGAGAGATCTTTGCATTCTTCTTCTTCCTCGGTACTATCTTGGCTGAACACTCTTTGAGGTTGCTAGCACCACCTTGTGTGTTTTCGTCTCCATCGAGTTTTGTTTGTGAGATCAAACAAAGACAAGGCTTGTTAGTGTGGATACCTAGTGGCGTGGACCTTGACCCTATATAGTGGGCTGGAGGGTAGTACAGTCGTCACAGACCCAAGCCTCTCGGCCATACAGGGGTCGTGGTGTCTGGAGAGGTGGTGGGGGTGACCATGGAGCATGCATGCACTTTTGCATATGATGCACGGTGCATCTGGGGGGATATATCTGCATACATGCCTAGTAGATACTAGTTGCATGTGATTGTGATTTGTTGCATTTGATTGAGATATGGTTGTTGCATTTGGTTGTCATGCTGCATACATGTCATTTATTTTACATGTATATGCAGTCGTATTTATATTGCACAGGTGTCACGGGTATATCTGTTGCAGATCCGATGAGTTTACTGATCATTGTACCATGTGTCGATTCCAGATTGGATATGTATTTGTCATTATGTTAGTTGTGGTTTGTACAGTTTATATGTCAGGTTATTATGTCAGGTATGTTTAGGTGCATTGATTATGATAGTATGATCGTGTTCTTTATTCCCTACTGAGACTGTATACTTGTGATCTCCATGTTTATTTATAGACCATGCACTATCTTCTCTATTACCCGCTGGGTTACCTATACTCACCACCGCATGTATATCCTTATGTTTTCAGGTAGATGGTTGGAGTGTCGCTCGGAGTATCCTGTCTGTCGGGTCCTACGTCACATCCGAAGGTCGTTTCTGGTTTTGTATATGTTTTATTTGTATTTGTTGTATTTGGTGTGTTGTTGTATTTGTTGTTGTGGTTGTTGTATAAAGCCTAGCCGGCTAGCAGTGTGTTGATTGTGTTGTATTGGGCTTTCCGTTATCATTTTTCCGCTGTGTTGGTTTGTTTTGTACAGCCGTGTGGGATATTTTATATATAACTGCGTGGTTGTGATTGTTTCATTCCAGCCGTGTGGGTTGTTATTATAACTGCGTGGTTGTGTATATAAATATTCCAGTCGCATGTGGCTGATGTATATTTTGTTTGTAGTGATGTTTCATATTGTCACCGGTACAGGGGAGATGCTGTCGGATTTTTGTCTGGCAAGGACTCCTTTAGGGGCGTGACAGCACCAATCCCAAATTACATTTTGGGCTCCTTCTTATTATGAGTGTGTTAGTCTCCCTGTGTTTAAGATAATGAATGTCTACTAATTAAATGAGTTACTGACAACTCACTTAATTAATATCTTAGTCCAAGAGTAGTACCACTCAACCTTATCATCATGTCGGACTAAGTCCACCTGTAGGGTTTAACATGACAATCGTTATGAGCTCCTCTTGGGGACATTCTCAACCTAGATTACTAGGACACAGTTTCCTTCTATAATCAACAACACACACTATAAGTGATATTATTTCCCAACTTATCGGACTTTTTGATTTATCGAACTAAATCTCACCCATTGATAAATTAAAGAAATAAATATCAAATATATGTGCTTGTTATTATATTAGGATTAAGAGCACACACTTCCATAATAACTGAGGTCTTTATTCCTCTAATGGTCCTACTCAATACACTCTAAGTGTACTAGTGTAATTATATAGTTAAGATAAACTAATACCTAATTACACTACGACCTTCCAATGGTTTGTTCCTTTCCATCTTGGTCGTGAGCTACTGTTTATAATTTATAAGGTACTGATAACATGATCCTCTGTGTGTGACTCCAGACACCATGTTATCTACAATATAAATTAATTGAATAACTACATTTATCATAAATGTAGACATTTGACCAATGTGATTCTTATTTCTAGATAAATGTTTATACCAAAAGCTAGGCTTTTAGTATACATCCTAACAATTAAGTCTAGAAATACTCACAGCGGGGTCTGGCCCTTTGGAAACGGATACGGATCCGTGGCTTCACTCGGACTCGGCCTCCGACTCGCCCTCGCTCTCGGACACGTCGATCTGGTCTCGGGCCATCAGTGCGAGGAGACTCGTCTGATCGAGTTCGTCGTCGGTATCTTCTTCTGAGGATTCGTCCCATGTCGCCTTCAGGGCCTTCTTCTTTTGCTTCTTTGCATCCTTCAGACTTGGGCAGTTGGCCTTGATGTGCCCCTTCTAGTTGCACCCATAGCAGATAACTTCGAACTTACCCTTCGAACTCGGTTGAACCTCCTTGGATTGTACTGTCTTCTTTAGATCTCTCTTGTTGAAGCCCTTCTTCTTCTTGTAGAGCTTTTTTATGAGGTTCACGAGCTCGGTTGTTAATTCATCATCTGAGTCGGGTTCTTCTTCCGACTCCGGTTCAGTTCTTCGTCATGATCTCGATTCGCGTGTTCGACTGGTACCTACAACCAAAGCAATCCCCTTCTCGATTGGTTGTGCATTAGTCTACTCGTGAAGTTCGAATTCTGAAAATAATTCATCTAATTTAATACAAGATAGATCCTTAGAGACTTTGTAGGCATCTACCATTGATGCCCACAATGTACTCCTTGGAAACGAGTTAAGAGCGTACCTTATGATATCCTTATTTTCTACCTTCTGCCCGATTCCGTGGAGGGAGTTGAGGATGTCTTGAATTCTTGCGTGCAGTGAACTCGCCGTCTCACCTTCCTATATCTTTAGATTATACAATTTATTAAGCAACAAGTCATGTTTACTTACTTTTGTGTCGGAGGTTCCCTCGTGGAGTTCGATCAGCTTCTCCCAGAGCTCCTTTGCTGATGTGAATGGGCCAACTCGATTGAGTTCCTCCTTGGTCAGTCCGCACTGGAGGGTGCAGGTCGCTTTGGTATTAGCTTCCACCTTCTTGATTATGGTCGGTTCCCATTTTTCGAGGGTGTCGGCTTGCCATCTTCGTCGGAAGGGAGTTGTAGTCCAGTCTTGACGATCATCCATGTCTCGAACTGGGTTTTGAGGAATATTTCCATTTGCCCATTCCAGTACCCGAAGTCTTCTCCGGTGAAGAGCGGGGGACGAACGGTGCTATAACCCTCTTGATGGGCCATTTGAACTTCTGCATGACAAAAACAACGAGAATCTATTCCAAGACTAAGTCTTGGATTAGTAGTGCGGGAATAATTTAAAAGAAAACGTACTCGAGTGGTGTTGCACCAACTTCGAGCAAAAATCGATTCGAGAAAAGAATTAGAATATAGTTATAAAGCTAAATTCTAATTGACTCCAAAAAATCTGAAAATACCACGAAAAATTATTTTGAATGGTGGTTGCACCGATTCAAAACGACCCTGCTCTGATACTAATTGTTGGATCGAGAAGTGCTAGAGGGGGGTGAATAGCGCCCATCAAGAGAACGCAGCGGAATAAAGAGAACAATCAAACACAGAGACACAAGGAATTACTTCGTTTGGAGCCTGTGACGACTCCTACTCGAAGGCCCGTGATCCTTGATCGCTTTCCATAGGCAACAAGTATAGGCTCGATGAAATGTACAGAATATGAATTACAAATGAGTACGAAATTAAAATTATACCGAACAACAGAATCTAGAGTAATGGCGCTCCGGGTCGTCGGGATCTTGAAACCGCACGTTGAGGTCGTTATGTAAGCAGCTTGTAGCAGAAGGATCGCTTAGAATCAATTGTTAAGAGCTGCTGGTCGAGACTCTCTTATAAAGGGTGTTCAAGGCGCCTCCATCAGGCTCCAAGGCGCCTTGAATCCCTAAGTTTTATCTCGAAAATGACTCTGCGATGAAGCTTTGACCACTACCTTTTATCCATCTCAAGGCGCCTTCATCACTGTCCAAGGCGCCTTAAACCACCTGTTCAAGGCGCCTTGAGCTTCCTTCAAGGCGCCTCCATCCCTTCTGGACAGCTGGCTTCGACTCGCACCCGAGGCGCCTCCAAGCTCCATGGAGGCGCCTCGGTACTATTCATCTGAGGCTATTCTTTGCACTTTGGTCCCTGCAAGATACATTAATCCCAAATATACACTGCAGCACAAAGTTAGCATATAAAACATAATAATATAAGTGAACGACAATCATCGGACTGTCCGAGTCTGACTTCGGGTTTTCGACTGGAAACCCTAGGTCGACTCGACGCCTACTGTTCCCTCTACGGGGAACGCGTCCTCACCTACTCCACTCAGGAGATTTACCTAATGCCAGTGCGATCCTCCAGATCGACTGGACTTTTGCTCGGTGCTCGATGCTTCCAGACTTTCTGCTGGACGTCCGCTTCCCGGTTGGTCCAGTCTTTCACCTGGTTTGCAATACCAGGACTTTCCACCTAGGGTTACCCCCCCCCCCCAGGACTTTTGCCTGAAGCACTCGACCCCACCAAGACTTTCCGCATAGGGTTACCACCCCCTATGACCTAGGGTTACCACCCCCTAGGGTTTTCACCTTGCCTAACCATAGTTAGGGTTTTTGCCTAAGTACACTTAGGACTTTCCTGCAATCTCATTCAGACCGTTAGAACACCAACCACCTTAACTTCGAGTCTTTTGCCATTATCAAAACTCAGGTTCGATCATCGGATGCTTCTCGCACCAACATGTTCTTCTAAAAATGCATGTAAACGGCCCAGTAAGCAACTACAACCTAATAACCAAACCTGTGCCATAGACTCTTCTAACCAACAAGACCATGAAAACTAGCCTCACTTGGCTGGTCAAGCCTTATAACTACGGACACTTGGATCCCACATGATCTCATACTCCCACAACAATTACTTCAAATAATAAACACCCATAAATTGTTGGTCCCTTTGGAGGTCGGCAAGAGAAGAGGGGTGAATTGCCCAGAAAAAATAAACCAATCTTTCTCGGATTTTCAACTAATTGTTGGAACCCCAAGGTTGTTTTTGTTGGTTAGTCCTAGGAAGATCGTACAAGTTCCACTGTACAAAAATTTTATACAAGTGTCGAACCTTTCCTAATAACCTATTGTGTTCTTTAGAAGTTAAATTAGGAATCGCAACTGGAACTTAACATTATTGATTCCAAATTTAACTTATATGTTCTTAATGGTTTAGATTTGGATCACAAGCGGAACTTAACACTATTGATCCAAATCAACCTATGTTAAAAATTCAATTAAATATTAATTTCCAAAATTGGCTTCCAGGACTGCATAGCGAGGCACATGACTTTCTTGGGTATGGAAGCATCCACCACTGCCTATACAAAGCCTTTTAAGGAAAACTAATATTTAATTTCCTTATATAACTCTAGGTTTAACCAAAAGGAACAATCGAATCACAAATTCGAAAAAAAAAAACACAACTTCGAAACAAATCCGAAAAACTAGAATCTAATGCCTCTTGTGTTTGGAATTCTTACAAAGAAAAATAACTAGCATGATGCGGAAGAAAATTACTAGTTATACCTTTTCTTAGTATGCTAATGACCTCAAGATCTTCTGTCGTATTCCTCGCCTCCTCTTGGGCATCGTGTGGGCGACGATCCTCCAAGATGAACACCACCCAAATAGCTTCTCCTCCTTCTCTAAGTTTCGGCCACCACCACCACCAAGGAGCAAAAAAGAACAAAGGGAAAAGAGAGGGAGAGAGGGTCGACCATAATGAGGAACTCCACCAAGAGAATAAGAATTGATAATCATTGAGGCCTCCTCTCCCCTTCTTTTATATTACTTACCCAAGGTAAATAAGGAAAGACTTTTTACAAAAAATAAAATCTTCCTCTTATTTTTCCTTTTCCCCTTTTATTTTTCCTTTTCCTTTCCTTTGATTGATTCAATCATGCATCAAATCATTGATTGGATGATTTATTGATTTGGTCGGCCCCTTGCTTGGGCACCAAGCAAGAGTGGTCGGCCCCTTAAAAGGAAAGAAATAACCTTGTAAAAAATTTTATAAGCAAAGAAAAAATTCTTATAAAATTTTACATGCTCTCTTTTGTTTTCCTAATGTGGATGTTAAAAAAGGAAAGTTTTAAAAAATTAAAACCAAGTTTTAAAATTTAAAACTTCTCTTGTAAAATTTCCTTTTTTTTAACATGGTTACAAAAATAGAAAATTTCAATTTTAAAACTTCTCTTCCTTTTTCCTAAAAACCATGAGGATGGTTAAAAAAGGAAAGTTTTAAAACTTTTAAATTTTCTTTTAACCATATGGCCTAATTCAAATAAGGAAAGTTTTATATTTTAAAATCTCTTTTTTAAAACTTATAGATATCTACAAAGAGAAAATTTTAAAAATTCAAAACACCCCTCTTTATTTGAAATATGTGGCCGACACCCTTCAATTGCTTGTGGTCGGCCACCTCAAGGAGTTTATGGTCGGCCCCTTTGGCTTGGTCACCAAGCCATGGGTCGGCCCCTTCTTGGACACCAAGATGGGATTTTTATGAGCGGATTTAAGGCTTTAATGAGGCTACGACAGAGACCTAGAGGATAAATTGGTTTTGTCCTTCCGATGAACTTGAGTATCCCGTGTTCGCCCTGAACACACAACTCAAGTTCATCAAGAATAACTCATTCCACTAGAGAGTTATTATTACACTACCGCATCAATCCCAAATTACATTATGGGCTCCTTCTTATCATGAGTGTATTAGTCTCCCTGTGTTTAAGATATCGAATGTCCATTAATTTAATTGAGTTACTAATAACTCACTTTAATTAATGTCTTAGTCCAAGAGTAGTACCACTCAACCATATTGTCATGTCGGACTAAGTCCACCTGCAGGGTTTAACGTGACAATCCTTATGAGCTCCTCTTGGGGACATTCTCAACCTAGATTACTATGACACAGTTTCATTCTATAATCAACAACACACACTATAAGTAATATCATTTCCCAACTTATCGGGCCTATTGATTTATCGAGCTAAATCTTACCCTTTGATAAGTTAAAGAAATAAATACTAAATATATATACTTGTTATTATATAAGGATTAAGAGCACACACTTCCATAATAATTAAGGTCTAGTTCTTTTATTAAGTCAGTATAAAAAGAACTTACCTAAAATGGTCCTACTCAATACACTTAGAGTGTAATAGTGTAATTTATTAGTCAAGATAAACTAATACCTAATTACACTACGACTATTCCAATGGTTTGTTCCTTTCCATCTTAGTCGTGAGCAACTGTTTATAATTTATAAAAAACTGATAACATGATCTTCTGTGTGTGACACCATACACCATGTTATCTACAATATAAATTAATTGAACAACTACACTTAACAAATAAAATGTAGACATTTGACGAATGTGATTCTTTTATTTCATAAATAAATGTTTACAAAAGCTGGGCTTTTAGTATACACTCTAACAATCTCCCACTTATACTAAAAGACTAAGCTACCATATCTGCTGCCATACATCTGATTCTCATCCCCTCCACATGCCGATCAAAAGCTTTCGCCGAAAGGGCCTTAGTGAAAGGATCTGCCAGGTTATCTGCTGATGCAATCTTGGCGACGACAACTTCTCCTCGCTTGACGATGTCTCGTATCAGGTGGTACTTGCGCTCTATATGTTTACTCGCCTTATGGGCTCGTGGTTCCTTCGAGTTTGCAACAGCATCGCTATTATCACAATAAATTGTGATGATTTTGGGTAAACCAGGAATCACATCTAAGTTCATTAGGAAGGTCCTGAGCCATACAGCTTCTTTGGCTGCCTCAGAGGCTGCCACATACTCAACTTCCATGGTTGAGTCAGAAACATATTTCTGCTTGACACTCCTCCATGCAATGACTCCACCTCCTAAAGTAAACACATAGCCTGATGTAGACTTACTATTGTCCCTATCTAATTGAAAATCTGAATCTGTGTAACCTATAGGGAGCAAATCGTTTGCTTGGTAAACTAGCATATAATCTCTAGTCCTTCTCAGGTACTTTAATATATGCTTTACAGCAGCCCAATATCCTTATCCAGGGTTACTCTGATATCTGCTAACCATGCCCACGGTAAAACAGATATCTGGTCTCGTACACAGCATTGCATACATTAAGCTTCCCACAGTCGAAGCATAAGGAACTGCCTTCATGTTCTCTATCTCCTTTGATGTCGTTAGAGACATCTCTTCAGATAAAATTGTTCCATGCCTAAAAGGTAAGAAATCTTTCTTGGAGTTTTGCATGCTAAAACGAGCAAGGATTGTATCTATATATGAAGCTTGAGATAGGCACAACATTCTTTTCTTGCAATCCCTTGTGACTTTGATCCCAAGAATATGTGTACATTCTCCTAAGTCCTTCATATCAAATTGTTTGGATAACCATACCCTTACGCCCGATAACACTTTGACATTGTTGCCAATTAACAAAATATCATCTACGTATAGTACAAGAAATACCACCATGTTTCCGTTACACTTCTTGTATACACAAGACTCATCCAGACATTGAATAAATCCATATGACTGGATTACTTCGTTAAACCGGATGTTCCAAGATCTTGAAGCTTGCTTCAGTCCATAAATGGACCGATTCAGCTTGCACACTAAATGTTCTTTGCCTTTTTCAATGAATCCCTCTGGTTGCTTCATATGGATGTTTTCTTCAAGACTTCCGTTAAGGAAATCTGTCTTGACATCCATTTGTCAAATCTCATAATCCATATGAGTGGCAATGAATAAGATAGATTTAAGCATAGCTACCGATGAAAAGGTCTCCTCATAATCGATTTCCTCTTTCTGAGTATTCCCTTTCGCAACAAGCCTTGCTTTGAAGGTTTCTACCTTCCTGTCTGTCCCTCTTTTCCTTTTGTAGATCCACTTACATCCAACAGCTTTTACACCATCTGGTAGTTCTACAAGCTCCCAGATCTTATTAGAATACATAGACTCTATTTCAGAATTCATTGCCTTTTGCCAAGATACTGCATATTTATCTTGGAGTGCTTTGTCATATGTCCGGGGATCAGGTTCATGTTTACCTGGGATCAAGTCCGAAGACTCTCCCAAAAACATGAATATTTCAGGTTGCTTTACAACCCTCCCACTACGACGAGGCACTACCTCAGGTTGTGTATCATGTGTGACACGTATTGTAGTCTCTTGTGGTACTTCATCTTGTACTATTGGTACTAAAGTAGACGTGTCCTCTTTTATTTCTTCTAGAACAATTTTACTCGTGGACTTATAGTTTATTACATAACCATTTTCTAAAAATCGAGCATTGGTGCTAACAATGATCTTCTGATTTTTAGGATTATAAAACAAACCCCCTTTCGTTCCTTTAGGATATCCCACAAACAGACATACTTCTGTACATGATTCTAACTTGTCAGTATCTCCCTTCAGCACATGTGATGGACTACCCCATATCCGGATATGATTCAGACTAGGCTTACGTCCATTCCATAATTCCATGGAAGTAGAAGGAACTATTTTAGAAGGTACCATATTCAGAATGTACACTGCTGTTTCTAAAGCATATCCCCAAAACGAATTTGGTAATTCTGAATAACTCATCATCGATCTAACCATTTCCATAAGAGTCCTATTCCTTCGTTCTGCCACACCATTCTGTTGGGGTGTACCAGGTGCAAACAATTGGGATTGGATCCCAGCTTCTGATAAGTAATTCCTAAACTCTCCAAAGAGGTATTCGCCACCACGGTCAAAATGTAGTGTCTTGATACTTTTACCAAGACGTTTCTCCACATCAGCCTTATATTCTTTGAACTTATCAAAACATTCAGACTTGCGGCGCCTCAAGTAAATGTATTTGTATCTTGATTAATCGTCTATAAAAGAGACAAAGTATTCATAACCACCTCTTGCCTAGATTAACATAGGACCACACAAATCAGAATGAACCAGTTCTAACACATCTTTGGCTCTATACCCCTTGACCTTAAAAGGTCTCTTGGTCATTTTACCTTCCAAGCAATATTCATAGGTTGGAAAGTTTTCCAACTCTAATGAACCCAAGAGTCCATCGGCTACAAACCTTTGAATCCTACTTAAGTTAATATGACCAAGCCTTAGATGCCAAAGATATGTTTGGTTCATTTCCGAAGGTTCTTTTCTCTAATTAGAGTTAGAAGATGTGTTATTAATTTCTATTTGTTACTTTTATGGGAGAAATTGGATTTAATGTATATAAATTGCCAACCAATGCACCAGAACAGATAATAACTTTATTTTTCTTTATAACTACATTGTTACTGAAAGAAATAGAATATCCATCCAAATACAGTTTATAAACTAAAATTAAATTCTTTCTAAAACTGGGTACATAAAGATAATTTCTTAAAACCAAACTTCTATTCCTATTAAAAGATAAGTAGACGTCTCCCACTGCAACAGCCGCCACCTTAGTAGCATTGCCATGTAGACGGTTATCTCTCTTTTAAATTGTCGTCGGGTTTTCTGGAACCCCTGCAAAGAGTTGCAGACATGATCAATGGCTCCTGTATCTACACACCAGGTGTTGGTAGATAACACTGCTAAACATATTTCAACTACTAGAGTATGAGATATACCTTTATTGTTCTAATTCCTACGAGGACAGTCCGCCTTCTAATGTCCTGACTACTTATAGATGAAGCACTTGCCCTTCGGCTTGTTCATTCCAACTTTTTGTCCTGTACCCTGAGGTTTATTCACCTTCTTTGCTGAAAAGACCTGTTTCTTCTTCTTCTTCTTGTCTTTCGACTTAGAAGTAGAACCATTTTCAGCATAGTGAATTTGAGAATTGTGACGAAATATACCTTCTGCTACCTGTAGTTCTGTCAGAAGTTCTGTCAACGTATACTCCCTTTTGTTCATGTTATAGTTCAGGCGGAACTGCTCAAAACTTCTGGGTAGCGTTTGGAGAATTATATCGACTTGGGTTTCCCCATCGATTTCACCTCCAAGGACTTGTATTTCGTTCAGATAAGTCATTATTTTGAGGATATGATCCCTTACGGGTGTTTCCTCTGACATAGTGATTGTCATTAACTTTCTCATTGCCTCTTGCCTAGCAGTCCAACTCTGGTTCCCAAAGAATTCTTTGAGATTGTTCATTATATCATAAGCAGTTGGTAAATCTTGATGCTGATGTTGCAATACATTTGACATTGAAGTCAAAATGTAACACTGCGTCATCTCATCTGCTTTTACCCATTTCTTATGATACTCAATCTCCTCTGGGGTAAAATCACTATTAGGTGTATCTGGGCATACCTCTGACAGTACAAACTTATAGTTTTCAGCAGTTAAGACAATATCCAGGTTTCTTTTCCAATCTATATAGTTGGGACTAGTAAGTCTGTTCTCTTTCAATATAATGGCCAGTGGGTTGAAAGACATCTTAAGAATCACAAAATAAACTTTGGTTGGGACTCTAAATTTAGAATAATATTGATTCCTCAAATAATACTATTTCAAATTTACCAACACCTCAAAACACCGTGAATATTGCATGCCACGTTAGTGTGGATATATACAAATTCAACATTTGTAAGAGGAGTTGTCGCATCTATCTTGCTTCTTATTCTGCTGCGCCTCTGGTCCTCCAATAGCACCACGCCTCACAAAGATATGATCCGCGACAAATATGGAATTTTACATATATCGATCCTATATTCTATGAAGGAATGTACATGTATCCTAGATCGAACAAAAATTAAATTCTAAAACTAATACAGCTCCTGCTATATTTAATACATACAATCTTGCACAAACAAAATAATAGCCTTGACATGTCCAAGGGTCAAACATACACAACATCTATAAGCCATAATAGTTGGAGCCTGCAACCACAAAGTTAGCACATCCTACTATTAGCCTACCTAAATTATGTATGACATATGCATAATTAATTGAAAACCAAAACACACAGAGGTAAATCCTATCTCTGATACCAATTGTTGGTTAGTCCTAGGAAGATCGTACCAGTTCCACTGTACAAAAATTCTATACAAGTGTCGAACCTTTCCTAATAACTTATTGTGTTCTTTAGAAGTTAAATTAGGAATCGCAAACGGAACTTAACATTATTGATTCCAAATTTAACTTATATGTTCTTAATGGTTTAGATTTGGATCGCAAGCGGAATTTAACACTATTGATCCAAATCAACCTATGTTATAAATTCAATTAAATATTAATTTCCAAAATTGGCTTCCAGGACTGCATAGCGAGACACATGACTTTCTTGGGTATGGAAGCATCCACCACTGCCTAGACAAAGCCTTTTAAGGAAAGTTAATATTTAATTTCCTTATATAACTCTAGGTTTAACCAAAAGGAACAATCGAATCACAAATTCGAAAAAAAAAAAAAACACAACTTCGAAACAAATCCGAAAAACTAGAATCTAATGCCTCTTGTGTTTGGAATTCTTACAAAGAAAAATAACTAGCATGATACGGAAGAAAATTACTAGTTATACCTTTTCTTAGTATGCTAATGACCTCAAGATCTTCTATCGTATTCCTCGTCTCCTCTTGGGCATCGTGTGGGCGACGATCCTCCAAGATGAACACCACCCAAATAGCTTCTCCTCCTTCTCTAAGTTTCGGCCACCACCACCACCAAAGAGAAAAAGAGAGCAAAGGGAAAAGAGAAGGAGAGAGGGCCAACCACAATGAGGAACTCCACCAAGAGAATAAGAATTGATAAGCATTGAGGCCTCCTCTCCCCTTCTTTTATATTACTTGCCCAAGGCAAATAAGGAAAGAATTTTTACAAAAAAAATAAAATCTTCCTCTTGTTTTTCCTTTTCCCCTTTTATTTTTCCTTTTCCTTTCCTTTGATTGATTCAATCATCAAATCATTGATTGGATGATTTATTGACTTGGCCGACCCCTTGCTTGGGCACCAAGCAAGAGTGGTCGACCCCTTAAAAGGAAATAAATAACCTTGTAAAAGTTTTTATAAGCAAAGAAAAAACTCTTATAAAATTTTACAAGCTCTCTTTTGTTTTCCTAATGTAGATGTTAAAAAAGGAAAGTTTTAAAAAATTAAAACCAAGTTTTAAAATTTAAAACTTCTCTTCTAAAATTTCTTTTTTTAACATGGTTACAAAAATAGAAAAAGTTCAATTTTAAAACTTCTCTTCCTTTTTCCTAAAAGCCATGAGGATGGTTAAAAAAGGAAAGTTTTAAAACTTTTAAATTTTCTTTTAACCATGTGGCCTAAGTCAAATAAGGAAAGTTTTATATTTTAAAATCTCTCTTTTAAAACTTGTAGATATCTACAAAGAGAAGATATTAAAAATTCAAAACATCTCTCCTTATTTGAAATATGTGGTCGGCACCCTTCAATTGCTTGTGGTCAACCACCTCAAGGAGTTTATGGCTGACCCCTTTGGCTTGGTCACCAAGCCATGGGCCGACCCCTTCTTGGACACCAAGATGGGCTTTTTATGAGTGGATTTAAGGCTTTAATGAGGCTACGACAGGGACCTATAGCTGAAATTAGTTTTGTCCTTCCGATGAGCTTGAGTATCCCGTGTTCGCCCTGAACACACAACTCAAGTTCATCAACAATAACTCATTCCACTAGAGAGTTATTATTGCACTACCGCACCAATCATAAATTACATTATGGGCTCCTTCTTATCATGAGTGTGTTAGTCTCTCTGTGTTTAAGATATCGAATATCCATTAATTTAATTGAGTTACTGATAACTCACTTTAATTAATGTCTTAGTCCAAGAATAGTACCACTCAACCTTATTGTCATGTCGGACTAAGTCCACCTGCAGGGTTTAACATGACAATTCTTATGAGCTCCTCTTGGGGATATTCTCAACCTAGATTACTAGGACACAGTTTCCTTCTATAATCAACAACACACACTATAAGTAATATCATTTCCCAACTTATCGGGCATATTGATTTATCGAGCTAAATCTCACCCTTTGATAAGTTAAAGAAATAAATACTAAATATATATGCTTGTTATTATATTAGGATTAAGAGCACATACTTCCATAATAACTAAGGTTTTGTTCTTTTATTCAGTCAGTATAAAAAGAACTTACCTAAAATGGTCCTACTCAATACACTTAGAGTGTACTAGTGTAATTTATTAGTCAAGATAAACTAATACCTAATTACACTACAACTATTCCAATGGTTTGTTCCCTTCCATCTTAGTCGTTAGCAACTGTTTATAATTTATAAAGAACTGATAACATGATCTTCTGTGTGTGACATCACACACCATGTTATCTACAATATAAATTAATTGAACAACTACACTTAACAAATAAAATGTAGACATTTGACCAATGTGATTCTTTTATTTCATAAATAAACATTTACAAAAGCTAGACTTTTAGTATACACTCTGACAGTTTTGGTGTGATCAACAAGTTAAGTTAGGTCCTGTGTGTTTTTAACCTTGTGTCTAAGTGTGCAGGAACTTAGGAGCACAGGTAATCGAGCGGAAGATACAGCTAGTGAGAAGGATGGCACGCGGTACGTCCGAGGGGCGAGGCGATGCGGAAGAGTACACCGGTGGACGAGAAGGAAGCGTGCGGTGGTTCCAAGGGATGAGAAGCTGGAGCGGAAGAATGCTCGGGGAGAAAGAGACGCAGCTAGTGAGAAGGTCGGCACGAGGTGCGACCGAGGGACGAAGACTGTGGATGAGTACGCTGGTGGATGAGAAGGAAGCACGCGATGATTCCGAGGGACGAGAAGCCGGAGGAGAAGCCTGCTCGAGAAGACCGGAAGTTGGGTTCGGGTGAGCCCTCTTCCGGATGGCAGAGATCACCCAAGAAAGCGAAGCCGGAGCGGAAGACCCGAACCAAGGCAAGCAACATCGGAGCAGAAGGCTCGGATCAGAAAGTCAACCTGGTTGACTTAGTGGTCCGGGCGCCCGAAAGTGCCTTTTTGACCGGATCGCGTCAAGCGCGATCCGTTTCATTGGGGATAAAGTTTTATCCACCAGGGCGCCCAGAACCCCTTCGAGGTGCCCCGACCAAGGCTATAAATACAGCCTTGGTCCAGAAGCTTTCAATCAACTCAGAAATTATAATTCCAACACTTGTGTTCTTCTTTTAGAGTTTAGCTTCTTTCGTTTTACGCTTTACTTGCTGTAAGAGGCTTCTCCGCCTGAAGTAGATATTCTAGTGCGACATCTTCCTTGGATTAACAACCTCCCCGGTTGTAACCAAGTAAATCTCTCTGTGCCTCATCTTTTCAGTTTTAATTTATTGCTTTCTTAATTTATGCAAGTGTTAGTTTAAGAAAGTTCGAGAAAGGTTTTTCTTTTGATTTGTTTACAAGCTATTCAACCCCCCTTCTAGCCGGCCGCTGCGATCCAATAAGTGGTATCAAAGCCAAGGTGCTTCAGGAGAACTAACCGTCGAACGAAGCAACGATATAATGGTCGGACCAAGCATCTACCCGCCGAAGTTTGAAGGGGAATTCGCTAGCTGGAAAAAGAGAATGCAGGTATTTTTTTAAAACTGATTTTGATTTAATGTTAATTATGGAGTTCGGTTTTACAGCACCGGAAGGTATGGAGAAATACCATTGGACGAAGAAGGAGCAGGCCGACTATGTGGCAAACGGCAAAGCAGAATACCATCTGCTAAGCATTCTTCCGCCACAAGAAGTCAACCGGATCGGCAACTATGACTCCACGAAGGAACTTTGGGAGAAGTTTCTTAAATTGCACGAAGGAACGTCCGAAGCAAAGCTCACAAAATGAGATTGACTCCGCAACCAGCTCACCAGCCTGCTACTTGGGGAAGACGAGACAATTGCGCATCGGGGTTCCAACATAAATCCGATTTAGACTCCCTCATTTCTAGACTAGAAAAACTAGAAATTATTAAAGACAATCCTACTAAATATCGGGACCGAGACAAAGTCTATTACAAACTATCAATAATTAGTCCAGACCTTACAATTAAGGCTCAAGATTTAAAATATACAAATTGGGAAACTGAAGAATGTAAAATGCACATTAATCAACTCTTAACTTTAGGAGTCATTCAAAGGTCCATATCTAGGCACCGAAGTCCAGCCTTCGTAGTCAATAAAGGATCAGAACAAAAACGTGGTCAATCTAGAATGATATTTAACTACAAAAGACTTAATGATAACTGTCAAGAAGATGGTTATAAAATCCTTGACAAAGACCAACTCTTAAATAAAATTCAAAACTCAAAATGGTACTCTAAATTTGACATGAAATCAGGATTTTGGCAAGTCAAAATACACCTTGAGTCCATTGAATGGACAGCCTTTTCCTGCCCGGAAGGACATTTTGAGTGGCTTGTTATGCCTTTTGGCCTTAAGGTAGCTCCTCAAATATTCTAAAGGAAAATAGATGACATCTTTTGAGATGTTTCTCTTTTCACCTGTGTATATATAGATGATATTCTAGTTTTTTCTAAAACTAAACAAGAACATTATGCTCATCTTCATATTATTTTTAACCTATTTGAGAAACATGGTTTGATTATTTCTCGAAAGAAAATGATAATAACAACTACTCATATTGATTTTCTATGCGCAGAGATAGGTCAGGGACAAATAGTCCTTCAACCTCATATCTCTGCTAAAATCCTTGCTTTTCTAGATAAAATGGACGATACTAAAACCCTAAGAGATTTTTTAGGACTCCTAAATTATGCAAGACCTTATTTAAAAGATATAGGAAAAATTAGCGGCCCCTTATACAATAAAACCTCTTTAACCATACAAAAATATTTTAATCAACAAGATATAGCACTTGTACAACAAATTAAACATTTAGTAAAAATAATCCCCATGCTAACACTCCCACTTGATTCTGACTACTTAGTTATTGAAATAAATGGATGTGAAACAGGTTGTGGAGACATTTTATTTAGAAAAACCTCCAAATATGACCCTAAAACTACAGAAACCTTATGCAGGTATGCCTCTGGAAAATTTCAAGAAAAAGGACATTTAACTTCACTAGATTTTGAAATATTAGCAGTTATTTACTGTCTAGAAGCATTCAGACTATTCATTTGCAATAAGCAAGAAATTACTATTAGAACAAACTGTGAAGCTATAGTCAAATATAGCCAACAAACTAAAGGATTAAGAAAAGGATTAAGTACTAAAAGATGGTTAAAATTCACAGATACCATTATTAATAAAGGTTTACGTATTCACTGGGAACATATAAAGGGAATTAACAATTCTTTAGCTGATACTTTATCTTGTTTACTCCACTAAAATTTTTTTTTCATGTAATGGATAGACCAAGGAAGGTACGAACATCATTTGCTACTAAAACATTAAGATTCGGTACTCAAGAATTACAACAGTTCACACAACAGGAGGATTAGTTCCGCTCTATATTCAGAGAAAAACTAGATCACATACAACACTGTCTAATTGACAACATTTGACACATTCCGACTATTTCTGATAGCTCTGGACATAAGATAGCAGTTATAAATGCTTTAACAAACTATTTTCTAACAACCATACAAAAACCAGCAGGTAAGAAATTCTCTTGCTATGTTGTCTTCTCTGGACCACAAACTGGGGTATATGTTACTTGGGAAGAAACAAATATGGCCATGCAAGGCCTAGAACATCCTTTCTTTAAAGGGTAGTATTCACTTGAGGAGGCTTTTAATGCTGCCAGAGCCCAACTTGGTGCTAATTTTTTTATTAGCAATTTAATAAAAACAACAACCATGATGACAAACTCAACCAGCTCACAAACTGAAGAAACTCCTACATATGCATAAATTACTGAAGGAACTCATGGGTCTCCGTCAAAGGCCTAACTATTTAACATTAGCCCAACTAAATGAATAAGCTGCTACAACCTTCGCTCAAAGAACATCAGCAGCTCATATATTGAGTCTGCCTAATACCATACCTGAAGACATCAACTCTTACGTGCGAAACTTAGCAGAACAGTCTACATTACAGACCTTTATTGAATTATGTGAAGCCTTAAAAGCCTTCCATAAAAACCCACCTCCTGGGATAACTATTGTCTATGAAGCGGAATTTGGCCCAAAGCTCAAATGTCAAAAGATCGACCCAGCCTATGAAAACTTTGCTAAATACGGGTGCCCATGCCAGCTGTTATATTCCTTCCGTAAGGTTAACTTGGACTATGAGAAATATCAAGCAATCTCTTACAAAGGAAGGCTTATTACTTGTGACGTCCGAAAATTCTCAAACTTGCATTAGAATTATTCTATGATTTTTCTGGAATTTTTAGATATTTTTCTGGAATTTTCCGAGTAGCGGAAGTAGCAAAAGTAATTAGATAAGCAAAATGGTTTAAGCGGGAATCGAACCCGGGACCTCTCGGGTCCGCTAAACCTTTAGTTAGCCTTAGTAACCGGTGAACCCAGCAGGTCTGTGCTGAAAGAAAGAGGAACCAATTATATTTATATTAGAGTTGGGTTCAATAATCCACTTAATATAAATTAAGAACTTGAGTTGGGTTTGGTTTAATTTGGTTCGGCAGCCCTCTCCTCACAAAACCTCACGCCACTTTCTTTCTCCAGACCCTCACGCCGAACACCTCTCTTCTCTTCCTCCTTCTCTCGGCGCCACACCAAGAAGACCTAGGGTTCTCTCCCTATGACCCCAAGGTCACTTTCCGGCGACGATTTCAGCACACGGACGTTCCCCTCCGCGAGTAGAACACGTGGACGCGAGCGAATCGTCGAGAAGTCGTCTCCGCCGGAATTTCTAGCGATTAGATTTGTAAGAAATCTAGCACACAAGGTAAGAAACCCCTCACCTGCAGTATAATAGCTTCCGTTTGAGTTTTTACGCTTTAGTTAGGATGTATGCGGATTTTTATCGATATCTAGGGTGTATTTAACTCTCTTCGCAGATTAGGGATTTAGTTGAGCACCTCTAGATGGGTCGGGCACGTCTTCCCTCTTTAGATAGGAGATTAGACGTTGTTGGGTGCCTAGAGGTGGTCTCCCTAATAGGGAGAAGAGTTAGAGCATCCTAGGGGCTCGATTAAATGTCTAGCTCAGTAATAGACAGTTTAAATAACTTATTAAATGCACTAGAAGCATTTAAAACAGCAAATTAGTTTATTTCAACTTATGTAGGACTACAGTCCAATGGGTGGGCTCCCACAGTCGCCTCTAGGTTCAGACAACCTAGTTCTAGGTTCAGATAACCTAGATTCAAATAATATAGCATTCAGTATTTTACTTTCAAGGCACTGTACTGGATTAGATATCCACTGGGCTGGACTCCCATAGTCATCCCTAGGTTTAGCTAACCTAGTAAACCCTACTAGATTCGGAACTTGCAATCCCGGGTTTGGACAGGGATGCGCGCATAGCAAGTACAGTTGCCAGGGCCCATCAGCAGCATGTTTAGTATTTTCACTTATTATATGTATAGCTTTTCAAATTCACAATCAGTTATGTGAGTTCAGCTTAGTTTCAGTACCAGCTCAGTTAGTTTAGTACGGATCATGATCAGTTTAGTTCAGTTCCATGATTTGTTTTCAGTTTCAGTTTTCATGCTCAGCTCTATTTTTGCAAGTATGATAGCTTATATTCAGTTCTTGATTGCTATGCTTGTATGATCACATGCCATGCCATGTTTAGCCTAGTCTGTATATTTCAAATAGCATGCTTTAAAAATCATATCAGCATCGTATGCATGTTTTTGTGAGGTAGATGGTTTCTTACTAAGCTTTTTAGCTTACAGATGCTACTTTTCTTATACTGCAGATACAGGTAAAAGAAAAGTGGGCTAGTGGAGGCTGGAGGGCAATGCAGATCAAGATGTGTGTGGGATGAACCTGGAATAAAGATCTGATGGATCTAGCAAGTTAACTGCCTTACAACTTTAGAGAGTTATCTATCAGAACATTGTTAGTTGTTTTTCTGCACTTAGCGTGGTTACTTGTCATGAAGTGATGAATCATATCTCACATCATGTTTAGTATGTTAGCCATTACCTAGTAGAATGTTCATTTAGCTTTTATAGTGTTGTATAATGATTTTGGCACGCATCAGTGCTTATGTCAGTTTACGTCTGAAATCGAAACCCCGATCGGTCCGGCAGATCGATCGGGGTCTCGATCGGTCGATAGGCCGTCGTGAGCCGGTTTCGATAGTCTAACTCTCGCACCGGTGGATCGTTGGCGAGATCGATCGCGAATGTAAAGAATCCGATAGTTGGATCGCGAGCACACCTGATCGGTCACCGACCGATCGGTGAGCCAGATCGGTCCGGTCCGACCGATCGGTGAGGTCTGGATCGATGCTCAGGGCCGATCCAGCGCATGTAAACCCATGAATCATGGATCGGTCGATCGACCGATCAAAGGTTCTTCCCATGCGAGTCGGTGGACGGTCCGTGGACCGATCGGATGTCCAGATCGATGGTAAATACCTCCCTAGCATGTGTACAATTATTAGGTACATGTAGAACATTCTTTCAGCGTTGCTTACAATTAGATTAGCAAAATTTTAATAAACCCGCCCGATATATAGGAAAATTGAGCGACCGTTTACCGAAGGTGGGTCGTTCTGAGTGGTATCGAGCGATGTTCCATACTTCCTACACACACATCAGCATTGAACCTGCAGCTTCCAAGTAAGAATACCTCTACTTTATTTATGCTTTCTGTTCCTTGCTATATTTCATGTTTACAAATAAACTGATGCATGATAGTATGTGATGGTATATAACATGATAACGATAGTAATACAATTGTGATAGTTATTCATGTTCTGTCCTCTATGTCTTTAGAAATGACACGAGGACGCCCAGCTAGAAGGGCACTAGCTACTGAGCCCCAGCAAGAGGCAGGCAGTTCAGTGCCTCCTCCTGACCTTACAGCATTAGTGGCTCAGTTACAGCAGTAGCTAGCTGAACAGCAACAGGAAATAGCCACCTTAAAGGCTAATCAGCAGAGTACCCCCACAGTCACCCCGGTACCAAACCTGACGACTCCAGAAGTCTTAGAGGTTCCACCAGCCCAGCCTACAACACCAGCGCCAGCACCAGTACCAGCACCAACAGTCCCAGCAGCTGAGCCAAGAAAGGAAGCCTATCTGATCCAGTGGCAGAGAGAACTTCTCGGGCACTAGTGAACCATGGGATGCACAAGCCTGGTTCAAAACACCGGAGAGCACGATGGAGCTTCTACTGGCCCGAACACGAGAAGGTGAAGTGTGCCTCCTTCTGGGAGACGCACGCATGTAGTGGGAAAGAATCGAACGAGCGCCCATGAACCCGGATGTTATGGGCTGACTGAGAAGGAATTCTTCGAGGAGTTCTTTCACCTACGGGTTACAAACCGCCACTACGACGAGTTCATCGAGTTTCGTCGGGCAACCTTCAGTTGAGGAAGCCATAAAGAAATTCAACAGTTGGCTCGTCTATGCCGAGCTAGTCGGCCGCGAGAAGGAACGAATCCGTTGATGCTCAAGATCCGAGGCCAGAGATAGCGATGAGCGTGGTGGTGGCATACATAGGCCACAAACCACGGAGGAGTTAGTGAGCGGTGCCTTGACCACAGAGCATTACGGAACAGCATAAAGCGCGGAAGCAAGTCTCCTCGAGTCCAAAGGCCAAGAACTCTCACACTCAAAGCAGAAGGCCACGCCTCTAACTGGAAAGGGAACTCCAACAAGAAGCGCAAATCGGGAGTGACCTAAAGGAGGACCATCTAGCAAGCGACCCGGCTATCCAAAGTGTACTACTTGTGGGAAATTCCACCCTGGGTTTGTCGCAAGGGCACACAAGGATGCTTTGAATGTGGACAAGAATGGCACATGGCCAAGCAAAGGCCGAACAAGACCGGTCTTCCTCGGCCACAGCAGATTCAGTATGCAGGGCAGCCACCAACTCGGTTATATCAGATGCAGCCGCTCTAGAAGGTCCACTTATCAGCCAGGCAGATTAGAGGCCCCTCCAGCGATGGCGAATGCGAGGATCTACTCACTCACCAGAGGGGACGTAGCCAATGCCTCGACAGTTGTCACAGTCGATTAGCATTTTACAAGATAGTGCTACTGTTCTATTTGATTGGGGCAACCCATTCATATATAGCCGGGATGTTCTCCGAAAAATTAGAAATACCCTCGGAGGTACTTAGTGGTCAGTTTTTCTTCAGGAGAGATCATGGCATCCACGACTGGCTCAGAGCAGTGCAGACAGAGATCTCTTTTGTGATCCGATAGTGCTAGAGATGACCGACTATGACGTTATCTTTGGAATGGACTTTCCGATCGATACGGTGCTACCATAGAGTGCCGTAAACAGAAAGTCATCTTCCAATTTGAATACAGCGGGGAACCAAAGAGAAGGGCCAAGAAGTTTCTCCCAGCTATGAAAGCACGGAAGCTACTGGATTCGGGATGTACAGGATTCCTAGCACACGTAGTCAACGCCATCCGAACAAGAACCAACAACTAGCAGAGGTTCGAGTCGTGTGTGACTACCCAGCAGTCTTCCTGAAGAGTTACCAGGCTTAGCACAGACAGGGAGATTGACTTTGAGATAGAGCTCATTCCGGTACAAATCCTATCTCAAGCGCCTTATCGCATGGCTCCAGCAGCAGGAACTTCATGAGCAACTATAGGAGTTGCTTGACAAGGGTTTCATACGCCCGAGTCACTCGCCATGGGGAGCGCCTGTATTGTTCGTGAAGAAGAAAGATGGAAGCATGCGACTGTGCATAGACTCGCTAAACCAAGTCACGATCAAGAATGTATCCCTTCCCGAATCGATGACCTGCTCGACCAGTAAAAGGAGCGGCGATGTTCTCTAAGATAGATCTCAGATTAGGTTATCATCGGTGAAGGTTAAAGAAGGATATACCCAAGACAGCATTCAGAACCAGATACGGACACTACAAGTTCGTAGTCATGCCCTTTGGCGTGACCAATGCTCCAGCTACATTCATGGATCTCATGAACAGAGTATTCAGGGAGTATTTGGATAAGTTTGTTATTGTGTTTATCGATGACATCCTTATCTACTCAGGAACTCGGGAAGAACATGCAGAGTACTCCAAACCCTTCACAGAACCAGCTATACGCCAAGTTCACGAAATGTGAATTTTGGCTAGATCAGTGTCCCTGGGTCATATCATCTCGAAGGATGGTATTATGGTAGATCCAAGAAGATAATAAGTAACTCGAAAAGACCTAAGAACGCCAGTGAAATCGGAGCTTTACGGGATTAGCAGGATATTACAGGAAGTTTGTAGAGGACTTCTCCAGATAGCCTCCCCACTGATAGCTCTCACCGGAAAGAACAGGAAATTTCAGTGTGAGAACAGCTTCAGTGAGCTAAAAGGAGATTGACCAGTGCTCCCATTTTGGCTCTACTAGACAACACCAGCAGCTTTGACATCTATAGTGATGCCTCTAAGTTGGGACTAGGAGCAGTCCTGATGCAAAAGGTGATCGCCTATGCCTCCAGACAACTCAAGGATTATGAGAAGAATTATCCTACTCATGACCTTGAGCTTGCAGCAGTAGTGTTCGCTCTCAAAATTTGGAGACATTACTTATATGGAGCTCAGTGCAGAGTGTATACAGATCATCAGAGTCTGAAGTATTTCTTCACTCAGAAGGATCTGAATATGCGACAGCGCAGATGGTTAGAGCTGGTCAAGGATTACGATATAGACATCCTCTACCACCCAGGGAAAGCAAATAGGGTAGCAGATGCACTTAGCAGGAAATCCAGTGCTACCTTATTATCTCTTATAGCCATGTCACCGCCCCTACAGAAGGAGATCGTAGACTTCGGCCTCGAACTCATCGTTGGACAGCTCTCTACTATGACCCTAGAGTCTACCTTGCTTGGTGATATTCAGTCAGCTCAGGAGTAGGACCCTGAAATTCAGAAAATCAAGCAAGGGCTAGCAGAGAATTCGAGTGTCCGATAGCGGGTGTTGTATTTTGGTGACAGACTATGTTCCGGATCGGAGGAGCTACGAGACGGATTTTAGATGAGGCTCACAAGACTTCCTATGCATCCATGTTCCACCAAAATGTATCAAGACCAGAACCATTTTGGTGGCACGGGATGAAGTGAGACATCGCCAGATATGTTAGCATCTGCCTCACCCTGCCGAGGGTCAAGGCGTAACATCACGACAGGAGGAGTTCTGCGGCCTATCTGATTCCGAATGGAAGTGGGAGGATATCTCTATGGATTTCATAGTGGGACTACCCGTAACCACGAATGGTTTTGATGCCATCCGGTAATCGACAAGTTGACTAAATCAGCCCACTTTTAGCTATCAAGATATCCTACTCCATGGACAAGCTAGCTCAGTTGTATCTCGAGATCGTCGGACTTCATGGAGTCCCATGTACCATTATTTCAGACAAAAGCAGATTTACATCACACTTCTAGGAGTGTGTACGATTGGGCACGGTTAAAGTTCAAGACATTCCATCCGCATGACGGATGGTCGACAGAGCGAGTAAATCGTGCATCAAGATATGCTCGGCGTGTGCCCTAGACTTCAGGAAGTTGGTGCAAATATCTTAGTTTAGCGAATTTGCATACAACAACAATTATCAGGCTACTATCGGCATGGCACCTTATGAGGCTCTCTATGGGCGGAGGTGTAGATCTCCAATCTGCTGGTATGAGAGTGGAGAAAGAACTAGAGCTTCAGACAGATCTAGTAGCAGATACCACAGCAGCTATACAGCAGATCCGCCAGAGGATAGAGACAGCTTATATGTCAAGGAAGCCGAATGAATGCTGAATCACCCATTGCATTCATAAATATTGATCGGGGATGTTTGGGAAGAAGGGCAAGTTGGGATATATCACTAGAAGAGTGGAGCAAGGTAGTATGTAGCGAGTGCCACAACCCAATGAATTAAAATGTATTTTACGCTGTCTGCTATGAAGCATATCCCAGATGCCACCCAGGTGATTGAGCCCCAGTCGGTACAAGTCCGCAAAGATCTCAGCTATGACAGTCGGCCTATTCAGATAATAGACCGAGCAGTTAAGACATTGCGGAACAAGGAAGTACCGTTAGTAAAAGTCATTTGGCAAAGTCACACAGCAACAGAGGTAACTTGGGAGAAAGAAGCCAGCATGAGACAGAAGTACCCAGAATTGTTCTAAGTTCGAGGACGAACTTTTTATAAGGTATGGGGGATTGTAACGCCCGAAAATTCTCAAACTTGCATTAGAATTATTCTATGATTTTTCTGGAATTTTTAGATATTTTTCCGGAATTTTCCGAGTAGCGGAAGTAGCAAAAGTAATTAGATAAGCAAAATGGTTTAAGCGGGAATCGAACCCGAGACCTCTCGAGTCCGCTAAACCTTTAGTTAGCCTTAGTAACCGGTGAACCCAGCAGGGTCGTGCTGAAAGAAAGAGAACCAATTATATTTATATTAGAGTTGATTTCAATAATCCACTTAATATAAATTAAGAACTTGAGTTGGGTTTGGTTTAATTTGGTTCGGCAGCCCTCTCCTCACAAAACCTCACGCCACTTTCTTTCTCCAAACCCTCACGCCGAACACCTCTCTTCTCTTCCTCCTTCTCTCGGCGCCACACCAAGAAGACCTAGGGTTCTCTCCCTAGGACCCCAAGGTCACTTTCCGGCGACGATTTCAGCACACGGACGTTCCCCTCCGCGAGTAGAACACGTGGACGCGAGCGAATCGTCGAGAAGTCGTCTCCGCCGGAATTTCTAGCGATTAGATTTGTAAGAAATCTAGCACACAAGGTAAGAAACCCCTCACCTGCAGTATAATAGCTTCCGTTTGAGTTTTTACGCTTTAGTTAGGATGTATGCGGATTTTTATCGATATCTAGGGTGTATTTAACTCTCTTCACAGATTAGGGATTTAGTTGAGCACCTCAAGATGGGCCGGGCACGTCTTCCCTCTTCAGATAGGAGATTAGACGTTGTCGGGTGCCTAGAGGTGGTCTCCCTAATAGGGAGAAGAGTTAGAGCATCCTAGGGGCTCGATTAAATGTCTAGCTCAGTAATAGACAGTTTAAATAACTTATTAAATGCACTAGAAGCATTTAAAACATCAAATTAGTTTATTTCAACTTATGTAGGACTACAGTCCAATGGGTGGGCTCCCACAGTCGCCTCTAGGTAAAGACAACCTAGTTCTAGGTTCAGATAACCTAGATTCAGCAAAATAAGTATATAGCATTCAGTATTTTACTTTCAGCAGTGGCACTGTACTGGATTAGATATCCACTGGGCTGGACTCCCATAGTCGTCCCTAGGTTTAGCTAACCTAGTAAACCCTACTAGATTCGGAACTTGCAATCCCGGGTTTGGACAGGGATGCGCGCATAGCAAGTACAGTTGCCAGGGCCCATCAGCAGCATGTTTAGTATTTTCACTTATTATATGTATAGCTTTTCAAATTCACAATCAGTTATGTGAGTTCAGCTTAGTTTCAGTACCAGCTCAATTAGTTTAGTACGGATCATGATCAGTTTAGTTCAGTTCCATGATTTGTTTTCAGTTTCAGTTTTCAAACTCAGCTCTATTTTTGCAAGTATGATAGCTTATGTTCAGTTCTTGATTGCTATGCTTGTATGATCACATGTCATGCCATGTTTAGCCTAGTCTGTATATTTCAAATAGCATGCTTTAAAAATCATATCAGCATCGTATGCATGTTTTTGTGAGGTAGATGGTTTCTTACTAAGCTTTTTAGCTTACAGATGCTACTTTTCTTATACTGCAGATACAGGTAAAAGAAAAGTGGACTAGTGGAGGCTGGAGGGCAATGCAGATCAAGATGTGTGTGGGAGGAACCTGGAATAAAAATCTGATGGATCTAGCAAGTTTATCTTACGTTTTAGAATATTTAGCAAGTTAACTGCCTTACAACTTTAGAGAGTTATCTATCAGAACATTGTTAGTTGTTTTTCTGCACTTAGCGTGGTTACTTGTCATGAAGTGATGAATCATATCTCACATCATGTTTAGTATGTTAGTCATTACCTAGTAGAATGTTCATTTAGCTTTTATAGTGTTGTATAATGATTTTGGCACGACGTGCTTATGTCGAGTATCTCGATACGAATCGAAACCCCGATCGGTCGCCAGGACGATCGGGGTCTCGGAATCGGTCGAGACCGATCGAGCCGGTTTTGCGCATCCTAACTCTGCTCGGTGGATCGTTCGGCGATCGATCCACCGAGAATGTAAAGAATCCCGATAGTTGGATCGTGACGGCACCGATCGGTACGGTGACCGATCGGTGAGACGTTGGATCGGGCCATCCGGCCGATCGGTGAGAGGTCTGGATCGGCGGCAGACCGATCCAAGCGCATGTAAACTCCATGAATCATGGATCACCATCGACCGATCCAAAGGTTCTTCCCCGTGCCAGTGTCAGTGGACCGGTCCGTGGACCGATCAGAAGTCCGGTATCTGTGGTAAATACCTCCCCTAGCATGTGTACAATTATTAGGTACATGTAGAACATTCAGTTTCAGCATTCCCAGCAATTAGATTAGCAAAATTTTAATAAACCCAGTTTTCCGCACAGTATATAGACAGCAAAAATTGTAGCGACCGGCCTTACAGCCAGTACCTAGAAGGTGGGTCGTTACATTACTCCTTTTCTTCTAATGGACTCTGGACTGCTTTACAAAGTTTGGATACATGATCCAGATTCGGTCAAAGATTTTCCTAAAAAACTTGGAACTATTATTTCTTTGGCCCTAGAAGAAGAGGAAATGTTTGTTGTATGCACTTTTGGCAGCTCTCCACTTGAATGGCTCGACCTCAACATTGAACCGGATAAACATTTGGTTAAGATTGACATAATGAAGTTGGAGCTATCCAAACAGAACTTGAAGATTATCCTTTCGACCCATATCTTAATTGTGAAGCTCTTCCTACTATTGGAGATCACCTAAAGCACTAGAGAGCATCAGTACAAGGAACTAATTGGGCTTGAGACCGTCTGACAGATCCAGATAATTACTTCTTAGTCGGAGAAACTTATACCGAAAAAATCTACTGGCCAAAAGATATGAGCACTAGATTCTTCCCTTTTTCCTTTAAAACACAACATACAACTTTGCTGCAATATTATCAAAGAAAAACTGAAAGATACAGCCAGAAGCGACTAGCCAGCTCAGTCCTCTTTACTAGAGCATACAGAGCAGCACTCCACAGAAGTATGCAACCAGACTTAGCCGGAAGCTCACAAACTCCCTCTCTGGATCTGACAGGAGATAATAACCTAAACAACCTAATGGAGACTTAAATGACAATTTTGCCCCTAAAAACGTCATCCATGGCATCTTCCATTCACAACAGCAACATCTAAAAACGTCATCCATGATATTTTTTTCCCACTCCTCCAACCGTATGTCCACTCAACTAAATGAAACCTCACTAAACATACTTTTGCTTTCCACTTGTTCTCCACCAAGCCTTCTCTTTCTCGGCCCCTCTCTTCCCTTCTCTCCCTACTTTCCTTCTTCTCCAAGCAAGCACCCTCTCCTCTACCTATAAAAGGCCCCCCAAACCTCTCCTTTTGAGGCATCCACTTCCTTTTCCCCCACTGCCATCGCAACTGTCCAAATTCCCCAGTACTCTTCAAGTGTGTTGAAGTGTGTTTGTAAGTTTTCTTTTGTAAGCTGTCTTTATGTACAAATATGTAACTCTCTCAGTTTTTGGTTGTAATTCCCTGTAAAATTCTCCACTAAATAAGATCTATGCTCGCTTTTATAATGATAAACTGAGTTTGGTAAAATTAAGATATTCTGCCTATCTTTTCTTGATTCTTTTCCTCAATCCTTATCTTGGTAACCAATCGGTAAACAGTAACTGTATCAGGAATAACCAAAATCATATAAGACCTGTGCGGGCTAAGTAAGAAGGGTATCCTTAACCCAAAATCTTACGCATAAGCTGAGGCACTGATTAAATGATGAGATCCTGAACAGGTGAGACTCCTTAGAAAACAAACAAGAACAGAAAACAGAATAAGTAAAAAAAAGAGTAAAAATAACACATCATCACTTTTACTACATCTTTACATTACTGTAATTCCATAATTCACTACTACTATATTTTTATTTAATGTTTACTATTCACTTATTATTATCTACTAGTACTATTCATTATTTACTATTCACTATTACTATTCACTGTTTAGTTGTGTTTGCCTATTACTATTCACTGTTTAGTATTTACTTCAAACACAACGTTTAAGAAGAAGCATAAAAAACTATCCCATAACATTAGAAAAAGTTAAATTAGAAAAAATAAATCAACATAGGAGAGTAAACATACTTCCATCGTGTCTATATATTAGAATGATAATATGGTCATTCTAATATATTTGTGTTGTACTAATATGGTGCTACTTTAACACTATTATTAATGCTGTATTAATATGTTTTTTTTACTAATTTATCTGTCGCACACTTTATGCTCTTATCTTCACTGAAAGATATACATCATAAATTGGTTCAAACTTGACCTTCAGCTCAAATGTTAGCACTATTATTAGTGTTGTATTAATATATTTTTTTTACTAACTTGTTTGTCACACACTTTATGCTCTTATCTTCACCGAAATATATACATCATAAATTAACCGAATCAACCAAACTTGGCCTTCAGCTCAAATGAACCCTTCCCGTCTCGACCTTCTCGAGCTAACTACCCTAAATTCAAAGTCCAACTTGGGTTAGAAAACCTACTAGACCTGGCAATCCATTGTGATTCAATCATAGCAAGAACATATTATAACAATAACACTAGAAACACCCTTCCGAGAATTTTTGAAGACAAATGGCTCTCCATTAACTTGGGTTCCTAAGAAGACATTTTTCGGCATGGCGTCAAACCACAAACATTACTGACATACGAAATAGCACAACATACATAGCCATTCTGATGGTGGATGTGATCAAAAGAAATCGAAAGGGGCAAAGTAGCACTCAACCATAAAGAGATGCAAAAGAGGATGTGACGAAATGCACAATTTAGAAATTGCCAGCCAACTCAAGGATTAAGCCTGAGTCTTATCTTGTGCTCGTGTCAGCGGGCCGCGTCAATTGAACAAAAGAACATTAGTTTGTATCAATCTGAACCCCAACTCAGGAAACTTCTTGTTATTGTGGCACCCAGAGAGCATAAGGGAATCTAAATGACTTCTTCGAAAATGAGCAAAGTTAAAGTTGTCACGAGACCATCCTGCTCTACATCTGGAGAATACTTTGCAAGAACTCCGTTGCACTGCATAGTGCATCGATTGTCGCAGAATGTTCACCTTAATGGAGTTTGCCACCATGACCTTTTGTCGGAATCAGAAGATAGCACGATGAGTGACCACCTCCGGATGCAATGTGAGCAGTATCTTCGAATCTGTACACCAACTACACTCCCTGACACTACTTTCTTTTGTAACTAACTCGGGCCAAAGTCTAGATTCTCCCACCTGAATGGATCTGCACTCCCAGTCTGTGGCGAACCTCGAAGAAGTAAGCAGACACAAACACACACTGCAGCAATTGCAAGCATTGAGTGGACATAAGGCCGCTGAAGCAGCCCTGTACGAGGTGTCCGTCTAAGCTGCACAGTTCTGGTCATGGCACATTGTGCACAAGACCCTGACTCTAAAACTTGGGAACCATGCTGTCTTGATTCTCCCGCTGTCGAGGTGATCTTCTCGCCTTCAAATGATATTGTTACTTGTCCATTTTTCCGGTCAGCAAGCTTCCTGGCCACCAGATTGTTATAAGAACTGTTGTTCCTCGACAGTGCATATGTGTAGGGCGACTGATGATTGTCATCAAGTACCGAATTCCAGCACTTCAGACCAATCTAAATAATCAGAGTAAATTAGTGAAACCGCTCGAGAAGGTTCTAAAAGCCATAGAATGACAGAACATATATAGCAACATATGTAGACATGATCGAAGTACCTCTTGTGGATCGTTAGTGAGCACATCAACCATGTCGACCGAGTCATGCATAGAAGCGGCCATATGCAATGGTGTGATGCCACCAGGTCCAGCCATGTTTGGTGGGAAAAGATACACCTTTGTCGAATAACTTCCATGAACTACACAATAATGGATGAGAAGATCTACCATTTTCTTGCACTTTCTCTTAACTGCTCTGTTCAACAGATGAACTTCTGAAAGCAGTTCAAGTGCCTCGTGTTTCAAAGAGTCATCCTTTAAGCTTCTTTGCACGATAATATCAAGAAGAGTACAAATAAGAGTGCACCAATCTCGTTCGACTGAAAAAGTTAAAAGGTACTTAAACCGTGAAATTGAGAAATCAGACAACAGCAGGTTGGATGATGCATGTGTCCTCTGGAACAGCCAACCAAGTTCGTTTAGGAAGTGTAGAACATCCTTCTTTGACCTGTATTGAGGACTATTACTAACTTTATCTTCTGTACTGGCATCTGTTGTCTGAAAATCTCGGTGAAAATCTACTTCGAGGGTTCTCAATTCCTGGCAGATATTCACGTTGGCAATAATGATAGGAAAGCTGTTTCCTTTAAAACCATTTTCAACCTGAACATGGAAATCAGCAATTAGTTGAGAGCATAGCTCTTAGATTACAGGAAATTACAAAAAGTAAGAACATGGTTTTGAATGTCTGATAGGGCGATCACCTCAATGAAACAACGGCCAAATTGCTCTTGGAACCCTCCAGGAAAGTTAAAGCTCTCCACACAAGAATCGTCATATATGGTGCCAGGGTATGTGGAGCAGAGAACTTCTTTTGACATGTACTTACCCCTATATGTGCAATGAATACTGCGAAAGTGAAGAAAACTGAGCAAAAAGAACAAGTCCATGCATATCTGGAACAGCATCGCAATGTCTCAACTCACTTGGTGCCCGGAACAGTCAAATTGCGACCTTTAAGAACGAGAGAAGTTTCCTTCCCACCTACAACAGCAACAGGTGATATAGAAGTCACTTCAGGAGCAGTCCATGCCCTTGAATTCTTAGATACACGAATCTTCCCTGCAATTAAATATTGAAAGATTCATATTTCAACAGAGAGCACTCCGACCAATAAAAAACTAATTTGAAATCGATAAAATGGAGTATATATTTATAGGGAAAAACATATACCATCCTTGTGTGACACCAGTTGTCTATTTGTGCAAATCAAAAACCTTGTGTTTCGCCAGAACTCAGTTTCAGAACATTGAATAAGAGAAGTGACACGCTGAAGAAGATCACTTTCGAGCTGCAAAACCGATATATTTATTAAGAATTTTACAAAGTAAACCAAACAAGATGTGTGAGCGGCACTAACTTCTTCCCATGCAATTGATGGCATCGATAAGTATATTGACAGGATAACACAGCCAGGCCTGATGTAACTCTCCATCTCCAAAGGGCTGCTTGAGAGCCAATTAAATACCTGCAGATATCATCAAATTAAGTGCTAATAAACCATTTGATACAAGACCGTTCGAGGTAAAAAAAGTTAACTTTAATTTGCAGTACCTGTGCTCGAAGAGCATCTGGAAAACTACTGGGATCCTTGCCAAAGAGTTTGAAAACTATTCGCCCAGTCCGATCCTGCTAAGTCATATTGTAAGTCCATTAAGTAAATAAGATAGGGAATATGTTATCACTGAAATGTACGTTACTAGAATGCGGGTTACCTGAACAGAGTTGGAACTCGATGGAGAGTGATCTGAGTAATTAGATTTATAGCCAACATGATCTGCTGATCTTTCAAAATTCTGAAAGAAATCAAGTGTTGCACTTGCACCATGAGTGGTGCTTAATTCAACAGTTGCATTTTCTTCCCTGTAATGAGATCTTCCTGTATATTTCTCCCTTTCTAAAGTTGAATGCAGAGGGAATAATTTTTTCGTAATGGGGGATGGAGATGGAGGAGACCTCTCCTCAGTAGGGTTGCTACTTTCTGAGGATAAATACTTAATTGCAAATCCCTCTGCCGGAGGATTGTCATCATCAGAAGGTCCAAAAAGTTGCAAAGGCAAACTTTGGTGAGGTTGCTGGACCACATGATGAGGTACTTCCATAGGCGATTGACTGATACCTTTGCTTGTCAAGGCAACTGAAGAATACACATTGGTAGGTTTATTGTGCAAATTAGGAGGCAAAGAGGGATCTGCATTTTGTACTATGGCCTTATGATTGCCACTACTTTTGCTGCTCCCTTGTGAAAGAGATGCAGGGACAGGAGTAATGGATGCCGCCAATGCTGCAGAGAAAACCGCCTTTATTGATTTCTCAAGGGAACCTAGAGGTGCATCTTGACATGTATTCAAATCAAAACCATCAGGTGTAGCTCTTTCAGAGGGGTCTCCACTAATTGAAGCACTTAATTTACTGATAAGCTGAACTAGGCGATCACTATCAGGTGGAAGGGAGATACCACTTGGTTTATCATGATAACTACCTGCAATTGCAATACAAAATTATGAAGCAATCAACCTGAAGGGCAAAGACTTCCAACATTTGATTGAAGATACCTTTTAAGGGACTTAACATAGCCAACAATTTCATAATATCCAGATTCCCGCTTATCATATTTTCTTGGAATTTAGGTGGCAATAACTTAGAAGAACTGTCCTCTGGTTGAGTCTTCCTTCTCCGCCGATTATGCCCTGCAAGTCGCTTTCTACAACTTCTCTTACCCTCATCAAACTCAGAAAGAGGATGAAATCTGGATTCCAATTCCAATGATTCATGTATCAGTATAAATAGGGTTCTATTATACTGGATATGTAGATTAAAGTCAGATCAAGTGTTCCTTGTAGGTGAACCAAATATTAGAAATAAGAAAATAAATAGATAATGATATAGTAGGGAATAGAGTTCAATGACATAGGAGAATCCATATAGCTGACCCTACTTAATAGGATAAGACTTAGTTGTTGTTATTATATATATAGCAAGAATAATCCATGATCAATATTCATCTCTTCAACTAAATTTTAAGCAATAGTTTTATCAAAGATAGAATGCATTGCAACATTAGAAGATGCAATAGAACTGTAAAATGGAAGCTGAAAAAAAAACATTGGAGAATAGAATCATGTTACCTACTACATTGTTGGCAGAATCTCTGCATTTGGTTTCCCACAAGGGCTTTGGTGGTCTTGCTGTGCACCTCGCACACCTTGTGCCGCCTATGGTAATCCTTGGTGCACAACAGATCGGTGTGGCAATCATCCACCTGACACATTGGATAACTGTTACTAGTCGCCGGCGTACCCGATCTCACCCTCTTGCTAGGCCTCGCACCTGCTGGCTCCTCCACCAAGTTACTTCCACCTCCTAGCTTCAGTGTTAGTTCCCCATTATCTTCTTCCAAATCCCTTCTAGATTTAGAATCATTCGAGCCCTCGTTTCCCTTCTTCGCCAGGTCAACCACAGCAGCAGCTGAAGAAGAAGGATGGGATCCCAGACAGAGCAAGTCCGCGGCATCAGGGGCTGGTGTAGCGGTGAACCTCACGCTATCCCAATCCCACATCTTGGGGTTCCAATTACCACTGGAATTAGAAAGGGAAGATACTTGCTGGTTCTCCTGGGATTGGATATGCTGAAAGATGTGTTTTTTCCAAGGAAGGTCTCGCTTTTTCGCGAGAAGATGGGCGTCATTAATGGCCTGGTGATGGTGGTGAAAGAAGATGGGAGAAGCGACCTGCGCTCCGACCTCTCCCTCCATCTCTCCAAGATTATTCAAACCCTAAATTCACACAAACACGCCTTCTTTTCCTCAGAATACTAGAGTCTCTTCCGATCCATCCCTCCGGCAAAATTTCAATCTGTAGAAGAAAGAAATAAACAGAAAAGCAAGGACTCATCAGAAAACCATCAAGAAGGACGGAGCTGTCTTAAACTACTCATGGAAAACCAAATCCATCAGCAGAAATCCCCAAATAAACAACTAAGCCTGAGCAAAGAACCTCCTTTCACTTACCAAACGCTGCTGCTCCAAGGAAACAAGCAAAGATCAGGCTAACAACCAGATAATAAGCTCGAAATCCGGATCTTTCGCCACGAAACGAAACAGATGAGCAGAGGGATCTCGAGGAGCGACCATCTCGGCCAAAGATTGATCGAGAGGAAAAAAAGAACAAGATGGCAAATCTCTGTGTGTTCCGAGACTGGAGAATCCAATGAGAAATTTGCTTGCTCACTCCTCTTCTCTGCCTCTTCGTTATCGTCCTTTGGTTCCTCTTCTGCTCTCTTCGCCAGCTAATCGCCGCGTGGCAGAAAATGTAATAAACGGCCACGCCGTGGGCTATTCGCGAAGGACAAGGAAAAGTTGGCGCCTTGCGAATTGCGTGTGCATTATTTCTCGGTGTGTGTGGTCCCCATCGAATCTGATTTTTACCAACAAGCCCCTTGTAAAATGCAATATCAATTCCTCCTTTTTTCGAATGAGGTGGTATTTCGTACAAAATCTTTATCATTTATATATTATTTAAAATAAATATATAAATATAACGAGAAAATAAATTTTCCCTTATGGCCATGTTATTATTTTAATAAAAACCAATTTGTACCAAGTGGGCCCCAGAACTTTCCAGCAATTAAGATAGTATATGCGTAATGGTTGGTGCGGGTAAAGTGGTCGTGTCAAAGTCAATTATTTGCTGTAGTCAAGAAAAAGAAATTTAATTAATTTACGAGATAAAAAAATTATTTTACCATTATAATTATTTTTATCATCATTACAAATAATTGTGGCAGACAAAAACGTACCGCCCAGGAAAAGAATGAGATCTGAACGGTACGACATTACAATATCCGACGCAGGCAACCGTCCTTTTTGCCCTTCGTCTGTTCGTTCGCTATCACGCTCACTGAGGGTAATATTAGGAATATCAACCATACATTATATAAAATAAAATACTTGAATATATTTTCAGCGCTAGGTTGCAACGGAAGGTATTCGCGGTTCGATTTTTAAGTATATTTATAGATTTTTTTTTTCAAATACGACCAGTTTATCATTTTTTATAAAAAAATAATTGAATATTGTATTGCAGATTAGATAGTTAAATTAAGAATGTTAGACTGATGGCGTTACTCGTGCATTCTCATTTATTCTAAAAGTCAATAATTAATATATATATATATATATATATAATTTTTTAAAAATATATAAATAATAGAATAAAAATATTAAGAATAAATTATCAAGAAATATACCGTGTAAGAAGAGAGAGCATGCCTCTTTGAATGGATCCGAGTTGAAATGTCAGATTAGACCGAGTCAACTCTGTAGTTGTGGAATTGGCATGGAAAAAAACGGCCGTAAAATTTGACTGAACCGCATCACGTATTCAGTTTTTTATAATCCTAAATATACATATTATATCTTTTTTGGATTGTATAGAACGTCAGAGGGGGTAGGTGAATGATGTTTTAAAAATCATTCTTTTTGTTTTTTAAAAATCCTCGTCGAAAGTTTGAGTATGTAACGAAAATAAATAGAATGAACAAGAAAAGACAAAATAGAAAATAATACGTTTTCAATTTTATTTTATTTAGAGTCTTCAATGACTCTTGTTCTAAGGTTTACGATCTCTCAGGTCATATCAATTCGACAACCTGCTAATAATTGTAAAACAGATACATATACATCAAGTGTAATAAATTACACTTTATGATACAATAAAAAAATTAACTTTAAATTGTTACCAATATTTTAGTAGATTGTAATTCGTAGTTCGAAGTCGGTGTCGTTCTAACGGTAGTAGTTGGGCGTAGCAGGGTCGTAGCAAAACGGTAGTAGGAGGACAATGCAACAGAATGATCAAGGAAGCTCGTATATGAGTTGTATTTAATGCACTTGATCCTGTCCATGAACGTCGACTAATGGTTCACCAGTGAGTTAGCTAGATGACCAACTTAATCGTCGATAAGCAAATGACAAGGAGGATGACGATGTGATCTAAAACTTACACAGAAGAAAAAAGACAACAACAAAAAAAAGAGTTAGGATACGGCTAGAGAGTTCCCCGGCGTAGCTGCTCAACGCTCAAGTTAAAGGAGGAATATAAAGATTAGGGTTTTGACATGTAGAGAGGCGTATTTTTTGGTAATCAGAATAATTTTCACCAACTCTACTTTAGTCATGTAGCATATCTCTTACACGTTTTTGAGGGGATTGTGCATTAAACGTTGACATGCCCATGCCATCATTATCTTAAATGTCATCACTCCTTTTAAGCACGCCATCTGTGTCATCTATCTTGATTCAAGAGTAATCCGCATGCCTTTTTATCTTAGAATTTTTCCATTCGCTTGCAAGATCACATGGTCACAAATTTATCCATCCTTTTTGACAGCAAAGATCTAATGCTCTTTTCTGAACAAGCTAGGTTATATTAGGATGAATAAGAATATTTTGTATTCTTATCGCTTTTCTTCACTATCGCCTCTTCATCTTCTTCCTCTTCCTCCTTCGAGTTTCCTACATCCTGTTGAGTTTTGAGTTTAATTCAAACTATTTATTTGCTTATTGTAATGCATAGATGTATGCATGTAGTCCCACATTGCTAAGCAAAGAAAGGTTGGAAGGCCTTATATATGGAGTTATTCCATCCTTGCTTAGCAATGTTAAGGGGACCTACACACATGCGTGGGTCGAGCCCAAATCAGGTGGTTTCGGGGGGGTTTGAGCCGGAAATCCATAAATCGGGTGCGACGCACGCGATCATCGCGCGCAGGAGGGGTGCAAATCCCCAGCTCGTGGGCCTCGCGCTTGCAGGCGGTTTGGTTTGGTCTTCAATGTTCTTCCTTACCGAGAGTTTGTCCTGAGGCTTGGTTTATAGCGATCTGAGATTGAGTCCGAGTGCAACGTTCGTCTTGGAGTGCACCTACGGACGACGCGAGTGGTTGTCAGATCTTGGGAGAATTTTGCCGGAGAGCCTCTGCACCATGGGCGGCAATAAATTCTTTAAAGACAGTCGGCACGCCGACGCTTCAACCGAAGATACATTTTCTCGACCTCTCTTTTATTTACCTGTTTATTGCATGCTTGTTATTTTGGTACAATTTTACTACTGTAGTGCTCTCGTTTAAACAGCACATCCAGTAAGTGACTTCAGCATGTTCTTACAATCCCTTTTCCTTCGGTATGTTAGTAGCATTCTCCATGGCCAGCAAATCTTCTCCCGCTCCCTAGTATATAGGTCCATCACCTCTAATTTTAGTGAGACCTCTCTGGATCGACTGACGACATCTTACGAAATCTCAATTGATCACCTGTTAAGACTTCCAAATGGCAGTGGCCGCTCTGATCACCCTCTGCCAAGCTTTGCAACCTTTTTTGGTAGTCATATGTTGAGTGGTTTGTGTTTTCCTCTTCGTGGTTTCTTCATAGAAGTGCCCCAATATTTTTGTATCCCCTTATCCCAGCTTGGTCCCAACTCCTTTCACATTATAACTAGTGTTGTGATCATTTTCCGTTTGTATCTCATTTCACATTCTTCCCCAAAAGATGAAAGATGGAGTCTTTTTTTTCTGTTCTCGTTCCAGACTTACATTGATTAAGGAATTCCCTTCTTCCCATAAGGGGTGGAAGCCCCAATTTTTTTGTCAACCCCCAAATCCTATCTCATGGCCCACTCATTGGCAATGAGAACTGTCTTTCTCTCCCAACTCTGAAAGATTATCATATGGCATGAGATTACTTCATCACCTCTCAAAAACTGCTCAGTTTGTAATTTAATAACAGTGTTTTGCTTAAGGAGAGACTCTTGTACATGTTTGGTCATAGCCCTCAACCAACTCCTCTTATAGCTCCATTCGATAAGATTTTTTTACTTTTACTAATTTTTATGTCTAACTGAATGTTTATTATTATTTTCAACTGACACGATGATGAAGGCATCCCTGAATAAGGTGATGAAACTCACAACCACCGAGTTAGAAGCGCGCCGAGTGGAGATTGAAGATCTCACGGAGGCAACTTTGAAGGGGGAACAATATCGACCCCAGCTATAGCCTCAATAGAGAGCTCTCAACCAATAGAAAAGGCTCTCATCTTGATTAGGAAATCAGACCCTTGTATGAGTCCATCTACCATTCACCTACTAAATTCATCAGTAGAGTCAGAGGTTACCTTTGAATTTCTAGAAAAAGGTGACGTCTGTCTCACCCTCCTATTAATCAGGTAGGTACTTCCACCCGACACCTATTATAGTCAATCCTTCGACACCACCCTAGTTCAAGGGAACTTCCAATGACCTCCATCCTCCCCTTGGCACCCTCTTCCCGCTCACCCAGAACTCCAACCTCCCATCCCCCTCTTGAAGCAAGAACTCCTTCTATGGGAGATGATCCATCTCGGGCTCCCAAGAATCTGCAAGATGATAATATTCCTTTAGAGATTGCTCAAGATTTAGCCTGAGGTGAGCCTAGTATTAATATAATCATTTGTGGCCCAGCAATCCTGCCCTGGAGGGATGGGGAAGCAGAAGCCCTAGCCATGCCTATGTGGGATTTGGAGTACTCACTCATGCGAGCAAGGCCTCGACAGATGCCTTAACTAATGATCTTCATCCGACGATATCCCAAGATCAGCCAGGGTTGTCGAGATTTGAGAGCTCATATTGCTAAATTGGAAGCCTGGTTAGCTGCGACTCCCTCCCCAGAAGTCTTAGCTGCAGCTCACTAGGAGGTAATCAATGCTCAATTAGAGATTGATCACCTGAAACGTCTACAGTTGGATCCTATTGTTGATCAGGTGACCATCTCTCGATTGAGGAGAGAGTTTTCTGAGGTAACTGCCGAGAGGATCATCCTGGCTCATAGAGTCAGTCAATTGCAAGTGGAGAGGGGCACCTTGGCGACAACAATAACTGATATGCGGGTCAAATTGGAGGTTATGACAACCAACGAAGTTGCTATTAAGGCCAAGTTGGATATCAATCGGTGAGAGCCGAGGAGCTTAAGGGTGGAGCTAGGAGCCACTTGAGAGGAAGTTGTTGGGACACTTTGGAACTAGAGGGGATGGGGGGAGGTGAATAGTTCGCTTCGCTTCGATGATGATGAATTGTAACAGAATACTTGAAGCAAGCTCCTCCAATGCTAACAAGATGGGTTTACTTGGTATCCACCTCAAATGAGGTGACTAATCTAAGGATATGACCCTCTCTCACACATCCACTATCAAAACACTCATTCTTTAAAACACTCCAGAGGTGGAGAAATCTTGTACAAGCTCTTAACAAGAATACAATACAAATAAGAAGTAAATAAAGAATACAAATAGAAAACCTCTTCTTGTTTGATCTCTTATAGGTTGTAAATACCTCTTGAACCTTGGAAGTGCAACAACACTTATCTCCAAGAAGCTTCAAGAATTGGTGGTGAAGAGTGGAGAAATCATGGACAAGAACTCTGATGAAACAGTGTTGAGCAAACCCTTTTCTAGGGTTACCGTTGGCGCCTTAATCGATTAAGTATCTTCTTAATCGCTTACCATGTTAGGAACATGCTTCAAACGACTAATTTTTCAAGCTTAATCGATTACCCTAATTGATTAAGCCTTCCTAATTGATTAGCCTAATCGATTAGCTTTTATTAACTTACGAAAACTAGCTTAATCAATTATCGTAATCGATTAAGCATGTCATAATCTATTACCCTAATCGATTATGACCCTTTATGTTTCCTCATAGAATAGCCTTAATTGCTTAGCCTAAGCGATTAAGTCATGCTTAATTATTAGTGCAATTTCCCTAGGTCACCCTAGGTTAAGGTTGACTAGTTTGACTAAGCTTGAGTTGGCTCAAACTTGAGTCTTGATGTCTGAGTTTTGATGTTTGACAATGTATGAAGATTGCAAGTGCAATTGTCTATTTAGAGATATGTTTGGTGTAATTCCCCTCTGGTCAAGGTTTGACCAGTTTGATGTGAAGCAGAGTTAAGTAGGTCAAGGTTGACCGGATACTTGACTGAGAAATCCTAACTGGAGGTTAGGAAAGGGCGAGTCCAACGGGAAGGTTGGCAGAAGAAAAAAATGTATGTGGGTCAGTGTTGACCGGACACTAAGTGTGAAAAGCCTTAGTGAGTGAAACTAGGTAGATGAAAAGTTCTAGTGAATGAAATCATGTGAAAACCCCTAGTGAGTGAAGCTAGACAGATAAAAAGTCTTGGTGAGTCCTAACAGGTCAAAGTTGACCGGATGCTAGGCAAGGAGGGGCCCCAACAGGTCACAATTAATCGGATGTTGGGTGAAGGGAACTTTAGACTTAGATTTGAAAGTTAGAATTTGATAATCGATTACACAGTGTGTTAAGTGATTAAGCTATTGGCTTAATCAGTTAAGAGTCGTTTGACGTGAGGAAATAGGATGAAGCTTAATTGATTAGGATAATCGATTTAGCATAGAATGTTTGGTAAGTGAGAAATAGAATGTTTGGTAAGTGATTAAGCAGTGAGGCTTAATCGCTTATAGGTCATTCTCTCGCAAATAAAAGCATTCCTAATCAATCAAGCTAGTCGATTAGGCATGCACAATCACTGAGTTAGTCAATTACGATTCAGAAAAGTAGTCATTATGCAGGTTGCTAACGTGGTAGTCGATTAAAGAGATTCTTAATCGATTAAGGCGCCTGAAGAGCCGAAGAAAAAGGTGGGTGCATGCATTGTTCATGCATTCTTCTCCCCGACTCTCTTCACTGAGCTCACATGATTTCACACCAGATTCTTAGAGAGATAGAGAAGAGTATTGTTGCACTTCCAAGTTGATCAAGAGTTGTTTACAAGCAAGAAGAGAGCAAGCTAGAGTTTCATTATTATAAATCTTGTAAAATTTTATTTGTATCAGCTTGTTGCACTTCCTTTTGTATGTAAGCTTGTGCGAGGCTTATCCACCTCCGGATTGTTTTTGAGAAGGAAGGTTTATACAGTGGATGGGTGAGAGGGGCAGACCCTTGGATTAGTCACCTCATTTGAGATGGATACTAAATAAATTTTGGCATTAGCATTAGAGGAGCCTGACTTTACCTTTTCTGTTGCAAATCACAAAGTGAAACGAGCTATTTACCTTCCTCTAACTCTGAAGTATCTCAACAAGTGGTATCAGAGCGAGATCGTTCTTCATCGGACTCATTGCCGGAAGGGCAAAGAACTAGAGGAAGAAGAAAAAATTGAAGCCCCAAATTTCAACAAGTCAAAGACTTCGTCAACAAGTTCAACTTCAAGATAAATTTTCGAGATAAACTCAAATTTGACATAAGGATGTCTCCACCATTCATAATGACAAGCTTTGGTCTTTGGAAATCAAGGATCAAAAATTTCTTGATGATGACGATAGAGCAATGGTTTGCTCTAATAGAAGGTTTTGAAGTTCCAAGGGATAGCAAAGGCAAAATTCTCATGAAAAATAATTGGAGCAAGGAGAAAATGCAAAGAAGTAAAGCTAATGACAAAGTGACCAAATTGTTGGTTAACTTATTGTCGAGCAACATATTGAGCTAAATTGATGAATACCAAGACGCCAAGGAGCTTTGAAGTAAATTCGCGAAGATTCATAAAGAACCCTCCACTACACCAAACTAAGAAGAATCTAAAGAGGGTAACTCATTGGATTGAGAGAAAGAGGATTCGGAGGTTGAGAGGCGCTCAACATCCTAGGAGGAGATTCAAGAAAATCCATCCTCAAAAGCTTGCAACGACGAAAACAAAGGAGCCTACTGCTTGTTTCATGTGCATAAGGATGAAGATGAAGAGATCTCCACCTCAAGGACTGAGGGAAAGCGTCATTCATTAACAACGGAGCAAGAGTAGGCTTCTACATCCGGGTCAAATGGAGAGGAAGATGGTGTCACCTCCATAAGTGAAGCAAAATCAAATGGAGAATCAAATATCACCCCTACAAGTAAAGGTATAATAATTTCAATTGTAAATAATAAAAGTCATATTATTTGCTCTGAGTGTAGGAAACATGGGCATTACAAGAGTAAGTGTCCTAAGTTGACCAAGAAGAAGGGTCAAGTGGCACCAAAGGCTAAGAAGAAGCCTAAGAAGGTCGGCCCTGTGATATGGAAGGGCAAGGTAATTCTTGTGTAATCAAAAGGGGCATTATCGAAGTCAATATCCAAGGGGGAGGAGATTGACCAAGAACCAAAAAGAAAGCACAAGTCAAGGGGGAGCTCTTAACAGCAAATCTAAGATATCATTTATTGAAACAATTCCTTTAAGTCATGATAAAAAGTAGGCCAGAAGTAATTTTTATCATTTTAATGTCATTTATCATGAAAATAGAAAGCATGATAAGATTAAAGAAAAATATGTTTCATATCATGCTAGGACTACCTCAGCTAAGTCTAGGAAGGTAGGTGATAACTTAGGCAATAACTCTAAGGATTTTAGATACATGCTTAAGAAAAGGAAAACTCGAGGTTTTAATAAAAAATCAAAATTTGAGAGTTTAAAGAGTGAAAATCAAGTCTTGAGGTCAAGACTTGAAAAATTAGAGAGGACCCTAGAAAAATTAATAATTTGTGTCAAAGGGTCAAAGAAGCCAAACCTAGGTCAAAATAGGCAAGAACCATCCAATGGTATAAGAGGTTTGGATTACAAACCTAAAGCCAAAAAGGATGTGTCTTCTTATTATAGAGTTTCATATAGTTATGAGACTAACTCTAGGTCTTGTGGTCAAGTCAAGGTAACAAGGGGAGTTATCTCTAGAGTTAACTTTGAAAAGACCAATGTGATTAAAGCTTTTAAGAAGCCTAACAAAATCATTAAGAATGTCACAAGGAAAGTTATCCCTAGAGTTGATCATGAGGAGTCAAGTATGACCAAGACTTCTAAGAAGCGTAGGAAGGTATTAAGGGAAGTTATCTCTAATATATTTTGAGTTCCGAAGAGTGTATTTTCTATACCTTAGATGAGTTTAGTGAGTGACAACTCTAATTGAAAAGGTAGTTAACCCAAGTTTGATGAAATTGACACTTGGAGGGCATTTTTAAGGTAGTTATACTCCTTGAAAATGAAAAGGTCTAAATGTTTATTCTTTTGAAGAGTATAATATATCAAAATTTAAGGCATTAGGCTAAATTAAAATTGGCACAAATAGGAAGAGTTAAAGAAATGTCAAGTTGGGATTTTGACATTTTCTTGGGAGTTGAGGGCAATCTAGGATTAATTTTTAATCTAGCTATTGGTTAGTGATACTTAGATAGATAATCTAGGAATTTTGTTTATATTAAATTCCCATAATTGTTTACCAATCATATATCATGACATCATATTTTACATTCATATTTGTTATAAAAAAAATAAAAATACTATATCACGTTATACATACATCATATAACTATAGTATGTTTTTTTAAAAAAAAAATACTCACTTTGATTTATGTCATAAATCATCATGCATCATTTTAATTCTTTAAGTGACATCTTAGGTAGATGATTAATTTTAAAATGTCTAAATATATATACATGAACCCTTATATTAGGGAAAACCAATATCTATATCTCACAAATACTATAAGGTGACTTGTATGTGTTTAGTGCACATTTGATACAAGTGAGATATTAGGAGGATGAACAAAACTCAAGATGTTGATTTAGTGTATCTTTTTGAGTTTTAGGTTCATCAAACACATGGATTATGTGTCATCTAATCATTGGGAAAGCTATTGTACAAGTCATGTGCATTTAGCCCAAAGAACATGGTTAGAAATTAGTTTTGAAAATCATTTCATAATACTTTTGGAAAATCTTGGTAAATTCTATCTTTTGATTGGAATCACCATTGTATAGTTAGACACAAACTTGGAAGAAATATTTAAATTTTCAAGAGTTTCCAATTTTATGTCAATCTTTAAAAATGAGATGTATTTTATTAGAAATCTATTTTTCTATGATAGTATATGATATAAATAATGTCTACATGATTTTTTTTTTATGATTTTTAGAATTTTATAGAATTATTTATGTATTTATGAAATTCTGCTGAAATTGATTTTAGAAATTCAGAAATGAAAATCGATTAAGTTAATTGATTACCACTTTAATCAACTAGGTCAATCGATTAAGGTGAATTTCCATGAGCGCAGTGGCCCATGGAATTGATCACTGTGATCAATTAAGAAGGTTAATTGATTAGAGCAATCAATTAACACTCGGTTATTTATTAAATCCCAATTTTAATCGATTAAGGTTGGTCTTAAGTGATTAAGAACTTTGTTTAAGCATTTAAGACCCTGATTTCAGCTTAAATAAGTTTATTTAAGGTAATTAAGCCATGTTTAGTCATGTTATCCATCCTTAAACCTAAGAAATTCATTTGTGAACGTTTAATGGTAGTTTTCTTATTGAAACAAAAAAGGATTGGTTAAAAAAAGACTAAGTTGGAGTTTAGGATAAGATTTAGTTTCAAAGTTAAATTTTGAATCTCAAAACTTTAAATTTTAGATTTTTTAAAGGTTTAGAAACTCCAATCATTGTTGATGTAATGATAGAAATTTGGAGTATGTTTTGAGGGGGAGTTACTTCTTAAAAACATGACTTAGATTTTTTTTAAATTAAAAGTTGAAAACCTTCATTGTTATGAATACTCTAAGATGAGCATATAATTAATGCTGAAGGGTGAGCATTAGGTATAATAAAGGATATAGGACCTTCATTATGGTGTTGTGAACAACAAGTGAGGTTGTGAACAATGTGCGGATCACTCTTCAGGAGAAGAGTTTTTTATATATGCAAAAGGGAGAGAATGTAAGGTTTAAGTTAGGAAATTCTCTATGTTCACAGGGGGAGAATTAAGGAAACCCTCATTCATGCTTTAGCCATTCACCTGACTTCACTCACCAGGATTTCCAACTGTCTGACTTCACTCACCAGGGCCTCCCTTTACCTAACCTCCAGTTAGGACTTTCCAGTCAAGTATCTGGTCAACTTTGACTTACTTGACTCTTCTTCTTGTCAACCTGGTCAAACATTGACCAGTGGGGAATTGCACCAACAATCTCCCCAAAGAAATTATTGCACCTACAATCTCAATATATTGTCAAACATCGAAACCAATTAGTGTCGACAAAATAGTAGAAAATATGGGGTAAAAGAGAAATTTTGTACCGACAAAATAGTATAACAATCCCACACAGTAATCTAAAGGAGTTAGGTACCAATTAGTGCAGGGGAATGTGAAAATACCTACATACTTCAGAAAAGAAGGGATGAATAGAAAATCATAGACCGACATAGACTTGGTCTTTGAAGAAAGGAAGTCTTTTGGAGGCATATGAGGGCAAGCATAGGCAAAAGGGATTGTGATTTTGTAATCATCAAGATATAGTAGGTCATCTTCATTTGATCAACCTCGTCACCATTAAAATCAGATGCAGTAGAGGTATACCACAGTCCGAGAGCAACTGGAGGGGAGAAGGAGAGCGCGCCATGGGATTGAAGGGGGAAATCGAAGATTGAAAAGGAGGAAGGCAAAAGAACTTACTTGAGAAAGATCGTCGATGAGGAGCAGAAGGCGACGAGTAGTGGAGAAGGAGACGAGAATGAAGAATACAATAAGGTAAAGGAATAAATTAAGGGTTTTAAAAAGCCCTATTGACGATGCCCTGATCCCTCAGATCAAGTTTGGAAAATGAGGCTTAATCTTGACCGTTGAATTCGAAAAGGTAGTCATCACATCATATCCCAACAGTTGGCTATCACATTACACATGCGATGGTAGAGGATTGTGACATATGGTACTCAGCCATAGGCGGAATTAATGAGGAATGGAAGCATATGATTAAAAAGAATGATTGGCGTGCTCCACATTAATGGCTAGGGATTTGAACGGTTTCTAAGAAATCAAGATGAGATTAGTAGCAACTAAAGGGTACTAAGTGAGGATAGCCGCTCGAGAAAGGGGTTAGAAAGGAATTAAAAAAAAATAGCTAAGTGTCATCCATGAAGGATCTGAGAGGAGTAGGATTGGCCGATTGGAGTAGAATCAACTTCCTAGAAAGTAGTAGGAATAGTGATGATCATAGCCGAGCAGTGGCACTAAACCTTTGTATGATCAGTCGGGGGAAAGTCATCTTCTTGACAAACAGTAGGAAAAGTGAATGTCATAGTCGAGTGGTGACTTTAAATCCTAGAATGCCCAATCGGGAAGAGGAGTTGTAGAGCATACTAATTATCTATCCAGTCAGACTTGCAGCCTCCTTCAACTAAACTTGAGAGGAAAGCTTGTAATACGGTGATGAAGAGGGGACCGCCAAAGATGGGTCAAAGCAGTGAAGAGATATTGACATGGAGGCTAAAGTCAAAATAGTCAAAAGCCTAGGTCCACGGGTCATGCGAAGTTGGCCTAGCAGGCTCCAATGCCAGTAGGACGTGACCGTCCGAATGACCATCCTTTGAAAGCCTGCAACTGGGGCTAAGAGATAACAGTAAATCTCCTAGCCCACCGTCCCTACTGAGCGGATAACATGTCTAGTCGGACAAAAGGCAACCCTTCGGCAATAGGAAAGTCGAGTGAAGAAAAATAGCCCTGTTTAGTACGATTGAGCTAAGATGCCCTTGCCGAGTAGCTTTCGGTCGGCCTACAGTGGCACCCACCTACACATCTTATCGTACTCTTTTAGAAGTTTGTGTCACCGACATCAGAGCATGTCCAGCATGTAAATCATATTTTAGAAGCTTCTAGCATGTCACATTAGAAATTTGCATGTCTGTTTAAGGAAAGGTATCATAAATTCTTTTTGACTTGTCTTTTCCTAAAATGCTTTAAAAAAGATGCATACAATTTGAGATGCGTACATAGATGCTACAATGATACTATAAAAGAGGGTTTCCATTCACAGACGTACGTATGTAAAATCTTGTTATTCTACACACTCTAACTATAGTTTTTTCTACTATTCTCCAGACAATCAAAGGTTGACTTGAGTGTCGGAGGGCTAATGTTGGGAATCTTTTCTCGACCCAATACTAACGGCTCGGTACCACGGAGCCACATTCCCAGCCTACCATTTGTTAGATCGAGACACATGTGAGAGGAGGGGTGAATCGTGTGGTTTTGAAAAACTTTGTCTTTTCGTTTCAAAATCAAAGCATGCATAGTGTAAAACTCGAAAACAAAAAAAACAAGTAAAAAAGATAGGTTAGGTTTTACTTGGTTCGAAGACTTTGGTGACTCCTACTCCAAGACCCAGGTTCTGCAGACCTATCGACGGGTAATCTGCTAATAACCTCTTCTAAAACCACCGAAAGAGGGAATCAAGTACAAAAGAATAGGAATAAGTGTACCACATTACACTTTTCTTTTGTAATAATTAAGTACAAGATTTAAACTTCGTTACTCAACACTTTCTGTAGATAGTTGGCTCGAGCTCGGTGTCAGATGGCTCCTTAGTTGGGTGTAGCAAAGTCATAGCAGGGCAGCTACAGGAAGTCAGAGCAGTCGAAATCTCAATCAAACGCATAGAAGCTTTGTAGAATTGATGATCTCAGAGCCTTGGTCGAGATGGTCTTTTATAGAGTGTGGAAGGCACCTTCCATAGGTAAAAATCTATCCCGAAAAGTCCTGCTCCTTATCATCGACGAAGTATGATTTTATCCGTTAGAAGGTGCCTTCCATGAACAGTACTAAAGGCGCCTTTCGTTGCCTGATAGGCCCCTTGAGTACTGTTCAATCGAGGCCTTTTGTGCTCCTTTTACCCTGCAACAAGTGTTAGTCCAATTTAAAGATATTTAACCTATAAAATGATGTTAGCACAATAATATGATTAATTTATGACTTAGACCCTGTATTCCAATTAGGATCTAATTAGAATCTCAATTTAGATTTTCGAAATAGATCTAAATTAGACCTACGTCTGTTGTCCCTTTAACCGGGACGCATCCTCACTGAGTCACTCTCCTCTAGTGATTTACCTTCACTTACCAAATGTCGAGTTACCTCCTTGACGCCCAATTTGACCCACCAGGTCTATCGGAATCACACATTTGGACTTCCTTTTGTCAGGAATCGAACATTCCAACCTCCTGCCAAAATCCTACATTTGGACTTCATCAATCGAGAATTGCATAAACCGATTGGACTTCTTGCCTAGTGTCAAGTCCTCTTAACCCGTCAGGTTAGTCAACCATGCACACTCAATAAATGCATTAGATCATGATAACACCTAACTTAACTCACTTGTCATTTATCAAAACATGAGTTAAACCATTAGTGTAAATTGCACCAATACCATCTTCTCCATTTTCGGACGAGATCACTCTCGATGAGGGGTTTCATTTGAAGATTTAGCAGAAGATTCTCCAATCATGGACTTAACCCTTGGTAGGGGAGAAACAACCCGTGGTGTTCCTGTGGGCCATGGTACTTTCGAGTGTATTAGCGTCGCTTCAACTGATTGGGAGGGGGTGGTTCAGTGGAAGGGTTGCTCGAGAGTTGTCCCTTCAGCACCGTTTGTACCGTGGCAGCCACTAATTTATCGAAGTCTTATGTTGTCATGGCTATGACCTTAGGTCTTCCGGTATCATCCATCTCCATATTCTGGTTCAGATCTTAACTCAATGTTCCCACATATGACACCAATTTAATCATGTTCATGAACGTCAACTGATGATTCACCGGTGAGCTAGTTAGATGACTAATTTAATCGCCAATAGCTGAATGACAAGGAGGACGATGATGTGATCTAAAACCTATATAGAAGAAAAAAGGCAACCAAAAAAGAGATTTAGGGTGACATCCTGGGAGTTCCCCGGCATAACCACTTCAACGCTCAAGTTAGAGGAGGAATATGAAGATTAGGGTTTTGATATGTAGAGTAGCGTGTGTACATGTGTACCTGGGAAGTTGTGAACCTCTTTTATAGAAAAACCATAGATCTTTTTCTCTTTTTCCTTTTATGTGGTCATTATTTAATTCCTTAAATAATGTAAGATTTAGTCAAGTCATCGCCTTTTTCTTAAAACGATCAGATTAACAGGTTCTTCCTTCCGTTCTGATTTTTATGTTGGTTATTTCTTAAATAGAGCAAGATTTAGTCACACCATCATCTTTTTCCTAAAATAACAAGATTAACAAACTTTCTTTCTGTTTTGATATTTCATCTCATATTACTAAAGAAAACGAGAAGTCTGAGAGGCTGGTGAGCCAGGAGTCCCAAGAGAGTCAGATCAGGAGTCCCAAGAAGGTCTGGAGTCGAGAGTCCCGAGTGGGTCGGGAGCCAAGAGTGTTAGAATTTGAAGGATGCCCTAAGACAATCGCTTTACGTTTTTTTCTATTTATTTGATAAGTGTAGATTCACTATTTGAGTACATATTATATGTTTGATTGTCTTAAACTCATTTATTGAATGCCCGTAATATAATTCATAGCATGAGAGAATTTGTGATTGGATCAAACTAGTGATTATCTCTACATGTGTAATTATAAATATATTAAAATTTTCCTAGTCATCAAATTGATGTATTCGGACACTATCAATTTTGTAAGACTAGCATGAGTTATACTCCTTGGTTCGGCCAAGCAGCTGTTTTCTCACTAGCTGAAGACATTGGGATGTCGAGAGTTAAACATGGATGCTGGTTATGGTAACTAGTTTATTAGAGTGACTCTCTGTAAGACTTCATATGGTTCTCTACATATATATAGATATGTCTGTGAAGTTCTTACTGCAGCACAAGTGCAAGTTTTCTTCTACTTGAGGTATACAAGTCATCTTGGTCATGGAGACTTATACTTTGACATCTTAAGCAAACATCTCATTGAGGTGTGAACTTGGGATGATTGGGTATAAGTTGAAGTACCCGAAGGTGTTTGGATAACCCACAGAGGATTCACCGCTCCTTGTGAGGAGACATATACTCTATGATCACTCGTTAGGATTATTACTCAAAGTCTTTGGCCAAAGCATCACATGTTAAGAGTGTGAGACTCTTGTACACATGTATGAGTAATTTAAATCCACAGAACGAGGAAGTATTACTTAAACTAAGTGTGACGTAGTCATCCTAGTGGGGATAAGACACAAAGATCATGTCCTGAACCAAGTGGGTATAAGATGAGTGAAAGGAACGAGGACTCATTGTAGTTGCTAAAGGGTTTAGAATTAATTCTAAGATTAACTATGATTTTCTAACTAATTGGGGATCATGATGTACTACTAGGTGCCACTCATGGTCATTCTATAATTAAGTAGTTAATTATGGACGATCAAGATAAACCGGAAACTTATTGAGTCGCATGCACTAACGAGTCTCTAAAAGATGTAAAACAAGTTAAAAAAAATAGGATTCTTAGATCAAGAGATAAATGTTTGGTTGGACCATACATAGACAAATATGGAAATATTTGTCACAATGGAAGCGCGGATGGGCCACATCTCTTATAGAAGAGTTGGACTATATTTGGTTTAATCATGAATTAGTCATGAACCAACTTGGTTTAGTTGTGAACCAAACCAAGGGGTTAATGAGTTAATTTTTGGTTAAGGGATAATGAGTTGGATTTGGGCTTTCTAATCCAACTCATCAATGAGGGCTATATATTGATATGATTGAGAGAAGATTATACACATGAGATCATTAATGGGCTTGTAAGATTTTTAGAAAGCCTTAACCTAATTTCTCTTCTCCTCTCCCTCTCCTCTCTCTCTTTGCATCCGCCAACAAGGGGAAGCCATTCCCCTTATTGTCGTGACCACCACAAGGGAGAAAACTCTCCCTTGTGTGCTTCTCTTCCTCTTCCTCTTGATCACTCTTCTTCGCTCGTGGCTAGTAACTTCCGAAGGAGAGGTTTGTACTCAAGGAGTTGTCTTGAAGAGCTCGGCGTGGATACAAATAGAGGTGAGGTTTGACAACATCGCTACAGTTGATGTACTTCTCGTTATAGGTCATCCGTAAGGTACACCTAGCGTACATTTACTTTTCGTAAAAAATAAATTATGCGATCATGTTTGACATGTTATATCCTTGTATGCATGTGGTGCGTGTGATATAATAATTTGAAATTATTATTGTTTTATTTGTCGATGCACATGTTTATGAAACATGTTTTAGGACACACAACATCAGATATATCCCAACAAAGAGTCCCAAGAAGGTCAGGAGTCTAGAGTCCCGAGTGGGTTGTGAACTAAAAGTCCCGAAAAGGTTAGGAGTCAGGAGTCCCAAGAGGTTTTGGAATAGAGAAGCCCCAAGAGCTCAAGAGCCAGGAGTCAAGCCTTGGACCTATCTTTGGAACCACTTGGGCAACTTCCTCATCCTTTCATCTAGGTGGCATCCTACTAATCCTTACCTAGATTAACATTATTTGAATCCTCCTTATACATGCCATTGGAGGTACCTCCAATGCCCTGAGGAACCTCCAATGGTGTTGATCCGATTCACAAACTTCGACCATTATCCTCTTAAAGGCGCCTCCAACAGCTTCGAGATACCTCCATTAGCTCCGAGGAGCCTCCAATCACCTCCGAGAAGCCTCCATTGGTCGAAACTTCATCTATAAAGCTTACTTGTATGAGGGCTCCTCTAGTGCCTTATCTGAAGTGCTTCCAATCAGCTCTGAGGCACCTTGAGCACTGTTCATCCGAGATTATTTTTTTTCAATTAACTCCTATAAAAATAAGTTGATCCAATAATAAAAATAACCTGCAAATAGAGTTAGCACATTAAATAAAATAATATTATGAGTTAGATCCTATCTTACCAATATCAGGATATAGTCTTGGTCTCAATTTATATTTCTAAAATGAATCTAAGTTGAACCAGTGCCTACAGTCCCACTAGAACTCGTCCTCACTGGATCTATCTCCTATAGTGCTTACCTCTACTTACCATTTGTAGACTTACTTGACTTTGATCTCTTGACCGACTAAGTTTTCCTGCCAGATACCTTATTTGGACTTCAGATAGTTGTCAGGTCTTGCAGATTCAACTGGACTTTCTGTCAGATATTAGGTCCTCTCTTGACCTATCTGGGCTTTCCGTCAATTATCAAGTTCTCCTGACCTAACTAGATTTTAGTCTGATGTCAGATCCTCTAGATCCATTAAGTTAATTAGCCTGTGCACTTAGCTCAAGAGGTTAAATCACATGTCAAACTTTAACTCATTGTCATGCATCAAAATCTGAGTTATATTATTAGTGTAAGTTGCACCAATAATCTTTTCCTTTTCGATGTAATGATAAACTAAGTTAAAGTTAGTAACAAAAAGTCATTTCTGGCTAAGCTACAAATATGCATTAATAATCATAATTTTTAAGTCATATGCATTAATAATCAGAATTTTAATTTTTAATTCAATTTTTGAAACTTAATTCCATATTCTCCCCGTTTGTTATGCATTAAAAAAAAACAAGATGTAAAATAAAGGCAAGCATAACAAGCAACAACATATCAAAATAATTTTTAAGTACTCAAGAATTTTCAAAGAATTGTCAAAGTACTTAATGTCTATAAAAGTATTTTCAAAGGGAATACTTAAGATTAGTTATCAGAGCCTTTCTAAAAATAAAACACGTGTATTTCAAAAGAAAAGTTATATAGGGGTTTTCAAATCCAATTTTTCAAAGAGTTCGTAGATTTTTCATAGAAATAAAACATTGTTATAATAAATTTTCTCAACATTATCTTCAATACATTTTTTTTAAAAAAAATCAAAGATATTTTTAAAACCTTGTAAACATATTTGCAATGAGTTTTCAATATGGTTTTCAAAAAGGGTTTCAAAGAAGACAACCTAATTCAAATTTAGGGAAGAATTTAAACTACGAATAATAATTTGGAAGTGCTACTTTTCAAAATCAATAAATTTCACAAACCCTTTTAGATATTAATGTTTTTAAACATATGTGGTTATGGTTTTCAAAAAAATATTTAAAATAACTTAATTAATGTGAGTTTAGGTATCAGAGCCGAGCAAGATTTAGATTTTAGTATCATAGTTTAAAATGCCATATTTATCAATTTATTATTATTATTATTAAATAATAGTTTGTAAAAGCATAAGGATTTGCAAATTTAACACTAGAATAATAATTTGTAATAAAGTTTAATTGAAATTTTAATTAAGTTTAAATAGGTCTAATTAAATTTTAATTAAATGTTAACTTAAGTTTAAATTAGATTTAAACTTTAGTTAACTTATTCATCTTGTAGGACCGTTGTGGCTGGCTAGAAGAGGGTTGTTAGATAGTCCTGTAAAATAAAAAATAAAACAACTCTTCTTCGAACTCTTTAAGCTAACACTTGTATATATAAAGGAAGTTGATAAATTAAAAGCATAAAGAAAAAGCGAGGCACAAGGATTTACTTGGTTACAACCGATGTGGTTGTTAATCCAAGGAAGATTAAGCTCACTAAAAACTCCTTCAGGCGGAGAAGCCTCGTACAACGTTGAAGTGCAGAAAACAGAAGCTCAACTCTAGACTAAAGCTTACAAGCGTTGGAATTACAATTCAGAGTTCATTGAAAAAGCTTCTGGACCAAGGCTATATTTATAGCCTTGGTCGGGGCGCCTGGAAGGGTTCCGGGCGCCCTGGGGGGAATAAAACTTTATCCCCCAACGTCCAGATCGAGATTGACTCAATCTGGTCAAACTTTACGGTCCAGGCGCCCGGAGGGGCTCCGGGCGCCACGGAGCCCAAAGTCAACAGACATTGACTTTTTCGTCAGGGACCTCTTCTTTGGTTCAGTCCCGCCTCGGTCCAGTTCTTCTCCTCCGGATCTGCTCGCTTGGGTGATCTCTGTCATCCGGAAAAGGGCTCACCCGAACCCAAGTTCCGGTCTTCTCGAGCGGGCTTCCCTTCGGCTTCTCGTCCCTCGGAATCGCCGCGTGTTTCCTTCTCGTCCGTCAGCGTACTCATCCGCAGTCTTCGTCCCTCAGGCACACCGCGTGCCGTCCTTCTCGCTAGCCGCGTCTCTTGCTCCCCGAGCAATCTTCCGCTCCGGCTTTCGTCCCTCGGAACCACCGTACGCTTCCTTCTCGTCCGTCTCTCGCTAGCTGCGTCTTCCGCTCGAGTACCTGTGCTCCTAAGCTCCTGCACACTTAGACACAAGGTTAAAACACACAGGACCTAATTTAACTTGTTGATCACACCAAAACAACCTTGGGGTTCCAACAATCTCTCCATTTTTGGTGTGATCAACCCAAGTTAAGCTAGGGTTAACATAGATAAAAAAAAAATAAACTAACTGATTTGCAATTCAGTGTAAAAAGATAGAAAAAATTAAAATTTTCAATTTTCAATTTTTACCTCCCCCTAGACTTATACTTCTTCTTCTCCCCTTTGATCACATAAAAAAAATGGGGTTGAAAGAAAAATCTGAGGGTTGACACTTAGAAAAATTATAAAAATCTATTTCAATGATGTTAAAAAAAATATATATTTCCTAAGTTTTCGCCATCAAGAAAAACTTTCTAAGTCCAAAAAACTTTATGCAAGAAAATTTAAGAAAAGTTGATAACATTAGGAAATTTTCTATACATTTATTTATTTATATATTTTATTCTAATGCTTTTATCAAAGAGTTTTAAATTTTCATTTTAATTTATCATAATTTCTTAAGTCACACTTATTCAGATTTAAAGCAACAAATATTAAACATGCAGAAAATTCTTTTGACGAAATATTTGGTAAAAGGTCATTCAAACATGTTTCAAGTTTGCAAGATTCTTTTGACAATACTTTTATTTGGCAACATTCTTTCAGCAAAATAATAGGTAAAAAATCTTTTAGCAATTTTTCTGTTTTACAAGATTCGTTTGACAAAAGATTTTTTAATCCGAAATTTTTTTTCAACGATATAAAAAATTCTTTCAGCAATGTGCAAGATTCGTTTGAAAAAATATTTTGTAGTTTGCAGGAATTTTTTAACAAAAATTCTAATTTGCAGGAGTCTATTAATAATAGATTTCTTAATCTAAAAAACTTTTTCGAAGATTCAATTTCTGATTCGAAAAAGTCTTCAGGCAATTTTTCAATTGATTGAACCAATTGATCAGAAGTTCGAGTCCATACCTGACTTATCTTTTCGATAGTTGATTCTCCCTCTGTCGAGTTGCTTTCTTCCGAAGTCTCTCCCCCTTCATCGTTGCTCATCCGGGATGGGCTTTCTGTGGTTTCGAGATGGAATTCGACCATTGAGTTTGTTGGGGTTGCCTCGGTAATTTCTTCCGTCTCAGATTCTTTTGATGACGGCTCGATGTCTATTGAGAAGACGGCTTCAACCGGTTCTTCATAGAGCTTTAAGAACTTTTCCCAAAGTTCTTTCGCGCTTTTGTACTCTCCGACTCTGTCAAAATCTTTAGTTGGTATTGCGCTTAGAATGTGAAACTCTGCCCGAGCATTTGCCATGGACTCGTCACGTTGCTTCTCGTTCCAGAGGCGTATGTCGATTTTTTTCTCCGTTCGTGTTCTTTGGTGCTTCATAACCTATTTTCATTATTAGAAAAATACCAATATCTGAGTTTAGGTATACCTCCATTCTTTGTTTCCAGGAAGAAAACTCCCCCTCGAATGCTGGTGGGTAGTCGCTAGCTCTTACCATCGTTTTGTTGCTTCAGACGGCGGTTAGTCCTTCTGAGGCATCTCGGATCTGATACCATTTGTAGGACCGTTGCGGTTGGCTAGAAGGGGGTTGTTGGATAGTCCTGTAAAATAAAAAACAAAACAACCCTTCCTCGAACTCTTTAAGCTAACACTTGTATATATAAAGTAAGCTGATAAATTTAAAGCATAAAGAAAAAGCGAGGCACAAGGATTTACTTGGTTACAACCGATGTGGTTGTTAATCCAAGGAAGATTAAGCTCACTAAAAACTCCTTTAGGCGGAGAAGCCTCGTACAACGTTGAAGTGCAGAAAATAGAAGCTCAACTCTAGACTAAAGCTTACAAGCGTTGGAATTACAATTCAGAGTTCGTTGAAAAAGCTTCTGGACCAAGGTTATATTTATAGGCTTGGTCGAGGCGCCTGGAAGGGTTTCGGGTGCCCTGGGGGGGATAAAACTTTATCCCCCAACGTCAAGATCGAGATTGACTCAATTTGGTCAAACTTTACGGTCCGGGCGCCCGGAGGGGTTCCGGGCGCCCCGGAGCCCAAAGTCAACAGACGTTGACTTTTTTGTCCGGGACCTCTTCTCTGGTTCAGTCCCGCCTCGGTCCGGTTCTTCTCCTCCGGATCCGCTCGCTTGGGTGATCTCTGCCATACGAAAAATGGCTCACCCGAACCCAAGTTCCGATCTTCTCGAGCGAGCTTCCCTCTGACTTCTCAGCCCTCGGAATCGCCGCGTGTTTCCTTCTCGTCCGCCGGCGTACTCATCCGCAGTCTTCATCCCTTGGACGCACCGCGTGCCGTCCTTCTCGCTAGCTGCATCTCTTGCTCCCCGAGCAATCTTCCGCTCCTCGTCCGCCGGTGTACTCTTCCGCAGCACCTCGTCCCTCGGACTGCCGTCCTTCTCGCTAACTGCGTCTTCTACTCGAGTACCTGTGCTCCTAAGCTCCTGCACACTTAGATACAAGGTTAAAACACACAGGACCTAACTTAACTTGTTGATCACACCAAAACAACCTTGGGGTTCCAACACATCTCACTCGGTATAAGTTTTCAACCAAGTAATTCTATAATTTTGTGAGATATTTACTTGATTCATTTTGAATTTTGCATATTATTTGGCCTTGTATTAGATTTAGGTTTAACCGTTGGTCAGTTAAATATATATTTCAAAAATTGGCTTCCAAACTGTGGTGAGGTACATGAGCCTTCTTGGGTATCGAAGCAACGACCACTTCTAGATAAAGACTTTTTAAGAAATTGTATATTTAACCTTTCTATTGGAAAACCTTGGTCTAACTAGTATAAGATGTGATGAGGTAGTTTTGGTTAATTCCACTTAGCTAAATAGACCAAGTAGGATATGTCTTACCCTACTTTACTTCCTAAACCAAGCTTCCTTAACGTTCTATCATCTTGCTCCACCTTGGTACTATATTGGACAAGAATCAAATTATATTTTTCCTATCTACCCATAATTATCCAAGTGGGTAGGTTATGTTTTTGAAGTCCAACTAATTTGATGTCTCTCCCTAAGTTATAGAATCTCCGTTTTGTATTTATATAATGAATTCCATTTTTAGGTACATAGTATTAATTTTGTCCTACTTGCTTGGTATGTAAGCTTTCAGAACTCATGTTAAGTGAAATAAATGTTTTATTAGTTGAGCTGAATTTATATCCGAGTCCAGATTTGTTGTATATAACTCTTTGAGATCTAAGTATCATATCTAGATATTTGGATCTTGTGGTGATTTTTTCTAGAAGTCCTCTAAACTTCTCAAATTCACATTTTAAGATAGAATCAACTTAAGTCGAGTTTCCATTTTGAATTTGTATAGACGAGGAATTTGGGTTAAATTGTTCCTTAAGGTCTTGATTTTCCTTAAGGAACAATTTAACTTATTTTTCAACTTCAATTAATTTTCTATTTAAGCATGCAACTACTTTAAAAAGTTTTATATTTAAAATAGATTCTACCTCATTGGAATTTTCATAAACATATACAAATTAGTGGCTTGATTCGTACTCAAACTCATCTTCTCACTCTGAATCAATGCAACCACCATTTGAGTAGGGATTTCTTTTTCTTACGCCTTTTTTCTTTGTCTTTTAGGTTTTGAGTTTTTTGAATTTGTGTAATCACCTCTTTTGATAAAGTTTTATGTTAATTGTTCGAAATTGGTATAACATCACTCGAGTCATCTTTTTTTAGTCTTATTCTCCAGCATTAGTAATTCTTACATTTCTGTTATTCATTTTTGTTAGATTCTCTCATCTAAATACCTCAAAGCGAAGGATATAGCACTGATCCCTCCACTCTTCAATGGGGACAACTTTTCATATTGGAAGAGGAGGATGGAGGTTTACTTGAAGATCGACATCGATTAATGGTTCATCATATGACTAGGGTATAAGACTCCAAAAGATTATGGAATCGATGTGCCACTTGATCCAGAAAATTGAAACTTAGAAATGAAGAAGAATACCAAAGTTGACTCAAAGGCGCAAACGGTGCTAAGGTAACGAAACAAGCTGAACCAATAGTATCTAGTCGGGGGGCTAGTAATATTGGGTCGCTTAAGGTGAGCATTATCATCTTTTTCTCTAATAGAACTCCCATTATTTGAAAAATATCAAACTTTTTAAATTTTTAAATGGTGTAAGTCCATTGATTAGAACTCTAAATTATTTCACATCAATATTAATATACTCTATAAGCCTCTTAATTTATTTATTCCCTAGGATATGAATTTGAGCCTGCAGAGGTAATAAAGACCTTTCTTGAGTCTTGATCCCCCGACCACTATAGTTATTATCTTATGCATTTACCAACTGATCCAATCTTGGGGGCCAATAGTTGGTATATTATAATAGCTATGAATCATTGCTAGGCAAAACAATTAAGATCTACGACATCGACATTGGTTCAAACGTTAATATATGCTACATTCTCAAATGACATATCACTTAACTATTATATTAACACCTCATTTTTATTAACACACACTCACATTTATTTTAACATTAATATTGATTATTTATGAATTCCACTATCTATTTATTCATTTTTATTCTTTATATCCATTTTTTTTGAATTTTTATATAAAATCCTCTAATTAGCAACGTTCAAAGAATTGAACGCGGTTAATGTGTGAGTATTATAACATCTATCCATATTGGTTTGTAACAGTATTTGAATGTTATAACATCCACATATTAATACTAATATGAATGTTCTTATAATTGATTTAATATATACACATATGAAATCTTGTTCAACTTATAATTGATTTGGAAGTACCCGAACGATTTAGGAACGTTTGAGATCATTTTTGCAGTAGCATTGGAGTATGATCGATAGGATCAATAGAATTGGAGTGGGATCAATAGAATCAAAGTAGGATCGGTAGAATCAGAGTAAGATCAGAGTATGATCGATTAAAATTTGAGAGATTATAATTTTTGACTCGAGTTGAATCATAAGACCTTTAAGATATCAAATTTAAGTTGGTTAAATGATCTATATTCCTTATAGGTGTAACAACCCAGTTTTAGTCCTAAAAAATATGATTCAAAGCTTTTTAGGAAGCTCCGAAGAATTTGTCATTTTATTAAAGTTATTTTTGTCTTTTACGTCATTAGAGTTTTGAGACTATTTAAATCATTGTTAATTTAGTTGCTATTAGTGGACCATTATTATTTGAGTTTAGATTATTCAGTTAAACCAAGAGAATATTCCCTGTTCGACAATTTGTTATGTCTCTTTGAAAAATTTTCTATTAAAATTAGTCTATAAAATAATTATTATTATGTACGTTAGATAATAATGCCATATGTGGTGTCGAATGCTGACTATTATATGTACATGTAAAATTATTAATTTATTTATATATAAATATTTTTTTTAGATATTTTTACTAATTATTAATTATGTACTATAAAAATTTCAAGAATTTTTAATAGAATCTTACACTTTAATCCTGACTGATTCAATTTTGACTTTAAATCGATCGGGTTTAAAATCAAAATCACGTTCTTATGGACTATGATTTAGACATTATAGTTCAAGACAAGTAATTTGGATAAAAAAGAATAAGATGCATTTTAATAATTAATAAAAAGAAGATATATTAATGATTCCAATAACAAAAAGTATTCCTAAAATAATATTTTACCACCAAAACATGTGGAACAGCGCCGTTAACGCTCTTATATTGACCCATATTATATTATGGAGGGAGGTTTAATAGATAGTAGAAAATATATAAATGAAATTATCATAGACACTATTACAATTAATCACTATTCATCACTATTCATGTGCTCATCATATATATTAAGTCATTACTCCAAAGATTAATAATTATTTATGATTTATTTTTATTTTTTCTATGTTGATCCTAAAACACGGATTGACGAAGACGTTGAGGATGAATATATTCATCTTTACCATATATATTAAGTCAGGCTTAAATTCCTATAATATATATAAATACATCCCATCTGTCTTTTGTATTCTTAATTATTATGATTTATTTTTTTACATGTAAATCTTAAGACGGACTACAGAGATAAGTATATTTACCTTTTGCTACCCTATATACTAAGTCGATCGTTGGAAAAAAAAAAATCACAGAGGCAGTGGAGGAGATCGTAGAGCGGTGGACTCATGTGGTTCTCGCATATTTATGGGATGGCTACACCAATAACTCCAATACTATTTAAACGTATTTGGTGCATTAATGAGATTTAAAAATTGGAAAATTCTTTCCTAAATAGAGATTTTTTTTAAAAAAAAATTACTGAATTTTTTAAATTTAAAATATATTTTCACGGGAGCCTCACTTTGGGCCCAAAACGTGGCAGCAAATTACAGTAAATATTTAAACGGATTCTAGGAACTTCTCATGTTAGTACCTAACTAACCGTCTCCGAAGAGGTAAATTATATCGGATCATTCAGATTAAAGTCCGACCCGTTATGAATCGTGATCTCGTCCCAGTCTCTCTCTCTCTCTCTCTCTCTCTCTCTTTCTTTCTTGTGGACGGCGATCAGGGAGCGTCACCGAGCGGAGGCGACGGTGAGTATTCTCCTCCTCCTCCTTCAAGAATTTGATTTCTCATCGATCGATCGATCGGTTCGGAACGATCTCACTGAAGAAGTTAGGCGGTTTTTAATCTCTCCACAAAGCTAGGTTTAACGCTATGTTTTCAATCCGGATGCGATTTTGGTCACCATATGCTTATTTGCCAGATCAATTGTTCATTTTGATTGAATACTTTTTAGAAAGATTTGTTTTTTTTTTATAGAAAGTATGCGTATCAGATGAAACTCGACATCGGATTTCGGTAGGAATTGTTTGGCTACCTGTGCGATATACATCTTTGAAAGATGTTCGATCGACGATTTGATAGCTTCCTTGATAGAAACACGAATTGGTACGGTTGTGATTGCAGCGCCTCAAAGAGTCTTCCATTCTGTTCGTCTTGTTTTATGACGGGCATACGGCATTTGGGTTGGGGCTTTCCATTGGTTTTAAATGCTACATTGATAAGTTTGTTTCAGGTTGAAAATTATTCTATGCTTTTGTATTAGTAGAGAGTTTCGATTATTTCAGCAGGGTTTTATCAGTCTTGCTTGCATGATAGATGTTAGAGGTTCAAACGTTTCCTGATAGTTGGCCAGGAGTATTTATGCTTTCCTCATTTATGTTTCCCTCTTTTTAATTTTATATCTACTGTTTTTAGCTTATACAGGTGCCTGTTAAAGGTTTCTCATAATGGCTGGAAGCTCTCAGATCCGGACTAATAGTTCTGCCCTTATAGCTATGATTGCCGATGAGGTACACATGTTTACCAGTTGATCAATGTGTTGTGTGCACTTACCAAATCTCTTCACTCTTTTAGAAAATAATTGAATAATTAGGAAAGAGTAGGCAATAGCCAGATATCTAACAGATATGGATTGGACAATTTCCAAAATGGAGAATTTATATAAAGAATTTGAAGCCGTTAGTACTTGAGAAGGTGTTTAGGCGTGCATTTCTTTGACTTTTGAGCACTTTTAGCTTGCTATACTACAAAGTGGAGAAGTTATCTGTGAAAACACTAGCAAGCTTATCACATTTCTACGTCTGCTTGTTGTCTTGTGTTATTAAGTTGAAAGAGATGATATCTTTCTACATTATAATGTCTTACAAAATTTCTACTAGCAAATATGTGCTTCGAAGGTTTCATCATTCCTCTTGTAATGTTTAATTTAGCGTTATAAAATTGGTTCACTTGCAAATATGTGGTAGTTATTCTTGGTTCTGTTTAGTTATGGATGCCATGAAATAAGATAACCATTTACATCATATCAAGGAATTTAAAGTTCCATTCAATCTCATTTTTGGCCTTGCATGTGATCATAGCTTCTTTTTTGGGAAACAAAATTGGTAAATGTTAAGGGATTGAACTAGCAAGCTCTTGAAATAACTGTTGTTTGTTTACTCTTGTACTCCTCTTACATGTTATTTCATTCGATAAGAATAGAGACTAGTTCAACTAATGGAGTTCATGTATAATTGGATGTGTACTTCTGCATATCATCTGTTGACATTCAAAAGATCTAAACTTTGCTGTTTTGATCAAATGCACTAATAATTATATTTCAGAAAGTTGCATTTGCTGCAAGCCTGCAAGATCACTATTATATATAATATTTTTTTCCATCCAAGCTGAACTTGTGATGGAACGACATGTTGCTAATCTACTAGTAATTATTGTGCCAATTATTTATGGTATTATATCATTCTGCAAATTCAGATCTAAATGGATGGCATTTGTTGCTTACATGTTAGGATACTGTCACTGGTTTTTTGCTCGCTGGTGTTGGGAATGTTGATATTCGGCGAAAAACAAATTACCTTATTGTGGACTCAAGTAAGTACGTTGGTGGATTCAGCAGATCGAAATTCTTTTTCTTTCAATTTTTTTTCTGCTGTCACTGTAGGACCCTTCAAATGTAGGAATTTAACTTTATATATTAGCCTATGATGATTCATAATTCTATTTTCTGCCATTTATGAATGATTGATATCCCAATTATTTTTACCATGCTATCATTTTTATCACCAATATGCAAGTTTCATTGTGTATCTAAAAAATAATTGAAAAACTAGATTGTCCAATCATTCAACTATTACCAATTGCGTCTGTTGAAACTCATGGTCTATAGAAAGTTGTATCAGTTAGAAGATCCAAGGGCCTCATATTTAACTGGTTTTTGAAAAGATGTTTTGACTATTCTACTCTACTGATAGATTATGAAACAATTCGCCAATATACATATCCATTAGCTTCAGATTTGCAGCTGACAAGTCTTTGAGAATGTTTAAACCTAAAAAACTAGGATATGGTGACTGTATCCTAGTAGCAAATTTTCAACTTTTCCAATGTTGTGCATGCTTTGTAAAAGTGTACTTCATATGATAAAACTTTCTTTTTTTCTTTGATCTACAAAATATCTAATTCTTTTTCCTTCGATGGTATTATTCCTTCGTCAACATTCTTGGAATCTTCATGTTCATCTCGTATATCAGTAGTATCTGTGGTTTGGTAGATAATCATTCCTTTGGTAATTGTTAAGCCACAATTGTGAATAATCACCCCCTGCATAAATCAAACTTGCTTCCCTTCCCTTTTTGTTTGCTTTCCTCATTTTTATATATTTTTGTTAATTCTTGTAAATAATAAAGTTGCATTTGATCGATTCGTTTCAGAAACAACTGTGAAGGCAATAGAAGATGCATTTAAAGAGTTCACCTCAAGGGAGGACATTGCTGTTGTTTTAATCAGCCAATATGTAAGTTGTTTATGGTTTCTAGTGTTTCATTGGTTCATATATAAAATGTTGGGTTCCTTGAAGATCCAAGTATATTCAACAAAGAATGAAAATCAATCACTTAAAAAGAGATTTTTTTTTAATGCTGTAACTGTCCTATATGTTTGTTTCATTTTTTTCTTTGTATTTCATCCTTGCATGGTGCATTCTTTTGATCTATCCAATGACTTCCATTGATATGGACACTTGTATTACTCAATTCTCTGCTAGCAATGTCATTGATTGATCTGAGTTTTGCCTTCTTTCAGATTGCGAACATGATCCGCTTCCTAGTCGACAGCTACAATAATCCCGTGCCCGCCATCTTGGAGATTCCATCGAAAGATCATCCGTACGACCCTGCTCATGACTCTGTTCTTTCTCGTGTGCGGTATCTCTTCTCCGCAGAATCAGTGGCCTCAGGAAGACGCTGAACTCTTTCTCGTTTCCATGCAACAGATCGATTGATCCATGTCTCCCGGTTTGCTTCTCTTCTTCCCTCCCTAAAGTTCAAGACTATATTGTGTATAATAATCCTCCATTTTAATGGCGGAACAAACAAATTCACTTCTGTCGATCTGGTGAAAACGTTTTGCTGACTGAATTACCATCCCTAGTTTCGACCGTTATCTCCACCCCTCCTAGACAGTGTTTACTTGGATGGAAGACGAGGTGGAGTTGAGAAAGATCTACACATCGATACGGCTTCATTCTCCATGTGTAATCTTCGCATCCAAAATAAATACAACTTTCGCCCTTGTTTCTTACGAAGGGAAAGAAACTCGTATAGTTCTACAAAGTGATAACAAGATTCTCTGATGATACTTCTACAATTGCTAGCATCATTAAAAAAAAAATCTAATCTACCATTAAACTTACTATATTATATTGGAGCCGAGCCTGGTGATGCCCCCATCTTAATGCTCTTGTAAGATAATAAATGTATTCCTTATGTGATAATCGTTATTCCAAAGGTTAGTAGTCATCGGACTGATAGGGTGTTGGGATAAACGTATTCATGTCATGTATTCGTCTTTTACCACTGGTAAGATGGTAGACGATCTCACATTATCTGAAAGAAGAAAAATTACAAGAATATTTATCCTAGCTCAATGACGTTTAGAGTAATCATCTATGGCTACCATATTATATTGATCTTTATGAAAATTAGATTTCTATGACAATTAATTAAATGCAGTAATATATCTTTCGATTTGATTTATTTGGATGGGTATTAAAAAGAAAAGTCTGTAATATTTCATGCATGGATCTATAAATCCAAAATTGATTAGAATATTAAGCAATGCTAAACCAAATGCTATATATAATATATATAAATATAAAACTATTCAGGAAACTTTTAATTCAGTTTTCTTCTGATTCGAGGCACGGCATCTGGTTGAGATCGATCTCCGACCGTCCGGACGTCGCCGGCGACGGGGTTCCCAGGCTCGCGCTCCCATCGTAAGATGGCGACGTGGAAGCTCGATGAGTGGCCTGCTGCGCCGCCGCTTCGTGGAAATGACGGCGTTGGTGACCGCCGAGCGCCTGCCCGCTCGAGAAGCTCAGGTTGCAGCTCTTGCACCGGTGCTCTGTCACAGCAGCCGCCGCCGCGTCGTTCTCGGCCTTCTTGAGGCCGTTACTAGTAGAGTTGTTAGTCTTTTCCGTCTTGTTGTGGCTGGCTCGGTGTCCGCCCAGAGCTTGGTGAGAAGAGAAGGTCTTGAAGCATATGGTGCAGACGTATCGACGTCGGTCCTTGGCAGTAACCGACGAGGAGCTAGCGAACTCGAGGCTTTGCGTTTCTAGATCTTCAACCCTCGCCTTGTTGGACCTCCTGCAGCTCGAAATCTCCGTTACGTACTCATCCAGCTCGTCAAAATCCGATCTTGGGAGCTTCTTCCCGGCGGCGATGTAAGTTAAGATCGTAGCGGCGGAGGCAGCGGCGGCGGCTTCAAGGACGTCATTCCCTCCGCCGTCGTCTTCGCTGCTAAAATCAAGCTCTTTCCGCCCTCTCTTCGCGGTCGGCCGCTTCACCGGAGCACGCGGCGGCGGCGATGGATTCTTGTCCTTCGCCGCGGGTGGCGGCGCAGCGCCGCGGTAGTCGCGCTCCGGGTGGCATCGCAAGTGGCCGAACAGGGCCTTGTCGGAAGGGAAGCTTTTCCCGCACTCAGGGCAGGTGGAGCCCTCCGCCGCCTCCGCCGGCGGTAGCGTCTTCTTCGTCAGGGGCTTGATTCGTATCCTGAGATGAGTAGCACAGCTATTCTCCTCCATGGCTTCAGCTCCCATCAACGATCCCCTGCGCGAGAGTGCACACAAACACAAACACAGAAGAGATCAAAGAAGTGAAAGAAGCCGCCATGAACCGAAACAACCATTAATCTTTCAGCTCGCGAAATCGAAACAACACCTTCCGATCAGTTTCCGAAACTCCAAAAGCCGCAAAAAATCCCACACCAAAAATCCTCCCACTCAATCCGCGCAAGATTGAAGAACAATAACTGCGCAATAAAAACACACCACGAAACCGAAACCCCAGCTCCGACAGCTAAAACCAAGACGAAAGGAGCCGCCTTTCTCCACAGAATCGATCGCTAAGAAGCATTAAGCTGCGATTCAGTGAAAAAGGAGGCTTTTTGGAAAGGAGAGACGAATCCGAAGACGAGATTAATTCCGATCGAGCTCAGGCGGACTGTTTCCGGCCGTTAGCTTACCTGATGGATCGAGCTGGGTTTCGTGGCCTCAGCTGGCGGCTCTCCGCCTTCCCTTTTCTCGATCCCGGAACAAGAGAGGAGACTTCCACGGCGGCACCGGCGATTGAGTCGGAGCAGCATACGCCGATTCCAACCTCCATGCCCGTTACATACGCTTTCGCGTGCGCTCCGTTTGTTTTGGAAACCCATCATAGGCGCGATCCGGAGCGATCCTGGCCGTCCGATCGCCGCCAGGAGATCGCCTTCCATTAAATTAAAGATTTCGATTTGTTGAAATTGGAAAAATATTTCCAAAATTTTCTCTTATCTCTTCCCTTAAATGCCCTTCCTTCCAACTATTTTATTGCCCTTCTATCAATTCTAAATTTTACTTCTAAACAAAAGTTTTTGATTAATAAAAACTCGGAGGTTTAATATTTTCCATAAAAAGTTTATACTCCAATTAGTAATAGCTAGCTAGCTATAGCTAGCTCATGTCGACACTGTATCTTGATCAATGTGATTTAATTTAAGTCGGTTCAATTTAATAACCCCACTAAAGGTCTATTTGCTTTCTTTAGGGATATAATCGAGTGGAGTCGAGCTGAATTTTTGAATATTTGAGTTTGATTCGTTTATAATTGAGCCGAGCTTGAATTTTATTTAATGAATATATTCAAGATTCACGAGTTTATTTGAATTTTTATCGAACCTAAACAAATTTAATAAATATAAATTATAAATTTAAATATTCATTAAAAATTAAATTATATATTTAGAGAAAGTTATAATATTCTTATTAAAATTTATAATTTTATTCTAATAAATAAATTTAATATATTTATCTATATATTTCATAAATAGAGTGGGTAAAATCTATAAATTTAATATTAAAATTATTATTTTTTATTTAAAAGTTAATTCATGAGTTTAACGAACATGTTCACGAGCTAACTAACCGAATATTGTGATATTTGAGCTTGATTTATTTATCTTAACGAGTTTTATTAAACGAGCTCAAGCGAATTTTTATCGAATCAAATTTCGAATAATTCATGAACGACTTTCATTTACACCCCTAACTTTCTTATAACCAGTTCATCATTCAATTTCTAGATCATGTGGTTTCAATATACAAAGTCAAAGTCAAGCTGTAGTGATTCTACTATTGCATTGAATATATTATTTATTTATTTATTTATTTATTTTGATAATATATGTGTTCTGATTTCCCTCGATTAATTCTGTAGGTAAATGATTTTCTTCTAAGTTCGCCAATCAGGTAAATCATTCAAAATTTGACTTGATTTTTATTCCATTTGAGATTCAAATTTTGATGTTTTTTTTTTTATTACTTCGAGTGATGTAGAGAAAGAACAAGGAAGAGGTAATAATACAACTGAAATAGGTAAAGACATAGGAGAGTTAAATGTATTATATTACTATAGAATCTACATGGAAGATTTACGGTTTGTCAATGTCAAACGACGGGAAGAGAACCTATGGTTAGTCAAAGTCAAACGATTTGATCAAATGAATCCAACAGTGTGAGTGGACCAAATGGGCTAACAAACCAAGCAGGCTAGGCTCGACGAGACAAGCCAAGTGTGGTCAAGAATTTAACAGACCAAGTGGACTAGGAACACCTCCTGATGGGTTAAACCGATCGAACAAGTTTGGTTGAGCCGAACAGATCAAATGAGTCAAGCCGAATTGATAATTCTAGCTGACCAAATTATGGGCTTACAAACTGAGGAAGACTTACTTGGACATGACAAGCTAAATGTGGCTGAGCATTCGATAGGCCAAGTGAACTAGGAACTCCTGATGGGTCGAACCGATCGAACAAGTCAAGTGAGTCGAACAAACCAAACACACCATTGATAATAGATGCATTCTGGCTGCTTATCTTTTCCTCTCCTGGAAAAAGAACAGAACATATCATTTCGAGAAATTCAATGGCCAAACTCCACAGAAGACGACTGTTCAAGCATCGCAAAACTACCTTAACAAGATAAGCTATCCTTACAAAAGAGCCAGCTTCCTCAGTGAAGCCATAAAATTCCTATTGTCACATCAAAACTCGACAGTGGAAACAACATTCAAGTAACTGAACACTTGTAGCAATCAATATATGCACAAGAATAGCTCTGACTTTTGCAGCTTTTTTTCCTTTCCTTTTTGATTTTTTCTTTTCCTTCTCCTCCTTTGCCATACCACATCGATCGTCATCTTCCCTGAGCTCATCGCTCAAATGATCTCGTGTATCCGTTTGAGAGTGCAAAGTATGACTGTATGAGAGTATTCGGGAGCAAATCTCATCAGCTTAAGGATGTAGTAGTCTTTCCCTGATCAACAAAACTTTCTCCTCTGCAAAGAAACATAAAGACATGCTTGTTAAAATCCAGTTCATATATCTAAAACTCCACAAAAATTCTTATCTGTCCTAACAATTCTGTTACTTATTTTCTTACCATTGAAATCTATTTCAAAATTCAGCTCTAGTTCTACTTAAAAAATTTAATCTCTAAAACTCCTATCAAGTAATTCAAGTGATTCATTAGCGTTTTTTTTTTTTAGTTTTGTGTCATCTCTTGTTCTTTGTTCAATCCCTTCTTCCGAAAACTTCATACTACACTCACTTGGTCAACAATATTTTTTCACAAATATTTTTTTTTTTACAAAATCGATCATCATTTCAAGTTGTGGACAAGGTAAACATATTGCATATGTCATTTCAACTTACATTGACAATAGAATCTTTCATAGCCTCCAAAGTTGCTTCCATCTCCATTTGCTTCATCATTGTTGCTTGCAGTACCTGAACGAAGACAAAGTGATTTAAACATGGTAGCCAACAAAACAAAATCAAGATCCAAGAGAAACACGCACAAGAAAAGAATCATAGTTGAATCGTTGAATTCCATAGCAAGCAAATATACGAGCCCAAATCAAACATGTATAGAAAAAAAGGCAGCAGCTTGATAATTTTTTCTTAAATCTGAAGTTGCAGAACTATGATTGTCAGGCTAAATGTCCACATAGATCATGTAATTTTATAGAAAAAAAAGACAGCAGCTTGATTATTTTTTCTTGAATCACTACACTAGTTGTGCTGGATCCTAAAGCATTGAGATTGCCATGGTAATTCACTTTTCATTGCAAAGAAAATTATTTGTACTCTCATTTAAAATGCTAGGAAGAAGCCAATAGACCAAAAGTCAATAGTTTAAATCACTATCGATATGTTGTGGGAGTAAATACTTACTTTATTTGCCATTTGGAGATCAAACTCAACACATCTTATCCTATCCATAGAATCCAATATCATGCGCTCTTTATCTAGAGGGATCTCAGCTGGCTTATTAGTAAGTTGGTTTAAAATCGATTCCACCCTTTGAAGGCGCTCCATGTAAGCAGTAGCATCTTTGATCATGGTTGCAGTAGCAGAGTACTTTTTATGTGACAAGTCCAATTCGCTTGACAGATGAATATTCTCTGATCTGCTATCCTGTCTAGACCTTAACATAGGAAAGAAGGATAGCATTTTTATGAGAAATGCAACCGACATTCTTGCAAGAGTGTGTAGCTTTCCTTCTCCTGCATTATCCTTGATGCTGTGCCTCTCAGCGATGGTGTTCGGTGAATCTGAAAAGGTGAAATAACTCTACATTTACAAGGCCATCAAAGAAAAATAGGGAGCTAGAAATAGAACTAATGAGACATTGACATTGACTATAAGCACAAATTATGTGCATCTTAGCAGTATCGCAAGTGATCTGAAGTAGCAAACATTTAGTACTAGCACAACTAGAAAAAGTAGTTGATAATTCAGTCAAGTAGATTAAAATGTTCGATACCAAGTGAAGTTGAAACTGCATTTGCAGAGCCACATGCAAGATCTCGCACTGTCCACACATCAAGCAGGGATCCAGCTTGACCAATATCAACAACTTTATCGATCGTGACAAATTGTTCATCACAGCTATGATAAGCGATCAAATCTGCCTCCCCAACCTGCCAAATCCAATGACGGAAAAATTAATCACAAAGTGAAGGTTGTAGGAAGTGCATGTGGATTTGTGGATTGATGTCTAATTATTTTATGATCCTTTGTTAGTCTATCGATCTTAGCATGATGAGCATCTCCTAATGTTTCTTCTCCAACTACGAGACTTGGACACAAGTTAGAGACCTGCATATAAGTAGCATCTCTTTATCCTACAACATGATTAGTAATCTCCTCCAATTGCATCAATCAGACACAAGCACTCATATCAGTCAGAGGTCACTTCTAAGCTTTTGCAATTGATTTAAGAGACATCTTTCAGGTTACTTTAGATGTCAGAGTCATGCAGAATTTCTTGGACAAGCTACTCACCATCATGTTCCTTCACACTGTCCCTCCTGAGATGGACCAGAAAAATCCAGATCTTTGGAGGCTCATCCTTCCACACCTATTAGGTGTATACATGCAAATGCTACAAGCTTCCACCTTTGTTCCACCATCATCCGATCCTATGGTGGACCGATCTTCTTTGATGGTTCAATTGTTATCTAGAGGATCATGAAGCACTCAAGGAGGTCATGCATGAATTACCCCTCTACTCTCTTAGACAAAATTCAGGGTTCACAATTGATATTTATTTCAGATAAGTTAAAACCTTTTTATTAACTTGAGCTAGATGAGTACTAACACAAAGTTGAATAAAAAGTGAGATGTTAGTACCAATTACCAGTCATGTAATTCAAACTAACCTCTTTACGAACTAAAGTATCCTCAGCGGACGTTGATATGACAGGAGAACCAAGATCATCAACCTCAGAAACTGATTCAGCCGCCGATGTATCACTATCTCTTTCCTGTCATTATAAGAAGAAAAGTTGAAAGGAAAAGGTTTTTGAGATCAACTAGTTAGAAGACTTAAAAACTCATAATCATGCCTTCAAAGAGTTCAGCCTATTACGAGGGATTGAAATTTTTTCTCCGTCATATTTGTGTCTGCTTTCCATCAAGTGGTCTGCATCAACACCTTGCACAAGCTATGTGTGAAAATAAGGTTAAAACTAGATTACTTTCTCAGTCTACAAAGATTCAGCCGATAAATGATTGTAGTTTCTTCATAAATTTGGTTGGTTCTGCTTTTGCAGTTAAAAATGAGATCCTACCTTCACTATGACTGGATCTTTCCAAGGTCCTTTATTAGATCTAAGACATCCTCCATCATAATAACATGTACATGTACCGCCAAGAAATTCAGGAAGTTCACTGCATGCATATTATTATATGAGAGAATTAAACCTCGCAAGGTAGAGAAAATAATACATGAAAACATAAGCTCAAGAACACCTTGAATGAATTGCTTCAAGAAGTCTACTCTGATATTTGGTTCCTAGAACCTGCATCTCCAGACTTGAGAACACAATAGAAGACCCAAGAAAGAGTCAAATAAATTTGTTGTGATGGATACACTTTCTTACATGTATCTTTGAAGTAGTTTTGGGATCAAGAAAGCCTTTTACAGTATTCCAAAGAAGCTTGAAACCATGGCCAGCATTAACGATAAACATTTGATGCAGTGTCTGTGAAAACTAAAATCATAAGAAAATTATGAACCCTAAAAGTGCGTTGAAAAGCATCTTAGAATATACCTCAGGATAATAATCACCATCTATTTTTTGCATATTGAGTAACAGGTCTCTGGCTGTCTTGCTGAAATTCTTCAGGCCCTGCATTGACGACAAATTGAACATCAGTGGATAAGACTAATCCGAAGGAAATGAAGAGAGCAAAAGGTAGTTGTCATTGTGAGAAAAATACCACGCCTTGTACATCCAAAATCGTGGTCGATGAATGTATGTGTCTTTTGGCAGCAATAGAGCATGCAGGAAATTTCTCAGCCAGAGCTCTCTCAAATTCTTGCACATGATACTTTAAGTACCGCTCAATTGTGGTTATATGCATGAGCTTATTTGGCTCAACCTTCCCAAGCCTCTCTATGTAAACTGGCCTACCCTCCTTGTCAACTCCATGATATCCATGTGGATAACAGCGCAAGACTCTATCGAGTTCTTCAAATTCGAAGTTCTACACAATAAATTTAAGTAGCATAATCTATCAGATAGTATCCATAAACAATTCTTTCCCAATAGATAATAAAAAATAGAAACCAATCACACATGCCAAGTTAAGCCTTCTGACATGGAAACACACTTGGTACCTTCCCCATTGATAGCACAAAAATTGAAAAGAACATAAAAGAAGAGCAGTGTTACATATGATCGAACAATAAAAAAAAACTTTACGACAAGCACAAGATGGACCAATTGAGCCAAAGATTTAGGCATTACAAGAAAAACAAGATGGCAGAGGCTTAAGCACAAAACAAACTGAAATTTCAAGTCATTTTCTATGTTACTCAAGGTATAGTACCCATCTCAATGTAGATGCTTATTTCGTGCATGGTTGGATTTCTTGACGAAAACATACAATCTTACCTCCAGAATTGTGTCAGTTCCAAATTCTTTTCTCCATTGAAGCATCTCAGCCCACATATGGGTTGCTTTCTCCAAGTCAAATTTTCTGGCCTTGAGAAATCTGTTTAACAAACAATACTTAACAATCCTGATATGACCTGAGCACATGAACTTAAAGATCATCACATATCTTAAATGATTCTAACCTGAGCAGTGTGTGATAGTCATCATGTCTATTAGGCAGCAAGTTCTTGGCAATGAGTTGCTGCCGGAATGAGTACACTGCTCGCTCCTCTTCAGCATCTCTCACATCCTCGATTGAAACCGAAGGCACCCTGAAGTCGACTCTCCTTCTCCTTCGTTTCTTTAGAGAGTGAGTGAATCTACAGGAAGCATTCAACGCTTTTTTCTTAAGGGCCCCCATTCTTGTTCGCTGTCTCTCCTCCTCAGAGTTCTCCGCATCTGATTTTCTTTCTTTTCTCTGCTCGTAGTTCAATGGGCCTCCAACAAAATCTGCACAGAGGACTGGTTAGTGAAAAAACAACGATTCCGAATGTTGATTTCGTTCTTCTTTCTCTTTCTCATTTTTTCCCACAGAAATTAGCATGATAATGCAAAGGACTACCTGACATTTTCAGTTTAGGCGCAACGAGATCTTTTGTTGGAACATCAAGGGATCAAAAGAGGTGAACTGAACCTGCCATCAACCATACGAGAACAAATCAATCATCAAAAAAAAAAAAAAAATGGAAAAACATATTTGCCAGAACCAAATTACGGCGAGAAGCAATATGCATTATGCAGTGACGAAGATCCAAATCGCACTCAGCAAAATGCAAAGACTCGCACACTGGTAAAATTAATAGAAATTTTTAGACGCCAAGAACTCAATCTGAATCATCTTGTTTTCGGCAGATCAAAACAAACCCCCAAAGTTTACCAACACGGGTAAAATCCATGTTTTTCTTATGAGAAAATGGGAAAGAGCTCAAACATTTCAAGGAAGAACCACTCAACGGAAAAGTAGATTTCCACTAAAATAGGAATGCGAGAACCAGCAATGGTTCAACAACTCATTCTCTTCTGAAGAAAAAAAAAATCTCCGAAGAAACAAAACCCATCCAACTCAAGAAGCGGACTCAAAGCTCCAATCTTGAGATGCGAACCCGATCGAAAAAGCTCAAATCACAGGATGCCGATAAATACCTCGCATAATTGGAAGAATCAATGAGGGATTTCGCCAATACTGGAAAGATCAGCTAAGATCAGCACCCGCTGCTTCTTCTCCAGCTCCTCCTCCTCTGCTTCCGATGCTGCTAGGCGAGCGGCTTCGTTTGCCCGCCACTTTTCATGGCTATGTCTCGTGAGGGAAAGCGCAGCGGGGAAGGAATCGAGGAGGGGAATGAAGCGGAGGAATCGAGGAACGAAGAGCGTTAGCAGAGACGTCGGCTCCCCATTCATGCGTAGCTGTAGCTCTACTCTCTCTCCTACTTTCTCTCTCTAGGCTCTTCTATCACATTAACATTGTGATGGTGGTGGCAAAATCGAAATTTTAAAACACTTCATATTTTTTATTATTCAAATTTGATTTTTTTTTTAAATATTAAATTCATAAACAACATTTAATATTTCGACAGGATTCTTTTGGATTTCATGTTTTTATTTTTGTTGCATTTAATTTGCGTTTGGGTTTGGACAAAATAATATTAAATGCGTCTAATATTTGTTTTATTTTTTATTTTTATTTTAGCGAGTTTTGGTGGTTTTATTGCTCAACGGTCTCATCAAACACGTTAATCTAGAAATATCGGTGGCAGGTCAATTTAAATATATTTAAAATTATGCACGTTTAATGATTAAAAAATAGATCAGTCTAATTAAAATATATTATAAATATTTCAAACGAATATTTAATTTACATCCAAATTAAAAGAGCATTTTTTATTTTTATTATCATTAAAAAAATTAAAAACAATTTTTTTCAACTAATAATTAATAATAAAATATGTGTAGCTCATAAATAAATTGGCAGTGGTAGGCATAAAAACAAACAGTACAATACGAAGAATCTACCGCCATTTACTACTCATCGCCAAATAATTGGTGCATTAAATATAACATTCCCTTCTATTAATTAATTATTTATTTATTCCAATCTGTTTTTTCTCAATTGGATCCCCAAATTTTGATTATTTAATATTAGAGGAACCAGTACTTTTTTTTGCAACAAGTACTATATGCATTATTTACCCAATATAATAACTTTATTATTATTTTTTATTTATTTAATTTTGAAACGACAAAGTGAATATTTCAAGGTCGCGGCGTTCTGCAGCTCGACAGAGAGCTTGCAGAACAGACAAAGCTTTCTACATATTAAAACAAAACTTTTAAAATATTAAAAAAAAAAAAAGAATAAGACAACAACTGTCTGTTAAATCGGACGCCTCGGTCAAACTATTATTTATTTAAATGGATAAAAATTAAATCAGATGAGTGTATTCTTTTTTATTAAAGAAAAATAAGTGTTAATTAAAATAATATTTTAATAAATAAATCAAACAATGAGACTCTATAATATTTATTATATTTTAGATGAAATGATCGAATAAGTAAAAATTAACATATAACTTTTATAACATGTAACAGGTGCCAATTAATTTGTATGTATTATAAAAATTAGCGGGTAATTTTTATAATAGTATAAAATACAGGAGTATTTTCATAATAACAGGAGGTCATTCGACTTTTTTTTAATATTTTTTTAAGAAAAAAGTGCCAATTTAATATTTCTGTTCATTTAGAACGTCCATTTTAATTTTTTTCCCTATTTAAAATATTTAAAAAATGTTTGGGTGACGCCTGACGTCGCCGTTGGGTGGTCCCGACAGAAGCTCGCTCTCCGAGGAGCGGCGACGCGACGATTTCGACGGTGACGCTAACGGAGTCGGAGGCGGAGCCGGAGCAACAAGACAACTCAGCTCTTTTATTTTCATTTTCTCCATTTTTAATAAGAATAGTGTTCCTTTGCAGGGACGGTCTGTTGTTTATTGCGTGGCAGAAGAATCACAGCGTTGATTAAAGAAGGCAAACAGAACAAAAAAAAACAAAGATTTCAATTATTGTGTGTTCATATACAAATATAATAATTCAATATATTTGAGAACTTAAATACGAAGAAGAAAGTTTGAGAATCTAGTCACTATTATTGATTCGATCGATATCGACAAAAACAAGTCTTCACGATTCAATCCACAGTCGCGATCTAGTCCATATGGATGAGAACTGGTCAGACACCCTTATAATTTGTCTTCAAGTTTATTGTTGATAAATAACTTATATTTATACGAAGACAAATACCATAAATATTATATATGAATGAAAAAATCTGTTGAATTTACGTAATAAAATTCTATTATGATTTTTTATAAGAAAATTTTGTTACAATTTTAAGATCTAGAGTTTAGGCACTACTTATAAGGATCATTATAAATTTATTTGATACGATGATAAAAATGATCCATCAAGTATTACAAATTTAAGATATGATAATTTTTTTCTATTTAGTTGACAAATTTACTAGTTAGATAGTTAAGATATGGATTTAGGAGCAGTTACTACAAATTTTGTATAGATTTGGTGAATATTTCATTCAAATTAATATATTAGAATGATTCTCTCTATTTCCCATGCCATGGAGCAGTACTCATGCTTGTCTTTATGAGAATGACTTTACTTTGCTGCTCACTCTTGATTTCGTTAGTTGAGTTTAATGTATTGATTATGTTGAAAAATATAGAATATGTTTGTTGAGTTTAATATATTAATTATATGAGCTTGCTTATTGTCTTGAGTTTAATATATAGATGTTGTATCTGTTGTTAGATTATTATCTTTGTCAAATATATTCATTGGGTTTAATGTATTGATTATATGAGCTGCTTCATTTTAATTATAATATAATAATTTCATGTATGGATTATGTGAACTGCTTCATCTTAATTATAATGTTATAATTTCTTCCTCGCAAATGAATATGGAAAACTGAAAGTGAGGTTTTTATTTTGCCAAGAATGGTACTCATATATTTCTAAGAAAAATTCAATCTAAGAAGCAAAATATATTGGAACTAATATGTATGTCTAGTATGTAGGGTTTGTGGATTATGTCTACATAATTTTTATTTGAATTGTATGACATATTTCTGGTTTAATAATAAGAAAATTGATCAATTGTATTTTCATGATATTTTAATTGGTGTTAATAAAGGTTTAATTAAGCAATTCGTGGTGTAAATGTAATAGATAACGATTTTGTAAATAGAAAAAATAATAATTTATATCTTTTGTTAAAAAGTTATATTTTAAAAAAGATAATATTTTTTATCCATTAAAAAATGTCATCTTTGCTAAAAATGACAACACTTTTTATATATGGTCTTTAAACAGACTTTTAATAACAGTGCTTTTAATAACATTTTTCAGTCACATAGACAACGCATAAAAAATATTATCTTTTAACTTTTTTCTTATAGTGTCTCTTGTTGAATAAAAGTGAATGAAGAAGAGGTGGAAGAGAAAAGATGCTCCATTGTGAATGAGACTTTAGTCCCACATTGGGAGTTTCATGGCATGATAGTTGGTTTATATTGATTCACATGCATTGAAGATGTGAACAAATGCATGGGGAGAGGCTCTCTCTCACGCGTGGATGTGCAGGAGGGTGCAAATCCAGGGCCTGAATTGCATTGAACCATGTTGACTCGTGTAAGGGCAAAATTTGCCCAAGGGGAACAACCAACATTTTTCCACATAAACCTTTTTGTTGCTGTGTAACTGATGCATTAAAGCCAAAATTAATGCAGAATCAAATGATCGAGCGATAATGAGTGAAACGGTGGGTGTTTCACTGCTTGGCAAAGTAATGGTCATTAATCGACCATTAATGCTGTCGTTGATCTGAGCTCCTATATAAGGAGATTGTGATCACAGGCAGAGAACACACACGCATCGAAGAAGAAGCAGATGCTCTCCATCTCATTCCCCTCCTCTGTCGTGCAACTCCTGCTCGGCAAAGTGCCCATGATAGCGATCGGGTGCCACTCAGTTCGCTGTGGCCATCAGTGCTTGGTGGGGTTCATGGTCAACCTGTTGTATCCTGGGAAACAGACAACCCAAGTAAACCTCGAAGCATTGTTGGAGGTGGGGCGAATCTGTTTCAAGGAAACTGCGTTAGTCGTATGCCTCGGTCAGTTTTCCCGGCCGGTCTCTTCATTCGCCCGGGCAGCCTGTCTGTCCGCCCGATACCAAATTGCCCGGCCTGCCTCTCACCAAGCTTGCCTGCTCGCTCGGTCAGCCTTTCTGATTTGCTGTGCTTGCTCATGCTGCTTGGCCGATCAGCTCGTTCTATCAACATTGTGTTAGAGTGTATATTAAAAGTCTAATTTTTTATAAATAATTATTTTGAAATAAGAATCACATTGGTCAAATATCTACATTTATGCTAAGTGTAGTTGTTCGTTTAATTTATATTATAGATAACATGGTGTGAGGAGACACACAGAAGTTCATATTATCAGTTCCTTATAAATTATAAACAGTTGCTCATAACCAAGATGGAATGAGACAAACCATTGGAATGGTTGTAGTGTAATTAGGTATTAGTTTATCTTAACTAATAAATTACACTAGTACACTATGAGTGTATTGAGCAGGATTCTTTGAGGTAGTTTCTTTTTATACTGACTGTATAAAAGAATAAAACCTCTATTATTATGGAAGTATGTATTCTTAATTATGATATAATAACAAGCACATATATTTAATATTTATTTCTTTAATTTATCAAAGGGTGTGATTTAGCTCGTTAAATCAATAGGTCTGATAAGTTGGGAAATGATATTATTTATATGATGTGTTGTTGATTATGGAATGAAACTGTGTCCTAGTAATCTAGGTTGATGATGCCCCCTTGAGGAGCTCATAAGGATTGTCTGTAAACCCTGCAGGTGGACTTAGTCCGACATGACAATAAGGTTGAGTGGTACTACTCTTGGAGCTAGATATTAATTAAGTGAGTTGTCAGTAACTCATTTAATTAGTGGACATTCGATATCTTAAACACGGGGAGACTGACACACTCATGATAAGAAGGAGCCCATATTGTAATATGAAATTGGTGCAGTAGTGCAATAATAACTCTTTAGTGGAATGAGATATTATTGATGAACTTGAGTTGAGTGTTCGGGGCGAACATGAAAAGCTCAAGCTCATCGGAGACCAAAACCAATTCCTCCTCTCGGCCCCTATTGTAGCCTCTTATTTATAAAGTCTTATATCCACCCAAAAGCCTAGCTTCTTAAGGCCCAAGATAGGGTCGACCAAGCCTTGCTTGGAGACCAAGCAAGGGGTCGGCCAAGCTAATCTTGGAGCCCAAGATAGGGCCGGCCAAGCCTTGTTTGGTGCCCAAGTAAGGGGTCGACCACACACAAGAAGAAAAGGAAGTTTTATTTTTTATAAAATATTTCCTTTTATAGAGATCCATTAAAAGGATTTAAAAGGATGATTTTAATATAAAACTTTCTTTTTTAGATTGGTCACAAAAAGAAATAAAAGGAGTTTTTATTTTGTTAAAAACTTTTCTTTTATGATGGTTTTAAAAGAGAGTTTTAAATTTTAAAATATTTCCTTTTATAGCTTTCTACAAAGGAATAAAGGAGAGATTTGAAATATTTCCTTATTTGTAGTTATCTATAATGTGAAACAAAGATTTTAATTTTTGTTATAAAACTTTCCTTTTTGTAAAACATGTTTTATTTTAAATCTTTTCTTTTATAGGTATCCATAAAAGGATTTAAAAGAGAGAGATTTTAATTTATAAAACATTTCTTTTATAACTATCCACAAAAGGGATTTTAAAAGAGAGATTTTAATTTTGTTTAAAATCTTTCCTTACTTGGAGCATAAGCTTGTGGCCAACCATGTCATGGGAGAAAAGGAAGTTTTATTTTTTGTTATAAAACTTTTCTTTTTTGACAAGACCAAGGAATATAAAAGAGAAGGAGAGGGTGCCTCATCTCATAACACATTTTCTATTCCTCTCTATTCTTCCTTGGTGGCCGGCCCTTGCTCTTTCTCTTCTCTCCTTTTGTTTTCTCTCTTGGAGGCCGGCGACATCAATTGGTGGTGATCTCTTGGTGGCTGGTTACTTGAAGAAGAAGAATAAGAGAAGGAAGCTCTCTTGTCTAGCATCCCTTGGAGGATAGTTGGTGGCCGGATCTTGGAAGCTTTGGAAGAAGCTTGGGTGGACTACCTCTTTGAAGATCGTCGCCCACACGACGTTCAAGAGAAGGAGAGGAATACAATAGAAGATCAAGAGGTCTATAAGCTACGAAAGGTATAACTAGTTATTAGTTTCCGCATCATGACTAGTTCATCCTTTTGTATAGATCTTGTAAAACCAAACACAAGAGGTTATCGGTTTTTAGTTATTGTTTTTGTTATCGATTTTCATTTCAATTTCATGTTTCGATAATGTGTTTCTATTGAGGTCTCTTAGTTAAACCTTGTTTACTGTAATAAGTTAAATATCTAATTTCTTTGTGAGGCTTTGTCTAGGAAGTGGTGGATGATCTCATACCCAAGAAGGCCTAGTGCCTCGCCATGTTTAACCTGGAAGCCGATCTTAAAAATAGATATTTGATAACTTCTGTAATATGGTTTAACTTAGGAAGATCACATCGGTTGAACTTGGAGTAAGAATGTTAAGTTTCGTTCCCAATCCAAGTTTAACTTCTAAAGGAAAATTTGGATTAATAATGTTAAGCATCGTTTGCAATCCAAATTTAACTTTAGTAGAACACATGGGTAGCTAGGATAGTTCTATGCTTGTACAAATTTTTGTACAGGGGAACTAGGACGGTATTCCGAGTAGCAACCAACACACTTTACAGACTGCCTTCATCACTTGGCAGAAACCAACCCCTGCTGGCAGCCCGAGATTATTCGCTCAGGTCATCTCTATTGTAAGTTGAATTTAAATTCTGTGTAATTTTAAATTCAGCTAAGTCCCCAAAATCTTTGACAACAGATTGGTCGCTACTTGGAATTCCGTTCTGCTTCCCCTGTACAAAAATTTGTACAAGCACAGAACTTCCTTAACAACCTATGTGTTCCTCATGAGTTAAACTTGAATTGGAAACGGAACTTAACATTTGTACTTCAAGTTCAACTCATGTGTTCTTCAGTAGTTAAAACTTGGATTGCAAACGATACTTAACATTATTAATCCAAGTTCATCCCATGTTACAGAAGTTGATTAAATATCTATTTCAAGGGTTGACTTCCAGGTTAAACATGGCGAGACACTCGACCTTCTTGGGTATGTGATCATCCACCACTTCCTAGACAAAGTCTTTCAAAGAAATTGAATATTTAAACTTCTTACAGTAACCCTAGGTTTAACTACAGAGATCTCAATAGAAGCACAAGATCAAAACACTAAATCGAAACACAAAAAATGAAACACGAAATCGCTAGCTTCTTGTGTTGGTATTTCAGGATCCATACAAAGAAAAACTAGTTTCGTTGTGGAATTAAGAACTAGTTATACCTTTTTTTGTAAACAAAGACCTCTTAATCTTCTGCTGTATTCCTCTCCTCCTCTTGGACGTCGTGTGGGTGACGATCTACCAAGATGAAATCCACCCAAACCACTTCTTTGCGTACAAGTTTCGGTGACCAAATGAATGCCAAAATAGGAAACTTCCTTCTCTTTACCTTCTTCTCCAAGCAACCGCCGGCCCTTATGTTCTTCCCCTCCAAGCAAGGTTTCGGCCACCAAGCAAGGTTTCGGCCACCAAGCAAGATGAGAAGAAGAATAGCTAAAAATAGTGGCCGACCCCAGGAGAACAAGTAAGGAAAGAATAGAGAGAGGGGTGCCGACCACCAAGGAAAAGAGAGGAGCTTTTGAGAGATTTTTCTACATCTTGTAAGGCACCCTCTACATTTCTTTTATAATCCTTGGTCATGGTAAAAAAGGAAATTTTAATAATAATTAAAATCTCTCTCTTTTAAATTTCCTATTGTGATGGCTACAAAAGGAAAGTTTTAAAATTAATCTCTCTCTTTTAAACAATATAGAAGACTAAAAAAAGGAAAGATTAAAATTAAAGCTTCTATTTTAAATCATGGTTACAAAAAATGAAAGTCTTATCAAAATTAAAATATCTTTTTTAAACATTATAGATAACTACAAAAAAGAAAGATTTTAACAAAATTAAAATCTCTCTTTTAATCCTTTGTAGATAGCTATAAAAGAAAATATTTTAAAATTTAAAACTCTCTTTTAAAATCATGTAGATCATGGATGACTTCAAAAAAGGAAAGATTTTATCAAAATTTAATTTTAAATAAAATCTCCTTTTCTATCATGCTATGGTCGACCCCTTGCTTGGGCACCAAGCAAGGCTTGGTCGGCCACTACTTGTGCTCCAAGCTAATGCTTGGTCGACCCCCTTGTGGAACCGCCACATCAGCGGCCCCCCTAGAGCCGGTCCCACGGATATGGAGGGAGGTAAATGCAGGTACACAGGTGGAAAGTGCATGGCGGAGACGTTAACCCTAGGCAGTGACACCCCGGGGATCGACCCCTGGACCTTTCAGTCACAGAACCATGCACTCCCCATCTGTGCTACTTGGTCGACCCCCTTGTACCAAACAAGGATGTGTCCGACCCATTACTTGGGTAAGAAGTGGACTTTGTGGATACAAGGCTTTATAGAGGCTACAATAGGGACCGAGAGGAGGAATTGATTTTGGTCTCCCGATGAGTTTGAACTCCCTGTATTCGACCCGAACACACAACTCAAGTTCATCAATAATAACTCATACCACTAAAGAGTTATTATTGAATTACCTCACCAATTCCATATTACATTATGAGCTCCTTCTTATCATGAGTGCATTCATCTCCCTGTGTTTAAGATATCGAATGTCCATTAATTAAATGAGTTGCTGACAGCTCATTTAATTAATATCTAGCTCCAAGAGTAATACCACTCAACTTCATTGTCATGTCGGAACTAAGTCCACCTGCAGGGTTTACATGGCAATCCTTATGAGCTCCTCAAGGAGACATCATCAACCTAGATAACTAAGACACAGTTTCCTTATATAATCAACAACACACCATATAAATAATATTATTTCCCAACTTATCGGGCCTATTGATTTAACGAATAAATCTCACCCATTGATAAATTAAAGAAATAAATACTAAGTATGTGTGCTTGTTATTATATTGGAATTAAGAGTATGCACATCCATAATAACAGAGGTTATATTCTTTTATACAGTTAGTATAAAAGGAACAACTTCAAATGGTCCTGCTCAATATACACATAGTGTACTAGTGTAATTTTATAGTCAAGATAAACTAGTACCAAATTACACTACAACCATTCCAATGGTTTGCCCAATCCATCTTGGTTGTAAGCTACTATTTATAATTTATAAGGAATTAATAACATGATCTTCTGTGTGACACCACACACCATGTTATCTATAATATAAATTAAATGGGCAACTACATTTAACTAAATGCAGACATTTAACCAATGTGATTTTTATTACAAAATAAATGTTCATACAAAAAGCTAGGCTTTTAGTATACATCCTAACAATCTCCCACTTATACTAAAAAACTATGTTGTCATATATGCTGTCATACATCTGATTCTCATCCCCTCAACATGCCCATCAAAAGCTCTCGCCGGAAGGGCCTTAGTGAAAGGATCTGCCAGGTTATCTTCTGATGCAATCTTGACGACAACAACTTCTCCTCACTTTACTCAGCTTCCATGGTGGAGTCTGAAATGTATTTATGCTTAAAACTCCTCCATGCTATGGCCCACCTCCCAAAGTAAACACATACCCTGAGATTGACTTACTATTGCCCCTATCTGATTGGAAGTCCTAATCCATATAACCCACAGGGAGCAAATCATCTGCCTCGTAAACCAGCATATAATCTCTAGTCCATCTTAGGTACTTTAATATATGCCTTACGGCAGTCCAATGCCCCGGTCCTGGGTTACTTTGATATCTGCTAACCATGCCCACGGTAAAACAGATATCTGATCTCATACACAGCATCACATGCATTAGGCTTCCTACAGCCAAGACATAAGGAACTGTCTTCATGTCCTCTATTTCTTTTGATGTCTGAGGAGACATCTCTTTAGATAAGGGTACTCCATACCAAAAAGGTAAGAAACCTTTCTTAGAGTTTTGCACACTAAAACAAGCAAGGATAGTATTGATATATGAAGCTTGGGATAAGCACAACATTCTTTTCTTACGATTTCTTATTACTTTGATCCTAAGAATATATCCACATTCTCCCAAGTCCTTCATAGCAAACTGCTTGGACAACCATACCCTTACATCTGACAATATTTTGACATTGTTGCCAATGAGTAAAATATCATCTACGTATAGTACAAGAAATACCACTACATTTTTGTCACTCTTTTTGTATACACAAGATTCATCCGGACACTATATGAATCCATAAGATTGGATTACTTCATTAAATCGGATGTTCCAAGATCTTGAAGCTTGCTTCAGTCCATAAATGGACCGTTTGAGCTTACAAACAAGATACTCTTTGCCCTTTGCAATGAACCCCTCTGGTTGCTTCATATGAATGTTTTCTTCAAGACTTCCGTTAAGGAAAGTTGTCTTGACATCCATTTGCCAAATCTCATAATTCATATGAGCAGCAATAGATAAAAGAATCTAGATAGACTTAAGTATGACTACCGACGAAAAGGTTTCCTCATAATCGATTCCCTATTTCTAAGTATACCCTTTTTCAACAAGCCTTCCTTTGAAGGTTTCCACCTTCCCATCTGTCCCTCTTTTTCTTTTGTAGACTCATTTACATCCAATGGCTTTTACAACATTTGGTGGTTCTACAAGCTCCTAGACTTGATTAGAATACATAGATTCTATTTCAAAGTTCATTGCACTTTACTAAGATACTGCATCTTTATCTTTGAGTGCTTCATCATATGTGCATGGATTAGATTCATGTTTGTCAGGGATCAAGTCCAAAGACTCTCCCAAAAACATGAATCTATCAGGTTGTCGAACAACCCTCCCACTATGACGTGACACTACTTGTAATCGTGCATCATTTGTGACATGTGTTGCAGTTTCTTGTGGTATCTCATCTTGTACCGTTGGTACTGTTGGTGCAATCTTAGGTCAAGGTTGACCTGGTTGACCTGACTCGAGTTGACCTGACTCGAGTTGTGTTTTGATGTTTGACGATGTTTGACGAGAAGAGAGTTGTATTCTTGATGTTTGACAAGAATAGGTGTTTGGGAGATTGTAGGTGCAACCTTAGGTCAAAGTTGATCTGGTTGACCGTGATTCGGGAAAAGTCCAAGCAGGAAGCTTGGCACGCGGAAAGTCCAAGCAGGGAGCTTGGCACGAGGGAAAGTCCTAACTGGGATGTTAGGCAGTGTGGAAAGTCCTGGTGAGTGAAGCCAGGCAGTGGGAAAGTCCTAACTGGGATGCTAGGCAGTGTGGAAAGTCCTGGTGAGTGAAGCCAGGCAGTGGGAAAGTCCTAACTGGGATGCTAGGCGATGTGGAAAGTCCCGTGAGTGAAGCGAGCGGTGGGAAAGTCCTAATCGGACGTTAGGCGGTTGGAAAGTCCCGTGAGTGAAGCCGGGAAAAGTCCTAGCTGGGATGTTAGGCGGTGTGAAATCACGTGAGTGAAGCGGTGAAAGTCCGTGAGTGAAGCCATGCGGAAAATCGATGGATCGGGGATGATCGGACATCCGGTGTTGAGGAAAGTCCAAGTAGGTCAAAGGATTGACCGACACTTGGCGGAGAATTCTAGCAGGTCGAGGACCGGATGCTAGGAATGAAGTACCAACAAGTCAAGATTGACCGGATATTGGTTTGGACTTGGTTTGGGCGAAACCATGAACTAGATCGATCCGTGATCGATCGATGATACTCGAATATTCGATCGGTCTCGGTGACCGATCAAGAACTATCGATAGCCTCAGGATAATCGATCGATCGGTGACCGATCGAGTCGATCGAACAGAGCGGGCGCAGAGGGGCCGATCGATCCGGGACCGATCGGCCAAGCCTGATCGGTCCCCGCATCGATCAGAGTTCGATCGATGCGTGGACGATCGAGGTACGAAACGAGCGAAGCTTCTTCCGATCGGTCTGCGGCACGATCAGAAGTTCTCGATCGGTCCGTGGACCGATCAGAGGACTGATCGGTCCATGGACCGATCGGGGACGAACAAGCGAAGCTTCTTCCACGATCGATGCAGACCGATCAGATGTTACTGATCGGTCCACGCATCGATCGAGGTTTTAGCCATTGTGACGCAACGGCTAGTTTCTTCACTGTTTCTTCTTCTTCGCAGTATAAGGAGACGAGGGCATCTTCGTGAACTCTCTCTTTTTCCTTCTTAGAACTTCTGTTCTGCTGCTGAAGTTTGAGCTTCGACTGAGCTTTGTTGAGCTCACTTCCGAAGCCCCGCGTGAGCTTCTTTCGGCTGAGCTGCTTGTTGGCATTCGTCCGTGAAGTTGTTGCTTCCAGGACTTCAGTCGACGACAAGAAGGCAAGCTTGTATTGTTACATTCATTGTATTTACTTCTTGTATTCCTTGTATTCTATCTTGCTGTTGCGAGTTATTGTGGCGAGGTTTCTCCACCCACAAGGAGTATCTATTAGCCGGTTTTCCGGGGGCTCATCCACCGACGGATTGACTGGACTCGTCCACCTTACGGACACGCCGAGGAGTAGGAGCCCTAATCTCCGAACCTTGTTACATCCTTGTGTTAAGGTTTGGTTTTCTTCTCTTTCGTTTCTTTGTATTTTCCGCTGTGCTAACTCGATTTGTAGAAAGAAAGCGAATTTGGGGTCGGCTATTCACACCCCCCCTCTCTAGCCGAGTACGAAAGATCCCAACAAGTGGTATCAGAGCGAGGTTGCTCTTCGCCGGATTAACATCCGAGGGAGCACAAGCTAGAGATGGATCAACTCGGAGAAGACATCACGATTCCACCCTTCTACGATCGCGACGACTTCGCGTTTTGGAAGGTAAGAATGAGATATTTTCTTATGACTAACCTTGAGAATTAGAGTTGTGTTCAATTAGGTTTTACTCCTCCATTGGATAAAGAAGGAGAACTTTTGGAGAAAAAGAAGTGGACAAAGGAGCAAGTCCACCAATCAACCGTCAACGATGAGGTATTGAAAATTTTTGAATTTTCTTTACCTAATGATGTTTTGTGTAGGATAGGTGGATACAACAATGCCAAGGAGTTGTGGAACAACTTGGCTAAGTTCCATGAGGAGAACTCCACTTCAAGCCATGAAGAGAAGTCAAGTGAGTCAAGTCGCTCACATCATGGAGGCATGGATTTAGAGGTTGAGGGTCACTCAACATCTAAGGATGAAGAGGAGGAGAGTTCTTCTTCAAGTTTGGAGCAAGAAGAAGAAGCTTCTACCTCCGGAAGGGATGAAGGAGAGAGCATTCAACCATCCTCAACCCTAGGTAACTCAAGCAATTTAATTTCTTGTAAATTACGTATAATGTGCTTTGAGTGTAGGGAGTATGGACATTACAAGAGTAAGTGTCCAAAGAGGATTAGGAAGACTCCACCGGCGCCAAAGATCAAGGAAGCCGGAGTCCCGATACGCAAGGGCAAGGAGCACGTGGTGTGCTTCCAATGCAAGCGAAGGGGACATTATCGGAGCCAATGTCCGAGGGGGAGGCAACCTCACAAGGACAAGAAGACGAGCACATCGATAGGGGGAGCTAAGGCAAACCCTAAGGTAACCTTTAAGGCTCATTATTGCAATACTAGTAAGATGCATGCTAGTAGTTTGATTGCAATTGACAATAATGATAAGCATGATAATTATAAAAATCGATACACATGCTTAGGTGCCAAACATGTGAGCCTAGATAAGGATAACACTAGGAAAGCCAACCCTAGGATCAACTCATCTAAGGTTAAGGATAACCTAGGTAGAAATCCCAAATCATCTAGACATATGCCTAGGAATACCTCAAAGAAAAATGATAAATTAAAGTTTGAGGTATTAGAGAAGGAGAATCAAGTCTTGAGGTCAAGACTTGATACTTTGGAAAAGGCTCTTAAGAACTTGGAGAAGTCATCTCTAGGGTTTAAGGGTCAAAAACCAATATCCAAGGACAAGAAAGGTTTGGGTCACAAACCTAAGTCCCAAGTGGTCAAGCCCACTTATCATAATGTTCCATTCGATTATGGAACAAAATCTAGGGCTAGGAAGACCATCACCAAGGTCACAAGGGGAGTCACCCCTAGAGTTGATCTTGATGAGTCCCAAATGACCAAGGCTTTAAAGCCTAGGAGGGTCATTAGGAGGGTTGCTAGGGAAGTCATCCCTAGTGAATATTTAGTGAACCCAATGAGCTCAAATAGGTATTGGGTTCACGCTAGATGGATTAGAGTGTGCCAACCTTATTTGGATAGATAGTTAATCTATTCATAGCAAAAGGTGGCATTTGAGGAATTTTCAAGGTGTAATCAAGCCTTGAAAATGAAATGGAAAATTATTCCTAAGGTGATTAGGATGTGCCAATCTCAATTAAGGAGTTTTCTAGAGTCAATCTAATTGGCACATACTGATCTAAAAATCTTTTGTATTTGATTTTAGGTCCATTACACTTAGGAATATAGAATTTATGGTAAAATGATCAAAATTATCAAAAATTGCAACTAATACTAGAATTAGGTATTTTCTATACCTTTATATGCTATTTGCCATGTATTGTTTGCCATATGCCATGTCATGACATCATATTTATTTTATGATCATTTAAAATGTCATGATAATGCTTAGGTTAGTTATATGTCATGCCTTAGTTAAAGTTTCATACTTTATGCCATGACATCATGACATTGGCACATGTTATTATGTATGATATCATTTTATGCCATGTCATCATTTCTTGCATTTATAATCAATGAAATTGATCTAAGGATAAACAACACAATTTGATATGGAGATCAAGTTGTTGTTTTAGAAAAATGCATGAGAACTTAGATTAAGCTAACCTAAACTCATATCTCACATCAAAATTGACTTGAATGTGTTTGATACACCTTAGATGTGTGTGAGATATTAGGATGATAAGTTAGGATCAAGGTACATGGTTCTTGTACCTAGATGAGCCTAATTCTAAATGGTGGATCATAGGGAAAGCTTGTGTACAAGTCATGTACATTTAGCCCTAAGATTATGGTCCCAAATTAAAGGGTTTAAAAGTATTTTAAAATTGATTTGAAAAACCTTGATGAAGCTTTCCTAGTGATAGCATTCATCATTGAACATTGTGATACAAAGTTGAGTTAAACTTGAACTATTTCAAAGTTTTTGAACTTTGTATCAAGATTGAAAAATGGAAACTATTTTCATAGAAAACTATTTTTTCTTGATAGTGTATGATATGAGGAATGTATCATCAAAGTTTCGTAATTTTTGAAATTTTCTGTAATTTTCTGTGAGTTTCTGAACTTCTCCCGGGGAGAAAATCAGAAATCTCTGATTTCAGAGGCTGGATCGGTCACCGGACCGATCCAGGGAAGGCCTGATCGGTCTGGTGACCGATCAGTGACGATCCAGTGCGATCAGTGAAGCGTGGATCGGTCTGGGGACCGATCCAGGGGGCTTCTGATCGGTCCGAGGACCGATCAGCGTGCGTCGATTTTCAGCAGATGTCTGAAATTTCAGTTTTTGGGAGTGAGTTTCGGGTTTCTAAAGGTTTGAAACTCTCCAAGACATTGTTGGTGCAATGGTCAAGGGGGAGTTGACCTTTAGGGGGAGTTTTACCTAATTGTCAAGGGGGAGTTGACTTTTAGGGGGAGTTTTTACTCCTTAAGACTTTCGAGGATTAGTGATATGGGATTATCACTAAATTGAGTGTTGAGTTTAGTTTCAAGGGGGAAATTAAGGGTTTCAATGAAAGGTATGGGACTTTCATTAGGAAGAAACTCTTGACCTTGATTCCCTCTTTTTGATGTGTGTCAAAAAGGGGGAGAGATGTCCCAAGGGGGAGAGTGTAGGTTTGGAAGAATGTTCAAGGAAGAACATTGGAAAACCTAAGTTAGGTTATCGGGTTAACCTAACTTGATTTTGGATTTTGTCAAAAAAAAGGGAGATTGTTGGTGCAATCTTTGGTCAAGGTTGACCTGGTTGACCTGACTCGAGTTGACCTGACTCGAGTTGTGTTTTGATGTTTGAGAATCGTGGAAGAGTTGTATTCTTGATGTTTGACAAGAATAGGTGTTTGGGAGATTGTAGGTGCAACCTTAGGTCAAAGTTGACTGGTTGGCCGTGATTCGGGAAAAGTCAGCAGGAAGCTTGGCGGGAAAGTCAAGCGGGGAGCTTGCACGAGGGAAAGTCCTAACTGGATGTTAGGCGGTGTGGAAAGTCCCGTGAGTGAAGCCAGGTGGGAAAGTCCTAATGGGATGCTTGGTGTGGAAAGTCCCAGTGAGTGAAGCAGGCGGTGGGAAAGGTGAATGGATCTAGGCAGATGGAAAGTCCAGTGAGTGAAGCAAGCTGGGAAAGTCCTAACTGGACGTTAGGCTGGAAAGTCCCGTGGGTGAAGCGATGAAAAAGTCCTAACTGGATGTTAGGCGTTGGAAATCTGGTGAGTGAAGCCGGTGAAAGTCGGGTGAGTGAAGCGTGCAAGGAAAATCGATGGATCGTGGATGATCGGACATCCGGTGTTGAGGAAAGTCAAGTAGGTCAAAGGATTGACCGGACACTTGGCGGAGAATTCTAGCAGTCAAGGGAGTGACCAGATGCTAGGAATGAAGTACCAACAAGTCAAGATTGACCGGATGTTGGTTTGGACTTGGTTTGGGCGAAACCATGAACTAGATCGATCCGTGATCGATCCAGATACTCGAATATTCGATCGGTTCGGTGACCGATCGAATACATCGAGCCCTCATCAGTGATAACCGATCGGTCCGGTGACCGATCAGGCGTACCGAACAGAGCGAGGCGCGAGAGGGGCCGATCGATCGGGGACCGATCGGCACAATCGGTCCCGGATCGATCGATTCCCTAGCCTTCGGTTCTGATCCGCCTCTGATCGGTCCATGGACCGATCAGGGACGGAACTAAGCGAAGCTTCTTCCCGATCGGTCCTCACCGATCGGTCGGCTGACCGATCAGTGAGCCTCCGTGCGTCTGCTGCGTTGGGCGCAGCTGGATCGGTCTACCGACCGATCAGGAGACCCTGATCGGTCGGTAGACCGATCAGGGTTTTAGCCGTTGCGACGCAACGGCTAGTTTCTTCGCTGTTTCTTCTTCGCAGGTATAAAGGAACGAGGGCATCTTCTTCTTCTTTCTTCTTCCTGTTCTTGGTGCTGCTAAGCTTCGACTGAGCTTTGTTGAGCTCACTTCCGAAGCCCCGCGTGAGCTTCTTTCGGCTGAGCTGCTTGTTGGCATTCGTCCGTGAAGTTGTTGCTTCCAGGACTTCAGTCGACGACAAGAAGCAAGCTTGTATTGTTACATTCATTGTATTTACTTCTTGTATTCCTTGTATTCTATCTTACTATTGCGAGTTATTGTGGCGAGGTTTCTCCACCCACAAGGAGTATCTATTAGCCGGTTTTCCGGGGGCTCATCCACCGACGGATTGACTGGACTCGTCCACCTTACGGACACGCCGAGGAGTAGGAGCCCTAATCTCCGAACCTCGTTACATCCTTGTGTTAAGGTTTGGTTTTCTTCTCTTTCGTTTCTTTGTATTTTCCGCTGTGCTAACTCGATTTGTAGAAAGAAAGCGAATTTGGGGTCGGCTATTCACACCCCCCCTCTCTAGCCGAGTACGAAAGATCCCAACAGGTACTAACGTAGACGTGTCTTCTCTTATTTCTTCAAGAATAATTTTACTCATGGGCTTGTGGTTCATTACATAGTCCTCTTCTAAAAATCGGGCATTGGTGCTAACAATGACTTTATGATCTTTAGGACTATAAAATAAACCGTCTTTCGTTCCTTTAGGATAACCCACAAACAATCGAACTTCTGTACGTGATTCCAACTTATCAGTATCTCCCTTCAGCACATGTGATGGACTACCCCAAATCCGAATATACTTCAGAGTAGGCTTACACCCATTCCATAATTCTGTGGAAGTAGAGGGTACAGACTTAGAAAGTACCAAGTTTAGAATGTACACTGTCGTTTCCAGAGCATATCCCCAAAATGAATTTGGTAATTCTAAATAACTCATCATTGATCTAACCATTTCCATAAGAGTCATATTTCTTCATTCTGCCACACCATTCTGTTGGAGTATACCAGGTGCAGACAGTTGGGATTGAATCCCGACCTCTGATAAGTAACTCCTAAACTTTCCTGAGAGGTACTTCCCACCACAATTAGACCATAGTGTCTTGATACTTTTACCATGACGTTTCTCCACATTAGTCTTGTACTCTTTGAACTTATCAAAGTACTCAGACTTGCGGCGCATCAAGTAAATGTACCCGTATCTTGAATAGTCATATATAAAAGAGATAAAATATTCGAAACCACCTCTTTCCTGGATAGTCATAGGTCCACACAAATCAGAATGAACCAATTCCAACACATCTTTCGCTCTATACCCATTGACCTTAAAAGGTCTCTTGGTAATTTTTCCTTCCAAGCAAGATTCGCAGGTTGGAAAATTTTCCACCACTAATGAACCCAAAGGTCTATCAGCTATTAACCTTTGAATCCTACTTAAGTTAATATGACCTAGCCTTAGATGCCAAAGATATGTTTGGTTCATTTTCGAAGGTTGCTTTTTATTATTAGAATTAGAAGATGTGTTATTAATTTTCATTTGTTGCATCATGGGAGTTATTGGATTTAGAGTATACAAATTGCCAACCAATATACCAGGACAGATAACTTCCCTATTTTTCTTGACAACTACTTTGTCATCAAAAGAAACAAAATATCCATCCATAAAGAGTTTAGAAACTGAAATCAAGTTCTTTCTAAAACTTGGTACATAAAGACAATTTCTCAAAATCAATATTTTGTTCCTATCAAAAGACATATAAATATCTCTCACTGCAACAACCGCCACTTTTGTAGCATTGCCCATATAGACGGTAACCTCCCCTCCATGTAGTCGTCGAGTTTTCTGGAACCCCTGCAATGAATTGCAGACATGATCAGTGGCTCTCGTATCTACATACCAGGTACTGGTAGATAACACCACTAAATATGTTTTAACTACTAGAGAATAAGATATACCTTTATTGTTCTCCTTTCTACGAGGATAGTCCACCTTCCAATGTCTAAACTGCTTGCATGTGAAGCACTTGCCCTTCGGCTTCTTCACACCTGCTTTCAGTCCAGTCCCTAGAGATCGATTCACTTTCTTTGCTGAACCAACTTGTTTCTTTTTCTTCTTTCTACCTTTGATTGGTTTAGAAACAGAAACATTTTCAGTAATGTGAATTTGAGAGCTCTGACGAAATAACCCTTTTACTACTTGAAGTTCTGTCAGAAGTTCTGCCAACAAATAAACCCTTTTGTTCATGTTGTAGTTCAAGCGGAACTACTCAAAACTTTTAGGTAGTGTTTGGAGAATGATATCGACCTGGGTTTCCCCATCGATTTCAGCCCCAAGGATTTCTATCTCATTTAAATGAGCCATCATTTTTAGGATATGATCCCTTACGGGTGTCCCCTCAGTCATGGTGGTCGTCATCAAGTTTCTCATAGCCTCTTGCCTAGCAGTCCAATTCTGATATTCGAAGAGTTCCTTGAGATTGCGCATCATTTCATAAGTAGTAGGCATGGACTAATGTTGATGTTGCAGTACATTTGACATAGAAGTCAAAATGTAACACCGGGTCATCTCATCTGCCATGACCCATTTCTTATGACACTCAATCTCCTCTTCACTAGAATCACTATTAGGCAAGCTTGGATAGATCTCAAAAAGTACAAACTTGTAGCCTTCAACAGTTAAGATAATGCCCAAGTTTCTCTTCCAATCAATATAATTGGGTTCACTAAGTTTGTTCTCTTTCAATATAACAGCAAGAGGATTGCAGGTCATTTGAAATCCTAAGAATCACAAAATATTTGGTCAAAACTTAAGAATTTAAAATAATATTGATTCCTCAAACAATATCCTTTAAATTCACCAACACATCAAAACACCATGAATTTTGTATGTCACGATAGTGTGGATGTATACAAATTCAAACATTTGTAAGAGGGGGGTTTACCCATTAATTTTATTATCTTATCAACCTAACTTTATGACAAATAAAATTAATAGTTGGTTTTTCTTCGGTCACATAAATAATAACAGTGACTTCGATGGGGAGGATACTATTAAATGCACCTAAGTGTATATCATTACTTGATACTTAGTCCATTAAATATGATTGTGCTCCTTCAGATGGAGAAGATCAGACAAACCAATTTCCTATAATCATCCATAAAGGAAGTTTGATCTAGTGATCCACAAACAAACTCATCCGATGTGGAGGAAGACACTCAGAGCCAACACACAAGTTTGAATGCATCTCTTTCAAACCAGTAATGGAGACCATGTAATTTAAATAATTCCTCTCCCACTTAGTTATTTAAAATGAGGAATTTTAACATGCACACACACAACACATATAAACAGCATAAAAAGGCAATAAATATGAAAAATAATTTTTCAACTATTACGGCCTTATCCATAGCTGTCCTCGATATGCCACCAACCCTAGCCGCAGCCATCGAGTCATGTCGTCGCGTTTATCTTTCTTTCTTTTCCGCTGCACCTCTGATCCTCAAGATAGCACCACATATAGCAAGGAGACGAGCCACAACAAAATAAAATTTTACATTTATCGATCATATATTCCATAAGGGAATGCACATGTAATCCAGATCGAACAGAATGTAAAATCCTAAAACTAATACAGCTCCTGCTGTATTTAATAATTACAATCATGCACACACATAAAATGCCTTCGACATGCCCGAGGTGTTAGAATGTATACTAAAAGCCTAACTTTTGGTATAAATATTTATCTAGAAATAAGAATCACATTGGTCAAATATCTACATTTATGATAAATATAGTTGTTCAATTAATTTATATTGTAGATAACATGGTGTGTGGTGTCACACACAGAAGATCATGTTATCAGTACCTCATAAATTATAAACAGTAGCTCACGACCAAGATGGAAAGGAACAAACCATTGGAAGGTCGTAGTGTAATTAGGTATTAGTTTATCTTAACTATATAATTACCCTAGTACACTTAGAGTGTATTGAGTAGGACCATTAGAGGTCGTTTCTTTTATACTGACTTTATAAAGGAACAAAGACCTCAGTTATTATGGAAGTGTGTGCTCTTAATCCCAATATAATAACAAGCACATATATTTGATATTTATTTCTTTAATTTATCAATGGGTGAGATTTAGTTCGATAAATCAATAAGCCCGATAAGTTGGGAAATGATATCACTTATAGTGTGTGTTGTTGATTATAGAAGGAAACTGTGTCCTAGTAATCTAGGTTGAGAATGTCCCCAAGAGGAGCTCATAAGGATTGTCATGTTAAACCTGCAGGTGGACTTAGTCCGACATGAAGTTGAGTGATACTACTCTTGGAGCTAGATATTAATTAAGTGAGTTGTCAGTAACTTACTTAATTAGTGGACATTCGACATCTTAAACACAGGGAGACTAACACACTCATAATAAGAAGGAGCCCAAAATGTAATTTGGGATTGGTGCGGTAGTTCAATAATAGTTCTCTAGTGGAATGAATTATTATTGATAAAATTAAGTTGTGTGTTCGGGGCGAACACGGGATGCTTAATTTTATCAGGAGACCAAAACCAATTCTTTCTCTCAGTCCCTATCGTAGCCTCTTATTTATAGAGTACTATACCCACCTATACCCACCTAAAGGGGGCCGGCCAAGCTAGCTTGGGAATCAAGCTAGGGCCGACCTAAGCTTGGTTTATGGGTGGCCGGCCCTAGCTTGAACCCAAGCTAGAGGGGGCCATAAATTAAAAAAGAATTTTTAATTTTAATTTTTATTATGTGGAAGATATAATTTATTAAAGAGAATTAAAATTAAAATATCTCTCTTAAAATGGTCTACAAAAGATTAAAGAAAGAGATTAGATCTCTTTCCTTATTTGTAGATTGGAAAGATATTTTATTTTCTCTTTGAAAATTATTCACATGTTAAAAAAATTAAAATTATAGAAATTTCTTTTTATCAACCATGAAGGGATTTTTGAAGAGAAATTTTATTTTTAAAATTTCCGGAAACAAATAAGGAAGTTTTAATTGGTTGATTGAAACTTATCTAATTTGTCTCTCTATGATGTGGTCGGCCATTATAAGTTTAATTGGAAAATTTTATTTTATTTTTCTCAATTAATTCATGTCAAGGAAAATTAAGGAAATTTTATTGTAATTAAATTTCCTAATTTACCAAAGCCAAGGAATATAAAAGAAGGGGTGGGGGTGCCTTTAAGGGTGACAACCTCTATTATTCTCTCCCTCTTTTCCTTGGTGTTGTGGTCGGCCAACCTCTCTCCCTCTCTTTCTCTTTGTGGTGGCCGAATCCTTCCTCTTGCTTGGAGCTCTTGTGGTGGCCGGATACTACTTGGAGAAGAAGAAGAAGAAGGAGAGAAAGCTTGTATCCCTTAGAGCTTGGTTGGTGTTTTTTTTCTCATCCTTGGTGAAGCTCTTTTGTTTTGGCCGAACCTAGCTAGAAGGAGAAGAAGGTGCATTGGTGGTTTCTCATCTCGGAAGATCGTTGCCCACACAATGTCCGAGGTTAGAAGAGGAATACGGTAGAAGATCAAGAGGTCTTTCTAGAAGGTATAACTAGTAATTTTTTCCTTTCCGCATCATACTAGTTATTTTTGGAAATAATACCAAATACAAGAGGCTTATGATTCTAGTATTTCGAATTTATTTTCGATGTAGTGTTCTTATGTTTATTTCTTTTCCTTGTGATTTGATTGTTCCTTTCGGTTAACCTAAAGTTATTTTAGGAAATTAAATATTAGCTTTCCATAAAAGGTTTTGTCTAGTCGGTGGTGGTTGCTCCCATATCCAAGAAGGTCATGTGCCTCGCCACGTCAGTACTGGGAACCAATTATGGAAATTAATATTTAATGGAATTAATAACTTAGGTAATTTGGATCAAACATGTTAAGTTCCGCAGGAGATCCAAGTCTAAACCTAAAAGAACAAATAAATTAAGTTTTGGATCAAACGTGTTAAGTTCCGCAGGAGATCCAAAATTTAATTTAAAAGAACAAATGGAAGCTAGGAAAAGGTTCAGACCTTTGTACAAAATTTTTGTACAGTGGAACCTCTAGGTTTTCCGAGTAGCAACTAACAATTGGTATCAGAGCTAGGGTTTTGTCTCTGTGTATTTGGTATTAGTTTAATTATGCACATGTCATACATAATTTAGGCAGGTTAATAGTAGGATGTGCTAACTTTGTGGATGCAGGATCCAACTATTATGGCTTATAGTTATTATGTGTGTGATTGGACCCTTGGACATGGCAAGGGCATTTTATTGTGTGTGTATGATTGTATTATAAAATACAACAGGAGCTGTATTTAATTTTATTAGGATTTTATTTTTTGATCTAGTTACATGTACATTCCTTTTATGGAATATAGGATCGATGGATGTAAATTTTATTTTATGTTCGATCTAGTTTACATGCACATTCCTTCGAGGAATATAGGATCGAAAAATGTAAAATTCTATTTATGTCGCGGATCGAATCTTGCAAGGTGTGAAACCTTTTGAGGACCAGAGGCGCAGCGGAACAAGGAGCAAGATGGATGCGACAACTAGACCCGGTGGCGGTGGCCAAAGATGGCAGCAGCTAGGGTTGGTGACACACGGAGGACAGCAATAGATAAAAGCCATAATAGTTGAAAATTAGTTTTTCTATTTATTATTTTTTATGTTGTGTTGTGTGTGCTTGTTAGTATGCATGCTAAGTAGGCTAGCATAGTCAAAATTCCTCACTTTAAATAACTAAGTGGGAGAGGGATTTATTTTTAAATAAATTCCATGGTCTCCATTATTGGTTTATAAGTGATGCAACAAGCTTGCGCGTTGGCTCTGAGTGCCTTCCTCCATATCGGATGAGCTTGTTTGCAGATCACTAGCTTAAACTTCCATTTTGGATGACTATAGGAAGTTAATTAAGAGCGTGTGATCTTCCCCATCGGAAGGGGCACAATCTTATTAATGGACGTAGTGTCAAGTAATGGTATACACTTAGGCACGTCTAATAGTATCCTCCCCATCGGAGTCACTGCTATTATTTGTGTGACCGAAGAAAACCAACTATTAATTTATCAAATAAATAGGTTGACAAGATAATAAAAACTCCTCTTACAAATGTTTGATTTTGTATACGTCCACACTATCGTGACATACAAAATTCACGGTGTTTGAGGTAATTTTATTTTGTCATAAAAACTTCTTGACAAGATAATTAATGGGTAAAACCCTCCTCTTACAAATGTTTAAATTTTGTATACGTCCACACTATCGTGGCATGCAAAATTCACGGTGTTTGAGGTGTTGGTGAATTTAAATAATATTGTTTGAGGAATCAATGTTATTTTAAATTCAAAAGTTTTGATCAAATATTTGATCAAAGACAGATCAACTATTAATTTTATTCGTCATAAAGTAAAGTTGACGAGATAATAAAATTAATGGATAAAATCTCCTCTTTGTTTTTGTATACGTCCACACTATCGTGGCATACAAAATTCATGGGGATTTAAGGAATTGATCTTGACCAAATATTTTTGTGATTCTTAGGATTTAGAATGTTTGTCAATCCCCTAGTTGTTATACTATAGAAAAGACTTAGTAGTCCCAATTGTAATGATTGGAAATAGGACTTGGACATTAAGGTAGTCTATCTTCTTAGAACTAAGAACAATATAGGTGTATTTAATTCATTAGTTGAAACATGTTTAGTGGTGTTATCTACCAGAACCTGGAGTGTAGATACAGATGCCATTAATCATGTCCGCAATTCATTGCAGGGCTCTAGGAAACCTGACAACTAAATGAAAATAAATCACCGTTCACATGGGCATTGCTGTAAAAGTAGCAGCTGTTGCAGTGGGAGATGTTTATCCTTTGATAGGAATAAAACATGAATTTTAAGAAATTGCTTTTAAGTACCAAGTTTAGAAAGAAATTTATTTCAGTTTCTAAAGAATAAATATTGTGTCTATTTTGATAACAAACTTGTTATCGAGAAAATAGGAAAAATATCTATTCTGGTACGTTGGTTGGCAATTTATAAATCCCACGATGCAACAAATGGAAATTAGTAACACATCTTCTAATTTTAAGAGAAAGCAACCTTCGGAAATGAACCATTTATATCTTTGGCATCTAAGGCTAGGTTATATTAACTTGAGTAAGATTCATTGGTAGCTGATGAACTTTTGGGTTCATTAGTAGTGGAAATCTTTCCAACCTGCGAGTCTTACTTGGAAGGAAAAATAACCAAGAAGCTTTTAAGTCTAAGGGGTTTGGAGCCAAAGATATATAAGAATAGGTTCATTCTGATTTGTGAAGACTTTTTGACTATCCAGGCAAGAGGTTGTTTCAAATATTTCGTCTATTTTATAGACAACTATTTGAGATACGGATACATTTACTTAATGTGCCACAAGTCTAAGTGCTTTGATTAGTTCAAAGAGTACTAGGCTGATGTGGAGAAACATCAAAGTAAAAGTATCAAGACACTACGGTAAGATCGTAGTGGCAAGTACTTCTTGGGAGAATTTAGGAGTCACTTATCAGAAGTAGGGATTCAATCCCAACTAACTGCACCTGGTACACCCCTACAGAATGGTGTAGAAAAAGGAAGGTATAGGACTCTTATGGAAATAAGTAGATTGATGATGAGTTATTTGGAAAATTACCAAATTTATTTTAAGGATATACTCTGGAAACAGAAGTGAACATAGTACCTTCCAAAATCAGAACTCTCTACTCATATAGAATTGTTGAATAGGCGTAAGCTTATTTTGAAGCATATTCGGATTCGGGTAGTCCAGCACATATGCTGAAGAGAGACAATGATAATTTGGACAGAAATTCACTTGTTTGTGGGTTATCCTAGAGAAATGAAAGTAGGTTTATAGTCTTAAAAAAATCAGAAGGTCATTGTTAGCATCAATGATCGATTTTTAGAAAAGGACTATGTAATAAACCACAAGCCCATAAGTAAATTTGTTCTTAAAGAAATTATAAAGGACATGTCTAATCTAGTACTAACTGTACAAGATGAAATATCACAAGAAACTGCAACACGTATCACAATTGATACACAATTACAGACAATGCATCATCGTAGTGGGAGGGTTGTCAAACAACCAAAAAGATTCATGTTTTGGAAGAGTTTTTGGACTTGATCCCAAATGAACATGAGTCTGATCCCGGAAATATGATGAAGCACTCCAAGATAAAGATGCAGCATCTTGGAAAAGAGCAATGAATACAGAATTAGAATATATGTATTCTAATCAAATCTGGAAGCTTATAGAACCACCAGATGGTGTAAAAGCCAATGGGTGAAAATAGGTCTACAATAGGAAAAGATGGATAGACAGGAAGGTGGAAACTTTCAAAACAAGGCTTGATGAGAAAGGAAACTTTTTCACTGGTAGTCATGCTTAAGTCTATCCGGATTCTTTTATCTATTTGGCAAAAGGATGTCAAGACAACATTCCTTAATGGAAGTCTTGAAGAAAGCATCCATACAAAGCAACCAGAAGGGTTCATTGCAAAGGGCAAAGAGCATCTTGTGTGCAAGCTCAATCAGTCTATGGACTGAGGTAAAGCTTCAAGGTCTTGGAACATCTGGTTTATCAAAGTAATCCATACCTATGGATTTATTTAGTAAACGGATAAAGTCTTGTGTATACAAAAGGTGTGATGGAAACGTGGTGGTATTTCTTGTACTATACGTAGATAACATTTTTGGTAGTTGGAAACAATATCAAAATGTTGTCAGAAGTAAGGGTATGGTTGTCCAAACAATTCGATATGAAGGACTTGGGAGAATGTATATATTCTTGGGATCAAAGTAATAAGGGATCACAAGAAAAGAATATTTTACATATCCCAAGTTTCATACATCGAAAAAATCCTTCCTCATTTTAAGCATGCAAAACTCCAAGAAAGGTTTCTTACCTTTTTAGCATGGAGTAACTTTATCTAAAGAGATGTCTCCGTAGACATCAAAAGGAGATAAAGAAAATGAAGGCAGTTCTTTATGCTTTGGCTGTCGGAAGCCTAATGTATGCTATGCACGAGATCAGAAATCTGTTTTGCCAAGGGCATAGTTAGCAGATATTAAAGTAACCCTGGACAAGGACTTTGGACTGCAGTAAAGCATATATTGAAGTACCTTAGCGGCACTAGAGATTATATGCTAGCTTACAAGGCAGTTAATTTGGTCCCTGTGGGTTGCACGGATTTTGACTTCCAATCGGATAGGGACAATAGTAAGTCAACCTCAGGGTTTTGTGTTTACTTTAGGAGGAAAAGTCATAACTATGGAAGAGTGATAAGCATAGGTGTTTTTCTGGACTCCACCATAGCAGCTGAGTATATGGCAAGCCTCTGAGGTAGGCATAAAAGCTAAATGACTCAATAACCTCAAGATGGACTTAGATATGATTCATGGTTTGTCCAAAGATTATTACAATTCATTGTAATAATAGTGGTGCAGTAGCAAACACGAAGAAACCATAAGTCTATAAGGCAAGTAAACACAATAGAGCGCAAGTACCACCCAATACGAGAAATCGTATAAACGAGGAGAAGTTGTTGCCGCCTAGATTGCATCAGGTGATGACCTATAGATCCTTTCACTAAGGTCCTTAAGGCAAGAGCTTTAGATGGGCATATTGAAGGGTTGGGAATCAGATGTATGGTAGCAGATATGACAGCTTAGTCTTTTAGTATAAGTGGAAGATTGTTAGAATGTATACTAATAGCCTAGCTTTTGGTATAAATATTTATCTAGAAATAAGAATCGCATTGGTCAAATGTCTACATTTATGATAAATGTAGTTGTTCAATTAATTTATATTGTAGATAACATGGTGTGTGGTGTCACACACAGAAGATCATGTTATCAGTACCTCATAAATTATAAACAGTAGCTCACGACCAAGATGGAAAGGAACAAACCATTGGAAGGTCGTAGTGTAATTAGGTATTAGTTTATCTTAACTATATAATTACACTAGTACACTTAGAGTGTATTGAGTAGGGCCATTAGAGGTCGTTTCTTTTATACTGACTTTATAAAAGAACAAAGACCTCAGTTATTATGGAAGTGTGTGATCTTAATCCCAATATAATAACAAGACATATATTTGAAATTTATTTTTTTAATTTATCAATGGGTGAGATTTAGTTCGATAAATCAATAAGCCCGATAAGTTGGGAAATGATATCACTTATAGTGTGTGTTGTTGATTATAGAAGGAAACTGTGTCCTAGTAATCTAGGTTGAGAATGTCCCCAAGAGGAGCTCATAAGGATTGTCATGTTAAACCCTGCAGGTGGACTTAGTCTGACATGACGATGAAGTTGAGTGGTACTACTCTTGGAGCTAGATATTAATTAAGTGAGTTGTCAGTAACTTAATTAGTGGACATTCGACATCTTAAACACAGGGAGACTAACACACTCATAATAAGAAGGAGCCCAAAATGTAATTTGGGATTGGTGCGGTAGTTCAATAATAGTTCTCTAGTAGAATGAATTATTATTGATAAAATTAAGTTGTGTGTTCGGGGCAAACACGGGATGCTTAATTTTATCAGGAGACCAAAACCAATTCTTTCTCTCGGTCCCTATCGTAGCCTCTTATTTATAGAGTACTATACCCACCTATACCCACCTTCTATACCCACCTAAAGGGGGTCGGCCAAGCTAGCTTGGGAATCAAGCTAGGGCCGGCCTAAGCTTGGTTTATGGGTGGCCGACCCTAGCTTGAACCCAAGCTAGAGGGGGCCAGCCATAATAAAATTTAAAAGAATTTTTAATTTTAATTTTTATTATGTGGAAGATATAATTTATTAAAGAGAATTAAAATTAAAATATCTCTCTTAAAAGGGTATACAAAAGATTAAAGAAAGAGATTAGATCTCTTTCCTTATTTGTAGATTGGAAAGATATTTTATTTTCTTTTTGAAAATTATTCACATGTTAAAAAATTAAAATTATAGAAATTTATTTTTATCAACCATGAAGGGATTTTTGAAGAGAAATTTTATTTTTAAAATTTCCGGAAACAAATAAAGAAGTTTTAATTTGTTGATTGAAACTTATCTAATTTGTCTCTCTATGATGTGGCCGGCCATTATAAGTTTAATTGGGAAATTTTATTTTATTTTTCTCAATTAATTCATGTCAAGGAAAATTAAGAAAATTTTATTGTAATTAAATTTCCTAATTTACCAAAGCCAAGGAATATAAAAGAAGGGGTGGGGGGATGCCTTCAAGGGTGACAACCTCGATTATTCTCTCCCTCTTTTCCTTGGTGTTGTGGCCAGCCAACCTCTCTCCCTCTCTTTCTCTTTGTGGTGGCTGAATCCTTCCTCTTGCTTGGAGCTCTTGTGGTGGCCGGATACTACTTGGAGAAGAAGAAGAAGAAGAAGGAGAGAAAGTTTGTATCCCTTGGAGCTTGGTTGGTGTTTTTTTTCTCATCCTTGGTGAAGCTCTTTTGTTTTGGCCGAACCTAGCTAGGAGGAGAAGAAGGTGCATTGGTGGTTTCTCATCTCGGAAGATCGTTGCCCACACAATGTTCGAGGTTAGAAGAGGAATACGGTAGAAGATCAAGAGGTCTTTCTAGAAGGTATAACTAGTAATTTTTTCCTTTCCGCATCATACTAGTTATTTTTGGAAATAATACCAAATACAAGAGGCTTACGATTCTAGTATTTCGAATCTATTTTCGATGTAGTGTTCTTATGTTTATTTCTTTTCCTTGTGATTTGATTGTTCCTTTCGGTTAACCTAAAGTTATTTTAGGAAATTAAATATTAGCTTTCCATAAAAGGTTTTGTCTAGTCGGTGGTGGTTGCTCCCATATCCAAGAAGGCCATGTGCCTCGCCACGTCAGTACTGGAAACCAATTATAGAAATTAATATTTAATGGAATTAATAACTTAGGTGATTGGATCAAACGTGTTAAGTTCCGCAGGAGATCCAAGTCTAAACCTAAAAGAACAAATAAATTAAGTTTTGGATCAAACGTGTTAAGTTCCGCAGGCGATCCAAAATTTAATTTAAAAGAATACATGGTAGCTAGGAAAAGGTTCAGACCTTTGTACAAAATTTTTGTACAGTGGAACCTCTAGGTTTTCCGAGTAGCAACCAACACGAGGGTCCAATCACACACAAACACAATAGAGCCATAATAGTTGGAACTATGATGTCTATAACCACAGAGTTAATCTATTTGTACATTCTACTATTATCCTGTCTAAATTTATGTATGAACCATGCATAATTTAATTGAAAACCAAACACACAAAGGCAGAAAACTCGCTCTGATACTAATTGTTGGTCGCTACTTGGAATTCCGTTCTGCTTTCCATGTACAAAAATTTGTACAAGCACAGAACTTCCTTAACAACCTATGTGTTCCTCATGAGTTAAACTTGAATTGGAAACAGAACTTAACATTTTTACTTCAAGTTCAACTCATGTATTCTTCAGTAGTTAAAACTTGGATTGCAAACGATACTTAACATTATTAATCCAAGTTCATCCTGTTGGGATGTATACTAAAAGCCTAGCTTTTTGTATGAACATTTATTTTGAAATAAGAATCTCATTGGTCAAATGTTTGCATTTATGTTAAATGTAGTTACCCATTTAACTTGTATTGTAGATAACATGGCGTGTGATGCCACACAGAAGATCATGTTATCAGTTCCTTATAAATTATAAATAGTAGCTCACAACTAAGATGGAATGAGACAAACCATTGAAGTGGTTGTAGTGTAATTTGGTATTAGTTTATCTTTACTATAAAATTACACTAGTACACTATGTGTGTATTGAGCAGGATCATTTGAGGTTATTTTTTTTTATACTGACTACATAAAAGAACAAAACCTCTGTTATTATGGATGTGCGTACTCTTAATCCCCATATAATAACAAGCACGTATACTTAGTATTTATTTCTTTGATTTATCAACGGGTGAGATTTAGTTCGTTAAATTAATAGACCCGATAAGTTGGGAAATGATATTATTTATATGGCGTGTTGTTGATTATAGAAGGAAACCGTGTCCTAGTAATCTAGGCTGATGATGCCCCCTTGAGGAGCTTATAAGGATTATCATATAAACTCTGCAAGTGGACTTAGTCCGGCATGATAATGAAGTTGAGTGGTACTACTCTTGGAGCTAGATATTAATTAAGTGAGTTGTCAGTAACTCATTTAATTAATGGACATTCGATATCTTAAACACAAGGAGATTAATGTACTCATGATAAGAAGGAGCCCATAATGTAATTTGGGATTGGTGCGATAGTTCAATAATAACTCTTTAGTGGTATGAATTATTATTGATGAACTTGAGTTGGGTGTTCGAGACGAACACAGAAAGCTTAAGCTCATCGGGAGATCAAAACCAATTTCTCCTCTTGGTCCATGTTGTAACCTCTATAAAGCCTTGTATCCAACCTAAGCCTTGCCTCCTCTCTTCTCTTCCTTGTGGCCGACCCTCTCTCTTCCTCTTCTCACTTTGTTTCTTCTCTTAGGTCGGCGACACCATCTTCTTCTCTTCCCTTTCTTCTTTCTAAGGTCGGCACCTATCTCATCTTGGTGGCTGAAACTTGAAAAGAAAAGAAGAGATCCTTTGTGGCCGATTCTTTAGATGGGAAGAAGAAGAAGAAAATTTCCTATTTTGGCATCCCTTGGTGGCTCAAGAGTCTTGGAGGAGAAGAAGTGGTTCGGGTGGATTCCATCTTGGTAGATCGTTGCCCACACGATGTCCAAGAGAAGGAGAGGAATACAACAAAAGATCAAGAGGTCTTTACCTACAAAGAAAGGTATAACTAATTAATAGTTTCCGCTTTGAATTAATTAGTTAGTTTTCTTTGCATGGATTCTGAAACACCAACACAAGAGGCTAGAGATTTTATGTTTCTATTTTATGCTAACAATTTTGTATTTCAATTTTGCGTTTCTATCTTGTGTTTCTATTGTGGTCTATGTAGTTAAACCTAGGGTTACTGTAAGAAGTTAAATATCCAATTTCTTTGAAAAGTTTTGTCTAGGAAGTGGTAGATGATCCCATAACCAAGAAGGCCTAGTGCCTCACCATGTTTAACCTGGAAGCCAATCTTTGAAATAGATATTTAATCAACTTCTGTAATATGGTTTAACTTAGGAAGATCACATCGGTTAAACTTGGAGTAAAAATGTTAAGTATCGTTTCCAATGCAAGTTTAACTTCTGAAGAGCAACTTGGATTAATAATGTTAAGCATCGTTTGCAAACTTAAATTGTAACGACCCGCCTTCTACTAACTAAGCTGTAAGGCTGATCGTCACATTATGCTGTGCTAACTATTCCCTGACCACCATTAAGACTAGATGCGGAAGCTGTACTAATTTGAAATTTTTGCTAAACTACTGACATTTCTTGGTCCTACAAGTACTAAGGGGTGTAATCTAAAGTATACCTAACATATACTGCATCCCCTATGGTCAAGGAACCGAAATAACCCTTTTCAGGCTGTTATCAGACCTCCCAATCGATCCACGGATCGATTGGAAAGGTCGGATCGATCAAGCGATTGATTCAACCGGCTACTGTATGTGGGTCGTAGGTTGGATCGATCCAGTGATCAATCCAGCACGCTACTGTGCCCGGGACGATAATTTGGATCGATCAGCCTTACAGCTTAGTTAGTAGAAGGCGGGTCGTTACAGAGTGGTATCAGAGCAGTGTTCCATACTTCCTACACACACATCAGCATTGTACCTGCAGCTTCCAAGTAAGAACATCTCTCACTTTCTTTATGTTTTTTGTTTTCATGTTTAGATATAACTGAAGCATGCTTGTTTATGATAGTAGTTAACATGATAACAATAGTTACTCTATTATGCTTGTGTTAGTCATGTATGTCCTTCATGTCTTTAGAAATGGCACGAGGCCTTGACTAGAAGGCGTGACTGACACGAAGGCGATTCGATGCCTCCCACCTTGACACTAGTGGCTCGATTCTGGGCGAACAGAAATAGCCACCTTAAAGGCTAGTCGTAGAACACTCCCACTATCACCCGGGCTAATTTGGCGACACCGGTGGTCTTAGAGGTTCCACCGATCCGACCTCTGACACCCAGTGGCCCAAGCGAGGCAAGGAAAGCCTATCGATCCGGTGGCAAAGAGTCAAACAGAGAACTTCTCGGCGTGAACCATGGGATGCTCGGGCATGGTTCTCGGAAGTACGATGGAGCTTACCGGCGAACATGAGAAGGTGAAGTCGCCTCCTTACATGGAGATGCGTGTGGTGGGAGAGAATCGAGGCGCCCGGTGAACCGGATGACATGGGTCGACTTGAGAAGGAATTCTTTGAGGAGTTCTTTCACATGCGGGTCACCAACCGCCACTACGACGTTCAGAGTTTCGTCGGGGCAACCTATCGGTTGAGGAAGTCGTGAAGAAATTCAACAGGTTGGCTGTCCAGAATTAGTCAGCACGAGAAGGAACGAATCGGTTGATGCTCAAGATGCTAGGGAAATAGCGATGAACGTGGTGGTGGCGTTCATGGGCCACAAACCATCAAGAGTTAGTGGCGGTGCTCTAATCACCGAGCATTACGAATAGCATCGAGCGTGAAGAAAGTCCTCTCGAAGCTAAAGGTCAAGGAGGCTCGGCACTCGAAGCAGTGAGCTCCCATGGCTCTGGCGGAAAGGAACTCCGCAACAAGCGCAAGGGAGTTACCCACAAGGAGGACCAGCCAGCAGCAGTTATCCAAAGTGTGCTACTTGTGGAAATTCCATCGAGTTTGTCGTGAGGGCACACGAGGATGCTTTGAATCTGCGACGGGAAGGGCATATACGCGGCGGTGTCAAACAAGATCGTCTTCCTCGGCCGATTATGGAGGCCACTCGATTACATCGGATCAGGGCTTTAGATGGCCCACATCAGCCGGTAGATTAGAAGCCCCTCGGCTATGACCAATGCGAGGATCTACTCACTCACCGGAGAGGACATAGCAAATGCCTCGACAGTTGTTATAAGTCAGATCAAATTGTCTTATTCGATCTTGGGGCAACCCATTCATATATATCGGGCATTTGCCGAGAAGTTAGCAATACCTCCAGAGGACGACGCTACCTTTAGGAGAAATTATGGCATCCACGCGGCTCGGGCGGTGCCATTATAGAGAGAACTCTTACGTGATCCGATCGTGCTAAATATGATGACTACGATGTCATTTTGGAATGGACTTCTTGATCGGACACGGTGCTTCCATCGAGTGCAGTAAGCAGATAGTCACAGAAGCACAGTTTGAATTTGTCGGAGAACCTAGGAGAAAGGCCAAGAAGTTTCTCTCAGCTATGAAGGCGAGAGGTTGATGGATTCGGGATGTACGGGGTTCTTAGCACACGTAGTCGATGCAGTCGGGACAAGGACCAAAGCAGCAGATCCAGGAGTCGTATGTGACTACCAGGTCTTCCACGAAGAGTTACAGGGCCTAGCTCGAATTTGAGATAGAGCTCATTCCGGTACAAATCCTATCTCAAAGCACCTTACCGCATGGCTCCAGCAGAACAGAAGGAACTACAATAGCTGCTTGACAAGGGCTTCATACATCCTAGTCACTCACCATGGGGAGCACCTGTATTGTTCGTGAAGAAGAAAGACGGGAGCATGCGCCTGTGTATAAACTATCGGGCACTAAACCAAGTCACAATCAAGAACAGGTATCCTCTTCCCAGAATAGATGACCTGTTTGATCAGCTAAAGGGAGCAGCAGTGTTCTCTAAAATAGACCTCAGATCAGGTTATCATCAGGTGAAGGTTAAAGAAAGGGACATACCCAAGACAGCATTCAGGACTAGATACGGACATTATGAGTTCGTAGTCATGCCCTTTGGCGTGACAAATGCTCCAGCTACTTTCATGGACCTCATGAACAGGGTATTCAGGGATTACCTAGATAAATTTGTTATTGTATTCATCGATGACATTCTTATCTACTCAGGAACTCGGGAAGAACACGCAGAGCACCTGAAAATAGTACTGCAGACCCTTCAGCAGAACCAGTTGTACGCCAAGTTCACAAAATGTGAATTTTGGTTAGATCAGGTGTCCTTCCTGGGTCACATCATCTCAAAGGATGATATCATGGTAGACCCCAGTAAGATAGAAGCTGTGAGCAACTGGAAAAGACCCAAGAACGCCAGTGAGATCAGAAGCTTTCTGGTTATTACAGAAAATTCGTAGAGGACTTCTCCAGATAGCCTCCCCAGCGGCTCTTACGGAAAGAAAGAAAATTTCGGTGGGCGGAGCAGAATGAAAAGAAGATTGACCATGGACCTATTCGACTCTACGGAAAATGCGAGATAGCTTTGACATATAGTGATGCCTCGAAGTTGGGACTAGGAGCGGTGTTGATGCAAGATGGCAAGGTGATCGCCTATGCCTCGAGACAACTAAGGATTATGAGAAGAACTATCCTACTCATGACCTTGAGCTTGTGGCTGTTCGCTCTCAAGATTTGGAGACATTACTTGTATGGAGCTCGGTGCAGAGTGTATCAGCGTCTGAAGTACTTCTTCACTCGGAAGGATCTGAATATGCGACGCAGATGGCTAGAACCGGTCAAAGACTACGATATAGATATCCTCTACCACCCGGGAAAAGCAAATGTAGTAGCAGATGCACTTAGCGGAAGTGCTACCTTATTATCTCTAGCAGCCATGTCACCACCCCTACAGAAGGAGATCACAGATTTCGGTCTCGAACTCATAGTCGGACAGCTCTCTACTATGACATTAGAGTCTACCTTGCTTGGTGACATCTAGATAGCTCAGGAGCAGGATCCTGAAATTCAGAGAATCAAGCAAGGTTTAGCAGAATCAGAAGGTGGAGAGTTCAGAATATCAGATAGCGGGGTATTATATTTTGGTGACAGATTATGCGTTCTAGATCAGGAGGAACTACGAAGAAAGATTTTAAATGAGGCTCACAAGACTCCCTATGCGATGCATCCTGGCTCCACCAAAATGTATCAGGACTTGAAGAAACGTTTTTGGTGGCCTGGGATGAAGAGAGACGTCGCCCGATATGTCAGCACCTGCCTAACCTGTCAGAGGATTAAGGCAGAACATCAGAGACCAGGGGGAATTTTGCAGCCCATACAGATACCAGAATGGAAGTGGGAAGACATTTCTATGGATTTCATAGTGGGGTTACCTAGAACCACGAATGGTTTTGATACCATCTGGGTAATAGTCGATAGATTGACCAAATCAGCCCACTTCTTAGCTATCAGGATATCCTACTCTATGGAACAGCTAGCACAGTTGTATCTCAAGGAGATCATTAGATTACATGGAGTCCCACGAACCATTATTTCAGACAGAGATAGCAGATTCACATCACACTTCTGGGAGTGTGTACAGTCAACTTTGGGCACAAAGTTGAAGTTTAGCACAGCTTTCCATCCTCAGACAGATGGACAGACGGAGCGGGTAAATCAGGTACTCGAAGATATGCTCCGAGCATGTGCTCTAGATTTCAAGGGAAGTTGGTGCAAATATCTGAGCTTAGTAGAGTTTGCATACAACAACAGCTATCAGGCCACTATCGGTATGGCACCTTACGAGGCTCTCTACGGGCGGAGGTGTAGATCTCCAATCTGCTGGTATGAGAGTGGTGAACAGAAAGAGCTAGAATTTCAGACAGATCTAGTGGCAGATACCACAGCGGATCCGAGAGGATAGAGGCACAGGCCTTGAAAAGCTATCTTGATACAGAGACCTTTAGAGTTCTCTGTTGGGGATTCAGTGTTCCTCGAGTAGCTCCCATGAAGGGAGTAATGCGTTTGGGAAAAGGGCAAGCTAAGTCCCGGATATGTGGGACCATACCTTATCGAGAAGAGTGGGCAAAGTAGCATATGAGCTAGAGCTACCCAGGAAATGTCAGTTGTCCACAACGTATTTCATGTCTCTATGTGAAGAAGCATACCCCGGATGCCACCCAGGTGATTGAGCCGCAGTCGAGTTCGCGAAGACCTCAACTATGACAATCGGCCTATTCGGATAATAGACCGAGCGGTTAAGAAATTACGGAATAAGGAAGTACCATTAGTCAAAGTCATTTGGGAAGAGGCAACTTGGGAGACAGAGGCCAGCAAGTACCCAGAGTTATTCTAAGTTCGAGGATGAACTTTTTATAAGGTATGGGGATTGTAACACCCGAAAATTTTTCAAAACTATTTTAGAAATATTCTATGATTTTTATGGAATTTTAGAGTATTTTTAATGAATTTTTAGAATAGCGGAAGTAGCAAAAACAAATAGAAAACAAAAACGGCCTAGGCGAGAATTGAACCCGAGACCTATGGTTTAAAGGGAAATACTAGTAACCAGTTGAACCCAGCAGGGCCGTGCTGAAAGGAAAGGGAAACATTAATATTTATGTTAGGTTTGGGCGGAATTAATCACTTAATATAAATAGGGAATTAATAGGTGAAGAGTTATTTGAACGTAGCTTTTCCTCTCCCTCAAACCCTCACCGCCGCCCACCTCCCTTCCTCTTTCTCTCTCGGCGCACCAAGCCTAGGGCCCCAGTGAAATCTTTCGGCAGCGGCTCCGACACAAGGACGCTCCCCTCCGCGAGAGGAACGTGTTGGCGCAAGAAGACTACCGAAAGGATCGTCTTCTCCGGAAACCTAGCGACTAGAACAGTAAGGAAACTAGCGTATGAGGTAAGAAACCCGTCACCTGTAGTATAAGTAGCTTCCGTGTGAATTCCATGTATTAGTTTAGCAATATGTAGACTATCGACACAAAGAATGCGATTTAGCGCATACTAAGTGTTCGATTAAATGATTTAGCACAGAAGAATGCAACTTAGGCATTTTAGCAGCTTAGATAAATGCAATAGAAGCATTTTATAGTTTATGTAGTCTTGCTTTAGCTTTTACAGGGTTGGATGTCCGATGGGTGGGCTCCCACAATCGCCTCTAGGTTTAGATAACCTAGTTCTAGGTTCAGATAACCTAGTAAAAGCAAGATAAATTAGTTAGCTATGATTCAGTATTTTATTTTCAGTAGGGGCACTGTACAGGATTAGATATCCATTGGGCTGGGCTCCCATAGTCGGTCCCTAGGTTTAGATAACCTAGTAAACCTTACTAAATTTGGGATTTGCAACCCCGGGTTTAGTTAAGGATGCGCGCATAACATGTACAGTTACCGGGCCCATTAGCATTATGATTATGTATTTTAATCTATTATGTTATTAGTTTTCAAAACTCACAAAGATTAGTTATGATAGTTGAGTTTGAATTCAGTTCCAGCGTAGCCCAGTTCATGTTCAGTTCAGTTTTCTTTATTGATACTCATGATAGTTTATGGTTAACTTGTATGTCATGCTTTAGTGTTCATGTTCAGTGATTTCAGTATGCCATGCTTTGACAAGTTCATCATATGTTTGATAGCATGTTTTTAAAAGCATAAATGCATCGTACGCATGTTTTAGTGAGGTAGATGGTTTCTTACTAAGCGAAAGCTTATAGATACTTTCTTTTCCTTATACTGCAGATAAAGGTAAAGGGAAGATGGATTAGCGGAAGCTGGAGGACAATGCTGCAAAGATGTGTGTGGACAGGAACTTGGAAAGAAGATCTTAGGGAACTTTAGCAAGCCTTGTTCAAACATTAGAACTTTTCAGTATTTTATCATTTGCACTTTAGTATGTTCATTGCTACGAATTAGTTAACCATACACTTTATTATGCTTAGAACACTAGTTTTATGATGTTAGAGTGTTTATTAATCATTCTAGAACTTGTATTATGTTTGAGGCACGAAACAGTGCTGAAATCAGAGTTTAGCTGCAAAATCAGAAACTTCAATCGATCGGTGGATCGATTGGGGGGTTTCCAATCGATCAGCTGATCGATTGGGCAATCTGTTCCGTGAACAGTAGGCTTCTGGATCGATCAGCCGATCGATCCAGCCAATTTCGTCGCGAACAGAGAGCTCTGGGATCGATCAATGGAGCCTGGATCGATCGACCAGCCTGGATCGATCGACCGATCGATCTAAATTATCGTCCCGGGCACAGTAGCGTGCTGGATCGATCACTGGATCGATCCAACCTACGACCCGCATACAGTAGCCGGTTGAATCGATCGCTTGATCGATCGGACCTTTCCAATCGATCCGTGGGTCGATTGGGAGGTCTGATAACAGCCTGAAAAGGGTTATTTCAGTTCCTTGACCATAGGGGATGCAGTATATGTTAGGTATACTTTAGATTACACCCCTTAGTACTTGTAGGACCAAGAAATGTCAGTAGTTTAGCAAAAATTTCAAATTAGTACAGCTTCCGCATCTAGTCTTAATGGTGGTCAGGGAATAGTTAGCACAGCATAATGTGACGATCAGCCTTACAGCTTAGTTAGTAGAAGGCGGGTCGTTACATAAATAGAGCACATGAGTAGCTAGGTTAAGTTCTGTGCTTGTAGAAATTTTTGTACAGGGGAAGCAGAATGATATTCCGAGTAGCAACCAATAATTGGTATCAAAGCTAGGTTTTTGCCTCTGCGTGTTTGGTTTTCAGTTAATTATGCACTTTTCATACATAAGTTTAGGCAGGATAATAGTAGGATGTGCAAATAGATTAACTTTGTGATTGCAGGCTCCAACTATTATGACCTATTGTGATTGTGTGTGATTGGACCCTTGGACATGTCGAGGGCATTTTATATGTGTGCATGATTGTAATTATTAAATACAATAGGAGTTGTATATGTATTAGGATTTTACATTCTATTCGATCTAGATTACATGTACATTCCTTCGTGGAATATAGGATCGATAAATGTAAAATTTTATTTTTGTCGCGGATCGTATCCTTGCGAGGCATGGTACTAATTGAGCACCGGAGGCGCAGCGGAAAAGGAAGCATGATGGACGCGATGATGTAAACCCTTTGGTGGCGGCTAGGGTTGGCGGCATATAGTGCCGGAGGACAACTATGGATGAGGCCATAATAGTTGGGAAATTAGTTTTCATATTTATTGCCTTTTATGCTGTGATGTGCTGTGTTTGTGTGCATGTTAAAATTCCTCGTCTCTAAATAACTAAGTGGGAGAGGAATTTTATTTAAATTCCACGGTCTCCATTACTGGTTTGTAAGTGATGCATTCAAACTTGCGTGTTGGCTCTGAGTGTCTTCTTCCACAACGGATGAGTTTGTTTGCGGATCACTAAATCAAACTTCCTTACTAGATGATTATAGGAAATTATTTAGGAGTGTGTGATCTTCTCTAACTGAAGGGGCACAATCCTATTTAATGGACTAAGTATCAAGTAATGGTATACACTTAGGCACATTTAATAGTATTCTCCCCATCGGAGTCACTGCTATTATTTGTGTGACCGAAGAAAAACCAACTATTAATTTTATTTTTCATAAAGTTAGGTTGACAAGATAATAAAATTAATGAGTAAAACCCTCCTCTTACGAATGTTTGAATTTGTATACGTCCACACTAACGTGGTATACAAAATTCACGGTATTTGAAGTAATTTTATTTGTCATAAAGTTAGGTTGACAAGATAACTAATGGATAAAACCCTCCTCTTACAAATGTTTGAATTTGTATACGTCCACACTATCGTGGCATACAAAATTCACGGTTTTTTAGGTATTGGTGAATTTAAATGATATTGTTTGAGGAATCAATATTATTTTAAATTCTAAAGTCTTGACCATATGTTTTGTGATTCTCAAATGGTCTTCAAACCTCCTGCTATTATATTAGAGAATAGACTTACTAGTCCCAATTATATTGATTGGAAACAAAACTTGGACACTAAGGTGGGGTGCCCTCTCAAAAATGAGAACAATAAAGGTGTATCTTATTCATTAGTTGTTGAAACATATTTAGTGGTGTTATCTACTGGTACTTGGTGTGTAGATACGGGAGCCACTGATCATGTCCACAATTCATTGCAGGGGTTCCAGGAAACCCGACGACTACATGAAGGGGAAATCATCATTTACATGGGAAATGCTACGAAAGTGGCAGTTGTTGCCATGGGAGATGTTTATCTATCTTTAGATAGGAATAAAATATTGATTTTGAGAAATTATCTTTATATACCAAGTTTTTTAATTCAGTTTCTAAAAATTATGGATGGATATTCTGTTTCTTTTGGTAAAGAAAATAGAGTAGTTATTTATTCTGGTACGTTGGCTGACAATTTGTATACTCTAAATCTAATAACTCCCACAATACAACAAAATTCGTTTTAGGGATATACTCTGGAAACGGTAGTGTACATTCTGAACTTGGTCAGTACCCTTTACTCCCATAGAATTATGGAATGGGCGTAAGCCTAGTTTGAAACATATTTGGATATGGGGTAGTCCAGCACATGTGCTGAAGGGAGACACTGATAAGTTGGAATCACGTACAGAAGTTTGCATGTTTGAGGGTTATCCTAGAGGAATGAAAGAAGGTTTATTTTATAGTCTTAAAAAAATCAGAAGGTCATTGTTAGAACCAATGCCCGATTTTTAGAAGAAGATTATGTAATGAACCACAAGCCCATGAGTAAAATTGTTTTTGAGGAAATTATAGAAGACACGTCTAATTTAGTATCAACTGTACAAGATGAGATACCACAAGAAACTGCAACACGTGTCACAAATGATGCACAACTACAAGTAGTGCCTCATCGTAGTGGGAGGGTTGTTAGGTAACCTGATAGATTCATGTTTTTGGGAGAGTCTTCGGACTTGATCCCTGGTGAACATGAACCTAATCCCCGGACATATGATGAGGCACTCCAAGATAAAGATGCAACATCTTGGCAAAGTACAATGAACTCTGAAATAGAATCTATGTATTCTAATCAGGTCTGGGAGCTTGTAGAGCCACCAAATGGTATAAAAGCCATTGGATGTAAATGGGTCTACAAAAGAAAAAGAGGGACAGACGGGAAGGTGGAAACCTTCAAAGCAAGGCTTGTTGCAAAAGGGTATACTCAGAAAGGGAGAATCAATTATGAGGAAACCTTTTCGTCGGTAGTCATGCTTAAGTCTATCCGGATTCTTTTATCTATTGCTGCTCATATGGATTATGAGATTTTGAAAATGGATGTCAAGACAGCTTTCCTTAATGGAAGTCTTGAAGAAAACATCCATATGAAGCAACCAGAGGGGTTCATTGCAAATGGCAAAGAGCATCTTGTTTGTAAGCTCAAACGATCCATTTATGGACTGAAGCAAGCTTCAAGATCTTGGAACATCCGATTTAATGAAGTAATCCAGTCTTATGGATTCATTCAGTGTCCGGATGAGTCTTTTGTATACAAAAAGAGTGACAGAAACATGGTGGTATTTCTTATACTATATGTAGATGATATTTTGCTCATTGGCAACAATGTCAAAGTATTGTCAGACGTAAGGGTATGGTTGTCCAAGCAGTTTGCTATGAAGGACTTGGGAGAATGTGAACATATTCTTGGGATCAAAGTAATAAGGGATCACAAGAAAGGAATGTTGTGCTTATCCCAAGCTTCATATATCAATACTATCCTTGCTCGTTTTAACGTGCAAAACTCTAAAAAGGTTTCTTACCTTTTCGGTATGGAGTACCCTTATATAAAGAGATGTCTCCTCAGACATCAAAAGAAATAGAGGACATGAAGGCAGTTCCTTATGCCTTGGCTGTAGGAAGCCTAATGTATGTGATGCAGTGTACGAGATCGGATATCTATTTTCCCGTGGGCATGGTTAACAGATATCAAAGTAACCTAGGACCGGGACATTAGACTGCCGTAAAAGCATATAAGGACTAAAGATTATATGTTAGTTTACAAGGCAGATAATTTGCTTCCTGTGGGTTACACAGATTCAGACTGATAGGGACAATAGTAAGTTGACCTCAAGGTTTGTGTTTACTTTAGGAGGTGGAGTCATAACAATGGAGGAGTGTAAAGCAGAAATGCTTTTCAGACTCCATCATAGAAGTTGAGTATGTGGCAATCTCTGAGGCAACCATAGAAGTTGTATGGCTCAGAAACTTCATGATGGACTTAGATGTGATTCCTAGTTTGACCAAAATTATTACAATTTATTGTGATAATAGTGGTGCAGTAGCAAACTCGAAGGAACCACGAGCCCATAAGGTAAGTAAACACATAGAGCGCAAGTACCACCTAATACAAGGAGAGGTTGTTGTTACCAAGATTACATCAGTAGATAACCTGGATACTTTAACTAAGGCCCTTCCGACGAGAGCTTTTGATGGGCATATTGAGAGGATGGGAATCAGATGTATGACAGTATATATGGTAGCATAGTCTTTTAGTATAAGTGAGAGATTGTTGGGATGTATACTAAAAGTCTAGCTTTTTGTATGAACATTTATTTTGAAATAAGAATCACATTGGTCAAATGGTTCCATTTATGTTAAATGAAGTTATCCATTTAATTTGTATTGTAGATAACATAGTGTGTGGAGCCACACAGAAGATCATGTTATCAGTTCCTTATAAATTATAAATAGTAGCTCACAATCAAGATGGAATGGGGCAAACCATTGGAGTGGTTGTAGTGTAATTTGGTATTAGTTTATCTTAACTATAAAATTACACTAGTACACTATGTGTGTATTGAGCAGGACCATTTGAGGTTGTTTCTTTTTATACTGACTACATAAAAGAACAAAACCTCTATTATTATGAATGTGCATACTCTTAATCCCGATATAATAACAAGCACGTATACTTAGTATTTATTTCTTTGATTTATCAATGGGTGAGATTTAGTTCATTAAATAAATAGGCCCGATAAGTTGGAAAATGATATTATTTATATGGTGTGTTGTTAATTATAAAAGGAAATTGTGTCCTAGTAATCTAGGTTGATGATGTCCCCTTGAGGAGCTCATAAGGATTATCATGTAAACCCTACAGGTAGACTTAGTCCGGCGTGATAATGAAGTTGAGTGGTACTACTCTTGGAGCTAGATATTAATTAAGTGAGTTGTCAATAACTCATTTAATTAATGGGCATTCAATATCTTAAACATAGGGAGATTAATGCACTCATGATAAGAAGAAGCTCATAATGTAATTTGGGATTGGTGCGGTAGTTCAATAATAACTCTTTAGTAGTATGAGTTATTATTGATGAACTTGAGTTGAGTGTTCGGGGCGAACATAGGAAGCTCAAGCTCATCGGAAGATCAAAACCAATTTGTCCTCTCGGTCCCTGTTGTAGCCTCTATAAAGCCTTGTATTCAACCTAAGTCTTGCCTCCTCTCTTCTCTTCCTTGTGCCCGACCCTCTTTCTTCCTCTTCTCACTTTGTTTCTTCTCTTAGGCCGGCGACACCAGCTTCTTCTCTTCCCTTTCTTCTTTCTAAGGTCGACACCTATCTCATCTTGGTGGCAGAAACTTGAAAAGAAAAGAAGAGATCCTTTATGGTCGGTTGTTTATAGGGGAAGAAGAAGAAGAAGGAAATTTCCTATTTTGGTATCCCTTGGTGGCTCGAGAGTCTTGGAGGAGAAGAAGTAGTTCAGGTGGATTCCATCTTGGTAGATCGTTGTCCACACGACGTCCAAGAGGAGGAGAGGAATACAACAGAAGATTAAGAGGTCTTTAGCTACAAAGAAAGGTATAACTAATTAATGGTTTCCGCTTTGAATTAATTAGTTAGTTTTCTTTGCATGGATTCTGAAACACCAACACAAGAGGCTAGCGATTTTATGTTTCAATTTCATGCTATCGATTTTGTATTTCGATTTTGTGTTTCGATCTTGTGTTTCTATTGTGGTCTCTGTAGTTAAACCTAGGGTTACTGTAAGAAGTTAAATATCCAATTTCTTTGAAATGCTTTGTCTAGGAAGTGGTGGATAATCCCATAACCAAGAAGTGCCTCGCCATGTTTAACCTGGAAGTCAATCTTTGAAATAGATATTTAATCAACTTCTGTAATATGGTTTAACTTAGGAAGATCACATCAGTTAAACTTGGAGTAAAAATGTTAAGTATCGTTTCCAATCCAAGTTTAACTTCTGAAAAGCAACTTGGATTAATAATGTTAAGCATCGTTTGCAATCCAAGTTTAACTTCAGTAGAGCACATGGGTAGCTAGGTTAAGTTCTGTGCTTGTACAAATTTTTGTATAGGGGAAGCAAAATGGTATTCCGAGTAGCAACCAACACATCCCATGTTACATAAGTTGATTAAATATCTATTTCAAGGATTGTCTTCCAGGTTAAACATGGCGAGGCACTCGACCTTCTTGGGTATGGGATCATCCACCACTTCCTAGACAAAGCCTTTTAAAGAAATTGGATATTTAAACTTCTTACAATAACCCTAGGTTTAACTATAGAGATCTCAATAGAAGAACAAAATCAAAACACTAAATCGAAACACAAAAAATGAAACACGAAATCGCTAGCTTATTGTGTTTGTATTTTAGGATCCATACAAAGAAAAACTAGTTTCGCTACGGAATTAAGAACTAGTTATACATTTCTTTGTAAACAAAGACCTCTTAATATTCTGCTGTATTCCTCTCCTCCTCTTGGACGTCATGTGGGTGACGATCTACCAAGATGAAATCCACCCAAACCACTTCTTTGCGTACAAGTTTCGGTGACCCAATGAATGCCAAAATAGGAAACTTCCTTCTCTTTACCTTCTTCTCCAAGCAACCGCCGGCCCTTATGTTCTTCCCCTCCAAGCAAGGTTTCGACCACCAAGCAAGATGAGAAGAAGAATAGCTAAAAATAGTGGCCGACCCCAAGAGAACAAGTAAGGAAAGAATAGAGAGAGGGGTGCCGACCACCAAGGAAAAGAGAGGAGCTTTTGAGAGATTTTTCTACATCTTGTAAGGCACCCTGTACCTTTCTTTTATAATCCTTGGTCATGGCAAAAAAGGAAATTTTAATAATAATTAAAATCTCTCTCTTTTAAATTTCCTATTATGATGGCTACAAAAGGAAAATTTTAAAATTAATCTCTCTCTTTTAAACAATGTAGAAGTCTACAAAAAAAGGAAAGATTAAAATTAAAGCTTCTCTTTTAAATCATGGTTACAAAAAAGGAAAGTCTTATCAAAATTAAAATCTCTCTTTTAAACATTATAGATAACTAAAAAAAAAGATTTTAATAAAATTAAAATCTCTCTTTTAATCCTTTGTAGATAGCTATAAATGGAAAGATTTTAAAATTTAAAACTCTCTTTTCAAACCATGTAGATGGCTTCAAAAAAGGAAAGATTTTACCAAAATTTAATTTTAAATAAAATCTCCTTTTCTATCATGCTATGGCTGGCCCCTTGCTTAGGCACCAAGCAAGGCTTGGCCGACCACTACTTGTGCTCCAAGCTAATGCTTGGTCGGCCCCCTTGTACTAAACAAGGATGTGTCCGGCCCATTACTTGGGTAAGAAGTGGACTTTATGAATACAAGGCTTTATAGAGGCTACAACAGGAACCGAGAGAAAGAATTGATTTTGGTCTCCCAATGAGCTTGAGCTTCCTGTATTCGACCCGAACACCCAACTCAAGTTCATCAACAATAATCATACCACTAAAGAGTTATCATTGAATTATCGCACCAATTCCATATTACATTATGGGCTCCTTCTTATCATGAGTTCATTCATCTCCTTGTGTTTAAAATATCGAATGTCCATTAATTAAATGAGTTACTGACAACTCATTTGATTAATATCTAGCTCCAAGAGTAATACCACTCAACTTCATTATCATGTCGGAACTAAGTCCACCTGCAGGGTTTGCATGACAATCCTTATGAGCTCCTCAAGGAGACATCATCAACCTAAATAACTAGGACACAGTTTCTTTCTATAATCTACAACACACCATATAAATAATATTATTTCCCAACTTATCGAGCCTATTGATTTAACGAATAAATCTCACCCATTGATAAATTAAAGAAATAAATACTAAGTATGTGTGCTTGTTATTATATCGAAATTAAGAGTACACACATCCATAATAACAGAGGTTATGTTCTTTTATGCAGTCAGTACAAAAGGAACAACCTCAAATGGTCCTGCTCAATATACACATAGTGTACTAGTGTAATTTTATAGTCAAGATAAACTAGTACCAAATTACACTACAACCATTCCAATGGTTTTTCCAATCCATCTTGGTTGTAAGCTACTATTTATAATTTATAAGGAATTAATAACATGATCTTCTGTGTGACACCACACACCATGTTATCTATAATATAAATTAAATGGACTACATTTAACTAAATGCAGACATTCGACCATTATGATTCTTATTACAAACTAAATGTTCATTCAATAAATGTTCATACAAAAATCTTGGCTTTTAGTATACATCCTAACAATGTCAATGGCTCGGGAGTCTAGGATTGACCCGGTCTAATACTCGGGGGCTAAAAATTTAGAGTCACAAGAGCATGCTCGCTTATAACCCAGCCGGTGGTTCGGGAGTCTAGGACTAGCCTGGTCTGATAGTCGGGGACTAAAAAATTAGAGTCACGAGAACATGCTCGCTTATAACCCGACTGGTGGCTTGAGAGTCTGGGACTGTCCCGATCTGATACCTTGAGGCTAAAAATTTAGAGTCGCGAGAGCATGCTCGCTTATAACCCTGCTAGTGGCTTGGGAGTCTGGGACTGGCCCGATCTGATACCCGTAGGCTAAACATTTAGAGTCGCGAGAACATGCTCACTTATAACCCGAGCAGTGGCTTAGGGCTTTAACGCTTAAGGGAATTCCCAGATAAATCCGCATGTATTCTTATTAATTATATAAAATTTTATATAATTCATGAGTAAATTACAGGTGTACTTTTTAAGTCCTGTAAGGCTGTAGATGATTCACACTCCAGGGTCAGTCCAATCTTTTTCCTTGCGCATCCTCGAGATAATAGGAGTCCGAGGCTAACTTTTGTACCACCTTAAATGGTCCTCCCCACTCTAGCTCTAGCTTGTTGATATCCCTGATCGACTTGACCTTCTTTCATACCAGATCATCAACCTGAAAAAATTAGGGGATAACTCTTTTATTATAATTTTGCATCATTCTTTAACAGTATGTCATTAACCATGTGACCTCTTTGTCTCTGACTTCTTCTATTAAATCAAGCTCCATAAGGCATCGACCATCATTATGTCCATCATACATCCACCTCTGATTAGACTCCACTCTAATTTCAACTGGGACTACTGCTTCACCACCATAAACTAGGTGAAAAGAGGCAATATCTATTGCCTCTGGAGGGGTTATACGATATGCCCATAGTACACTAGGGAACTCATCGACTCAGCTCCCTCCAACATGATCTAAATTGGTTTTGAGTCTTCTAATGATTTCTCTATTTGTCACCTCAGCCTGGTCGTTACTCTAGGGGTAAGCCACTGATGTGAATGTCTGGGTGATACCATAGGTTGAGTACCACTCTCGGATTCTTCTATCCTAGAATTTTCTCCCATTATCTGAGACTAATTTATTGTTGGTTGCTACTCGAAAAACCTAATGGTTCCACTGTACAAAAATTTTGTACAAAGGTCTGAACCTTTTCCTAGCTACCATGTGTTCTTTTAAATTAAACTCGGATCGCCTGCAGAACTTAACACATTTGATCCTAAGTTTAATTTATTTGTTCTTTTAGGTTTAGACTTGGATCTCCTGCGGAACTTAACACGTTCGATCCAAATCACCTAGGTTATTAATTTCATTAAATATTAGTTTCCAAAATTAGCTCCCAGTACTGACGTGGCGAGGCACATGGCCTTCTTGGATATGGGAACAACCACCACCGACTAGACAAAGCCTTTTAAGGAAAGTTAATATTTAATTTCCTTAAATAACTGTAAGTTAACCAAAAGGAACAATCGAATCACAAATTCGAAAAATAAAACAAAAGAAACACAAATTCGAAACAAATCCGAAAACTCTAGAATCATATGCCTCTTGTGTTTGGTATTTCCAAAAATAACTTATACAAAGAAAACTAGTATGATGCGGAAAACAATTACTAGTTATACCTTTCTTTGTAAGCAAATAACCTCTTGATCTTCTACCGTATTCCTCTTCTTATCCCGGACGTTGTGTGGGCAACGATCTATCGAGATGAGAATCCACTTAAGCCACCTTCTTCTCCAAGCAATATTCGGCCACCACAAAAGCTCCATGAAAGGATGAGGTTCGGCCACCACCAAGCTCCAAGGGATGCTAGAAACGAAGCCTCCTTTCTCTCCTTCTTCTCCTAGCTAGAATCGGCTACAATGGACTTCTCTTATGTTGATGCCGCCGGCCACAAAGGAGGAAGAAAAGAGAAGGAGAAGAGGCCCTAGGGCCGGCCACACTAAAGAAGAAAAAGAGAAGAAGAAAAATAATAGAGTCGTTAGCCATGAAGGCACCTCTACCCTCTCTTTTATATTCCTTGGTCTTGGCAAATAAGGAAATTTTAATAAAAATTTCCTTAATTCCTTTGCCATGAAAAGGAAAATTTAATTAATTAAAATTAAAAACCTTTTCTTAAATCATATGGCCGGTCACAACCTAATCTCCAAGCAAATAAAATTTTAAATACAAATTAAAACTTCCTTATTTGCTTCCGGAAATTCTCCAATAATTTTTCCCTTCATGGTGGTTTGTAAAAAGGAAATTTTATAAATTAAAATATCTCCTTTAAACATGTGGATGATTTACAAATAAGAAAAGTTTTTATTAAAATTAAAACTTCCTTTTAAAACATCTCTCCACAAAAAGAAATATTTTAATTAAAATTCTTTTCCTCTTAATTCCATGTGATCACGTTGGCAATTGGCAAGCTTCTCACGTTGACTTCATTGCCAAGCAAAAACGTGACTTAATTTGCCAAGCAAAAAATATGAGTTGCTGCTTCTCACGTTTTAAGCAAACGACATCTCACAGCAAGTAAATATGAACTTGCTGTTCACGTTGATCACAATAATATGGAGCATTTTTGGATAGTAATACCAATAACATGGACTATAAGATGAGCTTAGATAGATACACTACTTTATATATACAGAGGTTACGATAGGGATCGAGAGGAGAAATTGGTTTTGGTCTCCCGATGAAATTAAGCTTCCCGTGTTCGCCCCGAACACACAACTTAATTTCATCAATAATAATTCATTCCACTAAAGAACTATTATTGAACTACCGCACCAATCCCAAATTACATTTTGGGCTCCTTCTTATTATGAATGTGTTAGTCTCCCTGTGTTTAAGATGTCGAATGTCCACTAATTAAATGAGTTACTGACAACTCACTTAATTAATGTCTTAGTCCAAGAGTAGTACCACTCAACTTCATCGTCATGTCGGACCAAGTCCACCTGCAGGGTTTAACATGACAATCCTTATGAGCTCCTCTTGGGGACATTCTCAACCTAGATTACTAGGACACAGTTTTCTTCTATAATCAACAACACACACTATAAGTGATATCATTTCCCAACTTATCCGGCTTATTGATTTATCGAACTAAATCTCACCCATTGATAAATTAAAGAAATAAATATCAAATATATGTGCTTGTTATTATATTGGGATTAAGAGCACACACTTCCATAATAACTGAGGTCTTTGTTCCTTTATAAAGTCAGTATAAAAGAAACGACCTCTAATGGTCCTACTCAATACACTCTAAGTGTACTAGTGTAATTATATAGTTAAGATAAACTAATACCTAATTACACTACGACCTTCCAATGGTTTGTTCCTTTCCATCTTGGTCGTGAGCTACTATTTATAATTTATAAGGTACTGATAACATGATCCTCTGTGTGTGACACCACACACTATGTTATCTACAATATAAATTAATTGAACAACTACATTTATCATAAATGTAGACATTTGACCAATGTGATTCTTATTTCTAGATAAATGTTTATACCAAAAGCTAGGTTTTTAGTATACATCCTAACAATCTCCCACTTATACTAAAAGACTAAGCTGCCATATCTGCTGCCATACATCTGAATCCCAACCCTTCAACATGCCCATCAAAAGCTCTTGCCTTAAGGGTCTTAGTGAAAAGATCTATAGGTCATCATCTGATGCAATCTAGGCAGCAACAACATCTCCTCATTTGTACGATTTCTCGTATTGGGTGGTACTTGCGCTCTATTGTGTTTACTTGCCTTATAGACTCATGGTTATTTCGAGTTTGTTACTGCACCACTATTATTTCAATAAATTGTAATAATCTTTGGACAAACCAGAAATCATATCTAAGTCTATCTTGAGGTTATTGAGTCATTCAGCTTTTATGACTACCTCAGAGGCTTGCCATATACTCAGCTTCTATGGTGGAGTCCAGAAAAACACCTATGCTTATCACTCTTCCATAGTTATGACTTTTCCTCCTAAAGTAAACACAAAACCCCGAGGTTGACTTATTATTGTTCCTATCCGATTGGAAGTCAAAATCCATGCAACCCACAAAAACCAAATTAACTGCCTTGTGAGCTAGCATATAATCTCTAGTGCCTCTAAGGTACTTTAATATATGCTTTACTGCAGTCCACTGTCCTTGTTCAGGGTTACTTTGATATCTGCTAACTATGCCCTTGGCAAAATAGATTTCTGATCTCGTGCATAGCATACATTAGGCTTCCGACAATCGAAGCATAAAGAACTGCCTTTATTTCCTTTATCTCCTTTGATGTCTACAGAGACATATCTTTAGATAAAGTTACTTCATCCTAAAAAGGTAAGAAACCTTTCTTGGAGTTTTGCATGCTTAAAACGAGCAAGGATTTTTCCGATGTATGAAGCTTGGGATAAGTAAAATATTCTTTTCTTGCGATCCCTTATTACTTTGATCTCAAGAATATATACATTCTCCCAAGTCCTTTATATCGAATTATTTGGACAACCATACCCCTACTTCTGACAACATTTTGATATTGTTTCCAACTACCAAAAATGCTATCTACGTATAGTACAAGAAATACCACCACGTTTCCATCACACCTTTTGTATACACAAGACTTATCCGTTTACTCAATAAATCCATAGGTCTGGATTACTTTGATAAACCGGATATTCCAAGACCTTGAAGCTTTGCCTCAGTCCATAGACTGACTGAGCTTGCACACAAGATGCTCTTAGCCCTTTGCAATGAACCCTTCTGGTTGCTTTATATGGATGCTTTCATCAAGACTTCCATTAAGGAATGTTGTCTTGACATCCACTTGCCAAATAGATAAAAGAATCCGGATAGACTTAAGCATGGCTACCAATGAAAAAGTTTCCTTTTTCATCAAGTCTTGCTTTGAAAGTTACTACCTTCCTTTCTATCCCTCTTTTCCTATTATAGACCTTTTAACACCCAAAGGCTTTTACACCATTTGGTGGTTCTACAAGCTTCCAGATTTTATTAGAATACATATATTCTAATTCTGTTATTCATTACTCTTTGCCAATATGTTGTATCTTTATCTTGGAGTGTTTCGTCATATGTCCGGAGATCAGGTTCATGTCCTCCAGGGATCGAGTCCAAAAACTCTCCCAAAACATGAATCTTTTTAAGTTGCCTAACAACCCTCCCACTACGACAAGTCACTTTCTGTAATTGTGTATCATTTGTGATACGTGTTGCAGTTTCCTTGTGGTATCTCATCTTGTACAGTTGGTACTAGATTAGACATGCCTTTTATTATTTCCTTAAGAACAAATTTTCTTATGGGCACATGGTTTATTATATAGTCCTTTTCTAAAAATCGGTCATTGGTGCTAACAATGACCTTCTGATTTTTAAGACTATAAACCTACTTTCATTTCACTAGGATAACCCACAAACAAGTGAATTCCTGTCCAACTTATCATTGTCTCTCTTCTGCATATGTGCTGGACTACCCGAATCTGAATATGCTTCGAAATAGGCTTACGCCTATTCAGCATTTCTATATGAGTAGAGAGTTCTGACTTTAGAAGGTACTATATTCACTCCCGTTTCCAGAGTATATCCTTAAAATGATTTTGATAATATTCTTAATAACTTATCAATCTACTTATTTCCATAAGAGTCCTATACCTTTCTTTTCCTACACCATTCTGTTGGGGTGTACCAGGTGCAGTTAGTTGGGATTGAATCCCTACTTCTGTTAAATGACTCCTAAATTCTCCCAAGAGGTACTTGCCACTACGATCTTACCGTAGTGTCTTGATACTTTTACTTTGTCGTTTCTCCACATCAGCCTCGTACTCTTTGAACTAATCAAAGCACTTAGACTTGCGGCACATCAAGTAAATATATCCGTATCTCAAATAGTTGTTTATAAAATAGATGAAATATTTGAAACAACCTCTTGCCTGGATGCTCATAGGATCACACAAATCAGAATGAACCAATTCCAATATGTCTTTGACTCCATACCCCTTAGACTTAAAAGCTTCTTGGTTATTTTTCCTTCCAAGTAAGACTCGTAGGTTGGAAAGATTTCCACTACTAATGAACCCAAAAGTTCATCAGCTACCAATGAATCCTACTCAAGTTAATATAACCTAGCCTTAGATGCCAAAGATATAATTGGTTCATTTTCGAAGGTTACTTTCTCTTAAAGTTAGAAGATGTGTTACTAATTTCCATTTGTTGCATCGTGAGAGTTATTGGATTTATAAATTGCCAACCAACGTATCAGAACAGATAACTTCCCTCTTTTCCTTAATAACAACTTTGTTATAAAAAGAGGCAGAATATCAAGTTCTTTGAATAGTTTAGAAACTGAAAACTAGTTCTGTCTAAACTTAGTACGTAAAGATAATTACTCAAAATCCATGTTTTATTCTTATCAAAGGATAAACATCTCCCACTGCAAAAGCTGTCACTTTTACAGTAGTGCCCATGTGGACGGTGTTTTTATTTTCATTTAGTTGTCGGGTTTCCTGGAACCCTGCAATGAATTGCGGACATGATTAATGACATCTGTATCTACACTCCAGGTGTAACGCCCGAAAATTCTCAAACTTGCATTATAAATATTCTACGATTTTTCTGGAAGTTTTAGATATTTTTCCGGAATTTTCCGAGTAGCGGAAATGACAAAAATAATTAGAAGAATAAAAAGGCTTCGGCGGGAATCGAACCCGGGACCTCTCGGGTCCGCTAAACCTTTAGTTAGCCTTAGTAACCAGTGAACCCAGCATGGCCGTGCTGAGAGAAAGGAGAACCAAATATTATTATAATTGAGTGGGGCCAAAATACCCACTTAATATAAATAGGAAACTTAAAGAGGGTTTGGTTTATTTTATTTTGGTTCGGCACATCCTTCTCCACCGAAACCCTCTCACGCCACCTCTCCCTTTTCTTCCTCCTTCTTTCGGCGCCACACCAAGGAAGACCTAGGGTTCTTTCTCTAGGGCCCCAAGGACACTTTCCGGCGACGATTTCGACACGAGGGCGCACTCCTTCGCGAGAGGAACGCATAGACGCGAGAAGTTTCTCGAAAGGGGCACCTCCACCAGAATTTCTAGCGATTAGATTTGTAAGAAATCTAGCACACAATGTAAGAAACCCCTCACCTGCAGTATAATAGCTTTCGTTTGATTGCATACTTTTAGTTTTAGCTATATACAGGTTTTTCGGCACATAGGGTGTGTTTTAACCCTCCTCGAGGATTAGGGATCTAGTTGAGCACCTCTAGACGGGCCGGACACGTTGTTCTCCTTTAGTTGGAGATTCTAGACGTTGTCGGGTGCCTAGGGGTGATCTCCCTATTAGAGGAGAGAGTTTGAGCACACTAAGTGTTCGGTAAAATGTTAGTGTAGCTAAATGCCACCTCAGTTATGTTTAATAGCTCAGTTGAATGCATTAAAAGCATTTAAAACAACACATTAGTTTAGTTCAGTTTTATGGGACTACGGTCCAATGGGTGGGCTCCCACAGTCGCCTCTAGGTTCAGATAACCTAGCTCTAGGTTCAGATAACCTAGAAACAGCAAGTTAAAACAGTTAGCTATATTCAGTATTTTATTTTCAGTGACACTGTACTGGATCAGATATCCATGGGTTGGACTCCCACAGTCGTCCCTAGGTTTAGATAACCTAGTTAACCCTACTAAATTCGGGACTTGCAAACCCGGGTCTAGTTAGGGATGTGCGCACAGCAAGTACAGTTGCCGGGCCCAAACAGCATGACTATGTATTTTCACTTATTATGAATTAGTTTTCAAAGTTCAAACTAGTTATGTTAGTTGAGTTGGAATTCAGTATCAGTTAGCTACATTTTAGCTTATTATATGTTCAGTTCCGTCATTTTCATTGATTCATATGATTGGTTTCCATGCCATGTTCAGTATGCATGTTCAGTTATTTCAGTTTATGCTTGCAATCATAGTATGCCATGCCAGTACATGTTTTCAAATAACATTCTTTAAAAGCATGTTTGCATCGTTGCATGTTTTAGTGAGGTAGTTGGTTTCTTACTAAGCTTTAAGCTTACAAATTCTATTTTTCCTTATACTGCAGATAGAGGTAAGGGAAAAATGGACTAGCAGAGGAAGCTGGAGGCCAATGCAGAGATGGTGTGTGTGGCAGGAACTGGAATAAAAGATTCTTAGGGGACTTAGCAAGTTTAAACCGTAGAACTTTTTAGTGTTTTTACTTTCATGCACGTTTAGTTGTGTAATGCTATGAATCAGTGAACTATGTGTCATGTTAAGTTTAGAATACTAGTTTTATGTCATTAGAATGTTTCTCATGTAGGGTATAACTCATATGTGAAATTTTGGCACGAACCAGTGCAGAAATCAGAGTTTCAGTGCGAAATCAGAAACTCCGATCGATCCATGGATCGATCTGGGGTCCCCGATCGATCCATGGATCGATTGAGGTCCCCCGATCGAAGGCTTCGATCGATCATCCGATCGATCGGTCAGTCCCTGCGAACAGAAGGCCTCTGGATCGATCGCTCGATCCAAGCTATTCCCCGCGAACAGAAAGATTTTTGATCGATCATTGGATTGATTGACCTATGTTGGATCGATCACCGATCGATCCAAATAAAGTCCGTGCGGCGCGCGGATCGATCCTGGATCGATCGGTGAGCTGGATCGATCACCGATCGATCCGGTTATCACCCGATGGCGATGCGGATCGATCCATGGATCGATCCAACAGAGAGCAATCGACCCAGTCCAGTCTGGATCGATTGGGAAGTTCAATTTCGACCAAGAAACTTAGCAGATCAGCTTCTAGTTCATAGGGGATGTAGGATACACCTGGTATTCCTTAGAGTATATCCTTCAGTACATGTAGAACCAAGAATAGTTATCAGTTAGCAACTAAAATTTAAATTAGATCAGTTTTCCGCACAGTTAGCTCAGCATAACTGTAGCGATCGGCCTTACAACTTAGTAGTAAAAGGCGGGTCATTACAGAGTGGTATCAGAGCAGTGTTCCATACTTCCTACACACACATCAGCATTGTACCTACAGCTTCCAAGTAAGAATACCTCTACTCTCTTTATTGTTCTTGCTTTCTAGTTACAGTTCATGTTTATATGCCTACTGCTTGTTAGTATGTGATAGTTTTAAACATGATATCAGTAGTTATATAACTGTAATTACCTTAGTTATGTTATGTTCTCTATGTCTTTAGAAATGGCACGAGGACGCCCAGACTAGAAGGGCACTAGCCATCGAGCCCCAAGAAGAGGCGGTTCGGTGCCTCCTCCGGAGCATTAGTGGCTAGCTGAACAGCAACAAGAAATAGCCACCTTAAAGGCTAACCAGCAGAATACCCCCACAGTCACCCGGAACCGAATTTGACGACTCCGGTAGTCTTAGAGGTTCCACCACTCCAGCCTATAGCAGCCCCAGCAGCTGAGCCAAGAAAGGAAGCCTATCCGATCCAGTGGCGAGTCAAGCCGAGAACTTCTCAGACACTAGTGAACCATGGGATGCACAAGCCTGGTTCAAAACACTGGAGAGCACGATGGCCAGAACGCGAGAAGGTGAAGTGTGCCTCATACACTGACAGAGGCGCGCATGTGGTGGAAAGAATCGAACGGCGCCCAGGTGAACCGGATGTTATGCTTGAGAAGGAATTCTTCGAGGAGTTCTTTCACATCGGGTTACAAACCGCAACTACGACGAGTTCACCGAGTTTCGTCGGGCAACCTTTCGGTTGAGGAAGCCGTGAAGAAATTCAACAGTTGGCTCGTCTATGCCCGGAGCTAGTCGGCCAGCACAGAGAAGGAACGAATCCGGTTGATGCTCAAGATGCTGAGGCCAGAGATAGCAGTGAACGTGGCTGGTGGCATACATAGGCCACAAACCACAGAGGAGTTAGTGAGCAGTGCCTTGACCACAGAGCATTACCAGAATAGCATAAAGCAGCAGAAGCAAGTCTCCTCAGAGTCCAAAGGCCAAGGGAACTCTCACACTCAAAAACAGCAAGGCCACAGCTCTAACTGGAAAGGGAACTCCAACAGCAAGCGCAAATCAGGGAGTGACCCAAAAGGAGGACCATCTAGCAAGCGACCCAGCTATCCAAAGTGTGCTACTTGTGGGAAATTCCACCCAGGGGTTTGTCGCAAGGGCACACGAGGATGCTTTGAATGTGGACAAGAAGGGCACATGGCCAAGCAGTGCCCAAACAAGACCGGTCTTCCTCAGCCACAGCAGATTCAGTATGTAGGCCAGCCAGCTCAGTTGTATCAGATGTAGGCCGCTCTAGAAGGTCCACTTATCAGCCAGGGCAGATTAGAAGCCCCTCTAGCTACGGCGAATGCGAGGATCTACTCACTCACCAGAGAGGACGTAGCCAATGCCTCGACAGTTGTCACAGGTCAGATTAGCATTTTTCAGTATAGTGCTACTGTTCTATTTGATACTGGGGCAACCCATTCATATATAGCTAGGATGTTCTCCGAAAATGTAGAAATACCCTCAGAGGTACTCAGTGGACAGTTTTTGACGGCACTACCTTCAGGAGAGATCATGACATCCACGCACTGGCTCAGAGCAGTGTCGGTTATTATAGCAGACAGAGAGCTCTTTTGTGATCTGATAGTGCTGGAAATGACCGACTATGACGTTATCTTTGGAATGGACTTCCTGATCAGATACGGTACTACCATAGAGTGCCGTAAACAGAAAGTCATCTTCCAACCTGAAGCGGCAGTGCAATTTTAATACAGCGGGGAACCAAAGAGAAAGGCCAAGAAGTTTCTCTCAGCTATGAAAGCACAGAAGCTACTGGATTCAGGATGTACAGGATTCCTAGCGCACGTCGTCAACGCCAGCCAGGACAAGAACCAACAGCTAGCAGAGGTTCGAGTCGTATGTGACTACCCAGCAGTCTTCCCTGAAGAGTTACCAGGCTTAGCACCAGACAGGGAGATTGACTTTGAGATAGAGCTCATTCCCGGTACAAATCCTATCTCCAAAGTGCCTTATCGCATGGCTCCAGCAGAACTGAAGGAACTTCGTGAGCAACTCTGAGGCTTGACAAGAGTTTCATACTTGAGTCACTCACCATAGGGGCGCTGTATTGTTCGTGAAGAAGAAGGATGGAAGCATGCGATTGTGCATAGACAGATCACCGAACCAAGTCACGATCAAGAATAGGTATCCTCATCGATGATCTGATTGACCAGGTGAAGGGAGCAGCGGTGTTCTCTAAGATAGATCTTAGATCGGGCTATCATCGGGTAAAGGTTAAAGAAGGGATATACCCAAGACAACATTCGACCGGATACGGACACTCTGAGTTCGTAGTCATGCCCTTTGGCGTGACCAATGCTCCAGCTACATTCATGGATCTCATGAACAGAGTATTCAGGGAGTATTTGGATAAGTTTGTTATTATGTTTATCGATGACATCCTTATCTACTCAGGAACTCAGGAAGAACACTCAGAGCACCTGAAACTAGTGTTGCAGACCCTTCAGCAAAACCAGCTATACGCCAAGTTCACGAAATGTGAATTTTGGCTAGATCAGGTGTCCTTCCTGGGTCATATCATCTCTAAGGATGGTATCATGGTAGACCCCAGTAAGATAGAAGCTGTGAGCAATTGGAAGAGACCCAAGAACGCTAGCGAGATCAGAAGCTTTCTGGGATTAGCAGGCTATTACAGAAAATTCGTAGAGGACTTCTCCAGGATAGCCTCCCCACTGACAGCTCTTACTAGAAAGAACAGAAAGTATCAGTGGACCGAGGACTGTGAGAACAGTTTCAGCGAGCTGAAAAGGAGATTGACCAGTGCTCCCATTTTGGCTCTACCAGACAACACCAGCAGCTTTGACATCTATAGTGATGCCTCTAAGTTGGGATTAGGAGCAGTACTGATGCAAAACGACAAGGCGATCGCCTATGCCTCCAGACAACTCAAGGATTATGAGAAGAATTATCCTACTCATGACCTTGAGCTTGCAGCAGTAGTGTTCGCTCTCAAAATTTGGAGACATTACTTATATGGAGCTCAGTGCAGAGTGTTTACAGATCATCAGAGTCTGAAGTACTTCTTCACTCAGAAAGGTCTGAACATGCGACAGCGCAGATGGCTTGAGTTGGTCAAAGACTACGATATAGACATCCTCTATCATCCAGGGAAAGCCAATAAGGTAGCCGACGCACTTAGCAGAAAATTCAGTGTTACCTTATTATCTCTTACAGCCATGTCACCACCCCTACAGAAGGAGATCATAGATTTCGGTCTCGAGCTCATCGTTGGACAGCTCTCTACTATGACCTTAGAGTCTACCTTACTTGGTGATATTCAGTCAGCTCAGGAGCAGGACCCTGAAATCCAGAAAATCAAGCAAGGGCTAGCAGAACTAGAAAGTAGAGAATTCAGAGTGTCCGATAAAGGGGTGTTGTATTTTGGTGACAGATTCTGTGTTCCAGATCAGGAGGAACTACGGAGACAGATTTTAGATGAGGCTCACAGGACTCCCTATGCGATGCATCCAGGTTCCACCAAAATGTATTAAGACCTGAAGAAACATTTTTGGTGGCCCGGGATGAAGCGAGACATCGCCAGATATGTTAGCATCTGCCTCACGCCGAGGGTCAAGGCGAACATCGGCGACCGGAGGAGTTCTGCACCTATACTGATTCCGAGAATGGAAGTGGGAGGATATCTCTATGGATTTCATAGTGGACCTGCCCGGAACCACGAATGGTTTTGACGCCATCCGGTAATAGTCGACGGGTTGACTAAATCAGCCCACTTTTATCTATCAAGATATCCTACTCCATGGAGAAACTAGCTCGGTTGTATCTCCAGGAGATCGTCGGACTTCATGGAGTCCCACGTACCATTATTTCGAGAGGCAATGATTTACATCACATCGGGAGTGTGCATCGACATTGGGCACAGTTAAAGTTTAGCACTGATTCCATCCGACGGATGGTCGAGAGCGAGTAAACCAGGTACTCGAAGATATGCTCCGAGCGTGTGCCCTAGACTTCAAGGGAAGTTGGTGCAAATATCTGAGCTTAGCAAAATTTACATACAACAACAGCTATCATGCCACTATCGGCATGGCACCTTATGAGGCTCTCTATGGGCGGAGGTGTAGATCTCCAATCTGCTGGTATGAGAGTGGTGAACAGAAAGAACTAGAGCTTCAGACAGCAGCTATACAACGGATCCGCCAGAGGATAGAGGCAGCACAGAGCTGATACACAGTGCAGACCCTTAGAGTTTTCGGTTGGGGATTCGGTGTTCCTCGAGTAGCTCCATGAAGGAGTAATGCGTTTTGGAAAGAAGGGCAAGCTAAGTCCCGGATATGTGGGACCATACCTTATCGGCAGAAGAGTGGGCAAGGTAGCATATGAGCTAGAGCTACGAAATGTCACCGTCCACAACGTATTTCATGTCTCTATCTTGAAGAAGCATACCCAGATGCCACTCGGGTGATTGAGCCCCAGTCAGTGCAGATCCGCGAAGACCTCAGCTATGATAGTCGGCCTATTCGGATAATAGACCAGCGGTTAAGAAATTACGGAACAAGGAAGTACCATTAGTGAAAGTCATTTGGACATCACGCAGTAGAAGAGGCAACTTGGGAGGCGGAAGCTAGGAAGTACCGAGATTGTTCTAAGTTCGAGGACTAACTTTTATAAGGTATTGTAACGCCCGAAAATTCTCAAACTTGCATTATAAATATTCTACGATTTTTCTGGAAGTTTTAGATATTTTTCCGAAATTTTTCGAGTAGCGGAAATAGCAAAAATAATTAGAAGAATAAAAAGGCTTCAGCGGGAATCGAACCCGGGACCTCTCGGGTCCGCTAAACCTTTAGTTAGCCTTAGTAACTGGTGAACCCAGCAGGGCCGTGCTGAGAGAAAGGAGAACCAAATATTATTATAATTGAGTGGGGCCAAAATACCCACTTAATATAAATAGGAAACTTAAAGAGGGTTTGGTTTATTTTATTTTGGTTCGGCACATCCTTCTCCACCGAAACCCTCTCACGCCACCTCTCCCTTTTCTTCCTCCTTCTTTCGGTGCCACACCAAGGAAGACCTAGGGTTCTTTCTCTAGGGCCCCAAGGACACTTTCCGGTGACGATTTCGACACGAGGGCGCACTCCTTCGCGAGAGGAACGCATAGACGCGAGAAGTTTCTCGAAAGGGGCACCTCCACCGGAATTTTTAGCGATTAGATTTGTAAGAAATCTAGCACACAATGTAAGAAACCCCTCACCTGCAGTATAATAGCTTTCGTTTGATTGCATACTTTTAGTTTTAGCTATATGCAGGTTTTTCGGCACATAGGGTGTGTTTTAACCCTCCTCGAGGATTAGGGATCTAGTTGAGCACCTCTAGATGGGTCGGACACGTTGTTCTCCTTTAGTTGGAGATTTTAGACATTGTCGGGTGCCTAGGGGTGATCTCCCTATTAGAGGAGAGAGTTTGAGCACACTAAGTGTTCGGTAAAATGTTAGTGTAGCTAAATGCCACCTCAGTTATGTTTAATAGCTCAGTTGAATGCATTAGAAGCATTTAAAACAGCACATTAGTTTAGTTCAGTTTTATGGGACTTCGGTCCAATGGGTGGGCTCCCACAGTCGCCTCTAGGTTCAGATAACCTAGCTCTAGGTTCAGATAACCTAGAAACAACAAGTTAAAACAGTTACCTATATTCAGTATTTTATTTTCAGTGGCACTGTACTGGATCAGATATCCATGGGTTGGACTCCCACAGTCGTCCCTAGGTTTAGATAACCTAGTTAACCCTACTAAATTCGGGACTTGCAAACCCGGGTCTAGTTAGGGATGTGCGCACAGCAAGTACAGTTGCCGGGCCCAAACAGCATGACTATGTATTTTCACTTATTATGAATTAGTTTTCAAAGCTCAAACTAGTTATGTTAGTTGAGTTGGAATTCAGTATCAGTTAGCTACAGTTTAGCTTATTATATGTTCAGTTCCGTCATTTTCATTGATTCATATGATTGGTTTCCATGCCATGTTCAGTATGCATGTTCAGTTATTTCAGTTTATGCTTGCAATCATAGTATGCCATGCCAGTACATGTTTTCAAATAGCATTCTTTAAAAGCATGTTTGCATCGTTGCATGTTTTAGTGAGGTAGTTGGTTTCTTACTAAGGTTTAAGCTTACAGATTCTATTTTTCCTTATACTGCAGATAGAGGTAAGGGAAAAATGGCAGAGGAAGCTGGAGGCCAATGCAGAGATGGTGTGTGTGGCAGGAACTGGAATAAAAGATTCTTAGGGGACTTAGCAAGTTTAAACCGTAGAACTTTTTAGTGTTTTTACTTTCATGCACGTTTAGTTGTGTAATGCTATGAATCAGTGAACTATGTGTCATGTTAAGTTTAGAATACTAGTTTTATGTCATTAGAATGTTTCTCATGTAGGGTATAACTCATATGTGAGATTTTGGCACGAACAAGTGCAGAAATCAGAGTTTCAGTGCGAAATCAGAAACTCCGATCGATCCATGGATCGATCTGGGGTCCCCGATCGATCCATGGATCGATTGAGGGCTGATTCCGCGAACAGAAGGCTTCTGGATCGATCATCCGATCGATCCAGTCACATTCTGTCGCGAACAGAAGGCCTCTGGATCGATCAGTCGTTCGATCCAAGCTATTCCCCGCGAACAGAAAGATTTTTGATCGATCATTGGATCGATTGACCTATGTTGGATCGATCAGCCGATCGATCCAAATAAAGTCCCGTGCACAGAAGCACGCTGGATCGATCAGCCGATCGATCCAGATTATCACCCGAGCACAGTAGCAGTCTGGATCGATCCATGGATCGATCCAACAGAGAGCAATCAACCCAGTTCAGTCTGGATCGATTGGGAAGTTCAATTTCGACCAAGAAACTTAGCAGATCAGCTTCTAGTTCATAGGGGATGTAGGATACACCTGGTATTCCTTAGAGTACATCCTTCAGTACATGTAGAACCAAGAATAGTTATCAGTTAGCAACTAAAATTTAAATTAGATCTATTTTCCGCACAGTTAGCTCAGCATAACTGTAGCGATCGGCCTTACAGCTTAGTAGTAGAAGGCGGGTCGTTACACCAGGTTCTGGTAGATAACACCACTAAACATGTTTCAACTAATGAATTAAATACACCTATATTGTTCTTAGTTCTAAGAAGACAGTCAACCTTAATGTCCAAGTCCTATTTCCAATCATTACAATTGGGACTACTAAGTCTTTTCTATAGTATAACTACTAGGGAATTGACAAGCATTTTAAATCCTAAGAATCACAAAAATATTTGGTCAAGATCAACTCCTTAAAAATCCCCATGAATTTTGTATGCCACGATAGTGTGGACGTATACAAAATCGAAGAGGAGATTTTATTCATTAATTTTATTATCTCGTCAACTTTACTTTATGACGAAATAAAATTAATAGTTGATCTATCTTTGATCAAATATTTGGTCAAAAACTTTTGAATAAAAAAATATTGATTCCTCAAACAATATTATTTAAATTCTCCAACACCTCAAACACCGTGAATTTTGCATGCCACGTTAGTGTGGACGTATACAAATTCAACATTTGTAAAAGGAGGGTTTTAACCCATTAATTTTATTATCTTGTCAACCTAACTTTTTGACAAATAAAATTAATAGTTGGTATCATTTGGTCACACAAATAATAGCAGTGACTCCGATGGAGAGGATACTATTTGATGTGTCTAAGTGTATACCATTACTGTAACACCCCAAATTTCCTCAATTAGAGTCCTAAAAGTAATTTAAAAATATTTAAAAAATGCTATAAAATATTCTAGGGGTATTTAGAAATTTTTAGAGTATTTTTATGTAATTTTTGGAGGTCGTTTGGTATTTTTACTAAACGAAGGAAGTTTCGACAAAAATATGTCCAAGCCGAGAATTGAACCCACGACCTTTGACTCGGTCAAAACCCGGCTGACCAGGTGTGTAAACGGATTTATCTGTTTAGAAAAGGTAGTGAATTTATTTAAGATAGTTAACCGAATATTGGATTATAAAAGGGATAAGTTGATGTTGGATTTGTTTGTTTAGAAAAGTTAGAAAAATTTATTTAAAAAGTTAACAGAATATTGGATTATAAAAGGGATAAGTTGATGTTGGATTTATCTGTTTAGAAAAGGTAGCAAATTTATTTAAGATAGTTAACAGAATATTGGATTATAAAAGGGATAAGTTGATGTTGGATTTGTCTGTTTAGAAAAGGTAGTGAATTTATTTAAGATAGTTAACAGAAATATTAAGTTATAAAAAGGGAGAACTTAGGGATTATTTTCCAAAACCTAAACCTCTCCTCTCCTTTTCTCTCCCGACGGCACAACGTCTCCTGTTTGGGCGAAGGAAAAACAAGGGGGGATCTAGGGTTCCTCTCCGGCGGCCGACCAAGGGAGATTTCCGCGAGATCTTCACATGGTTGTGATCCTCTCGTCAAGGGGAAACCGTGAGCACGAAGGAGGGGTCGAAGCTTGTAATTCCCGCAAACCCTAGAAGTTTTCTTTCCAGTTATAAGCCCAAGAACGCAAAGGTAAGTGCTTCTCACCTGCAGTAGGAGTAGTTTCGGACCTTTGTTCTTCTTGAATTCGAAGCATGAGAAGCGCTTATAGTGCAGATTTTTAATTAAGCCTATAGTGCAGATTTTTAATTAAACTTATAGTACAGATTTTAATTAAACCTATAATGCAGATTTTTAATTAAGCCTATAGTGCAGATTTTTAATTAAGCATATAGTGCAGATTTTAATTAAGCTTATAGTGCAGATTTTTATGTAAGCTTATAGTGCAGATTTTAATTAAGCTTATAGTGCATATTTCTTAGAGCTTAAAATGCAGAGTTCTTTAGAGCAGATTTCTTTAGAGCTTGTAGTGCAGATTTCTTAAAGAGCTTATGGTGCAGATTTCTTTAAAGTTTATAGTGCAGATTTTTGGTGGAACTTGTAGTGCAAATTTTTGGTGGAATTTATAGTGCAGATTTTTGGTGGAACTTATAGTACAGATTTTTGGTGGAACTTATAGTGCAGTTTTTAAAGAAAAAGATTATAGTGCAGTTTGGTTAAGTTTTATAGTGCAGAATTTATGTTTGCATAGTATGCAGAAATAGTGTAGCATAGAATGCAAAATCTTGATTAGTATACTATGCAGAATTTTGATTAGCATAGTATGCAGATTTTTGTTTATGCATTTCAAAGTTAGAATTTGTTTAAACATTTCAGTTTTTAAAGAAGAATTCTTTTATTAGAGGTATTATCAAGTATAAGAAAGATAAAGAAAAGAAAGAAAAAGACCAAGGTCTTAAGTAGATCCCAAAGTCAAGACTTTAGGGATTTTGGCACATAAGGTGCTCTTTAAAATGCCAAGGCATTTAAAGAAGAAGTAATTAAGATAAATCATCTTATAAATCAGTATTTTATTTTTATCAGTGGCACTGTTCTGGACTCTCAGTTGTCCTTGGGTTGGGCTCCCATAGTCGTCCCTAGGTTTAGATAACCTAGTAAACCCTACTAGATTCGGGACCAGCTATCTCGGGTCTAGTTAGGGATGCGCGCATAGCAAGTACAGTTGCCGGACCCAAGAAAAAAGTTGATTATTATTTTGAAGTATTATAAGTATAAGCTTTTGAACAAGTAAAATAAGTTTCACATAAGTATAAAAGTATTAAAGTATAAGTTTTAAATAAGTGGGATAAAAGAATAAGTTTAGAACAAATGAAATAAGTTTCATTTTGTTTTAAATCAGCAAGTTTAGTTTTCTTTTATGCTAGCATGTTATTTAGATTAGCTTACTGATCTTTGCTAATTAGAAGAGCATGAGTAGCTTTACATGTTTAGCATTTCAGCCTATTTGATTCCTTTACTATTGGATGAACATGAGTAGTCTTCAGTAAGCATTCAGTTAGTTCATGTTATAGATATATGTACATGCATATCGAGTTTTTGTGAGTTAGATAGCGCTTACTAAGCAATTTTGCTTATAGTTGCATTTCCTCTTACTGCAGATAAAGGAAAGGAAAAGTTATAGCAAAGGAAGGCGACAAGGAGGTGCGGATGGATGTGTGGTGCCTGGACTATAGAAGCCTTGGGATTTAGCATAAGAATTTATTAACAAAGAGTTGAGTAGAATGTATTAGATGAGTCATTAGTCTTCCGCTGCTAGTTAATTGTATGTTTTGAGTTCTCCGAGAGTTTTAGGAATTACTATCAACATGTGAACAAGGATAGTTAAGTAAAGTCAGTAGTCCAGTAGTGCCCCGTCCTCACAGACCAGTAGTGAGGAGGGTGGGGTGTTACAATTACTTGACACTAAGTCCATTAATAAGATTATGCCCCTTCCGTTGGGGAAGATCACACGCTCTTAATTAACTTCCTATAGTCATCCAAAAATGGAAGTCTATTCTAGTGATCCACAAACAAGCTCATCCGTTATGGAGGAAGGCACTCAGAGCCAACGCGCAAGCTTGTTTGCATTACTTACAAACCAGTAATGGAGACCATGGGATTTACTTAAAAATCCCTCTCCCACTTAGTTATTTATAAATGAGGAATTTTAACTATGCTAGCCTACTAAATATGTAAACTAACATGCACACACAGCACAATATAAAAGCAATAAATAGAAAATCTAATTTTCAACTATTATGGCTTTTATCTCTAGTTTTCCTCCGTGTGTTGTCATCCCAAGCTGCTGTCATATTTGGCCACTGCCATCGGGTCTAGCTGTCGCATCCATCTTGCTCCTAGTTCCGCTGCGCCTCTGGTCCTTAGAAGGTTCCACGCTTTGCAAGATTCGATCCGCGACATAAATAGAATTTTACATTTTGATCCTATATTCCTCGAAGGAATGTACATGTAAACTAGATCGAACATAAAATAAAATTTACATCCATCGATCCTATATTCCATAAAAGGAATGTACATGTAACTAGATCAAAAAAATAAAATCCTAATAAAACTAAATACAGCTCCTGCTGTATTTTATAATACAATCATGCACACACAATAAAATGCCCTTGACATGTCCAATGGTCCAATCACACACATAATAACTATAAGCTATAATAGTTGGATCCTGCATCCACAAAGTTAGCACATCCTACTATTAACCTGCCTAAATTATGTATGACATGTGCATAATTAAACTAATACCAAATACACAGAGGCAAAACCCTAGCTCTGATACCAATTGTTGGTTGCTACTCGGAAAACCTAATGGTTCCACTGTACAAAAATTTTGTACAAAGGCCTGAACCTTTTCCTACCTACCATGTGTTCTTTTAAATTAAACTCGGATCGCCTGCGGAACTTAACACATTTGATCCTAAGTTTAATTTATTTGTTCTTTTAGGTTTAGACTCGGATCTCCTGCGGAACTTAACACGTTCGATCCAAATCACCTAGGTTATTAATTTCATTAAATATTAGTTTCCAAAATTAGCTCCCAGTACTGACGTGGCGAGGCACATGGCCTTCTTGGATATGGGAACAACCACCACCGACTAGACAAAGCCTTTTAAGGAAAGTTAATATTTAATTTCCTTAAATAACTTTAGGTTAACCAAAAGGAACAATCGAATCACAAATTTGAAAAATAAAACAAAAGAAACACAAATTCGAAACAAATCCGAAAACTCTAGAATCATATGCCTCTTGTGTTTGGTATTTCCAAAAATAACTTATACAAAGAAAACTAGTATGATGCGGAAAACAATTACTAGTTATACCTTTCTTTGTAAGCAAATAACCTCTTGATCTTCTACCGTATTCCTCTTCTTATCCCGGACATTGTGTGGGCAACGATCTATCGAGATGAGAATCCACCTAAGCCACCTTCTTCTCTAAGCAATATTCGGCCACCACAAAAGCTCCATGAAAGGGTGAGGTTCGGCCACCACCAAGCTCCAAGGGATGCTAGAAACGAAGCCTCCTTTCTCTCCTTCTTCTCCTAGCTAGAATCGGCCACAATGGACTTCTCTTATGTTGATGTCGCCGGCCACAATGGAGGAAGAAAAGAGAAGGAGAAGAGGCCCTAGGGCCGGCCACACTAAAGAAGAAAAAGAGAAGAAGAAAAATAATAGAGTCGTTAGCCATGAAGGCACCTCTACCCTCTCTTTTATATTCCTTGGTCTTGGCAAATAAGGAAATTTTAATAAAAATTTCCTTAATTCCTTTGCCATGAAAAGGAAAATTTAATTAATTAAAATTAAAAACCTTTTCTTAAATCATATGGCCGGTCACTACCTAATCTCCAAGCAAATAAAATTTTAAATACAAATTAAAACTTCTTTATTTGCTTCCGGAAATTCTCCAATAATTTTTTCCCTTCATGATGGTTTGTAAAAAGGAAATTTTATAAATTAAAATATCTCCTTTAAACATGTGGATGATTTACAAATAAGAAAAGTTTTTATTAAAATTAAAACTTCCTTTTAAAACATCTCTCCACAAAAAGAAATATTTTAATTAAAATTCTTTTCCTCTTAATTCCATGTGATCACGTTGGCAATTGGCAAGCTTCTCACGTTGACTTCATTGCCAAGCAAAAACGTGACTTAATTTGCCAAGCAAAAAATATGAGTTGCTGCTTCTCACGTTTTAAGCAAACGACATCTCACAGCAAGTAAATATGAACTTGCTGTTCACGTTGATCACAATAATATGGAGCATTTTTGGATAGTAATACCAATAACATGGACTATAAGATGAGCTTAGATGGATACACTACTTTATATATACAGAGGTTACGATAGGGACCGAGGGGAGAAATTGGTTTTGGTCTCCCGATGAAATTAAGCTTCCCGTGTTCGCCCCGAACACACAATTTAATTTCATCAATAATAATTCATTCCACTAAAGAACTATTATTGAACTACCGCACCAATCCCAAATTACATTTTGGGCTCCTTCTTATTATGAGTGTGTTAGTCTCCCTGTGTTTAAGATGTCGAATGTCCACTAATTAAATGAGTTACTGACAACTCACTTAATTAATGTCTTAGTCCAAGAGTAGTACCACTCAACCTCATCGTCATGTCGGACTAAGTCCACCTGCAGGATTTAACATGACAATCCTTATCAGCTCCTCTTGGGGACATTCTCAACCTAGATTACTAGGACACAGTTTTCTTCTATAATCAACAACACACACTATAAGTGATATCATTTTCCAACTTATCGGGCTTATTGATTTATCGAACTAAATCTCACCCATTGATAAATTAAAGAAATAAATATCAAATATATGTGCTTGTTATTATATTGGGATTAAGAGCACACACTTCCATAATAACTGAGGTCTTTGTTCCTTTATAAAGTCAGTATAAAAGAAACGACCTCTAATGGTCCTACTCAATACACTCTAAATGTACTAGTGTAATTATATAGTTAAGATAAACTAATACCTAATTACACTACGACCTTCCAATGGTTTGTTCCTTTCCATCTTGGTCGTGAGCTACTATTTATAATTTATAAGGTACTGATAACATGATCCTCTGTGTGTGACACCACACACCATGTTATCTACAATATAAATTAATTGAACAACTACATTTATCATAAATGTAGACATTTGACCAATGTGATTCTTATTTCTAGATAAATGTTTATACCAAAAGCTAGACTTTTAGTATACATCCTAACATTTATGTGGAATTCTGAACCTAGAAATGATATGTTATCATAATAATTTATTAATCATTTGTTCAATTATCTTGGTCAGTGGTTCAACCTCCACCCATTTCAAAAAATAATCCATTGCCACTATCAAGAATCTTCTCTGGGTGGATGCCAAGGGAAAAGGTCAGACTATATTCATACCCCACTGATCAAAGGGGCAGGAGACAATCAAAGTTTTTAGCAACTCTATGAGGTGATGTGGAATATTATGAATATTCTAGTGCTTCTGACAGAATAAGCAAATTCTTATTAACTGCGTTGCATTAGCTTGCAAAGTAGGCCAAAAATACCTGGCCAGTAAAATTTTCTGAGCAAGGGATCAGCCACCTACATGACTTCTATATGAGCCCTGATATACTTCCTACAAAATGTATTGAATATCGTCCAACCTAATACACTTGAGCAATATACATGAGAAAGCACGTTTGTAATGATGATCATCAATCATACTAAACCGACCAGCTTTTTTCTTAATCATGTGTGCATGTTTCTCCATCTGTTGAGAAGCCCCTACATGTCTAGAGGCTTGTAAATTGGCTATCAGTGCTTTATATTCTGCTTTATTGTCAATAGCCCGGTAATTTAGTCGAATGGATAGCTGTATTCTATCTTTGCAGGGTGAAATCATAAGTGTACCTATGTCATTGCCTTGCCGAGTGGAGAACCCATCCACATATATTGTTCAAGTCCCCTCAGGCTCTGAGTTTTGCACCTCTATTAATAAATCAGCTAAGCCTTGAGCCTTGATGGCCACTCAGGGTTAATATTGTATATCATATTCACTGAGCTCGATGATCCACTTGATCAACCTTCTGGAAGCTTCTAGGTTGACAAGTACCCTGCCTAAAATTCTATTAGTGAGTACTATAATTGGATGAGAAAGGAAATAAGGATGTAACCTCCAAGTAGCTAAGGCCAATCCATACGCTAACTTCTTTAGTGCAGTATAACGACACTCGGCTTCTTTCATTAAATGACTTAAAAAGTACACAGATTGCTATTTCTTTCCCTCTTAGCTCACTAATACTGACCCGATTGTATGGTCATTAGCTAACAAATACACCCACAGAGTTTCACCTGCTATTAATTTGGCAAGTATAGGCAGGGCAGACATGTAATTTTTTAGCTCCTCAAAGGCTCTATCACAATCGGTATCTCATTGAAATTTGGTCACCCGATGGAGTATCTTGAAAAATAAAAATCAGGCTTCGATTGGACGAGAGATAAAACGAGAAAGGGCAGTGATCCGGTCGGTCAACCTTTGCACCTCCTTCAGATTGTGTGGAGGATTCATGTCTTGAAGCTCTTGCACCTTGCTAGGATTGGACTCTATTCCCCTCTCAGTCACAATGTATCCCAAGAATTTCCTGCTCTTGGCCCCGAATAAGCATTTACTGGAATTAAGCTTTAGTCTGTACTACCTTAAATTATGGCAGGTTTCCTCCACATCAACACACAGATCGATTGCCCAGAGAAACTTGATAAGGATGCCATCCACGTACACTTCATATTCTGCCTGATCTACTTTCGGAATACTTTGTTTATGAGCCATTGGTAGATAGCCCCTACATTCTTCAGACCAAACGACATAATGTTATAGCAATAAGTACCCTCAGTAGTTATGAAACTAACCTTCTCTTAGTTGTCCATGGCGAGTGAAACTTAATGATATCCTTGATACACATCTAGTATATAGATAAACTCACATCCAAAGGTGGATTCCACTACTTGGTCGATGCGAGGTAGTGGATAATAATCTTTCGAGCACGCTTTGTTAAGATCTCTAAAGTCGATACAAACCCTCCACTTATTTCCTGATTTAGACATCAAGACGACATTGGCCAACCAACTTGGGAATTAGACTTTGTGCATTTAGCCTGCCTCCAATAATTTATCCACCTCCTCTTTGATGATCTTATTCTTATTGACTCTAAAATCCCGTTTTCTTTGCTTAATTGGTCGAACTCTGGGTAGACATGAAGTACATGCTCCATGATCATTGGTGACACCCCAGTTACTGTTGGTTGCTACTCGGAAAATCTATTGGTTCCACTGTACAAAAATTTTGTACAAAGGTCTGAACCTTTTCCTAGCTACCATGTGTTCTTTTAAATTAAACTTGGATCGCCTGCGGAACTTAACACGTTTGATCCAAAGTTTAATCTATTTGTTCTTTTAGGTTTTGACTTGGATCTCCTGCGGAACTTAACACGTTCGATCCAAATCACCTAGGTTATTAATTCCATTAAATATTAATTTCCAAAATTGATTTCCAGTACTGACGTGGCGAGGCACATGGCCTTCTTGGATATGGGAGCAATCACCACCGACTAGACAAAACCTTTTAAGGAAAACTAATATTTAATTTCCTAAAATAACTTTAGGTCAACCAAAAAGAATAATCAAATCACAAGGAAAAGAAAAACAAAAGAATACTATATCGAAAACAATTTCGAAACACTAAAATCGTATGCCTCTTGTATTTGGTATTATTTCCAAAAATAACTAGTATGATGCAGAAAGAAAAAATACTAGTTATACCTTCTAGAAAGACCTCTTGATCTTCTACCGTATTCCTCTTCTAACCTCGGACGTTGTGTGGACAACGATCTTCCAAGATGAGGACCACCAAAGCACCTTCTTCTCCTCCTTGATAGGTTCGGCCAAATCAAAAGCTTCACCAAGGATGAAGAAAAATACCAACCAAACTCCAAGGGATGAAAGCTTTCTCTCCTTCTTCTTCTTCTTCTCCAAGTAGTATCCGGCCACCACAAGAGCTCCAAGCAACAGAGGGTTTCGGCCACCACAAAGAGGAAGAGATGGAGAGAGGATGGTCGGCCACAACACCAAGGAAAAGAGAGAGAGAATAATAGAGGTTGTGTCTCATGAAGGCACCCCAACCCTCTCTTTTATATTCCTTAGCTTTGGTAAATAAGGAAATTTAATTACAATAAAATTTCCTTAACTTTCTTTGAGATGAATTAATTAAGAAAAATTAAACAAAATTTCTTAAAACTCCATGTCTTGGTCGGCCACATCAACAAGGGCAAACAAAGCAATTTCAATCAACAATTAAAATTCCTTATTTGTCTTCGAAAATTTTAAAAAATAAAATTTCTCTTTAAAATCCCTTCATGGTTGATAAAAAGAAATTTCTATAATTTTAATTTTCTAACATGTGAATAATTTACAAAGAGAAAAAATAAAATATCTTTCCTATCTACAAATAAGGAAAGAGATCTAATCTATTTTCTTAATCTTTTGTAGAAGAGATATTTTAATTTTAATTCTCTCCAATAAATTATATCTTCCACATAAGAAAATTTTAAAATTAAAATTCTTTTAAATTTAATGGGGGCCGACCACCTAAGCTTGGGTTCAAGCTAGGGCCGGCCACCCATGAACCAAGGCTTGGCCGACCCTAGCTTGAACCACAAGCTAGCTTGGCCGGCCCCCTTATCATGGGTATGAAGGTGGGTATAGGTGGGTATAGTACTCTATAAATAAGAGGCTACGATAGGGACCGAGAGGAGGAATTGGTTTTGGTCTCCCGATAAAATTAAGCATCCCGTGTTCGCCCTGAACACACAATTTAATTTTATCAATAATAATTCATTCCACTAGAGAACTATTATTGAACTACCGCACCAATCCCAAATTATATTTTTGGGCTCCTTCTTATCATGAGTGTGTTAGTCTCCCTGTGTTTAAGATGTCAAATGTCCACTAATTAAGTGAGTTACTGACAACTCATTTAATTAATATCTTCATCCAAGAATAGTACCACTCAACCTTATCGTCATGTCGGACTAAGTCCACCTGCAGGGTTTAACATGACAATCTTTATGAGCTCATCTTGGGGACATTATCAACCTAGATTACTAGGACACAGTTTCCTTCTATAATCAACAACACACACTATAAGTGATATCATTTCCCAACTTATCGGGCTTATTGATTCATCGAACTAAATCTCACCCATTGATAAATTAAAGAAATAAATATCAAATATATGTGCTTGTTATTATATTAGGATTAAGAGCACACACTTCCATAATAACTGAGGTATTTGTTTCTTTATAAAGTCAGTATAAAAGAAACGACCTCTAATGGTCCTACTCAATACACTCTAAGTGTACTAGTGTAATTATATAGTCAAGATAAACTAATTCCTAATTACACTACGACCTTCCAATGATTTGTTCCTTTCCATTTTGGTCGTGAGCTACTGTTTATAATTTATAAGGTATTGATAACATCATCTTCTGTATGTGACACCACATACTATGTTATCTACAATATAAATTAATTGAACAACTACAACTAAATGTAGACAATTTGACCAAATGTGATTCTTTTTTCAAAATAAATGTTTACAAAAGCTTAGGCTTTCAGTATACACTCTAACAGTTACTTCCTTGGGCGTCTAGGCAAAAACATTGTTGTTACATGTAAGACACACAACAAGCTCTTTTTTGAGTTCTTGATGTTGGTCGGTCACCACTTGCGTAACAACTTTCGATTAGTCTGGGCAAATTTGGACGTCCTCTTTGTCTTCGTAGACCAGGGTGGGTGGTACCTCCCAGATGATGTTGACCTCCATCCACTGCATCTTTCATGTGGAGTTGGTCTCTATTTCTATTATATCAACATAGCACTTGCGTACTATTAGTTGGTCTCCTTTGACTTCCCTAACTTGATCATCCATAGAAAACTTTATCTTCTGGCAGAAGATAGAGGCTATTGCCCAGAACTCATTTAGGGTCGGTCAATCCAAAATGACATTATAGGTCGATGGCGCATCTACTATTATGAAGGTCGATCGGCGTGTCCTCACTAGGGGCTCCTCCCCTAAGGATATTGCTAACTTATTTGACTGAGCGGATGGACCTCATTGCCCATGAATCCATACAAGGGAGTCGTCATGGGTTGAAGCACGCTCGGGTCTCTCTACAACTGCTCGAATGCTTGCTTAAAGATGATGTTGACTGAGCTTCCTGTGTCAACAAAAGTACGAGAAATATTATAATTGTCTATAATAGGCTTAATTATTAAAGCATCATCATGGGGTATTTCCACCCTCTCTAAATCTTTGGGTCCGAAGTTGATTTCGGGCCTGGCTGTATGCTCTGTGCTATAGCCAACCGCGTGAATCTCCAAACACCGAGCATGTGATTTTCTCGCTCAGTTGGAGTCTCCATAAGTTAGACCTCCGGCTATCATGTTGATGTTGCTCTGGGCAGCATTATTGCAGTTCTCTTTCTGTCAGTTTGGTAGCTCCGGTTGAACCCGGGATGGAACTTGTGCCCGGTCTACTGGCGGTAAAGGTGTTCTTTGGCGCCACTCGATTTCTCGCTGATTTCTTCTAGGTGAGTCATTTGGTTGTCGATAAGGGTAGCAATTGGGTGACGAAGTACGCCAGTGAAATATCCCATTATGCCTTGGAGATTGTCCAAAGTGTAGAAATCTTGTGTGTCATGAGTAGTCAACCGGTAGAGGGTACACCACCATCGCGGAGCTCCTCAGGGGGGCTCGGGGTACCTCTTTAGCTCTACCTCCACATGCTGCATGGCTTGGAGCTGTGGTTCTTGATGATGAGGCTGAGAACCTGCTCGGGGTCCCCTAGGTGGAGGAGCGGGCAATGCTCGACGCTCGGGTGCCAAAGCTACTGCTGGCGCAATGACCTCCTTCCTTCGGGCGGCCTGTGCTTCTTCAACATTGATAAATTTGACCACCCTACCTAGCAGATAATCAAAATTCCTTAGCGATCTCCTAACCAAGGAGACGAAGAAGTCATTATTGCTAAGCCCCTGGGAAAATGCGTTCACTAAACTCTCGGTAGTGGTTGAAGGGGCGTCTATGACCACTTGATTGAATTTTTTAATATAGGCCCTTAATGACTCCTTGGGCTCCTGTTTGAGCGAGAAAAGGCTCAGGGGAGTCTTCTGATAGCGTTGGCTGCTGGAAAAGTATTGAAGAAAAGATTTGCGAAAGTCTTTGAAACTATGAATGGATTCAGAAGGTAGTCACTTAAACCACCTTTGCGCCGAGCCACCAAATATGGTAAGGAACACCCGACGCTTTACTCCATCGGTAAATTGATAAAGAAAAGTAGTGTGCTCAAATTTAAGGAGATGATCCTCAAGGTCAGTTAACCCTGAATATTCCCCTATCGCTTAAGTTTGATGATGCTTTGGCAGCTTATCTTCTAGCACCTTCTGCGAGAATGGGGTACTAATATCTTCAGGGGAGCTACCCCTTACTAAATCTTTTTCCCTGCATCCTTCTCGGACATGCGCTTCTCTAGAGGATTCTTGATGTAGTCCCCCTTGGCCTAAGTGCTCAAGCGACATGCGAAAGAGTGCGCGATGATATGGAAATTGTGAGTGAGATGTCCGTGGCAGAGGAACTGGGGCTTCCTCCCTAGCTCCTCTCTCCCTCTGAGGAGTTGTTGTTGATACAACGGGATTGGGTGGCGGTAGAGTGTCATCGGTAGCCACTTGTTGTTGTTGGTGGTGGTGGTGGTGGTGTTGGTGTTGTTGTTGTTGTTGTTGTTGTTGTTGTTGTTGTTGTTGTTGTTATAATAATCTTTATGCTCGAGCATTGATGAGCATGTCCAGGTCTTCTTACGTCAGGGTAACGGTAGTGAATCTTCCAACTTTCTCCATCTCTGATTCTTAGATTCAAGCGAAAGTTCCCACAAATAGTGTCAAATTTGATCCTATCTGAAAACTACAGAGATGATGCGATGGGCACAATATATTGGTGGTTGACTGGTAAAAGACCTATTACTCCACGGAAAAGCTTCCTTTTACTCTTGCGTTCCCACAAACGACGCTAAATTTGGTCTTGTCTGAAAATTACAGAGATGATGCGCTGGGCACAGTATATTGGTGGTTGATTGGTAGAAGACCTATTACTCCATGGAAAAACTTCCTTTTGCTCCTGCATTCCCACAAATGGTGCTAAATTTGGTCTTGTCTGAAAACTACAGAGATGATGCTCTGAGCATGGTGGATTAGTGGTTGACTGCTAGAAGACCTATTACTCTATGAAAAAACTTCCTTCTTCTCCTGCGCAGATGGAGACGAGCCAATAAAATGTCAGTGACCAGAAATCAAGAGGGATTCCCTGGTGAAGACCCTCCCACACTCAAGTCAGTACAAGTTCAGACGGATGAGTGAAGAACAGTAAGAATGTGTATACAAGAGTAAAGTTACATATGTTCAGAGAACGTACCTCTACCACGGAGAGGACTCCCCCTTTATATATCACCTCAAATAACCTCCACAATCATAAGATGACAATGTGTGTCAGAGTTTATTTAGTAAAAGGAAGTGTATAACCTAGGTGATGTGTAATAATCCTCCGAGGAATCTTCTCCTTACCCACATGTATACCTCTTTTATCGTTTATAACTTCTGTTATTACTGAGGTTGATGAAGGAAAATGATATTCTAAATGGTCTACTAATAGGAGATACGATGGTCTCTGAAGAAGTTTCCAGAAGCATATTCTCTAACACATAGTTGTTATTTTAATAAGTTGTTAAAATATTGTCTGTTGAGTATATCTCAGTCGGTCCTTAAGGTCGGTCGTCTTTATTGAGCTGCTCAGTTATATCATGTATAATCTACTCTGTTGTGTATTATACTACTTATATCTTAGCCATCCAGTAAGGTCAGTCACCTTTATATTCATCTCAGCATTAAACTGCTCGGTTATATTTTGTGCAATTTTGAGACATTCGTTCAGAGAATAATATAATGCTCTGGTTATGTTAGGAATTCGCTTGAGAAATAATATGATGTCCTAGCCACGTTGAGAGTCTATTTGAGAAATAATATAATAACTTGTGCATGCTAGAAATCCTTCCGATTTGCAATATGAAGCTAAGTGCCTTAGGCCCCGTCAATATTTTGTCCAGACGGGTGTACAACGAGCCTCTAGAGAAATGCTGTGTTTTGAGAAGTTCGGTCAATATCCTGAGCCAAAGTGTCTTATGTCCGATCGACCCTTTGTCCAGCTGGGAGTATAATAACTTATAGGTAAAGTGCACCCGGCTGCCCGACTAGATTTATAAAGCTATCCCACTTGTACATAGAAGAGACGAGTATGGAGTCATATGAACCTAGCCAGTTCTACTGTTGAATAAATACCCATAGGACTGGTCGATGATCAGATCGACCGAGAGTATTGATAAGAAATGATTAGACATATTATTTTTGGATTATTATTTGGTGTTCTCTATACATTTGTGTGTTTTAAATTACAATTTTTATCATGTTTACAAAGCAAGGACCAATATGAGCTTTATGATGATTTGTATCTCTTAATTCATGATTTAGTCCTCATAATTTGAATTTGGTCTTGTAGGATGTTGAATTGATACATGATTTGATTGAGTCAAGTCAATTCAAGAGGGAGCAACACAATTACAAAAGAAGTTCCACCAAATTGATGCAACTCGTCTAAAGGAGCAAATCCATTGTGCTCAACCCAAGTCAAACCCCTACATTAAATCCCTAAATTCTCTATGTATCCAAACCAAAACCAACTGCAATTCCCGGTTCAAGCCATGGTATAAAACCCAAAGAAATCGTGGATGAATAGTGGCTTGTGCTACTATTCATCATGCCATCGTTGTTCTAGGCACGGTCACAAGCTCCTTTCAGGTGACTAGACTTCTACAGGCAGGCATCATATACCCTATTTCTAATAGTGAATGGATAAGTCTCATCCATGTGGTTCCAAAAAAATCAAGAGTGATAGTGGTAGAAAATGAAGATAATGAGTTGGTGCCCACTAGAGTTAAGAATTCTTGGAGAGTTTGTGTGGACTACAAGAAACTGAACCAAGCAAGCAGGAAGGACCATTATCCCTTGCCTTTTATTAATCAGATGTTAAAGAGGCTAGCGAGTAAGTCACATTATTGTTTCCTGGATGATTATATAGGGTATTTGTTGGAGTGTATACTGAAAGCCTAAGCTTTGTAAACATTCATTATGAATAAAGAATCACATTTGGTCTAATTATCTACATTTGTTTGTAGTTGTTCATTTAATTTATATTGTAGATAACATAGTATGTGGTGTCACATACAGAAGATGATGTTATCAGTACCTTATAAATTATAAATAGTAGCTCACGACCAGAATGGAAAGGAACAAACCATTAGAAGGTCGTAGTGTAATTAGGTATTAGTTTATCTTGACTATATAATTACACTAGTACACTCAGAGTGTATTGAGTAGGACCATTTGAGGTCGTTCCTTTTATACTGACTTTATAAAGGAACAAAGACCTCAGTTATTATGGAAGTGTGTGCTCTTAATCCTAATATAATAACAAGCACATATGTTTGATATTTATTTCTTTAATTTATCAATGGGTGAGATTTAGTTCGATGAATCAATAAACCCGATAAATTGGGAAATGGTATCACTCATAGTGTGTGTTGTTGATTATAGAAGGAAACCGTGTCCTAGTGATACTAGGTTGATAATGTCCTCAAGAGGAGCTCATAAGGATTGTCATGTTAAACCCTGCAGGTGGACTTAGTCCGACATGACGATAAGGTTGAGTGGTACTACTCTTGGACTTAGACATTAATTAAATGAGTTGTCAGTAACTCACTTAATTAGTGGACATTCGATATCTTAAACACAGGAAGACTAACACACTCATAATAAGAAGGAGCCCAAAAATGTAATTTGGGATTGGTGCGGTAGTTCAATGATAGTTCTCTAGTGGAATGAATTATCATTGATAAAATTAAGTTGTGTGTTCGGGGCGAACACGGGATGCTTAATTTTATCGGGAGACCAAAACCAATTCCTCCTCTCGGTCCCTATCGTAGCCTCTTATTTATAGAGTACTATACACACATATACCCACCTTCTATACCCACCTAAAGGGGGCCGGCCAAGCTAACTTGGGAACCAAGCTAGGGCCGGCCTAAGCTTGGGTTTAAGGTGGCCGGCCCTAGCTTGAACCCAAGCTAGTAGGGCCGTCCATAATTAATTAAAAAGAAAATTTAATTTTAATGTTTATTATTATGTGGAAGATTTAATTTAAAAGAGAATTAAAATTAAAATATCTCTCTTGTAAAAGATTTACAAAAGATTAAAGAAAGAGATTAGATCTCTTTCCTTATTTGTAGATTGGAGAGATGTTTTATTTTCTCTTTAAAATTATTCACATGTTAATAAAATTAAAATTATAGATATTTCCTTTTATTAACCATGAAGAGATTTTAAAGAGAAATTTTATTTTTAAAATTTCCGAAACAAATAAGGAAAGTTTTAATTGTTGATTGAAACTTGTCCAATTTGCTTCCTATTGATTTGGCCGGCCATCATTGTTTAATTGGTGAAATATTATTTTATTTTTCTCAATTAAATCATGTCAAGGAAATTAAGGAAAATTTATTGTAATTAAATTTCCTAATTTACCTAGGCCAAGGAATATAAAATAAGGGTGAGGTGCCTTCACAAGACACAACATCTATTATTCCTCTCCTCTTTGTTCTTAGTGTGGCCGGCCATCATCTCCTTCTCTTCCTCTTGTGGTGGCGAACCTCTCCCTCTCCCTTGGAGTTCTTGTGGTGGCGGATACTACTCGGAGAAGAAGAAGAAGAAGGAGAAAGCTAGCATCTCTTGGAGCTTGGTTAGTATTTTGGTTTTCTCCTTGGTAAAGCTTTTCTTTTGTGGCGAACCTTGCTTGGAGGAGAAGAAGGTGGTTGGTGGTTTCTCATCTTGGAAGATCGTTGCCCACACAACGTCCGAGGTTAGAAGAGGAATACGGTTGAAGATCAAGAGGTTTTTCTACAAGGTATAACTAGTAATTTCTATTTCCGCATCATGCTAGTTATTTATGGAAATAATACCAAATACAAGAGGCTTACGTTCTAGTATTTCGAATATGTTTTTTCGAAGTTGTGTTCTTTTGTTTCTTTCTTTTCCTTGTGATTTGATTGTTCTCTTTGGTTAACCTAAAGTTATTTTAGGAAATTAAATATTAGCTTTCTATTAAAGGTTTTGTCTAGTCGGTGGTGGTTGCTCCCATATCCAAGAAGGCCATGTGCCTCGCCACGTCGAACCTTTTATGGAAATTAATATTTAATGGAATTAATAACTTAAGGAGACTTGGGTCGAACGTGTTAAGTTCCGCAGGAGATCCAAGTCAAAACCTAAAAGAACAAATAGATTAAGTTTTGGATCAAACGTGTTAAGTTCCACAGGCGATCCAAAATTTAATTTAAAAGAACACATGGTAGCTAGGAAAAGGTTCAGACCTTTGTACAAAATTTTTATACAGTGGAACCTATAGGTTTTCCGAGTAGCAACCAACAATTGGTATCAGAGCTAGGGTTTTGCCTCTGTGTATTTGGTATTTAGTTTAATTATGCACATGTCATACATAATTTAGGCAGGATAATAGTAGGATGTGCTAACTTTGTGGATGCAGGATCCAACTATTATGACTTTTAGTTAATTATGTGTGTGATTGGACCCTTGGACATGTCAAGGGCAATTTATATGTGTATGCATGATTGTATTAAAATACAGCAGGTATTTAGTTTTACTAGGATTTTATTTTTGATCTAGATACATGTACATTCCTTTTATGGAATATAGGATCAAAATGTAAAATTCTATTTATGTCGCGGATCGAATCTTGCAAAGCGTGGAACCTTCTAAGGACCAGAGGCGCAGTGGAACTCGGAGCAAGATGGATGCGACAGTTAGACCCGGTGGCGGTGGCCAAATATGGCAGCAGCTTCGGATGACAACACACGAAGGACAATTAAAGATAAAAGCCATAATAGTTGAAAATTAGATTTTCTATTTATTGCTTTTATATTATGCTGTGTGTGCATGTTAGTTTACAAGTTTAGTAGGCTAGCATAGTTAAAATTCCTCATTTATAAATAACTAAGTGGGAGAGGGATTTTTAAATAAATCCCATGGTCTCCATTACTGGTTTGTAAGTGATGCAAACAAGCTTGCGCGTTGGCTCTGAGTGCCTTCCTCCATAACGGATGAGCTTGTTTGTGGATCACTAGAACAGACTTCTATTTTTGGATGACTATAGGAAATTAATTAAGAGCGTGTGATCTTCCCCAACGGAAGGGGCATAATCTTATTAATGGACTTAGTGTCAAGTAATGGTATACACTTAGACACATCTAATAGTATCCTCCCCAACGGAGTCACTATTATTATTTGTGTGACCAAATAATACCAACTATTAATTTTATTTGTCAAAAGTTAAGTTGACAAGATAATAAAATTAATGGGTTAACACCCTCCTTTTACAAATGTTGAATTTGTATACGTCCACACTAACGTGGCATACAAAATTCACGGTGTTATGAGGTGTTGGTTAATTTAAAATAGTATTGTTTGAGGAATCAATATTATTCTAAATTTAGAGTTCGACCAAAAGTTATTTGTGATTCTTAGGATGTCTTTCAACCCACTGTCCATCATACTTCAACAGAATAGACTTTCTGGACCAAACTACATAGATTGGAAAAGAAACCGGACATTGTTCTTACTTTGAAAGCTATAATATGTCTTTCGAGCCACTGCCCATCATACCTATTGGTGAATCTACCCAAGAGGAGATTGAATATCATAGGAAATGGGTAAAAGCAGATGAGATGGCGCGGTGTTACATTTGGCTTCAATGTCAAATGTATTGCAACATCGACATCAAGATTTACCAACGACCTATGATATTATGAACAATCTCAAGGAACTCTTTGGTCATCGGATGATAGGCTTCTAGGCAAGAAGCCATGAGAAAGATAATGACACCACCATGCAAGAGGGTACTCTGTAAGGGATCATATCCTAAAGATGATGGCTTATCCGAACGAGATACAGATCCTTGGAGGAGAAATTGATGGGAAACCCGGATCGATATGATCCTCCAACGCTACCTAAGTTTTGAGCAGTTCCTTGAACTATAATATGAATAAGAGGGTTTATTCATTAGCGGAACATAACTTCAAGCAGCAGAAGGATTATTTCGTCACAATGCTCAAATTCACTATGTTGAAAATGGTTCTACTTCTAAACCGAAAGGAAAGAAGAAGAAGAAACAAGTTGGTTCAGAAAGAAAGTGAATAAATTTAAAGTTGGAATGAAGAAGCCGAAGGGCAAGTGCTTCATCTGAAGCAGCGAGGACATTGGAAGGCGGACTGTCCTCGTAGGAACCAAAACAAGGTATATCTCATACTCTAGTTGTTGAAACATGTTTAGCGGTGTTATCTACCAGCACCTGGTGTGTAGATACGGAGCCACTGATCATGTCTGCAATTCCCTCAGGGGTTCCAAACCCGACGACTATCTGAAGGGAGATTACAGTCTACATGGGCAATGTTACTAAGGTGACAGTTGCGATGAGAGACGTCTACTTATCTTTTAGTAGAAATAAAAATTTGGTTTTAAGAAATTATCTTTATGTACCCAGTTTTAGAAAGAATTTAATTTCAGTTTCTAAACTATTTTTAGATGGATATTCAGTTTCTTTCAGTAACGATGTAGTTATTAAAAGAAATAAAGTGATTATCTGTTCTGGTACATTAGTTGGCAATTTGTATACTTTAAATCCAATTTCTTCCACAAAGCAAAACATGTAAATTTATAACTCATCTTCTAATTCTAATAAGAGAAAAGAACCTTCGCAAATGAACCAAGCATATCTTTGGCATCTAAGGCTTGGACATATTAACTTAAGTAGGATTCAGAGGCTTATAGCCGATGGACTTTTGAGTTCATTTGAGTTGGAAAATTTTCCAACTTGTGAATCTTGCTTGGAAGGTAGAATGACCAAGAGGCCGTTCAAGGCCAAGGGGTATAGAGCCAAAGAAGTGTTAGAGTTGGTTCACTCTGATTTGTGTGGTCCTATGTCTGTCCAGGCAAGAGGAGGTTTTGAATATTTCGTCTCTTTCATAGATGATTATTCAAGATATGGATACATTTACCTAATGCGCCGCAAGTCCGAGTGCTTTGATAAGTTCAAAGAATACAAGGCTGATGTGGAGAAACGACTAGGTAAAAGTATCAAGACACTACGGATCCGATCGTGGTGGCGAATACCTCTTAGGAGAGTTTAGGAATTACTTATCGAGGACGGATTCAATCCCAGCTACATGGAATACCCCAACATAATGGTGTGGCGAACGAAGGAATAGGACTCTTATGGAGATGGTTAGATCAATGATGAGTTATTCGAATTACCAAATTCGTTTTGGGGATATGCTCTGAAAGTGTATGTTTTGAACTTAGTACCTTCTAAATCAGTTTCTTCTACTCCCATAGAATTGTGGAATGGGCGAAACCCAGTCTAAGACATATTGGATTTGGGGTAGTCCACACATGTCTGAAACCAGATCTTGATAAGTTAGAATCTCGTCAGAAGTTCGCGTGTTTGTAGGATATCCCAAAGGAACAAAAGGTGGTTTATTTTATAGTCCTAAGACAGAAGGTCATTGTTAGCACCAATGCCAGTTTTAGAAGAAGACTATATAATGGATCACAAGCCCGATAGTAAAGTTGTTTTAAAAGAACTTAGAGAGGATATGTCTACTTCGAGTACCAACAATGCAAGATGAAGTACCACAAGAGACAACACGTGTCACACATAATACACAACCACGATAGTGCCTCGTCGTAGTGGGAGGGTTGTGAGGCACTGAAGATTCATGTTTTGGGAGAGTCTTGGACTTGATCCGGGTAAACATGAACCTGATCCCATCATATAATGAAGCACTCCAAGATATAGATGGATCTTGGCAAAAGGCAATGAATTCTGAAATAGAGTCCATGTACTCTAATAAGGTTTGGGAGCTTGTAGAACCACCTGATGGTGTAAAAGCCGTTGGATGCAAGTGGATCTACAAAAGGAAAAGAGGGACAGACGGGAAGGTAGAAACCTTCAAAGCTAGGCTTGTTGCGAAAGGGTACACTCAGAAAGAGGAAATCGATTATGAGGAAACCTTTTCACCGGTAGCCATGCTTAAGTCTATCCGGATACTCTTATCCATTGCTGCTCATATGGATTATGAGATTTGGCAAATGGATGTCAAGACAACTTTCCTTAATGGAAGTCTTGAAGAGAACATCCATATGAAGCAACCAGAAGGATTTATTGAAAAAGGCAAAGAGCATCTAGTATGCAAGCTCAATCGGTCCATTTATGGACTGAAGCAAGCTTCAAGGTCTTGGAACATCCGGTTTAATGAAGTAATCCAGTCATATGGATTTATTCAAAGTCCGGATGAGTCTTGTGTATATAAGAAGTGTAACGGAAACGTGGTGGTATTTCTTGTACTATACGTAGATGATATTTTGTTAATTGGCAACAATGTCAAGGTATTATCGACGTAAGGGTATGGTTGTCCAAACAATTTGATATGAAGGACTTAGGAGAATGTGCACACATTCTTGGGATCAAAGTTATAAGGGATCACAAGAAAAGAATGTTGTGTCTATCCCAAGCTTCATATATAGATACAATCCTTGCTCGTTTTAGCATGCAGAACTCCAAGAAAGGTTTCTTACCTTTTAGGCATGAAATAGCTTTATCCAAAGATATGTCTCCAAAGACATCAAAGGAGATAGAGGACATGAAGGCAGTTCCTTATGCTTCGGCTGTGGGAAGCCTAATGTATGCAATGCTGTGTACGAGACCGGATATCTATTTTGTCGTGGGCATGGTTAGCAGATATCAAAGTAACCCTGGACAAAGACATTGGACTGCTGTAAAGCATATATTAAAATATCTGAGAATGACTAGAGATTATATGCTAGTTTACCAAGTAGACGATTTGCTCCCTGTGGGTTACACGGATTCGGATTTCCAATCAAATAGGGACAACAGTAAGTCTATATCAGGCTATGTGTTTACTTTAGGAGGTGGAGCCATTGCATGGAGGAGTGTTAAGCAGAAATGCATTTCAGACTCAACCATGGAAGCTAAGTATGTGGCAGCCTCTGAGGCAGCTAAAGAAGCTGTATGGCTCAGAAACTTCCTAATGAACTTAGATGTGATTCCTGGTTTGCCCAAGATCATCACAATTTATTGTGATAATAGCGGTGCAGTTGCAAACTCGAAGGAACCATGAGCTCATAAGGCGAGTAAACATATAGAGCGCAAGTACCACCTGATACGAGATATCGTGAAGCGAGGAGAAGTTGTCATCGCCAAGATTGCATCAGCGGATAACTTGGCAGATCCTTTCACTAAGGCCCTTCCGGCGAAAGCTTTCGATCGGCATGTGGAGGGAATGGGAATCAGATGTATGGTAGAAGATATGGCAGCTTAGTCATTAGTATAAGTGGGAGATTGTTGGAGTGTATACTGAAAGCCTAAGCTTTGTAAACATTCATTATGAATAAAGAATCACATTTGGTCTAATTATCTACATTTGTTTGTAGTTGTTCATTTAATTTATATTGTAGATAACATAGTATGTGGTGTCACATACAGAAGATGATGTTATCAGTACCTTATAAATTATAAACAGTAGCTCACGACCAGAATGGAAAGGAACAAACCATTAGAAGGTCGTAGTGTAATTAGGTATTAGTTTATCTTGACTATATAATTACACTAGTACACTCAGAGTGTATTGAGTAGGACCATTTGAGGTCGTTCCTTTTATACTGACTTTATAAAGGAACAAAGACCTCAGTTATTATGGAAGTGTGTGCTCTTAATCCTAATATAATAACAAGCACATATGTTTGATATTTATTTCTTTAATTTATCAATGGGTGAGATTTAGTTCGATGAATCAATAAACCCGATAAATTGGGAAATGGTATCACTCATAGTGTGTGTTGTTGATTATAGAAGGAAACGTGTCTTAGTGATACTAGGTTGATAATGTCCTCAAGAGGAGCTCATAAAGATTGTCATGTTAAACCCGGTGGACTTAGTCCGACATGATAATAAGGTTGAGTGGTACTACTCTTGGACTTAGATATTAATTAAATGAGTTGTCAGTAACTCACTTAATTAGTGGACATTCGACATCTTAAACACAGGGAGACTAACACACTCATAATAAGAAGGAGCCCAAAAATGTAATTTGGGATTGGTGCGGTAGTTCAATAATAGTTCTCTAGTGGAATGAATTATTATTGATAAAATTAAGTTGTGTGTTCGGGGCGAACACGGGATGCTTAATTTTATCGGGAGACCAAAACCAATTCCTCCTCTCGGTCCCTATCGTAGCCTCTTATTTATAGAGTACTATACCCACATATACCCACCTTCTATACCCACCTAAAGGGGGCCGGCCAAGCTAGCTTGGGAACCAAGCTAGGGCCGGCCTAAGCATGGTTTAGGGTGGCCGACCCTAGCTTGAACCCAAGCTAGTAGGGCCGGCCATAATTAATTAAAAAGAAATTTAATTTTAATGTTTATTATTATGTGGAAGATATAATTTAAAGAGAATTAAAATTAAAATATCTCTCTTGTAAAAGATTTACAAAGATTAAAGAAAGAGATTAGATCTCTTTCCTTATTTGTAGATTGGAGAGATGTTTTATTTTCTCTTTAAAATTATTCACATGTTAATAAAATTAAAATTATAGATATTTCCTTTTATTAACCATGAAGAGATTTTAAAGAGAAATTTTATTTTTTAAAATTTCCGGAAACAAATAAGGAAAGTTTTAATTGTTGATTGAAACTTGTCCAATTTGCTTCCTATTGATTTGGCCGGCCATCATTGTTTAATTGGGGAAATATTATTTTATTTTTCTCAATTAAATCATGTCAAGGAAATTAAGGAAAATTTATTGTAATTAAATTTCCTAATTTACCTAGGCCAAGGAATATAAAAGAAGGGGTGAGGGTGTCTTCACAAGACACAACATCTATTATTCCTCTCCCTCTTTTGTTCCTTGGTGTGACCGGCCATCATCTCCTTCTCTTCCTCTTGTGGTGGCCGAACCTCTCTCTTCCCTTGGAGTTCTTGTGGTGGCCGGATACTACTGGAGAAGAAGAAGAAGAAGGAGAGAAAGCTAGCATCTCTTGGAGCTTGGTTAGTATTTTGGTTTTCTCCTTGGTAAAGCTTTTCTTTTGTGGCCGAACCTTGCTTGGAGGAGAAGAAGGTGGTTGGTGGTTTCTCATCTTGGAAGATCGTTGCCCACACAACGTCCGAGGTTAGAAGAGGAATCGGTAGAAGATCAAGAGGTTTTTCTACAAGGTATAACTAGTAATTTCTATTTCCGCATCATGCTAGTTATTTATGGAAATAATACCAAATACAAGAGGCTTACGTTCTAGTATTTCGAATATGTTTTTCAAGTTGTGTTCTTTGTTTCTTTCTTTTCCTTGTGATTTGATTGTTCTCTTTGGTTAACCTAAAGTTATTTTAGGAAATTAAATATTAGCTTTCTATTAAAGGTTTTGTCTAGTCGGTGGTGGTTGCTCCCATATCCAAGAAGGTCATGTGCCTCGCCACGTCAGTACTGGGAACCTTTTATGGAAATTAATATTTAATGGAATTAATAACTTAAGGAGACTTGGGTCGAACGTGTTAAGTTCCGCAGGAGATCCAAGTCAAAACCTAAAAGAACAAATAGATTAAGTTTTGGACCAAACGTGTTAAGTTCCGCAGGCGATCCAAAATTTAATTTAAAAGAACACATGGTAGCTAGGAAAAGGTTCAGACCTTTGTACAAAATTTTTGTACAGTGGAACCTATAGGTTTTCCGAGTAGCAACCAACAGTATTTTCATATTTGCATTAACCCGGAGGATCAGGAGAAGACCACTTTCACTTGCCGTTTCGGTACATTTGCATACAGGCGCATGCCATTTGGACTTTGCAACGCTCCAGGGACTTTTTAGCGATGCATGGTAAGTATTTTTGGTGATTTTTATAGCATTGCATGGAAGTGTTCATGAATGATTTTTCTGTATATGGTTCATCATTTGATGCTTGTCTAGAAAATTTGTCTAGGATTTTACATAGATGCATTGAGATTAACTTGGTTCTGAATTTTGAAAAATGTCATTTCATGGTGGAGCATGGTATTGTTTTAGGTCACATAGTCTCTAGAAGAGGTATTGAGATAGATCCTACTAAAGTTAGTGTTATATCTTCTATATCTTATCCCGTATGCGTGCGGGATGTTCGAGCTTTACTTGGATGTGCAGGTTTCTATAGGAGATTTATTAGAGACTTTAGTAAGATAGCTCTTCCATTGTCTAAGTTACTTCAGAAAGATGTGGATTTTCATTTTGATAAGAGTTGCAAGGAGGCCTTCGAGAGATTGAAGGAAGCTTTGATTTCAGCACCTATCATCAAGCCATCGGATTGGACCCTTCCTTTTAAGCTGATATGTGATGCTTATGTTGGTTAGTCCTAGGAAGATCGTACCGGTTCCACTATACAAAAATTTTGTACAAGTGTCGAACCTATCCTAATAACCTATTGTGCTCTTTAGAAATTAAATTCAGAATCGCAAACGGAACTTAACATTATTGATTCCAAATTTAACTTATCTATTCTTAATAGTTTAGACTTTGATCGCAAATGATGCTTAACATTATTGATCCAAATCCACCTATGTTATAAATTTAATTAAATATTAATTTCAGAAATCGGCTTCCAGGTTAAACATGGTGAGGTACTAGGCCTTCTTGGATATGGGAGCAACCACCACTTCCTAGACAAAGTCTTTTAATGAAATCTAATATTTAATTTCTTTATATAACCTTAGGTTTAACCAAAAAGAAAAATTGAATCATAAATTCAAAAAATAAAAAAAAAACCACAAACTCGAATCACAAATTCGAAACCTAGAATTATATGCCTCTTGTGTTTGGAATTCATACAAAGAAAAACTAGTATGATGCGGAAAACAATTACTAGTTATACCTTTCTTTGTATGCAATGACCTCTTGATCTTCTACCGTATTCCTCTTCTTATCCCGGACGTCATGTGGGCGACGATCTACCAAGATGAGAACCACCCAAGCTCCTTCTTCTCCAAGCTAGTTTCGGCCACCACAAAAAACTCCAAGAGTGTGAGGTTTGGCCACCACCACCAAGCTCCAAGGGATGCTAGAAACAAAGTCTCCTTTCTCTCCTTCTTCTCCAAGAAAGATCCGGCCACCTTCCAAGCTCCCAAGGATGAAGAGGTTCAGCCAAGGAGAAGAAAGTAAAAGGAGAAAGGGAAATAAGAAGGGCCGACCACACCAAGGAAAAGAGGAGGAGAATAGAATAGAGTTGTTACGCATGAAGGCACCTCTACCCCCTCTTTTATAATCCTTGGTCTTGGCAAATAAGAACATTTTAAATAAAATCTTCCTTATTTTCTTTGCCATTAAAAGGAAAATTTAATTGATTAAAACTAATTTCCTTTTCTTAAATATCATGGCCGGCCACCTCATTGCTCCAAGCAAGGAAAGTTTTAACACAAAATTAAAACTTCCTAATTTGTTTCCAGAAATTTTAAAATAAAAATTTCTCTAATAATTTTTCCCTTCATGGTGTTGGGTGTATACTGAAAGCCTAAGCTTTGTAAACATTCATTATGAATAAAGAATCACATTTGGTCAAATTTTCTACATTTAGTTGTAGTTGTTCAATTAATTTATATTGAAGATAATATAGTATGTGGTGTCACATACAGAAGATGATATTATCAGTACCTTATAAATTATAAACAGTAGCTCACGACCAAAATGGAAATGAACAAACCATTAGAAGGTCGTAGTGTAATTAGGTGTCAGTTTATCTTGACTGTATAATTACACTAGTACACTCAGAGTGTATTGAGTAGGACCATTTGAGGTCATTTCTTTTATACTGACTTTATAAAGGAACAAAGACCTCGGTTATTATGGAAGTGTGTGCTCTTAATCCTAATATAATAACAAGCACATATATTTGATATTAATTTCTTTAATTTATCAATAGGTGAGATTTAGTTCGATAAATCAACAAGCCCGATAAATTGGGAAATGATATCACTTATAGTGTGTGTTGTTGATTATAGAAGGAAACTGTGTCCTAGAGATACTAGGTTGATAATGTCCTCAAGAGGAGCTCATAAGGATTGTCATGTTAAACCCTGCAGGTGGACTTAGTCCGACATGACGATAAGGTTGAGTGGTACTACTCTTGGACTTAGATATTAATTAAATGAGTTGTCAGTAACTCACTTAATTAGTGGACATTCGATATCTTAAACACAGGGAGACTAACACACTCATAATAAGAAGGAGCCCAAAAATGTAATTTGGGATTGGTGCGGTAGTTCAATGATAGTTCTCTAGTGGAATGAATTATCATTGATAAAATTAAGTTGTGTGTTCGGGGCGAACACGGGATGCTTAATTTTATCGGGAGACCAAAACCAATTCCTCCTCTCGGTCCCTATCGTAGCCTCTTATTTGTAGAGTTCTATACCCATCTATACCCACCTTCTATTCCCACCCAATTGGGGCCGGCCAAGCTAGCTTGGGAACAAGCTAGGGCCGGCCTAGGTATGAATTTGGGTGGCCGACCCTAGCTTGAACCCAAGCTAGTAGGGCCGGGCAAATTAAATTAAAAAAGAAATTTAATTTTAATTTTTATTATTATGTGGAAGATATAATTTAAAGAGAATTAAAATTAAAATATCTCTCTTGTAAAAGATCTACAAAAGATTAAAGAAAGAGATTAGATCTCTTTCCTTATTTGTAGATTGGAGAGATGTTTTATTTTCTCTTTAAAAATTATTCACATGTTGATAAAATTAAAATTATAGAAATTTCCTTTTATTAACCATGAAGAGATTTTTAAAGAGAAATTTTATTTTTTAAAATTTCCGGAAACAAATTAGGAAGTTTTAATTTGTTGATTGAAACTCTCCTAATTTGCTCTTTTGATTGTGGCCGGCCATCACAAGTTGATTGGGAAATTTTATTTTATTTTTCTCAATTAATTCATGTCAAGGAAAATTAAGGAAATTTTATTGTAATTAAATTTCCTAATTTGCCTAGGCCAAGGAATATAAAAGAAGGGGTGAGGGTGCCTTCATGAGACACAACCTCTATTATTTTCTCTCCCTCTTTTGTTCCTTGGTGTGGCCGGCCATCCTCTCCCTCTCTTCCTCTTGTGGTGGCCGAACCTCTCTCTCCTCCTTGGAGTTCTTGTGGTGGGCGGATACTACTCGGAGAAGAAGAAGAAGAAGGAGAGAAAGCTAGCATCTCTTGGAGCTTGGTTAGTATTTTGGTTTTCTCCTTGGTAAAGCTTTTCTTTGTGGCGAACCTTGCTTGGAGGAGAAGAAGGTGGTTGGTGGTTTCTCATCTTGGAAGATCGTTGCCCACACAACGTCCGAGGTTAGAAGAGGAATACGGTAGAAGATCAAGAGGTTTTTCTACAAGGTATAACTAGTAATTTCTATTTCCGCATCATGCTAGTTATTTATGGAAATAATACCAAATACAAGAGGCTTACGTTCTAGTATTTCGAATATGTTTTTTCGAAGTTGTGTTCTTTTGTTTCTTTCTTTTCCTTGTGATTTGATTGTTCTCTTTGGTTAACCTAAAGTTATTTTAGGAAATTAAATATTAGCTTTCTATTAAAGGTTTTGTCTAGTCGGTGGTGGTTGCTCCCATATCCAAGAAGGTCATGTGCCTCGCCACGTCAGTACTGGGAACCTTTTATGGAAATTAATATTTAATGGAATTAATAACTTAAGGAGACTTGGGTCGAACGTGTTAAGTTCCGCAGGAGATCCAAGTCAAAACCTAAAAGAACAAATAGATTAAGTTTTGGACCAAACGTGTTAAGTTCCGCAGGCGATCCAAAATTTAATTTAAAAGAACACATGGTAGCTAGGAAAAGGTTCAGACCTTTGTACAAAATTTTTGTACAGTGGAACCTATAGGTTTTCCGAGTAGCAACCAACACATGGTTGGTTATAAAAGGAAATTTTATAAATTAAAATTTCTCTATTAAAACATGTGGATGATTTCCAAAAAGAAAAGTTTTCTCTAAAATTAAAATCATCCTTTCAATCTACAAATAAGGAAAGATATCAAATCTTTTCTTAATTTTTTGTAGAAACTTATAAAAGGAAATATTTAATTTTAAAACTTTCTTTTTAAATCATGAACATGGTTACAAAAAAATGAATGTTTTATCAAAAATTAAAATCTTCCTTTTAACTACAAATAAGGAAAGATATCAAATCTTTCACTTAATCTTTTGTAGAAAACTATAAAAGGAAAGATTTAAATTTTAAACTCTCTCTTTTAAAACCATGATATCCACATAAGAAAAGATTTAAAATAAAATCATTTTATATTTATTAGGGTCGGCCACAATAAGCTTGGACTCCAAGCTATGGCTGGCCCCTCATCTTGACTCAACCCTTGGCTTGGTCGACCCAAGCTTGGGCTCCAAGCTTGCTTGGCCGGCCACCTAAGGGTGGGTAGGAGGTGGGTATGCGGTGGGTATAATTCTCTATATACAAGAGGCTATGATAGGGACTGAGGGGAGGAATTGGTTTTGGTCTCCCGATCAAATTAAGCTTCCCGCGTTCACCCCGAACACTCAACTTAATTTCATCAATAATAATTCATACCACTAAAGAATTATTATTGAACTACCACACCAATCCCAAATTACATTTTGGGCTCCTTCTTATTATGAGTGTGTTAGTCTCCCTGTGTTTAAGATGTCGAATGTCCACTAATTAAATGAGTTACTAACAACTCTCTTTAATTAATATCTTAGTCCAAGAGTAATACCACTCAACCTTATTGTCATGTAGGACTAAGTCCATCTGCAGGGTTTAACATGACAATCCTTATGAGCTCCTCTTGGGGACATTATCAACCTAGATTCCTAGGACACAGTTTCCTTCTATAATCAACAACACATACTATAAGTAATATCATTTCATAATTTATCGGGCCTATTGATTTATCAAGCTAAATCTCACCCTTTGATAAGTTAAAGAAATGAATATTAAATATATGTGTTTGCTATTATATTAGGATTAAGAGCACACACTTCCATAATAACTAAGGTCTTGTTCTTTTATTAAGTCAGCACAAAAAGAACTTTCCTTAAATGGTCCAACTCAATACACTCAAAGTGTACTAGTGTAATTTTATAGTTAAGATAAACTAATACCAAATTACACTACGACTATTCCAATGATTTGTTCATTTTCATCTTAGTCATGAGCTACTGTTTATAATCTATAAAGAACCGATAACATGATCTTCTGTGTGTGACACCACACACCATGTTATCTACAATATAAATTAATTGGACAAATACACTTATCATATAAATGTAGACATTTTGACCAAAAGCTAGGCTTTTAGTATACACTCTAACAGCTTCAAATTTGCTTTAGGAGCTATACTTGCACAAAGAGTAAATGGAGCACCACATGTGATCTGTTATGGTTCAAAGACCTTGGATTTAGCTCAAGCAAACTATACCATGACAAAAAAGAGCTTCTTGCTATTGTTTTTGCTTTGGATAAATTCAAATTATATTTACTTTATTTTCACATGGTTGTATTTTCTGATCATGGAGCTTTGAAGTTCCCCCTTAAGAAGTCGGATGTCAAGCCTAGATTGATTAGATGGATGCTGCTTCTTTAATAATTTGATTTAGAGATACATGATAGGAGTGGAAAAGAGAACTTAGTTGCAGATCACTTGAGCAGGATTAAAGGAGATGTGGATCACACAGCTATAGATGATGATTTTCGGGATGAACAACTATTTTAGCTGTATGGTGAGTCACCTTGGTATGCAGATATGGTAAACTTTTTATTAGTTCATGTTTTTCCTGCACAATTTTCAAAAACTCAAAAGAACAAATTAAAAAGTGATGTAAAATTTTGTGTGGGATGATCCTTATGGAAATTTTGTAATGATCAGATCATTAGAAGATGTATACCTGATTATGAGTTTCAGTCTGTACTTACTTTTTATCATTCATTTGAGTGTGGGGGGTATTTTTTACAATAAAGGACTGCTAGAAAAGTATTAAAGTATGGTTTGTATTAGCCTACCCTTTTTCGTAATGCTTATATTTTTTATACATCATGTGATAGGTGTTAACAAACTGGGAACATAAGACCTAGAAATGAAATGCCTCAACATTTCATATTATTTTATGAGATTTTTTATGTTTGAGGTATTGACTTTATGGGCTCATTTCTTGTTTCTTTTGGATTTACTTATATTTTATTGGCAGTTAATTATGTTTCCAAATGGGTGGAGGTCATTCCCACCAGGACTGATGATTCTTCAATTGTTGTTAGCTTTGTTAGGTCACACATTTTTTGCAGATTTAGAGTACTCAGGGGTCATCATTAGTGATCAAGGGTCTTATTTTTATAACAGACACATGAAAGCTTTGTTAAGCAAGTACGAGGTTACACATAGAGTTGCCACTCCTTATCACCCCCAAACAAATGGGCAAGCTGAGGTTGTCCAATAAAGAAGTAAAGGCAATTTTGGAAAAGACTGTGAGACCTAATGGGAAAGACTAGAGCAAGAGATTGAATGATGCATTGTGGGTGTACAGGACTGCTTTCAAGAACCCTATAGAGATGTCTCCATACAGGATGGTGTATGAAAAAGCTTGTCATCTTCCAGTGGAGATTGAACATCGGGCTTATTAGGCAGTTAAAGCTTGTAATTTTGATGCTACTACAGTTGGAGAGGAAAGGAAGTTGCAACTTCAAGAGCTTGAGGAGATTGGACTGGAGGCATATAAGAACTCACGGATTTACAATGAGAGGACCAAGAATTGTCATGATAAGCGCATTGTGAGTAAGGAATTTCATATTGGTGATAAAGTGCTCTTATGTAGGTCTCGCCTTAAATTGATGAAAGGTACGTTGAGATCATGTTGGGAAGGACCCTTTAGTGTAACTATCATTTTTCCCTATTGAGTGATTGAAATAAAGGAGGAGTCTACTGACCGAATTTTCAAAGTTAATGGGCATCGACTTAAAATATTCCATGAAAGTAGCAATGGAGTGGTGATGCAAAAAGTGAACAACATTGGTGCTACCTACCCAATTTGAAAGGGAGTTTTGTTATTTCTCATATTTATTTGTCATTGTAGATATCCATTTCTTTACTTCTTGTATGAATAACTCTCTAGTTCATTTCGGTAGTCTTTATGTTTGAAAATAATGACGTCGGTTATTCTGAATATCATTTCTTTATTTGGTGGCATGAATAACTTCTTCATTTTCTTATAAATCATTTTGTTTTCACAAATAATAATTTGCATTTTGAGAATAAATTTTTCATTGCAATTATTGTTTCTTTATGCATGATCATTTCATTGTAAATATCATCACATAAAACTTGTTAATTTCGGGGTTAGGAAAAAATTGAACCCCCTTTACACTTCTTTATATCATTTTAGAGATTTTAAAAGCAAGGTAAATTTGCACGTTAAGTTTTGGGACTTTGTTGTATGAATGGATTCTTGGATTGCTAGAGTTATCACTTAGTGATGGATTCTAGATTGATAATTGAGATGATGACTTTTGTTTACCTAGTGAGGTTTGAGCCTTATTGTGTGATGTACTTGTGATTTTTGTTACTCTAGAACTTGCTTTAAGTCTTTTAACAACCACTCGATCAGAGATTGAGTCATTTTTATGAAGGTTATTCCATTTTTACATTTTCCCCTTGTATTTGCTAATTTCTTTTCATGAATCATCATATCCTTTATCTTTTTTCATGTTGTATTTTCTTGGGATGTGGATACTTCGGATGTTATGTGATGATTTTATTTTGGCCGGGACGGACAAAGGATTGTGGGGGAAGAGTTTAGTGTTTTTGAGTTTTTGGAGTAATTTGATGCATTTCTTTAATAGCCAGAATTTTAGTTTGAGTGCATTGGAGTTAAATGTTAGATTAAGTGTGCACAAGTTACAATTCAAGAATGGTTCAAGATTTGGGAGTGCAATGGATTAAGATGGTTGTTTTGACTATTTCTAGAGGGGGTTTTGAAGTTTTGCAGAAATGTTGATACAATTCTGATGCTGAAAAATCTGTTGAGAATGAATAATGGCTTTTATCATTCTATGCTAAACTTAACCATTACCTAATCTTGATCATGTCTAGAACAAGTTTCGATAGCTTTGAATTGTGGGATTTGATACTATGGGGATACACTTAAAATTCTAGGAGACATATGTTGGGAGAAGGTTTTGAGAATGCTAAATCTGAAAATTACTGTGGTGCAGTTATCTTGGAATGTTACTGATGGAATGCTAATGAAGAGCTGAATTTCTGAAACTGATTGAATCTGAGACATTGTTTTAGCAGTAATTTTATGAGCAAAATGTGGAATGCTAATGCTAATGAATTCCAGAAATTGATACTGCTATAGGTTCTGAAAATGCTTGGCTAGTTTAAGAACTTAAATTGAAGTAGAGAAAGTGAAGAATGGAGTTTATATCAGCAGCTAGAAAGTGAGCATAATTGAATCTGATTAGTGCTGGAAGATTCAGAAATGCTGGGAAATTCAAAAATGTTGAAATCTGATCATTGTTGAAGCTCAAATAATTTATGTCATTGAGTGATTATGGGATCTACTGGATAAACAGAATGAGTTAAAGTTGAAGAAGAATGCAAAAATGAAAGAAGTTACTGATAGTTACTAGGAAACAAATTGAATTGGTGTAGAAGCTGGAAATTCATAAATGTAGAATTTTGTATCAATGGGGTGTCAAAATTCAGAAGTCTTATAGGATGTAGAGACAAATGGATATTTCAGCCTTTCCATGACCTCTACAAACTCTAGAAACTGAAATGCAGAAACTCTAAAATAGTGAATCCAGAAATAGTGAAAATAGTGAATAAAAGTTAGTGATAAGTCTGCAGGAACGAAGACAAATGGATAGGTGAAGTACTATTCCATTCAAGAAGAACTCCGGAGCATGATCTAAGATTTGAAAAAAAAAATGGAGACAAGGGCAGTAATCTGAAAGGAAGAAATGAAGAAATGTTGAAATATGGAAATTCATGGGCAGAAATTTAAAAACAAAAGCTAAATGTTGCCCCATGCATTGAATTCGACTCCTTCAATGGATACAAGTGTTGAGTGAATGAAATGTGATGAGTGCTTTTGAATGGAAGGTATTAAAGTTACAAATCAGAATGCAAAGAAGAAGGCAAATGCTGAAAGTGAATTCTGTTTTGAATTTTGCAGAATTGCATAAATGGGCATAATGATCTTTCCAATTGGAAGGAATTGAAGGGCAAACTAACTGTGATTGGATGATAAAGAAGATAGCCTTTTGAAGGTTAAAGTTTAATGTTTGGCCGAAAATTCAAAGAAGATCAGAAAAGAAAGAAATTATAGAATTTCTGCTAATGAATCATTTCTGTGCCATTTTGGAATAGGAGTTATGACAAGCTAGAGTTGCTAAAACCTGGAAATCTTTGAAGAATGAATTGATAGGGATCTTAAGAGGCTAAGTGAAAAGGAATTGGAGTTTTTGATGGCTAAATGATGACTAGTTGGCACAAAGTTAGGAAGCTGTACAAAAATTCTGGAAACCTGCAAGTTTTATGCTACATGGTGTTTAGAGCCATTGGATCATTGAAAAATTATAATGCAGTTGTTGTTCAAGCATTGTTAAATGATGATTTTGCTTCTCTATAGTTTACAAGATTTTTAGACTGAGAATTGGATACAAAATAGAAACACAAAGTTGGGAACTGGAAGCTGAAAACCAATTCTGAATTTAGGTTTTGGATTATAATTGTAGCAGGTAGAAGTTAAAGTTTGAGCTCTACTATGGATTGTATGTTAAATGAGATCCTTGATGAAGATTAAACTCAAAGTTTGAACTGAGATTGTAAGGGGGTCAAAATTTGAAACTAAAGAAGGATATATCAGAGATTCAAGATTGCAAGATCTTAGAATTAACAGAAGTGAATCTGAAGCTGAAGATCTGTCAACTGAAAAGTGAAATCTTGTGCCATAAGATTTATAATGAAGATGAGAAGCTAAATTCTGAAAATAGAAGTGGAGGTTAGTGGTTATTTTCTTATTGGAGAGCCTCTTAGGTGCAATCTGCTGTTGGGGTTGCAAGGTTGCAAACATAGTCCCATATTGGAAACACATGGGAAAGATCATGGGTTTATAAGAGAAAAGATATCTCCATTGGCTTGAGGCCTTTTGGGGAGAGCCCAAGAGCAAAACCATGAGGGCTTAGGCCCAAAGTGGACAATATCATGTCATCGTGGAGATATCTAAATTCTTTTCGATCCTACAATTGGTATCAGAGCCCGGACTGCTAGAAGGTTTAACCACCGACTATGCAAAAGAGTTATGGTCTGATTGAACCATGTGAGTACAATATTGACCTCGAATAAAGAAAGTGGGGGCTCCTATGTTCGGATCAAGAGGACCAGACACCAGGCAGGAAGTCCTAGTTGCGGCTAGGCAAGGAAGTCCTAGTAGGTCGGGTGGACCGAGGGGCAGGAAGTCCTAGTAGGTCGGGTTGACCGAGGGGCAGGAAGTCCTAGTAGGTCGGGTAAACCGAGTGGCAGGAAGACCTGGTGGGTCGAGGATCGGACGTGGGAAGCCTATGGTCCTTTGTTTGAGGGGGGGATTGTTGGGGTTGCAAGGTTGCAAACATAGTCCCATATTGGAAACACATGGGAAAGATCATGGGTTTATAAGAGAAAAGATATCTCCATTGGCTTGAGGCCTTTTGGGGAGAGCCCAAGAGCAAAACCATGAGGGCTTAGGCCCAAAGTGGACAATATCATGTCATCGTGGAGATATCTAAATTCTTTTCGATCCTACATCTGCTACAACACTGAGTTTCAAAATGAAAATGCATAATTTGATTATGTTAAACTCTTCTAGCTATTATAGATTGCTGCCATGGCCAAAAATCATTATCATAGCATCCTGGTTTCCAGATCTTTCCTCCACTATTCCCAAACTGAGTTTTCTTTGTTGCTCTTCCAACTTTAATTTTCTCATTTGATCCTGATTTTTCTTCCTCTACAATTGCCATAAAATCTTCATAATGTCACAACTTGATCTTTGAGATAGTGGCGAAAATCAGATGAGAAGCAAGCATATGGTAGTGCTTTTACCATGAGTAGCTTGAGTGATCTTTACTATTGCATGAAATTGAAATTAGGATGAGAGCCACTCAAAATTACCTTGTCAGAATTAGTTGTGTTATCATTATTATTTTATTCATGTAGATGAAATCATTATGTGGTTAACCAAAGTAAGAAGGGAGTTCATGAATGCTTGAGTTTCTAAACTTGATAATTTTAGGTAACTTTCTTTTGTAATCTTCTGAATATGAATGAGAATTGTTAGGGGGTACAACCTTAGTTGTTTCTTTAGTTTTGTTCACTTGCGCGAGACGTGTAAGAATAAGTGTGGGGGATTTGATAAGAAATGATTAGACATATTATTTTTGGGTTGTTATTTGGTGGTCTCTATACATTTGTGTGTTTTAAATTACAATTTTCATCATGTTTACAAAGCAAGGACTGATATGAGCTTTATGATGATTTGTATCTCTTAATTCATGATTTAGTCCTCATAATTTGAATTTGTCTTGTAGAATGTTGAATTGATACATGATTTGATTGAGTCAAGTCAATTCAAGAGGGAGCAACCCAATTCCAAAAGAAGTTCCACCAAATTGATGCAACTCGTCTAAAGGAGCAAATCCATTGTGCTCAGCCCAAGTCAAACCCCTACATTAAATCCCTAAATTCTCCATTTAGCCAAACCTAAACCAACTACAATTCTCGGTTCAAGCCATGGTATAAAACCCAAAGAAATCACGGATGAACAGTGGCTTGCACTACTGTTCACCGTGTCATCGTTGTTTCAAGTGCGGTCGCAAGCTCCTTTCCACTTCTAGATCTGAGATCCAGATTCCTTCATTGATGGTGAAATCTGAGCAACCAGCAACTGGTGTCCGAGGATCAGAGTGTGACAGGAGGTGTTTTCCCTGTCCGCAATCTTGATTTCTGCATTCCACTGCCTACACAGATCAGAGGGTGTTTCCCCGATCTTAGCTTCCATCATCCAACAGAGGTGCCGGTGGCATTTTCTCGGTATCTCCGACTCCATTCATCTCTGAATTCATCCGTAATTTTTGAATCGATCAGATCAATCGATCAAAACTAGCTATTCCAGATTTCAACCCTCTGTTCATCATGTGCTGAGATTTTCAGTTGTTTGCAAGTTTGAAGGGTGGTTCCCAAGAGTTGTGAGTGTCATCTAGTTACTAGTTGGGAGTTCGGATCTTCTTCGTCGATTGCTTGAAAGGCGTTTCCAAAGGCATCTCTGTGTGACGACAGGGAGAAGGAATTAGATCAGTGATATGAGTTTGTGGAATGTTTTCTTCATTTAGATTTGGGATTTAATTGTTAGATCTAATGCTTAGTTCCTTTTTACTGCAATAGATTCATTGGTTAGCTTCTTATGCATTTCTTACTGCAAGTTGCACATTTCCCTCATTGTAGTTTCAGTTTACTATTTGATTTCTGCACTTGGGTAGATGAAATTTGAGTTCAATTTCTGTTTTGTAAGTAGCTACAATTCGAGTGTTGAAATTTGCATTCAATCTATACTCTGTAGCTAGGAATTTACAATTGGAATAAGTAAATCTGTTTTTCCTTAGTTTAAAATTCAATGAAATACACGAATTGCATTTTTTTCCTATTTTTAGTTTGGAACTTTAATTCTGATAGATCAATAATTCAAGTTTATTCACAACCACTTCCATTAGAAAACCCAAAAATAGTTTTGAATCTACAATTTACACACTTATTAGTTCTCCTTGGAAAAATACGACTTGGGACCTATATTACATCTCTTCTCTTGAATTAATAAGGGTTTTCAATGAATAATAATTTGAAGTATCACGTGACATGTATATGGCTCAACACCAAGTATATAGAGAGGCTCCTACAGAGTAATGAGTTTGACCCTCCCTTTGATGGTGGATTGGCTATTCCGGCCGGCCTATAAGGGCGACCGTCCTTAAACTCGATTGGCTATTGAGTGACTAGGCACACTATTTCTTTAGTTCAAAAGTGAAGCACTAAAACCCTTATGTTCAACCGGCTTAAGGGTCGGTCGACCTTTTTTTGCCTGGCTTAGAATCCGACCAGGCTCATTCGACGAGCCCTAGCACTGAACAGCCAATCAGAACCAGATGAGGAGATGTTCTCCTCCATTGACTTTGATTACCATATCACCTTGACTTTGACCATCACATCATCTCCTGGGTCCACTCACTATAACTCGTATCATATACAATGTATGAAATTTTTTGTCATACTTAGATTAATAATTATTGATATGGACAAAAATATTCAAGATTTTTCTAAATATAAATATTTTTTAAAATTTTTTTACCCAAATAGATAATTAATTAATAAAAATTATTTCTTTGAAAATAAATTTTGATAAAAAGGTATATTACTGAAAATTCTATTTTTAACTCCTAGAAAATTTTTAATATTTTTCTAACTATTTTTAATATTTTTCCATAACATGTTTTTGATATGATTAAAGGGTGAAAATATGAATTAAGTTATGGGGGAGGTTTACATTTTTTATTACAAAATTTTTGTTATAATTGTACACTTCATTTACTTCTTTAAATTATTTTATTTTTGTTTAACTCTAACTTAACTTGGGTTGTTCATATCAAAAAGGGAGAGATTGTAAATACCCTGGGTGAGTTTTGAAGTGATCAACCAAATTAAGTTAGGCTCTGCATATTTGATACCTTGTGTCTAAGTGTGCAGGGACTTAGGAATACAAAAAGTAGAGCAAAAGACGTAGTGGATAAGAAGGATGGCACAAGAAGTGAGTCGACAGACTTGATGTATCTGAGGGACGAGAAGTTACAGAAGAGTACACCGGTAGATAAGAAGGATGCACGTGACACTTCCAAGGGACAAGAAACCGGGAATGAAGTCTGCTCGAGGAGAAGGCCAGAGTTGGGTTTGGGTGAGCTCAACTCTAGATGGACGAAAAATCACCTAAGTGGTCGGTCAAGTCAACACAAAGTTGACTTGTCCAAGCGCTCGGACTCCAGGCGCTCAGACTAGGTTCGAGCGCTTAGACAAGTGCCTCATCGAGCCATTGTAGTGAGGATCAGATTTGGAGGCCATGTCAATAGCTTCCAGGGGTCCAAGTGTTGGTTGCTACTTGGAAAATATAATGGTTCCACTGTACAAAAATTTTATACAAAGGTCTGAACCTTTTCCTAGTTACCATGTGTTCTTTTAAATTAAACTTGGATCGCCTGCGGAACTTAACACGTTTAATCCAAAGTTTAATTTATTTGTTCTTTTAGGTTTAGACTTGGATCTCCTGCAGAACTTAACACTTTCGATCCAAATCACCTAGGTTATTAATTTCATTAAATATTAATTTCTAAAATTAGCTTCCAGTATTGACGTGGCGAGGCACATGACCTTCTTGGATATGGGAGCAACCACCACCGACTAAACAAAGCCTTTTAAGGAAAGCTAATATTTAATTTCCTTAAATAACTTTAGGTCAACCGAAAAAAACAATCAAATCACAAGGAAAAAGAAAAACAAAAGAACACAACATCGAAAATAAATTCGAAATACTAGAATCACATGCCTCTTGTATTTGGTATTTTTACAAAGAACTAAAACTAGCATGATGCGGAAATACATTACTAGTTATACCTTTCTTTTGAAGACAAAGACCTCTTGATCTTCTACCGTATTCCTCTTCTAACCTCGGGCGTTGTGTGGGCAACGATCTTCCAAGATGAGAACCACCTTTCCACCTTCCTTCTTTCTTCTAGATTTCGGCCACAATAAATTTCTTCAAGGATGAAGAATTTCGGCCACCACCAATGCTCCAAGGGATACTAGAGACGAGGCTTGCTTTCTCTTCTTCTTCTCCTTCCTTGATCCGGCCACAAACAAGAGCTCCACCAAGAAGATAGGTTTCGGCCAACAAGAGGAGAGGAGAGAAATAGGGCCGACCACCAAAACCAAGGAAGAGAGGGAGGAAAAGAATAGAGGTTGTTCACCCATGAAGGCTCCTCCACCTCCTCTTTTATAATCCTTGGTCTTGGCAAATAAGGAAATTTTAATAAAAACTTCCTTAATTCTTTTGCCATGAAAAGGAAAAATTTATTTAATTAAAAATAATTTTTCTTCTCATTATTATAATGGTCGGCCACACCAATCTCCAAGCAAATAAAAATTTTAAACACAAATTAAAACTTCCTTATTTGCTTCCGGAAATTTTATAAAAAATTTCTCCAATAATTTTATCCCTTCATGATTGGTTAATAAAAAGGAAATTTTATAAATTAAATCTTTCTTTAAACATGTGGATAATTTTCAGAAAGTTATCTCTAAAAATTAAAATCTCCTTTCAATCTACAAATAAGGAAAGATATCAAATCTTTTCTTAATCTTTTGTAGACACTAATAAAAGAGAATTATTAATTTTAAACTTTCTTTTAAATCATGAACATGGTTAAAAGGAAAGTTTTTACCAAAATTAAAATCAACCTTTTAATCTACAAATAAGAAAAGAGATTTAGTTCTTTTCTTAATCTTTTGTAGAATCTTATAAAAGGAAATATTTAAATTTTTAAACTCTCTTTTAAATCATGTTATCCACATAAGAAAAATTTTAAAAATAAAAATCCTTTTATTTTAATTTGGGCCGGCCACACCAAGCTTGAACCCAAGCTAGGGTCGGCCACCTTGAAGCACCCATGAACCAAACTTTGGTCGGCCCTAGCTTGGTCTCCAAGCTAGCTTAGCCGGCCCCTATGGGATGGGTAAGAAGGTGGGTATAGGTGGGTATAGTACTCTATAATTAAGAGGCTACGATAGGGACCGAGAGGAGGAATTGGTTTTGGTCTCCCGATAAAATTAAGCATCTCGTGTTCGCCCCGAACACACAACTTAATTTTATCAATAATAATTCATTCCACTAGAGAACTATTATTGAACTACCGCACTAATCCCAAATTACATTTTGGGCTCCTTCTTATTATGAGTGTGTTAGTCTCCCTGTGTTTAAGATGTCGAATGTCCACTAATTAAGTGAGTTACTGACAACTCATTTAATTAATATCTTAGTCCAAGAGTAGTACCACTCAACCTTATCATCATGTCGGACTAAGTCCACCTGCAGAGTTTAACATGACAATCCTTATGAGCTCCTCTTGGGGACATTCTCAACCTAGATTACTAGGACACAGTTTCCTTCTATAATCAACAACACACACTATAAGTGATATCATTTCCCAACTTATCGGGCTTATTGATTTATCGAACTAAATCTCACCCATTGATAAATTAAAGAAATAAATATCAAATATATGTGCTTGTTATTATATTAGGATTAAGAGCACACACTTCCATAATAACTGAGGTCTTTATTCCTTTATAAAGTCAGTATAAAAAGAAACGACCTCTAATGGTCCTACTCAATACACTCTAAGTGCACTAGTGTAATTATATAGTTAAGATAAACTAATACCTAATTACACTACGACCTTCCAATGGTTTGTTCCTTTCCATCTTGGTCGTGAGCTATTGTTTATAATTTAGAAGGTACTGATAATATGATCCTCTATGTGTGACACCACACACTATGTTATCTACAATATAAATTAATTGAACAACTACATTTATCATAAATGTAGACATTTGACCAATGTGATTCTTATTTCTAGATAAATGTGTATACCAAAAGCTAGACTTTTAGTATACATCCTAACACCAAGCACCCGGGTACAGATAAAGAGCTTATCACGAAGTTGTTGCGAAGTGGATCAAGGCAACCAGTGGAGGCACCCGGACCGAGTCCAAGCTCCCGAAATCGACCATGTTTGTAAATGGCTACTTTAGACCAGTAGACTATAAATTGAGCCCGGGTGCTTTTAGTTCGTACAACACACACTGTTTTTTCATTTCTGAATTCGTTATTTATTTTTGTTTGAGCGTTAATGGCTGTAAGAGGCCACTCCGCCTTCACCGAAGGAGATCTTTTAGTTGAGCTTCCATTACCTTGGATTAGTAATCTCTCTGATTGCAAACCAAGTAAATTCTTTTGTTTCTCTTACTTTATTTTTATATTTTTATTTATTGTTAAACTAACGTGTGTTCCTTACCAAGTTCAGAAAATGAGAGAAGTGCTAACTTTCTTTTAGGGCTATTCACCCCCCCCCCCCCTCTAGTCGGCCTACAAGGGGCCAACACCAGCATCTTCTTTGATCTGTCTCTATAGATTTGTATTCCCAATATATAAGATGTTTCACCCAAATCCTTCAAGGAGAATTTATTGACTAATCATACTTTTGTTGACTGAAGCATTCCTGTATCATTTTCAATGAGTAGAATGTCATCAACATACATGGTTTCTCTAGATTTTTAATAAAATTAAACTCTTTAATTATATCATCAAATTTGAGGTTCCAACTTCTCGAAGCTTGTTTGAGACCATAAATCGATCTCTGAAGTTTACATACCTTATGTTCACTTCCCACAAATGTGAAGCCTTTAGGCTGAGTTATGTAAATCTCTTCCTTAATATCACCATTAAGGTATGTCGTCTTCACATTCATCTGTCATATTTTATAATCATACCATGCAACTATAGAAAATAATATTCAAATGGACTTAACTTTTGCAACTGGAGAAAAGGTTTCATCATAGTCAATTCCTTGTCTTTGATTATATCTTTTTGCCACCAACCTAGCTTTGAAGGTCAATACATTTGCATCAACTCTAAGTTTCCTCTTGTAAATTCATTTACATCCTATTGGAATGATTCCTTCAGGTGGATCCACTATTGACTAAACTTGGTTTGAGTGCATGGAGCTCATTTCAGATTTCATGGTCTCTAGCCATGACATCAAGTTGATATCAGATATAACCTCCTTAAAGGAGTAGACCATACCTCACAAGTAGTTTTGAGATCCTATCAGATCTCCTTAAGGTGTGTACTTATTCTATTAGTAGTTGAGGTGTGGGTTTTATTATTTCAATTGTGTAATCATCTCGAATCTCTTTGAGTTCTATCATCCTACCTTTTCTGTCTAATAGAAACTCCTTCTCCAAGAAGGTGATATTTTTTGAAACAAATACTTCTATTTTCTTGGGATTATAAAAATAATATCCAACAGAGTTATTTGGATATCCCACAAAATAGCATAAAGTGGATCTACTATCCAGTTTCTTTTTCACTATTAGCTTCACATAAGCAGGACATCCCTACATCTTCAAGTATGAATACTTGGGAAGTTTTCCCATCTATGTCTCATATGGTGTCTTTTCTACTGCTTTTGTATGGACTTTATTCAACAACATTATCGTAATTTCAAGTGCATAGCCCCAAAATGATGGCGATAAATCAGTGAACCCCATCATAGATTGAACTGTGTCCATTAGAATTTGATTACGATGTTCCGATACACCATTAAGTTATGGTGTTGCGGGAGGAGTCTACTATGAGAGAATCTCATTCTCTTTTAGATAGTCCTTAACCTCAGTACTCAAGTATTCTCCACCTCGATCTGATCAAAGTTTCTCAATAATTTTTCCCAATTATTTTTCTATTTTATTTCTGAATTCTTTAAATTTTTTAAAAGATTCAGACTTGTGTTTCATCAAATATATGTATTCATACCGTGAATAATTATCAGTAAAAGTAATTAAGCAGTAAGTTATGTTTAGTGTTAACACTTAGCGGGTCACACACATCAGTATGGATCAAATCCAACATATTATGTGCACATTCTGTTGGTGCAACCTTAGGTCAAGGTTAACCTGGGTGACCCGACTCGAGTTGACCTGACTCGAGGTATATTTTGATGTTTGACAAGAATAGAGAAGTTATATTTTGATGTATGACATGAATAGGAACTTGGGGGATTGTGGGTGCAACCTTTAGTCAAGGTTGACCTGGTTGACCCGACTTGAGTTGACCTGATTCGGGAAAAGTCCAAGTATGGAGACTTGGCAAGGAAAGGTCCAAGCAGGGAGCTTGGCACGGGAAAAGTCCAAGTATGGAGACTTGGCACGGAAAAGTCCAAGCAGGGAGCTTGGCACGGGAAAAGTCCAAGTAGGGAGTTGGGCACGGGAAAAGTCCAAGTATGGAAGCTTGGCATGGTAGGTCAGAGAGGGCTCGGTAGCTCGTTCTCTGGACTGGATGGAGTCGGAGAGGGCTCGGTAGCTCGTTCTCTGGACCGGACGTGGAAGTCGGAGAGGGCTCGGTAGCTCGTTCTCCGGACTAGGTCAGAGAGGGCTCGGTAGCTCATTCTCTGGACCGGATGTGGAAGTCAGAGAGGGCTCGGTAGCTCGTTCTCCGGACTAGGTCAGAGAGGGCTCGGTAGCTCGTTCTCTGGACCGGACGTGGAAGTCGGAGAGGGCTCGGTAGCTCGTTCTCCGGACTATGTCAAAGAGGGATCGATAGCTCGTTCTCTAGATCATGAAGGCTTTAGGGTTTAAAGCTGGGAAATTAGATCGGTCTGCTGACCGATCCAGTGATACACTGATTCTCACTGTGGGTCATCTGATCGGTCTGGTGATCGATCAGTAACCAAACAGATTGGGAGAAGGAATAGGAAGGATCGATCGGTGGACCGATCCACCTATGGCCTGATCGGTCCACAGACTGATCAGGGCTCTGCAACCACTCTGTGAGAGTTGGGATCGGTCTGGGGACCGATCAGCCTAGGGCCTGATCGGTCCCCTGACCGATCATATCCACCCTGGACCGATCAGGGTGGAGCCTGATCGGTCCAGGTCTAGCCGTTGAGTCACAACGGCTAGATTTCTGTGTCTGTGTCTTCTTCTTCGCAGGTTTATATAAATCAAGATGTGGAGGGCCTCTAGATGGGTGGAGGACTTCTTCTTGCTCCTGCGATCTGAGCTTTGTTGAGCTCTCCACTGCTGAAGCTTCGTGTGAGCTTCCCTCGACTGGACTCCAACTGATCAGTTGCTGCTGTTGTTGGCATCCGTGAAGTGGTTGCTTCATCACCAGTCGACGAGAAGGCAAGCAAACTAGTGTTTTTACATTCATATTGTTCTTGGCTTCTTGCTTTATCTTTGTACTCTGATCTTGCTGTTGCAAGAGAGATTGTGGCGAGGTTTCTCCACCTAGAAGGAGTTTTTATTAGCTGGTTTTTCGGGGTCTCATCCACCAACGGATTAATAGGATTCATCCACCTTACGAACACGCCGAGGAGTAGGAGTATCATCTCCGAACCTCGTTATATCATCGCGTTTGAGGTTTGATATTCTCCCGTTTCGTTTCTATCTTTTATTTCCGCTGCACTAACTAAAATTGTAGGAAGAAACGTGAATTTGGGGTCGGCTATTCACACCCCCCCCCCCTCTCTAGCCGCGTCTGAAGGTCCTAACAAGTGGTATCAAAGCGAGGTCGCTCTTCGTCGGATTAACACCCGGGAGAGCATGAGCTAGAGAATGGATCAACTTGGAGAAGACGTCACGATTCCACCCTTCTACGATCGCGACGACTTCGCGTATTGGAAGGTTAGAATGAAGTATTTTCTTATGACTAACCTAGTAAATTGGAATTGTGTACAAGTAGGTTTTATTCCTCCGGTGGATAAAGAAGGAGAACCTCTCGAGAAGAAGAAGTGGACGAAGGAACAAATCCACCAATCCATAATCAACGACGAGGTAACGAAAATCTTTGAATTTTCATTACCTAATGATATCTTGTGTAAGATAGGTGGATACATCAATGCCAAGGAGTTGTGGAACAACTTGGCTAAGTTCCATGAGGAGAGCTCCAATTCAAGTCATGAAGAGGAGTCAAGTGAGCCAAGTAGCTCACATCATGGAGGTATGGAATTAGAAGTTGAGGGCTACTCAACATCTAAGGAAGAAGAGGAGGAGAGTTCTTCTTCAAGACTGGAGCAAGAAGAAGAAGCCTCTACCTCCAGAAGGGATGAAGGAGAGAGCTTATATCCATCCTCAACCCTAAGTAACTCAAGCAACTTAATTTCAAGTAAATTACATATAATGTGCTTTGAGTGTAGGGAATATGGGCATTACAAAAGTAAATGTCCAAAGAGGATTAGGAAGACTCCACCGGCACCAAAAGTCAAGGAAGCCGGAGTCCCGATACGCAAGGGCAAGGAGCACGTGGTGTGCTTCAAATGCAAGCAAAGGGGACATTATAGGAGTCAATGTCCAAGGGGGAGGCAACCTCACAAGAACAAGAGACCAAGCACATCTATGGGGGGAGCTAAGGCAAACCCTAAGGTATCCTTTAAGGCACATTCTTGCAATTCTAATAAGACACATGCTAGTAGTTTTATTGCAATTGTCAATAATGATAAGCATGATAACCATAGAAACCGATACATGTGCTTAGGTGCCAAACATGTTAGCCTAGATAAGGACAATGCTAGAAATGCCAACCCTAGAGTTAACTCATCTAAGGTTAAGGAAAACCTAGATAGGAATCCCAAAACAACTAGACATATGCCTAGGAATACCTCAAAGAAAAATGGAAAATTAAAGCTTGAGGTATTAAAGAAGGAAAATCAAGTCTTGAGGTCAAGACTTGACATTTTAGAAAAGGCTCTTAAGAATTTGGAGAAGTCAACTCTAGGGTCTAAGGGTCAAAAATCAAAGCCCAAGGACATGAGAGGTTTGGGTCACAAACCTAAGTCTCAAGTGGTCAAGCCCGCTTATCATAATGTTCCATTCCATTATGGAACAAGACCTAGGGCTAAGAAGACCATCACCAAGGTCACAAGGGGAGTCACCCCTAGAGTTGATCTTAATGAGTCCCAAATGACCAAGGCTTTAAAGCCTAGGAGGGTTGCTAGGGAAGTCATCCCTAGTGAATATTTGGTGAACCCAATGAGCTCAAATAGGTATTGGGTTCCTAGGAGTGTGATCCCTTCACGCTAGATGGTTTAGGGTGTGACAACCTTAATTGGATAGGTAGTTAACCTACTCATGGCAAAAGGTGGCATTTTAGGAATTTTCAAGGTGTAATCAAGCCTTGAAAATGAAATTAAAAATTATTCCTAAGGTGATTAGGATGTGCCAACCACATTTGAGGAGTTTTCTAGGGTCAATCTAATTGGCACATAGTGATCTAAAAATCTTTAGTATATGATTTTAAGGTCAATCTAATTGGCACATAGTGATCTTAGGAATATAGAATTTATGGTAAAATGATGAAAATTATCAAAAATGGCAACTAAGGCTAGAATTAGGTATTTTCTATACCTTTATATGTTATTTGCCATACATTGTTTGTCATATGTCATGTCATGACATCATATTTATTTTATTATCATTTGAAATGTCATGATAATGCTTAGGTTAGTTATATGTCATGCCTTATTTAAGTTTCATACTTGATGACATGACATCATGACATTGGCACATGTTTCCACTTATGATATTATTTTATGTCATGTCATCATCTCTTGCATTTATGATTAATTTGATTTAAGGATAGAAACACAATTTGATATAGAGATCAAATTTTTGTTTAGAAAATGCATGAGAACTTAGCTCAAGATGACCTAAACCCATATCTCACATCAAAATTGACTTGGATGTGTTTGAAACACCTTAGATGTGTGTGAGATATTAGGATTATGAGTTAGGATCAAGGTGCATAGTTCTTGTACCTATATGAGCCTAATTCGAATTTGAGGATCATAGGGAAAACTTGTGTACAAGTCATGTACATTTAGCCCTAAGATTGTGGTCCTAAATTGAATGGTTTAAGATCATTTCAAAATTGATTTAAAAAAAAAACAAAAACCTTGATGAAGCTTTTCTAGTGATAGCATTCATCATTGAGCAAGTTGATACAAAGATGGATTAACCTTGAGTTATTTCAAAGTCTTTCGAACTTTGTATCAAGATTAAAAAATGGGAGTTATTTTCATAGAAAATTATTTTTCCATGATAATATATGTGATAATGAATGTATCCTCAAAATTTTACAATTTTTGGAATTTTCTGTAATTTTTTAGGGGTTTCTGAATTTCGGGAGAAAAATCAGAAATTCTTATCAGAGAATTGTGGACCGATCAGAGAAGATTCTGATCGGTCCAGGGAAGTCTGGATCAGTCACTGGACCGATCCAGGGCAGTGTGGATCGGTCTGGTGACCGATCAGAGCGTGCCAAAATGCTGATTTTCGACTGTTGTCTGAAATTTCAGCTATGGAAATTGGTGTTTTAGATTTCTAAAGGGTTGAAACTCTCCAAGACATTGTTGGTGCAATGGTCAAGGAGGAGTTGACCTTTAGGGGGAGTTTTACCTATTGGTTAAGGGGGAGTTGACTTTTAGGGGGAGTTTTTACTCGTCAAGATTTCTGAGGATGAGTGATATGGGATTATCACTAAGTTGATTGTTGATTTTAGTATCAAGGGGGAAATTAAGGGCTTCAATGAAAGGTATGGGACTTTCATTAGGAAGAAACTCTTGACCTTGATTCACTCCTTTTGATGTGTGTCAAAAAGGGGGAGAATGTCCAGAGAATATTCAAGGAAGAACATTGGAGTTTGGGGAGAATGTTCAGAGAATGTTCAAGGAAGAACATTGGAGAACTATTGGAAAACCTAAGTTAGGTTATCGGGTTAACCTAACTTGATTATGGTTTTTGTCAAACATCAAAAAGGGGGAGATTGTTGGTGCAACCTTAGGTCAAGGTTAACCTGGGTGACCCGATCGAGTTGACCTGACTCGAGGTATATTTTGATGTTTGACAAGAATAGAGAAGTTATATTTTGATGTATGACATGAATAGGAACTTGGGGGATTGTGGGTGCAACCTTTGGTCAAGGTTGACCTGGTTGACCCGACTTGAGTTGACCTGATTTGGGAAAAGTCCAAGTATGGAGACTTGGCACGGAAAGGTCCAAGCAGGGAGCTTGGCACGGGAAAAGTCCAAGTATGGAGACTTGGCACGGAAAAGTCTAAGCAGGGAGCTTGGTACGAGAAAAGTCCAAGCAGGGAGCTGGGCACGGGAAAAGTCCAAGTATGGAAGCTTGGCATGGTAGGTCAGAGAGGGCTCGGTAGCTCGTTCTCTGGACTGGATGGAGTCGGAGAGGGCTTGGTAGCTCGTTCTCTGGACCGGACGTGGAAGTCGGAGAGGGTTCGGTAGCTCGTTCTCCGGACTAGGTCAGAGAGGGCTCGGTAGCTCATTCTCTGGACCGGACGTGGAAGTCGGAGAGGGCTCGGTAGCTCGTTCTCCGGACTAGGTCAGAGAGGGCTCGGTAGCTCGTTCTCTGGACCGGACGTGGAAGTCGGAGAGGGCTCGGTAGCTCGTTCTCTGGACTAGGTCAGAGAGGGCTCGGTAGCTCGTTCTCTGGACCGGACGTGGAAGTCGGAGAGGGCTCGGTAGCTCGTTCTCCGGACTATGTCAGAGAGGGATCGGTAGCTCGTTCTCTAGATCATGAAGGCTTTAGGGTTTAAGGCTGGGAAATTGGATCGGTCTGCTGACCGATCCAGTGATACTATAGGTATCTGGATCGGTCTGCTGACCAATTCAGTGATACATTGATTCTCACTGTGGGTCATCTGATCGGTCTGGTGACCGATCAGTAACCAAATAGATTGGGAGAAGGAATAGGAGGGATCGGTCGGTGGACCGATCCACCTATGGCCTGATCGGTCCACAGACCGATCAGGGCTCTGCAACCACTCTGTGAGAGTTGGGATCGGTCTGGGGACCGATCAGCCTAGGGCCTGATCGGTCCCCTGACCGATCAGATCCGCCCTGGACCGATCAGGGTGGAGCCTGATCGGTCCAGGTCTAGCCGTTGAGTCACAACGGCTAGATTTTTGTGTCTGTGTCTTCTTCTTCGCAGGTTCATATAAATCAAGATGTGGAGGGCCTCTAGATGGGTGGTGGACTTCTTCTTGCTCCTGCAATCTGAGCTTTGTTGAGCTCTCCACTGCTGAAGCTTCGTGTGAGCTTCCCTCGGCTGGACTCCAACTGATCAGTTGCTGCTATTGTTAGCATCTGTGAAGTGGTTGCTTCATCACCAGTCGACGAGAAGGCAAGCAAACTAGTGTTTTTACATTCATATTGTTCTTGGCATCTTGCTTTATCTTTGTACTCTGATCTTGCTGTTGCAAGAGAGATTATGGCGAGGTTTCTCCACCCAGAAGGAGTTTTTATTAGCCGGTTTTCCGGGGTCTCATCCACCGACGAATTGATAGGATTCGTCCACCTTACGGACACGCCGAGGAGTAGGAGTATCATCTCCGAATCTCGTTATATCATCACGTTTAAAGTTTGATATTCTCCCGTTTCGTTTCTATCTTCTATTTCCGCTGCATTAACTAAAATTGTAGGAAGAAACGTGAATTTGGGGTCGGCTATTCACACCCCCCCTCTCTAGCCGCGTCCGAAGGTCCTAACACATTCCACTTGACCTTTAAAAGAGGTCTTAGTCATTTTTTTCTTTTAGACAAGATTCGCAAGTTGCTAGGGAGTTTATGTCTGATAAATCAAATAATCCCTCACCTATTAACTTAGTCATCCTACTTTGTAAAATATGACCCACTCTAGCATGTCATATGTGTGCCTGATTTGAACTATTTACTTTTATTTTCTTTGTTGTTGATTGCACTTGGATATTGTTTACAGAATATCTTTTAATTTTAAGTTATAGATATCATTTTCTAATTCGCTAATCCTAATTAAATATTCATCCTTGTAAATATTGCAAACACCTTTTGTAAAAAGACAAGAATAATCATATGCATAGAAATAGAAACAATATTTTTAACTAAGTTTGGAACAAATAAAACATCCCTTAAATACAATCTAAAATTCTTACTTAAAATCAAGGTAATATCTCCAATAGCTTTCGCATCAACTCTTACTCCATTTCCATGTCTCAAGAAGGTTTCACCCTCTCTCAGTCTTTTATTTCTTGCCATCATTCGCAAATCATTGTAAAGATGAGAACTATAGATGGTATCCAATACCCAAGAAGTAAAATTAATAGAGACATTGACTTCTATATAGAGCAAACCTTTGCCAGAATACTTCTGGGCAAGATACTCCTTGCAATTGTGCCTCCAATATCTAAGGTTGTTGTAGTGGAAACAAACATATTCTGACTGATCAGGTTTTATGAGTCTTAACTTCTTATTAGGTTTGATCTTCTTCATAGGGCAGAACGCTTCTTTCCCTTTTTCTTGGGGCATTTCTTAGATCTATAAGATAACCCCATAAGGAAAACAAAAATTTCCTTTTTCATGGTTGTTTCATAATTTGCAAGCATGTTGACTAGCTATTCAAGGGTAGCCTCTAGCTTATTCTTATTGAAGTTGACCACAAAATTATCAAATGAGGAGGGAAGAGACAATAATATGATGTTTATTGATAGCTCGTGTGGAATAATCAAATCAAGGTTCACTAACTTTTCAATAAGCCCAATCATCTTGACCCCATGTTCATGGACCGAAGCCCCATCTCGCATATGAACCATCATGAGCTGCTTGACAGACGCGTGTCTGACTGAATGAGTATGTGTACCATACAACTCTTACAAGTGTTGTGAATATCTTTAGCATTCACTATCTCCTCAAATCGTCTTTGTAGTTCATTTAACATTGAAGCTAGCATATAACATTTTATCTGAAGATTATGGTCCAACCATTTTTCAAGCTTTGCTAACTCATCAGGGGTGGCATTGACAGAAGCCACCTTTGGAGGTGTCTTATCTAGTGTATATGCAATGTTTTTAGAAACTAGAATAATTTTTAAGTTTCTTAGCCAGTTAGAATAGTTAGATCTGGTTAATTTATTTTGATGTAGTATCACAGATAATCAATTCTGGGATGTCATATAGAAAATATACTGAAATGAAAATAATTAACACTATTGACTATTTTAAACAATTAATAATATAAAATATGTGGACTTGTATATTTTAAATTACCTCCTACTATTTTTGACATTTCCATCACCCTCTAATAGAAATGGAAAATCATATTTCCTTAGTGAGTATATAAAACTCAATTAGCCAATTGTGATCCCTAAATGATATCAGTTGATCACACTTCCCAAAAGGTAGAACTCAATTACATTATATGCAACCTCTATGTATTTCACCTCACACTTGATAAGGGCCCAATAATATGATGTTGATTATCTTTGTGTCTCAAGCTAGCCCATCAATGTTAGATTGAAATGGGTGGTCGTCATGCGTTCCCTCAATGATATGAGTTGAAGGCATGGGAGTTCCACCCAATCCACATCACTTATGTCAGTGGAAGATACAACTTTCCTACTAGGCCTCCCAAATGATATGATTAGGGGTGTAAATAAACCAAGCCGCTCATGAGCTATTCGAATTTTGATTTAATAAAAGCTCGTTCGAGCTCGTTTAATGAGGCTCATTAACATAAACAAACTAAGCTCAAGCTTTACAATACTCAGCTCGTTAGCTCATGAACATGTTCATTAGTAAGCTCATGAATCAACTTTTAAATGAAAAATAATAGTTTTGATATTGAATTTATAGGTTTTACACTCTACTTATGAAAAATATAGACAAATATATTAAATTTATTTATTAGAATAAAATTATAAATTTTAATAAGAATATTATAACTTTCTCTAAATATAAAATTTAGTTTTAATGAATATTTAAATTTATAATTTATATGTATTAAGTTCATTTAGGCTCGATAAAAGCTCGAATAAGCTCGTGAGCCATGAATATATTTGTTAAATAAAGCTCGATCTCGGCTCGATCATAAATGAGCCAAACTCAAACATTCAAGAGTTTGGCTCAACTCGACTCGATTACACCCCTAGATATGATTCAAACACTAACCGCAGATAACGTTCATCATGCAACCACCATTAATAGAAGGCAATGAAAAATAAATTCTTTTATTTTTTCCTTTATGTCTTGATCTAAATTTTGAATCATATTCAAAATGAGGGATTTTAATTTAAACATTTATCTCATGAGTTTGAAGATATGTTTTTTATGTAACGACCACCCTTCTTAATACTCTACTACTCTCTAAGAGTGACCGTTACTTAACTACTAACTCTACTTAACCGGTATAATTAAAAACCACGAGGAATCCCTACCGAAAAGTCTCCCCTGTACCGGTGGCCATAATCATTAATACATAACATGATATACACAGCCACAGGCGGCTGGAACATTTATCAAACAACCACACAGTAATAACATTCTAAAACAAAGATAAACTCCAATGGCATGAACTATAAAGTACAATCTCAAATGTTTACAGTCCACTAAAACATGGAAAACTTAGTAATAAAGAAAGAAAACTAAAAGAACTCTTTTCTAGCCCCAAGACTTCCATAGTCCTGGCATCACACACCATCCGCACCACCTTGTCGCCTTCCTTGCTAGATCTTTTCCTTTCCTTTATCTGCAGTAAGAGGAAGTGCAGTCTATAAGCAAAATTTGCTTAGTAAGCGCTATCTAACTCACAAAAACACGATTATGCATGTAAACAGAAAGATCTAGAAATTATATGCTCTAAACGAAAGTAAAGCATAAACATAACTGCTTATGTCAAACTAATAGCAAAGAAAAGCTAAGAAATCTACTCATGTAATTCTAATAGCTAATCATGCTATACCAGGATAAAACTGCATGCTAAAAAAAATAAAGCTAATCATGCTAAATATCAAATCAGGAAACAAACAAAACTAATACTGCATGCTGGAATTCAAAAGAACTAAACTTACTAATTCTAAGCATATGTGAAACTTGTTTCATTTGTTCCAAATCTTATACTTTATTACTTCAAAACAATAATAAAGTTCTTCTTGGTTAAAAACTTATACTTTAATACTTAAAAATAATAATCAACTTCTTTCTTGGGCCCAGGCTTAGTACCAATGCGCGCTCCCTAATAGGGACTGTGGTAGCTAGTCACAAGTCCTATGAGGGTAAAGACCTTGGTCTTACCAGGGCCAAAACCTTGGAATTGGTTACCTGGATTTGTTTAACGATAACCTTGGAAGTTGGGTACTAGCCTCTTTAAAGTAAAATACTTATTATCTTCTATTACTTCTTCTTTAAATGTCTTGACATTTTAATAGGCACCTTGTGTGCCAAAATCCCTAAAGTCTTGACTTTGGGATCCACTTAAGGCCTTGACCTTTTTCTTTCTTTTCTTTATCTTTCTTATACTTTTCTTAAACCCAAAATACTGCTAAGGTATTTTCCATATGCATATTGAGGTAGCAAAGAAACTTAAATCTATATTTTGCCACAACCTAATCACCTCAAGCTAGTATACAAAAAGAAATCTAGAACCTTAATGCTTTAAAAGAATAGTTGCTCATGTTATTCTAATAGCAAATGAGAAGTACTGCTCTTGCTCTACTAATAGCATAAATGAAATCTGCATTTGCTAAAGAACTAAACCAAATCTGCACTTAATATTCTGTAAAGGAAACTGCTTATGTCCAGCTAATAACACAATGAAATATGCACTTAAAATTCCGTAAAGGAAACTACTTATGTCCAGCTAATAATACAATGAAATCTGCACTTAAAATTCTGCATACAAAGCTTAGAAAAATCTGCATACTAGCTTAGAAAAATCTGCCGAATTCTCTTAAGGCTAGGTTGTTCATGTCAAAAACATAGCTCAACCAAAACTAAAACTTGCTGAAGCTTAAAATCTATGTAAACTTGTTGGAACAAAACTAGATTAACTAACCTGCTGAATTTGTAACAAAAGGAATCAATTTTGCTGAATTGAACCTTAAGAAATCAACTTGCTGAATTGAAACTTTAAAAAAATTAAACTTGCTGAATTATCAAAAAGAAAGGCTATCCTATGCTCTAATAGAGCTGTACGTTTCTGCAGTGAACACAAAGAAAACTTGGACTGAAATAAGCTCCAAAGGGGGTTGTTCTAAGCTCCAAATGGAGTTGTTCTTGTCTGCAGAAATGCACAAAGGAGGTTGTTCTCTGCTATAATTGGAGCTATTCTTAACTACTACAAATACCACAGGGAGATGGGACTGTTGGTGCCCCTTTCCTAACGCAAACCAAACTAAACCTGTTGGAAACTTAGAACCTATATAAAGCTTGTTTCATTTCAAAATCAAATCCCATATCTAGCAACAGGATACTAATTCTTGCTACTACAGAACTTAAAAGAAAGAAAACCAAGAACGCATGCTACTAAAACTTCAATAAAACAGAACCCTAACCAAAAAGGGAACAACATGGTAGCAAACTTCAGAACAAAACAGAACAAATTCGGAACACAAGAATAAGCAGAGTTTAGAATCTAATCCATTCAAAAAACCCTTTCCCTCTTCCTTAGCAACTCACGGCAGTAAGCCCTAAACCACAATCTTCACAAAAAAATTCGAAACAAAAGGAAAAGAACCCAGAACTATCCTACTGCAGGTGAGTAGCGACTTACAGAGCGTTCTTGGACTTACAACCGAGAGGGAGGGGCGGCTAGGGTTCCAGGTGGAACTCGAAATCTCGGTCTCCTCTTGTGCTCACGGTCCCTCCTTGACGAGAGAAGCACGGATCCGCGAGGTTCACCGGAGAGAAACCTTCACCGGCCGTCGGAGGGAGGAAATTAGGGCTGAGGTTTCTTCGTTTGGCAGAAATCGCGCACGCACGAAGAGGAAAAAGAGAGTTAGGGTTTGGGGAAAGAAATTAACCCTTTATAACCTAGGTTTTATTTCTGATCCTTATTATAACTTAAATACATCTCACTTCATACTTAATTAACAAAACACGCGTAGCCCAGTTGGTTGGCTGTGTTCGGTTAAGTCCGGTTCGGCCGGAGGTCTTGGGTTCGAGTCTCACCTTCAACGATTTTTGGTCAAAACTTCTTTCTTTTTATAAACCTACTAAATGACCTCCAAAAATTACGTAAAAATACTCTAAAAATTCCTAAAAATATCTAGAATATTTTAAAAGTATTTCCAAATATTTTTATGGACTTTTAGAACTTGAAATAGGGAAAATTGGGTCATTACATTTTATATATTTGCTAGATTCATGCAACCATGTTATAAAACAACATACATACATATATTACTATATATCAAATATATCATAATCACATAATCATATTTTAAGGGCGAGCAATCAGTGAGAGCCATTGAATCATCCTTTTTGCATCGTAGGCATAATATAAAATATTTTATACCAATTAATTAATAATTAATTAATTAATCATAGGATTATCAATAAATTGACAAATCAATTTATTTATAATCACTATTATCATAAACAATTAAATATCATCTTAATTATTCATTTTTGTAAGAAAATAATTTTGATCATAGGTAATATCATATCACCATTTTGATCTAGTTTTCTTACATGATCAAAAATAATTAAACAACATATATACATTTGTTTCAGAAATCCATATGATAAATAATGAAACCTGACTTTGATACCACTGTTGGAATGGAATTCAAAATTTGTGTATCACGTTTTTACACCCCCTATGCGTAGCAGAAGTTTAAAATTTATTTTATGATTTAACAATTAAATCAAAGAGGTGTTCATATAGATTTTTCAAAAACACAAACATGAGCATGATTTTTAATTTAATTATGTATTACAATTTAACCATTCAAGTAAGATCCTTAAAGCACAACAAAGATAAACTATCATTTGAATGATTCATCTAAAATCAATTTAATCATTTTATTTAGACATGTAAAACTATCTAATTTAAACATACCAAATCATTTAAGCAAAGTCTAAATAAAACTATTAACAAATGCATCAATATACAAATGAATCAAAACACAAGCAAAAACATACCTTCCAAACAACCTTTGTTTGGGGATGACTTCAACTATTTCGGGTTTAACCAAATAGCTCTTCTTTTTTGTCTTTAACTTGTGCTTCCTCTGTATCCCTTTCCAACTCTTGATTGGACTAGAGATCAAGTATCATTTTTCGTCAAGACGATTATAAAAACTTCCTCAAGGATGAAGAAATTGCTGCCCAAGCACCCCTTCACAAGGGGCTCCAAAAGAGCCCTCAACAAGGGGCAGCACCAACAAAGATATGCAAGAAAAGTGGGCGGCAACAATCCTTCTTGGAGAATAAAAACAAGTGATAAAGAGATGAATTTCTCTTGATGGAAGAAATGGGAAGATCTCTATCTTCTTGAAAGAGGACAACAACTTGAAAGAAGAAAAACTTTTGATAACTCCAAGGATGGCTACTCTCTTTATAGTCCATCGTCTCTCCAAGGAATATGAGCAGATAATTGTTTCTTCATCTCTCCAAGGAAGATGAGGGGATATGTGTCTCATCATCTTTTCAAGGAAGATAAAAAGATGCGAGTCTCATCATAAACATATTAATGATAACATTTGACCTTATCAAACTTTAGTTGTCAATTCACTATTTGATTACATCAAACTTTGTTTGTCAAATTCAACTACTTGAATTTGACTTTTTAAATGAAAAATAGAGAGACCAATACTTGTGTGACCGTCAATGGTTCAGGATACAGCTAGTTGTGGGTTCATAACTCTTTATGATTCAAGACTATACTCGTCCTTTATATGGGCATACCCTTAATAACCTCATCCTATGATCAATTGGTTGATTATAGTGTTGGCGCTGGGAATTCTGTTCTGTGTAAATCCCCTGTACAAAAAATTTGCATGAGCACAGAACCTTTCCTAGCAACCTACATGCTCGATCAGACATGTGTTTGATCAATCAAGCAAGTTCTTGATTGATCAAAGTGCACCTTGATCGAAGCACAAGATCACTAGCCTCTTGTGTTGGTGTTCAGGATCCATACGAAGAAAACTAAACTAATTGCGCTGCTGAATAAGAATTAGTTGTACCTTTCCTTGTACGCTAAGACCTCTTGATCTTCTGCTATATTCCTCTCCTCCTCTTGGACGTCGTGTAGGCGACGATCTACCAAGACAAAACCACCCGACTCCTTCTTCTTGTTTCCAATCTTTTGAGCACCAAGAGATGCTAGAATAGGATGCCTCCTTCTCTTCTTCTTCTCCTCCAAGCAACCAGTCACAAAGTAAACTCTTCTCCAAAGGGGTGCCGACCCTAATGAAGAGGAAGGGAAAGATGTCGCCGACCCTAGGGAAAGAAGCAAGGGGAAAATAAGAGAGGAGGTGCGCCGGCCACAAGAGAATAGAAGAGGATTCTTAGGTTAGCTTTTGGGCACCACCCTCTCTTCTTTTATAATCTTTGCTGGCGGCTAAAAAGGAAAGATTTTAACAAAAATTCTGTTTTAAATAAAATTTCCCTTTCATTCCTATTGTGGATGGTTACAAAAAAGGAGAGATTTAAACAAAATTAAAATCTCTCTATTAAACCATTGTAAATAGCTATAAAAGGAAAAATTTTAACAAAATTCAGTTTTAAATAAAATCTCCCTTTTATTCCTATTGTGGTCGGCCCCTTGCTTGGGTAAAAGCAGGGCTTGGGTGGATGTGAGGCTTTATATATATAGAGGCTACAACAGGGATCGAGAGGAGAAATTGGTTTTGGCCTCCTGATGGACTTGAGCTTCTTGTGTTCGACCCGAACACTCAACTCAAGTTCATCAATAATAACTCATACCACTAAACGGTCATTATTGAACTACCACACCAATCCCATATTACAATATGGGCTCCTACTTATCATGAGTGAGTTAATCTCCCTGTGTTTAAGATATCATATGTCTGTTAATTAAATAAGTTACTAACAACTCATTTAATTAACATCTGACTCCAAGAGTAGTACCACTCAACTTTATTATCATGTCGGACTAAGTCCACCTGCAGGGTTTACATGATAATCCACATGGAGTAAATCATCTGCCTGGTAAACCAACATATAATTTCTAGTCCTTTTCAGGTACTTTAATATATTTTTTACAACAGTCCAATGTCCCTGTCCTGGGTTACTTTGATATCTACTAACCATGCCCATGGCAAAACAGATATCCGGTCTCGTACATAGCATCACATACATCAGGTTTCCTACAGCCGAAGCATAAGGAACTACCTTTATCTCCTCTATCTCCTTTGATATTTTAGGACACATCTCTTTAGATAAAGGTACTCCATGCCGAAAAGGTAGAAAACCTTTCTTGGAGTTTTGCATGCTAAAACGAGCTTGGATAATATCAATGTATGAAGCTTGGGATAAGCACAACATCCTTTTCTTGCGATCCCTTATTACTTTGATCCCAAGAATATGCCCACATTTTCCCAAGTCCTTCATATCAAACTGCTTGGAAAACTATACCCTTACGTCTGACAACACTTTGACATTGTTGCCAATGAGCAAAATGTTATCTACGTATAGTACAAGAAATACCACCACGTTTTCGTCACTTTTCTTGTATACACAAGACTCATCCGAACACTAAATGAATCCATAAGACTGGATCACTTTATCAAACTGGATGTTCCAAGATCTCGAAGCTTGCTTCAGTCAATAAATGGACCGATTGAGCTTGCATACGAGATGCTCTTTGCCCTTCGCAATGAATCCCTCTAGTTGCTTCATATATATGTTTTCTTCAAGACTTCCATTAAGGAAAGCTGCCTTGATATCCATTTGCCAAACCTCATAATCCATATGAGCAGCAATAGATAAAAGAATCCGGATAGACTAGAGCATGGCTATCGGCGAAAATGTTTCCTCATAATCGATTCCCTCTTTCTGAGTATACCCCTTCGCAACAAGCCTCGCTTTAAAGGTTTCCACCTTCCCACCTGTCCCTCTTTTCCTTTTGTAGACCCATTTACATCTAATGACTTTTACACCATTTGGTGGTTCTATAAGCTCCCATACTTGATTAGAATATATAGATTCTATTTCAGAGTTCATTGTACTTTGCCAAGATGCTGCATCTTTATCTTGGAGTGCTTCATCATATGTCCAGGGATCAGGTTCATGTTCACCAGAGATCAAGTCCGAAGACTCTCCCAAAAACATGAATCTATCAGGTTGCCAAACAACCCTCCCACTACAATGAGGCACTACCTGTAATTGTGCATCATTTGTGACACGTGTTGCAGTTTCTTATGGTATCTTATCTTGTACCGTTGGTACTAAATTAGACGTGTCCTCTCTTATTTCCTCAAGAACAATTTTACTCATGGGCTTGTGGTTCATTACATAATCCTCTTCTAAAAATCGAGTATTGGTGCTAACAATAACCTTCTGATCTTTGGGACTATAAAACAAACCACCTTTCGTTCCTTTAGGATAACCCACAAACAAGCGAACTTCTATACGTGATTCCAACTTATCAGCATCTCCCTTCAACACATATTCTGGACTACCCTAAATCCGAATGTGTCTTAGACAAGGCTTATGTAACGCCCACCCTTCTTACCCAAGGGCGGCGCTACGATCTTATACTACTTACGTACATGTTTTACTATAACAGCGGAAAATTTTAAATCATTCCTTTTATTTAAATAAGCATGATATCACATATTCTGATTAGTTCGAATGTGCATATATTGATCATATAACTAAAAATATTAATTTGTCTGAATCGTTCTTGCCGAGCCACCACCACACACATCACTATCTGCTCCTCCTGCTGCTCCGTTGTTCATCCAGCTTTCTCTTTTATCTGCGGTACAAGGAAAGTAAGCTATGAGCACTCATGGCTCAGTAAGTTCCTTTCCTACTCACTAAAACCGAGAATCATCGTATATCAAGAATGGATCAACATATCATCGTCTCAACTAATCATAACATAACATATCATTCTATTCAAACATATCATGCATATTTCTTATTCACATATCATTTCATAGAAGCATGAATATCATATCATAAAACAAATAAATCACAAGCATGAGACATACAAGGGCATCATATTCATATCATAATATCACATGACATTATATCATATCATCATATAATTCAAGCACATATGAATGTGGGCAATGCATCGTGAATTTGAAAACTTATACTTAATAGTACTTGAAATTAATATCATCATCATTTGGGATCCCGGTTTGTACCACATACTTAATGCGTAGGTCCAAGGTAGCAAGTCTTGAGCCCTACCATGCATACATACTAGGCCCGAGTCTTACTCCATCGACCTAGGGCACTCAAAGGCCCATTACTGACGAGGCCCGAGTCTTACTCCATCGACCCCGGGGCGTTTACGGAGCCCACCCTTGGTACAAACCATAAAATAACTTATCATGCATAACTATCATATCATGTCCTTAACAATCTTTCATGCATTTATTCTTTTCATTTCTTTTCATTATGTATAGCATTTTCTATGCTATCACATATCATAACATAACTTCATTTCTTTTCATTATGTATAGCATTTTCTATGCTATCACATATCATAACATAACTTCATTTCTTTTCATTATGTATAGCATTTTCTATGCTATCACATATCATAACATAACTTCATTTCTTTTCATTATGTATAGCATTTTCTATGCTATAACACATCATGGCATATTTCATAATATAACTTCATTATGCATATCATTTCGTAACTAAAGCAATCATGCATTCTAACTTATTATCATATCATTTTCATACAGCATGGCATAGACATATTAAATTTTTGTTCTAGGGTTTCTAGGGCATCTATCCCTTCATGGCCGAACACATAATGATTCATTTAGGTCATACAAACATGTATCACATTCACACATTATCAAGTTTTCCTAAGAAGTACTTTTAACCCCTTAGGTTTCATTTCCAATGCCTCTAGGTCCTTTAAACCTTACTTGGCCGAAATTCATAGAATATAAACTTCCTTTAAGTGGCCTAAAGCATGGGAAACCTAAGTAAATTTCATAGCAAGATTTACTAAGAACATCATACACAAGGTTGGATCTTAAACAAGCTAGGACTCTTGTGATCTTACATGTCATAAATCATGTAACTAATTTTCTACATTCCAATTAAACATGAGAGCATTAATCATCTTTCATAACATAATATCACAGAGGTCATTGAGCATATTAGAATTTTGTTTAAGCTTCTCTAAACTATCACCTTACCATGGCCGAAATATTAAGAGTAAGGTTCATGAGTTTCTTTCAACATACAAGTATACAACTCTTAAGAACTTTATATCATGTCATATAAGAATAGTTATTTTAAATTCAAGGTCCTCCTAACCCTAAATTCTTTCTTGGCCGAAACATGAGAGTGGGGTTCTTTTGGTTCCAATCAACTTCCAAGCAAGAAAACCATAGGAAGGTCCTTAGCATTTCATAGAGGGAAACTTGCACTAGTTTGGTTAGATAATAATTTTCCTAACCTATTTACAATATTTTTGATTGAAATTCTAGGGTTACATACACCTCTGATCATGCATCATATATGTATACAAACATAGGGGAAAACTTTCTTTCAAGGCATAGAAAAAGAATCCGAAAATCACATGAAAGCCTTGTACCGCAGGTGAGGGGAAGCTTACCTTCTTTGCTTAAGTTTCCTAGAGTTGAGAACTTGCTTGTGGACCTTTCTTCCTTGCTTGCTTTGCTCGGCACCAATGGAGGAAGAAGTGGCTATGTCTTTTGGTGGAGAGGAGGAGGAAGAAGAGGAGGCTTCTTCCTCTTGTGTTGCTCGGCAACAAAAAGAAAGAAAGAAGGGGGAGAGTTGTTGCTCTCGGCAACAAGAAGAAAGAGGGAGGGAGAGTGCTCGGCACAAATGGAGGAGAGGAGGAGAGTGAGTTGAGGATGAAGCCCCCCTCCATGCCTATTTATACTAAAGTGAGGGAGGAAAACTTGACTTGATTCATCCTCCTCATTTACTTCTCCTCTTAATGAGAAAGAATATGCTAGAGAAATGCTTCTTGAGTTTCTCTCTTTTCTTTCTCTTAATTTCTCTCCTTTCTTTCCTTTAATTATAATTCCCATCTCTCCTCTTACAATATTCACTCCTATCACACTTGGTTAACACATGCATGCATCCACAAGAGAACCAAGGATCAAATCCTTCTCCTAATATATTTTTGTACAAAATAATTCATGTATATACATTATGCATAAATATTTCATACATGCATATATAATATCTCATATCTCTTTTGTTTACATTAATTCCTTGCATTATAAATCATGCATAGATGATTTATATTCTCAACTTTATTTTCTTTCATAAAGTTTTAATCATCTAAATCCTTCCCATCTTAATATTTAACTTAGAATATCTACACCTTCTTTTCACTACATTCGTACTCTCATTACCCTTACTTTCTTATCTAGGCTTTCTAGGGGTGTTACAGCTTATACCCATTCCATAATTCTGTGGGAGTAGAGGGTACTGACTTAGAAGGTACCAAGTTCAGAATGTACGCTGTCGTTTCTAGAGCATATCCCCAAAATGAATTTGGTAATTCTGAATAACTCATCATTGATCTAATCATTTCCATAAGAGTCCTATTCTTTCGTTCCATCACACCATTCTGTTGGGGTGTACCAGATGCAGATAATTGGGATTGAATCCCAACCTCTGATAAGTAATTCCTAAACTCTCCTAAGAGGTACTCTCCACCACGATCTGACTGTAGTGTCTATACTTTTACCATGACGTTTCTTTACATCAGCCTTATACTCTTTGAACTTATCAAAACACTCAAACTTACGGTGCATCAAGTAAATGTACCCATATCTCGAATAATCATCTATAAAAGGGATAAAATATCTGAAACCACCTCTCGCCTGGATAGTCATAGGTCCACACAAATCAGAATGAACCAATTCCAACACTTCTTTGGCTCTATACCCCTATGCCTTAAAAGGTCTCTTGGTCATTTTTCCTTCCAAGCAAGATTCGCAAGTTGGAAAGTTTTCCACCACCAATTAACCCAAATGTCACGCCCCAGGTAGTCCCTGTCCGAAGAAATTTCGGCAGCATCTCCCCTGTACGGCGGACAATATGAAGCTCAGTATACATACATCTCCATACCTCGGCCACACACGGCCGGAATAATACAATACAAAAGAACAAGCCACGCAGTTTATATCAACATTCCACACAGATATAATATATGATCAATCCACACAGTTCAATAAGGAAAGACGATATAGAACCTCGACGATATATGCAAACAGCCTACTCCACTACAACGAAGAAAACAAATCCACGAAGTAATGACAATACAACCGCAGCGGAAAACAAAAGTAGCAAACCCGAATGTTCAATGTGAAGTCCACAATACAAACCCACAATACAAGTATATAAGATGCAAAAGCAAAATATAATCCGACAAAGAAAATCCTCGCGATAACGGGGCTAGCGACTGGGATCTCACGGCCTCAACACGAAAAGTAGTAACAACGGGTGAGTTCAAAGAACTCATTGGTAATCCAATAGATATGTACGGCAACATATAACTACCAGTAATATCCTAAGGTACAGTCTCCTAAACCATAGGACCTCGATGCAGATCTCTAACAATATAACGGTATGCATAGTGAATAAGCGATAATGAGTAACGAAGCATGTAATACAGTTTGACAAGAATAATAAAAATGCATCTTGAAATAAAGTGCTCACTGCGAGGCTTGGGCAATCGATCACAACATCGAGAGATAAAAATAGTCGAGCAAAAGCATGTATCCTGTATGCATGTCAATCATATGCAATCACCAAAATGCATCAATCATAACGAATGCAATCCGTGCATATGATGCAATATGACATGGTCACCCCGCCAATCGACCATCTCACACACAATGGTGAGACCGAGTGGGTAGGGGCTGTGACAACCGTGCACTGCCATCACTGCCCCTAAAGAGTGACCGAGTGGACGGGATCTTGTCGGAGTACACCTATCCTCCTACCTCAAACATAGTGAGGGAGCGCAATGCTCATGACGGGGAGGGAACCGCTGCAACCCCGCTGTATCGTGCTACCCATGAGCACCCCAGCGGTGCACCACCGAGCAACCTGCCATACACACCCTGAGTGCTGTGCCACTACCCATGCAGTGAAACACGTTGTGTGCAGGCCTATGTAGCCGGCCGACGAGCTCAACAATAATGGAGTCGTCAATCGCCCAGCATGCAATCATGCAGGATGGTGCATGATGCTACAGTATGTCATACCTGAACATAGCCTCCTCCATATATGTGTGTGCCCAAAAGGTAAACGCATATATGTAACCATGATATAAACAGAATAAATCCAAAGACATCACATATAACAATGATGTAAGTATCATGAATCCACGAGCATGTATCACACATGTAAAGCAACTAATCCAGTAGAGTAGAGCACTATAGATATGCATCTCTATGAACATATATACACATGGCAAGAGATAAAATATCCAATCCTAAAATAAAGCAACTAGCAGATGAAGCATGTGATAGGTATCAACTAGCTAAGACCAAGAGAAAGAATAATCTACTATCTACCACTAGTAAGTATATATAAGCTAAACATATCATAAGACATTATCAAAAGATAAGTCAAAGGGTACCCGCCTCAAAAGAAGGTACAATCCAGTCCTAATCCAATGTCGAGATGCTCGTCTCGAATCAGAGTCCTGTCCTGTTGATCCACAACACTAAGTAATGTTGCTGCTAGACAATGTTGCTGCTGTTGGAGTGTTGCCGGGACTAGAAAATTCATAGAACAACCACCTACTAGCTTCTCCACTGATCGGATCAAGAAGAAATCAAGCAAGCAGATGACTCTTCCTCACAGCCCCCCTTCTGTTGATCCTTTGCCAAGATCATTTCCATTAGCAATCAGATGAGTCGCTGGACCAAAGCACACCACCAGACACAGCTCTGTGCGACCCCAATTGATCGGAGTTGAAGGTGGAAACCTTTCTTGACCACCTCCTGATGGCTTCGCTCGATCTGATCCAGCAGTGGATCCCTTTGTGAGCAACGTGAGGAGAGGAAAGGGAAAGTCGATTTACGGGGAGACGATGCAATCTTGCTCCTCACCGTGCCCTAGCCGAGCATCTTCGGTGATCGACCGCAAAACCCACCGAACAGCAACCCCTAGATCAGATCCAGCTTGTCTTCCTTGGCATCGTCGAGCTTCGACGACGCCACTGGTTTCCGTCGAGGTCGACGACCGTTGGAACCGTCGGCTTTGCTTTGTCCGCGAGAGAGAACAGAGGAGGAAGGGAGTTCGCGTCGGGGCAGAGGGGAAGAAGGAAATGGTTCGGGTGGATCGGCGTTTGTGAAGGGAAATAAGAGAAAGAAAAGGATTTATAAATAAAACAATTCCTCACTTAAATGGGTATCCCAAACAGGCCTTATCCGCACCCGTTAATTCATCCCCTCAAAATTCGTCGTACAAGCTCCGAAAAATTCCCAGAAAATTTCTAAAAAATCCGAAAAAATTCTATAAGGCTATTTCTCAAATAACCCTATTAATTAAATTTTCCGAGATCTCACATCCTCCCCTACTAATAAAAATTTGGTCCCCAAATTTCGCTATAACCAACAGCAAACACTAGGATATAACCAAACAGTATAAATGCTGAAAGAAACTCTAACCCACATACCTCAAGTAAAAAGATGGGGGTATCGAGCTCGGATCGTATCCTCCAGCTCCCATGTAGCCTCCTCGTCAGAATGATACTGCCATCCGACTTTAACCAGTCGGACAGTCTTGTTCCGTAGCTGACGCTCCCTGTGGTCCAGAATCCGCACCGGAACCTCCTCGTAAGTAACATCAGGCTGAATAGGAACAGATATATCTGACAGAACATGTGCCGGATCGGATACGTATCTCCTCAGCATAGATACATGGAATACATCGTGAATGCCAGCTAGAGATGGTGGTAGCGCCAGACGGTAAGCTACTGCTCCAATTCTCTCCAAGATCTGGAATGGCCCAATATATCGTGGGGCTAACTTATCTCGAAGATCAAATCTCATCACCCCTTTCGTGGGTGAAACTCCCAGAAATACATGATCACCCATAGAGAACTCCAAGGGTCTCCGTCTCTGATCAGCATAACTCTTCTGACGGTCCTGAGCCTCCGACATCCTCCGTCTGATAGTGCGAACTAACTCTGCCTCCTGCTGAGCTCTTTGAGGTCCTAACAGCTGGGCCTCCCCAACCTCTTCCCAGAGGATGGGTGTCCGACACGACCTACCATACAACGCCTCAAACGGTGCCATCTGGATAGCCGAATGATAGCTGTTGTTGTAGGCGAACTCCACTAATGGCAGGTGGTCCTCCCAACTGCCTCCGAAATCCATAACGCAAGACCTCAGCAAGTCCTCCAAAGTCTGAATAGTCCGCTCTGACTGCCCATCTGTCTGCGGATGGAATGTCGTACTGAAACGGAGCTGTGTGCCCAAGGCCTGCTGCAGACTCTGCCAAAACCGGGACGTGAACCGCGGGTCTCTATCAGATATAATACTCAACGGAACTCCATGCAATCTGATAATCTCTCGACAATATAACTCTGCTAATCGATCCAGAGAATCAGTCTTCCGGATCGCTAAAAAGTGTGCCGATTTGGTTAATCGATCAACGATTACCCAAATCGCATCATGGCCTCGTCGAGTCCTAGGCAGTCCTACCACAAAATCCATAGTAATATGCTCCCACTTCCACTCTGGAATAGGGATCCTCTGAAGTAAACCAGCAGGTCTCTGGTGCTCAGCCTTCACCCGCTGACAGATAAGACATCTAGCAACAAACTCCACGATGTCCTTCTTCATACCGTTCCACCAATAGGAACGCCTCAAATCCCGATACATACGGGTCCCACCTGGGTGGAAAGCAAATCTAGAACGATGAGCCTCCTGAAGTAACTCCTCCATGACCGGGTGAGACTGAGGTACACATAATCTACCTCGGAAATAAACAATCCCCTCATCATCTCGTGTAAACTCAGTCTGCTGTCCGGAAGCTATCTGGCTGCTAATGAACTGTAAATGCTGATCTCCGGCCTGGGCCTCTCGAATCCTCATCCTGATCGACGACTGAGCAACCATGGTAACAAGAATACCCTGCTCTGTCCGTCCCTGCTCCTCAAGGCCCAACTCGGCGAATCCCTGAATCAAGTCCGTGACTGTAACTCGATGACAAGCTAAAGTCCCTCTAGACTTCCTGCTCAGTGCATCAGCAACCACATTAGCTTTACCCGGATGGTAGCTAATAGTACAATCATAATCCTTCAGGAACTCCATCCATCTCCTCTGTCGGAGATTGAGTTCCTTCTGGGTGAAAATATATTTGAGACTCTTATGATCAGTAAGAATCTCAAAAGTAATACCATAAAGATGATGTCGCCAAATCTTCAAAGCAAAGATAATAGCGGCTAGCTCTAAATCATGTACTGGGTAGTTCTTCTCATGCTCCTTCAACTGACGAGAAGCATAGGAGACTACCCTACCGTGCTGCATCAGAACAGCGCCCAAGCCCTGAAGAGATGCGTCTGTATAAAGTATGAATCCGTCATCACCAGAAGGTAAAACCAAGACCGGTGCTGATACCAATCTCCGCTTCAGCTCTTGGAAGCTGGTCTCGCAAGCCTCTGACCACGTGAACTTCACGCCTTTCCTAGTTAGACGTGTCAATGGCATAGCAATGCTGGAGAAACCCTCAACGAATCGTCGGTAATATCCAGCCAAGCCCAAGAAACTACGGATCTCCTGGACTGACTTCGGCTGCTCCCAGCTAGTGATAGCCTCGATCTTCTGAGGATCTACAGAAATACCTCGGCTAGACACCACATGTCCCAGGAAACCAACTGAGGATAGCCAAAATGCACCTTTGCTGAACTTCGCATACAGATGATGTCGTCGAAGAGTCTCCAGGACTATGCGAAGGTGCTGCGCATGTTCCTCCTCGGAACGTGAATAGATCAATATGTCATCGATAAATACAATCACAAACTGATCCAGATACTCCAAAAAGATACGGTTCATCAAATCCATAAATACTGCTGGAGCATTGGTAAGCCCAAATGGCATTACCAAAAACTCGTAATGTCCGTATCTGGTGCGAAATGCTGTCTTCTGAATATCAGAATCTCTAACTCTCAGCTAATGATATCCAGACCGCAGATCAATCTTAGAATACACTGATGTATCTCTGAGCTGATCAAATAAATCCTCAATCCGGTGCAAGGGGTACTTATTTCTGATAGTCCCTGCATTCAGCTGCCTATAATCGATGCACAACCTCAGAGTACCATCCTTCTTCTTGACGAATAGTACTGGAGAATACTAGGGCGGAATACCGTGGGGTTCTCCACAAGGACACCGAAATGCTCCTGACCATGTATGCCATAAGCAGCTACTGCAGGGGAAGCTGTCCTCTGCTGATGATGCGAAGATTAGCTCTCGATCCGCCTCACTGAGTCCCGGACTGACCAAACTATCCTCCTGAAACAGAAACCCTGGAAGCTACATGCTGACCCTTCAGCGAACAGTCTTGGCTCTAGTGCCCAAGCAGTTTACAATAATAGCAAACTGACTGTCCTAGGATGCATGCAGAGATGATGTGATCTTGGGAATCCACATCAAGTGCAGTAAGGGTCACCAGTGGACTGTTTCCGGTTCTGCTGAGCAGACCGGGAACGTCCTGATGCAGAGCGTCCTGACTTCTGGGGTCGGCCAGATGACCCAGAAGTACTCTAACCCTTCTGAATGCGACTGCTCTGCTGCTGCCCAGTAGTCTGTGGCTACTGGATCTGTCCGGAAGTCCGATCAGTCTGCTTCCTCTTCTTGTCCGCATTTACTCTCTGATGATCTAACTCAATCATAAGAGTTCTACCAGTGCCTCTATGTATGATGAACTACCAAAACCGGTAATCTTCACCTGAAGATGCCCGTCTAGTCCCTGGACAAACTAAAGCATACGAGATCTGTCATCGGCAACTAACTCAGGACAGAATCTGGCCAACCGATTAAATTCGACATTATACTCCATCACTGAGCGGTTATTCTGTCGAAGACTCAGGAAATCCCGCCGACGTGTCATCTGATACGCCCGGGGGAAAACACTGACTCTCGAATGCCTCTCTAAATCTCGTATATTTAACATGCTGCTCGCCTATAATCGAGCGCTGTGTGTCCCACCAGATCTCTGCCCCGTCTCGTAAGTGGTAAGCAGCCAGCTCAGCCTTCTCCCACTCGAAGTAGGCCATGTAAAAGAATGCCCGCTCCACAGACTCTATTCAAGATTGAGCCACGCTCGGATCAGTCTCCCCGTGAAATAGCGTGAATTGGCTTTTCACCAACTCCGCCAAGGCTGGGATCCATGCTCGTGCCACAACCATATCCGTAGATATCGCTGTGATATTGGGCAGAATCACTAGAGTTGATCTTATGGGTGGTACTGATGGATAGGTTGGAAGAGGTACCACTGGTGCTGCCACATAAATAGGGTAGGAACCACTAGTGGAACTACAGAGTAGGCATAAGTAGGGACGACTAAAGGTACGATGGGCGGTACCGGGTAAGATGTAACCGGTACTGCTGGTGCAGGTACCGAGTATATAGTAACCAGCACAGATGTCTGTGGTGGTACCGAGTACGCAGTAGACACGGCTAGAGAAGGTGCCGAGTACCCTGTAGGTACTACTGGAAGTACAGGCGAGGTAGGTACCTCTGAAGTCGGAACCGTCAGGATCTGACAGTCTAACGTGGTCACAATACCCTGAGGAGTCTATCCCTGACGGACAGGCTCAACCCTAACAGAACTCTCTGGAGACTATGTCTCTAGAGACTCGATCGCCCTCATACATGTGCGACCACGTTTAAGTACTAGAACACGTATCATATATGTAAAAAAATGTTATCCAGATATCACTACAGGTATGAAAACTATAAAATTACCTGATTTACCTATTGCCGTCTGGAGATGTCCTGTCGCTGCATAGCAGCCCAAATAGATCCAATAAAACCTCGTCAAAATGTCTCAGAATTCCGAAACGAGAAAATCGACGAAAATCCGGACAAATCCGAAAATACCGAGAAAGGCTCACGAAAGTAAGCCTCGTAAATCCGAAACCCGACAAGTAGGTATCGCAAAACTCGTACGAACTAGGATCAAATAGGCTCTGATACCAAAATAAATTGGTATCAGATAAAATCCCGAAAATCCAGATACGCTAACAAACTCCAGGACACAAAAATCCGAAATCGGAGCCTAGCTCTGATACCAAATAAATTAGTATCAGATAAACCTCGAAAATCTAAAACGAAGAGCAAGTATCGTGAGCCTGGCTCTTATACCAAAAATTGTCACGCCCCAGGTAGTCCCTGTCCGAAGAAATTTCGGCAGCATCTCCCCTGTACGGCGGACAATATGAAGCTCAGTATACATACATCTCCATACCTCGGCCACACACGGCCGGAATAATACAATACAAAAGAACAAGCCACGCAGTTTATATCAACATTCCACACAGATATAATATATGATCAATCCACACAGTTCAATAAGGAAAGACGATATAGAACCTCGACGATATATGCAAACAGTCTACTCCACTACAACGAAGAAAACAAATCCACGAAGTAATGACAATACAACCGCAGCGGAAAACAAAAGTAGCAAACCCGAATGTTCAATGTGAAGTCCACAATACAAACCCACAATACAAGTATATAAGATGCAAAAGCAAAATATAATTCGACAAAGAAAATCCTCGCGATAACGGGGCTAGCGACTGGGATCTCTCCTGACGGCCTCAACCTGAAAAGTAGTAACAACGGGGTGAGTTCAAAGAACTCAGCTGGTAATCCAATAGATATATGCAGAACATATAACCAGTAATATCCTAAGTGCAGTGACCTAACAATAGGGCTCTGAATGCCTGCAATAACAATAAACGATATGAAAGCTTTCAAGTAAAAAATAAAAGCAACAAGAATAATAAAAATGCATAGCGAAATAAATAGAAAGAATAGACTCAGCTATTTGACTTGGTTACAACCGAGACGGTAGTAAATGTATCCTGTATGCATGTCAATCATATGCAATCACCAAAATGCATCAATCATAACGAATGCAATCCGTGCATATGATGCAATATGACATGGTCACCCCTAGCCATCTCACACAATGGTGAGACCGAGTGGGTAGAGCTGTGACACGTGCACTCACCGCTCCTGAAGAGTGACCGAGTGGACGGGATGCTATCGAGTACACCTATCCTCCTACCTCAAACATAGTGAGGGAGCGCAATGCTCTCAACTCCCAGTACGCGATGACGGGAGGGATCCCGGCTGCAACCGCTGTGTCGTGCTACCCATGAGCACCCAGTGCACCACCGAGCAACCCGCCATACACACTCGAAAGTGTGCCACTACCATGCAAAGTGAAACGTTGTGTGCGGGCCTATGTAGCCGGCCGACGGGCTCAACAATAATGGAGTCGCTAATCGCTCCATGCAATCATGCAGATGGTGCATGATGCTACAGATGTCATACCTGAACATAGCCTCCTCCATATATGTGTGCCAGGTAAACGCATATATGTAACCATGATATAAACAGAATAAATCCAAAGACATCACATATAACAATGATGTAAGTATCATGAATCCACGAGCATGTATCACACATGTAAAGCAACTAATCCAGTAGAGTAGAGCACTATAGATATGCATCTCTATGAACATATATACACATGGCAAGAGATAAAATATCCAATCCTAAAATAAAGCAACTAGCAGATGAAGCATGTGATAGGTATCAACTAGCTAAGACCAAGAGAAAGAATAATCTACTATCTACCACTAGTAAGTATATATAAGCTAAACATATCATAAGACATTATCAAAAGATAAGTCAAAGGGTACCCGCCTCAAAAGAAGGTACAATCCAGTCCTAATCCAATGTCGAGATGCTCGTCTCGAATCAGAGTCCTGTCCTGTTGATCCACAACACTAAGTAATGTTGCTGCTAGACAATGTTGCTGCTGTTGGAGTGTTGCCGGGACTAGAAAATTCATAGAACAACCACCTACTAGATTCTCCACTGATCGGATCAAGAAGAAATCAAGAAAGCAGATGACTCTTCCTCACAGCCCCCCTTCTGTTGATCCTTTGCCAAGATCATTTCCATTAGCAATCAGATGAGTCGCTGGACCAAAGCACACCACCAGACACAGCTCTGTGCGACCCCAATTGATCGGAGTCGAAGGTGGAAACCTTTCTTGACCACCTCCTGATGGCTTCGCTCGATCTGATCCAGCAGTGGATCCCTTTGTGAGCAACGTGAGGAGAGGAAAGGGAAAGTCGATTTACGGGGAGACGATGCAATCTTGCTCCTCACCGTGCCCTAGCCGAGCATCTTCGGTGATCGACCGCAAAACCCACCGAACAGCAACCCCTAGATCAGATCCAGCTTGTCTTCCTTGGCATCATCGAGCTCCGACGACGCCACTGGTTTCCGTCGAGGTCGACGACCGTTGGAACCGTCGGCTTTGCTTTGTCCGCGAGAGAGAACAGAGGAGGAAGGGAGTTCGCGTCGGGGCAGAGGGGAAGAAGGAAATGGTTCGGGTGGATCGGCGTTTGTGAAGGGAAATAAGAGAAAGAAAAGGATTTATAAATAAAACAATTCCTCACTTAAATGGGTATCCCAAACAGGCCTTATCCGCACCCGTTAATTCATCCCCTCAAAATTCGTCGTACAAGCTCCGAAAAATTCCCAGAAAATTTCTAAAAAATCCAGAAAAATTCTATAAGGCTATTTCTCAAATAACCCTATTAATTAAATTTTTCGAGATCTCACACCAAAGGTCCATCGACTATTAACCTTTGAATCCTACTCAAGTTAATATGACCTAGCCTTAGATGTCAAAGATATGTTTGGTTCATTTTTGAAGGTCGCTTTCTCTTATTAGAATTAGAAGATGTGTTATTAATTTCCAGTTGTTGCATCATGAGAGTTATTGGATTAAGAGTATACAAATTGTCAACCAACGTACCAGAACAGATAACCACCCTATTTTTCTTGACAACCACTTTGTCATCAAAAGAAACAGAATATCCATCCTTAAATAATTTAGAAACTGAAATTAAGTTCTTTCTAAAACATGGTACGTAAAGATAATTTTTCAAAATCAAAGTTTTATTCCTATCGAAAGATAAATAAACATCTCCTACTGCAACAGCCGTCACTCTCGTAGCATTGCCCATGTAGACGGTGATCTCCCCTTCATGTAGTCGTCGGGTTTCCTGGAACCCCTGCAATGAATTGCAGGCATGATCAGTGACTCTCATATCTACACACCAGGTACCGGTAGATAACACCACTAAAATGTTTCAACAACTAATGAATAAGATACACCTTTATTGTTCTCTTGCCTGCGAGGGCATTCCACCTTTCTCATGGCCTCCTGCCAGGTAGCCCGATTCTGGTGTCCGAAGAGTTCTTTGAGATTGAGCTTCATGTCATAGGCAATGGTTAAGGCCTAATGTTGATGTTGCAGTACATTTGACATAGAAGCCAAAATATAACACCGCGTCATTTCATCTGCCTTGACCCATTTCCTATGTCTCTCTATCTCCTCTTCACTAGAATCCTTATCAGGCACGCTAGGACAGACTTCAAAAAGTACGAACTTGTATCCTTCAGCAATTAAGACAATGTCCAAGTTTCGTTTCCAATCAATATAATTGGGACTAATAAGTTTATTTTCTTTTAAAATAACAGCAAGAGAATTGAAAGCCATTTTGAAATCCTGAGAATCACAAAATAAGATATTTGGTCAAAACTTTAGAATTTAAAATAATATTGATTCCTCAAACAATACAATTTAAATTCACCAACACCTCAAAACACCGTGAATTTGGTATGCCACGATAGTGTGGGCGTATACTAATTCAAACATTAGTAAGAGGAGGGTTTACCCATTAATTTTATTATCTTGTCAACATAACTTTATAACAAATAAAATTAATAGTTGGTTTGTCTTCGGTCACACAAATAATAACAGTGACTCTGATGGGGAGGATACTATTAAATGCGCCTAAGTGTATACCATTACTTGATACTTAGTCCATTAATTAGAATTGTGCCCCTTCAGATGGAGAAGATCACACAAACCTAAATAATTTCCTATAATCATCCATAGAGGAAGTTTAATCTAGTGATCCGCAAACAAGCTCATCTCATGTGAAGGAATGCACTTAAAGCCAACGCGCAAATTTGAATGCATCACTTACAAACCAGTAATGAAGATCGTGGAATTTATTTAAATAATTTTTCTCCCACTTAGTTATTTAAAATTAAGGAATTTTAACATGCACACACATCACACATGCACACAAGCACACAAACATAGCATATAAAGGTAATAAATATGAAAATAAATTTCCAACTATTATGCCATCATCCATCGCTATCCTCCGTATGCCACCAACCCTAGCAACCGCTAACCCTAGCCAGGTGAGGAGGAGAAAACCTAGCCGCTGACCCTAGGGTTTATTTCATCGCATCTATCTTGCTTCCTTCTTCGCCGCGCCTCCGGTCCTCAAGGTAGCACCACGCATAGCAAGCTTCAACAATAAGAAATAAAAAATTACATTTATCGATCTTATATTCCATGAAGGAATGTACATGTAATTTAGATCGAACAAAATATAAAATAAACTAATACAGCTCTGGCTGTATTTAATAATTACAATCATGCACACACAAAATACCCTCGACATGCTCAAGGCTTCAAATCACATACAAACACAATATGCCATAATAGCTGGAACTAGGATGTCTGCAACCACAGAATTGATCTATTTTGCATATCCTACTATTATCCTACCTAAATTATATATGAACAATGCATAATTTAACTGAAAACCAAACACTCAAAGGCAGAACACTTGCTCTGATATCAATTGTTGGCGCTGGGAATTCTGTTCTGTGTAAATCCCCTGTACAAAAAATTTACACGAGCACAGAACCTTTCCTAGCAACCCACATGCTCGATCAGACATGTGTTTGATCAATCAAGCAAGTTCTTGATTGATCAAAGTGCACCTTGATCGAAGCACAAGATCACTAGCCTCTTGTGTTGGTGTTCAGGATCCATACGAAGAAAAACAAACTAATTGAGCTACGGAATAAGAATTAGTTGTACCTTTCCTTATATGCTAAAACCTCTTGATCTTCTGCTGTATTCCTCTCCTCCTCTTGGACGTCGTGTGGGCAACGATCTACCAAGATAAAACCACGTGACTCCTTCTTGTTTCCAATCTTTCGGCCACTAAGAGATGCTAGAATAGGATGCCTCCTGTAACACCCCACCCTCCTCACTACTAGTCTGTGAGGGTGGAGTGCTACTGGACTACTAACTTATCTTAATTATGTTGCTCACATGTAAATATAAGTATGTAACAGCGGAAAACATAAATAACTCATCTATACATACTACTCAGGCTTATGTTCACAACTAAATCTCTACATCAATCTGAACGTGCTAAACAAAATATATATTAATCTGATCATACATGCAACAATATTACCACTCAAATAGTGAAACTAATGTTCATAACAATTAAAAGGAAGAGTTCTAAAACATAAAATCTTCATTACAAAATCTTAATGAACTTTAAACTAATTCCCAAGGCTTCCATAGTCCAAACATCACACATCCATCCACATCTCCTTGTCGCCTTCCTTTGCTATAGCTTTTCCTTTCCTTTATCTGCAGTAAGAGGAAATGCAACTATAAACAAAATTGCTTAGTAAGCGCTATCTAACTCACAAAACTTGAATATGCATGTGAATAAGAATAAATCTAAAACTGAATGCTTTAAAGGAAATACTACACATGCTCATCTGATAATAGAGGAATCAAACATACTGAAATGCTAAACATGTAAAGTTGCTCATGCTCATCTAACAACAGTATGAAAATCTAAACAACATGCTAGCATATCAGAAACTGAACTTGCTGAATTTTAAACTTATGTGAAGCTTATTTCACTTGTTTAAAATTCTTATACTTTTATACTTTAAAATAATAATCAATTCTCTCTTGGGCCCAGGCGTAGTACCACTGCGCGCTCCCTAGTAAAACTGAGGTAGCGAGCCACCAGTTCTACAAGGGTAAAGACATTGGTCTTACCAGGGCCAAGACCTCTGAATTGATCACCTAGATTTGTTTAACGACAACCTCGGAAGTCGGGTACTAGCCTCTTAAAAATAAAATACTTATTATCTGTTTAGAACTCTTAGAACAAATGCCTCAGCATTTCTTCGAGCACTAGGTGTGCTGCTGATCCTCAATTGCTGAAATTTGGGACCAGAAATTAAGACCTTGGCCTTTCTTTGCTTACAATTACTCATAAATGTTTATGTACAAAAATCTGAAGCAAGATAAGAAACTATTCTTATAACAATTGACTCTAAATACAAGAGATATAAAACTAAAGCTTACAACTAAGATATCAAACACTGCATGCTTATAAATAAAATCGTTCCTGCATATTGAGATAACAAGGAACTTAATTCTGTATGCTTATTTGGATAGTAGCAAGGAAGTATATCTAAACCTCATGTTAGAATAAAGAAACTCAAATCTGTATCCTAGAATGAATGTAACAAGGAAGCATATCTAAACCTCATGCTAGAATAAGGAAACTCAAATCTGTATCCTAGAATGAATGGTAGCAAGAAAGTACATCTAAACCTCATGCTCAGATTTAACAAAAGAAATTCTGAAATTGAAACTACACTACACAACCAACGGATCAAAACTGCAATCTGAACACTTCCAGATATCCATGCTATTTCAAACCACAAACCGAGATTTGCAAGACTACCCAACCAATGGCTCAGAACTGAAATCCAAAATCTTTAAACATGCTTCAACAGAATTGCAAGGAAGAAAGTAAAATCTTGGATCTATTCTAATAATCCCTAAAAATCACAATTCTCTACAACCAAAATCCGAAAGCCAAAAGAAACTATTCCTCCTGTTCAGTGGCATGGCAGGAAACCAAAAGAAACGAAATACTCCACATACTTAACTTTTCATGTTCTTTCTTTCAAAACTTACGGCAGAAACTTCAATTAAACCACTGCTCCTTTCAACAAGCTTCCGAAACACAAGAAACTAACATGAATTTGAAACTACTCCTACCGCAGGTGAGAAAGCACTTACCTTTGCATTCTTGGACTCACAACCGAGAAGAAACAAGGCTTCTAGGGTTTCGGATAGCTCAAGATGTCAGCTCTTCCTCGTGCCCACGAACTCCCTTCAACAAGGAGATCGTAATGGTAGAGAAAACCCCCTCGGAGAACACCCTAAGTCGACCGCCAGAGAGAAGCCCTAGCTTCTCTTCTCTGTTTTCACTCGAGCCCGCCGTCGCATGCAGAAGAGAAGAGGAGAAGAAATTAGGTCACGACAAATTAATCCCTAAGTTCTCCCTTTATAACTCCAATATTCTGTTAACTATCTACCACATAAATATATTTCGCTATCTATTTTAATCAGCACGGCCCTGCTGGGTTCTTGGTCATCACGCTTCGCTTAAGACTCGGGTTGGGTCGGAGGTCGCGGGTTCGAACCTATTTATTTTTAAAAACTTCTTCCTTTTGGTAAAAATACCAAACGAACTCCTAAAATTGCATAAAAATACTCTAAAAATTTCTAAAAATCACTAGAATATTTCTAAAGCATTTCTAAATATTCTTAAGTACTATTAGGACTCGTAATGAGGAAATTTGGGTTGTTACACCTCTTTCTCTTCTTCTTCTCCTCCAAGCAACCGTCCACAAAGTAAACTCTTCTCCAAAGGGGCGCCGACCCTAATGAAGAGGAAGGGAAAGATGTCACCAACCCTAGGGAAAGAAGCAAGGGGAAACTAAGAGAGGAGGGGTGCCGACCACACGAGAATAGAAGAGGATTCTTAAGTTAGTTTTTGGGCACCACCCTCTCTTCTTTGATAATCTTTACTGACGGCTAAAAAAGAAAGATTTTAGCAAAAATTCTGTTTTAAATAAAATTTCCCTTTTATTCCTATTGTGGATGGTTACAAAAAAATAAATATTTTAACAAAATTAAAATCTCTCTTTTAAACCATTGTAAATAGATATAAAAGGAAAAATTTTAACAAAATTCTGTTTTAAATAAAATCTCCCTTTTATTCCTATTGTGGCAGGCCCCTTGCTTGGGCACCAAGCAAGGCGTGGTCGGCCCTTATCTTGGGCAGCAAGCAAGGATTGGCCGACCCTATGCTTGGGCAACTGTTGGAATGTATACTGAAAGCCGAAGCTTTTGTAAACATTTATTTTGAATAAAGAATCACATTTGGTCAAATTGTCTACATTTAGTTGTAGTTGTTCAATTAATTTATATTGTAGATAACATAGTATGTGGTGCCACATACAGAAGAGGATGTTATCAGTACCTTATAAATTATAAACAGTAGCTCACGACTAAAATAGAAAGGAGCAAACCATTGGAAGGTCGTAGTGTAATTAGGAATTAGTTTATCTTAACTATATAATTACACTAGTACACTTAGAGTGTATTGAGTAGGACCATTTGAGGTTGTTTCTTTTATACTGACTTTATAAAGGAACAAATACCTCAGTTATTATGGAAGTGTATGCTCTTAATCCTAATATAATAACAAGCACATATATTTGATATTTATTTCTTTAATTTATCAATGGGTGAGATTTAGTTCGATGAATCAATAAGCATGATAAGTTGAGAAATGATATCACTTATAGTGTGTATTGATAATTATAGAAGGAAACTGTGTCCTAGTAATCTAGGTTGATAATGGCCCCAAGATGAGCTCATAAAGATTGTCATGTTAAACCCTGCAGGTGGACTTAGTCCGACATGACGATAAGGTTGAGTGGTACTATTCTTGGATTAAGATATTAATTAAATGAGTTGTCAGTAACTCACTTAATTAGTAGACATTCGACATCTTAAACACAGGGAGACTAACACACTCATAATAAGAAGGAGCCCAAAAATGTAATTTGGGATTGGTGCGGTAGTTCAATAATAGTTCTCTAGTGGAATGAATTATTATTGATAAAATTAAGTTGTGTGTTCGAGGCGAACACGGATGCTTAATTTTATCGGAGACCAAAACCAATTCCTCCTCTCGGTCCCTCTCATAGCCTCTTATTTATAGAGTACTATACCCACCTATACCCACCTTCATACCCATGAGAAGGGGCCGGCGCTAGCTTGTGGTTCAAGCTAGGGTCGGCCAAGCCTTGTTTCATGGGTGGCCGACCCTAACCCAAGCTTAGGTGGCCGGCCCCATTAAATTAAAAAGAATTTTAATTTTTAATTTTTATTATGTGGAAGATATAATTTATTAAAGAGAATTAAAATTAAAATATCTCTCTTAAAAAGGATCTACAAAAGATTAAAGAAAGAGATTAGATCTCTTTCCTTATTTGTAGATTGGAAAGATATTTTATTTTTTCTCTTTGAAAATTATTCACATGTTGGAAAATTAAAATTATAGAAATTTCTTTTATCAACCATGAAGGGATTTTAAAGGGAAATTTTATTTTTTAAAATTTCCAAAGACAAATAAGGAAGTTTTAATTGTTGATTTAAAATTATCTTATTTGCTCTATATGAGGTGGCCGGCCACATACAATTAATTAGGAAATTTTATTTAATTTTTCTTAATTAATTGTTGTCAAGGAAAGTTAAGGAAATTTTATTATAAATAAATTTCCTTATTTGCCAAAGCCAAGGAATATAAAAGAAGGGGTTGGGGTGCCTTCATGGGTGACAACTTCTATTATTCTCTCCCTCTTTTCCTTGGTGTTGTGGCCGGCCATCTTCTCTCCCTCTCTTCCACTTTGTGGTGGCCGAAACTCTTCTTTGTTTGGAGCTCTTGTGGTGGCCGGATACTACTTGGAGAAGAAGAAGAAGAAGGAGAGAAAGCTTGCATCCCTTGGAGCTTGGTTGGTGTTTTTTCTTCATCCTTGGTGAAGCTTTTGTTTTGGCCGAACCTAGCTAGGAGGAGAAGAAGGTGCTTAGGTGGTTTCTCATCTTGGAAGATCGTTGCCCACACAACGTCCGAGGTTAGAAGAGGAATACGGTAGAAGATCAAGAGGTTTTTCTAAAAGGTATAACTAGTAATTTTTTCTTTCCGCATCATACTAGTTATTTTTGGAAATAATACCAAAACAAGAGGCTTACGATTCTAGTATTTCGAATTTATTTTCGATGTTGTGTTCTTTTTTATTTTTCTTTTCCTTGTGATTTGATTGTTCCTTTTGGTTAACCTAAAGTTATTTTAGGAAATTAAATATTAGCTTTCCTTAAAAGGTTTTGTCTAGTCGGTGGTGGTTGCTCCCATATCCAAGAAGGTCATGTGCCTCGCCACGTCAGTACTGGGAACCAATTATGGAAATTAATATTTAATGAAATTAATAACTTAGGTGATTTGGATCGAACGTGTTAAGTTCCGCAGGAGATCCAAGTCTAAACCTAAAAGAACAAATAGATTAAGTTTTGGATCAAACGTGTTAAGTTCCGCAGGCGATCCAAAATTTAATTTAAAAGAACACATGGTAGCTAGGAAAAGGTTCAGACCTTTGTACAAAATTTTTGTACAGTGGAACCTCTAGGTTTTTCGAGTAGCAACCAACAATTGGTATCAGAGCTAGGATTTTGCCTCTGTGTATTTGGTATTAGTTTAAATTATGCACATGTCATACATAATTTAGGCAGATTAATAGTAGGATGTGCTAACTTTGTGGATGCAGGATCCAACTATTATGGCTTATAGTTTTTATGTGTGTGATTGGACCCTTGGACATGTCAAGGGCAATTATATGTGTGTGCATGATTGTATTATAAAATACAGCAGGAGCTGTATTTAGTTTTATTAGGATTTTATTTTTGATCTAGTTACATGTACATTCCTTTTATGCAATATAGGATCGATGGATGTAAATTTTTTATTTTATGTTCGATCTAGTTTACATGTACATTCCTTCGAGGAATATAGGATCGAAAAAATATAAAATTCTATTTATGTCGCGGATTGAATCTTGCAAGTTGTGGAACCTTTTGAGGACCAGAGGTGCAGCGGAACAAGGAGCAAGATAGATGCGACATCTAGACCCGGTGGCGGTGGCTAAATATGGCAGCAGCTTGGGATGACAGCACACGGAGGACAACCATAGATAAAAGCCATAATAGTTGAAAATTAGATTTTTCTATTTATTGCTTTTATATTGTGCTGTGTGTGTATGTTAGTATACAGTTTTAGTAGGCTAGCATAGTTAAAATTCCTCATTTATAAATAACTAAGTGGGAGAGGGATTTTAAATAAATTCCACGGTCTCCATTACTGGTTTGTAAGTGATGCAAACAAGTTTGCGCGTTGACTCTTAGTGACTTCCTCCATATCGGATGAGCTTGTTTGTGGATCACTAGAACAAACTTCCATTTTGGATGACTATAGGAAGTTAATTAAGAGCGTGTGATCTTCCCCATCGGAAGGGACACAATCTTATTAATGGACTTAGTGTCAAGTAATGGTATACACTTAGGCACGTTTAATAGTATCCTCCCCATCGGAGTCACTGCTATTATTCATGTGACCAAAGGATACCAACTATTAATTTTATTTGTCAAAAGTTAGGTTTACAGGATAATAAAATTAATGGGTTAAAACCCTCCTTTTACAAATGTTGAATTTGTATACGTCAACACTATCGTGGCATACAAAATTCACGGTGTTTCGAGGTGTTGGTTAATTTAAAATAGTATTGTTTGAGGAATCAATATTATTCTAAATTTAGAGTTCTGACCAAAAGTTATTTGTGATTCTTAGGATGACTTTCAACCCACTGTCCATCATACTACAACAGAATAGACTTACTGGTCCTAACTACATAGATTGGAAAAGGAACCTGGACATTGTTCTTACTGCTGAAAGCTATAAGTTTGCACTGACTGAGCCTTATCCTGATGCACTCACTAGTGAATCTACCCAAGAGGAGATTGAATATTATAGGAAATGGGTAAAAGCATATGAGATGGCGCGGTGTTACATTTTGGCTTCAATGTCAAATGTATTGCAACATCAGCATCAAGATTTACCAACAGCCTATGATATTATGAACAATCTCAAGGAACTCTTTGGTCATCAGGATCGGGCTTCTAGGCAAGAAGCCATGAGAAAGATAATGACAGCCACCATGCAAGAGGGTACTCCTGTGAGGGATCATATCCTAAAGATGATGACTTATCTGAACGAAATACAGATCCTTGGAGGAGAAATTGATGGGGAAACCCAGATCGATATGATCCTCCAAACACTACCTAGAAGTTTTGAGCAATTCCGCCTGAATTACAATATGAACAAAAGGGTATATTCATTGGCGGAACTACTGACAGAACTTCAGGCAGCAGAAGGTTTGTTTAGTCACAATTCTCATATTCACTATGCTGAAAATGGTTCTACTTCTAAACCGAAAGGAAAGAAGAAGAAGAAACAAGTTGGTTCAGCAAAGAAAGTGAATAAATCTCAGAGTACAGGATCTAAAGCTGGAATGAAGAAGCCGAAGGGAAAGTGCTTCATCTGCAAGCAGTCAGGGCATTGGAAGGCGGACTGTCCACATAGGAATCAAAAAAACAAAGGTATATCTCATGCTCTAGTTGTTGAAACATGTTTAGCGGTGTTATCTACAGCACCTGGTGTATAGATACAGGAGCCACTGATCATGTCTGCAATTCCTTGCAGGGGTTCCAGGAAACCCGACGACTATCTAAAGGAGAAATTACCGTCTACATGGGCAATGCTACTAAGGTGGCGGCTGTTGCAGTGGGAGACGTCTACTTATCTTTTAATAGAAATAGAAATTTGATTTTAAGAAATTGTCTTTATGTACCCAGTTTTAGAAAGAATTTAATTTCAGTTTCTAAACTGTTTTTGGATGGATATTCAGTTTCCTTTAGTAACGATGTAGTTATTAAGAGAAATAAAGTGATTATCTGTTCTGGTGTATTAGTTGGCAATTTGTATACTTTAAATCCAATTTCTCCCACAAAGCAAAACATGAAAATTTATAACTCATCTTCTAACTCTAATAAGAGAAAAGAACCTTCGGAAATGAACCAAGCATATCTTTGGCATCTAAGGCTTGGTCATATTAACTTAAGTAGGATTTAGAGGCTTATGGCCGATGGACTTTTGGGTTTATTAGAGTTGGAAAATTTTCCAACTTGTGAATCTTGCTTAGAAGGTAAAATGACCAAGAGGCCTTTTAAGGCCAAGGGGTATAGAGCCAAAGAAGTGTTAGAATTGGTTCACTCTGATTTGTGTGGTCCTATGTCTGTCCAGGCAAGAGGAGGTTTTGAATATTTTGTCTCTTTCATAGACGATTATTCAAGATATGGATACATTTACCTAATGCGCCGCAAATCTGAGTGCTTTGATAAGTTCAAAGAATACAAGGCTAATGTGGAGAAACGACTAGATAAAAGTATCAAGACACTACGGTCTGATCATGGTGGCGAATACCTCTTAGGAGAGTTTAGGAATTACTTGTCAGAGGTCGGGATTCAATCCCAACTGTCTGCACCTGGTACACCCCAACAGAATGGTGTGGCAGAACGAAGGAATAGGACTCTTATGGAGATGGTTAGATCGATGATGAGTTACTCAAAATTACCAAATTCATTTTGGGGATACGCTCTGGAAACAGCAGTGTACATTCTGAACTTAGTACCTTCTAAATCAGTTTCTTCTACTCCCACAGAATTGTGGAATGGGTGAAAGCCCAGTCTAAGACATATTCGGATTTGGGGTAGTCCGGCACATGTGTTGAAACCGATAAGTTAGAATCTCGTACAGAAGTTCGCGTGTTTGTAGGGTATCCCAAAGGAACGAAAGGTGGTTTATTTTATAGTCCTAAAGACCAGAAGGTCATTGTTAGCACCAATGCCCAGTTTTTAGAAGAAGACTATATAATGGATCACAAGCCCAGTAGCAAAGTTGTTTTAGAAGAACTTAGAGATGATACGTCTACTTCAGTACCAACAGTACAAGATGAAGTACCACAAGAGGCTGCAACACGTGTCACACATGATACACAACCACAGACAGTGCCTCGTCGTAGTGGGAGGGTTGTAAGGCAGCCTGAAATATTCATGTTTTTGGGAGAGTCTTCGGACTTGATCCCGGGTAAACATGAACCTGATCCCCGAACATATGACGAAGCACTCCAAGATATAGATGCAGCATCTTGGCAAAAGGCAATGAATTCTGAAATACAGTCTATGTACTCTAATAAGGTCTGGGAGCTTGTAGAACCACCTGATGGTGTAAAAGCCGTTGGATGCAAGTGGATCTACAAAAGGAAAAGAGGGACAGACGGGAAGGTAGAAACCTTCAAAGCTAAGCTTGTTGCGAAAGGGTACACTCAGAAAGAGGGAATCGACTATGAGGAGACCTTTTCACCGGTAGTCATGCTTAAGTCTATCAGGATACTCTTATCCATTGCTGCTCATATGGATTATGAGATTTGGCAAATGGATGTCAAGACAGCTTTCTTTAATGGATGTCTTGAAAAGAACATCCATATGAAGCAACCAGAAGGGTTTATTGAAAAAGGCAAAGAGCATCTAGTGTGCAAGCTCAATAGGTCCATTTATGGACTAAAGCAAGCTTCAAGGTCTTGTAACATCCAGTTTAATGATGTAATCCAGTCATATGGATTTATTCAGTGTCCGGATGAATCTTGTGTATACAAGAAGTGTAACGGAAACGTTGTGGTTCTTCTTGTACTATACGTAGATGATATTTTGTTAATTGGCAACAATGTCAAGGTATTATCAGACGTAAGGGTATGGTCGTCCAAACAATTTGATATGAAGGACTTAGGAGATTGTGCACACATTCTTGGGATCAAAGTTATAAGGGATCGCAAGAAAAGAATGTTGTGTCTCTCTCAAGCTTCATATATAGATACAATTCTTGCTCGTTTTAGCATGCAGGATTCCAAGAAAGGTTTCTTACCTTTCAAGCATGGAGTAGCTCTATCTAAAGAGATGTCTCCGAAAACATCAAAGGAGATAGAGGACATGAAAACAGTTCCTTATGCTTCGGCTGTAGGAAGCCTAATGTATGCAATGCTATGTACTATGTACGAGACCTGATATCTGTTTTGCCGTGGGCATGGTTAGCAGATATCAGAGTAACCCTGGACAAGGACATTGGACTGCGGTAAAGCATATATTAAAGTACCTGAGAAGGACTAGAGATTATATGTTAGTTTACCAAGCAGACGATTTGCTCCCTGTGGGTTACACGGATTCAGATTTCCAATCAGATAGGGACAACAGTAAGTCTACATCAGGCTATGTGTTTACTTTAGGAGGTGGAGCCATTGCATGAAGGAGTGCTAAGCAGAAATGCGTTTCAGACTCAACCATGGAAGCAGAGTATGTAGCAGCCTCTGAGGCGGCTAAAGAAGCAGTATGGCTCAGGAACTTTCTGATAGACTTAGATGTGATTCCTAGTTTGCCCAAAATCATCACAATTTATTGTGATAATAGCGGTGCAGTTGCAAACTCGAAGGAACCACGAGCCCATAAAGCAAGTAAACATATAAAGCGCAAGTACCACCTGATACAAGATATCGTGAAGCGAGGAGAAGTTGTCATCGCCAAGATTACATCAGCGGATAACCTGGCAGATCCTTTCACTAAGGCCCTTCCGGCGAAAGCTTTCGATCGGCATGTGGAGGGAATGGGAATCAGATGTATGGCAGAAGATATGGCAGCTTAGTCAATAGTATAAGTGGGAGATTGTTGGAATGTATACTAAAAGCCTAAACTTTTGTAAACATTTATTTTGAATAAAGAATCACATTTAGTCAAATTGTCTACATTTAGTTGTAGTTGTTCAATTAATTTATATTGTAGATAACATAGTATGTGGTGCAACATACAGAAGAGGATGTTATCAGTACCTTATAAATTATAAACAGTAGCTCACGACTAAAATGGAAAGGAGCAAACCATTGGTAGGTCGTAGTGTAATTAGGAATTAGTTTATCTTAACTATATAATTACACTAGTACACTTAGAGTGTATTGAGTAGGACCATTTGAGGTTGTTTCTTTTATACTGACTTTATAAAGGAACAAATACCTCAGTTATTATGGAAGTGTGTGCTCTTAATCCTAATATAATAACAAGCACATATATTTGATATTTATTTCTTTAATTTATCAATGGGTGAGATTTAGTTCGATGAATCAATAAGCCTAATAAGTTGGGAAATGATATCACTTATAGTGTGTATTGTTGATTATAGAAGGAAACTGTGTCCTAGTAATCTAGGTTGATAATGTCCCCAAGATGAGCTCATAAAGATTGTCATGTTAAACCCTGCAGGTGGACTTAGTCCGACATGACGATAAGGTTGAGTGGTACTATTCTTGGATTAAGATATTAATTAAATGAGTTGTCAGTAACTCACTTAATTAGGGGGCATTCGACATCTTAAACATAGGGAGACTAACACACTCATAATAAGAAGGAGCCCAAAAATGTAATTTGGGATTGGTACGGTAGTTCAATAATAGTTCTCTAGTGGAATGAATTATTATTGATAAAATTAAGTTGTGTGTTCGGGGCAAACACGGGATGCTTAATTTTATCGGGAGACCAAAACCAATTCCTCCTCTCGGTCCCTATCGTAGCCTCTTATTTATAGAGTACTATACCCACCTATACCCACCTTCATACCCATGAGAAGTGGGTCGGCCAAGCTAGCTTGTGGTTCAAGCTAGGGCGGCCAAGCCTTGGTTCATGGGTGGTCGGCCCTAGCTTGAACCCAAGCTTAGGTGGCCGGCCCCCGTTAAATTAAAAAGAATTTTAATTTTTAATTTTTATTATGTGGAAGATATAATTTATTAAAGAGAATTAAAATTAAAATATCTCTCTTAAAAAGGATCTACAAAAGATTAAAGAAAGAGATTAGATCTCTTTCCTTATTTGTAGATTGTAAAGATATTTTATTTTTTCTCTTTGAAAATTATTCACATGTTGAAAAATTATAATTATAGAAATTTCTTTTATCAACCATGAAGGGATTTTAAAGGGAAATTTTATTTTTTTAAATTTTCAAAGACAAATAAGGAAGTTTTAATTGTTGATTTAAAATTATCTTATTTGCTCTATATGAGGTGGCCGACCACATACAATTAATTAGGAAATTTTATTTAATTTTTCTTAATTAATTGTTGTCAAGGAAAGTTAAGGAAATTTTATTATAAATAAATTTCCTTATTTGCCAAAGCCAAGGAATATAAAAGAAGGGGTTGGGGTGCCTTCATGGGTGACAACTTCTATTATTCTCTCCCTCTTTTCCTTGGTGTTGTGGTCGGCCATCTTCTCTCCCTCTCTTCCTCTTTGTGGTGGTCGAAACTCTTCTTTGTTTGGAGCTCTTGTGGTGGTCGGATACTACTTGGAGAAGAAGAAGAAGAAGGAGAGAAAGCTTGCATCCCTTAGAGCTTGGTTGGTGTTTTTTCTTCATCCTTGGTGAAGCTTTTGTTTTGGCTGAACCTAGCTAGGAGGAGAAGAAGGTGCTTAGCTGGTTTCTCATCTTGGAAGATCGTTGCCCACATAACGTCCGAGGTTAGAAGAAGAATACGGTAGAAGATCAAAAGGTTTTTCTAAAAGGTATAACTAGTAATTTTTCCTTTCCGCATCATACTAGTTATTTTTGTAAATAATACCAAATACAAGAGGCTTATGATTCTAGTATTTCAAATTTATTTTCGATGTTGTGTTCTTTGTTATTTTTCTTTTCCTTGTGATTTGATTGTTCCTTTTGGTTAACCTAAAGTTATTTTAGGAAATTAAATATTAGCTTTCCTTAAAAGGTTTTGTCTAGTCGGTGGTGGTTGCTCCCATATCCAAGAAGGTCATGTGCCTCGCCACGTCAATACTGGGAACCAATTATGGAAATTAATATTTAACGGAATTAATAACTTAGGTGATTTGGATCGAACGTGTTAAGTTCTGCAGGAGATCCAAGTCTAAACCTAAAAGAACAAATAGATTAAGTTTTGGATCAAACGTGTTAAATTCCGCAGGCGATCCAAAATTTAATTTAAAAGAACACATGGTAGCTAGGAAAAGGTTCAGACCTTTGTACAAAATTTTTGTACAGTGGAACCTCTAGGTTTTCTGAGTAGCAACCAACAGCAAATTAAGCAAGGCTTAGTCGGCCCCTTGCTTGGGTAATAAGTAGGGCTTGGGTGGATGTGAGGCTTTATATATATAGAGGCTACAACAAGGACCGAGAGGAGGAATTGATTTTAGCCTCCTGATGGACTTGAGCTTCCTGTGTTCGACCTGAACACTCAACTCAAGTTGATCAATAATAACTCATATCACTAAACGATCATTATTGAACTACCACACCAATCCCATATTACAATATGGGTTCCTACTTATCATGAGTGTGTTAATCTCCCTGTGTTTAAGATATCGTATATTCGTTAATTAAATAAGTTACTGACAACTCATTTAATTAACATCTAACTTCAAGAGTAATACCACTCAACTTTATTATCATGTTGGACTAAGTCCACCTGCAGGGTTTACATGATAATCCTTATGAGCTCCTCAAGGGGGCATCATCAACCTAAATAAATAGGTCACAGTTTCCCTTTATAATCAACAACACACTATATAAATGGTGTTATCTCTTAACTTATCGGACCTATTGATTTAATGAATAAATCTCACCCATTGATAAGTTAAAAAAAATAAATACTAAGTATATGTGTTTATTATTATATCGGGATTAAGAGTACGCACATCCATAATAATAGAGGTTCTGTTCTTTTATTTAGTCAATATAAATCGAACAACCTCAAATGTCCCTGCTCAATACACACATAGTGTACTAGTATAATTATATAGTCATGATAAACTAATATCAAATTATACTACAACCGTTCCAATGGTTTGTCCCTATCCATCTTGGTTGTGAGCTACTATTTATAATTTATAAGGAACCGATAACATAATCTTCTGTGTAGCACCACACACCATGTTATATGTAATATAATTTAAATGGACAACTACATCGACATATATATATAAATATAAAATGCTGACATTTGACCAAAGTGGTTCTCATTTCAAAATATCTCAAAAACAGATGTTCATACAAAAGCTAGGCTTATAGTATATATCCCAACATATAGGATGTCAGAACTAATTCTGATTAACACCTAATGAATCAAGGTAAGAGTGTCTAGTAGCACCACCCCATGGCTCCCTAGGTATCATTGAATAGTGCTTGCAAGAACCAATCGATTATGGTTAACGTTTTGTCTGTCCCTTCATCTTATATATCTCTATCGTATCTACAACTATTGATACATCGAGGGTTGTATATTGATTCAATAATCATGTGATGTATCTTATAATGACATATCATATGCAACTAGGAAACTCTTTTCTTAAAGCACATCTTATAGCTCTGATCAGAGACTTTATACACTATAGAATAATACATTATATAGGATATGCACACCCGCGGATGTGTGGTGAATCGTCAACTACAATGTACTGACTCCTATATGTTTTGTTACTACAGCCAATCTCACCACCTGATGACCCTAATAGAGTTTGTAAATGAGTCAAAGTGCAGCCCTAACATATAGAGCCTCAGTGTTGTCTTAGGTTATAAGGACCACTAGTGTGCAATCACAACCAAGGACTTATCCACTCAATAAATGATAACCACTTGGAAAATCCCTTTGAGGGTTATTGGATGAACTCATCGTATAAGCATCCATCTGTATGCTTGAACATCTTTATGCCCTTACTAATAAAATATGGTACACTACATCACAGATGCTAGTCTCTAACTTGAGCAGTCTTTTATCCTTATTTATTAGGCAGCCCAATTGACTAGGAACTTGTTTAGAATATCTAGTGAATATCGATGTATTTCATGATGGTCATCATATATACCACCACATCTCACTATAGTATAATCAAGGATTTTATCTATGCGTCTAGCATGGATATAAAGATAAAGTACATGTCATACTGAATTGAATTATATTAAAATAAAAGATATTTATTTACAAGAGTCAATAAAGCTATAGCCAGAAGTTGTCTTACCGGGCACCTCCTCTAACTTTTTCATCTTTACTTTTCCTTTAAAAAATAATTAATGAATGTTTTGTGCATCAGCCAAGATGATTTTAATTTTTTCACTAATATATGTATTTGGTAATTTTATAAAATATCTATATATATATATATATGTGTGTGAGAGAGAGAGAGAGAGAGAGATATCCTGCAGGACTTAAAAAATTGTGCCTATGCGTGACTGCTTCGTTGGCTTCTGTATGTGGCTTTTCCTTTTGCTTTTCATTTGTTTTTGTATTTTCACAGAACATGTTCCTCTTCACAACCAAGCTAAACTCTCTCATCAAACCTCCGAAACAAAGCTAGGGCAAACCCTATTTCACCATCGCAACGCCACCCTCGCCTCTCACTGTCCCTCGATGTTCCTCGCTCTTAGATCCTCGTGCCCCTCACCGTCCCTCGATCACGAAGCTTCCAGATCCTTGCACCCCTCACCGCCCCATTGTTCTCGCTATCAAGAATAGCCAACATATTAAGGTTTCCTATGGGACTCTGTCCTTCAAGGTTGTCGACCTCTAGCAACCGCAACCCCTCTATGTGAGACTCCTTATCTTTGCTACTTGCACTTCATTGCTAGTAACAATATACTTAATGTTAGATTTTGTCACTCTAATTTAGGGTTTAGGGTGAAATCTATTGATGGGGAAATCTACTACTTCCCATTGTTCATAGTTTTTCTCTCTTCTATTTGTTTCTCTAAGGCTGAATGTATCCATTTCTGAAATTAACAACTACTAGAAATTTACAAGATCAATTGTTGGATCTTGTACGTTAGCTTCATGATGCAAATCTTCAGAGCTTAAAGTATTCTATAAAAATCATGTTGGTTATGGCCATTCTTATATTTATTTCCATGATCTTTTAGAGGATGCATTCTTCTTGCTCGTTCCACAATTGAGATATTCTATGTTAGATTACGGCAACATTCTTATTTTATCTATATATATATATATATATATATATATAAAATTTAGAATATTTTTTCTGGCTATTTGATAATGTTATGCAGAGTTTCATTTCATTTGAATATGAAATTTCTTAGTAATGGATGAAAATCGTGGTGAAGATCAACAATACATTCCTCAAGTTGCAGATAATCGAAAGTTAAAATATGAGATGGAATTCTCATCAATAGATGATACATTTTCATTCTATAATCAATATGCATATGAATCCGGATTTAGTGTAAGGTAAATAGTAGCAAGAAAAATAAGATGGCAAATGAAGTTGTGTGGAAAATATGTGTATGCTTTAAAGAAGGGCAAACAAATGATCAACGGAATAAACAAGCAAAAGATGATTAACGGACAAGGGAAAGAGCACGTGGCTAAGTTATAACTGGTTGTAAGTCAAAGATTTTACTTATCAAGAAATAAACTGGAACTACATGGGTTGTCACTAATTTCATGGAGGGTCGTAATCATCTACTCTCGATTTTTTTTCAAATGTGCATTTGCTACGCTCACATCATAATATTTCAACAACAAAAAAATATTGATTCAATGGTTTTCAGAGGCCAATGTGTCAATTTGCTAACAAATACAATTTTTCAATTTTTTTCACTTAGGATTTTTGGGTTTAAAGATTTAAGGTTTGATTTATTCGGTTTAACCGAATTGAAATTTTTAAAATTGAAATCAAACAGAATTAATTGAAATAATCAATATTTTTATAAAAAAAAATAAATTTTTAAAATAATCAGATAATTCAATTAACCGAATGTTTACTCACTTTAAGAATAATATTCCTTGGTAGGGACAATATGGTCTTATTATTTGAGTGACAGAAGAATCACAGCTTTGATTAAATAAGGCAAAAATGAAACAAAAAAAAACAAAGATTTCAATTAGTGTGTGTTCATATAAAATAATTTAACATGTTTGAGACTTTAGACAAGAATAAGAGAAGTTTGAGATGGGATCGTATTCATAAATAAATGAATTAGTTATATAAGTTGTGCTTTGAAATTATCTGATAGATGAAAAAGATCTGTCTTTCTCCAACATATATTGATTTTGGTTAACATGTGTTCATGAATTATATTAGTTTGTGTCGACCATTGCCGGGTTGACTTGGCTACTCCAAATATCATGCCTAAAGATCTAATTTTGATTGCTTCAATCTATTGCTCCAAGCAATTCATGGGTTGGATGTTTGATAGCTTCTCAGTCGGTGGCAAGGAGGAGCATAGAGGAATACACAATGCAAAATTATAGCCGTCGGTCGACTATGTGTCAATTGTTTGATAGAATGACTCTAAGAGATTGTTAAGTAATTAGAGGAGCATGGAGGCATACACAATACAAACTTATAGTCTCATCATCTCTCTGTCGGCATGTCAATTGTTTGATAGAATGCCTCTAAGAGATTGTTAAGTAAGATTGGACAATAGCCATGATTACTAATGAATTGAGATTTTGATCATTGCAATAATATTTGATCAAAAGAATTAAAATCTAAAATCTAAAATCATTTGAGAATTGCCTTGGTTTACGGTTCAATGGTAAGGTGTTCATACAGTCTCCTAAGTATTTATGATTTGATTCTTAACTATAACGTATGGTAAAATATTTTCCTCCATAGGAATGATAAACTTAGGATGTTAGATTATTGCACCGTCTATACTTTCGGATTTAGTCGGCCAAAGGGATGGATAGTCCAGAAATTTAGCATGCAAATATTATATAGTCATGAGGACTTTTAATAGTATATATAGAGAAAATTGTAATGATGATTAATGGAATTTTAATAGTATATATATCTAGAGGTAACAAATTTATCATGCACACTCATGTGTAAATTCAAATATCTGGAAATTTGTTCAGACGTCTCAATTCATTTTTACCAATCAAAGTATCCGAATAGGTTTTTAAGCACCCAGATTCATATATATATATATATATATAGACTACCTGCTGTTAAATAAAAAAAAAAATCTCCCTTCTACCTTGTGAGAATTGGAAATTAAATTATATACCTAGAGAGGATGTTATATTGCATACCTTATGTCATACATCCTAAACTCTATATTCTAAGCTTACAAAAGAATTTTAAGATATATATATATATATATATATAACTTTTTCCGAAGATGAGTTGCTGTCTTCCGTTAAGAATCAGCATTTAAATCACCGAAATTATAATTAGAAGTTGATTATATTAATTTTATTCAAATTTGTAAGTATTATTTTCCTTTAGTTTGATACATCATTTTATTCAATATGATAATATAGCAGTAAAACGTCTTCTCAATTTTTAAGCATCTAAAAATTAAGTTATAACCTCAGTTTTTAAACATCTAATAATTAAGTTATAATCTCGATAGATTAATAGATAATTTTTTTTAATAGACTATTAATTTATAAAAACTAGACTAATAAACTAAGACTCCATTATAAATACTTTCTAATTTATTATAATGACCGAGGGGCCATCCCAAGATTAATGATGCGACGATAAATAAGAGCATACTTGGCATGAGGCAATTGTCACAGTATAAGTTAAAGTCAAAAACGGTCAACATCGGGAAGCAAATCATTGGCCGATCATAAAGACTCTTGTCCAATCGGTCATCTGAGTAAACAAGCATAATTAGTCCGGTCAGCAGGAAAACAAGCTACACAAGCTGGAAGCCCGAGCCGAACAGACCACCTATCTGGCTCGAAGAATGACGTTAGCATTATACACTTAATGAAGCAATAAATGATAAAAGAGAAAAAGACAAATAATTAATAAAGAAAAGAGAAAATCAAATAGAACACTTCATCTATCATTAAATGAGAAAAAATTCAGACAAAGATATACTCTATTGGTAATCAATATTATTAAACAAGTAAAGATGGAAGGTCAACAAAAAAGGTATAAAAGGGGCACGTCAAGTATGAAGAAAGACAAGAAAAAATCTTTATCCTTAGTACTCACTTTTTTTTTCTTCTGTTTCTGACTTGAGCGTCAAAAGATCAACGCCAGGAATCTCTTCCCTGATTTTGATTTTATTTTACAGAAAATGAGGTCTTCATCCAATCAGCAGAATTATCACCTCCCGATTTTCCAAGTTCGTGTCTTCGGACAAGATCAATTAATACACATAAACTGAACATGTGATACTAATTTAAAAAATTAAAAAAAAGACGCTATTATTAATTTAAAAAAAAGAAAATGTTAACTCAGATGAAGAAAAAAAAGTGTCCCGTCCAATTTGTTTTAGTGGATGAAAAAAATAATTACAGATAGATTTTGCATCTGTCCCTTCTCTAATTTTACAACAAATAAACAATGAAAATTATATTAACTCTCGTACAATCCATCCTTTTTATTATGATCCTTCCTAATATTTAGGGTAAAACAAGGCTTAAGCCAACAATAAGCATTCACTAATTTTTAGCTTATCAATGGATTCATCAATTTAACCAGTTGTAAATTTGTCTAAGGGAGTGCAGTTGTCGCAGTCCCAAGTCAGGTTTAGTCGGTTGTCCAGGACAAAACAAATGATCTAAATATGTGATCCTACGACATAAATACTAAACAATTTAATCACTGGAAGAATTTTCTTGCCAAATGTTCGTATCAAGGTACATCGCATAGGATCATTTTCCATGTTTACAAAAAATGAACATAGAGCTGAATGACCACCACCGTGTCAGAGAGGCAACCGTCGAGTAACAGGAGGGCATAGAACTGCATAGGGAGTAACAAAATATCATCAGTTAGATTTAACTTATTTGGTCGCAGTGGCAAAGGCCAGATCTTAATCGTGTACCTTGGTTTAAGCTGAAGGAATTTTTACGGAAGAAAATGTCGAATGGATTTGTGTCTTGCTGTCGAAGCAAAAGTTTTTCCAGGGGATCTCTACAACAATCAAGTTGATAATTTGAGCTTGCATTTTGTTTAAAAAAAAAAAAGAGGAAAGTGATATTTTGAGAAAGACAAAATGATGCGAGAATAAGAACACACTATCAGATTTGCAGAAAAGAAAAACAAGGTAGAATATGTAGCAACAGGGAAAAAAAAAGTAAGAAGCCAATTTTCCAACTATTTAACGTGGTTCTCCAGTCACCATTTGAACTCTTTTCCAGCATTTTTATGGTAGGAGAGACTCTTTTTCAAAATTTAGCTCCTTGTCAATAATATATACTCAAAACATTTATATAAGTGCATGCTTACCTAGCCCAAGATGGAATGTGTTTTTTCCTTCTTCGCAAGTTTTCATCTGCTCCGTCTTCGTCATCATCTGAATCTTTATATGGAGATATTTCATATGATTCACAATCTTGATTTTTTTTGTTAGTAGACAATCTGTCTTGAATAATTCCTTTAGTGATGTTTGAACTGGTAGTCACCTGCAATAACAAGATTTGGATAAATAAGAAGGGGGAAATGAAAAGATGTCTGATATAAGTAGAGACATGAGTATATAACAAGATGCTGGGCAAAAATATTCAGCTATTTAGTAGCCTGACAAATTCAACTTGTCGTGGTTAGCAAATAAAAAGGGGAAAATATATGAAAAATAAAGTATGAATGGACTATGTCAATCAAGCAAGATGTTAAAAAAAATTAATGGATTTCAACTGATAAGCATGTTTAAGTATATATAGATAGATTAACACCAGTGGTTCATTTAATTGAAGGAAAAAAAAATTGACATTGGTATCAAGCATTACCTTAGTGGAAATTGGATCCACTTCATTGGTTTTTGTAGACCCAGAAATTTCCTTCAATTTCAGAGGTTGCTTAGGATCTTGCATTAGACCTTTCTTCTTTCCATCATCAACCTGTGGCGATAAAATAATTTAGTACAAGACTACCTAAGTGTCATGAAAAATCTGGAAATAGGGATGCCCATAGCTTATAAAGTCTTACTAGAGCTTTAAATCGAAGTTCCTTCTCTTCTTTCTTTGTGCGTAACCTTTCTTCTTGTTCTCGTTGCAACTTCTGAGTATCTTCATTGCATCTTCTTTTTCTTTCTCTTTCCTTCCAATCTTCTTCTTCTCGTTGCCTCTTCCTAGCTGCAATTTCAGTTTCCTTTCTTCTTTTATCCTCCAGTTGATTTTGCTTGAGTTGTTTCTCATGTTCTAACCTTTCTGCTTCCTTTCTTCTTTTTTCCTCCATTTGTTTTAGTTTTAGTTGCTTCTTCTGCTCTAACCTTTCACGCTCGAGCTTTGCAGCTGCTTTTCGTATTTCCCGTTCAATTTGCCTTTTTTCTTCAAGTCGCTTTGCAGCCTCAGCAGCCTCTAGTGCTTTCACTTTAATTTCTTTCTTTCCTATAGAGTAATAGAAGCATTGAGATTAAGGGAGAGCAGAGGGTAGCCACTAGCTTAAATTAGCTACCAGTGAGGCAAAAACTACTAAAATAAGCCAATAAGACGGGTGAAGAATGCATATATTGTATAGGTCTGCAGGCATGGCACTTTTTTAAATACAAAACTGAAACAATCTGCTACAAATCCAAATGCAGCCAAATGGCTTCCAACATTGTATAGGGCTGTAGGCTGTAGCTGTCACAACATTGTTTGCAGTACCTTATACACAGAAGTGGTTTGAGCAAATCCAAATGCAATCAAATGGCTTCCATACACAAAAGAGAATTATAAGTTGACTAAAGAAAAACTTAGTATGAAAATCATATTTATGCAGTCAACCTATAATATATTTTTCTCAAAAGATAGGTAAACTATTGTTCTTTTATCAAAGAATTTTAGAAGTCTACCATTTTTATGTGAACTAAATGCAGAAGAATTGGCATAGCTATTCCAACCAACCAGCATTAATATTTTATCAAGTTGGTTTGGTGGATCTGTCTTACTCTTGGCATGATAGGTAGATACTATGCAGGCACACCAACTACTACAAGTACAGAATTTGAAGTACCTCATCAGCACTAAGTGCACATCAAAATGTAGCATATTTCTTAACATCGCACTGATCCACATGAGTCATTATTGTAAACACAGAAAACTGTTAGTGTACACATCTAAAGTCTTGTACTTTCTGCTGCTTGTAGCAATCCTTTCTGCGTCATTTTAAGATTGGTGTAATACCAATACAGACACTTTTACAAAGACAATTCAAATTATCATGTTTCATAAATGTAGAAACTATTGAAGAATTTCCTATTACTAACTGTTCATAAATAAGTGTATAAAGAAAAGCTTCTATTATAGTAACAAACTCTTCCAACAAATTCAAAAAAAAAAAAAAAAAATGCACACAAGCATATATCAAGGAAATTGTGCTTCAATGCTAGTGAAAAAGTCGAGAGAAAAACAAACTGAGAGATAGATTACCTTTTGTTGTTGTTGCTTGCTGCTGTTTCTTAATCATGGGGATAAAAGAGGATACATTGGAAACAATATTATTTGGCTTATATCCCTTTTGGATGCTTGCTTGGCTTCTATTTCTCCCCAATTTTTTTGTATTTAGTTCAGGTTCACTAGACCTGTTACTTAAAGATTTAGCAATGCTCCTATCTTTATCCCCATTGACTGGAAAGCATTGATTCTCAATGTCTCCCATCTGATCTGTGTTGTTGCTATAAGAGCTTCCCAGGGATGAATGAACATTAATTTCAGTTCCATAAGAGAATTTTGTATCCAAGGATTGATGACTTCTATTTCCTGGAATAACCTTGATGAGCGGACAGGAGTTTTGTGTATTTCTATATATTGAGGATATATCTCTAAGTGGCTCTCGATCATCAAGAGCTTTGATTTCTTTTAAGCAAGTTCCCTTATCAGAGATGCCTAATTCATCTGAATGCTCATTATCCTCCAAAGTGGTAGAATCCTCATCAATTCGGAAGCACACAAGTTCAGGATTAGTAACCAATGTTTGTGAACCAGAACCACTTTTCCCTGAAACTCTTCTCAAGCTGGAGCTTTCAATTGGTGGTGTCAGAGGAGGTTTACTGGATGCCCCATCAAATGTATCACAAGAAGATGATGCATTATGAGAATACGAACTATCCATGCATGAAAAGTCAAAAACCGACTCTAAACTACTGTGTAGAGATGCTTGGGCATGTTCATTTGTCCTAAATGGCTTTCCATAATCATTATGAAGATAAAGGGGGTCATTTAAGTTCATGTTCCCCAAGAGACCATTAGGCAATGACTGAAAAACATCAGGAATTTTATTGATTTTAGAGTATCCTAATGGAGAGTTTGTAGGTGTAACCCGACTTGTTAAACTACTTGTTTGGATATTTAAAGAGAGAGGTGGAAACCCAGAATTGGAATAAGCATCATTTCCCAGTGTAGGGGATATTGCTATGCTAAATCCTTCAAATTCTGGTACGAACTCATTATTATTCACCAAATCATCCCTAACACTTGAATAGGTTTGTAAATCCTTCTCAAGAGGACAAATTTCTCTCTTCTCTATAGCCTGTAGATCACAGTAATCAACAATAGTTGCTGAACTATCCAATCCATCATGGGCATCATTTCCAGGAGGTCCAGATCCTTCTAATATACATATTGGTGCACCACTGTTGCAAATTCCATTTGATATAAAAGTCCTGGATTCATCCGCCAGATTGAGAGAAGGAAAAACATTTGTGCTCTGATTTGGCAAACAAGTATCTGTGAGTTGGTCCGTACTTTTGGAGCAAGAGTTCACCTGGCAAGGCTGAATATGTCAGAAGAATAAGAGAGGTCAAGAGAGGTAATTAGAAAACCTGCAACAATATAGATCATGAATTTCATAATTCACATCTATTTGTTGTGAAAATTTGGAAGTCTGGTGCAGTCTAAATGATATTTAAACTTATTTTGCAAAAAGAACTGAGGAACCCCAAGCCGGAGAGGCAATGAAAAGTTTCAAGCATACAAAACTTTGATTGCTCAAGAAAACAATTCTAACAGATATTAATCATAGGAGATCATTCTTGAAAGTGAATTTGGATCTCCCAAATTTCTCTTAAGCTACAAACTACTGCAAAAATAAATTATAATTAGTTTGGTGGAGAGGCCTAATCTTGAGTTTTTCTAGTTTATGTATAATGAAAAGAGATTTCAGTACCTCTCTCTCACACTGATTTTGCCTTTGATGAAATTCTTCCAAGTGGCTCCCTGAAACAGCCTTTACTCCTTCATAGTTCAATGTGGATCCAACGGGGGATGTTGTCTTCTGTATTTCTTCAAATGATGCACTATCGAAACTTCCCTTGGTGCTATAACAGTTACCTTCATGTGCAAGCATACGTTGATGAAGCCTTATTCTCGGAGTAGTGGCCAGGATACTATCTGAGTAGCAATTCAATTTTCTCTTTTTTGGCCATGATATTTCACATGCTTTTGCTGCCAAATTTCGTGAACTTTTTGAACTAGTTATGTTACTAGACCCATCAGGGTCTGAATAAGAAAGTACCTTCCCATCCCTACTCAAACTTCTCAATGAGTATCTAGGTTCTGATGAATGATTTAGTGATGGAACACCAGAAGCTGGTCGAGTTGAATCAGAAGTTGCAGTCAACCTGCCTCCTTTTCCTACATCATGTACAATCAAAATGGGGTTGGCAACTGTGCTACAACAAACATTGTGTGCAGCAAACTCAGTCTCTTCAGATTCTAGGCAAGCATCACCTCCCAGTAATACAGAATTATCAATCTGAAGATCATGTGGTGCTAGATTTAGGTTGCAGGCAGATTTATCCTCAACCATAGTCTTGTAATTGTCTTCTTTTGTGTCCATTGAGCTTCTGACAGATTGTTTCAGATCAGAATCAATGGTGCATGCCATCCCACAGGAAATTGTAGCTAGATCATGTGAAGTTTCACAAGATCTAGAGTGAATCTTTCCCTCAGGATCATGAGGATTTGCACTTAAATATTCTAAAGAACTCAATAGCTGTAGCATGTTCCCAGGGCAATCAAGTGATCTAGATGGAGATGCTTCATGAGCAGCTTTGCTTTGAAGAGCAAATGAGTTCCTTGCAACTGATAATTCTGGAGCATGATCAGAAATCAAGGATGCAGCCAATGACCTAGTTATTCTACGCGGATTGTGTTCTAAAGGTGACCCAGATGAAGCTGCTTTATCACCAACTTTACTATGAAGAGCAAGAGAGTTACTAGTAAATGATGGTTCTATAGCATGATCAGAAATCAAAGAACTAGCCACTGACCTAGTTATTCTCCTGGCATTGCCTTCAATAGTCACCTCGTCTCCAAAATTAGCAATCTGTTTTGTTCCATTAAGATACTCATCAGGTTCCTTTTGCTTTGACCTAATTATTCTACGTGGATTGCATTCCACAGGTGCTTCAGATGAAGCTGCTTTATCACCAACTTTACTATGAAGAGAAAGTGGGTTCCTAGAAGATGAAGGTTCTATAGTATGACCAGACATTGAAATTGTAGCCATTGACCTAGTTTTTCTCCTAGTGTTTCCTTCAACAGTCACCTCGTCTCCAAAACTAGCAATCTGTTTTGTTCCATAAAGATTCTCCTCGGTGTCCTTTTGCTTTGACCAGCCACATTGGATACTTACAACGGAGCCAGATACCGATGAATCCTCAACAACTTCAGAGCATATGATGTCACAATCTCTTTGATCATCTTTTTGGTGACTGGTAATTGTAGCTACATCAGTATGTTCTTTACGAGTATACTCCTTAGAAATGCAAACTTCGTGTGCTGAAGGAGTGGGAAGAGGAAATGAGATTCCAGGAGCAAAATGCTTGCTGCTTAACTCTGTAACAAAACAAAATAATTATGTGAGATGATAACAAGAAGATGACTAAATGCTAAAATGTCAAGAGCTCATTCAAGCTGGACCATTATAAAACATTCAAGCTAATCCTTATTTCAAGCAGTTAGGTATGTGGACTAGAAGTTTATGCATGGTTTGAACCAATCATCACATAAAATGCCAAGAGTCCATTCAAGTTGGTGTAATTTAAAAATCAAAATGGTTCTTACTAGAGTTACTAACAATGTCTTTACCAATCAGCACATACGTTATCTGCATGATGATGAAGAGACGAAATATTTCAATACTTCTTTATCAAACGGCGAGGTGATTAATTTTAATCACCTGGAATATTCCTTCAAAATTGCATCCTCAAATTTACTTTTCCCTAAAATAAAGTGTTATCAATAGATACTTTTATTATTCCCCAAGGTTTGGCAGATACGTTATACGAGCCTGCTAATCAGTTATTGGAAAGGGTAAACTGAAAGCTGTAACATAACGTAATATGGAACTGTTCCTACGAAACAAAACCCTAGATTCGCACTATGTCATTATTTAAGAATCTTAGCGATTTCCTTAAGGTTTAGTCCAAAACAGATACACACACCTTAGTCTAATGACATTTTGTTCCTGTTTTTGATATCATCCCAAATTTGAAAGTTTACCTCCTCCACCCTCACCCATCCACCACTCACAACCCACATACACACACAAAAAAGAAGCGATTAATAAAGAGAGAGTTACCGTTCTGAGATTCCAAAAGCCAAGGAGGAGGCTGTTTGCCGTCGGCGAGAAGGCTGTAGGCGAGGGATTCGGCATACGACTCTTCCTGCTGCCTCAGCTGGGCCTCGATCCGGCACTTGCGGTCGAAGATTCTCTTGAAGAGTTGCTCGATCGTCGTCATCTCGGCCTCAGTTCCAGCAGATTCGAAACGAAAAAAAAAATAATAAAAAAAAAATCAAGCTGACGCCTGGCCGTCATCTCGGCCTCGGATCGACGACGGAGACGTCGGAGGCCTCCCGTTTCCTCTCCTTCTCGACATGACGCCTGAGCAGATCGAGTTCGGAAGGGGAATGATTCGAAAGGCGAAAAGGGATTTGGCGCAGCGGAAAGGGATTTGAAATTTTTGAACGGTGAAGTTATTTGAGACCAAAACACATTAACCAAAAAATGCTAACGTATGCATATGCCGTCTATAATTATACTCTAGCCCCTAAAGTTTTGCGTTTATGAATTTACATCCAAGTAATTAATAAAATTGAACCAAACGGATTAATAATTATATAAATTGTAAATATATACTTTAACTTAGGCTAATCCTAATTAACTCTAACAATGAGCATCTATTTAATTATTATATATATTATTGTTTAACATGAATAGGCATATGCATTTATGATGATTAGTACTTGCTAATGTTTAGTGGCTTAGTAATTAATATGTACTTAGTGTTGGAGCAATTCCAATGATCCGCGGGACCATGTGTTTTGGTGTTTGGGCAAAGGGTTTAAGTTAGGATTACCCTCGTTATTTGATATGTGTATTTGAGTTATGCAGGACTGCAGGTGACACATGTGACTCAGGTTGACGGCTTCGGGTCCGGTGAAGGATGGAGCATCCGAGGGACCGTGGACAAGGCATCGAGGACAAGGGCCGAGGGAAGCGACTTCGAGGCATACACGAAGGATAGCATTGGGGACGAGCCGCGGGCTTGGATGCATCCGAGGGACGAGAGCCAAAGGAAGTAGGCTTGAAAGCAAGAGGTCAAAGCTGCAAAGAAAACATCAAATGAGTCATAAGGGTGAGGGGTACGAGTGCATGAGAGATTGTACTCGGAGTAAAATCCTAGTTTTAGGGTTTTACTGTAGCGGCACTGTAGCAGTTATTGTAGCGTACTTGTAGCAGTACTGTAGCGCACTGTAGCAGTCAACTAGTGATGGATCAGTCGACTGATGCACTGTAGCAGAGCCGTTGGGCTGGCACCAGTCAACTGGTGCAAGGACCAATCGATTGGTAACGGGCAAATCAGGTTCTGATTTGTTCCAAGCTCTATAAGAAGGAGCTTGGTATGGCCGGCCAAGGCGACGAAATTAGACTTGGTTAAAGCCTAATTAGTAGTCATCTAGTGCTCTAGCAATCCAAGTATTCTTGATCGAGTCGTGGCGAGGTTTCTCCACCGACAAGGAGGATTGTGCTAGCCGAAGTTTTCGGGGACTAATCCACCGACGGGTTGAGGGATCGTCCACCTTACAGATACGTCGTAGTATTTTTCGATTTATCCTAATAATAAATAGAAAATTTTCATCAGATGAAATCAATCACCTCAAATTAACATTACCTGATCTCAATGACTTGGTTGAGTTGTCGTGATTTTCTCAATAACTTGGTTTGCATAGTCATTACTTGTTAGACCTCATGGTTGTTTTGATATGATCAACCAAGTTAATTAGGTCCTGTTTGTTTTTATCCCTGCGTCTAAGTGTGCAGGAGCTTAAGAGCGCAGGAAGTCGAGCGGAAAACGCAGTTAATGAGAAGGACGACACGAGAAGGGAGCCGACGGGTTCGGTGCGTCCGAAGGACGAGAAAGCTGCGGAAGAGTACACCGCTGGACGAGAAGAACATGTGCGACGTTCGAGGGACGTAAAGTCGGGATGGAAGACTGCTCGAGGAAAAGGTCAGAAATTGGGTTCGGGTGAGCCATATTTCGATTGGTCGCAATCACCCAATCAATCGGAGCTTCGGAAGGAAAAAGGAAGTTAAAAGGAGCTGAAGAAGCTAGTCAAATGCGGCTCAGACCAATGTTGAAGGCGCCTTAGCTGCCTCCACTGTCTGAAGCGCCTCAAACAGCTTGGAGGCGCCTCAGACTCAGCCCAAGGCGCCTCCAAGGTCATTTGAGGTAGGGGTGAGCATTCGGTTAATTTGGTTAATTTGATATTAAATTTGTATAATTTTTTTTTATTTTTATTTTAAACAAATTTAGTTAATTCGGTGTTAACTGAAATAACTAATTCGGTTAATTCAGTTTTAGTAAAACTTTGATTTGATTCAGTTAGCCAACACTAAATCGGTTAATTCAGTTAATTCATAAATGTATGATAATTTAAATTTAGAAAATGAAAAATAAAAAATTGAAATTGAGAAATTAAAAAATAATGCATGCTTAAATAAATTTCCAAAATCGAAACTAAAGATTTATGGAAAATTAAATTGGTATATTAGAAAACATCAGGGACAACTTAGGAAAATTCCTAGAAACTATATACTCCCTAAGTTTTCAAATAACCCTATAGGAAGGAACCTCTATTGGGTTCCAAAATCCGTTCTAAACTATTTTTTTTTAAATTAAGGCTTTCAGAAGAAAAATTAAACAGATAATTTCTTTTGAGGCTTTGTTTAAGAAAGTGGTTGTTGTTCCAATAACCAAGAAGGCCTAGTGCCTCGCCGTGAATTAGAAGCCAAAATATTGAAAGGAAATGTTTAATTAACTTTTTATTAAAACATTAAAATTAAAATTAGATAATGCTTTAAAATATTTTTTACTATACTTAGGAAAATATTCTTCCTTAGATTTTTTAATTGGAAAATCTTTAGAACTATTTTTGCATAAGTTAAAAAGTCTTATAAAGTTAAAAAAAAAAATTGGTTTAACCTAAATTTTTTTTTTTGCAAAAACTTAAGGAAAATCTTAGAAAGTTTTCTAAAGACTTAGAATTTTTTTGAAATATCTTGTACCCTGTTTTTGCTATGATCAAAGGGGGAGAAATAGGTACAAGTTAAGTTTAGGGGGAATTAAAACTAACTTTGGTTAAATTTTTTTATACTTTTCAACATTTAGTATCAGAACTAAATTTTATGCTTGTTGCAATTTAGTTTAATTGCAAATTGACTTTAAATATTAGTTTTGTAATTTCTTTAAATTACTACTATTCTGTTTTTACCCTAATTTAAACTTGGGTTGATGCACATCAAAAAGAGGAAAATTGTTAGACTCCGTGGTTGTTTTGATATGATCAACCAAGTTAGTTAGGTCCTGTTTGTTTTTTATCTCGGTGTCTAGTGTGCAGGAGCTTAGGAGCGCAGGAAGTCGAGCGGAAGACGCAGCTAGCGAGAAGGATGGCACGGGAAGGGCGCCGACAGGCTCGGTGCGTCCGAAGGATGAGAAAGCTGCGGAAGAGTATACCGGTGGATGAGAAGAACGTGCGCGACGTTCGAGGGACGTAAAGCCGGGATGGAAGACTGCTCGAGGAAAAAGCCGGAAATTAGGTTCGGGTGAGCCCTATTTCAGTTGGCCGCAATCACCCAATCAATCGGAGCTTCGGAAGGAGAAAGGAAGCCAAAAGGAGCTGAAGAAGCTAACCAGAGGCGCCTCAGACCAATGCTGAAGGCGCCTCAGCTGCCTCCACTGTCTGAGGCGCCTCAGACAGCTTGGAGGCGCCTCAAACCCAGTCCGAGACGCCTCCAAGGCCATTTGATGCGCCTCAAACCCAGTAAAACTTGTCGTTTGTAATCAGATAAAGTTTTATCCGATTGACTTGGTTAGAGGCGCCTTGGACCTTGTTGGAGGCGCCTTAGACCTTCGAGATAAGATTTTCCGGGGCTATTTAAAGGCTCATGGAGCTAAGAAATATTCATTCATTTAAGCAATCAACTTTGTAATCAATTCCTAGCAACTAGTGAGCGTTCTAAGTGTAAAAAGGCTTCTCCGCCTATAGTGAAGCTGTTCAACCGTCTTGGATTAACAACCGTCTTGGTTGTAACCAAGTCAATTTCTGGTCTCCCTTTCTTTTTTGTTATTTCATCATTTTTTATAATTACTATTATTTTAAGTTGAAAGCCTTGAGGAGGGTATAATTTTATTTTATAGACAATTCACCCCCCTCTTATCAGCCCCGCTCCACCAACATTACTTTGTTGTTAATTCACTATTGCTTAGCTATGATTTCATGATCAGCTCGATATGACACTTAAATCTGCTTAGTAACATCCGCCTATTCTATGCAAAAATTTTATACTGAAATTTGAATATGATAGTTAAAAAAATTATCAGCTATATTATATATGTTTTTTAAATTTTGAAAATAAATCTTATTTCTTAAATATTATATAAGAGAGACAAAAAAAAAAAAAGATAAACTAATATATATGATATAATAAAAATTAAATATTTAAATTTAATAAAACTATTTTTTATCTTAAATTATGTATTTTAATAAAAAAGATGGGATGCTCTAAACTGTCACCTAAAATTATTATTATTATTATTATTATTATTAATTAATTAATTATTTTACAATATCCTTTAAAGATATATATTTTTTTCCAATTAAATAATGAGTCAACTGTCAACAAATGAATAGCCCTTCGTTAGATCCTACGTTAATAATTAGTTAAGCGATGAGTTTGCCACGTTCATGTCTTCGTTAAACATGCCCAACACTCATGCCACATGATATTAATTAAATGAATTCTTTAAGGTAAAAAATATTTTTTTTGTAAAAACAAATTCGACAACAATATACGTGTCAAGAAATCGAGATTTTGCATATTAAAGACAATTTATTATTAATTGACTGGTTTTAGATTAGACAAATCAATTCGATATTAAAATAATTTACCACCAATTAAATTTTGTTTTAAGATATTCATAATAGTACATATAATATAATTTAACAACATTTACAATATAATTTAGCTGCATAAAATTTAGTATCATCTAATAATAGCATTCATAAAATAAATTGTTATAGACTATAATTCAATTTAACTCGAGTCTATGAATACGAAATAGTATTTTCAAATCGTGCATAAATTCTCTTTAAGGTTTTTCACTCCAATAAAAACACATCATTTTATATGAGTAGGGCCATAAATAAGCTAAAATAAGTCATTAATAAAATTTGGCAGTGTTCATACTTATTTAATAAGATAATCAAGTTAAAGTCAATGCGAGCTTAAAATGAATTAAATCGTTGAAATGATTATTTAAGTTTGGTTTGAATTTTTTTTATGAGTTTGAGTTTGATTTATTTAGATGTATCAAGAAAAATTTTAATTGAAGCTTACTTAATTGTTTAAAATTTTTATATTTTAAACATGTTCGATTGGTTATTGAGCTTAATAGTATAAATTTATTTTATTCATTTTGAAAGTTTTTTTTTGTTTATTTAATATATTGATAAATATGATTCACGAACATTAACATGTTGAACACACCATTTTATATGAGTAGGGTCATAAACGAGCTAAGACAAGCCATTGATCAAATTTAATAGTGTTCATACTTATTTAATAAGATAATCAAGTCAAAGTCAATGCAAGCCTAAAATGAATTAAGTCGTTGAAATGATTATTTAAACTTGGTTTGAATTTTTTTTATGAGGTTTGAGTTTGATTTGTTTAGATATACCAAGTAAGATTTTAATTGAAGCTTACTTAATTGTTTAAAATTTTTATATTTTAAACATGTTCGGTTGGTTATTGAGTTTAATAGTATAAATTTATGTTATTCATTTTGAAAGTTTTCTTTTGTGTTATTTAATATGTTGATAAGAGTTTTATTGATAAATATGGTTCACGAACATTAACAAGTTGAACATGCCATTTTATATGAGTAGAGCCATAAACGAGCTAAGACAAGTCATTAATCAAATTTGATAGTGGTCATACTTATTTAATAAGATAATCAAGTCAAAGTCAATGTGAGTCTAAAATAAATTAAGTCATTGAAATGATTATTTAAGCTTGGTTTGAATTTTTTTTATGAGTTTGAGTTTGATTTGTTTAGATGCATCAAATAAGATTTTAATTGAAGCTTACTTAATTATTTAAAATTTTTATATTTTAAACATGTTCGATTGGTTATTGAGCTTAATAGTATAAATTAATGTTATTCATTTTGAAATTTTTTTTTGTTTATTTAATATATTGATAAAAATTTTATTAATAAATATGATTCATGAATATTAATAAGTTAAACATATATGTATTCAACTTTATTTGTTTAGTTGAGTTGTTTAAATTTATTCATTTAGTTAATTTTATATACATTGAATAAATAAATCATAGGATTAGTAAAGTAGAGGCCCAACATAAATAATTTTTTAAATGCCACATTTAACTTCAAACCATAATTTTGATAAAGAAAAGAGCAAAAAAAAATTATATATAAAAATATAGAAAACTACTAAATAATTGTTTTAAAAAAAATACTCTTAATTAATTGGTTTTTAAAAATTTATCTCTTGTTTTATTCTCCCATTCATCTCGCCCACTATTTCTCTCCTCGCTTTCATCCTCTATAAAACGCCTCTCTTTCTCCTCCCCTTCGATCGGCCTCGCTCTTCTCCTTCTTCCACGATCTCGGAGTCTCCGGAGCCGTCGCCGGACTCGCTTCCTGATCCCTTGCCGATCCAGGTGGCTCCCACTGTCCCCGTCACAATTACGAAAAGCCTTTGGCCTCTTTTGGCCACGTCTCCGCGGTCCGCGTGGATTTTTGCGGCAGGAGGTTCCTTTGGCGGCTTTGATTGATGGTCGCCGCGTGAGCCGTGGTTGAGGACTTGAGGTGGCATACAGTATGGAAAGGTTGGATTTTATCATTTATTTTTCAAAAAAAAAATCTGGAAAGTAATGCAAGTTTGGATGATTAGCTGGCTAGATTCCAATTTCTGAGCCTGAGATGGAAATTTAGGGTTTATGAGAAGGTATATTCGGTGATTTTTCATTCGTGGATTCCCTGTTCCAAGCCGCATTGAGTAGAAAAATCGGAGATTGCTTTGTGTATCTGCTATCTGGATCCCTATAGTTTGGCACCGGCGGCTTTTTTTCTAGTGTTGGAAGAAGCAGCGCATTTTGGATTAGTTGGTTGTGCTTATGGGATCTGAGAGCAGAGGAGAGAGGCATCACGGCCTGAAACCTTATGCCGAGGGGAAGGTAAAGTGCAGATCCAAGTTCAAGGTGTGGATGATCCGGATGACGACCACGGTGCTGCTTTGGACTTGCGTTCTCCAGCTCACGGCGCTAGGGCATACTTGGGTGCCACGCGTCTGGAATGGCCGGCCATCTTGCTCTTCCCCTTCCGATGTACCAATCCAAGGCCAACAATCCACCTCTGCCATCGTTAAGAAGTTCGTTCATTCCCCAAAAAGTGAGTGTTCTTTCCACTTCTCTTGATTTTTAGGGCCATCTTTCTTTGCTCGCCTTCAATTACTTAATTTTCTTTAATAATTGTAGCTTCATATACTGGAGAAAAAAATAGTTCCTTTTAGTTCTGATTTCCAAGATACTCATCTTGATTTCTTGGATCAAGTATCTGCAGCAAGATCTATATTTTATTTGAATTTCACGGTTAAATCGCTTGATCATTGTTAATTAGTTGTTATTATACTTTTTGTTAGGCCAATTGACAGCACTGATGTGGTATCTTGTTCTACTTTCTAATTCAGTTCTATGACAACTCTTCAATTCAAGTATCAGTTTCAGGTTCCATGGTACGATTGACCATAAACTTGCTACCATTCATGTTTGAGTTTTTTCAGGGCACAATCTTCCCTGTGAAACACAGACTGAGGACATCCTTGTGACTGATTAACCTTTTGGACTTGAGCTAGCCTATGTTGTATTTTCAACATCATTGTTGTTTAGCTAACATAGATATGCCGAAGCTAACAAGCTACCTCATCGTCCAATTTTCTTGCTGTTATATGTTAAGATTCTTCTGTGTGGGCTTTAAAACACACTTATGTTAACCTGACTGAGCAAAGTTCTGATATGAAACTTATATTGTGTTTATATTTAGGAATCTACAATAACAATGGGTATCTGATGGTCTCGTGCAATGGCGGGCTCAACCAGATGCGAGCAGCTGTAAGGATTTGATCCAACTTAAAAAGTATCTTTGGGTGGTCCTTTGGCACGAGCAGTTCCTTCTTGCCTTTGCATTGAATTGGTACTTATCGAACATTTCTGTCTTAATTTTCCAGATCTGTGATATGGTTGCCGTCGCGAGATATTTGAATGTGACACTTATAGTACCGGAGTTGGACAAATCATCATTTTGGTCAGACCCTAGGTGCGCTCACACTTCTAATCTAAATGCTTAGAGTTGGGTTTTGATAACTCGATGGTCTACTCATTTGACCTTCCATCCAACTTTGCAAAGTTTTCAAAGCTAAAGGCCATGTTCATATATGGCAGTGAATTCCAAGATATATTCGATGTCGATCATTTTATCACATCTTTGAGGGACGAGGTCTGGATATTGAAAGAATTACCACCTAGACTAAAATGGAGAGTCGAGAAAGGATCAGTGTACACTATGCCACCAGTTAGCTGGTCTGACATATCTTATTATGAAAATCAGGTTAGTACGCCTTTCGAACCATGAAGAAAAACATGTGAATATATTAACACAGTTATCTTTACCTTATAATCAGATTTTGTCATTGATAAAGAAGCACAAGATTGTGCATTTCACCAAAACGGATACTCGGCTTGCCAACAATGCACTTCCTTTAGAGATTCAAAAGTTGCGTTGTCGAGTGAATTTCGCTGCATTGAAATTTACTTCTCAGATCGAGGAGTTAGGTAGGAGGGTAATCAGAATTCTTCACCAGAATGGCCCCTTTTTAGTTCTCCATTTACGATATGAGATGGACATGTTGGCTTTCTCTGGATGTACTCATGGTTGCACTAACGAAGAGGCAGAAGAGTTGACGAGAATGAGGTACGAGGTTTTCCCCCCTTCCCGCAATGTCCTATTTTCGATTTGATGAGAAATTGCGAGCACGTATCCATTTGGCAGATATGCATATCCATGGTGGAAGGAGAAAGTCATCGATTCAGTCGTCAAAAGGAAGGATGGTCTCTGCCCTCTAACACCAGAAGAGACTGCTCTGGTATTGAGAGCGCTCGATATAGATCATCGTATCCAGGTATACATAGCTGCAGGAGAAATATACGGCGGTGAAAGGCGAATGAGAGCTCTTTCTGAAGCTTTTCCAAATTTGGTGAGCGTATGTGACAGTACATATCGTTTGTTTAGTGTTGTGTTCTTACTTTGATCTCTAAATGCAAGTAATTGAGTAGGTAAGGAAGGAAACTTTACTTGGTTCATCAGATCTTCAATATTTCCAGAATCACTCATCGCAAATGGCAGCATTAGATTACATGGTTTCTTTAGCCAGTGATATTTTCGTTCCTACATACGATGGAAACATGGCTAAAGTTGTCGAGGGTCATCGTAGGTACTGCTTTTTCATGTTCATCGATGTATATTACTATCAAGTGAATGCTAATTGCTATATTTTTCAGAAAGAACTAACGAACAAAGAGTGCTGAAACAAAAGTTTGATTTCTCTAAGATCTCTCTGTTTTACAATTCGCAGATTCTTGGGGTTCAAGAAGACCATCACGCTAGATCGAAAGGTCTTAGTAGACCTGATCGATCAGTATACTAATGGAACTTTAGCATGGGAAGACTTCTCTTCATCAATTAAGGCAGCTCATGCTACTCGCCTGGGAAGGCCTGCCAGAAGAGTGACGATACCCGACAGACCAAAGGAAGAGGACTACTTCTATGCCAATCCCCATGAATGCCTCCGAGAAGCTTGGTGAAACACAGAATTCTCATTCGTGTGCGTCAACGCTTCCATCCATTATGCGTAGAATTGTTCATGGAGGTGGTCCGACACGCAAGGTTAGAAGGATTATGGTTTTGTTTCATCCATCTATCGATGCATTGTGGGAGGTTAGAACACTGGAGGAATTGTTTCATCCAGTTGAAGAAAAAACATATTTACACAATAAATCTCATTCTTGTATATGAAAAAATGAGTTTGAATGTGCGAGCAAAAAGAAGAGAGACTAAGACAGCTCAAGAGAGAGGATTAAAAGAATTTGTGAAGTATCTGGATTCAGTAATTTATTCAAAGGTTAAGGAAAAACATAAGTTTATCCCTTGATATCGTAAATATTGTTTGATTTTACAGCATAAAAAGGGTTCAGGGAACAAGTCGATATAGCTTAGTTTGTGAACAATCTTTAGCCCAACATTACACAACATGGGTATTCTACAAATTAAGAGCAGCAGCAGTAGATTACAGCATATAAGATCCCAGTTGACTGCAGACGGGGATTTGAGAGTGGTCGGTCGGTTGGTCATATGAGCTGAGTCTGTGCTTCAGACGCCATTTCTGTAGTGTTCAACGGCTTCGATGAAGCGTATGGGGCATTGCTCACCACCCTGATCAAGCAGCAGTAAGATATGAGTAAACTTTGGATATGTTAAGATCACTCGGTGCACAAGGCTCACAACAAGCTCGGGATACTGTCCATGAATCTACAAGGAATGTTACTACTGTTGTGGACTCTATTTTCAGTCTTAAGTATACATCTTCTCAGATACGGCGTTGGTCTGGACTGATGAATGTAAGGCACGCACAGCCGCACACTTGAGAAAACATTGCCATTAAAATCCAAAGCTATCGGTATCAAAGCTACTATACTTTGACACTCATACTTCATTTGAAACAGCATCTTTCTCATATCACTAGCTAGCAGGAAAATATTAAAGGAGTATGTTGCTAAAAATAACAAGTTTGTGATTCAACTCTTGAACTTCTTTAGGAATCCAACAACTTTGGGGGTAGTATGAACTTCTAAAAACACACACACACTTTTAGATTATTAGATAGGGATAGAATTATAAAACAAACATAACTGTTGCAATCCGCAAGATATAACAATGTCAGTAAAAGAAACATAAAATCATTATATAAGTATATTTATGAAAGGAGAACAAATATTAACCCAAAACGAATAGAATTATAGAACTTGAAATTTATATGTTTTGGGTGAATCGGATCTTTGCTAAACATTTGTACTACTATGATTTGGAAGAACAATAATCACGAGATCATTTATCAGATACTTATTTGGAGTAGCAATGTGCACTGAGCCATCTTCTCCAAAGAGTTCTTATACAATTTAAGTTGACGGCCTTAGCACCCTAGATGAAAGAAGAAAAGGGGGAGAAGGTAGGTATCGGTTCAAAAGTTTACAAAATAGTTTGAAAATTAAATAGCTAATAAAATACTTTTCAAAAAATGATTTCTGTAAATCATGCATGATCTCTTCTAGATATCTTCAAATGCAAGGCCTAAGAAAGGAGGTAAACATCTACAAAGGAGAGATGTAGAATTGGCATTAGAACTATAATTGCATCATGCATCATTGTTCCCAAAAAAGACAACTAAATTAGGCCAACTTCAAGAGGAAGAAAATAAGCCCTAGAGTATACATTTTTGCCCCTACAGGTGTGGTGTGGTGCAATGGTAATGCATTCAGAGGACCAACTAAAAAGATCAAGCTTCAAATCCCACTAGGGAAGAATATTCTGGAGGTCAACTTCTGAGTGTGCATAAGCTGTGCTATGGATTTACCCAATACATGAATCAGAGGGAAAGGTTGTCCACCAAATCTAAAAAAGAAGACCTAGAGTAGTTTAAATCAAAATATTACCAATTAAAATCAGCATCTTCATTGAGTCAAGATTGTTGAACTATAATTGCAACTGAAGGGCTAAACTAAGTAAACTGGTATATTACCTACTAATTACCAACTTAACTAAGAGAGCGAAGTTATTTAAGCTGAGGAGCCAATTATATTGCAAAAGAAAAGGCATAAAAAAAAATCCAAATGAAAAATATCACCTTAAATCAAAGAGAAAGAGTGACTCCTTATTTAGAGAACCAAACAGGGTATGATTCCTCATGATACACTTTTATGTGAAAATATAGAACAAAACAAAATGAAAAGAAGCAATATAAAAGTGTGATTTAGCAAAACAGATGAAATGAACAAGAAAGGAAAAAATTATCCCCTAAAAATCCAAAAGAACAGTTTGTATCTTATTGTTTACCTATTACGACGCTTCTCCAAGAAGCGTTGAAGTGAGTGCCTCCTAGCAATAGGGAGTTCTGGAGAAGTATGAAAGACAATGATTTTAAAAAAATTAATTAAAAGCCAAGGAAGAAGCAGATGACCAGCTTGCAGCTTGCCGAGGGAACTACTCGAATTAGAAGCAAGCTGGGGTTGTTTCACTAGCGCACCTTCCGCCGAAGCTGAAGAGCTGAGAAATGACAGAGTTCTTGTGAGCACTGGCGCAGCCGATGACTGTGCAGCTTTAGGAGCAGCATCTGAACCAACTACGGCTGGGGTCTTGGTGGCATCAGCCACAGAAGCAGTTTTATTGGCAGAAGCTCTCGAGGCCACTGCCGTCGCTGCTGCAATGAGCATGATAGCTTGTGCCTGTTTCAGCATCCAGCTGAACATTTAGATCAAGACCTTCTGATACAAATATGACACAACAAAAGGCTTACTTTTTCTGGAGAAATGGCATCATACACACTGACGGATCCGCCATAGAACATGATGAGCTGCGATGCTACCGGAGGACTTTGCTTTGGTATCGTCGTCGGAAAGTTCCTAAAGAATCATTCAATTAAACAACCAAGTGTTGACCTAAAAAATTAAAAAGGGAGCGAACATCATCAACGCACAAGTGCCAAACAAGAACTTTCGCCGATTATACCACATACAACTGTCAGATCCATAAAATTAACAAGTCAATTTCTCAGTATCTGGGTCTTTAGCACAAATTTCACAGACCGGCAGGAATAACCTAATTCCCCCAATTCTCTCCATTTGGAGTCGAACAAATTCCACAAAAGTAGCTGATATAGCCTAATTTCCCCTACCTCTCCAAAATTATATCCCAACAACAAGAAATCACAAACCCTTCTCAATGTCCCGACCCCAAAAGGTGAACTTGACCACAAAAATAGTAATTTTCACTGAATTTGATTCAAAATAGGCAAAATCCCAACCTTCCGAGTCCAAGTATCCAGTACCTGATGCCGGTCTCAGAGGCGGTGACGGGGGAGTCTTTGAGGAAGAAATTGGGGGTTCCCTCCTCCGAAGTCTTCACGGACTCGATCTCGGACTGATCGCCGGAGGTCACCTTGCTCTGCGCCTCGAAGAGATCCATCGATGCGCTTACCAGCCACTCCTCTCGCCTTCTCCAAAATGAGGTGGATAGGAGAGTAGAGAAGCCTTTTCTTAACGTATCAGTACTCTATTTTTCTATTCGCGCACGTGGGAATTGGCTGGGATTCCGGGTCTTGAGTCAACGGACCAAGAATCGGATCCGAAACCGACCCATAACTCATGCATTTGCAGGTTTTGATACTCTGCCCGATTCCCTTTCTTCGATGCCCGTTTGCAACTGAATACGTGGGGGCGCTCGAAAATGATCAGGAGATACCAAGTGAATGCACTTTCGGATTTACACGACGAATCATAATTAGAATTCTATTAAAACTGTGATATTTGATACGTTGGTGCATAAGGATGGATTTTGATAAGGTTAGACAGTTAGAAGTTAATAAAATAAAATAGTTAAGATAATTTAAGGTTGAGAAAATATGATAGTAAGAAGTCAAAAGGATATAGCGACGTGACGGTCAGAAGTTAAAGGGGGATGACAATCAATAGTTAGGAGGGGAAAGAAGGAGTTAGACCGCATGACATCATCAGCTGTATAATTTTTGATCGGGTACAAATAGGTCAGGATCCCAGATCTAAAACATGAGATGTAGCCTTGAGTAATGTCTAACCTGCCTCGACTGGTCGGGTTTCCACAGCCCGATCCGCATAGCCATGCCTGACACTTTCAGTAAGACAGCTCTCGGTCGGTCCTTCAGTGATCTAGGCGTGAAAGATGGGATCCTCGCCACAGCTCGTCTCCCTCATCAAGACTCGAGCCAGGTGCCACACCCGAACGATTATCCCAAGCCGTCCGTAACTAAACTTGGGTGGGACAAGAAGCACTAGACAACAACAATGTCAGAGAATCGTAACTTCTTGTCAGGGAATAATTGTTATACATTAGGGAATAGTCCAATGATTTGCTATTATTTGCGAATGGAGCCTTCTTTCACCAATAAGAGGACACCACATGTCTTCCATCACCCGACAGAGGTCAAGCTCCAGAGGTACGTATGGTCATATAAAAAGGGAGATCTTCTCCCTTAAGCAAGTATGCGCACACACACATTCGCACTTGTCTTCTATAGTTATTTTTTCCTTCGTACACTGTTCTTCTGGGGAAAAAAGTCCTGACTTGAGCATTAGAGGGTTTGCGCCAGGGACTTTTTCTCTGGTTTCTGATCTCTAATGTTCTGTGTGCTTGTCTGAGTGTGCACAGAGCCTAAGTACTGCCGTTTTCGTCACCATTGTCCTTCAGCTCCATGTGGGGGGCCGTCTTCCGGTGCACATATCTAGGTGTGTCCAAGTCGCCTCTCCGTCAACACTGACGCCATCTCAGCCGGCCTTCATCTGACTCATATTCCGGATAAAATCAATTTGGCGCCGTCTGTGGGAACTTCCTTCACCTGTTCTGGAGTGTGACGATGGAGGATACCTGAAGGATCGACGTTACCATGACAGTAAGAGAATACGAACTGTTCAAGGAGCCCAAGAGGCAAGCGGCTTCCGAAAAACACACCACCACTTCACATCCACACAAGATGCTTGTAGTTTCAAAGGAACAAACCCACATTTCTGACAGGGGTCTAAGAGGAAACAACCTGAGGATTTCCCTCAAGCCTTCTATCTTGAGCCCTGCTCGGACTATTATAATAAGGGCATGTACTATTATAATAAAAAAGAACAACCACATGCCTCTATGACCGAGAGTTCCCCGCCCAGAGATTCGAAAAAGGGGAAAGTTATAGTCCTCCGAGAAGAGCCGAGGGAGATGCCTAAGGAGCAAGTGCCCTTCTCTCTAAGGATACTCGAAGAGAAGCTACCGAAGGGGTACAAGCCCCCAGCTATTGGAGAATACAATGGTAGAAAGGATCTGAAGGATCATTTCCGAAAATTTTGGAACACTGCATTGCTGCACCAATATAGTGAGACATCAAGTGTCGAGTGTTCTTAAACACTCTGTCTGGCTTGGCACAAAAGTGGTTCGATGGACTACCGAACGGGTCCATCACTTGCTTTCAAGACTTCAAGAGCATCTTCCTGCACCATTTCGCCAGTAGCAAGAAGCATCAGAAGATAGACCACTATCTCTTCACCTTAAGCAAGGGTTTGCGGAACCCTTAAGAAGCTATATCAAACGCTTCAACCAGGTAGCTCAGGACGTACAGTTTGCTACCTCAGAGATCTTGATGAGTGTCTTCTCTCATGATCTAGTGGAGGGGGAGTTCTTTCAGGCTCTCATTCGGGAGCCAGTAAAGAATTTTGATGAGATGCTGGGAAGGCAGCCAGCTACACCAATGTAGAAGAAGCCCAGGCGGCTTGGCGAAAGGCAGACAAGACACCAACTCCTGCCAACAAATTAGAGAAAAAGTCGCCCCAACCTCCAGCTCGACTCTTTCCCCGTTCCAGGGATGCTCGACCAGGATTTTTGCTTGGTCAGGATTCTAGGGTAGTGTAACGAGTAGAAACTGTCTAAGCCCCTAGACCCGGTCAGTGGGGGCCCCGTTATTGCACCTACTATAGGTCTCATACCCATTCCACTGGAGATTGCATTTAGTTTGCCTAAGATCCTCATAGGGCGGCTGAACTGGGCTTACCTCCGCCTAAAATCACGCCCAAGCTTCAAAAACTGTTAGCCAACTCGCCTACTATCATAAGGTAATCAGGTAAACCCCTGCCCGATAATGCAGGTCAGGGGATCCAGCAACCAAGTCGGGGAAAGGAGCTTATGGAATCCCCCCCAGGAAGAGAACAGGGGAAATATCACCATTTGGGAGATCGACATGATCTCCAGGGGACCACTGATGGGGACTCCACCCGGGCCCAAAAGTCCCATGAGCGCCGCTTGGAGATACATGTGGTGGGGTGCAGCCGGGAACAAGCTGCTAGGTCCATAATCAACTTTGGGTCGCAAGACCTGGAGGAAGTGGAGCTCACTCATGATGATGCACTTATAATCAAAGTCGTCATCACCAACAGTCACGTGGCCAGAGTTTTCATTGACACCGAAAGCTCTGTCAACATGCTGTTCAAGAATACGTTCGAGGGCATGCAGATAGATGCTAGTGAGCTCCAACTCGTAGCTACTTCCTTATATGGGTTCACTGCAACGAGGTGTGACCAATGGATTAAATTAAGCTAGCCATCTCTTTTGGTAGCGAACTATTGGTGAGGACCTGGAAGAGCACTTTCATTGTAGAACTCTTCATCCTCCTACAACATCATCCTGGGAAGACCCACATTGCACAAGTTTCAAGTGGTCGTCTCCACCTTTCATCAGAAGATAAAGTTTCTTGTAGGCGACCAGGTCGGGGAAGTCAAGGGCAAGCAACTGGTCTTCTGCAGGTGTTACGTCGACATTATGAAGGTGGAGGCTCGCAAAGCTCAAAGAACCCAAGATGGAAGGATCCATGTCATCCAAGAGGAGTCTCTACTATAGCAGAGGAACTCATCCCTTAAGAGGAGATCCAACTCTATCCAAAGCGTCTGGAGAGCATCAACAGCATATCGGGTGATCTGTTGATCGAGATCAAGACAGATTTGGTCAAATGCCTAACATACAATAGAGACGTCTTTGCCTGGTCCCCCGAGGAAGTGTCCGGAGTCAAGCCCGAGGTAGCTGAGTACAAGCTACACCTCCTGCCTGATTCCCGGCCGGTCAAGCAGAAGAAGTGAAACTTCTTAGCCGAACAAAATAAAATCATCCAAGCAGAAGTTGATCAGCTCTTACAAGCAGGACACGTTAGAGAAGTACAATTTCTACCTTCGCTCTCTAACGTGGTCCTGGTATCCAAACCTAACAATAAGTGGAGGGTCTACATCGACTTCCGAGACCTCAATGGAGCCAGTCTAAAGACTGCTACTTGCTACCAAGGATCGACCAGATGTGGACTCCACCTCGAGTTGTGAGAGGATCTACATGCTTGATGCTTATCAAGGATATCATCAAATTCCTCTCGTCCGAGAAGATCAAGAGAAAGTTAGCTTCATCATAGCTGATGACACTTTCTATTATACAGTTATGCTATTCGGTATATGCAACGCGGGAGCCATTTATCAACGGATGTTGGACAAGATCTTCCCGGAGTAGATTGGGCGAAACATGGAAGTTGATGTAGACGACATTTTCATCAAGTCCACTGTAGCAACAAACCTTATCGTCGATGTGGAGGAAACCTGTGGCACGCTGCGACAGTATGACTTAAAGGTAAACCCACTAAAGTGCTTGTTCGGAGCCCGAGAGGGAAAATTCCTGGGTACCTCGTTACTGAGCGAAATCGAAGCCAACCTGGAGAAGGTTCAAGCCCTTCAAGACATGCAAGCGCCCAAGAATCTGAAAGAAGCACATAAGCTGGTGGGTAGGATTACGACACTCTCCAGGTTCATATCTTGATCCGCAGATCGGGTGCTTCCTTTCTTCAAGGTGCTCAGAAGGGATACTAAGTTTCAGTGAGATGAGGAGTGTAGCAAGGCTTTTGAGGAACTAAAGTAACACCTGGAAACTTTGCCTTCACTATTTAAACCTGTTGCCGGAGAGCCGCTCTGGGTATATCTGTCAGCTACACCTGAGGTCGTGGGGGCAGTGTTGGTAAAAGAACAGGACGATGTACAGCGGCCAGTGTATTTTTTCAACCACCTATTGAAAGAGGTCGAGTCTCGATACACGACCCTAGAGAAGTTGGTTTACGGATTGGTCCTTATGGCTCGCCGCTTAAGACCTTACTTCTTGGCACACCCAATTACTGTCCTGACCAATAGCACCATGGGGAAGGCTCTTACCAACATGGAGATAGTCGACCGCCTCATCAAATGGGCAACCGAGTTGGGAGAATATGATATACAGTATCAGTCCCGAACAGCAATCAAAGCACAAGCCCTAGCCAACTTCCTAACAGAAATCCATCAAGGTGATGCTGAGGAAACATGGAGAATATATGTTGATGGGTCATCCACTTAGCAAGGAAGCGAAGTGGGGATACTCCTTATATCCCCTCAAGAAGATATTATGCAACTATCTGTCCAGCTAAACTTCAGAGCTACCAACAATGAGGCAGAGTATGAGGCACTACTGGCTGGATTATAGGCAGTTCGGCATGTAGGAGCAACCCAAGTAATCGTTTATTCAATTTCTCAACTGGTGGCTCAACAAGTGGCTAGTAACTTTGATGTCAACAAGTGGTTAAACCCTACAGGTGGACTTAGTCCAACATGACGATAAGGTTGAGTGGTACTATTCTTGGATTAAGATATTAATTAAATGAGTTGTCAGTAACTCACTTAATTAGTGGACATTCGACATCTTAAACAAAGGGAGACTAACACACTCATAATAAGAAGGAGCCCAAAAATGTAATTTGGGATTGGTGCGGTAGTTCAATAATAGTTCTCTAGTGGAATGAATTATTATTGATAAAATTAAGTTGTGTATTCGGGGTGAACACGAGATGCTTAATTTTATCGGGAGACCAAAACCAATTCCTCCTCTCGGTCCCTATCGTAGCCTCTTATTTATAGAGTACTATACCCACCTATACCCACCTTCATACCCATGATGTAGGGGTCGGTCAAGCTAGCACCCAAGCTTAGGTGGCCGACCCCCATTAAATTAAAAAGAATTTTAATTTTAAAATTTTCTTATGTGAAAGATATAATTTATTGGAGAGATTAAAAATTAAAATATCTCTTTTAAAAGGATCTACAAAAGATTAAAGAAAGAGATTAGATCTCTTTTCTTATTTGTAGATTGGAAAGATATTTTATTTTTCTTCTTTGTAAATTATTCACATGTTGAAAAATTAAAATTATAGAAATTTATTTTTATCAACCATAAAGGGATTTTAAAGGGAAATTTTATTTTTTAAAATTTCCGAAGACAAATAAGGAATTTTAATTGTTGATTGAAATTGCCTTGTTTGCTCTTATTGATGTGGCCGACCATGACATGAAGGTTTAGGAAATTTTTGTTTAATTTTTCTTAATTAATTCATGTCAAGGAAAATTAAGGAAATTTTATTGTAATTAAATTTCCTTATTTACCAAAGCTAAGGATTATAAAAGAGGGGGTTGGGGTGCCTTCATGACACACAACTTTTATTATTCTTCTCCCTCTTTTCTTCCTTGGTGTGGCCGACCTCATCCTTTCTCTTCTCTCCATCTTTGTGGCCAAAATTCCCCTTGCTCTTGGAGATTAAGTGGTGGCCGGTTTCTAGCTTGGAGAAGAAGGAGAGAAAGCTTTCATCCCTTGGAGCTTGGTTGGTTGTTTCTCTTCTTCCTTGGAGGTGCACTTGATTTGGTCGAACCTTGCAAGGAGGAGAAGAAGGTGCTTTGGTGGTTTCTCATCTCGGAAGACCGTTGCCCACACAACGTCCGAGGTTAGAAGAGGAATACGGTAGAAGACCTAGAGGTTTTTGCTTGCAAAAGAAAAGGTATACTAGTATTTTATTTCCGCATCATACTAGTTTTATCTTCATATAAAAAATATCAAATACAAGGGGCATGCGATTCTAGTATTTCGAATTTGTTTTCGATGTTGTGTTCTTTGTTTTTATTTTCCTTGTGATTTGATTGTTCTTTTCGGTTGACCTAAAGTTATTTAAGGAAATTAAATATTAGCTTTCCTTAAAAGGCTTTGTCTAGGCGGTGGTGGTTGTTCCCATATCCAAGAAGGCCATGTGCCTCGCCATGCAGTCCTGGAAGCCAATTTTGGAAATTAATATTTAATGGAATTAATAACCTAGGTGATTTGGATCAAACGTATTAAGTTCCGCAGGAGATCCAAGTCTAAACCTAAAAGAACAAATAGATTAAACTTTGGATCAAACATGTTAAGTTCCGCAGGCGATCCAAGTTTAATTTAAAAGAACACATGGTAGCTAGGAAAAGGTTCAGGCCTTTGTGTAAAATTTTTGTACAATGGAACCATTAGATTTTTCAAGTAGCAACCAACAAGGATCTGGGAGCAATCCTGCTTAGGGTAGGACGAGTGAAGGTGGATGGTTGAGGAGAGGAAGGCCCGGTCGATGTAGCTAGTATGGATCCCCACTTCAGATCGATCTCTTCCTTAACAATAGGGGGTTTCCCTCGGTCAAGCCTCGGTTGAGCCTCTGAAGGAATGGAAGGACCGCCCTAGGATCATGGTTCTGGAGCAGAGGTTGCCGCTGATTGGGGCACCTGGGTCACAATGGAAACCCTGGCCCCAAGGTCAACCTCACTAGGCTTGTGCCTCGACCAACGTAAAAGCGGCTGATCATTTGAGTCCAGCCCTTCTTCCGAAAGAAGAGGGCAACGAGAGAGAGGAACAAAAGAAGTTTGTTGAGTAGGTTCAGGGATAAAGCTACCAGGATGTGTCGCGGGATCGGCGACAGGATGAGATGAAGTATTATCTGTGGCCATCCTAGGAGCGATCGGATTTGAAGACGAGGGGCATTGCCTGCTTAGGATTGTCTGCCCTTTGACGATTTATTTCCATATCACTTAGCGAAAAGGGACTGATCAAAGACGCTCTGGCAAGAGTGTCCCATGCAGCCAATTAAGGGTCAGTATAGAAAAACAAAGGCAAGTTAGGACAAGGGTAACACTTATCAAGGGAATGTGGAAGCTTTGAAGGAACGACACTCAACCTAAATAGGTACAGCACATCCTCCGTCAGTAGTACTCATAGGTAAAAGCGCCAGCCTGTCAGTTGTGACTCTGCTTCCATAAATGTAGGGTCTGCATGATAATTGTCCAGAAAAGGCGATGAAGGAAGCGAGGACCTTCGCTAAGTGGGCCAGTCTACTACAAAGGGAAAGTGAGAGAAGAAGTACTTTGCTTTCCACACTGGCCCCAAAGAGGGTAAGGGAGCGAAAAGAGTGGTCCTGAGGCGGGCCTGGAGGCGGAAAAATCCCTCGGTAGGGCATCGAGGGGAAATGAAGTAGTGGAATAGGCGAGGGGTCCAACGGAGGTCACATAACTCACAAACAAGAACAAAGCCACATAGAATCCGAATGGAATTAGGGGTAAGTTGACAAAGGGGAAGGCGGAAATAGTGACTCACATCACTGAGGAAAGGGTGATATTGTTGGTACCCCGTGGTAGTTTTGATGTGATCAACGAAGTCAGGTTAGGTCCTGTTAGTGTTTAACCATTGTATCTAAGTATACAAGAGCTTAGGAACACAAGAAGTCGAGCGGAAGACGTAGCTAGAGAGAAGGATGACACGGGAAGGGAACCGACGAGCTTGATGCATCCGAGGGACAAGGTGCTATCGAAGAGTACACCGATGGATGAGAAGGATGTGCACGATATTCGAGGAATGAGAAATCAGAGCGGAAGCCTGCTCGAGGAGAAGGCCGAAAATTGGGTTCGGGTAAGCCCCATTTTGGTTGGTCAAAATCACCCAAGCGATCGGAGCAGCGGAAGAGCTAAAATTAAGCTATGGAGCTGCTGGAGGCGCCTTCAACAAGAGTTGAAGGTGCCTCCGTGACCTTTAGGCTGAAGGTGCCTTCAACCAGCCATGGAAGGCGCTTTCCAACCCATGGAAGGCACCTTCGACCTAGCAGATTTTGTCGTTGGCAGTGTATAAACTTTTATCCACCACGCCTCACTGGAGGCGCCTTCCAACTCTGTGGAAGACGCCTTCCAGCTACGGATAAGATTTTTCAGGAGCTATAAAAAGATCCCTGGACCTAGGAAATAGGTGACAACTGTTGTATTCATTTCCCAGCTACTTTCTGAGCTTCCAATGAGTATAAGAGGATTCTCCACCTTCAAAGAAGAAGATCTTTAGTGTGTTTATTTGTCTTGGTTTAATAACCTTCCCGGTTGTAACCAACTAACTCTTTTGGTCTCATTTTTTTGGTTGTTCATTTATTCTATTTTTTTTATCTGAGTTAAAAGTCGAGGAAGATTTTTCTTAACAACCAGTTCACCTCCTTCCCTCCGGCCTACCTTGGACGAACATATGGTATTAGAGCCAAGTTCGCTTTAGGAGGACTAATCGTCGAACGAAGCACACAAGATGACCGGATCAAGTATATACCCACCGAAGTTCAAGGGGAATTTCGCCAACTGGAAAAAAAAGATGGAGGTATTTTTCAAAACTGATTTCGATTTGCTTTTAATAATGGAATTTGATTGTGTAATACCCAAAGGCAAAGAAAAATACCACTAGACCAAAAAGGAGCAGGCCAATTTCGTGGCAAACGGCAAAGCAGAGTTCCATCTGCTAAGCATCTTAGCACCACAAGAAGTCAACCAGATCGGGGCCTATGAGTCTGCAAAAGAGCTCTGGGAGAAATTTCTGGAACTACACGAAGGAACCTCGGAGGTGAAACTCGCGAGACAGGATCTGCTTAGAAATCAAATAAGCAACATAAATCTGGAAGAAGGCGAAACCATTATACATCTTCACTCAAGGATCAAGGAGCTCATCACCGGACTCACAAATCTCGGAGAAAAGGTAAGCAACCGAGATTCTCTAAGGTATGCACTTAACGCATTCCCTAGAAATCCTGAATGGGGATCATTAGTAGATGCTTATCAAGATTCAACTACTTTAGCGAAGAATTATTTTCAACTTTTGAAGTCCATGAAACGAGATGTGCAAGTTCGAAGAAGGAACATAACATTGCCTTAAAGGCAAAGGTGGACGAATAAGATTCAGAATCTTCTCTCGATGATAGTGAAACAACACTGATGGTATATAAATTTAAAAAGTTATTTAAAACTAAAAGATTTAATCAAGTGCAAGGTAGGAAAAGAAGGATAAGATGCTACCCCTGTAATGAAGAAGGACATGTAAAAGATAACTGCCCTAAATTGAAAGACAAGGACAAGAGCAAGAACAAGAAGTCGACCCAAGCGAACAAGTATAAGAATATGAAAATGACGTGGGATGAAACATCGTCTGAATCAAAAATTGAAGCCATCTCTGGACTTGCACTAATGACAAGTCACCAAGAAGAAGGAGACGAAGCAAGCTCGTCCGAAATAAGCATCGAAAGCATCGATGAAGGGGGAGCGACATCGGAAGAAAGCAGTACTTCAAGGGGAGCTCCGGATCACGGGATCAACAAGGTAAGTTAGGTACAATCTCTTCCTCCTGACAAATTATTTCAATTTATTAAATTATGAAAAAAAATTACTGTAAATTAGAAAAATAAGTTAAAGAATTAAAATGAATACAAGCTGAATCTTGTCGATTAGAAGATTTTGATAAAGTTAAAATTGAGAATGAAAAATTACAAAAAGAGATAGAAACTTTGAAAAATCACACATGCTCAAATATTCAACATATTAGAAAATATAGTGGATTGAATTGGTATTTTAAATACCATAAGGGCCAAATTAGAAAAATTTTAAAGAGATACATACCTAAGAGATTCCTAGTTAACCCAGTTGGAAGGAATCTATTTTGGATTTCAAAATCATATTTAGATTAATTGCTTTTTGACTTAAGGCTTTCAGAGAAAATTAAGTATTGAATTTCTTTAAGAGGTTTTGTCTAGAAAGTGATTGTTGTTCTAACATCCAAGAAGGTCTAGTACTTCACCACAGCCTAGAAGCTAATTATTGAAATAAGTATTTAATTGACTAACTGTTAAACATTTAGAAGTAATAAAAAATGCCTTAATTTTTTGTTAAAAAATTAATTAAATATTTTTTTAATTAATTCTTATCTTTTTAATAGTTAATTTTTTTTCTTGTTTTACTCTTAGACTTTTAAGTACCCCATTTTTAATGTGATCTAAAGGAGGAGTAGTAAGAGATTAAGTTTAGGGGGAGAGTAGTACAACAAATTACAAATTTTTGTACTAGTAAAGAAATTGTACATTGATAACATGTCCATTTACACAACACTTACACCACATCTTAAAGAAATTTCAAGTTCATAGTCACAGAAAGGTTTGAAACCTTACATCATCATTCAAAACAAAGGTAGTTACAAGGGGACAGAGACTATTCAAAGGTAGGGAAGGCTTCATCAGGGAGCTCGTTGAGAAGGTGGGTCCGATCCAGGAAGTCTTAAGGGGAAGTCGACAGAAGCAAGCCTTTCTCTTGCAGCTGCAGCAAAGCCCTTGAGCCACCATAACAAAGCATCTGATCAATAAGGTGGCCTATCTTAGCTCCAAAATCTTAGGAAGCTAGGAAGGAGGTCTTGTGAGATGCTAGATGAGAGTCCTCGCCCGCTTGGCAGTCTTTCAGCTCTTCCCTGGCCTTGTCTGTGTCGTCCCGTGCCTTAGCCAACTCCTGGCATGCAACCACTATCTCTGCCTTAGCCACTAAGAGCTCTGCCTGCATAGACTTGAGGGTGGCCTGAGCCACATCCACCTGCTTTTAAAGGGTGATCTCCCGATCCGTGCTGCCAGACAAATCTACCATTTTAGCTACCAGGTCTGTCTTCAGAGAGGCATGTGCCTCTTGGAGCTCTCGTAGTTGCGAAGAGAGGGTGGTAACCTCTACATCCCTCACCTCCAAGTCAGCCAGGATCTGAACGCGCCTCAGGCCCTCAGACTTAAGCTTGGACTCGCTGGTCTTCAGGGCAGTCTTCAAGGACTGCATCTTCTCTGACTCTGCGTGAGCTAGGTCTCGGGCAGTTCGAGCTTGTTCCTCCGTCGTCTGCAGGTGAGACTGAATCAGGCTCTCAGTGGTTGTCAGGTCAAAAACGCGACTAGCGGTCGTAGGAGATGCCATCTCTTGAATTCGAGCCCTCAAGTATTTGTTCTTCCGATGCAGCATACTGGGAGAGGCTCAACCCCATGATGCAGGTTTGCAAAGAACAAAGGATTAGCTATATGCCAAGGATATAAAGAGGAAGCAGATAAAACTTACCAACACTAGTTGCTGGGAGAACTAGTTGGCTAGATCCAATTGGGGGCATTCCAAAATCTGGTCAGCAGTTCTTTTTCATGAATTGGCCATGGCACCATAAAGTTGCACCTGACTGCAATTGAGAGAAGTGCTGGAGGAAGGGATGAGACCCAACACTTGGAAGGATGACAGTTGAAAGGAAGAAGTATCGTTCTTTGAGTCACTCCTTAGGACGAGAAGAAGAAGCAAGCGCCGAAGGTGATTGCTGGCTCAAGGAGGGAGGAGCAGAAGGCGTAGAAGTCCCGAGTTGATCCCTTGCTCGAGAGGTTGTCTGCTCCTGGACTAGGACAGGGATAGGAGAGGAGGCTGCAGCCTCCGATGAAGTCAGATTGCTTACCCGTGCAAAAGTTTTGGCCTTAGAGGACGCCCGAGACATAGGAGGCCTCTGAGGTGAAGATTGGACTGATAGAGTCACACGCTGTCTCTTGGCTGAAGGCGCAAGTGCTACTCGGGAGCCGGAGAGGAAGCCTTCTCACCGATAGTTGTCTCGATAGGAAGTGATTCCTCTTCAGGGTCTCAGGGTCCCGCGACTGTTGAAAAGAGGCCCCTGCTGAGGCGTTGGCCTGGGAAACCTCCTGACTAGACATAATCTCTCTATCTCCCTTCCGTAGGATTTTATTGGACATTGCGGAGGAGCCAAGGGAGAAGGCTCAGAACATGATGACTTCTACAGGCAAACAAAAACACCTCAGTTAGTGAAGATATGAAAGGAGAGTCGGGTAATCTTACCTAAAGGTACGTGCGCTTAAAGGCATCTGGATGGGGCTCAGCAAGAAAATATACAACACACTCTCCCGTAATAAAGAGAAGAGTCGAAGTTGCACTGCATCCAATTTCTCATAAGTAAGGAAGCAGGTAGGCTAGTGCTGATGATCACTCAACTCAAAAGGAGAGGGAAGATTGGGATGCCATTCAACAGGCTAAGTCACGGAATCAGGCAATTGGACATAGAAAAAAATGGGACTTCCAACCTTTATTAGAGGAAGACATGCCCTCAAAAAATATATATCCGGTCCTGGATTGCACCATGAAGACACCTAACTCCGATCGCTTAAGGGAATAGAAATGGTGGAAAAGTTGAGGGGTCAAAGGAATCTCATACAGGTGACATAGAATTACCATTCCACACATGGCGTGGAAGGTATTAGGAGCGAACTGGGATAAAGAGATACCAAAATACCGACCCAAGGAGGAAAAGAAAGAAGGGATAGAAAAATGGAGACTGCCGAGAAGCTGGTCTTTAAAGAAGGTCACGACACCGGTGAGAGGATGATAAGGATGGCCATTAGGTTCCGAAACATGAAACTAGTATGCTTCAGAAAGCTATAAGCTAGATTGCACTGACCTGAGATCACTCCTATCAAAATCAGAATGAAAATACGCATACTACAGTACTACCGCTTCTTCGGCCATTATCGAATCGAAAAATGAAGAAGCAGAAGATGCGGGAGGAGAAGGACTTACAAAGGAGATGCACGAAGGGGAAAGTGAATGAGCATAGAAGGAAAGGTCGAAGGAATATGAAGCACTGATGAGTAGCCGTCGGAAGCCTTTAGGGTTTTTAAACCAAAACCCTTAAGGAACATGGAGATTTGAGTCAGACAATCAAAATAATGAGATGCATGATAGCCATCAGATCAAGGGAGAGAAGCACCATCGGGTTGCGTGCGTCAGACATTATATCAAGGAGAGTTCGTGGGACACGTGTCAGTTTCCTATGAAAGGGCATTTATGATGAAAAGGATAGGGAAATCATGGAGTTGATATTAGAACAGTGGCACCATGCCTCATAGGTACCATGTCTCGAGGACCCAAAACTCCATGCGGCTACCTCGGGAAGTGGAGTAAGAGGCGGCAGGAAGCGTTGGCCAAAATTTGGCGCCTCATCACAACCTCAGAATCAGAGTAAGATTCAAATTTAACTAATGTCTTATCTAATATGTTTCATGATCCCAGGTGAATGGGGCTAAGTCCACGGGGGCGCTTCCTTCAATCTACAATGATCTCTCGGTCGGGATTCCAGACTCTCGCTCCAGTGCGAGTTATAAGTGAGCATGCTCTCACAACGAATGACCTCCCCGGTTGGCATTCCAGACTCTCACCCCAGCGCGAGTTATAAGTGAGCATACTCTCACTGTTGGTTGCTACTTGGAAAACCTAAAGGTTCCGCTGTACAAAAATTTTATATAAAGGTCTGAACCTTTTCCTAGCTACCATGTGTTCTTTAAATTAAATTTTGGATCGCCTGCGGAACTTAACACGTTTGATCCAAAACTTAATCTATTTGTTCTTTTAGGTTTAGACTTGGATCTCCTGCGGAACTTAACACGTTTGATCCAAATCACCTAAGTTATTAATTCCATTAAATATTAATTTTTATAATTGGTTCCCAGTACTGACGTGGCGAGGCACATGGCCTTCTTGGATATGGGAACAACCACCACCGACTAGACAAAACCTTTTAAGGAAAGCTAATATTTAATTTCCTAAAATAACTTTAGGTTAACCGAAAGGAACAATCAAATCACAAGGAAAAGAAGAAAACATAAGAACACTACATCGAAAATAAATTCGAAATACTAGAATCGTAAGCCTCTTGTATTTGGTATTATTTCAAAAAATAACTAGTATGATGCAGAAAGGAAAAATTACTAGTTATACCTTTTAAAAAGACCTCTTGATCGTCTACCGTATTCCTCTTCTAACCTCGGACATTGTGTGGGCAACGATCTTCCAAGATGAGAAACCACCTAAGCACCTTCTTCTCCTCCTTGCTAGGTTCGGCAAAAACAAAAGCTTCACCAAGGATGAAGAATAACACCAACCAAGCTCCAAGGGTTGTAAGCTTTCTCTCCTTCTTCTTCTTCTTCTCCAAGTAGTATCCGGCCACCACAAGAGCTCCAAGCAAGAGATAGGTTTTGGCCACCACAAAGAGGAAGAGAGGGAGGGAGGATAGCCGGCCACAACACCAAGGAAAAGAGGGAGAAAACAATAGAAGTTGTCACCCATGAAGGCACCCCAACCCCTTCTTTTATATTCCTTGGCTTTGGCAAATAAGGAAATTTATTTATAATAAAATTTCCTTTACTTTCCTTGACAACAATTAATTAAGAAAAATTAAATAAAATTTCCTAATTAATTGTATGTGGCCGGCCACCTCATATAGAGCAAATAAGATAATTTTAAATCAACAATTAAAATTTCCTTATTTGTCTTTGGAAATTTAAAAAAAATAAAATTTCCCTTTAAAATCCCTTCATGGTTGATAAAAAGAAATTTCTATAATTTTAATTTTTCAACATGTGAATAATTTTCAAAGAGAAAAAATAAAATATCTTTCCAATCTACAAATAAGGAAAGAGATCTAATCTCTTTCTTTAATCTTTTGTAGATCCTTTTTAAGAGAGATATTTTAATTTTAATTCTATTTAATAAATTATATCTTCCACATAATAAAAATTAAAAATTAAAAATCTTTTTTAATTTAACTAGGGCCGGCCACCCATGAATCAAGGCTTGGCCGACCCTAGCTTGATCCACAAGCTAGCTTGGTCGGCCCCCTTATCATGGGTATGAAGGTGGGTATAGGTGGGTATAGTACTCTATAAATAAGATGCTACGATAGGAACTGAGAGGAGGAATTTTTGGTTTTGGTGTCCCGATAAAATTAAGCATCCCGTGTTCGTCCCGAACACACAACTTAATTTTATCAATAATAATTCATTCCACTAGAGAACTATTATTGAACTCCCGCACCAATCCCAAATTACATTTTTGGGCTCCTTCTTATTATGAGTGTGTTAGTCTCCCTGTGTTTAAGATATCGAATGTCCACTAATTAAGTGAGTTACTGACAACTCATTTAATTAATGTCTTAGTCCAAGAGTAGTACCACTCAACTTTATCATCATGTCGGACTAAGTCCACCTGCAGGGTTTAACATGACAATCCTTATGAGCTCCTCTTGGGGACATTATCAACCTAGTATCTTTAGGATACAGCTTCCTTCTATAATCAACAACACACACTATAAGTGATATCATTTCCCAACTTATCGGGTTTATTGATTCATCGAACTAAATCTTACCCTTTGATAAATTAAAGAAATAAATATCAAATACATGTGCTTGTTATTATATTAGGATTAAGAGCACACACTTCCATAATAACTGAGGTCTTTGTTTCTTTATAAAGTCAGTATAAAAGAAATTACCTTTAATAGTCCTACTCAATACACTCTAAGTGTACTAGTGTAATTATATAGTTAAGATAAACTAATTCCTAATTACACTACGACCTTCCAATGGTTTGTTCCTTTCCATTTTAGTCGTGAGCTACTGTTTATAATTTATAAGGTACTGATAACATCATCTTCTGCATGTGACACCACATACTATGTTATCTACAATATAAATTAATTGAATAACTACAAACAAAAGTAGATCATTTGACCAAATGTGATTCTTTATTCAAAACAAATGTTTACAAAAGCTTAGGCTCAGTATACACTCCAACACTCATGCCCAACAACATCTCGGCCGGGACTCCAGACTCTCGCCCCAGTGTGTGTTATAAGTGAGCATGCTCTCACGACCAATGACCTCCCGGTCGGCATTCCAGACTCTCGTCCTAGCGCGAGTTATAAGTGAGCATGCTCTCATAACCAACAACCTCTTAGTCGGGATTCCAGACTCTTGCCCCAGTGTGAGTTATAAGTGAGCATGCTCTCACGTCCAACAAAGTCTCGGTCGGTGTCCCAGACTATCACCCCAGCGCGAGTTATAAGTGAGCATGCTCTCACAACCAATGAGAAGGACCTCTCGGTCGGGACTCCAGACTCTCGCCCTAGCGCGAGTTATAAGTGAGCATGCTCTCACGCCCAATGACCTCTCGGTCGGGACTCCAGACTCTCACCTCAACACAAGTTATAAGTAATCATGCTCTCACACCCAACAACCTCTAGGTCGGGACCCCAGACTCTCGCCCCAGCACGAGTTATAAGTGAGCATGCTCTCATGCCCAATGACCTCTCGGTCGGGACTCCAAACTCTCACCCCAACACGAGTTATAAGTGAGCATGCTCTCATGCCCAACGACCTCTTGGTCGGGACCCCAGACTCTCGACCTAGCACGAGTTATAAGTGAGAATACCCTTACACCCAATGCTATGGAGTTGCTAGAGGTGCTTTCAACAGGAGTTGAAAGTGCCTCTGCGACCTTCAGGCAGAAGGCACCTTCAGCTGGGCTAAAGGCGCCTTCAACTAGCCATAGAAGGCGCCTTCCAGCCCATGGAAGGCGCCTTCAACCTAGCAGATTTTGCCATTGGCAGTGGGTAAACTTTTATCCACTACGCCTCACTAGAGGTGCCTTCCAGCTCTATGGAAGGTGTCTTCCAGCCATAGATAAGATTTTTCAGGGGCTATAAAAAGATCCCTGAACGTAGGAAATAGGTGACAACTGTTGTATTCATTTCCTCGCTACTTTCTGAGCTTCCAACAAGTATAAGAGGCTTTTTCGCCTTCAAAGAAGAAGATCTTTAGTGCATTTACTTGCCTTGGATTAATAATCTCTCCGGTTGTAACCAAGTAACTCTTTTAGCCTCATTGTTTTGTTTTTTCATTTATTCTGTTTATTTTTTTAATCTGAGTTAAAAGTTGAGGAAGGTTTTTCTTAACAGCCGGTTCACCTCCCCTCCCTCCGACCTACCTTGCACCAACAAATAGGAAAGTGGAGGCTAGCTACAATATGTTCTTTGAAGAAAGTTACATCACCCTGAGGAGACCGGGAGAGTTGATGAACCTCGGAGGGTATGATGATGTGCATGACTGTGGATACTTCATAGTTGAAGCGAAGATCGTCCAGATCTACACCGCTGAAGGTTGACACGCCAGGAGCAGGCCTAGGTGTTGAAGGATCCATGGAGAGCAAACGGAAAGTGAGAAGGCAGGAACACAAAAGGAAGAAGAGAAGGGAGGAGGGATCACGATAGCAATAAGAAGTCCGAAGGAGATGTGGAGTGGATTATTTATAGCTGTTAGGAGGGACACCAGAAGGAACGCCTCGATATTAACGCCAATCATGCGATTAGTAAATGATGTATGCGACATTTGTTGGTTGCTACTCGAAAAACCTAATGATTCCACTGTACAAAAATTTTGTACAAAGGTCTGAACCTTTTCCTAGCTACCACGTGTTCTTTTAAATTAAACTCGGATCGCCTGCGGAACTTAACACGTTTGATCCTAAGTTTAATTTATTTGTTCTTTTAGGTTTAGACTTGGATCTTCTGTGGAACTTAACACGTTCGATCCAAATGACCTAGGTTATTAATTCCATTAAATATTAATTTTTAAAATTGGCTTCCAGGACTGCATGGCAAGGCACACGACCTTCTTGGATATGGAAACAACCACCACCGCCTAGACAAAGCCTTTTAAGGAAAGCTAATATTTAATTTCCTTAAATAACTTTAGGTCAACCAAAAGGAACAATCAAATCACAAGGAAAAGAAAAATAAAAGAACACAACATCGAAAACTAATTCGAAATACTAGAATCGCATGCCTCTTGTATTTGGTATTTTTACATGGAGATAAAACCAACATGATGCGGAAAACTATATTAGTTATACCTTACTTAGTAGATAATGATCTCTTGATCTTCTACCATATTCCTCTTCTAATCTCGGACGTTGTGTGGGCAACGATCTTCCGAGACGAGAACCACCAAGGCACATTCTTCTTCCTTCCTTCAAGTTTCGGCCAAACATATCTTCTAAAGGATGAAGAACTTTCTTCACCAACCAAGCTCTAAGGGATGCAAGCTTTCTCTCCTTCTTCCTCAAGCTAAATCCGGCCACCTCCTCCAAGCTCCAAGAGATAAAGGATTTCGGCCACACAAGAGGAAGAGAGAAAAGGAGAAGGGTCGGCCACACCAAGGAAGAAAAGAAGGAGAAAATAGAATAGAGTCGTTCACCATGAAGCCTCCTCTACCCCCTTTTTTATAATCCTTGGTCTTGGCAAATAAGGAAAATTTAATAAAAACGTCCTTAATTCTTTTGCCAAAGAAAAAAAATTATTTAATTAAAAACAATTTTCTTCTCATCAATTCATATGGCCGGCCACCACAAGCTATAAACAAGGAGAGTTTTAATTAATTAAAACTTCCTAATTTGTCTCCAGAAATTTATAAAATTTCTCCAATAATTTAATCCCTTCATGGTTAGGAAATTTTATAAATTAAAATCTTTCTTTTAAACATGTGGATAAAAAGAAAGTTATCTCTAAAAATTAAAATCTCTTTTAATCTACAAATAAGGAAAGATATCAAATCTTTTCTTAATCTCTTGTAGAAACTTATAAAAGAGAATATTTAATTTTTAAACTCTCTTTTAAATCATGAACATGGTTAAAAAAGAAAGTTTTCTTAAAATTTAAAATCCACCTTTTAATCAACAAATAAGGAAAGATTTCAAATTTTAAACTCTTTTTTAAACATGTAGATGATTTACAAATAAGGAAAGTTTTTACCAAAAATTAAAACCATCCTTTTAATCTACAAATAAGGAAAGAGATTAATCTCTTCTCTTAATCTTTTGTAGAAAGCTATAAAAGGAAATTTTTAATTTTTTAAACTCTCTTTTAAAAACATGATATCCACATAAGAAATAATGTTAATAAAAATCCTTTTTAATATTCTAGTGGTCGACCACCTAAGCTTGGAACCCAAGCTTTGGCCGGCCACCAACTTGGCTCATCCACTTGGTCTTGGCCGACCCTAGCTTGGGTTCCAAGCTAGCTTGGCCGGCCCCATTGGATGGGTGAGAAGGTGGGTATGTAGTGGGTATAAATCTCTATATACAAGAGGCTACGATAGGGACCGAGAGGAGGAATTGGTTTTGGTCTCCCGATAAAATTAAGCATCCCGTGTTTGCCCCGAACACACAACTTAATTTTATCAATAATAATTCATTCCACTAGAGAACTATTATTGAACTATCGCACCAATCCCAAATTACATTTTGGGCTCCTTCTTATTATGAGTGTGTTAGTCTCCCTATGTTTAAGATGTCGAATGTCCACTAATTAAGTGAGTTACTGACAACTCATTTAATTAATATCTTAGTCCAAGAGTAATACCACTCAACCTTATCGTCATGTCGGACTAAGTCCACCTGCAGGGTTTAACATGACAATCCTTATGAGCTCCTCTTGGGAATATTCTCAACCTAGATTACTAGGACACAGTTTCCTTCTATAATCAACAACACACACTATAAGTGATATCATTTCCCAACTTATCGGGCTTATTGATTTATCGAACTAAATCTCACCCATTGATAAATTAAAGAAATAAATATCAAATATATGTGCTTGTTATTATATTAGGATTAAGAGCACACACTTCCATAATAACTGAGGTCTTTGTTCCTTTATAAAGTCAGTATAAAAGAAACGACCTCTAATAGTCCTACTCAATACACTCTAAGTGTACTAGTGTAATTATATAGTTAAGATAAACTAATACCTAATTACACTACGACCTTCTAATGGTTTGTTCCTTTCCATCTTGGTCATGAGCAGCTGTTTATAATTTATAAGGTACTGATAACATGATCTTCTGTGTGTGACACCACACACCATGTTATCTACAATATAAATTAATTGAACAACTACATTTATCATAAATGTAGACATTTGACCAATGTGATTCTTATTTCTAGATAAATGTTTATATCAAAAGCTAGGCTTTTAGTATACATCCTAACAACGTTAGGAGTAGGCGCATAAGTGATGTGGGTCGTTGGATCGCCTTAGAAAATTGTGTAGAAAGGTCTTGTCAGAAAAAGTTGGGTCGAATGACACGTATTAAAAAGGAGTTAGAATCCATTAGGACATCAGAGATATGTAATGCTACAACAATTCCTACTCGGGTAAGTAAGAGTACCCTGGAATCACTGTGGCTCGTGACCAATCGAGTAGTTAGACCACGTAACCTGTTCGGGGAGATGGAGGGCCAGTAAGGATTAACGCCTGATCAGGTGAAATGACCCTTGCTGATGTCTACCTGAGTACTAAGCCGACCAAGCATTCATGAAGGGGGGAAACACTTAACAAGTCACTTAAGCATATAAGGTGAAATGTCTAAGGGTCTTGGACGGGCCCAGTAGACATTTAAGCACCACATTGTACACTGATAACAAGTCCATTTACATAACACTTACACCACATCTTAAAGAAATTTCAAATTCATAGTCACAGAAAGGTTTGAAACCTTACATCATCATTCAAAACAAAGGTAGTTACAAGGGGATAGAGACTATCCAAAGGTAGGGAAGATTTATCAGGGAGCTCGTTGAGAAGGCGGGTCCGATCCAGGAAGTCTTCAGGGGGAATCGACAGAAGCAAATCTTTCTCTTGCAGCTGCAGCAAAGCCCTTATGCCACCATAACAAGCATCTGATCAATAGGGTGGCCTATTTTAGCTCCAAAATCTTTGGAAGCTAGAAAGGAGGTCTTGTGAGATGCTAGATGAGAGTCCTCGCCCGCTTGGTAGTCTTTCAGCTCTTCCCTGGACTTGTCTATGTCGTCTCGTGCCTTAGCCAACTCCCAACATGCAACCACTATCTCTTCCTTAGCCGCTGAGAGCTCCGCCTGTACAGACTTGAGGGTGGTTTGTGTTGGTTAGTCCTAGGAAAACGTACAGATTCCACTGTATAAAAATTTTGTGCAAGTGTCGAACCTTTCCTTAAATAACCTATTGTATTCTTTAGAAGTTAAATTAGGAATCGCAGATGAAACTTAACATCATTGATTCCAAATTTAACTTATCTATTCTTAATGGTTTAGATTTGAATCGCAAGCGAAACTTAACACTATTGATTTAAATCCACCTATGTTATTAATTCCATTAAATATTAATTTCCAAAATTAGCTTCTAGGACTGCATGGCGAGACACATGACCTTCTTGGATATGGGAGCAACCACCACCGCCTAGACAAAGCCTTTTAAGGAAAGCTAATATTTAATTTCCTTAAATAACTCTAGGTTAACCAAAAACAACAATCGAATCACAAATTCGAAAACAAAGAAAACACAAACTCGAAAAACTAATTCGAAAACTAGATCTAATTCCTCTTGTGTTTGGAATTCTTACAAAAAGAAATAACTAGCATGATGCGGAAAACAATTGCTAATTATACCTTCTCTTTGTATGCTAATGACCTCGAGATCTTCTGCCGTATTCCTTGCCTTACCTTGGATGTCGTGTAGGCGACGATCTTCTAAGATGAACACCACCCAAAAGCTTTCTTTCTCTTCCTCTAAAATCCGACCACCAACACCACCAAGGAGAAGAGAGCAAAAGGGTAAAGAAGAAGGAAGAGGGAGGGTCGGCCACCAAAATCTCCAAGCAAGATAATAAGAATTGTGTCTCTTGAGGCCTCCTCACCCATTCTTTTATATTACTTGCCCAAGGCAAATAAGGGAAGATTTTTTACAAAAATTAAAATCTTCCTTTTGTTTTTTCTTTTCCCATTTTCTTTTCCTTTTCTTTCCTCTTGATTGAATCAATCACCAAATCATTGGATGATGATTTTAATTTTATTTATATTTGGCCGGCCACCTTGCTTGGGCACCAAGCAAGGGTGGCCAGCCCCCTTAAGAGGAAGGAAATATATTTTTTTTTATAAAATTTTACAAGAAGAAATCCTTTTATAAAATTTTACAAGCTCTCTTCTAATTTCCTAAAGTAAGAGTTAAAAAAGGAAAGTTTTAAAAATTAAAAACCATGTTTTAAAAATTTAAAACTCCTCTTATAAAATTTCCTTTTTTAACATGGTGATAGAAAATTTAAATTTTAAAACTTCTCTTCCTTTTTTCCTAAACCATGAGGATGGTTAAAAAAAGGAAAGTTTTAAAACTTTTAAACTTTCTTTTAAAACATGTGACCTAATTCAAATAAGGAAAGTTTTTAAATTTAAAATCTCTCTTTTAAAACTTGTAGTTTCTACAAAGAGAAGATTTTAAAAAATTCAAAACACCCCTCCTTGTTTGAATTAATGTGGCCGACCCCTACATGCTTGGGCACCAAGCATAGGGCCGACCCTTTAAGGGGAGATGTGGCTGGCCATTGCTTGGATAGACCGACCCTCTTCTTGCACACCAAGATGGGCCTTTCTTTGGATAGACTTGAAGCTTTAATGAGGCTACGACAGAGACCTAGAGGAGAAATTGATTTTGGCCTTCTGATGAGCTTGAGTATCCCGTGTTCGCCCCGAACACATAACTTAAATTCATCGATAATAACTCATTCTACTAGAGAGTTATTATCGCACTACCGCACCAATCCCAAATTACATTATGACCTTCTTCTTATCATGAGTGTGTTAGTCTCCTTGTGTTTAAGATAACGAATGCCACTAATTAAGTAAGTTACTGACAACTCACTTAATTAATATCTAGCTCCAAGAGTAGTACCACTTAACTTCATTGTCATGTTGGACTAAATCCACCTGCAGAGTTTAACATGGCAATCCTTATGAGCTCCTCTTGGGGACATTTTCAACCTAGATAACTAGGACACAGATTCCTTCTATAATCAACAACACACACTATAAGTAATATCATTTCCCAACTTATCGGGCATATTGATTTATCGAGCTAAACCTCACCCTTTGATAAGTCAAATAAATAAATATTAAATATATGTGTTTGTTATTATATTAGAATTAAGAGCACACACTTCCATAAAAACTAAGATCTAGTTCTTTTATTAAGTCAGTACCAAAAGAACTTACCTAAAATGGTTCTACTGAATACACTTAGAGTGTACCAGTATAATTTATTAATTAAGATAAACTAATACTTAATTACACTACGACTATTCCGATGGTTTGCTCCTTTCCATCTTAGTCGTGAGCAACTGTTTATAATTTATAAAGAACCGACAACATGATCTTCTGTGTGTGACATCACACACCATATTGTCTACTATATAAATTAATTGAACAATTATATTTAATAAATAAATATAGATATTGACCAATGTGATTCTTTTATTTCAAAAACAAATGTTTACAAAAGCTAGGCTTTTAGTATACACTCTAACAATCTCCCACTTATACTAAAAGACTAAGGTGCCATATCTGTTGCCATACATCTGATTCTCATCCCCTCCACATGCCGATCAAAAGCTTTTGCCGGAAGGGCCTTAGTGAAAGGATCTGCCAGGTTATCTACTGATGCAATCTTGGCGATGATAACTTCTCCTCGCTTGACGATGTCTCGTATCAGGTGGTACTTGCGCTCTATATGTTTACTTGCCTTATGGGCTCGTGGTTTCTTCGAGTTTGCAACTGCACCGCTATTATCACAATAAATTGTGATGATTTTGGGTAAACCAGGAATCACATCTAAGTCCATTAGAAAGTTCCTGAGCTATACAGCTTCTTTAGCTGCCTCAGAGGCTGCCATATACTCAGCTTCCATGGTTGAGTCTGCAACGCATTTCTGCTTAACACTCCTCCATGCAATGGCTCCACCTCCTAGAGTAAACACATAACCTGATGTAGACTTACTGTTGTCCCTATATCTGATTGGAAATCCAAATCCGTGTAACCCACAGGGAGCAAATCATCTGCTTAGTAAACTAGCATATAATCTCTAGTCCTTCTCAGATACTTCAATATATGCTTTACAACAATCCAATGTCCTTGTCCAGGGTTACTCTGATATCTGCTAACCATGCCCATGGCAAAATAGATATCAGGTCTCGTACACAGCATTGCATACATAAGGCTTCCTACAGCCGAAGCATAAGGAACTGCCTTCATATCCTCCATCTGTTGGTTGCTACTCGAAAAACCTATTGGTTCCACTGTACAAAATTTTTGTACAAAGATCTAAACCTTTTCCTAGATACCATGTGTTCTTTTTAAATTAAACTTGGATCGCCTGCGAAACTTAACACGTTTGATCCTAAGTTTAATTTATTTGTTCTTTTAGGTTTAGACTTGGATCTCCTGCGGAACTTAACACGTTCGATCCAAATCACCTAGGTCACAAAGACAATTAAATATCTATTTCCAAAATAAGCTTCCAGTACTGCATGGCGAGGCACATGACCTTCTTGGATATGGGAGCAACCACCACCGACTAGACAAAGCCTTTTAAGTAAATTAAATATTTAACCTTCCCATAGTAACCCTAGGTTAACTACTAAGAACAATCAAATCACAAGGAAAAGAAAAAAATAAAAGAACACAACTTCGAAAACTAATTTGATAAACTAGAATCACATGTCTTTTGTATTTGGTATTTTTACAAAGAAACAAAACTAACATGATGCGGAAAACTATTATTAGTTATACCTTTCTTTGTGAATAATGACCTCTTGATCTTCTACCGTATTCCTCTTCTAATCTCGGACGTTGTGTGGGCAACGATCTTCCGAGATGAGGACCACCTAGCACCTTCTTCTCCTTCCTTCAAGTTTCGGCCAAGCACAAAACAACTCAAAAGATGAAGAACTTTTTCCACCAACCAAGCTCCAAGGGATGCAAGCTTTCTCTTCTTCTTCTCCAAGCTAAGATCCGGCCACCACTTGATCTCCAAGAAGGATGAGAGGTTCGGCCACACCAAAGCAGAGAAGAGAACTTGAAGGGGTCGACCACACAAAGGAAGAAAAGAGGGAGAAAATAAAATAGAGGTTGTTCCCTTGAAGGCACCCAAACCCCCTCTTTTATAATCCTTAGCATTGGCAAATAAGGAAATTTAATTACAATAAAATTTCCTTAACTTTACTTGACATGAATTAATTAAGAAAAATTAAATAAAATTTCCTAATAACCCATGTCATGGCCGACCACCTCATGGAAGAGCAAATAAGGCAATTTTCAATCAACCAATTAAAATTCCTTATTTGTTTTCAGAAATTTTAAAAAATAAAATTTTCCTTTAAAATCCCTTCATGGTTAATAAAAAAAAATTTCTATAATTTTAATTTTTCAACATGTGAATAATTTACAAAGAAGAAAAATAAAATATTCTTTCAATCTACAAATAAGGAAAGAGATTTAATCTCTTTTCTTAATTTTTTGTAGAAACTTATAAAGAGATATTTTAATTTTTAATCTCTCTTTTAAATTATATCTTCCACATAAGAAAATTTTAAATTTTAAATTCTTTTCTATTTTAATAGGGTCGGCCACCTAAGCTTGGGTTCAAGCTAGAGTCGGCCACCCATGGACCAAGGCTTGGCCGACCCTAGCTTGGTTCTCAAGCTAGCTTGGCCGACCCCTACAACATGGGTATGAAGGTGGGTATAGGTGGGTATAGTACTCTATAACTAAGAGGCTACGATAGGGTCCGAGAGGAGGAATTGGTTTTGGTCTCCCGATAAAATTAAGCATCCCGTGTTCGCCCCGAACACACAACTTAATTTTATCAATAATAATTCATTCCACTAGAGAACTATTATTGAACTACCGCACCAATCCCAAATTACATTTTTGGGCTCCTTCTTATTATGAGTGTATTAGTCTCTCTGTGTTTAAGATGTCGAATGCCCACTAATTAAGTGAGTTACTGACAACTCATTTAATTAATATCTTAGTCTAAGAGTATTACCACTCAACCTTATCATCATGTCGGACTAAGTCCACCTGCAGGGTTTAACATGACAATCCTTATGAGCTCCTCTTGGGGACATTATCAACCTAGATCACTAGGACACAGTTTCCTTCTATAATCAACAACACACACTATAAGTGATATCATTTCCCAACTTATCGGGCTTATTGATTTATCGAACTAAATCTCACCCATTGATAAATTAAAGAAATAAATATTAAATATATGTGATTGTTATTATATTAGGTTTAAGAGCACACACTTCCATAATAACTGAGGTCTTTGTTCCTTTATGAAGTCAGTATAAAAGAAACGACCTCTAATGGTCCTACTCAATACACTCTTAGTGTACTAGTGTAATTATATAGTTAAGATAAACTAATTTCTAATTGCACTACGACCTTTCAATGGTTTGTTCCTTTCCATCTTGGTCATGAGCTACTGTTTATAATTTATAAGGTACTGATAATATTATCTTCTGTATGTGATACCACATACTATGTTATCTACAATATAAATTAATTGAATAATTATAAATAAATGTAGATAAATTTGACCAAATGTGATTCTTTATTTAAAATAAATGTCTACAAAAGCTTAGGCTTTCAGTATATACTCTAATACCATCTCCTTTGATGTCTTCGGAGACATCTCTTTAGATAAGGCTACTCCATGCCTAAAAGGTAAGAAACCTTTCTTGGAGTTTTGCATGCTAAAACGAGCAAGGATTGTATCTATGTATAAAGCTTGAGATAGACACAACATTCTTTTCTTGCGATCCCTTATAACTTTGATCCCAAGAATGTGTGCACATTCTCCTAAGTCCTTCATATCAAATTGTTTGGACAACCATACCCTTACGTCCGATAATACCTTGAAATTGTTGTCAATTAACAAAATATCATCTACGTATAGTACAAGAAATACCACTACGTTTCTGTTACACTTCTTGTATACACAAGACTCATCCAGACACTGAATAAACCCATATAATTGGATTACTTTATTAAACTGGATGTTCCAAGATCTTGAAGCTTGCTTTAGTCCATAAATGGACCAATTCAGCTTGCACACTAGATGCTCTTTGCCTTTTTCAATGAATCCCTATGGTTGCTTCATATGGATGTTTTCTTCAAGACTTCCGTTAAGGAAAGCTGTCTTGACATCCATTTGCCAAATCTCATAATCCATATGAGCAACAATGGATAAGAGTATTCGGATAGACTTTAGCATAGCTACCGACGAAAAAGACTCCTCATAATCGATTCCCTTTTTCTGAGTATACCCTTTCACAACAAGCCTTGCTTTGAAGGTTTCTACCTTCACATCTGTCCCTCTTTTGCTTTTATAGATCCGATTCACTTGCATCCAACGACTTTTACACCATCAAGTGGTTCTATAAGCTCCCAGACCTTATTAGAATATATAGACTCTATTTCAGAATTCATTGCCTTTTGCCAAGATACTGCATCTATATCTTGGAGTGCTTCGTCATATGTCCGGGGATCAAGTTCATGTTTACCCGAGATCAAATTCGAAGACTCTCCCAAAAACATGAATCTCTCAGGTTACCTTACAACCCTCCCACTACGACGAGGCACTGTCTCTAGTTGTGTATCATGTGTGACACGTGTTGCAGTTTCTTGTGGTACTTTATCTTGTATTGTTGGTATTAAAACAGATGTGTCATCTCTTATTTCTTCTAGAACTATTTCACTCATGGGTTTATGGTTCATTACATAATCTTCTTCTAAAAATCGAGCATTGGTGCTAACAATGATCTTCTAATTTTTAGGATTATAAAACAAACCACCTTTCGTTCCCTTAGGATATACCACAAACAGACAAACTTCTGTACGTGATTCCAACTTGTCAGTATCTCCCTTCAGCACATGTGCTAGACTACCCCATATCCGGATATGATTTAGACTAGGCTTACACCCATTCCATAATTCCATTGGAGTAGAAGGAACTGTTTTAGAAGGTACCATATTTAGAATGTGCACTGCTGTTTCCAGAGTATATCCCCAAAACGAATTTGGTAATTCTGAATAACTCATCATCGATTTAACCATTTCCATAAGAGTCATATTCCTTCATTTTGCCACACCATTCTGTTGGGGTGTACCAAGTGCAGACAATTGGGATTGAATCCTGACTTATGATAAGTAATTCCTAAACTCTCCAAAGAGGTATTCGCCACCACAGTCAGATCATAGTGTCTTGATACTTTTACCAAGACGTTTCTCCACATCAGCCCTATATTCTTTGAACTTGTCAAAACATTCAGACTTGCGGCGCATCAGGTAAATGTATCCGTATCTTGAATAATTGTCTATAAAGGAGACGAAGTATTCATAACCACCTCTTGCCTGGATAGACATAGGACCACACAAATCAGAATGAACCAGTTCTAACGCATCTTTAGCTCTATACCCCTTAGCCTTAAAAGGTTTCTTGATCATTTTACCTTCCAAGCAGGATTCACATGTTGGAAAGTTTTCCAACTCTAATGAACCCAAGAGTCCATCGGCTACAAGCCTTTGAATCCTACTTAAGTTAATATGGCCAAGCCTTAGATGTCAAAAATACGTTTGGTTCATTTTCGAAGGTTCTTTTCTCTTATTAGAGTTAGAAGATGTGTTATTAATTTCCATATTTTGCTTTATGGGAAAAATTGGATTTAAAGTATATAAATTGTCAACCAATACATCAGAACACATAATCACCTTATTTCTCTTTATAACGACATTGTTACTAAAGGAAATAGAATATCCATCCATATACAGTTTAGAAACTGAAATTAAATTCTTTTTAAAACTGGGTACATAAAGACAATTTCTTAAAATCAAACTTCTATTCCTATCAAAAGATAAGTAGACGTCTCCCACTGCAACAACCACCACCTTAATAGCATTGCCCATGTATACGGTTATCTCTCCTTCAAATAGTCGTCGGGTTTCCTGGAACCCCTACAAAGAATTGCAAACATGATCAGTGACTCTCGTATCTACACACTAGGTGTTGGTAGATAACACCGCTAAACATGTTTCAACTACTAAAGCATGAGATATACCTTTATTGTTCTGATTACTACGAGGACAATATGCCTTCCAATGTCCTGACTGCTTGCAGATGAAGCACTTGCCCTTTGGTTTCTTCATTCTAGTTTTTTGTCCTGTACCCTGAGGTTTATTCACTCTCTTTGCTGAAAAGACCTGTTTCTTCTTCTTTTTGCCTTTCGACTTAGAAGTAGAACCATTTTCAGCATAGTAAATCTGAGAACTGTGACGAAATATACCTTCTGCTGCCTGTAGTTCTGTCAGAAGTTCCACCAACGTATACTCCCTTTTGTTCATGTTATAGTTCAGGCGGAATTGTTCAAAACTTCTGGGTAGTGTTTGGAGAATTATATCGACCTGGGTTCCCCATCGATTTCTCCTCTAAGGACTTGTATTTCGTTCAGATAAGCTATCATTTTGAGGATATGATCCCTTACGGGTGTCCCCTCAGACATGGTGGTTGTCATTAACTTTGCCATTGCTTCTTGCCTAGCTGTCCGACTCTAGTGCCCAAAGAGTTCTTTGAGATTGTTCATTATATCATAAGTCGTTGGTAAATCTTGATACTGATGTTACAATACATTTGACATTGAAGTCAAAATGTAACACCGCGCCATCTTATCTGCTTTTACCCATTTCTTATGATACTCAATCTCCTCTGGGGTAGAGTCACCATTAGGTGCTTCAGGGCAAGCGTCAGTCAGTACAAACTTATAGCTCTCAGCAGTTAGAACAATGTCCAGGTTCCTTTTCCAATCTATATAGTTATGACCAATAAGTCTGTTTTTTTTAGTATGATGGCCAATATGTTGAAAGTCATCCTAAGAATCACAAAAATAACTTTGGTCAGGACTCTAAATTTAAAATAATATTGATTCCTCAAACAATACTATTTAAATTTACCAACACCTCAAAACACCGTGAATATTGCATGTCACGTTAGTGTGGATGTATACAAATTCATCATTTGTAAAAGGAGGGTGTAACCCATTAATTTTATTATCTTATCATCCTAACTTTATGACAAATAAAATTAATAGTTGATTTCACTTTGGTCACACAAAACAATAGCAGTGACTCCGTTGGGGAGGATACTATTGAATGCGTCTTAGTGTATACCATTACTTGATACTAAGTCCATTAAATAGGATTATGCACCTTCAGTTGGAGAAGATCACATGCTCCTAAATAATTTCCTATAACCATCCATAAAGGAAGTTTGATCTAGTGATCTGCAACAAACCCATCCGTTGTGGAGGGAGGCACTCAGAGCCAACACGCAAGCTTGTTGCATCACTTACAAATCAGTAATGGAGACCATGAGATTTATTTAAAAATCCCTCTCCCACTTAGTTATTTAAAATGAGGATTTTAACCTATGCTAACATACAACACATGCACATAAACATCACAGTAAATAAAAGTAATAAATTTGGAAATTAATTTTCCAACTATTATGGCCTTTTCCATCACTGTCTTCAGTATGCTCCAACCCTAGCTGCTGTCATCTTTAGCCACCACCATCGGGTCGAGTCGTCGCATCCATCTTGAATCTTATTCCGTTGAGCCTCTGGTCCTCCAAAAGTACCACGCCTTGCAAGCATTCGATCCACGACAAAAATAGAATTTTACATATATCGATCCTATATTCCATAAAGGAATGTACATGTATTCTAGATCGAACAAAAATAAAATTCTAAAAATAATACAGCTCTTGCTGTATTTGATACATATAATCATGCACACAAAATAATGCCCTTGACATGTCTAAGGGTCCAATCACACACAATATCTAAATGTCATAATAGTTGGAGCCTGCAACCACAAAGTTAGCACATCCTACTATTATCCTGCCTAAATTATGTATGACATATGCATAATTAATTTGAAAACCAAAACACACAGAGGTAAACCCTAGCTCTGATACCAATTGTTGGTTAGTCCTAGGAAAACATATCGGTTCCACTATACAAAAATTTTGTACAAGTGTCGAACCTTTCCTTAAATAACCTATTGTGTACTTTAGAAGTTAAATTAGGAATCACAGACGAAACTTAACATCATTGATTCTAAATTTAACTTATCTGTTCTTAATGGTTTATATTTGAATCGCAAGCGGAACTTAACACTATTGATTCAAATCCACCTATGTTATTAATTCCATTAAATATTAATTTCCAAACTTGACTTCCAGGATTACATGGCGAGGCACATGACCTTTTTGGATATGGGAGCAACCACCACCGCTAATATTTAATTTCCTTAAATAACTCTAGGTTAACCAAAAAGAACAATCGAATCACAAATTCGAAAACAAAGAAAACACAAACTCGAAAAACTAATTCGAAATACTAGATCTAATTCCTCTTGTGTTTGGAATTCTTACAAAAAGAAATAACTAGCATGATGCGGAAAATAATTGCTAATTATACCTTCTCTTTGTATGCTAATGACCTCGAGATCTTCTGCCGTATTCCTTGCCTCGCCTTGGATGTCGTGTGGGCGACGATCTTCTAAGATGAACACCACCCAAAAGCTTTCTTCCTCTTCCTCTAAAATCCGACCACCAACACCACCAAGGAGAAGAGAGCAAAAGGGAAAAGAAGAAGGAAGAGGGAGGGTCGGCCACCAAAATCTCCAAGCAAGAGAATAAGAATTGTGTCTCTTGAGGCCTCCTCACCCCTTCTTTTATATTACTTGCCCAAGGCAAATAAGAGAAGAATTTTTACAAAAATTAAAATCTTCCTTTTATTTTTTCTTTTCCCATTTTATTTTCCTTTTCTTTCCTCTTGATTGAATCAATCACCAAATCATTGGATGATGATTTTAATTTTATTTCTATTTGGCCGGCCACCTTGCTTGGGCACCAAGCAAGGGTGGCCAGCCCCCTTAAGAGGAAGGATATATATATATTTTTATAAAATTTTACAAGAAGAAATCCTTTTATAAAATTTTACAAGCTCTCTTCTAATTTCCTAAAGTAGGAGTTAAAAAAGGAAAGTTTTAAAAATTAAAAACCATGTTTTAAAAAATTAAAACTCCTCTTATAAAATTTCCTTTTTTAACATGGTGATAGAAATTTTAAATTTTAAAACTTCTCTTCCTTTTTTCCTAAACCATGAGGATGGTTAAAAAAGGAAAGTTTTAAAACTTTTAAACTTTCTTTTAAAACATGTGGCCTAATTCAAATAAGGAAAGTTTTTAAATTTAAAATCTCTCTTTTAAAACTTGTAGTTTTCTACAAAGAGAAGATTTTAAAAAATTCAAAACACCCCTCCTTGTTTGAATTAATGTGGCCGACCCCTACATGCTTGGGCACCAAGCACAGGGCCGACCCTTTAAGAGGAGATGTGGTCGTCCATTGCTTGGTCACCAAGCAATGGACCGACCCTCTTCTTGGACACCAAGATGGACCTTTCTTTGGATGGACTTGAGGCTTTAATGAGGCTACGACAGGGACTTAGAGGAGAAATTGGTTTTGTCCTTCCGATGAGCTTGAGTATCCCGTGTTCGCCCCGAACACACAACTCAAATTCATCGATAATAACTCATTCTACTAGAGAGTTATTATCGCACTACTGCACCAATCCTAAATTACATTATGGGCTTCTTCTAATCATGAGTGTGTTAGTCTCCCTATGTTTAAGATAACGAATGCCCACTAATTAAGTAAGTTACTGACAACTCACTTAATTAATATCTAGCTCCAAAAGTAGTATCACTCAACTTCATTGTCATGTCGGACTAAGTCCACCTGCAGGGTTTAACATGGCAATCCTTATGAGCTCCTCTTGGGGACATTCTCAACCTAGATAACTAGGGCACAGATTTCTTCTATAATCAACAACACACATTATAAGTAATATCATTTCCCAACTTATCGGGCATATTGATTTATCGAGCTAAACCTCACCCTTTGATAAGTCAAAGAAATAAATATTAAATATATGTGCTTGTTATTATATTAGGATTAAGAGCACACACTTCCATAATAACTAAGGTCTAGTTCTTTTATTAAGTCAGTACCAAAAGAACTTACCTAAAATGGTTCTACTCAATACACTTAGAGTGTACCAATGTAATTTATTAATCAAGATAAACTAATACTTAATTACACTACGACTATTTCGATGGTTTGTTTCTTTCCATCTTAGTCGTGAGCAACTGTTTATAATTTATAAAGAACCGACAACATGATCTTCTGTGTATGACACCACACACCATGTTGTCTACTATATAAATTAATTGAACAATTACATTTAACAAATAAATGTAGTATTGACCAATGTGATTCTTTTATTTCAAAAATAAATGTTTACAAAAACTAGGTTTTTAGTATACACTCTAACAGCCTGAGCCACATCCACCTACTTTTGAAGGGCGATCTCCTGATCCATGCTGGCAGACAGATCTGTCGTTTTAGCCATCAGGTCTATCTTCAGAGAGGCATGTGCCTCTTGGAGCTCCCACAACTGCGAAGCGAAGGTGGTAACCTCCGCATCCCTCATCTCCAAGTCAACCAGGATCTAGACACGCCTCAGGCCCTCAGACTTAAGCTTGGACTTGCAGGTCTTCAGGGCGGTCTTCAAGGGTTGCACCTTCTTTGACTTTGCATGAGCCAGGTCTCGGGCACTTCGAGCTTGTTCCTCCGTTGTCTGCAGGTGAGACTGAATCAGGCTCTCAGTGGTTGTCAGGTCAAAAACGCGACTAGCGGTCGTAGGAGACGCCATCTCTTGAATTTGAGCCCTCAAGTATTCGTTCTTCCGATGCATCATACTGGGAGAGGCTCAACCCCATGATGCAGGTATGCAAAGAACAAAGGATTAGTTGTATGCCAAGGATATGAAGAGGAAGTAGATAAAACTTACCAACACTAGTCGCTGGGAGAACTGGTTGGCTAGATCCAATTGGAGGCATTCCAAAATCTGGTCACCAGTGCTTTTCCATGAATTGGCCAGGGCACCATGAAGTTGCACCTGACCGCAATTGAGAGAAGTGCTGGAGGAAGGGATGAGACCCAGCACTTGGAGGGATGACAGTTGAAAGGAAGAAGTATCGTTCTTTGAGTCACTCCTTAGGACGAGAAGAAGAAGCAAGCGCTGAAGGCGGTTGCTGGCTCAAGGAGGGAGGAGTAGAAGGCGTAGAAGTCCCGGATTGATCCCCTACTCGAGATGTTATCTGCTCCTGGACTGGGACAGGGATAGGAGAGGAGGCTGCAGCCTCCGATAAAGTCAGAGTGCTTACCCATGCAAAAGTTTTGGCCTTAGAGGACGCCCGATACATAGGAGGCCTCTGAGGTGAAGATTGGACTGATAGAGTCACACGCTGTCTCTTGGTTGAAGGTGCAAGTGCTACTCGGGAGTCGGAGAGGAAGCCTGCTCATCGATAGTTGTCTTGATAGGAAGTGATTCCTCTTCAGGGTCTCAGGGTCCCCCGACTGTTGAGAAGAGGTTCCTGCTGAGGCGCTGGCCTGGGAAACCTCCTAACTAGACATAATCTCTCTACCTCCCTTCCGCAAGATTTTACTGGGCATTGCGGAGGAGCCAAGGGAGAAGGCTCAGAACATGATGACTTCTGCAGGCAAACAAAAACACCTCAGTTAGTGAAGATATGAAAGGAGAGTCGGGTAATCTTACCTAAAGGTATGTGCGCTTAAAGGCATCTGGATGGGGATCAGCAAGAAAATATACAACACGCACTCCCGTAGCAAAGAGGAGAGTCGAAGTTGCATTCCATCCAATTTCTCAGAAGCAAGGAAGCAGGCAGGCCGGTGTTGATGATCACTCAACTCAAAAGGAGAGGGAAGATTGGGACGCCATTCAATAGGCTAAGTCACAGAATCAGGCAATTGGACATAGAGAAAATGGGACTTCCAGCCTTTATTAGAGGAAGACATGCCCTTAAAAAATATATACTCGGTCCTGGATTGCACCATGAAGACACCTAACTCCGATCGCTTAAGGGAATAGAAATGGTGGAAAAGTTGAGGGGTCAAATGAATCTCATACTAAAATACCAAAATACCGACTCAAGAAGGAAAAGAAAGAAGGGATAGGAAAACGGAGACCGCCGAGAAGCTGCTCTTTATAGAAGGTCACAAAATCGGTGAGAGGATGATAAGGATGGCCATTAGGTTCCGGAACACGAAACTGGTATGTCTAAGAAAGCTATAAGCTAGATTGCACCGACCTGAGGTCACTCCTATCAAAATCAGAATGAAAATACACATACTACAACACTACCACTTCTCCGGCCATTATCGAATTGAAAAACGAAGAAGCAGAAGATGCGGGAGGAGAAGGACTTACAAAGGAGATTGACGAAGGGGAAAGTGAATGAACAGAGAAGGAAAGGTCGAAGGAATACGAAGCACCGATGAGTAGCCGTCGGAATGTTGGTTTTTTCGGGCCACGAAAATCACTTTTTCGCGTCGCGAAAACTCTAAAACCCCAAGCCACCGGATCCGTGCGAAGTAAAATAAAACAAAAATACGAGTACGAGTTTTATGTTAGTTCTAAACTAGGAGAAGGAATTACCCATGATGCGAAGCCCTTCGCGTATCCCGCTCTTCCAAGTGATGCCGGATCTCGAGGTTGTCAAGTGTACAACCCTCTAGAAGTATCCACACGAACAAATAGGTGGAGAAAACCTAACACAAAGGTGTGCTAGCACCTTGGTAAGTTCGCGTATCCCGCTCTTCCAAGTGATGCCGGATCTCGAGGTTGTCAAGTGTACAACCCTCTAGAAGTATCCACACGAACAAATAGGTGGAGAAAACCTAACACAAAGGTGTGCTAGCACCTTGGTAAGTTCGGCCAAGAGAGGAGAGGGAGAGCTTGAGGAGAGAGCTTAAGGAAGAAGATGATGTGAATGCCCTTGAATGAAAAATGAAATTCATTCATTACAAAAGTGGTCGACCACTCTTGGATTGTAACCTCCATTCACATTTAATGTGTCCATTAAAGAGGAGAGTTGTAACCTCCATGAGGTGTCACACACATGTGCTAGCCTTGATGATGTGGCACATCATCATTGGCCACTTAATGCCAACTCACAAATGAGGTGGCAAATGGTCAAGTCAAACTTGACCATTCATCTTCCTTCTCAAGTCAAGTCAAACTTGACCAAATCTCTCTCATGGTTGATCTAATCTAACGATTTGATTCAAACCAATTTAATATAATGAATCTAATTCATTTAATTAAATTGATTCAATGAGTCATAATCTAAATTAGACTCATTGAACACATGAATCAACTTGAGTCCAACTCAATTAGCCCAATTAGGATTACTCTTAATCCAATTTGATTCATCACATGAATCTAATCCTCTTGGTTCATCATATGAACCTAATCTCCATCTAATTGTCCTTAGTGTGTGACCCTATAGGTTCTTGTAACGTTGGTAATGCCCCTAAACCCATTTAGGAGCATAAGTAATGAGCGGTATCTAGCAACACATCATTACTATCCAAGTAACAAGAATGTTAAGATCCAACATCACCTTATGACTACTAATTGTGACTCCTCACAATATATGACAAGTGCCCTTCTATCCTAGACATCTAGATTGATCAATATGAGGCATAGACCGTGTCATCCTCTAATCAATCTAAATCTTGAACTCCAAGTAGACTCACTAAATCAAATGAGCTCAATATCTCATATTGACTCATTTGGGCATAACCATGCACTTCGTGGTCTCACTCTATCAAGAATATCGATGTCTCTCCCGTTATATAGGAGGGATAGATCACATCTACATCACTCACATCCCTCTGCATAATTCGTTACATACCCAGTAATCACCTTTATAGTCCACCCAGTTACGGGTGACGTTTGACGAAACCAAAGTACATAACTCCTTATGTAGGGAACCATGGTGACTTCAGGTCTAAGGACTAGTAGTTATACTAATAGCCACATGAAAAAGTATATGACACTCATATAACGATCCATGATACTTTCTCATGGCGGGTCATTCAGTATACATTCTCCAATGCATACCCATGTGTCAACTTGATATCTCTATATCCACGACTTGTGAGATCAAGTCATCGAGTTGACATACATGCTAGTCTTATTGCATTAACATTGTCCCTGAATGTTAATACTCGACTAGGAATGATTAAGAGTAGTGTTCCCTATATCATCTCACTATCGCTTCAACTAATCGATTGATATAGGTAAGAACCTTCTACTCAAGGACGCTATTATACTTAGTTTATTTGGCACCAATACAAGTAAGTATAATAACCTAAAAATAAATGCCTTTATTTATATAAAAATATGATACAACAAGTCCATAATACAATCATCAAATGATTGACTCTAGGGCTCTAATTAACAATCTCCCACTAGCACTAGTGCCAATCAGTGTAGGCTCTAAGCCCCAATGACCTAGTGTGACCATCATACTTCCTCGGTGCCAAAGCCTTGGTCAAGGGATCTGCAATGTTAGCCTCTATAGGTACTCTGCAAATCTTCACATCTCCTCTCTCGATAATCTCTCGAATGAGATGGAAGCGTCGTAGTATGTGTTTGGTCCGCTGGTGTGAGCGAGGTTCCTTCGCCTGTGTTATAGCTCCATTGTTGTCACAATAGAGCTCAATAGGGTCAGCGATACTGGGAACTACCCCAAGTTCAGTGATGAACTTGCGGATCCAAACTGCCTCCTTTACTGCCTCTGATGCAGCAATGTACTCGACCTCTGTCATAGAATCAGCTACTGTGTCCTGCTTCAAACTTTTCCAGCTCACAGCACCACCATTAATGCAAAACACGAACCCTGATTGCGATCGATAATCATCCTGATCGGTCTGGAAGCTGGCATCACTGTAACCCTTTACAGATAGCTCATCATTGCCTCCATATATCAAGAAATATTCTTTAGTCCTTCTTAAGTACTTAAGAATATTTTTGACCGCTATCCAGTGACTTTCACCTGGATCTGACTGGTATCTACTCGTCATGCTCAAAGCATACGAGACATCAGGACGAGTACATAGCATGACATACATGATAGATCTTATGACTGAGGCATAAGGGATTTGATCCATGCGGTCTCTCTCCTCTCTAAAAGAGGGACCTTGAGTCTTCGAAAGACTCACGCCATGTGACATCGGCAGAAATCCCTTCTTGGAGTTCTGCATGGCAAAACGAAGGAGTACCTTGTCAATATATGTACTCTGACTTAAGCCAAGCAATCTCTTAGATCTATCTCTATAGATCTATATGCCAAGAATGCGGGATGCTTCACCTAAGTCCTTCATTGAGAAACAAGTTCCTAGCCAAGTCTTAACAGACTGTAGCAAAGGGATGTCTTTCCCAATGAGTAGTATGTCATCCACATACAATATGAGGAAGATAACTATATCCCCTACAACCTTCTTGTAGACACAAGGTTCATCTTCATTCTTGATGAAACCAAACTGTTTGATTGCATCATCGAATCGAAGATTCCAGCTCTGAGAAGCTTGCTTTAGTCCATAAATGGACCTATGCAGCTTGCATACTCTGCTAGTATGTTGTGGATCTACAAAACCCTCAGGTTGTGTCATATACACATCCTCGAGCAGGTTTCTATTCAAAAATACGGTTTTGACATCCATCTGTCATATCTCATAGTTATGGTATGCTGCAATAGCAAGCATGATCCGAATGGACTTAAACATCGCTACTAGAGAAAAGGTTTCATCATAGTCAATACCATGAATCTGCTTGAAACTTTTAGCTACCAAGCGACCCTTATAGATAAGTCCATCCATGTCAGTCTTTCTCTTAAAGACCCACTTACACCCAATGAGTTTTACCCCTTCAGGTGGATCAACCAAAGTCCATACTTGGTTGGTGTACATGGATTCCATCTCGGATCTCATGGCCTCTAGCCATATCTCGGAATCTGGTCTCATCACAGCTTCCTGATAAGTGGTAGACTCATCCTCTATGAGCACAACGTCATCATGGTCAGACAAGAGAAATGAATATCTCTAAGGCTGACGATGTACCCTATCAGACCTGCAAAGAGGTATGTCTACTTGAACTGGTTGTTGTTCCTCAACTCTTTGTGGAACAACATCATCCACAACACTTTGTGGTTCCAGTTCAACTTCCATCGAGGCTTCAGTGCTATGGTCCGCATCTTGAACTTCTTCAAGATCGAACGTACTCCCACTAGTCTTTCTAGAAACAAAGTCCCTTTCTAGAAAGACCCCAGTCTTTGCCACAACTACCTTGTGCTGACTGGGAATGTAGAAGTAATGTCCCTTAGTTTCCTTGGGATATCCAATAATGTAACACTTGTCAGATTTGGGTCATAATTGGTCTGAGACTTAACGTCGAATGTAAGCCTCACAACCCCAAATCCTCATGAAAGACACCTGGACATCTCTACCAGTCCATATCCTATATGGTGTCTTTATCACGACCTTGGATGGAACTCAGTTGAGTATAAAAGCTGTCGTGTCTAGAGCATAGCCCCAAAGGAATGTCGGAAGATCTGTGTGACTCATCATAGATCGTACCATATCTAATAGGGTACGATTCCTCCTTTCGGATACACCATTCCACTGTGGTGTTCCAGGAGGAGTGAATTGGGATAGAATCCCACTCTCAGCTAGATAGTCACGAAACTCATGGCTAAGGTATTCTCCACCTCGATCTGATCGAAGCATCTTAATACTCTTGCCAAGCTGGTTCTGTACTTCATTCTTGAATTCTTTGAACTTTTCAAAGGATTCTGACTTGTGTGTCATCAAGTACACATAACCATATCTACTGAAGTCATCATAAATGTAATGAAGTACCTGTAACCGCCTCTAGCAGCGACATTGAAAAGGTCACATACATCACTATGTATAAGTCCTAACAAATCAGTTGCTCTTTCGTTGTGCCCACTAAAGGGAGTCTTGGTCATCTTGCCTAGTAGACATGACTCGCACGTCTCATAAGATTCAAAATCAAATGAGTCCAGCAAACCATCCTTATGGAGCTGGGATAAACGCTTGTCATTTATATGACCTAAGCGACAGTGCCAGAGATAGGTTTGGTTCATGTCATTTGACTTGAACTTTTTGGTATTTATGTTATAGATAGGGCTTTCAAGGTTTAGAATGTAGAGTCCGTTCATCAGAGGTGCACTACAATAGAACATATCTTTTAAATAAACAGAATAACATTTGTCCTTTATTATAAAAGAGAACCCTTTCTTGTCCAAACAAGAAACTGATATAATGTTCTTAGTTAAGACAGACACATAACAACATTCATCTAATTCTAGTACAAGCCCAGAGGGTAGAGATAGATAGTAAGTTCCTACAGCAACAGCAGCAACCCGTGCTCCATTGCCTACTCGTAGGTCTATCTCGCCCTTCGTCAATGCTCTGCTATTTCTCAGCGCATGTACATTAGTACAAATGTGAGAAGCACATCCGGTATCTAATACCCACGATGAAGAAATAGAGAGGTTGAATTTTATAACATTTATACCTGAAGTAGAAATCTTATTTCTCTTCTTCTTAAGATCTTCCAGGTATCCTATGCAGTTCCTCTTCCAGTGCCCTGCTTGTCCTTGATACAGTTGATGAAGATGTCCAACCATATCATAAGCACTCATTAACTCATGTTGCTTCTGAAGCTCAGAGTTCATGGTTGCGAGCATAAGACATGACACATCTAATGCGTCATCTTGATGCTTCTTGTAAGCATCACGATCAGCTCGCGTGGCAGTGACAGGAGGTGCCTCGGGAATGGGCTGCTCCAGAACGTACAGTTTACGTTCTTGTGTGAGAACTATTCTCAAGTTCCTGTACCAGTCTAGGAAATTTGCTCCGTTGAGCTTGTCCTTCTCAAGGACAGAATGCAGGGAGAAAGAGTTCGTATTCGACGTCATGGTTATCTACAACAGAAAATGCAGAAAATAAATATCATATTCTTTTAAATCATTTAATTAGGCCTTTAACTAAATGATGCTCCCACTGAATTCTATAATTCATGTGGGACAAGATCCACATCATACTACGCCTTGAGTTAGCTTTGGCTAAATCGCCCAAGAATTAGTATGATCGGTAGGTAACAATATACCAATTACATCTCTATGCAACTCTTATTTATAGGATCATTATCCGCAGTTATATTAAAACTTGAGTTAGCTTTGGCTAATACGCCCAAGAATTAATATAAATATGATTTATGTCCTATCTTTCCAACCGTTGGAAGAATGCCTATAGTTGTACTCGATCCAACCGAGTTAACTAGGAATACTCAATCTAATTGAGTTTGTACTCACCCATGCATTGATAAGCGGGACCAAAATTGTCCCTCCATACCCTACCAAGATAATATGTGTTGCTCTGCTTTGCCAGATTCAATAACACATGTGATCGAGGTAGTGATAGGTATCACGACACGGTAGGTATTTGAGTCGACGCGATTTAGATCTAATCTAATCGACGATGTGTATCATATACTCAATTTAGATCTAATCTAATCGTAGAGGAGGTGCATCATGTGCGCGACTTAGATCTAATCTAATCGTCGAGATGTATCATATACGCGATTGATCTAATCGAATCGTTAAGGCGCTAATTAACTACTTTACTAGCATGCATCAAATACACACACACAAGCAATTAATTATATTATTTGTGATTAGTCATGGCCCTACTACGATCTTCTCAAGCCAATGAGAAGATCGGATGGTCAACCTAAGGTCAACAGCTTCTCAAGCTCCTCGCTTTGACCACCTTGTGTTGCTCGCGCCCTCCTCGTAACTCCGTCTCGAGTGGACCTTCCACGGCTCTAATTTTGTACATTACAATTTTGAAACTCGAGTTACATTCGAGTCTAAACTAATTTACAACAAGAATATAAAATAGAGAAAGGCACGACGCGCAGGTCGCGAATCAAATGTACAACACGCACATCACATGACGGCACGCAGGCCGTATTATGAATTACAACACATTTCCAATCAAATTGGGTCTTTTTGGGTCATGACTATCACAAAATAATACATAATTCTAAATTATGTATTTTTTTATAATTTTCTGTAATTTTAATACTATTTTTTACAATTTTATGAGAAAAAATTCCCGGCGGTCCCGTTTAGCGGTTTTCGAACGCAATCGCGGAACGAATCCCCTTGCGGGGACAGGGGCAGCGCCCCTACCCGCGATCTAACCATCGCGAGTGTTCCTTAGCGATCCTACAGTGCCTTAGTCCGCTGTCCCAAAAGGATTTGGGGTGAAACCTTGCCGTTTTGGAAAAATCTTCTCGGTAGTCGAAGCCTACAAGTGTCTAAACACTTGTGCTTCGCTTCTACGAGAAAATTACTCATAAAAACCACAAAAACCTAAATTTACAGAAAATCACAGAACCTACATTTTTCATAAAAATGTAAACTAAACTTGTACAAGACTTCGCACGTGGCTCTGATACCACTGTTGGATTTTTCGGGCCGCGAAAATCGGTTTTTCGCTTTACGGAAACCCCGAAACCCCAAGCCACCGGATCCGTTCGAAGTAAAATAAAACAAAATACGAGTACGAGTTTTATGCTAGTTCTAAACTAGAAGAAGGAATTACCCTTGATGCGAAGCCCTTCGCGTATCCCACTCTTCCAAGTGATGCCGAATCTCGAGGTTGTCAAGTGTACAACCCTCTAGAAGTATCCACACGAACAAATAGGTGGAGAAAACCTAACACAAAGGTGTGCTAGCACCTTGGTAAGGTTCAGCCAAGAGAGGAGAGGGAGAGCTTGAGGAAGAAGATGATGTGAATGCCCTTGAATGAAAAATGAAATCCATTCATTACAAAAGTGGTCGGCCACTCTTGGATTGTAACCTCCATTCACATTTAATGTGGCCATTAAAGAGGAGAGTTGTAACCTCCATGAGGTGGCACACACATGTGCTAGCCTTGATGATGTGGCACATCATCATTGGCCACTTAATGCCAACTCACAAATGAGGTGGTAAATGGTCAAGTCAAACTTGACCATTCATCTTCCTTCTCAAGTCAAGTCAAACTTGACCAAATCTCTCTCATGGTTGATCTAATCTAACCATTTGATTCAAACCAACTTAATATAATGAATCTAATTCATTTAATTAAATTGATTCAATGAGTTATAATCTAAATTAGACTCATTAAACACATGAATCAACTTGAGTCCAACTCAATTAGCTCAATTAGGATTACTCTTAATCCAATTTGATTCATCACATGAATCTAATCCTCTTGGTTCATCATATGAACCTAATCTCCATTTAATTGTCCTTAGTGTGTGACCCTCTAGGTTCTTGTAACGTTGGCAATGCCCCTAAACCCATTTAGGAGCATAAGTAATGAGCGGTATCTAGCAACACATCATTACTACCCAAGTTACAAGAATGTTAAGATCCAACATCACCTTGTGACTACTAATTGTGACTCCTCACAATATATGACAAGTGTCCTTCTATCCTAGACATCTAGATTGATCAATATAAGGCATAGACCGTGTCATCCTCTAATCAATCTAAATCTTGAACTCCAAGTAGACTCACTAAATCAAATGAGCTCAATATCTCATATTGACTCATTTGGGCATGGCCATGCACTTCGTGGTCTCACTCTATCAAGAATATCGATGTTTCTCCCGTCATATAGGAGGGATAGATCCCATCTACATCACTCACATCCCTCTGCATAATTCGTTACATACCCAGTAATCGCCTTTATAGTCCACCCAGTTACGGGTGACGTTTGACGAAATCAAAGTACATAACTCCTTATGTAGGGAACCATGGTGACTTCAGGTCTAAGGACTAGTAGTCATACTAATAGCCACATGAAAAAGTATATGACACTCATATAACGATCCATGATACTTTCTCATGGCGGGTCATTCAGTATACATTCTCCAATGCATACCCATGTGTCAACTTGATATCTCTATATCCATGACTTGTGAGATCAAGTCATCGAGTTGACCTACATGCTAGTCTTATTGCATTAACATTATCCTGAATATTAATACTCGATTAGGAATGATTAAGAGTAGTGTTCCCTATATCATCTCACTATCGATTCAACCAATCAATTGATATAGGTAAGAACCTTCTACTCAAGGACGTTATTATACTTAGTTTATTTGGCACCAATACAAGTAAGTATAATAACCCAAAAACAAATGTCTTTATTTATATAAGAATATGATACAATAAGTCCATAATGCAATCATCAAATGATTGACTCTAGGGCTCTAACTAACACGGAAGCCTTTAGGGTTGTTAAACCAAACCCCTTAAGGAACTTGGAGATTTGAGTCGAACAATCGAAATAGCGAGCTGCACGATAGTCGTCAGTGTTGGTTGCTACTGGGAATATCGTACTGGTTCCCTTGTATAAAAATTTTGTACAAGTCATGAACCATTCTAACAACTTATTGTGTTATTTAGAAATTAAATTAGGAATCGCAAACGGAACTTAACATTATTGATTCCAAATTTAACTTATCTGTTCTTAAAGGTTTAGACTTGGATCGCAAACGATACTTAACATTATTGATCCAAATCCACTCATGTTACAAATTCAATTAAATATTAATTTCAGAGATTGACTTCCAGGTTAAATATGGTGAGGCACTAGGCCTTCTTGGGTATGGGAGCATCCACCACTTCCTAGACAAAGCCTTTCAATGAAATTTAATATTTAATTTCCTTATAGTAACCCTAGGTTTAACCAAAAAGAACAATCAAATCACAAGTTCGAAAAAAAACACAAACTTGAATCACAAATTCGAAACCTAGAATCATATGCCTCTTGTGTTTGGTATTTCAAAATCTATATAAAGAAAACTAGTATGATGCGGAATAAAATTACTAGTTATACCTTTCTTTGTAAGCAACAATCTCTTGATCTTCTATCATATTCCTCTTCTTATCTTGGAAGTCGTGTGGGAAACGATCTACCAAGACGAGAACCACCACCACCTTCCTCCTTGTAAGTTTCGGCCACCAACCTTCAAGCTCTAAGGGATGCTAGAACGAAACCTCCTTTCTCTCCTTCTTCTCCAAGCAAAATCCGGCCACCACAAGAGCTCCAAGAGAGGGTGCCATCGGCCACTAAAGAAGAAGAGAAAAAGGAAGACTATGGGTCGGCCACACCAAGGAAGAGAGAGAGGGAATAATAGATGTTAGGTTATGAGATGAGGCACCTCTACCCTCTCTTTTATATTCCCTGGTCTTGACATATAAATAAAATTTTAATAAAAACTTCCTTATTCTCCTTGCCAACAAAAGGAAAATTTAAACAACAATTTCCTTTTTAAACTTCAATGGTCGACCACCACCTTGAGCTCCAAACAAGGAAAGTTTTAAATACAAAATTAAAACTTCCTAATTTATTTTCGGAAATTTTAAAATAAAATTTTCTTTAAAAATTCCCTTCAGTTATTAAAATCTCTCTTCATTAAAACATGTGGATGATTACAAAAAGGAAAGTTTTCTCCAAAATTAAAATCTTTCTTTCAATCTACAAATAAGGAAAGATATCAAATCTTTCTCTTAATCTTTTGTAGAAAGCTATAAAAGGAAAGATTTATAATTTTTAAAACTCTATTTTAAATCATGAGCATGGTTAAAAAAGGAAAATTTTATCAAAAATTTAAAACTTCCTTTTAACTACAAATAAGGAAAGATATCAAACCTTTCTCTTAATCCATTGTAGAAAACTATAAAAGGAAAGATTTAAATTTTAAACTCTCTTTTAAAACATACTTCCACATAAGAAAAGATTTTAAAAATAAAATCCTTTTATTTTTTATTGTGGCCGACCACCACCTTAGCTTGGGTTCAAGCTAGGGTCGGCCACCTAAGCAAACCAATTCACCTTGGTTTGATCGACCCTAGCTTGGGCTCCAAGCTAGGCTTGGTCGACCACCTTAAGGTGGGTAAGAATGTGGGTATAGGTGGGTATAATACTTTATAAATAAGAGGCTACGATAGGGACCGAGAGGAGGAATTGGTTTTGGTCTCCCAATGAAATTAAGCTTCCCGTGTTCGCCCCGAATACCCAACTTAATTTCATCAATAATAATTCATACCACTAAAGAATTATTATTGAACTATCGCACCAATCCCAAATTACATTTTGGGCTCCTCTTATCATGAGTGTGTTAATCTCCCTGTGTTTAAGATGTCGAATGCCCACTAATTAAATGAGTTATTGACAACTCACTTTAATTAATATCTTAGTCCAAGAGTAGTACCACTCAACCTTATCGTCATATCGGACTAAGTCCACCTGCAGGGTTACATAATAATCCTTATGAGCTCCTATTGGGGACATTATCAACCTAGATTACTAGGACACAGTTTCCTTCTATAATCAACAACACACACTATAAATAATATCATTTCCCAACTTATCGGGCCTCTTGATTTATCGAACTAAATCTCACCCATTGATAAGTCAAAAAAATAAATACTAGATATATGTGCTTGTTATTATATCAGGATTAAGAGCACACACTTCAACAATAACAAAGGTCTTGTTCTTTTATTCAGTCAGTATAAAAAAAACTTACCTTAAATTATCCAGCTCAATACACTCTGAATGTACTAGTGTAATTTTATAGTTAAGATAAACTAATACCAAATTACACTTCGACTATTCCAATGATTTTTTCCTTTCCATCTTAGTCGTGAGCTACTGTTTATAATTTATACAGAATTGATAACATAATCTTCTGTATGTGACACCATACACCATGTTATCTACAATATAAATTAATTGAATAACTACACTTAGCATATAAATGTAGATATTTGACCAATATGATTCTTTATTTCAAAAATAAATGTTACAAAAAGGTAGGCTTTTAGTATACACTCTAACAGTCAGATCAAGGGAGAGAAGCGCCATCAGGTCGTGTGCGTCAGACATCATATTAAGGAGAGTTCGTGGGACACGTGTCAGTTCCCTATGAAAGGGCATTTATGATGGAAAGGATAGGGAAATCATGGAGTTGATATTGGAATAGTGGCACCATGCCTCATAGGTACTATGTCTCGAGGACCCAAAATTCCATGTGACTGCCTCGGGAAGTGGAGTAAGAGGCGGCGGAAAGCGTTGGTCAAATTTTGAAGCCTCATCACAACCTCGGAATCAGAGTAAGATTCAAAATTAACTAATGTCTTATCTAATACGCTTCATGATCCCAGGTGAATGGGGCTAAGTCCACGGGGGTGCTTCCTTCAATCTACAATGACCTCTCGGTCGGGATTCCAGACTCTCGCTCCAGCGCGAGTTATAAGTAAGCATGCTCTCACGACCAATAACCTCCCGGTTGGCATTCCAGACTCTCGCCCCAGCGCGAGTTATAAGTGAGCATGCTCTCACGCCTAACAACCTCCCGGTTGACATTCCAGACTCTCGCCCCAGTGCGAGTTATAAGTGAGCATGCTCTCACGCCCAACAACCTCTCGGTCGGGACTCCAGACTCTCGCCTCAGCATGTGTTATAAGTGAGCATGCTCTCACGACCAACGACCTCCCGATTGGCATTCCAGACTCTTTCCCCAGCCCGAGTTATAAGTGAGCATGCTCTCATGACCAACAACCTCTCAGTCGGGATTCTAGACTCTCTCCCCAATACGAGTTATAAGTGAGCATGCTCTCACATCCAACGACCTCTCGGTCGGTGTCCCAGACTCTCACCCCAGCGCGAGTTATAAGTGAGCATGTTCTCATAACCAACGAGAAAGACCTCTCGATCGGGACTCCAGACTCTCGCCCCAGCGTGAGTTATAAGTGAGCATGCTCTCACGCCCAACGACCTCTTGGTCGGGACTCCAGACTCTCACCTCAGCGCGAGTTATAAGTAATCATGCTCTAACGCCCAACGACCTCTAGGTCGGGACCCCAGACTCTCGCCCTAGCACGAGTTATAAGTGAGCATGCTCTCACGCCCAATGACCTCTCGGTCGGGACTCCAAACTCTTGCCCCAGCACGAGTTATAAGAGAGCATGCTCTCATGCCCAACGACCTCTTGGTCGGGACCCTAGACTCTCGCCCCAGCGCGAGTTATAAGTGAGCATACTCTCACACCCAATGACCTCTCGGTCGGTGTCCCAGACTTTCACTCTAGCTTGAGTTATAAGCGAGCATGCTCTCGCACCCCAGTGACCTCGCGGTTGACATTCTATAGTCTCGCCCTCGCACGGGTTAAAAGCAAGCAAGACCTTCACCAACTACCTCTAGGTTGGTTTTTTAAACTCATCACATCTGGGGTGATAGATGGGAAGGGCCCCTGCCATGGCTTAGAGAAGTAGTGTTGCTCGGGGCAATTAGCGTCACTATTGTCGCGTAATTTGGGGATATTAAAAAATGCCCTTTCTGTTAAAGATGTATGCATGAAGGAAGAGAGTTCTAGTGGAAAAGAAGTAAAGAGACAGTAATAGAGACTGAATCTTGATCATGTCTACATTTAGTTGATAAACTACAGGGGAGCGTCCCTTAAAAAAAATTCCATTTTTAAATTTGTAAAGACATAGAGGTCATCTAAGTGCTCAAAACTCTCTTCCAGTGTCAGCCGTGAGTCGGCACCCCAAACAATAGCGTTCTGCTTGGCCTGCTTGCTCAAGATATATTCGAGCCTGTTCTAACTCAGCCTGAGTCAACTGAAGAGCGCGCCATTATTGAGCGATGATTTCATCTTTAATCATTGATTCTTCCTGTTGGTGTAGTTAGCACTAATGGTCTAACTCAAATTTTGATGAATGAAAAAATATGTTAAGTTAGTTTCGTTGTTATCTAACGCTCTGACCGAGTGTGCAGGAGAAGACCAGACATGTCGACGGGCCGACCTGATGTCTGGCACGAAGCCCAACTAGGTCGACGGACCGACCAGATAGCTGGCACGAAGTCCAAACGAGTCGATGGGCTGATTGGACGTTTGGCACGAAGTCCAGCTAGGTCGACGGACTGTGCGGATAGCTGGCACGAAGCCCAGACGGGTCGAAGGGCTGACCAAACGTCTGGCAGGTAAGTGAATGTAAGTCACTGAAGGGGAGTGACTGTGAGGACGCGTTCCCGGGAAGGGAACATTAGGCGTCAATCCGACTTAGATTCATTTCGAATATCTAAGTCAAGATCGTGACTAGATTCCAGTCTCGAGGAGACCGAATCTAATTACTACTCTACTCTTTAACTATGCTAACACTTTATTTTCCAGGGTAGTTTGCATTTTACCTCGGACTAACTCTTTTTTGCAGGTTGCTGAAAAGTGGAGGTTCGGGCACCCAGAAGGGATCCGGGCGTCCGGAATGCAAAGTTTATCCCCAACGAGCTTCACCACATGGAACACCCTGGTTGGCTCAGTTACGTCATATTCAGGGTGTTGGTGCAATATTCCCTAGGTCAAGGTTGACCTGGTTGACTAAGCTTGAGAAGGCTCAAGCTTGAGTCTTGATGTTTGAGTTTCGATGTTTGACAATACATTGACAATACATGGAGATTGCAGGTGCAATTGTTCATGTGGGGAGTTTGTTGGTACAATTCTCCGTTGGTCAAGGATGATCAGTTAGATATGAAGAAGAGTCAAGTAGGTCAAGATTGATCAGATACTTGACTGAGAAATCTTGGTGAGTGAAACCAGGTGAAAAACCTAGTGAGTGAAGCCAGCCAGACTGGAAAGTCCTTGTGAGTGAAGTCAGGCAGTTGGGAAATCCTGGTGAGTGAAGCTAGTTGAAAGTCCTACTGAGTGAAGCTAGGTAGTACGAAAGTCCTGGTGAGTGAAGCCAGGCAGATGGGAAGTCCTAGTGAGTGAAGCTAGGCAGAAGTTAAAGTCCTGGTGAATGAAACTAGGCAGAAGTTAAAGTCCTGGTCTGTTCATGGAGTTCAAGTTCACAAAATAGTTCATCTAGCTTTAATTTGGAAAGATTCTTCGAAATCTTGTAAGCATCCACGATGAATGCTCACAATGCATTTCTAGAAAACGTGTTAAGGGCGTACTTTATCAGGTCGCGGTTCTCCATCTGGTGGTCGATGTTGTAAAGCCCGTTGAGGATGTCTTTTATTCTCGCATGGAGTTGACTCACAGTTTCTCCTTCCTGAATTTTTATATTAAATAGTTTATTCAGATAGAGGTCTCTTTTGGTTACCTTCGCGTCGTTGGTTCCCTTGTGCAATTCGATGAGCTTGTCCCACAGTTCGTTTGCATTTTCGTGTAGGCCGACGCGATTCAGTTCTTCTTTCGTTAGCCCACACTGGAGGGTATTGAGAGCCTTGAAATCTATTTAGGCTTTCTTCTTCATCTCCGGATTCCATTGTTCCGGGTCCATCGAAATTCTGGCGTTATCGACCGGAGCCTTGTAGCCTCTGGTGATACTGAACCACTGGTCGAAGTCGGTCTTCAGATAGACCTTCATTCGCTTCTTCCAGTACGGGAAGTCATCGTCATTGAAGAGGGGAGGACGGACAGTGTTGTATCCCTCGTTTTGGGCCATTGGTCTTGCACACAATAAAGAAAAACAGAGATGGTCCCAAGACTTTTGGTCTTGAATTAGTAGTGTGGGATAAAAATAAAAATATTAAGACTGAATTTGTGTTGTACCAATTCAAATTGGTTTGCTACGAGAAAATGTTTCCAAAGAGGTAATTGTACCAATTTAGATTATGTTGAAAAACTTAAAATAAAAAAATAAGAAAATAAAAAATTTTCACCCCTTGTCTGATTGGTGATTACACCAAATCAGAGTGGTACCTGCTCTGATACCACTTGTTGGATCAAAAAGAACGCTAGAGGGGGGGGGGTGAATAGCGATCGTTGAAAAATCGTTATCGAGTCAAAGTACGCAGCGGTAAATAATAATGAAAGCAACGCTAACACACCAAGTTTTACTTGGTTCGGAGCCTTCGTTGACTCCTACTCCAAGTCCCGCACATGAGAGTGCGTTCGTTGGGCATTCCACTAATAGTTCGCAAAAGAGTTACACAATAAGTATAAGAACTATAAAATAAAGTTACCGACAATAAGGAAAATAAAAACTGAGTTGCAGGTTGTCGGAGAAGGTTCATAGCATCGCAGGAGTGTCTTTGGTGCAGCGCGCAAGAAAGCAGTTGTAGAGAGAAGTTGTGTTTTTGCGCTCCTGGTGGAAGGCTGCTTATATAGGCAGTTCCGGGCATCTGGATCCCTTCTGGGCGCTTGGACTGTGACGTTAGCCATCCAATCAACACGCTCCAAGTTGGCGACAAGATTGATTTTGGGCATTCCGGGCGCCCGGATCCCTTCTGAGCGCTCGGACCAACTTTTCCAACAGCCTTATTTCCTACAAAATGAAGTTAGTCCGAGACAATAAAACTAATATTAGCCTACAAAATAAGTGTTAGCACAATTATAGTCAAAAGTAGTAATTAGATTCTGTCTCATCGAGAGCAGAATCTAGTTAAGATCTCAATTTAAATTTTCCAAATGAATCTAAGTTGGATCGCCGCCTATTGTTCCCGCAAACAGGGAAGACATCCTCACCAAGTCACTCTCCTCCAGTGACTTACCTTAACTTACTGCTTTGCCAAACATCCGATCAGTCTGTTAATCTGTCTGGATTTCATGCCAGCTATCCGGTCAGCCCATTGACCAAGCTGGACTTTGTGCCAGAAATCTGGCCAGCCGGTCGACCTATCTGGACTTCGTACTAGCTATCCAGTCAACTCGTCGATCTAGTTGGATTTCATCAAAACCTAACTTAACTTACTTTGTCATTCATCAAAACTTGAGTTAGATCATTAGTACAACTTGTACCAACACAAACGACTATCGAAAGTGGGACAGACTGTATAGTATCGAACAGGGGACAACCAATGGAGACCACTAGCAGTGGACGAATTGTATGGTGTCGAGCAAAGGGGTTTGCCCATCGCTGGCTGCCTGGCTCAATTTAAAATTATAATCTAGGTGGTAAAATAAACTCAAGAGGGATCATAGTTGGTCGGATTCTGTCCGTAATTCAATGTATAAATTATGGAAAGAACTAAAAATAGAGTTAGGAATTGTGGACGAAGAGTCGCATCATTATCCGTATTTACATTGGACAAATTTATCAATTTTTTTATAATAGATATTCAGATTTTACCATCCCATTAATCCAATAAATTTAAAAAATGTTGTAACTCTTCGGTGGCACTCATAGACATGAAAAATTCAATTGCCGTGCGTCTTGTATGAGAATCAAACCGCTTGGAAGGAGTGTCAGCGGCTTACCACCACACCGCACCCGGGTTGGACAAATCTACGAAAATGGAGGATGAAAAAAGGGTCATTTCTAAAATTTCACATAAAATTTGCATCTAAATAAAATTTCATATAAAAAATACTTCTAAAATTCATTAATATTAAAAAAAACACATCGCCGTATTTTTACTTTTCACTATTAAATTATTCACCAGAAAATTATCAGAGAGTACCTTAAATGAATTTAGTAAAAATTGAGGGACGTATTCGAGATTACCCGTTGGTAATAAATTATCAGAGGGTTAATTATTGTTTTTAAAGGGATTAAACTGCAATTTTTTAAACTTATTAAAAATTGATTCAATTAACTTAAAAAATTTTTAAAGAAAACTATTGACATAATAATTTAAAGAAATTAAATTTGTTTTGCCGCGTACTTCAAACCAATAGACTAAATCTTAAACTTTAAAAAAAGTAAAAAAAAAAAAAAAAACAGGGAGAACAACGAGATCAGAGTTTAGCCTTTTGTAATTCTATAAATGCTCAAAGTAAATTTATCCTAACAATTAGATTAGGAATAATATTATCTTAAAAATAATATTTTATTAGTTGAATATTTTTTATCAAAATGAGTTAAAATTTTCTTTTGTACCCTTAAATGAAAACAAAAAAAAATAATTAGATGTGAGAGAAAGTTGAACATGAAAAAAAATACAAGAAACAAAAAGTCAAACAGAAAGTGTAATAAAAAAAAATGAGTAGAAAAAAGTGTGATGAGAGAGAAAGTATGGTGAGAGAAAATAAAGAGAGAGAAAAAGTATGATGAGGGATAACGATGAGAGAGAAGGTATGATGTGAAAAAACATGATAAGAGAAAATGATAAAAGAAAGTGTAATAAGAGAAAATGAGAAGAAAAAGTATGGGAGAGGATGAGGAAAGAGAAAATATGATGTAAGAGAAAATATGTGACAAAAGATGATTCGCTTGTCCCAACACTTCCGCCAATCTATCTATAGGTCAATACAGAGGAGGTAAATCATGGATGACCACTAACTATTAGTGCAGGTGGCTAAGGCACGAGGGAGGTATGCTTTGATGCCTTGAGTTTTGACTCTAAGATCTCATGTGACAATATCCTATGTTTTAATTACTGGATTGTCCTGAGGGGACATGATCAGATAGAAAGTATGATGAAAGAGGAGGAGAAAAAAATATGATGAGAGAGAAAAATATAATAGAAGAGAATAAAGGAAAAAAATTTGATGAGAGAAAAATCAAAGGAGAAGGTGAGTTTCATCGATATCTAAATTTTTTAAATTTTAATCCAAAATCTAATTTTTAATTTCATCAACCAAATACAAGATTTGAGAATGAATTTAATTCTCCATTCTTAAATAAATTTTGATTTGACAGAGGAAGAATCTTCTTAATTATTGTTAACTGTGTGATAAGTGTCCGGTGTCATTAGATTAATAAAAAATAATTTAGTTAAATTAATGGGATAAAATATTTTGAGAAATAATAAAAAGATGGAATTTAAATTTCAAATAATATAGGTTTATTGCCGGATTAGTTGGCTAAAAAAAATGATAATAGATCAAAATGTGCATTTAAAATTGTAAAATTTTAAAAACACATTTAGCTTTTAAATTTCGTAAAGCCACATTTATTTTCTATTTCATCTCTTTTATCCACCCATTCTTTTTTGTTTTGTTTTGTGCGTTGAAATGGCTGGACTATCAAATCAATGCCGAGCTCTGTTCTTGCTTCCTACGACAAAAGTCCACTCTTTCATGTTATTGTCGTCTTAAATATCGATCTCCCTTCCGCCTGTCTCTTTCTGATGACTGCATTAATGGCCACTGTCTGCCCTGGCTACTCTTCGCTGCTCTGATCTGCCGCCCTGCCAAGAATCAATTCTTTATTAGCTAGCACACCTTCCTGGATGGATCTCTAAGCTCAACAAGCTGCCCTAGTTCTTGACGCGGCAGCTTCCATGTCTGGTATGGTATCTCCTTCACACGCCCTAAAAGTGATGATGATGATGATGATGATGCCTTTGCTCTTTCTCGTTCTCATTCTCTCTGCAAAAAGTTGTTTTTTTTGGGGGTGATTTACTGAAGAAGTTGTTTTCAGAATACGTTTGGCCTAGGGTTTGTTGGATGGGAGCGGCGTCGAGTGTTGCCCCCCAAAGCTCACCTCTTCATCTCTGCGAAAGACTGCTGCTTTTTTTGGTTTGTTTCGGTAGAAACCCTAACCCTCGGTTTCGGGAGAGCATGGAGGGGCTTTCTCTGATGTTTAGGGTTTTCTATTGGCTTTGCTTGGTGGCTTCTGTGGGGGGCATCGGAGCTAACTGGGGCATGCAGACAAGCCACCCTCTGCCCCCCAGCACGGTGGTTCGGTTGCTCAGGGACAATGGGTTTCAGAAGGTGAAGCTGTTCGATGCCGATGCAGGGACGATGGACGCGCTGGGGAAGAGTGGGCTGGAGGTTATGGTCGGCATCCCGAACGATATGCTCGCCGTGTTGGCCTCGAGCTCGAAGGCGGCCCAGAATTGGGTTTCGAGCAATGTCTCAGCTTACATCAATGATGGAGTCAACATCAGGTAGCTTTTCTTCGTTTAGGCTTTGTGCCATATCTTTGCTATAATTGCTACAAGTTCTATACTCCTGATCCATGTTTTACTTAGACGAAACTTTATAGTGTCTTTATTCGTCATAGAATGATCTTTATACCTTGGCGAAGATCTAAACTGCGCTATATCATTAGAGTTTCTTTGGTTGAGAGATTTGCTTATAGCTTCAAGTGGTAAGACAAAAAGCACTGATGAGTGGATATCGAATAGTCGATGATTGCTATTTACTGATTCCCTATTAGGTGCCATTTTCAAAATTGTTATTCATTGAACAATTTAGTTAGAAGAAACCTTATAGTGGCTTTATCTATGTGATCCGACTCCGAGTGGTATGAGGATTTTAACTATTGGACGAGGGAAATGCATGTATAAGGACACAAATTCTCCAAGATTAGTCATCAAATGGTCTTTGTATATACCTTGGCGATGATCTAAACTGCGATCTCTTTAGTGTTTCTTTGATTGAGAGATTTTCTTATAGCTTCAATTGGGAAAGACAAATCACTGATGAGTGGATATCGAATAGTTGATGATTGCTATTTATTGAACAATTTTATGTACTAGTTGTTGAGAACCTACCTCATGATCCTTGTAACTTAAGCTTCCATCTTTTTACTAACTGGGTTGTTGTTGCCTTCTAGTTAGCTAGCCTTTTCTCGTCTAGTTCTTGTTTCATCGAGCTCGAACTTCCTTGCTACGAATACTAGTTTGAGTTGCCTATTCGCCTAATGTTGTGTAGGTGAATTATGCAGTTAGATGTTGCAAGATCTAGAATACTTGAATGTTTTTGGAGGAGTGGAGCCTTAGTGTTGAAAAACTAGAGTCCATAGAACAAGAGAGTTAGGGTTCTATCGATTATCCTTTGGTCTCCTAAAACATGGAATATAATACTCCAATTGCTCCAGAAAGCATGGTGGACTCTGTTCTATATCTTACACCAGTTATCTAATGTTCTAGCCGAGTGTCTCTGTTCGATATCTTACATGATAACCTGTTTTGTGTTGAAAGGTATGTCGCGGTTGGAAATGAACCTTTCTTGGAGACCTACAATGGAAGTTTTCTCCAAACTACATTTCCAGCCCTCCAAAACATCCAAAGTGCTCTCATCAAAGCCGGTGTGGGCAGCCAGGTTAAAGTCACTGTCCCTCTCAATGCCGACGTTTACGGATCGCCTAGCGGTCGGCCATCCGACGGAGATTTCCGGTCTGATATCCATGATCTCATGCTCGCCATCATCAAGTTACTCAGCGACAATGCAGGCCCCTTTACTGTGAACATCTACCCTTTCATCAGTCTCTACAGGGATCCAAACTTCCCGATTGATTATGCTTTCTTCGATGGAAATTCTTCGCCGGTGGTCGATGGCACGACTAGCTACACCAACATGTTCGATGCCAATCACGACACTCTAATTTGGGCCCTGAAAAAGAACGGTTACGGCAATCTACCGGTCGTCGTCGGAGAGATTGGCTGGCCAACGGACGGGGACATGAACGCGAACCCTCAGAATGCTCAGCGATTCAATCAGGGATTCATGAATCATATCTCCATGGGACAGGGCACGCCGATGAGGCCAGGGCCGATCGATGCGTACCTCTTCAGTTTGGTGGACGAAGACGAAAAGAGCATCCAACCGGGAAATTTTGAAAGGCACTGGGGTGTTTTCACTTATGATGGACTGCCAAAGTACCAACTGAATCTCGGCACGACCAAGACCGGATCCCTGATTCAGGCACAAAACATCCAGTATCTAGACAAGAAATGGTGCGTCCTCAAGCCGGCCGTGGCGCCTGATGATTCCAGGATAGCTCCGAGCATCAGCTATGCTTGCTCACAGGCAGACTGCACAGCCCTCGGCTACAAGACCTCATGTGGGGATCTGGACGAGCAAGGCAACATTTCGTATGCATTCAATAACTACTACCAGAAGAACGACCAGGACGACGTCGCGTGCGGATTTTCGAACCTGGCGACGGTGACGGAGAAGGATCCGTCGACGAGAACTTGTAGGTTTGAGATCATGATTGTGGTAGATTCGGCCATGCCAGGGAAGTTGCAGGGAGTGAGGGATTGTGGGGTTGCCTTGCTGCTGGCGGTGTTCGTTTCAGTGGTTTGGCAATTGGTGTGACATTGTTTTTTTTTTTTGTATCATGAAACAGAAGCCTCCAATTTGCTTCCATGCTCACGGGCGAACTTTTTAGCAGACTTCTGAATCTTGCGTTTTTCTAGTGTTGGGAACAAATCTTGCTGGTATTTCTTCGTCGAATCTAGAAAACATAAGAAAAACTAGAAGAAAAAAAAAACATGCCTGATGATGGCCTGATATGGAAGTTAGATGAACCGGAAGGCGGAGGATATATAAATAATTACACAGCAAAGTTTTTTTTTTTTGTATCATGAAACAGAAGCCTCCAATTTGCTTCCATGCTCACGGGCGAACTTTTTAGCAGACTTCTGAATCTTGCGTTTTTCTGAGTGTTGGGAACAAATCTTGCTGGTATTTCTTCGTCGAATCTAGAAAACATAAGAAAAACTAGAAGAAAAAAAAAACATGCCTGATGATGGCCTGATATGGAAGTTAGATGAACCGGAAGGCGGAGGATATATAAATAATTACACAGCAAAGTTTTAATAGAGTTTCACAGTCAAACTCAAAATCAAAATCAAAATCAAAATCAAATAGAGAAAAAATTCCGTTGCCGGGACTCGAACCCGGGTCTCTCGGGTGAGAGCCGAGTATCCTAACCAACTAGACTACAACGGATTTCGAAATATTGATGATAATATTGTATTATATTTATATTTTTAATCACTCCAAGCTATACCACTCTATGCCACTTCTTCAGACCCGCATTAGAAGTTAGCAAAACAAAGATAAAAAGGAAAACGTTTCCCAATACGCTCCATCCTTAGAATCTCACAAGTCCATTTTGAAAGTCATCATGTTTAAGAACTTCACTCGATAACTCATTAAGTAGATTGTGTTTTATAGAACATATCTAGTTGAGCAATGGTAATAGATATAATGGACTTCCTCATCCAAGACCTATTTCACTTGAAAATTTTGAAATACTTATAATGTTAGACTATCTGTATTTTACTAGTCGATAGAAAATTTTCATTAAATTAGATTACTGATCTTCAGAATTAATCAGATCATAAAAGTTAAAAACTTGGATTAAACAAAAAATCTAGTTGCATTTCAGAATATTTCCTGTTTCTTGAAAAAAAAAAGAAACAGGATACTGATTACCTAATGCTTTATGACAAGTTATTTAATAATATCATTTAAGGATCTCTTGGCCAGTTGTTACTGGTAACGAATGGATGTTATTCATTTCCAAAGGCTAAAATTTATGAGAAGAAATTCCAATATCGAGTATCAAACTAGATCTTTTATGAGAGCCTTGATCATTTACTAACTCAACAATAAACCTAACAAAACATTTCATTAAAAGGTATGAAGAATAGTAGTTGTGTCTTGCTTCATCTTCAGTGTAGCTTTGCAATTCCTATTTTCATCAGTCACACTGACCACAATAAAACACCCGATCGGATAACCCAAAGCTAATCCAATCCAAACCGAAAGCAAAGATTATTGGAAGCTAAACACCGTTGCTGGCAGAATTATTGGAGAAGATACGGATGAAGAAACTATTAAGCAGTCTACGGACCACTCGTTATTACTTGGAGAACTCGAAACACTATATGAAATACTGCAGACTTGTGAAAGAATACATTAGTTAAACTTTAGAAAGGCGAGTCGGAAGTTTGAGACATGGAACCATAAACTCCTTTACTATAAATCCTCGAGAAGCATCAAAATAGACTTTGAAGAACAAAAAGAAAACAATACATGAGCTAGATTAACTTGCTCGTAGATATCGAAACCCTTGATATTATGAACATACTCCAGATATCATAAAGCAAACGAAGGGGTACCATCCAGATATATTAGTTACTAGAGGATCTCAGAAACAATTCAACACAACGCAACAGAACTGAACTAAACAAAGGTTCTCACGAAACATTAACCAGTCGAACCGACAAGCACGTACGATAACTGGACCAGGCTAGATATGTAAATATTTTTCATGAAAGACCAATACAAGCCAAGATACCAGATGCAAACTTGCAAAAATGTTAACCTTACTATATCCTCGACTTAGATCAAGAGGGTGGAGAAACTCATATGGATGGCCGCAACTATAGGACACGACTGACCATAGACAATCAAGTGTGCGACGCTGACGAAGACTTCGAACCTTCTCGACCCACATAATAGTCCTAGGACTCACTGTAACAACCACATGACAAATTAACGGATGCAAGAGATAGTGAAACAACAAGTTAATAGAATATATTGCTCCACAAATATTGATTTCTTGTAAGAGAATACAAGAGAATATTTCCTGTATTTCTGATATGCAAGAATTATCACACAAGGTGAACATAAGAGACAAGTACACGTATTTACAACAACGAACCTGATCATCCTCATTGGATGACGGCCCTGGAGAATGTGATTCTGATGGCTTTTCTGCACCACAATTTTGTCGGTTACACTTGGTTCGGAATGGATAGTTTATATTGTTGCACTTTTCACACTTCCAACTTCCCTCTGGCATTTTTGGTTCTGCAATGAGAACCAAAAAAGGATCAGAAATATGTCACACGTGGAAGGCCCAAATAAAATGTACATAGATAAAAGGATTAGTCAAAGGCATGACTGAAGAAGTTCCTATTGCCATTCTGTTTTGACTACAATGAGATATTAAACAAGGAAACATTTTGTTTAGGGTTTTAATTTTGTTTACAATGTGATCGAAATGAACAACAGGAAGGCAATGCTGAAATAAGAGCACAGAGATCAAACTTACTTGAACCTTTTGAATTTTCTGATTTGAAACCCTGGATGAAATTGTAAAAAGGAGAAAACCAGAGAGATCAGTAAATGATCATAAATAAATATCAGATTTCATCATAAAGCAAGAAGAGAGTATTCAAAAGTAGGAAAAAGAAAGTAAAGTGGAGTTTGAAATGGAATCAAACAATGAACTTCTCCGGCAGAAAACACTAGTAAAGCCTATGACCGTTACACAGAAAAGAGTTTGAAGTGTATTGTTTTACTTCAACCAATTAAATGAACAACCACAATGAAGATATCTGATTATACTCTACAGATTTTATATATACAGTCCAAAACAATGCAGTTAAATTGATATTTTATAATTTTGTTACATCTAGAAAGTACGATTATGGATGTATGGTTTTTGGTATGATTGTGATAGTAATGTACAAAAGGTATGATGGTCATGGTACAGTCTCATTAAATGTTTATGCCCTTTTTCTAAACCAAGCCAACCAATTAGTTTATTTAGGATAGAAAAATTAGCAGATATATTATTTTGACGCCAGTAATATAAGAGCACACATGGTTGACTGGTTAATCAATTTCATCCATTTAAATTGACATAATAAAAATCAAAAGTGCAATATTCCACTTTCATATATGTAGCTGAATACCAGTCAATTGACCATGTGCATCTCCAGGTTTTATCATAGTCCAGATAAAAAATAGCTACTCCCAACAGGGAGAAGTATCTGAGTTCAGATGCCCAAAGGTAATATGAATGGCAGAAGAAAAAAATCCTAGGCAACAAGGAAGTTCTCATGAAAGAAGAGAAATGATATTGAATTAATAACTTCACCGCAAGTTTTGTTTATGATCAAGGACGATAAGCAAGTAAAAAAGTATGCGCACACATACCCGCACATAAAAGTGATAGCAAACTAAGAGAACAAAGAGAACATTTATCATAACCGCAATAGTATTAAAAAGGGGGAGGAAGAAAAACTAGCTTAATTCGACTTTAAAAGGATATCATCAACAACAAAAAAAAAAAAAAATCAAACAACAGCCATCTTCGAATAAGAAATTGAGATGAGCTGCAAAGTGTTCTAACCTGGCTTCCAGGCCTCGGGGTGTTACACTTCCTCATGTTACAGACAGTTCGAAATGAGAAATTATTGTTGCCACAATTTGGGCATTTCCAGTCATTCTCACGCCCTTCACCTATATTATATGAAAAACAAAGTAAATAATGATGTTTATCTGTAAGCTGAAAATGAGAAGGAAAAAGAAAAGAACAACTCAACAACTAACCTGCATTCTTCTTCTGTGAACTCTCTTCAGGATATGCTCCAGATCTAGGACCCTGCAGAAATTTCCTATAATAGTTAAGTAATTGAGTGTAATACAAGAAAACAGTAGAGATAATTTATTTAACTATGCTAACCCTACATTATAAATAATTTTGCAGCTCCAATAAAAGGGAAGGTTGAAAATATAAGGCATTATCAGTAAATGAGGTTTATGACATGTAATCCTCAAAAACAGCCATAGGAAACAACTAGAGAAGGAAATAAATTCATAAACTACAAAATATTTCTAGTTCAACTTACCATTGGACCATGGTCAACACGCAAACCCAAGCCATACCTATCCACCATAGGCGGCGGCATACCATACCCACCACCACCTAAAGAATATGAAGTTAGTCAAGGCATAAAACATCAATGAAAGTGCAGAAGCTGTGACAAATCTTAAATGTGGACGAACAACCATCTGGCATCCAAATGGTGCCTAAAATAAAAAATGAAAAAAGAACATCAAATGGATCTCTAGTTTCCAATATGAAGGCAAGTGGTGAAAATTCATAACAAAATGGAACTTTCAACATAAACTACTCTGAAATAGAACTGTCTTATTCACACATAAGGTAAATAATCCATGCTCAAAAGATGTTTAAATTTGCTAATATATACATACACTAAATTCAATGCCAAAAATTAGTACCTGCTCCCATCATAGGTCCAGCGGAATAAGGACCAGACAGATGTAAAGGCCCATATGGACTCCCCACAGAAAGACGATTACCATACTCATACAGGTAAGCAGAACCTCCAGAGAAAGGCATGTCATATGGAGGCAATGGATGACCATTGAAAACAGAAGATCCATATGGTGGAGTGCGAAGATACATAGAAGATGGAGTACCATAACCTACATAACCAGCTGGAGCATAGGGTGGAGGAGCTTGCATAGACTTTGGTGCAAACTTCTGGATATTGATAAAAGTAGCATGTAAGTATGGAAATAGAAAATTTTCCAACCAAAAGAAAAGGAGGAAAAGGAGGAACCGAGCCTAAAAACTTGGCAGTAGTGTCAGCAAACATTTTAAAATTAACATGCTCAATTTTCTTGAAACATGTGCTTGATCAGATAAAACACTAAAAGGAATAACAATGAACACAGCACACAAGCCCCATTCAAATCCCCATCTCAACATTTTCTTCAGCTAAAACAAAAAGATTTAACACATACAACATGTAGTGCATGGCATTTACATGAACATTTACCATACAGTTAATTGTAATATATATACATATGTTCGTTAAGAACTGAAGATATTTTGTGGGTAAACCTTACCCCATTATGGTCTGCAGGTCTTGGCTGAGTACAATTGCGCATATTGCAGGTTGTCCTGAATGAGAAATTAACATTACCACAACTAGGACAAGTCCAATCATCTTCTCGTCGACCACCTTAAAATGTAAAATGAAACTTTAGAAAAGTTCTGTAATTCTAGTGATTAACAAATTTAAGAATGACGACATAACTATTTTGAATCCCAAATGAAATGGAAGTTCATAGTTCATACCATCGGTTCTGGCCCTCTTGCCAGCAGATGGGTTCCGGTTATCAACCTGCAAAAAGAGCAAAAGGCACAACAAAAATGACTTTTTTTCAGACAAAGGGAAATATCATTTTATCTGTCCATCTAATCATTTATTACTACAGTGATGACAGCGTCATTTATTGGAACCAACAAATAACTTCCGGAATTTCATTGCAAACTAATCAGATCAATTTTCAATCACCGTGTAAGCCTCCACCAATGATTTTCTGTGCACCCTTCGAAAACAGGAAAATCGGGGATCTTATGATCTGATCAAGCTTCGTGTCACCGAGAAAACAACCATCTCCGATGGTTGCATCAATTCAGTGGGAAATTATCTCATAAAAATAGAAGACTAAGATCCATTAGAAAGCCTGGAATTACTGGACAAAAAATTCCATAGAAAAATTCGAAACCACTCGACTAACTCGAAGATCCAGCATTGAAAACAACCAAAAAAGGAAAACCTACTCGAAAAAAGAACATCCGAAATAGACTCACAAATAGTATAATTCGAACGAATCTGGAACTCCAAAACCACTTGTTCACATCATTGAAAACGCGAGCACAAGCGAGCGAGTAAGATAATCGAGGAAGAGGAAGGATGGATAAACAAAGAGAGGAGAAAATCCAATCAACAAGTAGAACGGTGAAGCACCTGAGACATAGTAGCGAATCGGGAAGGGCTCCGTTCTCTGCGAGATAAAAATCGAGAAAGTTGAGAAAGGGATTAGGGTTCTTCCACAAGCCGAGATTTACTATTATTCAAGCTTCGATTCTTTTTTTCCCCAACGGTCCAAATTAAATTTGCATTTTACATTTATACCCCATCCCAATAAGTCTAAGGCTTAAATTGTTATTATTAACAAACGAGGAGCTAAAGTGAACATGCTTCCTTGTGCAAAACGCTTCTCCCAGCAATTCGAACCCACGTTGGTCAACGGATCGGATCTCAGATGGGTCCGCATACGGACGAATCATAAAGCGGGTGTTGTTTAGAGTAAGCACGAGCATCAAAGGCATCCGCGTTCCTGACTTGTTTTAACCACGATTAGTGTGATAATAGGCTATGGATACTGGAGTAGAGAGGGAAATGGCGGAGCGAGGCCTCCCCGATCAACCGTCGCCGGAGGGCAAGGTGGCCGGTGTTGATGTGTTCTCGTCGGAGCCGAGGTCGTTCAAGATGGATCGGAGGTCGCTGGAGGCGACTGCGCTTAGAGACGCTGTGTCCCGCAAGCTCCTTGACTTCCTCGGGGCTTACTCCGACGACGTCCTCACGGTACAAGATCTCACCACCTGGCATACGATTTCCTGTTAAATTAGCTTTTGTATATATTATGCATCTGGCAATGATCTTGCTTCACTATGGAGATTTTTCGGATAGGGTATTGTTTTGAATTGGGTTTTTTCCCCCTTGGATTTGGTGGGAGAGACCGGGATTGGGATCTTGGAAAATTTACTCTGAATTATGCTCGCTAGTTTAGAACGGAGATTTTTGCTGTATTGATGACTAGATATAGTTCGGATACCGGGATAGACCTGTTCCGCCCAATACCACGCTAAAAGTGGGTAAGCGCGAGGAGAGGTCAAGAATCATCCTAATGGCTGAACGGTGGAAACCCGAACTTTTTTTTTTGCCCATTTCATGATGCTGGAACAACAAATACATCAATGGTGAGCGATTGGGAAATGCTCAATCAAACTGGAAGAATGCCTGTATTTATTTTGAGGATATCTCTCACATTAGCTGGTATTTACATCCTGATTGACAAGCAAGCAGCAGAAGATATCATGGCTGGTTGCTGTAGGGTTTGCTCTGGGATATTCTTCCACCTATAATATGGAACTCCTTGCTTCTTTGAAGACCAAATAGTCATAGAACACTCGTGCTGCATAAATACTATTGTCCCTCATTATTAAAATTGCATCATGGAGTTTCTTCTTAATTGATCAGAATTTTTGGTTAGGATGATAAAATGTGGATTACAGACAGAACTTTTCTTATAGTTCATTGTTGTGCATGGAGTAATGGAGATGCTATTTAAATGTTGATAATAGTAGAACAACAAATAAAATAAAAAATAGCGACAGATGCCACAAAAAAAAAAAAAAATTGTGTGTGTGTGTGTACACGGCTGTGGGAGGGGGAGGAGGGGTTGTTGGTGGTAAATATTCTTGGTTTTTGTTTATCTATTTGGTAAAACTAGCTTAATATAATCAATACTAACTTGATATCTTGAATTTTAACAAGCTAGTGATCTATTTAGCGTGCTTGATCTATATGAGGCCATTAGTAGACTGTAGATCTCATGTTGTCCTTTCTGTATAAAGCTTATGTGGCTGTGTAAATGGCTTAGGATGAGGCTTTAAATCAATTGGCAATGCTAATAATAGTAATTGCATGATATCAATAAAACATGATTTAGTCTTTATATATTTTAAAATAATATTTATTCGTCAATTAAGTGAAATAATGACGATCTTCTGATTCATCATTATCAAGCCATGTTAGTTTTAACTATTTAGTGTTGGCTATACTGGCTACATGAATATCAGGATTTAATCACTCCAAGGTTTTATCGTTAATAATATCCAGATTGTTAGATCTCTTGGATCATGTTTGAGCACCATCCGAATTTTTTTATTAAAGAACAACAACAACAACAACAACAACAACAACCAAGTCTTATCCCACTAGGTGGGGTTAACTATATCGAATTTTTTTTATTTAAGAAGTTATTGTTAAATAATTTCCTAAGTGTTTTAGTATGGTGGGATGGAATAAGTTGTTATTTGCATATCCAGGAGTACATCATTATTCTTGTTTGCAATGGGAAACATCAAAATCAAGCCCGAGATGAACTGGAGGCATTTCTTGGCAATGAAAGTGAAAACTTTGTAGCATGGTATTTGCTTTTTTAATAAACAAATATGTTGGTGTTTTATGTGGTTAGTATTGCTTATCTATGCTAACTATTATATCGTGCAGGCTCTGGAATTATCTATCACTTCAAACCATTGCTTCAAATACTCCTATTCACTGTTTAGATGAAACAACTAAGGTAATCTCCATACTTTGTCAAGGAATAGGAAGTTATTGGCATTAAATTTGAGTAATTGCTACTGGTGAAGCCTCATTGGCTCTTGGGTTACTTGCATAGGTGGTGAGCATATGGGACAATCTATGCTTAACTGGGGTGTATCATACGTGGATAGTTAATGAGACTTGGCATTTATGGTTCATTATACCATGTAAAGTAAACTTGTTTTGAGCAAATCTAATTGCTTTCTTTTGTTATGATTAAGGAGAAGAATTACTAATTAATTGAAATGGAAAAAATAGCAGCACAGGCATATTACAAATGTCTAGATTACTATGGGTGGAAGACGACTCACAGTAGCTCTTGCTTGTCAGTGCCAAGGAATCCCATGGGTCGTTATAGCAATAGTTCAAGTGAAGAAACTTTAGTTGCTTATTTAAAGAAAACTCTAGTAGCATGTTAGAGAGTCCTAAGATGAAAATATAGAAAGCTAAAGATTACAATGGTTGGTGATGGCAATCTTTACTAGTACTGACATTTTAGTTCATGTAAAGCTTCTAGTGAATTTCTAAAGCAATGAATAATGGAACAACTTGGTATAAGGTTGTTTTCATGGGCTAGTGTCTAAGTGCCTAGTCCTCTATCTGGTGCTAGTTTGGTGATAGGTCCATGATGGCACTGCCTGGACTGTTGGCCTATTGTTTCCCTTTTTCAGGATTTGTAAAAACTTAATTCATCTTGCATCTTCATGATAATTATTCATGTATTCTTTGTATTCTATATTTCAGTCCAAAGGCGATTTTTCTGATCTATCAAATAATGAAGACAATTTGAGCCATGCAAACAACATTGATGATTTAGAGGGCCATAAAGGTTGGCGTCCTAGTGAAATTGCTTCCATCAAAGTGCTTGCTGATAGGCCACAGCAACGAACACATGCAATCAATAGTGTGGTTCAAACAAACAACATTAATCAGACTCAAAATGGATTCACAATGTTTGCGGATACTAGTTTGATATCCTCTGCTAAATTTTTTTCTGGTGGTGAGCAATGCCTAGAAAGACAAAATCAGCATTGGAAGGTTGATTGGCTAAGCCATTTGTCTTAGTTCTCACATTAGTTTCTAGAAAGGCTCCCCACTATCTAACTTCATCATTCATATGGAGCAGATAGCCAAAAATAGCTCAAGTGCATTGCCTCGTCAACCTTCGCATGTGCCAAAGTCAGAAACAGTCATGAGGAATTCACAAGCAATTGGTAGAGGCAAGTCCTTTTTCTTTTCTTTTTTTTTTTAAAAAGAATCATTTTCCTCTTTTTTCCCCTAGTAAAACAATTTTCACTCTCTGCTTTGATAGTCAATTTTGAATAAAGATAAACACGTCTGCAAATTTTTTTGCCCTTGCATATATATCTGATACAGTGTTCTACCTTTTTTTCATACAGAAGATACTAACCGTGAGTCTCTTTGCAATAGAAGTGCTATTCCAAGTGGACCATCTGGAAATGATGCAGATGCCGTAGAGGCACAGATTACAGAGCCTCGTGGTAATGTTTGGGATAGGCTCGGGAAGCCATGCAAAGAAAATGAGTCCTTATTAAGAGGTTTAAGACACTGTCTCACTAGAACAGAAAAACTAAAACCTCAAACTGAAGAGATTCAAGACTTGAAGCACGCATTAATTGAGCCATATGCAACTTTTAGTGGCAATAACACTGAAAGGAGTACTGCATTTGATAAAGGTCATAAAAGGAGACTTGTCACCAACAGTTCTCAAAGACATGATTTACTGGAGCTCAATAAGCAGCACTCATTTGAAGAAGTAGATAAATTGCAAAAGACAAGACATGGTGATATTGCTTCTGGCAATATGTCTGCCTCTTTTTCAGGCAGGCAGGAAAACCATCTGCAAACTAAAGAGGCATTACAAAAGGCAAGTGGCTCTGTGCCCAATAAGTGCCAATATTTGTCTATTTGTAATGAGTCAGCAAGAGTGAAAAATAATACTGTAAAGCTTCTGAAGCCAACATGTACTTCAGCATCATCTCTATGTGAGCAGAAGAAACAATCTGATAAAGTAGTTCAATCTGTACAAAAGAAGAATACCTCAGAAACAACTATGATACAGAATTCAGTTCCGTATAGTCTAACATCAGATAAGATTGAATCCTTGCAGTTTGCAAATGGAAACAGTGAACCCAAGCCCATCCGAACTGTGAGCAATAAACCTTGCCATGTGAAACTTAAAAAAAAATTAAAACTACTATTCTATTATGTTTCTTTGATTTCCTAATGCAGGAAATAACTGATGTAAAATTAAAGCTGCAAAAAGTGGAAAAAGATATGCAAAAGCTCCGCTCAAAGCAGGCAGCTTTGATTGACTCAAAATCCAAGTTGCTATCAGGTCATTTATGCGCTATGGAATGTCTTTCAGTCAGACCTTGAAACAACGTGTATTGTTTATTTTCTTGATTCTATAAGTTGTAGGCACTTGTGATTTTCAGTTTACAATATTTAGAATTCATGTGTACAGTTGCAGTTACTGGATTCAATACATCTCACAGTAGGTTAGGCATTATTCTCACTAATGTCTCTCTATGGTATGTCTAGATTTACTAGCAAGCTTTGATGTTCGTCAGTAATAAGTTTTAGCATCAATAGTGATTTGTTTAGGTATTGAACTATTGATGCTAAAACTCAGAAGAATCAATACTGATTTGTTTAAGTTTTAGCATCAATATGAATCCATGATAGATCTGTGTCAAAACTCAGAAGCATAGTCCGATATTTATTAATATTATAATAATTCTTATTTTTAATACTTAGTAACTTTCCTGTTCTGTGATAGATGACAAAAAGAATCATTTTCTTGGTTGGAGTTGTACTTTTAATGTTGTTATGCAAAGAGGCATACCACAATGTTATTGACTTGTTGCTTGCAATCTGTTTTTCTTTTCCATATTTAATATCTCACTCTTAATGTGAACTTCCATTATGTTATGGACAACATCTATTTTGCAATATTGGTGGAGATTTTTTTATAATTCTCATTTATGGCGGTAACCATATTTCCTCTTGCTCGATGCTCTTTCTTTTTCCATGTTGAACTAATGTTTTATATTTTATACATGATTGGTTTAGTGGATTGATTTTGCTCAAAATACCTTAGTAGGGTACCAAGTCTCGCTATTCTCTTTAATAACCATCATCTTTGAACTAGTTAGCAAAAAGAATGTTTGCCTAATATGATGTGTATTGAGCTCTTGGCATCTGTCACTTGCAGAAGTAGTCACTGAGGCTGAGTTCCTTGTTTTGCAGGTCTGCACAACAACTCAAAGGAGGATTTTGAGTCAAGAACTGTCTTTGTCACTAATGTAAATCAGCAAAACAATTGGTTTTTTATACTTATTTCTTCTATAATTGCTTATTTTCATTTGTTTGGCAAATATTCTGACATTCACATGAAATTTGTTATACAATCACATTGGATTCTTCAGCATGTCTGCATTCCAAATTTGATGCATGTAGAGGATTATACTGCCTCAATTTATTAATCATGCTTGCTTTATGTTGTTAATAAAACAACTTGATGGTTTTGAGGATGGTAAATCTGTTTGTAAAATTCCATGGGGTAATCACATTCCAAGCCCATTGTCTTTGAAATAACATAATTTGACCATGAAGATGATCAGGCAACAATAAAAACAAGTACAATTAGTGTATCCAAAATAATTAATCTTTATTCGCCATTGAGCTCAATACTACGACAACAAAAAGCTGTGTATCCCAAATTCCAAACTATTTTGGATTATCTGTCAGTTTAAATTAGTTTTATATAAGTATGTGAAACATTTTTTTGTGTCTTCCTTTCCTCTCTACAAATTCAATAACCATTACTTAATCTGATTGAAATTTGAAATACATTAGCCTGAGGTCAACATGATGATAATTTTTCTCATTTTATTTTTTAATGCTTGTAAATTGTAGTTGTTTTTAAATTTATCATTTAGCTTTTTGTTAAGCCATATTGTTCGTAACCACGGTTATGAAGATGAAAAGGCTGTTTTGCAATTTGTATGTTGCTAGTAAGTAATTGAATTAGAACATAAGATTCATATGGAAACAGTACATGTCATTGGGCATCTGATACTTTTGATGCAGGTACATTTTGCAGCTACAAGAGAAGCATTGTTTTCTCATTTTACAAAGTGTGGCCCTATTGTTAAAGTTACCTTGCTAACTGACGTGCTAACTGGCCACCCAAAAGGGTAAAACTTTGCAGCTTTCATTCCTTCTAGATATATCATTCTACTGTCAATCAACATGAATGTGCTGATATGAATGAAACTAAGCAGTTATCTTTTAATCCAGCGAAGCAGATATTATCTTTGCCAACAAAGAGTCCGTTGACAAAGCAATATTATTGAGTGGAACCTCATTCTTTTCTCGGATACTAGTGGTATGTTGAAACTCGATTTGCACCATTGCATAAATAACATTATTGCTTACCCTACAACTAAGAGTACTGCTATTGAATTTTGTGACTCTTGTGGGCAAATGAAAACCCTAATGGCCATGCACTAAACCTTCAACTATGCTATTATTTCATTAGATTCCATTCCCATTTTCATTTCCAATCCACCCCATTTCATTCCCTCTACCAGATAAATTCTAAGAAGCAATCACAAACAATATCACAATCATTTTAGGCAAAGATTACGTATCTAATACACTGAAAAAGTAATATATATTATTTTCGTTCAATATTTTTAAGTAGCGGATTGGGCAATTCCATTGAATCAAATCTCATATAACAACGGCTACTTATCAAGAGCATGGCTGTTGAATTCTTTGTTAATGGTATTCCATGTGCCCTAATCAGGTAACACGGAAATCAGAAATGGCCTCAGGATCAGCATTAACTCAGCTTGCTGCAAAGGTTCAACAGTCATGCTATCCTCCGTCTCAGAAGGGTGCGTTCCAAGCACATTATGCATATACTCACTTCCAGTGGAAACGGGAGTGAGCAAGTCTTCAGTTTTTGGTGAATGTATGGCAAATTCATCTGATCCTAGACGATGTATTCAGGCTCCGAGATGGAGCAGCGAATCTAGGGTGAAGGAGAAGGCAGCGAGGGTAACTAAGAACCCAGTTGAGGCATATTTATGAAATGTGTTGTATCAGCACCATTATGCTTATCCATAAACCATTCTAGTGAACTGTCTAGTTCCCAGAAACAAACATCTTATGGGCTTTGACTAGCTGCTCATGTGGTTGTGCACGTGAAGTAAGCTACTTTGCACATTTGACTTGGCTGAAACCACAATGCAGTTGATACATTTTGTAGGCTGTCGTCGTAGTGTTTTGCATCATTCTTGCAATTTAAGATACGAAAAATGTGTTCTTTCCATGAATTGAACTATGCATATCGGTGCGGTAATTCAACAACCTAAATGCAGACTGACAATTTTAATCCTTCAATTTTTACTGTTTATGTGGTTGCCCATTAGAAATATGGATGAACGGTTGGACATAATATAATGGTTGAGCATCTATAAACAAAAGAAACCAATCCAAAAAGATCCAAATTCCAAAATTTGATTAAGGTATCACCACCCAACCACAATAAAACAATTCAGTAAATTAACATTTACTGTCGGTTACTAAGAACGACAAAAAAACATTCCGGTAAAAATATTTGGGAGAAGTAAACATCAAAAGCCATAGTCGAACTAAACGACATCAATCAGCATGAACGACAATACGAAGGGCTGCTAATCTCCTGTCCTGCATTCACAATACGACTCGATTAGTTTAACGACACAGAACGGAAGGAACAAGTATAAATGATAAAGTCAAACAAATAATTAGCAAATACTAGTGTCCTCGTTCATGAAATGTGCAACTTGTTAACTCGCCCCTGACAATTTGGTCATTATGTTGAAATTGTGGAAAGAGCATATAGTTGGCCCATCCAATCTTAAGCCAACCGGCTCAAACTAAATTCTCCTAAATCCAAAATTAAAAGCTGAAATTTAGCTCCCATAGCAATCTACAACAGAAGGCCTACAAAATCTAAATCTGCCTTCACTATTTGCTTATCTACGGTAGCAAACGAGGAGCACTCGAAACTATAACATTATTTTGTTATATCATTCCCTCAAGCTCACTAATATGAAAGAGCAAGAAACTAATAGGATAGTCACTATTCGTGCAAATGGCTGTCATCCTATCAAAAGAATATATCCAACAATATGTAAAGGAACATTGAAAAAAAAAACACATATCTAACGGGTTTGGAAATGTGGTGCGCGACAGATGCCGCACAGCTCGGTCCGTGACTGAGGACGATGGACCCATGCACACATGGGGGCGTCCCCTCAACTGCAGACGATGCCATGAGACATCTGAACCGCGGCATATCAAATCTATCTATGTATATATTATTCTCAAAATCGTATATCAAACGTTGTCAAATGCAGTGAACAAAAATATTCATTAAACTTGCCTCTCACAAGAGTCCTCAACAGCTCTCACAAGACAAGCTAAAAGTTTCATACTTGTTTCAAATTACTGTTAAAGAAAACAAAAAACAAAAAGCGCAATTCTTACCACTGAAAATAGATAGAGCTTAATTAAAAAACAAAACAAAACAGGCCTGCCTTCTGATGGAGGCCTACCAGTGCATAAATAACCCCAGCTATCGCTTCAGCAGTTCTAGGCTCAGATGAGATCAGCGACATTGGAAGGCAGCTCCTCTATCACAACGTTGTAAAACTTTTGGATGTCATACAGCATCCTCTCATCATCACGGACAACAAAGTTTATCGCCACACCCTTTCTCCCGAACCGTCCACTTCGTCCGATCCTGTGGAGGTAGTTCTCTGGCTGCGTTGGTAGATCGTAGTTTATGACGAGTGAGACTTGCTGGACGTCGATACCACGGGCAAGCAGGTCAGTTGTGATGAGGACTCTAGAGGAGCCTGAGCGGAATTCACGCATGATGATGTCCCTGGTGTTCTGGTCCATGTCGCCGTGAGTGGCTGAGACGGTGTGATCTCTGCTCCTCATTTTGTCAGTGAGCCAGTCGACCTTGCGGCGGGTGTTGACGAAGATGACACTTTGAGTGATGGCCAGTGTCTCGTAGAGGTCACAGAGGGTATCTAGTTTCCAATCTTCCTGCTCAATGTTCACATAGAACTGCTTAATACCCTCGAGGGTGAGTTCATCACGCTTCACAAGAATCCTAACAGGTTTGTTCATGAACTTCCGTGTGATCTCCAGGGCTTCAGGTGGCATTGTGGCAGAAAAGACTCCAACCTGAATCTTTGAAGGAAGTAGCTGGAAGATGTCGTAGATCTGATAGAAAAGATGCATATTGTCCATATTTAAGCACAAAAAAGAAGTATATTTTGTAGGAATGAAGTCTTATCACACTACTAAAACTCGAAAGAAATGTTTTTAAAAAACTAAGCAGACACAGGAAACACAAGAAAATTTAAAATAACTAAATTGTTTGCTATGTCATTCAAGAGGTAAATACAAGTTAAGCCAACAACAAGAAAGAGTTTATGCGGCGAAAGGATAATAGCAATAATCTAAGTACAAGGTGCCCCCATCTGCCAATTGTAAAATGCCGCAACATAGTTAACTATATGTGAGAAGCATTTAACCAAAGATTCTGCTATAGAAAAATTCATAGGAAGATTTAAGGAACCAAAAAACCCCAAGTAAAAAAAACAAGGAACTGGTTCAAACATTTCAAATCGCAACTTAACTAAGTGCTCCATATTGTTATCACTGGATAAACGAGGTGTATCATGTGTGCGCATCAGGGATTCAAGAGTATATGATATTATCACAATAATTTAATCGAAAAGCATCACAAAAGAAAGAAATAATTTATATATGATCAGGACTGCTCCATATGAAGCAAAATAGAAAAATTAAGACAGAATAAAAGACAAGGAGGAGACCTGATCCTTGAAGCCACGTGAAAGCATTTCATCAGCCTCATCCAAGACAAACATTTTAATATAATCAGGGCGAAGAGACTGCCTCCTCAACATGTCAAAAACACGACCAGGAGTGCCCACCACAACATGAACCCCGCTTGAAAGAATACGCTGGTCCTCACGAACACTTGTTCCTCCGACACAAGCATGAACTTTTACACCAAGGTAGTCACCAAGTGCTCGCATGACCTTTTCAATTTGCTGGGCTAATTCTCTAGTTGGAGCAAGAACCAAGGCTTGGCATTGAACCAGACCATAATCAAGTTGCTGCAGAATACCAGAACAAAAGGTGGCAGTTTTCCCGGTCCCTGATTGTGCTTGCTGAATAACATCTAGTCCCTTGCAAAAGGGAACAATTCCCCTTTGCTGAATTGCTGAGGGCTTCTCGAAACCTACAAAGTAAAATGTTAAAAAAGACCAACCTCTTTTGTAACACAAATGAATAACTGAAAACTGTCGTCTTGTCATATTACCATAGGCATAAATGCCTCTAAGAAGATTCTCCTGAAGACCCATATCATCAAAGCTTTCATAGACTTCATCATAAGATGTGAAAAAGTCCTGCCCATCAGCATTTAGCCTGAATCAATAAGGAAATTGCAACAAAAAAAAAAAAAAAAAATCAGTCACCAACAGCAAGTAGACAAACATAAAAAAAACAAACAAACAAACTGGCATTTCCTGTAAAGGCAAAAAAAAAAGAAGCTAAAATGTTTTTTAAGTAATCATAGTAGTGATTTAAAAGTAAGAGCCATTACAGCTCATTCATTTTGGTATCATATTGGCGAGCATCAAACTGTGATCCTTCTGGTGCCTGTCCAGCCATATCTGCATTGGAAAAGTGACACCATAAAAGAACCAAATATGAATAACATTCAATTGTGGTCTTATCAAAAAAAAAAAAAAAATGGAGACAGATGATGCAGCGTAGGATGCAATAACTACAGAAACGCAAGAGACAGACTTCTGGAAAACAGAGGGAAAATGAATATCAGATTAAATCGATCGAGATATTATTTTAACTATGCATAAAATTACCAAAACGAAGAGAAAGTTCTACATTTTAGCCTTACCAATCACGAGCACCAGAGATTTGTTATGATTTTGATGCACACTCCAGAAAGAATACACAAAAACGAATGATATGAAAAAACAAAGCACGAGGGAAACATAGTTGACGCCAGTCCCGAGCATAAGCTAGGATCTATCGTGAATTTTAAAACGTTAAGAAAAAGGTTTGAAAACCCTCTACTGGGGCGGTAAATAAATAATAATATCAATTTCTAAAGAGCAAAGGTGAGGGAAAAAACTTAATTTCATCCATTTTTTATTTGTAGTTTCACCCAAACCAGGAACGGAAGGAAAGGAAGTCTGAGCTTCAAATAAAAATTCCTCTACCGTCCGCTAACGCAGTCCCTCTATTTGCTTCCTCATTTACCTACTTGCTTTCTCTATTAATTCCTTCTCAACCCATAAACTTAGATCTAAAGCCTAACCAAGCACCGAGTTTAAGAATTGAAAGAACAATAAAAGCCTCTCTAAAGCGCATATCATCATATCCAAAATCAAACATTACAATCGAAGAAAACAGAGGACGTAAGCGAAATCCAACCTACCTGATCGCTAGATCGAGGAAGCAGGGAGGAGAAATCGACTTGATGAGCGCGAGATCGGGCGGGAGCAACAGGTACTCCCAAGACGGGTAGATCTCGAGAGAGGAAAGCAGAGTGGCGAAGATAATGTTATTATTAGGGTTCCATCCCTACTTACGATAAATGGGCCGGATCACAAGCCCTGTCAGATTTGATCCGGCCCAAGTTCTTTAAGATATCGATCGTTCTTTAGCAAATTTTTAAAAAAACCTAATAAAGTTTGATTAATATCAACATACTCCCTGAGATTTTTCATTTGATATAAAAATACATTCGTACTAATTTATCGTACCACCATCGATACTCTAAGCGATCAGTTCAATGCATTGAGTATCTAATGGACTACAATTTAGGTGTTTTATTGGGTGAGATTGTAGGTGACGTATAGTAAATTCCTGCACTTGACTTCGTATATTGTTTTGGTTTTCTCTACCGCGTCGGCCGCCGGTTGTTTCTCTTCTTCCTCGGTTCCGCTTGCTCTCCACGGAGATTAGAAACCCTAAACCCCTTCGACGACTCGATCTCCCTTTTGCGATCTATCTCACGCCTGTCCTCGGCGTACGTCCTTCTCCATGCTTGATCCAAGAGCGGTTTAGGTGGTTCCGCCGAAAGGTAATTTCCTTGTTCTTGTCGTTTTTTTTTTAATCTACATTTGTTCTGTTTCTATTCACTCCAAGTAATACCCTTGGGTCTTGATCGTCAAGCTGCATTCATTCATTTTGATCCTGTTCAAGCTAATCCCTTCTTATCTCTAGGCAATCGTATTTCACTACTAGGTTGTACCATCGGTAACATTTACCTTCCATTACTGGCAATTATCTTCCTGGTTTTAACCGACTATACAATGGCAGCTAAGATGAAGCAAGCCTCGTACACTTAGCCACATGAACTCGGGGAAGTAGAGATGGATGACTCTTCGACTGAGTTGCCCATAGGCAGCTTCGAAATTGGAAGGTGAGTTCACTATTTTTGGTATGTGATCAAGCAATTGTCTGATTGTTACTATCCAATTATTTACATGTACTATCTAAGAACATTCCTTTTCAAACTCCAAACTTGTATTGAGTCATTTGCAAGTGCACAAAAAATGTATCAAGTCCATGCATTTCATGATTTCATCACATGCTTTTTTTGCAAGTGCAATTCAAAAAGAAATCCACACGCAAAGCCATTATTTCCTTTTTCTTTGCTTGAGTATGTGCCAATGGCACTCTCTGAGAAGATCATGGCGAAACCACTGACCTATTGCATATTGTTGCACACACAACTTAATTGATTGAGGATGGAATTGGGTGGACAAGTTTCACTACTTAAGAGATTATAGTAAGAGTTGTGATCAACATCTGACAATGTCAACTTGGTCCTCTTAGTGATGGATGATCTATTGAGCCTGTGGAATCGCCAAATCTTTCCAAAGGTATTTAGCTCCATATCCTTCAAAAGATGTTTAGGGCATCTGTCTCTTATCTTCATTGATCATCAACGAGGAGCTTTGTCTCTGCTACAAATGAAAAGAAACTTGCAACTTATCGTTACTGTCTCCCCACCTCTTCTCCCAATCCCGACAATATTCTCAGGGACATGCTATGCTGCTGATCAATTCAAGTACACAACGAGATGCACTGAGCATTTCAACATTCCTCACACACACCAAGTTACCCATAAAAGAATAAACATATCTCGACGCATTCGACGAGGAAAGAGTAATTAGATTGCTTGAATTTTATAGTGACAATGGAATGGAGGAAGCTAAGTCTAACTAACTATTGTTCATGTATACTGTGCAGATTGTTGCTTGTGATACATTACTTCGTACGAAACGAAATGAACTTACAGTGCTACGGAGGAGAAAACTTGGAGAAGACGCTGGAGACGACTCTGATCTGTTGGAGATGACTCTGATCTGCGAAGCTTACTATCGTCGAGAAGATCACTGCTCTGGAACCTTCTCACAAGTGTCACAAACCAAATCCTTCTACTGGATGTTCTCTGTACTTTGATCACCTTCGATTTTATCCTCTTCCTAATTGCTCTTGTACGCATAGTTATATAGGAAGAAAGCATCGGTTTGTAACCAATGCTTTGATGACCTTTATTGCAATAAAGGTTGAGGGATTAAATGGAGGGAGGTGAACGGATCACCCCTTCACTTCCTAAACGCTTGCAATGTTTAACATCTTCCACTTATCCAATTCAATCTATAAAGGTTATATGGTCATAGGCCATATAAGTCACATAGACTACTAGATGATCATGTCACAAAGATCCGAGCAAAAATTAATTTGTCACAAAGATCAAATAAGAACATTCATTCTATACATTAGGGAAAATGGTTCATGCGACAACAAATACAATGAGCAATAATTGCTAAGAAAATTATTACATCTTACATAGTTGCTTTATAGAATGAATCAGAGACATCAATAACTTGTCTTTACCCTAGATTAAATTATTTACATCAATATAAATATCTTTAATTCCTCATAATGACTATTATGTTACGAACATGTTTAGCATCTCCAATCAATACAATTATCCATAATTACATTTTATATACTGAACAAAAATATAATTGATACTGGTGAATAAATGTCATAGATGTAAATCAATCTTAATCTTCTTTTTTAATTAGAATCTATTCATTCTAATAAGCCACTTTCCTAGTTATGTTCCATAAATCGAATCACCTATAGCTAATAAGAAGCATGCTAAAGTAGCAGACACTGATCAAAACTTCAAGTAGACAACTAAATAATTACTTAGGGTAAGATTGAGATTAATTTATAATTTCAAGGGTCACATAGTAGATAAGCAGGGTTACATTCTCCTACTATCCATCTTGTTGCCATAACACATATGATACGATATTATTCTCTTTACTAAAAAAGAGCTCATGTTTTTCACAAAAATCTAATATTGTACAGATTTTGATCTAGATATACTTAATGTATAATCCTAAATTCGTCCCCTCAGGACAGTCTAGTGTCTAGCGCATGAGATGCTGTCACTATGAGGTTTAGGGTTTGAATCTCGGCATAGCCGAGGTAAATGTCTCCCTCATGTGGCAGTCACTATTCCAATGGTTGGTAGCCACCCGTGATTTACCTCTTCCGTGTTGGTCTTGGGACGGATTGACGGGGGCGCTAGGGGCGAGCATAGTCTTCTTTTGCCACCTGAATTCAACATATGAATTCCAATATGATTCTATGCAGATTCAATAAATGGTGGGTCCATTTACTTCAATAATTACATAAATAATCTCATCTTAACACAATTATCAAGGCGACCTTAATTTATGAGTATGTCTCTATTCACAACTACGTAAGTTGTCTCATAAGCAACAATTTTACCTTTATTTATACTTAACAAATAGAGATAATTGTCCATGTGAGTGGACTAATCTCAATCTGTCAACATGCTTATCGAGATTTTGTTTTTCAAATATAACAAAGATATATACACTGAATAGATTATGACATTTTCATTTATTTAAATATCTTTACAATAAGTTATATTTTTTTATCCCCGGGGTTGTGGTGCCGCGGGAGGACATCTAGGTTGTCACTCAAGCATTCGCGATTCGATCCTCAGCGATGGCGAATTTATAGAAATTTTTCCTCCAAATGGGAGGTGCAACCAAAGGATGTTGGGCTTCTGGGCTGGTTGCTGCATGTGCTTCCTAATTTACCCTGGTAGTCGGTGGAAAATTTTTATGGGGTCAGGCCGGTTACCTGCAGGGATAGTCAATGAGGCTAATTGAGATTATCATTTATCTCGATTTACCTCGGTGGTCGGTGGAAAACTTCCATAGGGCTGAGCCAATCACTTCAGGGATAGTCAATGAGGCTAATTGAGATTATCATTTTTTTTATTCTTTGAAGTTTAAAAGATTTTACATATCCTTGAAATGACTTTTTAGTCAATGACTTAGTAAAAAGAGCAATAAGTATATTACGTGTAGAGATGTACTTAAGAATTATCTTTTTCTTGTCAACAATATCCCTTATAAAATTATATTTAATTTTTATATGTTTGCCTTTATTGTGATATTTGAGATCTTTGAAAAAAACTATAGCAGCTTGATTGTCACAGTACACTGTAACAGGACTTCCACCATCCTCAACAATATTTAGATGTTTCATAAATTTTCTTAACTAGACAACCTCTGCACAATCGCTACATAAGCCACATACTCAGCTTCCTCAGCTTTTATTGTTGGCAGGGCTACACAAGCTTGTTTCTTACTATTCCGTGAGATGACGTCACCATTTAGTAAGAAGGTATAGCCATATATGAATTTTATGTCATTAAGGTCTCTGCCCTATCTGCATCTGTGTAGCCACACATGCTTATATCTAATCATTAGAAACAGAGACAATAATCTGCTGTCCCTTTGAGATATTTAAATATTCTTTTCATTGCTTTCTAGTGTTTCGATCCTGGGTTTGACTAGAAACGACTAACTAAACCAATAACATAGCTTATATCAGTACGGGTACACAATATAGTGTATATTAAACTACTAATAATACTGACATATGATTTTTTTTCTTCATTTCGGTTATTTCTTCAGAGTCTTGAGATGCATATTTTTGCTCAAAATAGTACCTCTCGCTACAGGTGTTTGTTCAATGTTGCAATCAGATATATTGAAGTGTTATAATATCTTAGTGATATAAGACTTTTGAGATAAATCCAAAAGTCTTTTCAATCGATCTCTAATGATTTTCACTTCTAAGATGTACTCAGCTTTTCCCATATCTATTATGTCAAATTGTGATGGAAGCTATAATTTGACTTCTATCATACACTTTATGTCACTTCCAGCTATTAGCATATCATCAACATATAATGATAAGATGATAAACTTTCTTATTTCCTTTCTTAGGTGATCATGTTCGAAAGCTGAGAAGATAGCAAGCTGGGGACGTGGCTCTGGGATTGACTAAGTGGTGATTTTGTGCGATTCTGCAACACAAAAAGTGTTAGTACCAAGCCAGGAAGAGGTTCCCAACGTTGGTTGTTCGACGTTCAAGTTAATTTTCAGCATAGTGGAGAATAGTAAGAATCTTGTAGCAAAGAGTGTGTTGAATAACAAAGTTGCGCATACCACCATATGTAGATGAGAACCCCTTTTTATAGTGTCACTATAGTATTTGGGCACACAACCCAAAGAATACACATGTTTTTCAAAGCGTCCTAAGAAAAGATAAGTCAAAAAGTGTTTCTGACATTTTTCCTTAAACAAGCATGCAAACCTCTGATGTAATAGGCGGGAAGCTTCTAAAATACGATTTGCTTGCTGAATATGTTCTGTTATCAATGACATTAATCTCCAAAAGGGTATAATGAGATATATAGTTGGGTCCCACTGTAAGTCGATCGAATTCTGCTTGGACTGGCTATCCCTGTTCGGTCATGTCGTTCGGAGCTTTTGGCTTGCCCTCTTTTTTGCTTCTCGACTGTTAATGGTTACCTTCGTTCGATCGGTCATACTGCTCGATCGGCGAGGATTGGCCTGTCGAGGATTATCGCTTACTCCAGTTGTCGCTATCGGAGGATGGTCATTCGGCATCCTTGCTCGGCTAATCGGGGGCTCTCAATCGTCTAATCCTATCGGCTGACCAGGGCCTTTGACCATTTTTAACCTTGACTTCCACGTTGGCAGACCTTTACCCCCTTGGATCCTTCTTTAGTGGGACCCCTTTTCATCATCATATCATTAGATAAATACAATAATCCTCATTGATTATTTTGAAACCATAAGATAAAATGACTTCATTAAATCTTATGTTCTATTATCTTGACGCTTGTTTTAGCCTATATATAGACGTCTTAAGTCTATATACTCTATTCTCTTAGTCTTTAACAACGTAACCTTTTGGTTGTGTCATATAGATTTTTTCGTCAAGATTATCATTAAGGAAAGATGTTTTTACATCCATTTGATGTAATTTCACGTCAAATTGTGCTACTAAAGCTAGGATGACACATATTTGTTGAACCCCGTGGTAGTTTTGATGTGATCAATCAAGATCAGGTTAGGTCCTGCTTTGTGTTTGATCCCTGTGTCTAAGTGTGCAGGAGCTTAAGAGCGCAGGAAGTCGAGCGGAAGACGCAGCTAGCGAGAAGGACGACACGGGAAGGGAGCCGACGGTAGGGATGACAATGGGTCGGGTTCGGGTCGGATTCTATATCCTCCGTCCTCATACCCATCGGGTATAGGATCTTCGATGGGTATACCTATACCCATTAAAGGATCGGATATCTTCTATAGTTTTAATTTTTTTTCTTTCTATCCAACTATTATCATTTAACAAAAATATATTAAAATTAACATTCTATTAAAAAATATATATCTAATTAAAAAAATAGATTAAACATCTATATAGTCTCCTCCTAATATCAACAAAAATAGCAAGTTGATTTTGAAAAAAGAAAATTTTCTTTAATATATGTACATATATTATTTAATCGGGTATTCGGGTCGGGTATCGGGTATTGATAGTCCCTCCATACCCTCTCCATTCGGGTCGGGTATCGGATCCTCCATCGGATTCGGGTGGAATTGTCATCCCTAGCCGACGGGCTCGGTGCGTCCGAAGGATGAGAGAGCTAGGAAGAGTACACCCGGTGGGCGTGAAGAACATGCGCGGTGTTTGAGGGACGTAAAGCCGGGACGGAAGACTGCTCGAGGAGAAGGCCGGGAACTGGGTTCGGGTGAATCCTATTCCGGATGACCGAAATCACCCAAAGAAGCCGAACCAGAGCAAGTCAATTGGAAGTTGACTTGTCAATGGTTCGGTCGACCGAACCTCTTGATCGGTCGACCGAACCTCTTGATCGGTTGACTGAACCCCTCTCAATCAGCAACCAACTGCCAATGCCACGTCAGAAGCTGACCGTTGGTAAAGCTGATCGGTCGACCGAACCTCTTGATCGCCCGACCGAATCGAAGTTAATCCAGAGACTTAGTCGAGCAAATTGATCGGGTAAACTCAGCTGGAGACCGTTGGCCGATTGGTCGACCGAACCAAAGCTCGATCCTCAGAGACTGCACTTGGACGGAAGACTGGGTAGGTACAGCAGGTTCGGTCGACCAAACCTGGGGATCGGTCGACCGATCCCTCTCGAGTCAAAACCTGATCCCGAAGATCAGGTCATCCGATAAGCTCTAAAACCCCTATATAAAGGAGGGTCTCGGGCAACTTTGTAGAACAACGAAAACGAACGAAATCAACTTTGTAATTCTCTCTTAGCAACTTCTGTGCTTTCAAGTTTAAAAGGCTTCTCCGCCTTCTGAGAAAGAGTTTCTTACTGCACTTTTTCATCGCCCTGGGTTAACAACCTTCTTAGTTGTAATCAGGTTAAAATTCTGTTTCTCTTTTTCTCTTATTATTTTAGTTGCGTTAATTTTAAGAGTTGAAAGCTTTGAGGAGGGTATAATTTTTATCGCAGGCAATTCACCCCCCTCTTGTCGGTCCCGCTGCACCAACAATATTGACATGAACTTTACAACTGGGGAGAATATTTCTTAAAAAATTAATACCTTTCATTTGAGTATATTCTTTTATAACTAAATGAGATTTGTATCGATTAATTGATCCATCTGCTTTCCCTTTATTCCCAATAGTCCTTCGACTCATAGGAAATTCAACTAAATCTCAAACTTGATTCTTTTTCATTGACTTCATTTTCTCATCCATTGCAACTTTCTATTCTTTTCTAACTGAGCATCTCAAAACTTTCTCAATTATTCGAGGTTTCTCATCGTTAATTGGGAGAATTATCGATGTCTCATTCTCAATGTCAAACCTTCTTCGAGGAATAATCTGACGACTACTTCTTCGTGGGTTAGACTGTTGAGAAACTGACTTATTCAGTGACAAATCACTCCCACCATGTTGACTAGATTCAGACATCTTTTGATTTGTTGATAAAGGAGCATTATTCTCCTCCTTTATCGCATATAGAAGAATTGTCTTATCAACTTCACTTCGTGTTGAGAATTCAGTTTTGAAAAAAGTAGCATATCTTGATTTTATTTTAAAGATGATTTTATTTTGTTGCTTACCAATAAAGACATAATCATAAGAAGTCTCAGAATATTTTATAAAGATTTTTTTTTTTTACCTCTAAGTTATAATTTTCCATATTCTTGAGTCTTATAATGAACGTAGGCGGCTGACCCCCTAGGTCTCAAATTACTTAAATTTGGCTTTCTGCCAGCTCAATGTTCATATGGAATAGACGAAACTGACTTTGAAGACACTTTGTTAAGTATATAATCCACAACTAATAATGTATCTCCTTAATAGGAGATCGACAAATTAGCACGCGCCATTATATACCTAACCATTTCAAGAGAAGTCTTATTTCTTCTTTCAGTAATTCCATTTTGCTGTGGAGTTCCAGGAATAATTAGCTGTCTAATAAATTTTTTATCATTACACATTGTCTTGAATTGATCAAACAAATATTTATCTTCACAGGTGATGCGAAGATTTTAACCGTACGTTCTAATTGATTCTCAATTTCGTTCAAGTGACGATTGAAGCAATCTAATACTTCAGATTTGTGAGAAATCAAATACACATGACCAAAACGTGTAAATGTAATGAAATAAGAATTCTCATTCCTAGCCTTCACATTCATTGGACCATAAATATCCGAATGAATTAATTACAATGGTGATTCATCCCTAATAGTCTTACTAAATGATTTCCTAGTTGCCTTTCCAGCAATGTAATGCTCATATATAGATAAGTTAATTTTAGCATGGACGCCTAAAAGGACCTTTTTAGCTAATCTATTCATTCGTTCTTGTCCTATATGTCTTAGTCTAACATGCCAAATTTCATCATTAACATCAGCATTACTAATAAGAGCAATGTTTAAAAAGTAATTATTATTATTATTTGGTTCTATATCAAAAATCATAAAATCATTTGTTATATAATCATGCCCAATTAACACAAAGTTAATGCGAAGTTCTACACAATGACTATAAAAATTTATGTAATAACCTAAATTAAAGAAGACAAGTGACAGAAATCAGATTTTGTCGAATCTCAGGAGCATATAGGACATCATGTAGAAACAAGGTCTGTCTATCATGTAGGTTAAGATTGCAAGTGATAATTCATTTGACTTTAATTCTTGCATTGTTTTCGACATATATCTATTTGTTATCAGTTGGTACCTTACGACACTCTACATATATAGCTTGATCATGAGCTATATGGTTCGTTGCTCCTGAATTTACAATCCACAAATGATAAGAATCAACTAACAACACTGTATTTGCAACATAATGCTCATGGAAAGAAGATAAAGATAGATCTACCTTTTTAGGCTCAGTACAATCTCGAGCAAAATGACCAGTTTTGCCACAGTTGTAGTAAGTCAACTTACTCTTAGGTTTTTGTCCATATTTCTTTCCTTTCTTTTTGATTTGATTTTTCGCAGCAACAGCACTAGCCTCCTTTCCTTTTCTCCTTCCTTTCTTAAACTATCTTTTCTTATTCTTGGAACTTGAACCTTCAGCTACAAAAATTTAACCAGAAATCCTTGCGGATTTAATCCTCTTCGCCTCAAGTTCTACATGACGTGAGATATCAGTGAAAGTCTTAATATTCTCACTATGGGTAAGGTTCTATTTCATCATTTTTCAAAAATTAAGAAGGGAACGTATAACTGTTTGAAGCTCTTGTTCATCAGTCAACTCATGACCCGCAGTCTTAAGATCTTGTATCATATTATCCATTTCCCTAAGATGTTGGGTCATGGAAATATTCGAACGCTTTTTATAGCTATCAAACTTAATTGTTAGCTAACAAAGCTTATTAAAACTTACTCCACTGCACTTCCCTCTAAAGACTGCCCAGACAACATGAGCTAATGGTAATGGCTCATACTTGAATACCAAGTCATTCACCAATGAACTAATCAATATTCCCTTAGCAGTGGAATCCTTCCTTTTCCATGCTTTATAGGCATCAAGGCCATGTCTATACTGTGCTATAAAACCATCAGCCGGTTCTTCCATGAACTAATTTACAGCTTTTAGAACTTCTTGTTCCTCAGGAACGTATTGTATCTTGAGGTGCTAGATTTTATAATTATCCTCATATAATTCTTCTTCCTTATTGAATTTAGTTATAATTTTCTTAGTTGCCATAATCTACATAAATAAATATATTATTTATTATTTCAGTGTAATTCATATGCATGCAATTAGTTACTGATTCGATGTAAATTAGAATTGGTTTACAAAATTAAATGATAACTGTGTTTCCACTCATTATTTATATGTATCAATCCAATCAATACTGATCAATTATATTACATATATCTCATCTAATAAATTAATCATACATAAGAACTAAACATATTCATATAAATTAATCATAAAATATGAATTAATTACAAGTAAAATGAATTAATCATTTTTACCTGAACTAACCAATAAATATCAATTAATTATAAAATATGAACTAATTATAAGCAAGTTAGTCACATAATATACTTATTTTGTTTTTTTATAGAATAAAGCACTGTCGGTATAAAATAACAAATTTCACTACATTATTTTTTAAAAAAACTAAATGAGCTAAAATTATTTGTACATAACGATAGTAAACAAAATACTAGTAACATAGATAAATTAGCACCACTCTCATTAGAAAATACACTAGTGCAATGGATAATACATCCTGTTCATACCGGACTCGACGATGGCAAGATTAGCCTCATAATCATCCTTCAGATCCATATTTCATTTCTGGATCTTCTACACACTCTTCCGGATCCTCCTTTAATTTTTCAGGATTCATCTCTAGATCCTCTGCGGGATCCATTGCTGGATCCTCAAATTCTTCGAAGTTTATTTCTAGATCCTCAGATTCTGCGGGATCTATTTCTTCGGGATCTTCTTCAGGATTCCATTCCAATTGAAGTAATTTCATACACATTTTTGAATATGAGATGCGCCTTTCAAAATGATCCCATAGTTGGTGTGCTATATCATTGAGATGGTCCGACAAGGACTGAACAAAAGCCCATCTTCTGACTTTGTCCAGAATTGGAACCTCTTCTCGCTCGAGTTTTCAGAATATCCGATCGAGCCGACCAATAAATCATCCGACTTTGTGATACGGGTCATATTCTAGCTCCTTGATCTCGTCCCAAAGTTTATGTTGCCGTTCATAATGACTCGTCATTGTATATATTGTTCATGGTATTTGGAATTAAAAATAATGATGTCAGTACAAAACTGTCAAAGCAGTAATAAAATCGGTCAAATTTAATTCTCACATATGCATAGAATAAATATATACCGAATTCATAAGCAAATAAGAAAAACAAATTTTTTTCATTTGGAGAGTTTTCAGTTGACTGATGCATTGGATTTGTTGACCATCTCCTGTGTCCGGTTTATTTTCCAATCAAAACTAACCTAATTAGACAAGAATGTCTTATCTATATTTGTTTTGGTTTATATCTAACCTATTTCATCAAATCTTATCTATTAGAACGAATCCGATTTGATTTGATTAGCTGAATTCATATAATCAAACTATTCCAGTTAATTCAATAATAAACTGATCTAGTTAAACCAACTAATGATTTGAACCAGATCTAGGTATGATTGAATTAAACTGATCTGATTAAATCAACCAATGATTTGAATCAAATTGGGATCTTCTTGGACCAACCCAATATGGTATGATCTATTTTAAATGAACTAGATTGTTTCGGATTGGACCATTAGGTAATCATATAAATCAAAACATAATTAATTAAAAATTACGATGAACGTGCTACTTGTCGATTGCCGGCCTTTCAACACAGTAGTGGGTGCTCACTGGCTACGAACGCTGGTCATCAGTCCCTTGCCAACACTTGCGTTAGTTTTGGTGACGGAGAGAAAACAACTCAGTCGCTTTTTCCCTGCACAACTATGTTGTAAATGCGATCTCCGATCGCTGGAGGAATTTCTCCTCTTCTGAGCAAGGGTTATGATATCATTGTTGCTTGTAATACATTACTTTGTATGAAACGAAATGAACTTACAGTGTTCTAGAGAAGAAAACTCAAAGAAGACGTTGGAGACGACTCTGATCTACTGTTGGAGACGACTCTGATTTGTAAAGTTTACTGTTGCCGAGAAGATCATCTCTCTAGAACCTTTTCAGAAATGTCACAAACCAAATCTCTATTGGATGTACTCTCTACTTTGATCACCTTGGATTTCATCGTATTCTTGATTGCTCTTGGACGCATAGTTATAAGGAGGAAAGCATAGGTTTGTGCATGAACTGATCACCCTTCACTTACTAAATGCCTGCAACGGTTAACACAGATTAGGTTAAATTGTGCATGAACGGTTCAAGGCAACAGAGCTCTCTGCAAGTTCCATCAGCAATTGGAAGCTATTGGTTCAGGTTCTGTTTCTGCACTGTTTTTATCATCAAATTGTTTTCCATTAATTCCTTAACATTGAATTGCCACTCATGATATATATATATATATATGATCCCGTCCGGAAGTTGAGTTGGATGAAGACGGACCTTGGTGTACTGGAAGTTGACGGAATGTCGTTGAAGAGTTGGATCTGTCGGGTATCCCCTTGGAAAGGTTCGCACGGGCGGCTGATGAGGAAAGATGGCCAGGACGATGATGTTGTTGCTCTGCGTACACTCAGACGAGCCCACGAGTCGTTAGAGACCAGAAACCAGGGACAAAGTCCCCGGGTCAGGCCCTCCGACGCTCAAGTCAGGTACTTTTCCCCAGAAAGCACAGAGAAAGAACGAAAAGTAAAGACTAGTGAGAAATGACGAGTGAGCATACCTGCATAAGGGACAAAGTTTCCCTTTTTATACTGCAATGGAAGTTTTTGGGTCTGACGGGTGTCAGGGAATGTCGGCTGTCAGGCTGTCTGGCGGTGATTGGCACGTGGCTCTTCCTGATAGGATGGCGACAAGATCGAACACGTTGTGCGCCCCAACTGTTAGCATATTCCCTGACACCTTGATTGTTCTCTGACATTCTCTGACAGGCGGTTACGATTCCTTGACTTATTTGTCCTGTAGTGCTTCGCTGGGTATACATTCTGACCTGCTTAGATCCACTACTTATCCATAGCTTGTTCGTTCCGTCTTGCTTGACTGGTCTGTTTCCTGACCTGCATTTGCTCCCTGTAATCCTTGGCTTGCATGTCCCGACCTGTACGCCAGATTTGTTTTCCGACCTGCTTGTGTTTGTCATTATCCTTGGCTTGTATGTCCCGACCCGTACGCTGGGTCTGTCTCCCGGCCTACTTCTATTTACCGTTATCCTTGGCTTGTATGTCCAGACCTGGACGTCGGGTCTGTTTCCCGACCTGCTTCTATTGTATGCCTATTATCCTTGGCTGGGATGTCCCGACCTGCATGTCAGGTCTGTGTCCAGACCTGCTTATATCCGCTGTTATCCATGACTAGTACTTCCCGACTTGGCCCGTGGGTCGGATCCTTGACCGCTATCAGGGCTAGTCCTTGTCTGGCACATAATCCAATCTTATGACCGTCCCATCTGCTGAGACTTCGACCCTGTCCATGTAAGCTCGTCTTTTGACCTCCTCGTCATCTTGATTTCTGACCGGCCACGGAGGCTTGACTTCTGACCTTCTTGACCTCCAGGTCAGCTTGACTTCTGACCCTCTTGTGGCCTTGACTCATAACCACATCATCTTATCGACTCCACAAACATGCGCTATATCACAAGCCTCCCTCTCAAGTCTAGTCGAAGGAGGTTCTAGTCCGACTGACTAGACCCCCTTCCTTGCGTTAACTGACTTGGCTCCCGCGTTTTTTACCGACCTGTCTTCTTTCCGCCATCTATAGAATTTCTTGTCATCCTAGGCGATGAACGATCTCCTTCTATGCTTATGTTGACTCCTCAACTTTTGAGCGCACTTTCTTCCTATAAATGTTACACTGTTTCTCAAGCGCCGCCTTGAATTCCGAGGAAATCCCTTCACCTTCTCCCTCCTTATAAAAAGTCCTAGCATCTAATGCCTCAAGCTGTCTTCTTACCAATATAATATCTCTTCTCCATGGAATTCATGACGAAACCTGGCGAACTTGCTTCTTTACTTCGGCAAACTTCCCATCTGCTGGAATTATCGGCTCAAAAAGAGGAAGTCTCGCTTCAACAAATCGACACTCTGACGAAGTTACTAGCTCAAAAAGAAGAAATCTTGCTAGAGATGACCGCGAGCAGAGATCTTCACGTGTCCCTTACTCATGAGATGGAAAGCCTCTGGCTAGCCGCCAAATCCAGAACACGAGCTGAAATTACTCTTAAACATAAAGCTCAATCGGACTTCCGGAGTCAGGGGCAATATATTGTTTATTTGAAGAGGAAGCATGAGGATGAAGTGACCTTTTTGAAAGAGGAAGGGCAGATCAAAGATGAAATCATTGAGCAACTGAAGCGTATCATCGACCTTATCACAGAAGATCTAATTAAGGTCTGAGCTCATCTGACTAAGAATGATCAAGCTTTTGGCTCTGGTAGCCATGTAAATCCTTAAAGAATGTACCTCTGATTTTAACGGAATAAAAGTTGTTTTTTGCATTCCCCTCTTATTGTAGCTACACACTTTGTTTCGGGTATCATCATGTTTTTATAGAACACTTGTGTCTGTCTAATATTTCTAACAAAAATAACAGTAATAAAAGTAGCTTGCTTATCCAATGTTACCTCATACCATATGAACTTTTGACCAAAGCCAATGAGACGTTTGAGGATATGCCTGCGAGATTCCCTATTTAACCAGAACCTTTGAATACTTCTTATTGACCAGCCGGACGTGATGACTTAGCTTGCGGCATGTTGTGTCGACGAATACAAGACATACTGACCAAGAAAATCATTGTCCGACCGAGAAGGTCGTTGGACGTGAGAGCCTTGCTCACTTATAACTCGCATTGGGGCGAGAGTCTGGGACAACCGACGGGAAGGTCGTTGGGCGTGAGAGCCTTGCTTACTTATAACTCGCACTGTGGCGAGAGTTTGGGACAGCCGACCGGGAAGGTCGTTGGGCGTGAGAGCCTTGCTCACTTATAACTTGCACTGGGACGAGAGAGTCTTGCTCACTTATAACTCGCACTGGGGCGAGAGTCTGGGACAGCCGACTGGGAATTCTTATGAAAAACCCATTCGGCTATAGATGTTGTTGACCTGGAGGTAATTTTCCGACCAGGCTAAATATTGCCGCCCTAGGGGTGATTCCCCGACCCGGATACATGTTGCCGACCCTGGGTTGAATTCCCAACCGGGGGCTTGTGTGAAGGAACCACTTCTATTTCATCTGCAGGCCAAAGATACATAGTATCAGATATATTGTGAAGATAGAAACATTGAAATCTCACTTAACCAGTGGAAAGGATGTCTTGTGGCCTCATCACATTCAAATTTCTTTCCCGCCACTTTTCTTTGCCATTTCCCGAGAAAATCGCGTGGTAAACGTTACCGTACCCCCTCTTCATCTCATGATTTCCTTATCACGTTCATCATTAATACGCTTCGTAGGGGATCGACACCTGTCACATGCCTTTATTGCTTATGCAGTATGACGCCGCCGATGCCACACCTTTTTGTACACGATTTTCCATAAGAGCACGTCCCTCTGTGATCGGACGTCTTTAGGCGCTTCACCCAAAAAGATACTCGACACCTTTTCAATAATCCCTAGGAAAACTCCCTTTATAAACCCTAAAGGCAGTCCGCAGTCATTGCTTTGAGCGTTTCAACTGTCTCCGTCTTCGTGTTGCTTCGCCATCTTTGGTGTTCCGGCCCTTCCCCCTCTAGCCTATTTACACCTGGTGCTCTTCCTCTTCTCGACTGACCCCTTCTTTGACCTCCTTCCCCTTGATAATGGCTGACGGTAAGACCTCTTTTTGGTATTCGTGTTTCATTTCTGACATAGACAACCACGACATGTCCATGATCTGGTCTGATCTAAAGCTTGGCAAAGAATATGAACTTCGTATCCCCACACCCAACGAGCATCCTTCATCCCCTCCTGAAGGTTTTATGACCGTTTTCCGGAATCAACTGCTAGGGGGCCTTCGTTTCCCCATCCATCTTTTTATTTCTTCTCTAAGCCAATACTTTGGCATATGCCTTTCTCAGTTTGCTCCCAACTTTTTTAGAGTAGTCTGTGGCACTGTCATTTTGTGTCGCGTATATCAACTTCCACTGATAGTCCAACTATTTTATCATTTTTACTCTTTCAAACGCTTGGAACCGGGAGTATTTATGGTATAGGCGAGACTGGGTTATAAATTTTTTTCTGACATGCCCTCCTCCAACAAGGGGTGGAAATCTCGCTTCTTTTTTATTAGATCCCCCGAGCCCCTGATCGGGCCAACCCAGTGGTGCTCCGACATCCCTTCCAACCTCCCTGTACATCAACACCAGCCTTCCTGTAACGCTGCTTCAGAAAAGCTTTAAGGCGTGAGCGTTCGCTTTTCTGTATTACTGTTGGAAGACTTTCTGTATTTGTTTGGGCTCAGCCCTGTTCAGACGGAGATAGGGGCTCCATTTGGTAAGACCACGTTTTCCTCCTTGTTATTCTTCGCTAACTGAGGTATCCTTCTTTCACTCTGCAGAGGCTGCCATGCTGCGGGCTTACTCTTCAGACGTAAAATGCCAATCCTTCACCATTTTGAAAACTTTAAGTGTTGAGCTTGGGAAGGGCTTAGCGGCGTCCTCCCGGTCTGGCCTGTCTGCCCCGCAGTCTGCTCCTTCCGCCTCTCAGCTAGCCCCACCTGCGCTGATCCAGGAAGAAGCTTCCTCGGCCCTTCATCTGAATGTGGCTCCTGTAGAGGACCTGGCCACTGTAGAGCAGGTCGAGGAAGAGCGGGCTGTATCTCCCCCGCCGGCCAAACGTCTAAAGCTCCAGCGTAAGAGGAAGAAGGTTACTCCAGCGACTCAGGCGTCACCTCCCCCTCTTCCTGGTCATCGCTCCGTTGCTACTCCCCATTCTCCGGAAGCCAGGGCAGCTACTCCTGACCGGGAGATTGCTTTGGGGCCGGAAGTTCCCATTATGTCGCCTCACATATCAGCCCCGACCCCCGGTCGGGCTATAACTTCCGATCATGCCTCTTTTCCCGTTAAAGCCTCCTCTCCCGGGCAACTACCCCTTCCTTTAATTGACCAGCATGGGAGTTCTGCAACTCAATCTGCCTCCCTTCCGTTAGCTGCTCCCGCCTCTACTTCTCGGTCTCGAAGGAAAATTCGCAAGAAGTATTCCTTTACTGACTCTTGGCGCCTGCCTTCCTTCACAGGGTCAGACGCCACTGAAGAAACTGCTGAAGGGGCTCCTCCCCCTATTGCCCTGATTGAACTACAGGGCGATTTAGCGGCGTCCTGGCACTCAGGCAACCGGAAGTTTTGGAACAATCCCCCGATGGCGGGGCAAGATCAAGCGGCTTGCCAGATTGTTTCCGTAAGTCTTCTTGCATCAACGCTCCTCTGCTGGAATCTTCTGTAATTTTTCTTCCTTTATCTAACACAGGCCTGTTCCATCAATCTGAGCATCATTCAATACGCCACTCGCTTGCAGAAGGAGAACGAAGTATTGAAGGCTCGTCTTCAGGAGTTAGTGCTGCCGCTAACTCCCCGAGATCCTCTCAACCCGACCCCTGGGGATTTAGCGAGTTATTTTCGACTGATTGGGGAGTCTGCAGAGTCTGCCCGCAACATTTCTCATGCGGCCTTCGACAAAATTAAGACTTTGGAAGCGGCTCTTCGGACGAGCGAGTCCAAATTAACTTCTGAGGCAGAGAGGCGTCGCTCGCTGGTAACGAAAATGGATGAAAAGGACTCTCGATTGGCGAGTCTGCAGGAAACCAGGGAATCCCTTCAAAAGGTTTTAACTGATGTCCAGGGTCAGCTGGCCTCTAGTTCAGATCGGGAGAAGGCCCTTCACAACCAGTGGGAGGCCAGCCAAGAAACCATTAGATCAATGCAGGTCAACCTTCTGAAAGCTCAAGAGAATGTTTCTCAGGGTCATCAAGATTTGACTTTGGCCCGAGCTGATGTAGAAAAGGCCAGAGCTGATATGGAGAAGGTCCATGCAGAGTTGACTGATTACCAGACGGGAGAAGTGGGTCGTCTACGAGCATACAGGCGAGCATACGTCTCCTCCCCCTTCTTCCTGAGGAAGATAGGGGGTTTGATGAATTTCATGCTTTGTTGTGGCGCGGCTGGCGGGGCTCGACAAATGTTTGAGCAGAATCTGTTTTGCACTGCTCCCTCAGAGGATTTCTTAGATACCGCTCGACTGATGAGAGAGATTCCGGACGGGTCGCTTCCCACCTTCAAGGACGATGACGACTTATTCCTCCTTCCTGAGCCTCCGGCCGATTCTGTGTCTTGCCCCCCTGAGTCCCCTACTAACAATGATCCAAGATGTGGTTCTTAATGTAAACTTAAAGCTGTCACCCTTTTACTATCTATTTACTATGTAATTGCGGATTTGCCTTCTATGTGAACTGTTTATCACCCTTATGATATGGCATGACCCTTGGTTTTTGATTCTCTTATGGTATGTAATGTTAACCCTCTTCTCAGTTGCATTGTATATTATCCGACCAATACGACCCACGATCAAGAGAACATGTGCTTTAGCTGTCTATATCGTCTTATTGGACCCCGACCGGGAATCCCCCTTTTACTCCGACCTATTTTCTTCACTTTCTTCTATGGACCACTTAACTTAGCTTAACCACTTGCCCAATCTGCGTTTATATCCCGACCTTTTCAACTTGCTCTCCTTTACTGACGGCCCTGACTCGGTCATATTTTCCAATCTATTCTTTCATCTATACTCCAGGTCAAGATAACTTCAGACCGAGAAATTAATTAATGGTTGAGCCCAGACCGAGAATGCAAAGACATTTTTCTATAAGACAACTGCTGCGTCTTTTCCCGAGATCTGTCTCCTCGTACTTCTCACCGGTACTTTTCCAAATATACCCTTGGACGTTATTTTCAAGGAAGATTCGTCGGTTCTCTTTGTTCCTGTCAATTATTTTGCTCCGATGGATGATAGTCTGACGAAACTGCCCCTCTGCTTGGCGGCTATAAATAATCTCCTCAAGCTTCGCCTCTAGACTTGGCCCGTCTTCCTCTTCCTTCCACTGGAGTTCAGTATCATTTCTGAACCTTTGCTTTTGCGTTGCTAGCTCCCCGCTCAATCCTTTTTTCTTTCCTTCCATTTCTTTTCTCATAGCGTCTCTCTTTTTTCTTCCTTCTTTGGCGGCGGTGTACTACCCTGGTTGATCCACTTTCGATGAATTGGATCGGGATGACCTGCGCTATACCTACGGAGTCGGGGATAATGCGCATGTGGTCATTCCTACTGGGATACATCGATTTTTTGATCCTCCCCATGGATATTTCACTTTCTTTAAAGAGCACTTCGTGGCCGGCCTTCGTCTTCCCTTGCACCCCTTCTTTTCGGATGTGTGCCGCCATTTCAAGATTCCTCTAGGACAGTTGACGTCGAATTTTATAAGACTCCTCTGCAGCTTCGTGGTACTTTGCGACGTTTGCGAGTTGTCCTGGTCCGCCCACTTATTCCATTGCTTTTTCACCCTCCGGCAACATGAAGAAGGCACCTTCCGCTTCCAGCCTCGTCTTCGGACTGTTTTTCTCGCCCCTGCCGCCTTCTGACCCAAGTTGGAGGAATAAATTTTTCTTCATCCGATTCCCTCAGGAGGTGGAGTTGCCCTTGCGATGACAATCTTCACTTCCCCCGAGCTCGCCGCTGGAGGATTTTCATCTTAATACCTCCTATATAGAGGCTTCCTCTCGCCTAGTGGACTGGCAATTAAACTTAACCCGCTTATTGTCTGAGGAGTTACTGGCCTACTTCCGTCTGAGCTCTCTTACTCCGGATGCGCCTCATTCCATGGGTAAGCTTCCCTCTCAGTTCCACCCCCGCTTCAAAAATATTTTATTTTTTTTCTATTGCCACTGACCTCCTACTTTATTCTGTGTAGCTGAAGTCTTAACCCGTGCTTCAGAGGTTCAGCCCCTTCCCCTGAGTGACATGGAAATCGTGAGGCGTGGTCGAGTTATTCTACAAAGAAGATCACTTCCCTACTCGTCTTCGACTTCAATCGGTGGGGCTTCCCTGGCCAATCCTCCACCCCGACCTGCTCGACGAGGGTCTTCTGGTGTTCGACTTGCCCCCTTGGCTCGCCCTACTTGCCCCCGGACTGTGCGTCCACCCCGGTCGTCCACCCCTGTTCGCCCCCGGGCCCCACGTATAGCCCGACTTATTACCCCGACTCCTCTCCAATCGGTTAATCCTCCCCGAGCTACTTATATACCTGGTCTGGGCCTAGGTCGAAGATCAGGCAATGTTCCCTACGTCAGTCCTGCTTTTAGGGAGGCATCTCAGGCAGCTCGTTAAGCCCGTGCTACTAATGATCGCCTGAGCTAGAATGCCCCTTCTGCTTCTAGACGTAGGGCTCGACTACATTCTGATGATTCTGATTCGGATGATCAGCCGTTGGCTAAGAGACGTGGACGCCGAGCCCCTCGTCCTGTATCAGACTCAGACCCCGTCCTCTATCCCTTCTCCTCCTCCTCCAGTTGCAGCTACCTCTCCTCCACCTCCTATTGTGACTCCGCCTCCTGTCCCGAGCCAGGCAAATGTTCCGCCGGATCCCACCGCAATTCCAGTTGAGCCTCCCACTGCTCAACCTTCTCCTCCAGCTCATCCTCCTACTCAACCTTCTACGTCACCTCAGCACCAGAGCACCGAGGCCGTTCCCTCGCGTCGCTCTCTGCCAGCTATCTCGCCTCCAGGGCCATCTCTTGTGGCTCCATCAGCTCCTTCTGGGTCAGCTGTTGGGCCTTCCAGCTCCGCCGCGGGGCCTTCACAACCGCCTCCACCTGTTCCTCTTTACTATCGTACCACCACTCTTTCTGAGGCTGGGCTACAATCTCGGCGTGATGTTCCCACCAGCTGCTTGACATTGAAAGGTCGCCTGACCACTATGTGGGACGAAAGTAAACATTAGATGGAACTTTTGCCACCTCTTGCCCAAATGGATAGATTTTCTGAGCTATATATAAAGGTCAGTGATTCTCGATTATTTGCTGCAACTAATATATTCTTCATCCTCATCAGATGTTTCTCCTATGTTCCAAGCCTGTGCAAAGTCCTTGACCGTAAATCAATCTTTCTATGCCATTCATCGTCAACATAAGATGCTGCAGGACAAAGTAACTAAACTGGAGCTTCAATTGAATAACCCGACACAAGCTAGTTACGCCTTGAGAGCTGAAATAAAGGCACTAACAAAAAAGAAGAATAGCCTGGAGGTATCCTTGACGATATCTGACCAAAAGCTTAAGGACCTTAAGGAAGAAAAAAGCCAAGTTGAGGTTGTACACCAGCAGCTCATGGACCAGCAAGCTTTGGAGCATCAACGAGCTATGGATCAATTGGCTCAAAAGATGCGCGCCGTCGAGACTTTAGCACAAGAACAAGACAAGAAGTTGAAATCCCAGGAGGCTCAATTGACATCCCAAGCAACAGAACTATTAGCCGCCCGAAATGAACCGTCTCAGGCTCGGGCTACTGCAGAAGGGGCATCAACAGCTTTGGCCATTTACAAAGAAGGAGAGAATGATCGCTGTCAACAGAATCGCGCTCTGTACTTGCGTTCTCCGGAATTCTGTACACAAGCTAGATAACGTTTCTCCACGTCTGTTATCTACGGGCGGCCGGGGCTCTGCGTCAACTTTATGAACAAGGTTATTTGAACTCAGCTCCCCCTCCTGATTTTTTAGATCATGATCGGATCCTTAAAGAGATTTCCGATGAAGTTTTTGCTCCTTTCAAGTGATCTTTCTTGGCTACTTGTATATAACGACTTAACAATTTCTTGTAAAGTTCTTTGCTATTTTTCCTTTTGCATTATAAGGCTTATTTTTGCTAAAATTAGCTTAGTTTTACCACAAAAAAGTATTAGGACATACAATTTCCGCTTTCATATCCTCTTCTACTTTCTCCAATCTGCTTTTCCCTGGTCTGCTATCCTGGTTTGTCAAGTGAGTGACAGCTTGGCTTACCGCCCGACTTACTCTTCTTAGCGTGCTCCTTTAGACCCGATAAGGTTGCAAGTAATTAGCGCTCCAGGGTCGGTCTAGCTTTTTACCTCGTTCATCTTGTAAGTAATAAGCCCCGGATGCTAATTTTTTGATGACTTTGTAAGGCTCGTCCCACTGCGGTGCTAGCTTGGTTACATCTCTCACGGGCTTGATTTGTTTCCAGACCAGATTTCTTTTCCCAAAGAATCGAGGAATTACTCTTCTATTATAATTTTGCCTCATTTTTGTCGATAAGCCTCCAGCCGAGCCGCCGTTCTGTCACGGGTTTCGCTAATAAGATCCAACTCAGCTAACTGCCTCTCTGTGTTTCCTTCATCATATAAGGTCCTTCTGACTGATGGTACTCCTATTTCTATGGGTACAACTGCTTCATTGTCATAAACCAGGTGGAATGGTGCCAGACCCGTACTTTCTCTTGGTGTTGTACGATAGGCCCACAGAATGCTTGACAGCTCTTCTACCCAATTGCCTCCCACATGATTCAGCTTGACATCGTACTATTTCTCTGTTGACTACCTCAGTCTGACCATTGCTTTGTGGATATGCTATTGACGTGAATGCCTGCGTTATGCCAAACCCCTTGCACCAGGCCTGGATTTTTTGTCCTTGAAATTGCCTTCCATTGTCTGACACCAGTTTGTGAGGAATACCAAATCTGCAAAGAACGTTCCTCCATAGGAATTGAATGACATCTTCTGTGATCCGAGCTAAGGTCTTTGCTTCCACCCACTTAGAAAAATAATCCACCGCCACCAATAAAAAATGTCTTTGACCTGGTGCCATTGGAAATGGTCCCACAATATCTATGCCCCATTTATCAAAATGACATGAGACTATAGACGTTTTTAGCAGAGTCGTAGGATGATGTGTTAAATTTTGATGTTTCTGGCAGGACAGGCAGATATTTATCAATTTGTGAGTATCTCTTTGTAAGGTAGATCAAAAATATCCGGCCAGGAGTACTTTGCGAGATAGGGTCCGTCCGCCTACATGACTGCCACAGCATCCCAGATGTATTTCTCGCAAGGCCTGGTCGGCCTCCTCTATACCCATACATTTGAGTAAGGGTCTAGAGAAGGACCTCTTGTAGAGCTGATCTTCGATCATGACATAAGCATGAACTTGCTTCCTGATCAGCCGTGACTCTTCTGGATCGGTCGGTAAGATACCATGCCTGAGATAGTTGATCATGGGCGCCCGCCAATCAATAGTTGTTTCTCTATTATTTTGCAGATCTATCTGAGCTATCAGAAAAGTTTGTGACGTTGACTGGTCCAACACCCAAGTGGTTAAGGAACTGACTATCTTTGCTAGCTCATCTTCCCTCTCATTTTCCGACCTGGGTATCTTGGTTACAGTGATTTCTGCGAATTCCTCCTTCATCTTTTCATAGGCTTCCCGGTCCACTTGTAATTTATCACAATTTATCATAAAGTTGCCTGTCACTTGCTGAGTTACCAGTTGTGAATCTGAATAAATGATTACCCGGGCTGCCCCTACGTACCGGGTTGCTTGCAGTCCTGCTAACAAAACCTCGTATTCTACTTCATTGTTCGTGGCTAGGAAATTCAATTGAATCGTCAATTGGAGTATATCTCCTTGGGGAGATATTACCAAGACCTCAACCCCGCTTCCCTGGTGATTAGGCGATCCATCCACGTAGACCTTCCAAGTTTCTTTAGAGTTGGTTTAATGAATTTCTGTTAAGAAATCTGCTAAGGCCTACGCCTTAATGGCGGTGCGGGGCTGATACTGTATGTCATACTCTCCCAACTCCGTTGCCCATTTGATAAACTGACCTGCAACTTCTACATTAGTTAGCGCTTTTCCCATAGTGCTATTGGTCAGAACCGTGATAGGATACGATAAGAAATAGGGTCTTAACCGCCGAGCCATAAGGACCAATCCGTAAACCAACTTCTCTAGGGTCGTGTACCGAGTCTCGGCCCCTTTTAATAGATGACTGAAGAAATACACTGGCCGTTGTACATTGTCATGCTCCTTAACAAGCACAGCCCCTACAGCCTCGGGGGTGGCAGATAATGTTGGAACCCCGAGGTGTTTTGATGTGATCAAACAAGTTAAGTTAGGTCCTGCGTTGTTTAACCCTTCTGTCTAAGTGTGCAGGAACTTAGGAACACAGGAAGTCGAGCGGAAGACGCGGCTAGCGAGAAGGACGGCACGGGAGAGAGCCGACGGGCTCGGTGCGTCCCAAACAAAACTTCGGAGGCGAATAAGCCTCGTACAGAAAAATGAAGCTCATAAAGGAAAGACAGAAAGAAACTCGAAGTACAGAGTGGGTTGTGTCAAACAAAGAGGATCAGAGCTCTATTTAAAGTTCACTGGTTGAAACTGACCATTTGCTGACATGGCACGGTCCGGGTGCTCGAAATCTCTTTGGGCGCACCCAGCATGGCAAATCTGATCTTCTTGCAAACAGCTACGCAGCGCTTGGGATAAAGTTTTATCCCCTCTGGGCGCCCGGACCACTCCAGGCGCTCGGACCCCTGCAAATCAATCAATCAGAACGACGAACTTGTAATCAACTTCTGTGTGCTTTACTTTTCTTCTTGTACGTTCAACGCTGTAAGAGGCTACTCCGCCCAGAGGAGAATCAGATAGTGCGCTTACATTCCTTGGATTAGCAATCCCCTGATTGCAAACCAAGTAAAACTCTGGTGTCTGTTTTTCTTTACTTAGTCTCTTTTATTTATTTATTACAAGTGTTCATTATATAGTTGAAATCCGAGAAAGGTTCGTGTTTTAATTTGTAGGGCAATTCACCCCTCCCCTCTTGCCGGCCTCCAAAGGGACCTACAGATAAGTGGACCCATAAGGGTTCCCCAACAACTGGCTTAAATAAAGATGGAAAAGCCCCCAAGTACTTCTTCAGCTCCTCAAAAGCTCGAGTACCGTCTTCATCCTATTGGAATTTGGAGGCCTTCCTGAGCACCTTAAAGAAAGGAGCGACCCGATCTGCAGACTTGGAAATGAATCTTGACAGGGTTGTTATTCGGCCGACCAGCTTCTGAGTTTCCTTCAAATTCTGAGGATGCTGCATATCCCTTAGCGCTTGAACTTTTTTTGGATTAGCTTCTATCCCTCGCTCAGTCACCAGGTAACCCAAGAATTTTCCTCCCTTAACTCCAATCAGACACTTCAAGGGGTTCAGCTTCAGCCCATATTGCCGGAGAGTCCTGCATGTTTCTTCTACATCTTTAATCAGGTTTACGGCTAAAGGGGACTTGATAAGCATATCGTCCACATAAACCTCCACATTGCGTCCGATCTGCTCCTGGAAGATTTTATCCATCATTCTTTGGTATGTGGCTCCGACGTTCCTGAGACCAAAGGGCATGACAGTATAACAGAAAGTACCGTCAGCCGTAATGAAGCTAACCTTTTCTTGGTCCTCCACCGCTAAAGGTATCTAATGATACCCTTGATATGCATCCAGCATGCAAATCCTCTCGCAGCCGGCTATGGAGTCCACCATTTGATCAATCTGGGGCAGAGGATAGCAGTCTTTGGGACTAGCTCGGTTGAGGTCTCGAAAATCTATACACACCCTCCATTTATTGTTGGGCTTCTTTACTAAAACCACATTCGAGAGCCAGGATGGGAACTACACTTCTCGAACAAGGCCTGTCTTTCTGAGCTGGTCCACTTCGGCTCTAATTATTTTGTTCTGGTCAGCCGAGAAGTTCCTTTTCTTTTGCTTGATAGGTCTGGAGTCTGGTAGTAGATGTAATTTATGCTCGGCTACCTCCGGCCTGACCCCAAGTAACTCCTCTGTAGACCTAGCGAAGACGTCCCGGTTACGAATCAAGCATTGAATTAACTCTTCCTTGAGGGGAGAAGGAAGGTTGTTTGCCACACGGGTCAGACTTTCGGGTCGCTCGGCGTGTAATTGTACCTCTTCCCAAGGGATAGGCTCTTCAGCCATAAGCGAAGACTCTTCTTGAACAGTATGGACACCTCCGTCTTGTATCATTTGACTTTTCCGGGTCTCCACCCGGACCATATCGATATAACATCGGCGAGAGACCCTTTACTCTCCTTTAACTTCCCCAACCTGCTCGCCCACGGGGAATTTGATTTTTTGATGGAAAGTTAACACAGCAGCTCTAAATTCATGCAGAGCAGACCTTCCCAAAATAACATTATAAGAAGAAGGAGAGTCCACCACTATAAAAGTGCTCCTCCTCGTGCGCACCAACAGCTCGGTGCCCAAAGATATGGCCAGCTTAATCTGACCCATTGGCTTCACCTCATTGCCTGTAAATCCATATAGAGATGTGACCACCGCCTGGAGTTCAGTAGCATCAATCTGCATCTCTTCGAATGCGGTCCTGAATAGAATGTTGACCGAGCTCCTGATATCAACAAAAATCCAAGTCACTCGGCTATTGGCAATGATGGCTTTGATGATGAGGGTATCATCATGAGGTAACTCCAGACCTTCCAGGTCTGTCGGCCCGAAACTGATAACAGGGCCAGCAACCTGGTCTTGACTGCATCCGACAGTATGCACCTCCAACCGACGCACATGTGACTTGCGTGCTCTCCCTGAATCTCCATCAGTCGACCCCCCAGAGATCATGTCGATCTCCCTGACGGCAACATTACCTCTGTTCTCGATCTCCCGTGATCCTTTTGGCTCTTTCCCTCGACCGGGTTGATGAGTACTGGGTCCTTCTTGCCCGGCTTGTCCTGTTGTGGCTCGTTGCTCTTCCATTATCTTGATTAACTGAGGGGCTAATTCGGGCGGCGGTAAGCCTATCTCGGCAGCCTGTTTAGAGTCTCGAGCAAACTGAAAACAGTGATTAGTATCATGAGTGCGAGACCGATGATAAGTGCAATACCGATTGTTCCATGGTCTTTGTCCGGGAGCATGCACAGCTGCAACTCGGGGTGCGGGTCTGATTTCCGGCCCGGGCTGGAAAGTAGGTCTGACTTCTCGAGCGCGCGGTAGAGGTTGAGGAGGCGGTTGAGGCACTCTTCTCTCCAGCTTGTTGGTAGAGGGAGGTAGTCTTTCGACTTTCCTCCTAGCCGCTTGTGCCTCTTCTACCTTAATGTAACAGGCGGCTTTTTCCACCATCTCATCAAAATTTCGAGCGAGATTTTTAATGAGATCTCTGAAGACTTCTCCTTCTCCCAATCCATGAGAAAAGACGCTCATCAAAATCTCCAAAGTGGCGGTGGGAACATCTTGGGCCACTTGATTGAAGCGATTGATATAACTTCTTAAGGACTCGGTCGGCCCTTGCTTCAGAGCGAAGAGACAGTAATCTGTCTTCTGATATTTCTTACTACTAGCAAATCGACGCAGGAAGGCCGTCTTGAAGTCCAAGAAACAGGTGATGGATCCTTGAGGTAGCCCATCAAACCACTTTAGCGCCGAGCCAGCTAAAGTGTTCAAGAAAACTCTACATTTGACAGCATCACTGTATTAATGCAGCAGGGCTGCATTTTTAAATTTTCGTAAATGCTCTTCCGGGTCTTTGCTCCCGTTATACTCTCCAATCGACGGGGCTCTATAAACATTAGACAGTCTTTCATTTAAAATCCTGGTCGAGAAAGGTACTTTCTCGTCCGGATTTTCCGGGAATACTTCGGGTATTATGAGAGCCTTCCCCTTCTTGGAGTCTCTGGGCAAGGAGCTTTCAGCCATGGAGGCTTGTGGCTGCTCTTTCTTGAGGCTGTGGTCCCGGGGCTCTGGTTGATAATACCCCACACTGGGCTCACGCTAAGGAATTTGAGGAAATACCTCAGGCTGCTTTCTTTTAGAGCCCCGATCCGAGACGGGGAGGGGCTCCTTGGAAGCTTCAGCAGGAACTTGTCGCGGTCACGAGACGGTTGCTTGCTTCTCGGAAGCTGCTCGCCTTTTGGCCTCCTTGAAAAGTTCATACTCTCCGGCGGTCATAGTAACATTGATACGGCTAGACTCCTCCATCTTCACGTTCCAGAACAAGCTGTTGTGTTCCCACAGACGGCGCCAAATTTGATCCCGTCTGGAAGCTGAGTCGGATGAAGGCGGGCCTTGATGTACTGGAAGTTGACGGAAAGTCGCTGAAGAGTTGGATCTGCCGGGTACCCCCCTAGAAAGGTTCGCACGGGCGGCTAACGAGGAAAGATGACCACGACAATGATGTTGTTGCTCTGCGTACACTCAGACGAGCCCACGAGTCGTTAGAGATTAGAAACCAGGGAAAAAGTCCCCGGGTCAGGCCCTCCGACGCTCAAGTCAGGTACTTTTCCCCAGAAAGCACAGAGACAGGACGAAAAGTAAAGACTAGTGAGAAATGACGAGTGAGCGTACCTGCGTAAGGGACAAAGCCTCCCTTTTTATACTGTAATGGAAGTTTCTGGGTCTGACGGGTGTCAAGGAATGTCGACTGTCAGGCTGTCTGGCGGTGATTGACACGTGGCTCTTCCTGATAGGATGATGACAAGACCGAAGACGTTGTGCGCCCCGACTGTTAACATATTTCCTGACACCTTTATTATTTTCTGACATTCTCTGACAGGCGGTTACGATTCCTTGACTTGTTTGTCCTGTAGTGCTTCGCTGGGTATACATCCTGACCTGCTTAGATCTACTACTTATCCATAGCTTGTTTGTTCCGACTTGTCTGATTGGTCTGTTTCCTGACCTGCATTTGCTCCCTGTAATCCTTGGCTTGCATGTCCCAACCTGTACGCCAGGTATGTTTTCCGACCTGCTTCTGTTCGTCGTTATCCTTGGCTTGTATGTCCCGACCCGTACGCCGGGTCTGTCTCCCGACCTGCTTCTATTTACCGTTATCCTTGGCTTGTATGTCCAGACCTGGACGCCGGCTCTATTTTCCGACCTGCTTCTATTTACTGTTATCCTTGGCTTGGATGTCCTGACTTGCACGCCAGGTCTATGTCCAGACCTGTATGTATACCTATTATCCTTGGCTGGGATGTCCCGACCTGCACGTCAGGTCTATGTCCAGACCTACATGTATACCTATTATCCTTGGCTGGGATGTCCCGACCTGCACGCCAGGTCTATGTCCAGACCTGCATGTATACCTATTATCCTTGGCTGGGATGTCTTGACTTGCACGCTAGGTCTATGTCCAGACCTGTATGTATACCTATTATCCTTGGCTGGGATGTCCCGACCTGCACGCCAGGTCTATGTTCAGACCTACATGTATATCTATTATCCTTGGCTGGGATGTCCCGACCTGCAAGCTAGGTCTGTGTCCAGACCTGCTTATATGCCTATTATCCTTGACTGGGATGTCCCGACCTGCACGCCAGGTCTGTGTCCGGACATGCTTATATCCGCTGTTATCCATGACTAGTACTTCTCGACTTGGTCCGTGGGTCGGATCCTTGACCACTATCAGGGCTAATCCTTGTCCGGCACATAATCCAATCTTCTGACCGTCTCATCTGCTGAGACTTCGACCCTGTCCATGTAAGCTCGTCTTTTGATCTCCTTGACCTCCACGCCATCTTGATTTCTAACCGGCTACGGAGGCTTGACTTCTGACCTTCTTGACCTCCAGGTCAACTTGACTTCTGACCCTCTTGTGTATATATATATGTAAAGTAGATAGCACATTTTTTAAATTTGGTCCCTTATTCACGTCGACATGGGATTTAGGCTCGAGCGGTGGATTTGGAGGTCAAAAAGATAGAAAAGATAGCTCCGAGGGGGTGGTGAGAGGTGAGTGCCTAACGAGCGATGGTCGTACTAGCAGCGTAGAGATAATCTTATCATTCTTTCGTCTGTCGTTTGTTTTTTCTTAATTTTTAATTGGTGTCATGTGTCAAATTTATGCTGATTAATTTTAAAACTGACTGATTTGATTTTATGAAAAATTTTAAATTATGATGCATTCAGTTTTTTTTATGCCAATGACTTATTAAAAAAATTATCTATTAATTTATTAAAGTTGGGATTCAATTTTTAGTCGTAGAAATTGAGAATGCGTCTGAGGATGACTTTTGTCACTCCTCTTTTGAATGGATATAGATCTCTTGGATCATTTTTTTTATTGCTCAGGGGATGTGTCATTCGTATTTACGGTCAGATCATGATTATGATCCGATCGTAAATGGTTGCGATTCCTTCCTGGGTTCATCGTTCCCATCAGGTTATAGTTTTTTTTAGGAGCGAGCGGTCGGAAGTCGTCCGAAGGCTTTCAACGGTGGATAAGTGGTCAGGTTACTGGACCCCGAGTGAGGGTGTCATCCGGGCGGCCTTCGGTCGTCCACTCCGAATAAAAACTATAACATAATAGGGATGGTAAATCCAAGAAAAAAGCACAACTATTTATGGTTGAATCACGATCATGATTTGATCGTAAATATGAATGACATATTATTTAGATCATAAAAAATGTCCAGAAAATTTTACCACTTTTAGAACCTTCTCTCAATGAATAGGAGTCAGATAAATATATGGAATTCCGATCCCTACTGTTCGACACATCTAGCGGAATCTCATGTTGATCTTACTTATCCTCTCTCCAAAAGTTGGAAAGAAGAATGAAAGAAATTGACGTTTGGAAAGAAAAAATTGAAAAACTCTACGAAGGAAAGAGATGAAAAAGAATATAAAAAGACAAAAATAAAAATAATAACTGGGCGTCATCCTCACCTTGCCTGTCGCTTCTTTCTCTCACCATTGTCAATCTCAGCACGCAGAACTCTAACATCCATATCTCTCTTCCACTTTGTCATCCTTACTAACAGGGACGGAGCTAGGCCCCTTATAACAGGTGGGGCAATGAATACGATTGTTGATTATGAAGTTGGTGAGCTTTTTGATCCCCTCAAGGATCTGATACAAGTATAAACAGAAGTTACACTAATGAACATAGAAAATTTTGGTAAATTTGTGCAGTATCAAAAAAGACAAGTGACTCAAAAATCTTTAACGGTTTAACCACCTAGGATTCCTTAAAAAAATCAGGGCTTCGTATTGGCAACTGGAAAATTGCAACAATAGCTGACACTAATCGTCCACCACTTATTTTTCCGTTCATTTATTCACCTCAAGTCCTCAATTGTTTAGTAAATGCAACATCGTAAGCCTATATGATAAGGAAGTTCCTCTACAAGATTAAAATGTTAACTTCTTTTCTCAATTTGCATAATCGAGAATCTGATCAGTCGAGAAGTTCGCTTTCTTGGTCTTAAAAATGTGTTCTTTTACTACCTTGTGAGTTAACCAAAATTAGTAAGTGTCTTAGTAATGTAACTTATGTAAAGCCAATAATATTTAATCAACCAAAATTACTAAATACTAAGAGAAATCAGGGAATGAATTCCAACTTGCAAGCAGTAATAAGTGAAATTGGGAAGATACCAGCTGTCCTCGAAGTCTTGAATCCGGCGGACAAAGCAGTGGAAATTAGGGGGAATGACGTCCTCGAAGTCTTGCAAGCACAGTAGCGTTATCGAATCCAATGAGTGGCGGACAAGGCGGAGCCCAGAGGGAAGTCGGCTGTCGACACCGTAAAAGAGAGCCTTGTCGAGTCGTCGATGAGGTTCTGCTTGGAGAAGCTACGAAGGCGGCGGAGAGTAGAGACTAGAGAACCGAAGCGGAGGAGGAAGAGGAGGGCGAAGAAAATCTTAGAGTCGTTGTCGATGTAGATGGATAGGAATTAGGGGGTGGTCGTCTCAGGGAGCACAGGCGGCACACAACCGCGCAAGGAGAGGGCAACGGGTAGGGAAATTCAAGACGAGGATTGCAACTTGCGAGCCCTATTTTTATTTTTCTTTTTAACTGGAGCAAGATTGTAATTTTATAATATTTATGGACATTTACAAAATATTGAGGTGGGGCAATTGCCCCACCAATCATCAACGTGGCTCCGCCCCTACTTACTAATACATTAGAAAGGATGAATGATCCTTATTTATAAAATAAATAAGGATATTTATTCTTACCAATGCATGTAAAAAGAAGGATCCTTTAATGGTCCAGAGGATCCCATCTTCATTTGGTCGGCCAACTACAATGCCTCCATCCCCTCTGACAGCATTGTTTCTCTCTGACAGTACCGTCAAATGGACCATCCAAGCCCTTTCCTTCTTTGTGTGCGCCCTTCATCTCCTTATTCTGACAACCTCCTCCTCCTCGATGCCGTGAACTCCAACCTCTTGGCAATTGTTCAATAACCCCACCAACGCCCTCCTCTGGCCAAATCCTCTCTGTGAGTTCACCGCTCACAGTGACTCTTTACAGCACAAACTTCATTGGGGGAATTATGCCTTCGTCATCACCTCCGGCGATGTCATGATAGCCTGGAAGCACAACCAGTAATACTTGAGCCTCTCCACCAATGCCCAAACGTTCAAGGAGTCCAACACCTAGGTTGCTTCCATGGCCATCAATGCAACTGGCTCTACTTGTTCTCCTCCGGGGAGAGGCTGTCTTTGACATCTTCCTATCGAGATTGAACTTCCAGATCTTGAAATTGAACCACGCCGGCAGGTTCCAAGTCACCAGCCATGCCTCCCCTAATTTGTTGATGAATTAACGACAGACGTACTGACGGAACCTTAATTTTATCGGTAGTTTCCGACTGAATATAATTCAATCGGGGGTTGTCGACGGGATATTATCTCGTCGGTGATTACCGACGGAATTATTAATTCCGTCGGTGATTACCGACGGAATTATTAATTCCGTCGGTAATTCCCGTAGATTTTCAATTTTATTTCAGTTTAACGGGTGCGGACGTATAACCTACCGACGGAATTTAATGTCCGTCGGTAATATTTCTAAACATACCCGTTTGGTTTAAAAAAGGTTAACGCGGACCCGTTAACCGGAGGTATTTACCGACGGAACTGTAATTCCGTCGGTAAATACCGACGGAACCGTAATGTCGTTGGTAAATACCGACGGAACCGTGATTTCGTCGGTAAAACAGATTAGAATTAGGGCACGGAGCCCTTCCCTCTTCGCGCGACCTTCGTTTCTTTCTCTCTGTCGGCGATTTTTTCCGGCGATCTCTGCGTCCAGCATCCTCGTGCCCTCTCCCGTTCACTGCGTTCCGCAACCAGCGACTCAGGTATGCTCCTCGCTCTCCTCTGTCGTTTGTTGGTTTTCACATGGACGGCGTCGCCTGCTCGCTACCGGCGGGCCGTCGCTGGGGGCTTATCGCGGCAACCCAGCCGTCGCTCGCGGCAGGCCAGCCGCAGGCAGCTGCTCGCGGCAGGCCAGCCGCAGGCAGCTGCTCGCGGCAGGCCAGCCGCAGGCAGCTGCTCGCGGCAGGCCAGCCGCAGGCAGTTGCTTGCGGCGGCTGGCTTGCCGCGAGAAGCCCCTAGCGACGGCTCACCGGCAGCGAGCAAGCGACCGCTGAAAGCTTACAAAAAGCAGCGGGCATGACTTTTTGGAACAACATCCAATTGCTATTATTGATGTTTGATGATTCATCAAACTGTAGTGACACTTAATAACTCGAACAATCTTTGTAGTAGTCAACTTAGTAACTTGAACATCTTTTACATTTCTTCAATTAGCATGCAAATCTTCATAAACTAGCTTAAACAAAATATTTGCCAATATGTGACATTTAATGTGTTTACAAGAACGAAGGGTTTATTAATAGTTTATAGGACAGCTAGATATCTAATTTAACTAAAGAAAACTAGAAAAAGAATTGTTCAAAGTTATGTTTAACATTTTAATTTCTCATACCAACATCTCTTAGTTAATAGGAGAGAGTAAAAATAAGCATTGCGATGTACCTGGAAACTATATTTACATATCATAATAGTTTGCAGTTTCATGGATCAGATAATTTGGATCAAATTTTATGACATTTCTATTAGTGGAGAGGAGAGTTTCGGTTATATGATACGATGATCGTGAGATGAAATTGTGCACATAATGCCTTATTTATAATGTTTCAAGTGATACAAGTTTAATAATGCTTCAATCATGTTTTGTTGCTTATTTATCATGTTAGTAAAGATTTATTATGATGTGCTGTAATTTTTTTTTTTTGTAGATATAAGGTATCATGGCAGATCTTCCAGCACCACTCCGTGGATCCACCGTCCTTAGGGTTGTTGGAGAGTCGTAAGTATTTTTTTATTATTAGTATTTCAAGTTCTTTATTTATAACATATATCTTATGTCTTAATATTGCTTATATGTAGATTTACTCCCGATGACCATCGAGTATCGACATATATCACACGAAAATTTAAGGAAAGAGTCTGCATATCTGGGACTACATGGAGACATGTAGATGCTGCAACTAAGGATTTTTATTATAAAAAATTTGTGGTAAATAAACTGAATATATACATTATATGTATCCTTTAATATACTAAAATTTTATTTTTTAATTGCAGAAAAAAAATATACGTGGGAGGATGGGCACGAGGTAGAATTTGCAGCAACTTGGAATATTTATTGTGCCAAGTTGTACAAAGACCTATTATACTATGTGAGAAAGGATGACAGACGGCCAGCTTAAGTATCCGACGAGATCTGAAGTGCATGGACGACCACTTGGTCTACAGAAAGATGACAGACAAAGACTCTAAAAGCAAGAGTGAATAGGAATACAGAGCCAGGTGAGCCGAGTACTGGATCTGCTCAGCATACATCAGGATCTCGATCCATTGTTGAGCACACTATGGATCTGGTGATTTTAATTTAAAGTTATATAAATCAAATTTTTATTTATTAATAAACTTGTATAATTTTAGCCAAACTTATTTGTGCATGCAGGAGCGTTCTTTAGAAAGACAATCTACTTGCCTGGAGATCTTTCTCAAAACTCACCAGAGAAAGGATGACACATATGTTGATGCTCGATCAAATAACATTGGGGTTTGAATTATTAACTTGCAATTTATATTTAATCTTTAATAATGAATAATTAGCTTTAATAATTATGTATAAAATATAAATTGTAAATTTTTTCTACACAGGAGGAAATGACAAACAGGGTTGCTCAAGCATCTCAACCACCAGTAGAGGGGGGGGGGGGGAGTCACAGGATCTATCCACCCAGGAAATAAACGAAATTTATTATGATGTTGTGGGTGGAAGGACAAAGAACTCCTTCCTTTACGGCCTTGGCTCCCATGCCAAGGTGGTATTTGATCGCTTGAGGACTCCTAGGGGTCGTGCGAGTTCCTCTTCTTCTTCTTATGAGGTGGAGTCATTAAGAAAAGAAAACCAAGAATTGAAGACTCAGATGACTACCATGGATCATAGGTGGGAGAAGAAGTGGACTGCTCAGGAGCAGACATTGGCCCAAATGCAAGCAATCATTGCTAGATGGGACTCATCACAGCAGCCCCAGTCAGAGGAGACCCGAGACCCATCAGACTTCGCCGATGTTTAGATTTTTTTGAGATATGTTTAACTATAACTTGATTTTTTTAAGAAATTTCTTATAAATTAGTTAAGTCAAATATATTTATTCTATTGCGATATTATAAGATGTTTATCTTAAGTGTTTTATATTTTTTAGGAGTTCATATTGATACATTCACCACCGTACTATCATTGGATATCTACAATATAATCCAGGTAATTTTTTACATGTAAAATTAGTTATATATTACAATTTTTGAGTTAGATATTACATTTGTATCGATTCAGTCTGATTATAATCTCTTATATTTGACTTTTACATGATTATATTTGGATATATGTGTAGGTGATGTATCATGGTACGTTTGGATATTTTGTATTTGACTTTCACTTGTCAGTACTTTTGGATGTTTATGATTGTCAGTACTTGATATTTGGATAGTTATATTTTGTTTTATATTGAATTTTTTAGATATGACCACTTATTAGTATGTTTTGTATTGTTTTTTAGATAGTTTATCATTTGTTTGTGAGTATATTGTATGTTGTGTTGATTGTATGGATTGTGATTGATGTACGGATTGTGTTTGATGTCTGACTTATGTTTGTGTTACCATCATTTGTGATGGTTTTTATTGTATAAAAATGGTATATATGATAAGTTGGAAATGCAGGGGAGGCATTTCAAATTTTTTACTGCATATTGCCGACGGAATATTGAATTCCGTCGGTAATTTCCGACGGAAGTACATGTTCCGTCAGAAATTTATCGAAGCGAAATAGTACATCTTCGATAAACTCCCGACGGAATTACCTATTCCGTTGGTATTTACCGACGGAAATGGGTAGTCCGTAGGTATGTTACCGACGGAATTAAGTATTCCGTCGGGAGAAACCGACAGAATTACCTATTCCGCCGGTCAATACCAATGGAATTACATATTCCGTTGGTAACGACCGACGGAATTACCTATTCCGTCGATAATTTACCGACTGAATTTTATTCAGTCGGTAACCTCCATTAAGTTCCGTTTGCCCTTTGCCGACGGGATAAGTTTTCTGTCATTAATATATACTGACGGAATACATTAACCCGTCTGTAGTTGTCGACTGAATATCATTTCCGTCGGTAAATTAAGCGCCGACCCAATTCTTACCGATATCAAAACTTTCATCGGAATCCTCATTCATCGACGGAATGCCGACGAAATATTTCATCGTTATTTGCGGTAATTTTTGTAGTGATACCCACGATCGTTGATAGTGGCCGCGTGAGGTCACTTGCAACTATAGAGAACAGAATATAATCATCCTTTTACAAAATAAACAGAGGAAAGCGTTTGTAGTTTTTTACCTTCTTCTAGTAAACAGAGCTGAACTCTTTATTCGTTAAATTACCGCGTCACATGTTAAGTTTACATGGATGGAAGAGAAAAGAGGGAAGAAGCAAATTACACGAACCATTTGCTTAGTTAGATACACTCCCTCTCCCTTATGCTTATCCATGCAAGTAAACCAATAAAGACCCACTGACATCGAATCAACCAAACCCGATAGCGGATTCAATACTGACTTAAAAGCACCACTCGAGGTCATCCATTTTCGAGAGAAGACTATACAAGACCAAATTTAGAAAGCCATCATCGTAGATCATTAGGCTATATAGTTCATTCCTCAAAACGGCGCCGTCAACGTTCTCTGCAGGGTTCGCTTCGTGGCGACGCAGAGTTGGTCCTCCACGGCCTTCTGCAGCTGCCACCGCACACTCAATAAATAAATAAATAAAAATGATGACGGCCGCCGACGGAATCATCACGGAGCCAGCCGCTCACCTTCTCGTTCTGCGCCCTCAGCGCCCGGTTCTCGCTCCGCAGCCGGCCCACCTCCTTCTCCAGCTCGTCCATGTACGCGCGCTTCCTCGCCCGCGACCGCGACGCCGACTCGCGGTTGTGCATCATCCGCTTCCGCTGCCGCTCGACGCCGCGCGTCTGCTGCTTCGGCTCGGGGGGCTCCTTGCTCGGCTTGCGGTGGCCTTCCCCGTCTCGGCCGACCTTCGGGCTCCCTCTGGTCAGGAAGTCTTGGAGGACCATGCCCCCGACAGAGGTCAGGGAAGAAGGGGCGGCTGCGGCGGTCACGGAGAGGGAAGAAGGGGTGGAAGGCTTGTCCTGATGAAGAGAGCTGAGGCTGATGCCCTCCCACACCTCCTCCATGCTGTTTCCGTTGTCCTTGTTGAAGGAGGGAGTGAGTGCAGCGTTTTAAAAGGGAAGGAAAGGGAAGGGAAGGGAAGGAATATTGTCAAAATGGCTCTCATCCACATTATTCATCGTATTTGATGAATTTCAAAGTCATGTTATGACTCATTTGACGAGAGTGAACCCAAGTGACTTTCAACTGCCGAGTGAACCGGTCGAACCGACAGATCCGATTTAGCTTTGGGATTTTGAGGCGTCGTCTGGGCAAAGAGAGAGTGGAGGAGGAGGAAAGGGGATTCCAAGTCGGAGATAGACAACTTTTGTGCTTGTCTAAAGATGGTTGTGTGCTCGATGGTGGGGAGGCAGGAAGAAAGGCAATTCGTTAGGCTTTTAGGCTTTAAGAAAAGAAAGAATGCTCGGTGCTTTCGTCCTCTCACAACTTGAGATTCTTGAAATTCCCTTTCACAAAAATAAAAAAGAATAAAAGAATATTTTAAAATAATTATAGTATAAAAATATCTCGTATCAACAAAACTCTCTTGGTTTACACGACTCCGAATATATTCCATTCAAAGTGAAAAAAAGGAAACAGAAAAGACTGTTTTATAATTAATTTTTTTAAATAAATAAAAAAATTATTCAAGAGGTGGAGGAAAGATAACGACCCTGAGTGAGTCTTCCACATTGAAGTGCAACGATAGATCAAAAACCACAACGCCCATTGAAAGTCAACTTTTAATCGAGTTTGTGACTTTGACACTTCATTTCAGAATTACATGTACAATAATCGAATGACCTATCCGGTGACTGTGGAATATTGATGGATTGCTATTTAGATAGCTACCGAGGAAGCTCTTGCTCTCGTAAAATCGTCTAGTCCATTCATGGACTCATGATGCCCCTCCTCTAACCCTTTCGAGTTGAATCGAAATGACTCTTGAAATTTAATTTAGTAAATTATCTAAATCATCAAATGGGACGTGCAATTATAGAATGCTAGACTTCTGGACCCTCTAATATCAACATTTTTCAATTTACTTTGATGATTGATGGACACTTTCCATAAAGTTACGTTGATTGTCTCAGGTTCGATGTTACTTGATTCATAATATCTATATCTGGCGGTCAAGGAAAAACATCTCTCACCCCCTAACTACTTGACGGTCGATTATAAACTGACTTCGTAATTTATCTTCTTTCACATAATTTAAAGACAGATTGTGAGGAGCGCGTGAGATGAACGTAAATTACCTTTTTCTACAATAGAATTGTTGATAGTTCTAAGAATGAAAAATACAGAAATACGAAATCTGTAAAAACTTACAACGATCTCATGTAGATTCGCAATTAATGACAGAATATAATCTTCGGACTTGCTGTCGGAAGAGCGATCACGAATAAATCGAAAAGCTCTTCATGGTTCACAAATCAAATCCCTCTTTCGAGATTAGACAAACCAATCTTGAATGTTCTTCATGTCTCTTTCAATCTTGTGCACATGGACGAACCTTGCATAGAGACTTTTCATATGGGATGAACCCATTCTCTTTGACTTTGCACAAAACTTGCACATAGCAAGCCCCCTCTTCCTTTCTCTCTTGTGCTCCTCTTTTTTTCCCTCCTTTTTACCAATTGCCTTGGACGCCTATTTTATAGAGGAAGATGACTCTTCATCTTCCTCTACCTCCATTAATGGAGGAATGATAAAGGGTTGGAAGGTGAAGGGGAAGATGCACCCTTTCACCTTCTTAACACCAACATCTCTCACTCGTCCAAGTCAATCCATAAAGGTTATCTGGTCACATAGACCATGTCAGTCACATAGATTACAAGATGATCATGTCACAAGGTCAAAGCCAAACATTAATTGGTCACAAAGATCAAATAAGTCACATAGACTATAAGAAGGCCAAAGCAAAATACTAATTAGTTACAACGACTAAATAAGAACATCCAATTCATACTTTTGGGAAAATGATTTGTGCGATAGCAAGTACACTGAGCAATTATTGCTAAGAAGATTGTTACACCTCACATAGCTGCTCTCTAAGCGATCAATGCTAACAAAGTTATTACACTTTACTTAGCCGTTCTTCCAAATGAATTAGACACACTCCCGTAATGGCACATAGCCTCTCTTTTGGCAGAACATATCCGTTATCTAGAAAACATCCAATCTCCCAGTGACACACAACCATTATCTTGGAGATTTCCATGTCTTGCTATTTACCTAGATTAAATAATCTTTATTTATATCAATATGAACATCTTTAATCTCTTACAATGACCATTATGTCAAGAGCATGTTCCATATTCAATATTTACATTCATTTCTATACATAACAGAAATGGGTCGACTAATGAATAACATCAAAAGATGTAAATCTATTTAATCTTCCTTTTTAGCTAGAATCTATTCATTTCAATCAGTCGCTTTTCTAGTTCTGTTCCATAGACCGAATCATCCATAGTCATAGGATACATGCTAAAGTAGCAGACACTAATTAAAACTTCAAGTAAATAACTAAATAGTCACTAAGGACAAAAACTGAGATTAATTTATAATATCAAAGGTCTCACATAGTAGAGAAACAGGGATCCATTCTCCTACTATCCTTCTTGTCCCCATAGCACATGTGGTATGAATCACATCCTATGATGTTATTCTCTTTACTAAAAAAAGTGCATGTTTTTCTCAAATTTTAACATCGTACATATTTCGATCTAGACATACCTAATGTCTAATCCTGAATTCAACATATGAATTCCAATCTGGCTTTCAACAAGTTTAGTAAATGGTGGGTTCATTTACTTCGATCATTACATAAATGATCTCATCTTGAGATTATCAAGGCGACCTTAACTTATAGGTATGCCTCTATTCACAGCTACATAAGTTGTCTCATAAGTAACAGTCTTACCTCTATTTATACTAAACAAATAGATATAATTGTCCATGTGAGTAGACCAATCTCAACCTGACAACATGCTCATTGAGACTTTAATCCAAAATATAACAACTTATACACTGAATATATCATGACATTTTACAACGTGTTACATTTTACGAAGTCACAAAGACTTCCCATTCTTTGAAATGACTCTTTAGTCAATGACTTAATATAAGGATCTGTAAGCATAGTACGTGTAGGGATATACTCAAGAATTATCATTTTCTTATCCACAATATCTCTTACAAAATTATACTTAATTCTATATGTTTACCTTTGCTGTGATATTTAGGATCCTTAGCTTGACCATTACAGTACACTGTAACAGGACTCTCATTGTCCTCAGCAATCTTCAAATGTTTTAGGAACCTTTTTCAACTAGACAGATTTTTTGCACAATTGATGCGCAAGCCACACAACTTCCATTATCAATAAGGCTACATAAGCCTACTTCTTGCTATTCCATGAGATTGCGCCACCATTTAGCAAGAAGGTATAGACTGATGTGGATTTTCTGTCATCAAGGTCTCCTTCCCAATCTGTATTTGTGTAGCCACTCAGGCTCATTTTAGATCCTTGAAAAATAGATACATAATCTGTTATCCTTTTGAGGTATTTAATTATCCTTTTCATCGCTTTCCAATATCTCGATCTTGGGTTTAATTGGAAACGACTAACTAAGCCAACACCATAGCTTATATCAAGATAAGTACACAACATAATGTACATCAAACTACCAATAGAACTGACATATGGTATTACCTTCATTTCGACTATTTTCTCAGGAGTCTTGGGATATATACTTTTGCTCAAGATAGTACCTTTCGCTACAGGTGTCTGTTCAATATTACAATTTGACATATTGAAGTGTTGTAACATCTTAGTGATATAAGCTTCTTGAGATAAACCCAAAAGCCTTTTAGAACGATCTCTAATGATCTTCACTCCTAAGATGTACTCTACTTCTCCCATGTCTATTATGTCAAATTGTGATGAAATCCAGGATTTGACTTCTATCACACACTTTATGTCACTTCAAACTATTAGCATATCATCAACATATAATGATAAAATGACAAACTTTCCTTTTTTTCCTTTCTTAGGTAAACACAATGATCCTCATTGATCATTTCAAAACTATAAGATAAAATGACTTCATTAAATCTTATGTTCCATTGTCTTGAGCTTGCTTTAGCCTATATATAGACTTCTCAAGTCTACATATTCTTTTCTCTTGGCCTTCAATAATGTAACCTTCTGGTTGTGCCATATAGATTTTTTTGTCAAGATTATCATTAAGGAAAGCCATTTTTACATCCATCTAATGTAATTTCATGTCAAATTATGCTACTATAGCTAGGATGACAAGTATTGACACAAACTTTACAAATGAGGAGAATGTCTCTTCAAAGTTAATACTCTCTATTTGGGTGTATCCTTTTGCAACTTATCGAGCTTTGTATCGATTAATCGATCCATCTTCTTTCCTCTTTATTTTGAGAATCCACTTATTCCCAATAGCCCTTCGGCCCAGAGGAAGATCGACTAAATATTAAACTTGGTTCTTTATCATTAACTCCATTTCCTCATCCATTGCAACTTTCCATTCTTTTCTAACTTAGCATCTCAAAGCTTCCTCAACTGTTCGAGGTTCCTCATCATCAACTAAGAGAATCATCAATGCCTCATTCTCAATATCAAACCTTCTCTGAGGAATAATCTGATGACTACTTCGTAGGTTAGACTGTTGAGAAACTTACTCATTCAGTGGCAAATTACTCCCACTAGGTTGACTAGATTCAGGTATCTCTTGATTTGTTGATAAATGAACATTATCCTCTGTTGGGTGCTACTCGAAATTCCATTTTTTTCCCCTGTACAAAAATTTGTACAAGCACAGGTCTTTTCCTAGCAACCTATGTGCTTTTCAAGAGTTAAACTTGGATTGCAAACGAAACTTAACATTATTAATCCAAGTTCAACGCATGTGTTCATCATAAGTTAAACCATATTACAGAAGTTCATTAAATATTTATTTCAAGGATTGACTTCCAGGTCGTTGGCGAGACACTCGACCTTCTTGGGTATGAGATCATCCACCACTTCCTAGACAAAGTCTTTCAAAGAAATTGAATATTTAAACTCCTTACAGTAACCTTAGGTTTAACTATAGAAACCTCAATTGAAGCACAAAATCGCTAGCCTCTTGTATTGGTATTTCAGGATCCATACAAAGAAAAACTAAACTAGTATGCAGCAGAAACAATTAACTAGTTATACCTTTCTTTGTAGCTTAAAGACCTCTTGATCTTCTGCTGTATTCCTCTCCTCTTCTTGGGCGTCGTGTGAATGACGATCTACCAAGACAAAGACACCCGACCTTCTCCTTCCTTTCCAAACTTTTGGCCACCAAAGAATATAAAGTGAAGAGGTGCCTACTACTTCTTCTTCTTCTCCTCCAAGCAACCAGCCACCAAGTGCTTCTTCTCTTCTTCTCCTTCAATCCGTGACCACCAAGGTGAGATGGGCATCAACCCTAGAGGGAAGAAAGGGAAGAAGTGGGCACCGACTTAAAGAGAAATAGAGAGAAGAAGAGGTCGACCACCAAAGAGAATAAAAGAGAGAGAACTTAGGTTGTCTTTGGGCACCACCCTCCTCCTCTTTTATATTCTTTGCTAACAGCAAAAAAAGGAAAGTTTTAATAAAATTTTCCTTTTATTTTATTGTGGATGGTTTACAAAAAAGAAAAGATTTTAACAAAATTAAAATATCTCTTTTAAACCATTGTAAATAGTTATAAAAGGAAAGATAATAAGATTTTATTTTAAACAAAATCTTCCTTTTATTCCTATAATGGTTGTTTACAAAAAAGGAAAGATTTTAACAAAATTAAAATATCTCTTTTAAACCATTGTAAATAACCATAAAAAGAAAGATTTTAACAAAATTTTATTTTAAATAAAAACTTCCTTTTCTCTTCTTTTATGGTATGGTCGAACCCTTGCTTGGACACCAAGCAAGGCTTGGTCGGCCCACATCTTGGGCACAAAGCAAGGCTTGGCCGACCCCTTGCTTGGGCACCAAGTAAGGATGTGGCCGACCCCTTTCTTAGGTAGGAAGGATAATCAAAATGGGTGAATGCGAGGCTTTATAGAGGCTACAACAGGGACCTAGAGGAGGAATTGGTTTTGGCCTCCTGATGAGCTTGAGCTTCCCGTGTTCGACTCGAACACCCAGCTCAAGTTCATCAATAATAACTCATACCACTAAAGAGTTATTATTAAACTACCGCACCAATCCCATATTATATTATGGGCTCCTTCTTATCATGAGTGTATTAATCTCCCTGTGTTTAAGATATCGAATGCCCATTAATTAAATGAGTTATACTGGCAACTCACTTAATTAACATCTAGCTCCAAGAGTAGTACCACTCAACTGTTAGAGTGTATACTAAAAGGCTAGCTTTTGGTATAAACATTTATCTAGAAATAAGAATCACATTGGTCAAATGTCTACATTTATGATAAATGTAGTTGTTCAATTAATTTATATTGTAGATAACATGGTGTGTGGTGTCACACACAGAAGATCATGTTATCGGTTTCCTTATAAATTATAAACAGTAGCTCACGACTAAGATGGAAAGGAACAAACCATTGGAAAGTCGTAGTGTAATTAGGTATTAGTTTATCTTAACTATATAATTACACTAATACACTTAGAGTGTATTGAGTAGGACCATTTGAGGTCGTTCCTTTTATATTGACTTTATGAAGGAACAAAAACCTCAGTTATTATGGAATTGTGCGCTCTTAATCCTAATATAATAACAAGCACATATATTTGATATTTATTTCTTTAATTTATCGATGGGTGAGATTTAGTTCGATAAATCAATAAGTCCGATAAGTTGGGAAATGATATCACTTATAGTGTGTGTTGTTGATTATAGAAGGAAACTGTGTCCTAGTGATCTAGGTTGAGAATGTCCCCAAGAGGAGCTCATAAGGATTGTCATGTTAAACCCTGCAGGTGGACTTAGTCCAACATGACGATGAAGTTGAGTGGTACTACTCTTGGAGCTAGATATTAATTAAGAGAGTTGTCAGTAACTTACTTAATTAGTGGACATTTGTTATCTTAAACGCAGGGAGACTAACACACTCATAATAAGAAGGAGCCCAAAATATAATTTGGGATTGGTGCGGTAGTTCAATAATAGTTCTTTAGTGGAATGAATTATTATTGATGAAATTAAGTTGTGTGTTCGGGGCGAACACGGGATGCTTAATTTCATCGGGAGACCAAAACCAATTCCTCCTCTCGGTCCCTATCGTAGCCTCTAGTATATAGAGATTTATACCCACCGCATACCCACCTTCTTACCCATCCAATGGGGCCGGCCAAGCTAGCTTGGAACCCAAGCTAAGGCCGGCCATGACCAAGTGGATGAGTCATGTAGGTGGCCGGCCAAAGCTTGGGTCCCAAGCTTAGGTGGTCGGCCACTAGAATATTAAAAAGAATTTTTATTAAAATTATTTCTTATGTGGATATCATGATTTTAAAAGAGAGTTTAAAAATAAAAAATTTCCTTTTATAACTTTCTACAAAAGATTAAGAGAAGAGATTAATCTCTTTTCTTATTTGTAGTTTAAAAGGATGGTTTTAATTTTTTGGTAAAAACTTTCCTTATTTGTAAATCATCTACATGTTTAAAAGAGAGTTTAAAATTTGAAATCTTTCCTTATTTGTTGATTAAAGGAGGATTTTAAATTTTAAGAAAACTTTCATTTTTAATCATGTTCATGATTTAAAAGAGAGTTTAAAATTAAATATTCTCTTTTATAAGTTTCTACAAAAGATTAAGAAAAGATTTGATATCTTTCCTTATTTGTAGATTAAAAGAGATTTTAATTTTTTAGAGATAACTTTCTTTTTATCCACATGTTTAAAAGAAATATTTTAATTTGTAAAATTTTCTTTTTATTAACCACCATGAAGGGAAAAATTATTTGAGAAATTTTTATAAATTTTCGGAAGCAAATTAGGAAGTTTTAATTCTTGTGTGAATTAAAATTTCCTTGATTAAAGGGATTAAGGTGTCCGGCCATTAACATGATGAAAATAAAATTATTTTTAATTAAATAAATTTTCCTTTTCAATGGCAAAAGAATTAAGGAAGTTTTTATTAAAGTTTCCTTATTTGCCAAGACCAAGGATTATAAAAGAGGAGGTAAAGGAGGCGTCATGGTGAATGTCTCTATTATTTTTTCTCCCTCTTTTCTTCCTTGGGTATGGCCGGCCCTTTCTTTCCTCTCCTCTCCTTTGTGTGGCCGAAACCTTCTCATGGTGGAGATAGCTTTGGTGGCCGGATCTAAGAAGGAGAAGAAGGAGAGAAAAGAAGCCTCTTTTCTAGCATCCCTTGGAGCATGGTGGTGGTGGCCGAACCTCTTCATCCGAGAAGAAGTTTTGATGGCCGAAACTTGCAAGGAAGAAGAAGGTGCTTGGTGGTTCTCATCTCGGAAGATCGTTGCCCACACAACGTCCGAGGTTAGAAGAGGAATACGGTAGAAGATCAAGAGGTTTTTCTAAAAGGTATAACTAGTATTTTTTTTTTCCGCATCATACTAGTTATTTTTGGAAATAATACTAAATACAAGAGGCATACGATTCTAGTGTTTCGAATTTGTTTTCGATATAGTGTTCTTTTTTTTCTTTTCCTTGTGATTTGATTGTTCTTTTCGGTTAACCTAAAGTTATTTTAGGAAATTAAATATTAGCTTTCCATAAAAGGTTTTGTCTAGTCGGTGGTGGTTGCTCCCATATCCAAGAAGGTCATGTGCCTCGCCACGTCAGTACTGGGAACCAATTATGGAAATTAATATTTAATGGAATTAATAACTTAAGGTGATTTGGGTCGAACATGTTAAGTTCCGCAGGAGATCCAAGTCTAAACCTAAAAAAATAAATAGATTAAGTTTTGGATCAAAAGTGTTAAGTTTCGCAGGCGATCCAAAATTTAATTTAAAAGAACACATGGTAGCTAGGAAAAGGTTCAGACCTTTGTACAAAATTTTTGTACAGTAGAACCTCTAGGTTTTCCGAGTAGCAACCAACATCAACTTCATTGTCATGTCGGACTAAGTCCACCTACAGGGTTTATATGACAATCCTTATGAGCTCCTCAAGGGGATATTATCAACCTAGATAACTAGGACACAGTTTCCTTCTATAATTAACAACACATCATATAAATAATATTATTTCCCAATTTATCGGGCCTTTTGATTTAACGAATAAATCTCACCCTTTGATAACTTAAAGAAATAAATACTAAGTACATGTGCTTGTTATTATATCAGGATTAAGAGTACACACATCCATAATAATAGATATTCTGTTCTTTTATGCAGTTAGTATAAAAGGAACAATCTCAAATGGTCCTGCTCTATACACACATAGTGTACTAGTATAATTTTATAGTCAAGATAAACTAGTACCAAATTATACTACAACAATTCCAATGGTTTGTCCCAATCCATCTTGGTTGTGAGCTTTTATTTATAATCTATAAGGAACTGATAACATGATCTTCTGTGTGACACCACACACCTTGTTATCTACAATATAAATTAAATGGGCAATTGCATTTAACTAAATGCAGACATTTGACCAATGTGATTCTCATTTCAAAATAAATATTTATACAAAAATCTAGGCTTTTAGTATGCATTCTAACATCCTCCTCCTCTATCTTATATAAAAGAATTGTCTTATCAACTTTACCTCGTGTTGGGAACTTAGTTTCAAGAAAAGTAGCATCTCTTAACTCTATTTCAGAGATGGTTCTATCTTGTCGTTCACCAATAAAAACATAACCCTTAGAAGTCTCAGAATACCTTTATAAAGATACACTTCTTACCTCTAGGTCATAGTTTTCCATGTTTGTGAGTCTTATCATGAACGAAGGCAGCTGACCCCCAAGGTCTCATATTACTTAAATCTGATTTTCTGTCTGTACAACGTTCATGTGGGGTAGATGGAACATACTTTGAAGACACTTTGTTAAGTATATAGGCCGCAACTAATAATGCATCTCCCCAATAGGAGATTGGCAAATTAGCTTGCGCCATCATAGACCTAACCATTTCAAGAAGAGTCCTATTTCTTCTTTCAGCAACCCCATTTTGCTGTGGAGTTACAGGGGTAGTTAGCTGTCTAATAATCCCTTTCTCATTATATATTATCTTGAACTGATCAGATAAATATTCACCTCCACGGTCAGTGCAAAGGTTTTAACCTTACTTTCCAATTAATTTTCAACTTCATTCAAGTAACGAATAAAGCAATCTAATACTTCAGATTTGTGAGAAATTAAATACATATGACCAAAATGTGTGAAGTCATCAATAAATGTAATGAAATAAGAACTCCCTGTTGGTTGCTACTCGGAAAACCTAATGGTTCCACTGTACAAAAATTTTGTACAAAGGTCTGAACCTTTTCCTAGCTACCATGTGTTCTTTTAAATTAAACTCGGATCGCCTGCGGAACTTAACACGTTTGATCCAAAGTTTAATTTATTTGTTCTTTAAGGTTTAGACTTGGATCTCCTGCGGAACTTAACACTTTCGATCCAAATCACCTAGGTTATTAATTCTATTAAATATTAATTTCTAAAATTGGCTTCCAGTACTGATGTGGCGAGGCACATGACCTTCTTGGATATGGAAGCAACCACCACCGACTAGACAAAGCCTTTTAAGGAAAGCTAATATTTAATTTCCTTAAATAACTTTAGGTCAACCGAAAAGAACAATCAAATCACAATGAAAAGAAAAAACAAAAGAACACAACATCGAAAACAAATTCGAAATACTAGAATCGCATGCCTCTTGTATTTGGTATTTTTACAAAGAAATAAAACTAGCATGATGCGGAAAAACATTACTAGTTATACCTTTCTTTTGAAGACAAAGACCTCTTGATCTTCTACCGTATTCCTCTTCTAACCTCGGGCATTGTGTGAGCAACGATCTTCCGAGATGAGAACCACCTTTCCACCTTCCTTCTTTCTTCTAGATTTCGGCCACAATAAATTTCTTCAAGGATGAAGAATTTCAGCCACCACCAATGCTCCAAGGGATGCTAGAGACGAGGCTTGCTTTCTCTTCTTCTTCTCCTTACTTGATCCGGCCACAAACAAGAGCTCCAGCAAGAAGATAGGTTTTGGCCAACAAGAGGAGAGGAGAGAAATAGGGCCGACCACCAAAAACCAAGGAAGAGAGGGAGGAAAAGAATAGAGGTTGTTCACCCATGAAGGCTCCTCCACCTCATCTTTTATAATCCTTGGTCTTGGCAAATAAGGAAATTTTAATAAAAACTTCCTTAATTCTTTTGCCATGAAAAGGAAAAATTTATTTAATTAAAAATAATTTTTCTTCTCATTATTATAATGGTTGGCCACACCAAATCTCCAAGCAAATAAAAATTTTAAACACAAATTAAAACTTCCTTATTTGCTTCCGGAAATTTTATAAAAAATTTCTCCAATAATTTTATCCCTTCATGATTGGTTAATAAAAAGGAAATTTTATAAATTAAATCTTTCTTTAAACATGTGGATAATTTCCGGAAAGTTATCTCTAAAAATTAAAATCTCCTTTCAATCTACAAATAAGGAAAGATATCAAATCTTTTCTTAATCTTTTGTAGAAACTAATAAAAGAGAATTATTAATTTTTTAAACTTTTAAATCATGAACATGGTTAAAAGGAAAATTTTTACCAAAATTAAAACCAACCTTTTAATCTACAAATAAGGAAAGAGATTTAGCCCTTCTCTTAATCTTTTGTAGAATCTTATAAAAGGAATAATTTAAATTTTTAAACTCTCTTTTAAATCATGTTATCCACATAAGAAAAATTTAAAAAATAAAAATCCTTTTATTTTAATTTGGACCGGCCACACCAAGCTTGAACCCAAGCTAGGGCCGACCACCTTGAAGCACCCATGAACCAAACTTTGGCCGGCCCTAGCTTGGTTTCCAAACTAGCTTGGCCGACCCCTATGGGATGGGTAAGAAGGTGGGTATAGGTGGGTATAGTACTCTATAATTAAGAGGCTATGATAGGGACCGAGAGGAGGAATTGGTTTTGGTCTCCCGATAAAATTAAGCATCCCGTGTTCGCCCCGAACACACAACTTAATTTTATCAATAATAATTCATTCCACTAGAGAACTATTATTGAACTACCGCACCAATCCCAAATTACATTTTGGGCTCCTTCTTATTATGAGTGTGTTAGTCTCCCTGTGTTTAAGATAACAAATGTCCACTAATTAAGTAAGTTACTGACAACTCACTTAATTAATATCTAGCTCCAAGAGTAGTACCACTCAACTTCATCGTCATGTCGGACTAAGTCCACCTGCAGGGTTTAACATGACAATCCTTATGAGCTCCTCTTGGGGACATTCTCAACCTAGATCACTAGGACACAGTTTCCTTCTATAATCAACAACACACACTATAAGTGATATCATTTCCCAACTTATCGGGCTTATTGATTTATCGAACTAAATCTCACCCATTGATAAATTAAAGAAATAAATATCAAATATATGTGCTTGTTATTATATTAGGATTAAGAACACACACTTCCATAATAACTGAGGTCTTTGTTCCTTCATAAAGTCAGTATAAAAGGAACGACTTCAAATGGTCCTACTCAATACACTCTAAGTGTACTAGTGTAATTATATAGTTAAGATAAACTAATACCTAATTACACTACGACCTTCCAATGGTTTGTTCCTTTCCATCTTGGTTGTGAGCTACTGTTTATAATTTATAAGGAACCGATAACATGATCTTCTGTGTGTGACACCACACACCATGTTATCTACAATATAAATTAATTGAGCAACTACATTTATCGTAAATGTAGACATTTGACCAATGTGATTCTTATTTCTAGATAAATGTTTATACCAAAAGCTAGGCTTTTAGTATACATCCTAACAATCTCCCACTTATACTAAAAGACTAAGCTGTCATATCTGCTACCATACATCTGATTCCCAACCCTTCAACATGTCCATCAAAAGCTCTTGCCTTAAGGACCTTAGTGAAAGGATCTATAGGTCATCACCTGATGCAATCTAGGCGGCAACAACTTCTCCTCGTTTATATGATTTCTCGTATTGGGTGGTACTTGCGCTCTATTGTGTTTACTTGCCTTATAGACTTATGGTTTCTTCGAGTTTGCTACTGCACCAATATTATTACAATAAATTGTAATAATCTTTGGACAAACCAGAAATCATATCTAAGTCTATCATGAGGTTATTGAGTCATTCAACTTTTATGGCTACCTCAGAGGCTTACCATATACTAAGCTTCTATGGTGGAGTCCAGAAAAACACCTATGCTTATCACTATTCCATAGTTATGACTTTACCTCCTAAAGTAAACACAAAACCCCAAGGTTGACTTACTATTGTCCCTTTCTGATTGGATGTTAAAATCCATGCAACCCACAGGGAACAAATTATCTGCCTTATAAGCTAACATATAATCTCTAGTGCCTCTAAGGTACTTCAATATATGTTTTACCGCAGATTAATGTTCTTGTCCAGAGTTGCTTTGATATCTACTAACTATGCCCACGGCAAAATAGATATCCAGTCTCGTACACAGCATTGCATACATTAGGCTTCCCACAGCCGAAGCATAATGAACTGCCTTCATGTCCTTTATCTCCTTTGATATCTACGGAGACATTTCTTTAGATAAAGTTACTCCATGCTAAAAAGGTAAGAAACCTTTCTTGGAGTTTTGCATGCTTAAAATGAGCAAGGATTTTTTTTCGATATATGAAGCTTGGGATAATTAAAATATTCTTTTCTTGCGATCGCTTATTACTTTGATCCCAAGAATATATTCATTCTCCCAAGTCCTTCATATCGAATTGTTTGGACAACCATACCTTTACTTCTGACAACATTTTGATATTGTTTCCAACTACCAAAAATGTTATCTACGTATAGTACAAGAAATATCACCACGTTTCCATCACACCTTTTGTATACACAAGATTTATCCGGTTACTAAATAAATCCATAGGTCAAGATTCCTTTGATAAATCGGATGTTCCAAGACCTTGAAGCTTTGCCTCAGTCCATAGACTGATTGAGCTTGCACATAAAATGCTCTTTGCCCTTTGCAATGAACCCTTCTGGTTGCTTTGCATGGATGTTTTCTTCAAGACTTCCATTAAGGAATGCTGTCTTGACATCCACTTGCTAAATAGATAAAAGAATCCGGATAGACTTAAGCATGACTACCAGTGAAAAAGTTTCCTTTTTCATCAAGCCTTGCTTTGAAAGTTTCCACCTTCCTGTCTATCCATCTTTTCCTATTGTAGACATATTTTCACCCAATAGCTTTTACACTATCTGGTGGTTCTACAAGCTTCCAGATTTGATTAGAATACATATATTCTAATTCTGTATTCATTGCTCTTTGCCAAGATGCTGCATCTTTATTTTGGAGTGCTTCATCATATTTTCGGGATCATACTCATGTTCATTTGGGATCAAGTCCAAAAACTCTCCCAAAACATGAATCCTTTTGGTTGTTTGACAACCCTCCCACTACGATGATGTACTGTCTATAATTGTGTATCAATTGTGATACGTGTTGCAATTTTTTATGATATTTCATCTTGTACAGTTGGTACTAGATTAGACATGTCCTTTATAATTTCTTTAAGAACAAATTTACTTATGGGCTTGTGGTTTATTACATAGTCCTTTTCTAAAAATCGATCATTGATGCTAACAATGACCTTCTGATTTTTAAGACTATAAACCTACTTTCATTTCTCTAGGATAAGTGAATTCCTGTCCAACTTATCATTGTCTCTCTTCAGCATATGTGCTAGACTACCCGAATCCGAATATGCTTCAAAATAGGCTTATGCCTATTTAGCAATTCTATATGAGTAGAGAGTTCTGACTTTGGAAGGTACTATATTCACTTCCGTTTCCAGAATATATCCTTAAAATAAATTTGGTAATTTTCCAAATAACTCATCATCAATCTACTTATTTCCATAAGAGTCTTATACCTTCCTTTTTCTACACCATTCTGTAGGGGTGTACCAGGTGCAGTTAGTTGGGATTGAATCCCTACTTTTGATAAGTGACTCCTAAATTCTCCCAAGAGGTACTTGCCACTACGATCTTACCATAGTGACTTGATACTTTTACTTTCACGTTTCTCCGCATCAGCCTTGTACTCTTTGAACTAATCAAAGCACTTAGTTTTACGGCACATTAAGTAAATGTATTTGTATCTTGAATAGTTGTCTATAAAATAGATGAAATATTCGATACTACCTCTTGTCTGGATAGTCATAGGATCACGCAAATCAGAATGAAACAATTCCAACATATCTTTGGCTCCATACCCCTTAGACTTAAAAGCTTCTTGGTTATTTTTCCTTCCAAGTAAGACTCGCAGGTTGGAAAGATTTCCTCTACTAATGAACCCAAAAGTTCATCAGCTACCAATGAATCCTACTTAAGTTAATATAACCTAGCTTTAGATGCCAAAGATATAATTGGTTCATTTCCGAAAGTTGCTTTCTCTTAAAATTAGAAGATGTGTTACTAATTTCCATTTGTTGCATCGTGGGAGTTATTGGATTTATAAATTGCCAACCAACGTACCAGAACAAATAACTTCCCTCTTTTTTCTTAATAACAACTTTGTTATTAAAAGAGGCAGAATATCAAGTTCTCTGAATAGTTTAGAAACTGAAAACTAGTTCTTTCTAAACTTGGTACGTAAAGACAATTACTTAAAATCCATATTTTATTCTTATCAAAGGATAAACATCTCCCACTGCAACAGCTGCCATTTTTATAGCAGTGCCCATGTGGACGATGTTTTTATTTTCATTTAGTTGTCGGGTTTCCTGGAACCCTGCAATGAATTGCGGACATGATTAATGGCATCTGTATCTACACTCCAGGTTCTGGTAGATAACACCACTAAACATGTTTCAACTAATGAATTAAATACACCTATATTGTTCTTAGTTCTAAGAAGACAGTCTACCTTAATGTCTAAGTCCTATTTCCAATCATTACAATTGGGACTACTAAGTCTTTTCTATAGTATAACAACTAGGGAATTCACAAACATTTTAAATCCTAAGAATCACAAAAATATTTGGTCAAGATCAATTCCTTAAAATCCCCATGAATTTTGTATGCCACGATAGTGTGGACGTATACAAAATCAAAGAAGAGATTTTATCCATTAATTTTATTATCTAGTCAACTTTACTTTATGACGAATAAAATTAATAGTTGATTTGTCTTTGATCAAATATTTGGTCAAAACTTTTGAATTTAAAATAACATTGATTCCTCAAACAATATTATTTAAATTCACCAACACCTCAAACACCGTAAATTTTGCATGCCACGATAGTGTGGACGTATACAAAATTTAAACATTTGTAAGAGGAGGGTTTTACCCATTAATTATCTTGTCAATAAGTCTTTATGACAAAATAAAATTACCTCAAACACCGTGAATTTTGTATGCCATGATAGTGTGGACGTATACAAAATCAAACATTTGTAAGAGGAGTTTTTAATTTTATTATCTTGTCAACCTATTTATTTGACAAATTAATAGTTGGTTTTCTTCGGTCACACAAATAATAGCAGTGACTCCGATGGGGAGGATACTATTAGACGTGCCTAAGTGTATACCATTACTTGACACTAAGTCTATTAATAAGATTGTGCCTCTTCCGATGGGAAAGATCACACGCTCTTAATTAACTTCCTATAGTCATCCAAAATAGAAGTTTAATCTAGTGATCTGCAAACAAGCTCATCCGATATGGAGGAAGGCACTCAGAGCCAACGCGCAAACTTGCTGCATCACTTATAAACCAGTAATGGAGACCGTGGAATTTATTTAAAAATAAATCCCTCTCCCACTTAGTTATTTAAAGTGAGGAATTTTGACTATGCTAGTCTACTTAACATGCATACTAACAAGCACACACAGTCACAACATAAAAAGCAATAAACAGAAAAACTAATTTTTAACTATTATGGCTTTTATCTATTGTTGTCCTCCGTGTGTCGTCAACCCTAGCTGCTGCCATCTTTGGCCATTGCCACCGGGTCTAGTTGTCGCATCCATCTTGCTCCTTGTTTCGCTGCGCCTCTGGTCCTCAAAAGGTTCCACGCCTTGCAAGATTCGATTCGCGACATAAATAGAATTTTACATTTTTCGATCGTATATTCCTCGAAGGAATGTACATGTAAACTAGATCGAACATAAAATAAAATTTACATCCATCGATCCTATATTCCATAAAAGGAATGTACATGTGACTAGATCAAAAATAAAATCCTAATAAAACTAAATACAGCTCCTGCTGTATTTTATAATACAATCATGCACACACAACAAAATGCCCTTGACATGTCCAAGGGTCCAATCACACACATAATAACTATAAGCCATAATAGTTGGATCCTGCATCCACAAAGTTAGTGCATCCTACTATTAACCTGCCTAAATTATGTATGACATGTGCATAATTCAACTAATACCAAATACACAGAGAAAAAACTCTAGCTCTGATACCAATTGTTGGTTGCTACTCGGAAAACCTAATGGTTCCACTGTACAAAAATTTTGTACAAAGGTCTGAACCTTTTCCTAGCTACCATGTGTTCTTTTAAATTAAACTCGGATCACCTGCGGAACTTAACACGTTTGATCCTAAGTTTAATTTATTTGTTCTTTTAGGTTTAGACTTGGATCTCCTGCGGAACATAACACTTTCGATTCAAATCACCTAGGTTATTAATTCTAGGATCACCTGCGGAACTTAACACGTTTGATCCTAAGTTTAATTTATTTGTTCTTTAAGGTTTAGACTTGGATCTCCTGCAGAACTTAACACTTTCGATTCAAATCACCTAGGTTATTAATTCTATTAAATATTAATTTCCAAAATTGGCTTCCAGTACTGACGTGGCGAGGCACATGACCTTCTTGGATATGAGAGCAACCACCACCGACTAGACAAAGCCTTTTAAGGAAAGCTAATATTTAATTTCCTTAAATAACTTTAGGTCAACCGAAAAGAACAATCAAATCACAAGGAAAAGAAAAAACAAAAGAACACAACATCGAAAACAAATTCGAAATACTAGAATCGCTTGCCTCTTGTCTTTGGTATTTTTACTAAGAAATAAAACTAGCATGATGCGGAAAAACATTACTAGTTATACCTTTCTTTTGAAGACAAAGACCTCTTGATCTTCTATCGTATTCCTCTTCTAACCTCGGACATTGTGTGGGCAACGATCTTCTGAGATGAGAACCACCTTTCCACCTTCCTTCTTTCTTCTAGATTTCGGCCACAATAAATTTCTTCAAGGATGAAGAATTTCGGCCACCACCAATGCTCCAAGGGATGCTAGAGACGAGGCTTGCTTTCTCTTCTTCTTCTCCTTCCTTGATCCGGCCACAAACAAGAGCTCCACCAAGAAGATAGGTTTCGGCCAACAAGAGGAGAGGAGAGAAATAGGGCCGGCCACCAAAAACCAAGGAAGAGAGGGAGGAAAAGAATAGAGGTTGTTCACCCATGAAGGCTCCTCCACCTCATCTTTTATAATCCTTGGTCTTGGCAAATAAGGAAATTTTAATAAAAACTTCCTTAATTCTTTTGCCATGAAAAGGAAAAATTTATTTAATTAAAAATAATTTTTCTTCTCATTATTATAATGGTCAGACACACCAAATCTCCAAGCAAATAAAAATTTTAAACACAAATTAAAACTTCCTTATTTGCTTCCGGAAATTTTATAAAAAATTTCTCCAATAATTTTATCCCTTCATTATTGGTTAATAAAAAGGAAATTTTATAAATTAAATCTTTCTTTAAACATGTGGATAATTTCCAGAAAGTTATCTCTAAAAATTAAAATCTCCTTTCAATCTACAAATAAGGAAAGATATCAAATCTTTTCTTAATCTTTTGTAGAAACTAATAAAAGAGAATTATTAATTTTTTAAACTTTTAAATCATAAACATGGTTAAAAGGAAAGTTTTTACCAAAATTAAAATCAACCTTTTAATCTACAAATAAGGAAAGAGATTTAGCTCTTCTCTTAATCTTTTGTAGAATCTTATAAAAGGAAAGATTTAAAATTTTAAACTCTCTTTTAAATCATGTTATCCACATAAGAAAATTTTAAAAAATAAAAATCCTTTTATTTTAATTTGGACCGGCCACACCAAGCTTGAACCCAAGCTAGGGCCGGCCACCTTGAAGCACCCATGAACCAAACTTTGGCCGGCCCTAGCTTGGTCTACAAATAACATGATCTTCTGTGTGTGACACCACACACCATGTTATCTATGATATAAATTAATTGAGCAACTACATTTATCGTAAATGTAGACATTTGACCAATGTGATTCTTATTTCTAGATAAATGTTTATACCAAAAGCTAGGCTTTTAGTATACATCCTAACACTCCCATTTCTAGCCTTCATATTCATTGGACCATAAATATCCAAATAAATTAATTGCGATGGTGATTCAACCCTAATAGCCTTACCAAATGGTTTCCTAGTTGCCTTTTCAGCAAGACAATGCTCACATATAGACAAGTTTATCTTAGCATGAGTGCCTAAAATGGCCCTCCTTAGCTAATGTATTCATTCGTTCTTGTCCTATATGTCCTAGTCTAGTATGCCAAATTTCATCATTAACATCGGCATTACTAGTAAGAGCAATGTTTGAAAAACAACCATCATTATTATTTGGTTCTACATCAAGAACCATAAAATCATTTGTTACATAACCATATCCAATTAACACAGAGTTAATTCGAAGTTCCACACAATAGCTATAAAAATTTACACAATTACCTAAATCAAGAAGATAAGTGACAAAAACCAGATTCCATCGAATTTCAGGAGCATACAGGACATCATATAGAAACAAAACACTACCACCACGGAGGTTAAGTTTGCAAGTGTCGACTCCTTCGACTTCAACCCTTGCATTGTTTCCTACATAGATCCATTTGTTTCCAGCTAGTACCTGTCGGTACTCTACAAATATAACTCACTCCTGAGCTACATGGTTGTTAAAGTGTATACTAAAAGTCTAGCTTTTGTAAACATTTATTTTTGAAATAAAAGAATCACATTTGGTCAATATCTATATTTATTTGTTAAATATAATTGTTTAATTAATTTTTATAGTAGATAACATGGAGTGTGGTGTCACACTCAGAAGATCATGTTGTCGATTCTTTATAAATTATAAATAGTTGCTCGCGACTAAGATGGAAAGGAACAAACCATTAGAATAGTTGTAGTGTAATTAAGTATTAGTTTATCTTGACTAATAAATTATGCTGGTACACTCTAAGTATATTGAGTAGGACCATTTTAGGTAAATTATTTTTGTACTGACTTAATAAAATAACTAGACCTTAGTTATTATGGAAGTGTGTGCTCTTAATCCTAATATAATAACAAGTACATGTATTTAATATTTATTTCTTTGACTTATCAAAGGGCGAGGTTTAGCTCGATAAATCAATATGCCCGATAAGTTGGGAAATGATATTACTTATAGTGTGCGTTGTTGATTATAGAAGAAATTTGTGTCCTAGTTATCTAGGTTGAGAATGCCCCCAAGAGGAGCTCATAAGGATTGTCACGTTAAACTCTGCAGGTGGACTTAGTTTGACATGACAATGAAGTTGAGTGGTACTACTCTTGGAGCTAGATATTAATTAAGTGAGTTGTCAGTAACTTACTTAATTAGTAGACATTTGTTATCTTAAACACAGGGAGACGAACACACTCATGATAAGAAGGAGTCCATAATGTAATTTGTGATTGGTGCGGTAGTACGGTAATAACTCTCTAGTGGAATGAGTTATTATCGATGAACTTGAGTTGTGTGTTCGGGGCAAGCACAGGATACTCAAGCTCATCCTGTAAAGCCCGAAAATTCTCAAAACTGTTTTAGAAATACAGTATGATTTTTCTGGAATTTTTGGATATTTTTCCGGAATTTTCCGAGTAGCGGAAGTAGCAAAAATAATTAGAACCGTAAAATAGCTTAGGCGGGAATCGAACCCGAGACCTATGGTTTACGGATGAGTTTAGTAACCGGTGAACCCAGCAGGGCCGTGCTGAAAGAAAGGAGAACCAAATATATTTATATTAGAGTTGGGTTCATTAAACCACTTAATATAAATAATAAACTTAAGTTGAAGTTGGGTTATTTTTATTTTGGTTCGGCACCTTCCCCTCTCAAACCCTCACGCCGGCGCCCCTCTTCTTCTCCTCTTCCTCACGCACGGCACACCAAGCCCAAGGTCCATCGGTTCACCTTCCGGCGACGACTCCAACACGAAAGAGGTTCTTCTCCGCGAGAGGAACGCGAAGACGTGATCGGATCGTCGAGAGGATCACCTCCACCGGAACTCTAGCGAATAGAATCGTAAGAAATTACGATCAAGAGGTAAGAAACCCCTCACCTGCAGTATAATAGCTCCGGTTGGTTTCCTATGCATTAGTTTTAGCTATATGCAGGTTTTTCCGGCACATAGGGTATGTTAAACCCTCCTCGAGGATTTAGGGATTTAGTTGAACACCTCTGGACGGGCCGGACACGTCGTTCTCCTTTAGTTGGAGATTCTAGACGTTGTCGGGTGCCTAGAGGTGATCTCCCTATTAGAGGAGAGAGTTGAAGCACACCAAGTGTTCGGTAAAATGTTAGTGTAGCTAAATACCACCTCAGTTATGTTTAATAGCTCAATTAAAGGCATTAGAGGCATTTAAACCAGCACATTAGTTTAGTTCAGTTTTATGGGACTACGGTCCAATGGGTGGGCTCCCACAGTCGCCTCTAGGTTCAGATAACCTAGCTCTAGGTTCAGATAACCTAGAAACAGCATGTTATATCAGTTAGCTATGGATATCAGTATTTTATTTTCAGTGGCACTGTACTGGATTAGATATCCATTGGGTTGGACTCCCACAGTCGTCCCTAGGTTCAGATAGCCTAGACAACCCTGCTAAATTCGGGACTTGCAACCCCGGGTCTAGTAGGGATGCGCGCACAGCAAGTACAGTTGCCGGGCCCAACAGCATGTTTAGTATTTTCACTTATTACGTATTAAATTTCAAAACTCAAAATCAGTTATGCTAGTTGAGTTTGTTTCCAGTTACAGATTCAGTTTCAGTTAGTTTAGCCTATATTCAGTTCAGTGTTCTTTGGGTTGCTTTGCCATGATTCAGTGCTTATGCCATGCTTATATGTTATGCCTTATGATTTCAGTATACCATGTCTTAGTAAGTTCAGTGCATATTTTCAAATAGCATGATTTAAAAGCATACTGCATCGAATGCATGATTTTGTGAGGTAGATGGTTTCTTACTAAGCTTTAAGCTTACAGATTCTATTTTTCCTTATACTGCAGATAAAGGTAAAGGAAAGATGGACTAGCAAAGGAAGCTGGAGGACAATGCAGAGATGGTGTGTGTGGCAGGAACTTGGAATAAACGATTCTAGGGAAATTTAGCAAGCTTTGTTTAAGCATCAGAACTTTACAGTATTTTATTATTTGCACTTTAGTTGTTATTCATTATGAATTAGTTAACCATGCACTTTATTGTGCTTAGAACACCTCTTTTATGTTGTTAGAATGTTAGTTGTTGTCATTAGAGTGTTTCTTAGTCATTTTGGTACTTGTAATGTGGTTGAGGCACCAAACAAAGCTGAAATCGACATTTGGCACGAATCAAGAATCGAATCGATCACTGATCGATTCGAGGGTTTCAATCGATCACCTGATCGATTGGGCAATCCGCCAACAAGAGCCTTTGATCGATCACCGATCGATCCGACCATTTCCGATCGCGAAGAGCCTCGGATCGATCATCGGATCGATTGATCACTCGGATCGATCAGCCGATCGATCCAAATTATCGTCCCGGCCACAGTAGCATGCTGGATCGATCACTGGATCGATCCAACTTATGTCCCGCATACAGTTGCCGGCTGGATCGATCACTGGATCGATCCAACTATTCCAATCGATCCGTGGATCGATTGGGAGGTCTGGTATCAGCATGGAAGTGTCTAAGTCCAGTTCCTTGGCCATGGGGAAGGTAAGACATGTTATGAGTAGTTAGTTACCTTCCTTAGCATGTATAGAACCAAGAAATGTCAGTGTTTTATTGAAATTTTAATTAGTACAGCTTCCGCATCTAGACTTACTAAATGGTCAGGGAATAGTTTAGCACAGCATAATCTGACGATCAGCCTTACAGCCTAGTGGTAGAAGGCGGGTCGTTACACATCCGAAGGCCAAAATCAATTTCTCCTCTAGGTCTCTGTCGTAGCCTTATTATAGCCTCAAGTCCATTCAAATGTAAGACTCTTCTTGGTGTACAAGAAGGAGGTCGGTCCATTGCTTGGTGACCAAGCAATGGCCGGCCACATCCTCTTCTATAGGGGCCGACCCTATTACTTGGTGACCAAGCTAATAGGGGTCGGCCACAATAATTCAAACAAGGAGGGTTGTTTTGAATTTTTAAAATCTTCTCTTTGTAGAAAACTATAAGTTTTAAAAGAGAGATTTTAATTTTTAAAACCTTCCTTATTTGAATTAAGCCACATGTTTTAATAGAGAGTTTTAAAAGTTTTAAAACTTTCCTTTTTTAACCATCCTCGTGGTTTTAGAAAAAAAAGGAAGAGAAGTTTTAAAAATTAAAATTTTCTACTCATGTTAAAAAAAGAAATTTTTGAAGAGAAGTTTTAAATTTTAAAGCATGGTTTTAATTTTTAAAAGCTTTCCTTTTTAACATCCACTTTAGGAAAGAGAGCTTGTAAAATTTTATAAGAGAATTTCTTCTTATAAAATTTTATAAAAAAAATATATTTCCTTCCTTTTATGGGGGACGGCCACCCTTGCTTGGTGCCCAAGCAAGGTGGCTGACCAAATTGGAAAAAAAAAAATAAAATCATCAATTTATTTTTGGTGATTGATTCAATCAAGAGGAAAGAAAAGGAAAAAATTAAAAGGGAAAAAGAAAAATTAGAGGAAGATTTTAATTTTTGTAAAAAATCTTCCCTTATTTGCCTTGGGGAAATAATATAAAAGAAGGGGTGAGGAGGTCTCATGAGATACAACTCTTATTCTCTTGCTTAGAGGTTCTCTTGGTGTGGCCGGCCCTCTCTCTTCTCCCTTTCCCTTTGCTCTCTTCTCCTTGGTGGTGGTGGTGGCCGGATTTTAGAGGAAGAGGAAGAAAACTTTTGGGTGGTGTTCATCTTGGAGGATCATCGCCCACACGACGTCCAAGGCGAGGCGAGGAATATAGCAGAAGATCTCGAGGTCATTAGCATACAAAGAGAAGGTATAATTAGCAATTATTTTCCGCATCATGCTAGTTATTTTTCTTTGTAAGAATTCCAAACACAAGAGGCATTAGATTTAGTTTTTCGAATTAGTTTTTCGAGTTTGTGTTTTCTTCTTTTTCAAATTTGTGATTCGATTGTTCTTTTTGATTAACCTAGAGTTATTTAAGGAAATTAAATATTAACTTTCCTTAAAAGACTTTGTCTAGGCGGTGGTGGTTACTCTCATATCCAAGAAGGCCATGTGCCTCGTCATGCAGTCCTGGAAGCTAATTTTGGAAATTAATATTTAATGGAATTAATAACATAGGTGGATTTGAATCAATAGTGTTAAGTTCCGCTTGCGATTCAAATATAAACCATTAAGAACAGATAAGTTAAATTTGGAATCAATGATGTTAAGTTCCGTCTGCGATTCCTAATTTAACTTCTAAAGAACACAACAGGTTATTTAAGGAAAGGTTCGACACTTGTACAAAATTTTTGTATAGTGAAATCGGTACGATTTTCCTAGGACTAACCAATAGGTTGGTTGCTTCCGAATCTATAATCTACAAAGGATAAAAATCAGCTAACAACACTGAACTAGCAACAAAATGCTCAAGAAAAGAAGACGCACTTGCATTGTTTCAATCTAGTTTTCTTTCCTTTCTTCTTGATTGGGTCTTGTCCCACAGCAGCAACTTATTTCTTCATTCCCTTCCCCTTCCTGAACCATTTCTTTTTCTTGGATCCAGATGATCCATCAGAACCAATAGCCGCATAGGCTAGTCCAAAAATTCTTGCAGATTCAACTCTCTCTACCTCCAATTCTACATGGCATGAGATGTCAATGAAAGTCTTGGTACTCTCACTATGAGTTAGGGTTTACTTCATCGTCTCTCAAGAATTTAGAAGGGAACGAATAACTGCTTGAACTTGTTGTTCATCGGACAACTCATGACCAGCAATTTTAAGCTCCTGAATCATGTTCGACATCTCCCTGAGGTGTTGAACCATTGAAAGATTCAGACGCTTAATGTAGCTGTCAAACTTAATTGTTAGCTATCGAAGCTTGCTCAGACTTCCTCCACTGTATTTTTCTCTAAGGGCTACCCAGACAGCATGAGTCAATGGTACTGGCTCATACTCAAATACCAGGTCATCCATCATTGAACTAATCAATATTCCCTTAGCAATTGAGCCCTTCCTTTTCCATGCCCTATAGGCATTGAGATCTCGTCTGTTCTGTGTAGTGGGATCTACAAGTCTTCCATAACCTATTTTATAGCCTCAAGAACTTATTTTTCCTCAAGAACATATTGTATCTTGAGTTGCCAGATTTTGTAGTTATCCTCATATAATTTCTCTCTATTATTGAGTTTAGCTATGATGTTCTTATTTGTCATGATCTAACACAAATAAATATATTATTTAGTATTCAGTGCATTTCACATGCATGTAATTTATGATTGACTCAATATTAATTTGAATTGGTTTACAAAATCAAGTGATAACTATGTTTTCACTCATCATTTTTATGGTCCAATCAAATCAACATTGATCAATACTATTGCATACATCCCAACAAATGAACTAATCATTTTTCATGTGTCATGAAGTAATCAGCATATGAATGAACATATCATTCATATAAACATGTTGTATATTGTTAACATATAACAAACAGACATGAATTAAATGGACTAATATTGTTCATACACAATGACAGTAATAATAACATAACTCTTACAAACTAGATAGGCTTACACCACTCTCACTAGGATAGATACTAGTGAAGTGGCCAACATAATCCTCTTCAACCTGGACTTATTTGAGGTAATCTCTGATAGACCAACTTCAAGATTTTTAATTTGACCTATCATCGAAACTTATTCAGAATCATCTTTAGATTCTTCAGGATCCTCCTCTAGGAACTCATGGTGAAGTAGCTCCACACATAACTATGCATATATAAGGTTCTCCCTTCGGAGAGCCTTCATATCTAGTATGCTACCACCTTAGGATTCTCTGACAGTGAACGAATCAACACCTAGATCCTGTAATTATCCATGATTAGAAACTCTTCTTATTCGAGTTTCCAGGATTGGTAATCATCCGTGCCAACTTTAAATTGAAATTAAATAAGTTAGTACAAAACCAACTAACCAATACAAAATCGGCTTAATTTAATTTATATAGGCATGAAACCAACATTATTAATTAAGAAAAATAAATCTTCTTGATTTTCAGGAATCTAAATCGACTGATCCATTTGATCGGTTGATTGGGAATCTAGATCCTGAGCTCTGTCCAATGTCCTCCTATGTTCTGTTAATTTAAGCCTATTTAAGTCAATTTCAGACTTATTGATCAAATTTAGGTCCATTTGATCAATCTAATGCTTATTGAATTAAGTCTGATCCATTAGAACAAATCTAATCATTTTGGTTAAACCAACTTATGTAATCAAAATCATCCCAATTAATTCAATAATAAACCAAACTGGTTAAACCAACGAATGATTTGATCTCAGTCTAGGTATTATTGAATTAAACTGGTCTAGTTAAACCAACTAATGATTTGAACTAGATCTGGGATCAAGCTGGTATAGTTTAATTTTTAATTAATTGAACTTAAATTAATCAATTTCAATTGATTAAATACATGCATGATTAGCATAATATATTGTTAATGCATGAAATCTTTATCGATTAAAACAATCATTTTCAAACAGTGTTGACGGATGAACAGTAATTAATACTGTTCATCTTCGTTTAATCGATTAAATCAGCCTCCCGACGTGGTCGCTGGCACTCTCTGGCCACGGAAGCCGATAGCCAGCAACTTCTCGGGGCTCGACAATAATGGTAGATCGCAACCTAGTCACAATCTTGCCTAGCGACGACGATAGAGAGATTTTCATTTCAACGAAGAGATTATTTCATGCTTAGGCATCACTCTGATTCCATTTGATAGTTCTAAGCATGAAAAATACAGAAATATGAAATCTATAAAAACTTACAACGATCTCCCCCAGATCTGCAATCAATGACAGAATATAATCTTCAGACTTGCTGTCGAAAGAGCGATCACGAACAAATCGAAAAACTCTTCATGGTTCACAAACAAAATCCCTCTTTCGAGATTAGACAAACCAATCTTGAATGTTCTTCATGCCTCTTTCAATCTTGTGCACATGGACTAACCTTGCACAGAGACCTTTCATATGGGGTGAACCCATTCTCTTTGACTTTGCACAAAACTCGCACATAGCAAGTCCCCTCTTCCTTTCTCTCTTGTGCTCCTCTTTTTTTCCCCTTTTTATCAATTGCCTTGGACACCTATTTTATCGAGGAAGATGACTCTTCATCTTCCTCTACCTCTATTAATGGAGGAATGATAAAGGGTTGGAAGGTGAAGGGGAAGAGGCACCCTTTCACCTTCTTAACACCAACAAGAATATCTAAATCACGTGCCCACGGGGGTGCCTAGTTGGAATATCTAAATCACGTAGGTAATTTTTAAAATTACCAAATTATGTACTCACTTATTTTATCCCTCTTTTTTTCCCAATCAGTTGACATATTTATCTAGGGATGGTATATCAAAATTTATACCATATATTGTATATCGTACCTGCTGGTTAGTCCTAAGAAAACGTACCGGTTCCACTGTACAAAATTTTTTGTACAAGTGTCGAACCTTTCCTTAAATAACCTATTGTGTTCTTTAGAAGTTAAATTAGGAATCGCAGATGGAACTTAACATCATTGATTCCAAATTTAACTTATATGTTCTTAATGATTTAGATTTGAATCGCAAGCGAAACTTAACACTATTGATTCAAATCTACCTAAGTTATTAATTCCATAAATATTAATTTCCAAAATTAGCTTCCAGGACTGCATGGCGAGGCACATGACCTTCTTGGATATGGGAGCAACCACCACCGCCCAGGCAAAGCCTTTTAAGGAAAGCCAATATTTATTTCCTTAAATAACTCTAGGTTAACAAAAAAGAATAATCGAATCACAAATTCGAAAAAAAAGAAAACACAAACTCGAAAAATAAATTCGAAAAACTAGATCTAATTGCCTCTTGTATTTAGAATTCTTACAAAGAAAATAACTAGTATGATGCGGAAGAAAACTACTAGTTATACCTTCTCTTTGTAAGCTAATGATCTCGAGATCTTCTGCTGTATTCCTTGCCTCGCCTTGGACGTCGTGTGAGCGACGATCCTCCAAGATGAACACCACCCAAAAGCTTCCTCCTCTTCTTCTAAAATCCATCCACCAACACCACCAAGGAGAAGAGAGCAAAAGGGAAAAGAGAGAAGAGAGGGAGGGTCGGCCACTTGATGATCTCCAAGCAAGAGAATAAGAATTGTGTCTCATGAAGCCCCCTCACCCCTTCATTTATATTACTTGCCCAAGGCAAATAAGGAAAAACTTTTACAATTTTCCTTTTCCCTTTTTATTTTCCTTTTCTTTCCTCTTGATTGAATCAATCATCAAATCAATGGTTGTGATCAATCCTATTTGGTTTAGGATTGGGTTTGGCCGACCCCTTGCTTGGGCACCAAGCAAGGTGGCCGGCCACCATATTTAGGAAAGAAAATAAATTTTTTTTATAAAATTTTACAAGAAGAAAAAACTCTTATAAAATTTTACAAGCTCTCTTTCCTAGAGTAGGAGTTAAAAAAGGAAAGTTCTAAAAATTAAAACCATGTTTTAAAATTTAAAACTTCTCTTACAAAATTTTCTTTTTTAACATGATGATAGAAAATTTTAATTTTAAAACTTATCTCCCTTTTTTTTTCTTAAACCATGAGGATGGTTAAAAAGGAAAGTTTTAAAACTTTTAAAACTCTCTATTAAAACATGTGGCCAAATTCAAATAAGGAAAGTCTTTAAAATTAAAATATCTCTTTTAAAACTTATAATTTTCTACAAAGAGAAGATTTTAAAAATTCAAAAATAATCCTCCTTGTTTGAATATTGTGGCCGACCCCTTCATGCTTGGTCACCAAGCAAAGGGTCAGCCCCTATAAAGAGGATGTGGTCGGCTCTTGCTTGGTCACCAAGTATTGGACCGGACCACTTCTTGGACACCAAGAAGAGCCTTACATTTGGATGAACTTGAGGCTATAATGAGGCTACGACAGGGACCTAGAGGAGAAATTGGTTTTGACCTTCCGATGAGCTTGAGTATCCCGTGATCGCTCCGAACACACAACTCAAGTTCATCGATAATAACTCATTCCACTAGAGAGTTATTACCGCATTACCACACCAATCCCAAATTATATTATGGGCTCCTTCTTATCATGAGTGTGTTAGTCTCCCTGTGTTTAAGATAACAAATGCCCACTAATTAAGTAAGTTACTGACAACTCACTTAATTAATATCTACCTCCAAGAGTAGTACCACTCAACTTCATTGTCATGTCAGACTAAGTCCACCTGCAGGGTTTAACATGACAATCCTTATAAGCTTCTCTTGGGGACATTCTCAACCTAGATAACTGTTAGAATATATACTAAAAGCCTAGCTTTTGGTATAAATATTTATCTAGAAATAAGAATCACATTGGTCAAATGTCTACATTTATGATAAATGTAGTTGTTCAATTAATTTATATTGTAGATAACATGGTGTGTGGTGTCACACACAGAAGATCATGTTATCAGTACCTTATAAATTATAAACAGCAGCTCACGACCAAAATGGAAAGGAACAAACCATTGGAAGGTCGTAGTGTAATTAGGAATTAGTTTATCTTAACTATATAATTACACTAGTACACTTAGAGTATATTGAGTAGGACCATTAGAGGTAGTTTCTTTTATACTGACTTTATAAAGAAACAAAGACCTCAGTTATTATGGAAGTGTGTGCTCTTAATCCTAATATAATAACAAGCACATGTATTTGATATTTATTTCTTTAATTTATCAAAGGGTGAGATTTAGTTTGATGAATCAATAAGCCCGATAAGTTGGGAAATGATATCACTTATAGTGTGTGTTGTTGATTATAGAAGGAAGCTGTGTCCTAGAGATACTAGGTTGATAATGTCCCCAAGAGGAGCTCATAAGGATTGTCATGTTAAACCCTGCAGGTGGACTTAGTCCGACATGACGATAAGGTTGAGTGGTACTACTCTTGGACTAAGACATTAATTAAATGAGTTGTCAGTAACTCACTTAATTAGTGGACATTCGATATCTTAAACACAGGGAGACTAATACACTCATAATAAGAAGGAGCCCAAAAAATGTAATTTGGGATTGGTGCAGTAGTTCAATAATAGTTTTCTAGTGGAATGAATTATTATTGATAAAATTAAGTTGTGTGTTCGGGGTGAACACGGGATGCTTAATTTTATCGGGAGACCAAAACCAATTCCTCCTCTCGGTCCCTATTATAGCCTCTTATTTATAGAGTACTATACCCACTTATACCCACCTTCTATACCCACCTAAAGGGGGTCGGCCAAGCTAGCTTGGAATCAAGCTAGGGCCGGCCTAGGTATAAATTGGGGTGGCCGGCCCTAGAGCGGGCCGGCCATAATAAAATTTAAAATGAATTTTAATTTTAATTTTTTATTATGTGGAAGATATAATTTATTAAAGAGAATTAAAATAAAAATATCTCTCTTAAAAGGATCTACAAAAGATTAAAGAAAGAGATTAGATCTCTTTCCTTATTTGTAGAATGGAAAGATATTTTATTTTCTCTTTAAAAATTATTCACATGTTAAAAAATTAAAATTATAGAAATTTCTTTTTTTAAACCATGAAGGGATTTTTGAAGAGAAATTTTATTTTTAAAATTTCCGGAAACAAATTAGGAAGTTTTAATTTGATGATTGAAACTTGTCTAATTTTTCCTCTCTATGATGTGGCCGGCCATTATAAGATTAATTGGGAAATTTTATTTTATTTTTCTCAATTAAATCATGTCAAGGAAATTAAGGAAATTTTATTGTAATTAAATTTCCTAATTTACCAAGACTAAGGAATATAAAAGAGGGGGTTGGGGTGCCTTCATGAGACACAACCTCTATTATTTTTCTCCCTCTCTTATTCCTTGGTGTGGCCGGCCAACCTCTCTTCCCCTCTTCTGGCCGAACCTGATCCTGTCCGAACCAGGAGTCAACGGACGCTGGGGATGTGGCGCTCCCTGCTGGATCCTCGAGTGCTCCGGCGAACCTGCAACAAAACAGAGCCGGGGGGGGGGGGGGGGGTATCCCAGCGACAGCCCTCCGACGCTCAAGTCAGGCGAAGGAATAAGAAAGTGGCTTAGAAACAGAAGACTTGTGTACCTCCGGTTGAAGAAGGGGAGGCCTTATATAGACCTCTCGAAGGAGCCTGGGCACACCAATCGAAGCGATCACCTGCTTTCGACCATGCCTAGGTGTGGGCCTGTCAGAAGGGCATCCCTAAGACCATACTGCTACTGTATCAACCTTTCCGTGACGTGATGGTGGGGCCTTCAATGGTGCCATCTTACGTACAGTCTAATCATCATGCCTTTGCTGACGTACCATATCCCGAGCCGAGCGAATAGGCCGCTCGGCTAGCCACTGGCTCGGTCATTCTGCCCTCGGCCGAGCGGACACCTCCGCCCGGCCACTCGGCTCCGGTTCTCTGGCGTCGGAAACCCAATCTGGTTCCGCTCGGATGGGACCCCATCTGTGGGTCCCCATTCTTCTTACCGCCGGATCACTTGCCTCCCTTCAAGTCTAGTCAAGGAGGCGCGAGTCCGTCCGAGCGGGTGCTCGTCGCCTTTTGTTTTAAAAGTATTCCACAGTCGCCGCGCGCCAAATTGCCGCTCGACGCCGTCAAATGTGACTCATGCTGTCGTCATATCACCGTCCGAATCCTCGAACGGTAATCCATTCCATTAAGGATGCGCGGTATGGTGCACATTAAATGCGCCGGATCACTCAGTGCCACGTGTCGACTTATGATGGGACACCACCGCTTAAAATGGACGGCCCGATGGCGCCCTTGTTTCTCCTGGATCGGACGGTGGAGGCTAATCGGCTTCGGCCGTATAAATCCCCCTCTGCCGCACGCTTGCTCGTGCTTTGTCCTTCTGACTTTTCTGCTGCTCTCCGGCGGCTACCATCTCACCGGTGATCTTTTCCGCCCGTCTCCTTCTCAGTGAGCCTTCTTTCTTCGCTTACTAGGTCTTCCATACTCATTTTACCTCTTTTTCGTTCCCATTCCCTCGATTTCTTGCTGTCCTTTTGTCTCTTCGAGATGGCGAGCTCTTCCGAACCCGCTACCCATGTTCACAGTCCATGGTATACGAGTATGGAGAGTAGATTCGATGAGGAGCGCGCCCGGCGCGTTGTTAGGACCTATGGGATCCCTGACGACCATGAAATAGTTGTAGCCGACCCGACCGATTGGCCCCATAACCCTCCGATCGGTACCATTTGTTTTTTTCTAGACCAATTCCAGGGCGGCCTTAGATTTCTTACCCATCCATTTATTTTGGAAGTTTGTAATTATTTCCGCATCCCGCTCGGCCAACTTGTGCCGAACTCCTTTAGGTTGCTGAGCGGGATGGTCGTCCTCTTTAGGCTGCACAGTATCCCACTTGACCCCAAAATATTCCACTACTTCTTCTATCCCAAACAATCCGAGTTGGGTACTTTTATTTTCCAAAGTAGAATAGACTTTAAATTTTTTGAGAACATGCCGACCTCCAACAAGCACTGGAAGGAATTCTTCTTCTATATACGACTTCCCGAGCGACTAGCATTCCGAACCAATGGCGCATCAGTACACTCCACGAGCTCAAGAAATTCGTATAATCCGCCTACCTTCATACAAAGAATTGCTTGTCCTCAGTACAAGATCGACTTGCTTCTCAAGGGGTGTTGTATATTTTGGATTATCTCCGCTCGCCAATCTCCCCTACCGCATGGGTAAGGATTCTTTACTCCTTCGCCTTTTTGTCTAACTTATTTAGCTGCAGTCATGTGGCGCCCAAGGCTACCGATCATCTGAAATTGAAGGTCGTGGAGATTGAGGCGGCTACCAAAAAGGAACTCGCCGAAGCGGGGGGGGCGCAATCGCCCCAAATAGAAGTTACCCAATCCGCTCAACGGAGGTTGAGGCGGATCCTATTTCCTGCCCACCGAGTTGGGAGTCCCCTGTGCCGGATTCAACGTCGAAGAAACGCCAGACCTTCCGCCGAACCAAGAGGGCGAACCATGAGCCGATCGAGGTCGCCGCCAGATCGCACGCCGCAGATCGGGACCTCATGGGCCCGCCCACCGCATGACCCTCGCTCTCCTCCTCTACCGCGTCAGCATAAACCAACCATAGGGAGTCTGCCGACGCGGAGTCCCCGAGGAAGCGAGGAAGCCGACCACACCATCACAAGACTACCCTTCGATTCCCATCAAGGAATATTTATTGTCTGTCGATCGACCATCCGCCCGCTCATGAAATAACCTTGACGGGTCCGCGCAAACTTTTCGAGGGCGCTTGAGGTGGCCCTCATGACGGCTGCGATTAACCAACATCATGGACGCAGCCACTGTGTAAGTTCATTTTCTTCCCGTATGGCTGTTCTCGTCCCGATTTTATTATTTCTTACAACATTGGGCCGAGAAATCGCCACTACTAGCCATTTGAGGATCTCATGGAAAACTCCAAGTCTCGGGGTCCATCGGCCGAGGGGGGAAACAAGCCGTGGGCGACCGAGCGCCAAGGCGGCTCAGGAGGCTCGACTTGAAGGCTTGGTGAAGAAGCGACGCAGACGTGAAGTGCGCCAAGAGTTGAAGAAGGCGATCGCTGATCCGGACAAGATGAAAGTTGAAGTCCGAGCCCTAGATCAGCGATCTAAGTAGCTGCCGAACGGGATGGGCGCCACTGAACGCACTAAAGCGGAGGTAGACCAAAAGTTCTCCAAGATTCACTCGATTGCCTCCGGCGGTAGTACAAGGAGGGAGAGAGTCGCCTAGCAGAATACCTCCGCCAGCGGTTTGGCAAAATTCGTGGCAACGCCTCTCAACTTTCGCCGAGGCGGTCAAGGTCACCATGGCACGAAGAAGGGGGCACCGCGACCGACCATTCCTCTTCGGATCCGCGGCTATGATTGATTTATATCCCTGACGCTTTCAACTTCAAGACCCCGAGTGAAGAGTGTTCCTCGTCTCTTTCCAGCGCAACTTTTTATACTTGCCGTTCGGCATGCTTTCCCTTTAATGCAATTATGTCTTTGCTTGCATCTTCCTGATCATTATCCATAATATTCTTCTGTTTGCTTAACGTTTATGCTTAGAGTTAGTCATGCTCTAAGTGTTCTCCGTCACGCGGTCGATCAGCTTAACCCCTTAAACAAAGTCCGAGCGGGAGGACCTACTCGCTCTGCACGTATCTAGCCTGTGTGAAGTTAACAAGCGCCAAGTATCGAAGGACCAACGCCTGAGCGGGCCTAAATGTTTTAATACTTGTGGTTTCCGCGGTTTCTTATTTTCTGATATTCGTTTGTCCGTCCGGGGTATTTATAGTCGCCGGACCGATTCTCGATTTTTAACGATGGTGCTCATCGGTTTTCCGCTCGGTTTTTATAGACGTCGGCTCGTCTCTCGATTTTTAACGTCGGAGCTCGACGGCGCGGATATTTATAGCCGGTCGGCGCGACTCTCGATCTTAAACGTCGGAGCTCGACGGCGCGGATATTTATAGCCGGTCGGCGCGGCTCTCGATCTTTAACGTCGGAGCTAGACGGCGCGGATATTTATAGCCGGTCGGCACGGCTCTCGAGCGGATATTTATAGCCGGTCGGCGGGCTCTCGATCTTTAACGACGGAGCTCGTCGCGGATTTATAGCCGCCGGGCCATCTCGATCTTTAACGACGGAGCTCGCTCCCGATATTTATAGCCTTCACGCGGTTCGATCTTTAACGTCGGCGCGATATTTATAGCCGATCTTTAACGACGGAGCTCGCCGGTTCGATATTTATAGCCGCCGGCTCTCGATCTTTAACGACGGAGCTCGCCGGTCTTCCGCTCGGAGGCTCTCGATCTTTAACGACGGAGCTCGTCTGTTTATAGCCGGTCGGCTCTCGATCTTTAACGACGGTGCGCGCCTCTCTCGATCTTTAACGACGGAGCTCATCGATATTGTCGCTCGATCTTTAACGACGGAGCTCGTCGGGCTTGGTCTTCGGATATTTATAGCCGGTCGGCGCGTCTCTGCATCCGAGTAGAGGCAATGGACGAGGCTGGAAGACTACATACCGTGGCACTCTCACAAGAAGAGTTGGACGCTATAGTTGAGGCAAGGGCAGCCAAGATGGTGGCGCAGCAAAAGGAGAAAGCACAGGCTGAGCGAGCGCAACAGCAAACAACCTCGGCTTCAGGAGGTTCCTCGGGCATTCTTCCGTACTCCCCCAGAAATCGCGCCCGCTCACGGGGAGCAAGGATCTTCATCCGATGAGCCTCCCATTCGGGATCATAGGAAGGGCAAAGCTCCCCGAGCGAACGCACCGCCCGAGCAGGTTCACCGACAGTTCTCTGAAGCCATACATCGGGATCCGCTACCAAAATACTATACACCACCGCCGATCGGAGCTTACAATGGGACGACCGACCCCGACGATCATTTGGGGAAGTTCGACAGCATCGCCACCTTACATCAGTACTCCGATGGTGTAAAGTGCCGGGTATTTCTCACTACTCTATCGGAATCTGCACATAGTTTCGAACGGCATTTCTTCATCACTTTGCGAGCAGCCGACGTTATCAAAGGACAAGCGTCAGCTTGTTCACCATCAAACAAGAACCAAGAGAATCTCTCCGGGCGTATATACAGCGATTTAATCAGGTAGCGGTGGACATCCCCACAGCCACCTCGGAGACAATGGTATACGCCTTCACGCAAGGCCTCGCGGAAGGGGACTTCTTCCACGTGCTCATTCGCAAACCGCCCAAAGACTACGACCACATGCTACACCGGGCGAATGAGTATACAAATGTGGAAGAGGCGGAGGTTGCCCGGCGGAAGGGAACTCATGACGAACGTCCGGCCCATGCCGAACGGAAGCAGCCCGCTGCCCATCAGCCACCAAGAGGACCAAGAGTTGAGGCATCCCGGGCACATCATGCGAAGTCCCCGGTGGTCCAAGAGGTAGCGGCCGAGCGGTCAAAGGTGAAGAAAAAAAGGGTATGGACCCCAATGTTTTGCTCTTTCCATAATACTGACTCCCACAGACGGCGCCAAATTGATCCTGTCCGAACCAGGAGTCAACGGACGCTGGGGATGTGGCGCTCCCTACTGGATCCTCGAGTGCTCTGGCGAACCTGCAACAAAACAGAGCCGGGGGGGGGGGGGGGGGTATCCCGGCGACGGCCCTCCGACGCTCAAGTCAGGCGAAGGAATAAGAAAGTGGCTTAGAAACAGAAGACTTGTGTACCTCGGGTTGAAAAAGGGGAGGCCTTATATAGACCTCTCGAAGGAGCCTGGGCACACCAATCGAAGTGATCACCTGCTTTCGACCATGCCTAGGTGTGGGCCTGTCAGAAGGGCATCCCTAAGACCATACTGCTACTGTATCAACCTTTCCGTGACGTGATGGTGGGGCCTTCAATGGTGCCATCTTACGTACAGTCTAATCATCATGCCTTTGCTAACGTACCATATCCCGAGCCGAGCGAATAGGCCGCTCGGCTAGCCACTGTTCTCTCGCCACGACTCCGGCCGACCGGTTCTCCTGCTTTAGCGTCGGAAACCAAACCTTTGGCTGGGTAATCTCTGGTTCCGCTCGGATGGGACCCCATCTGTAGGTCCCCCATTCTTACCGCCGAACCTTTCTCTTGGCTTGGAGCTCTTGTGGTGGCCGGATACTGCTTGGAGAAGAAGAAGAAGAAGGAGAGAAAGTTTGCATCCCTTGGAGCTTGGTTGGTGTTTTTTTTTCTTCTTCCTTGGTGAAACTTTCTTGTTTTGGCCGAACCTAGTTAGGAGGAGAAGAAGGTGTTTGGTGGTTTCTCATCTTGGAAGATCGTTGCCCACACAACGTCCGAGGTTAGAAGAGGAATACGGTAGAAGATCAAGAGGTCTTTCTAAAAGATATAACTAGTAATTTTTCTTTCCGCATCATACTAGTTATTTTTGGAAATAATACCAAATACAAGAGGCTTACGATTCTAGTATTTCGAATATGTTTTTCGATGTTGTGTTCTTTTGATTTATTTTTCCTTGTGATTTGATAACCTAAAGTTATTTTAGGAAATTAAATATTAGCTTTCCATAAAAGGTTTTGTCTAGTCGGTGGTGGTTGCTCCCATATCCAAGAAGGTCATGTGCCTCGCCACGTTAGTACTAGGAACCAATTATGGAAATTAATATTTAATGGAATTAATAATTTAAGGTGATTTGGATCGAACGTGTTAAGTTCCGCAGGAGATCCAAGTCTAAACCTAAAAGAACAAATAGATTAAGTTTTGGATCAAACGTGTTAAGTTCCGCAGGCGATCCAAAATTTAATTTAAAAGAACACATGGTAGCTAGGAAAAGGTTCAGACCTTTGTACAAAATTTTTGTATAGTGGAACCTCTAGGTTTTCCGAGTAGCAACCAACAATTGGTATTAGAGCTAGGGTTTTGCCTCTGTGTATTTGGTATTAGTTTAATTATGCACATGACATACATAATTTAGGCAGGTTAATAGTAGGATGTGCTAACTTTGTGGATACAGGATCCAACTATTATGGCTTATAGTTATTATGTGTGTGATTGGACCCTTGGACATGTCAAGGGCATTTTATTGTGTGTGCATGATTATATTATAAAATACAGCAGGAGCTGTATTTAGTTTTATTATGATTTTATTTTTTGATCTAGTTACATGTACATTCCTTTTATGGAATATAGGATCGATGGATGTAAATTTTATTTTATGTTCGATCTAGTTTACATGTACATTCCTTCGAGGAATATAGGATCGAAAAATGTAAAATTCTATTTATGTTGTGGATCAAATCTTGCAAGGCGTGAAACCTTTTGAGGATTAGAGGCGCAGCGGAACAAGGAGCAAGATGGATGCGACAACTAGAACCGGTGGCGGTGGCCAAAGATGACAGCAGCTAGGGTTGGCGACACACGGAGGACAGCAATAGATAAAAGCCATAATAGTTAAAAATTAATTTTTCTATTTATTACTTTTTATGTTGTGTTGTGTGTGCTTGTTAGTATGCATGCTAAGTAGGCTAGCATAGTCAAAATTCCTCACTTTAAATAACTAAGTGGGAGAGAGATTTATTTTAAATAAATTCCACGGTCTCCATTACTGGTTTATAAGTGATGCAACAAGCTTGCGCGTTGGCTCTGAGTGCCTTCCTCCATATCGAATGAGCTTGTTTGCGGATGACTAGATTAAACTTCCATTTTGGATGACTATAGGAAGTTAATTAAGAGCGTGTGATCTTCCCCATCGGAAGGGGCATAATCTTATTAATGGACTTAGTGTCAAGTAATGGTATACACTTAGGCACGTCTAATAGTATCCTCCCCATCGGAGTCACTGCTATTATTTGTGTGACCGAAGAAAACCAACTATTAATTTGTCAAATAAATAGGTTGACAAGATAATAAAATTAAAAACCCCTCTTACAAATGTTTGATTTTGTATACGCCCACACTATCGTGGCATACAAAATTCACGGTGTTTGAGGTAATTTTATTTGTCATAAAAATTTATTGACAAGATAATTAATGGGTAAAACCCTCCTCTTACAAATGTTTAAGTTTTGTATACGTCCACACTATCGTAGCATGCAAAATTCACGGTGTTTGAGGTGTTGGTGAATTTAAATAATATTGTTTTGAGGAATCAATGTTATTTTAAATTAAAAAGTTTTTGACCAAATATTTGATCAAAGACAGATCAATTATTAATTTTATTCGTCATAAAGTAAAGTTGACGAGATAATAAAATTAATGGATAAAATCTCCTCTTTGATTTTGTATACGTCCACACTATCGTGCCATACAAAATTCATGGGGATTTTAAGGAATTGATCTTGACCAAATATTTTTGTGATTCTTAGGATTTAAAATGTTTGTCAATTTCCTAGTTGTTATACTATAGAAAAGACTTAGTAGTCCCAATTGTAATGATTGGAAATAGGACTTGGACATTAAGGTAGACTGTCTTCTTAGAACTAAGAACAATTAAGGTGTATTTAATTCATTAGTTGAAACATATCTAGTGGTGTTATCTACCAGAACCTGGAGTGTAGATACAGATACCATTAATCATGTCTGCAATTCATTGCAGGGTTCCAGGAAACCCGACAACTAAATGAAAATAAAAAACATCGTCCACATGGGCACTACTGCAAAAGTAGCAGCTGTTGCAGTGGGAGAGGTTTATTCTCTAATAGGAATAAAATTTGGATTATTAGAAATTGTCTTTACATACTAAGTTTAGAAAGAACCTGATTTCAGTTTCTAAACTATTATAGAATAGATATTGTGTCTATTTTGATAACAAAGTTATTATTAAGAAAAATAGGGAAGTTATCTATTCTGGTATGATGGTTGACAATTTATAATCCAATAACTCCCACGATGCAACAAATGGAAATTAGTAACACATCTTCTAATTTTAAGAGAAAGCAACTTTCGGAGATGAACCAATTATCTTTAGCATCTAAAGCTAGGTTATATTAACTTGAGTAGGATTCAAAGGATAATCGATGAACTCTTGGGTTCATTGGTAGTGGAAATCTTTCCAACTTGTGAGTCTTACTTGGAAGAAAAAATAACCAAGAAGCTTTAAAGTCTAAGTGGTTTGGAGCCAAAGATATATAGGAATAGGTTCATTCTGATTTGTGAAGACTTTTGACTATCCAGGCAAGAGGTTGTTTCAAATAGACAACTATTTGAGAATACTGATACATTTACTTGATATGCCACAAGTCTAAGTGCTTTGATTAGTTCAAAGAGTACGAGGCTGATGTGGAGAAACGACAAAGTAAAAGTATCAAGACACTATGGTGAGATCATAGTGGCAAGTACCTCTTGGGAGAATTTAGGAGTCACTTATCAGAAGTAGGGATTTAATCCCAACTAACTGCACCTGGTACACCCCTACAGAATGGTGTAGTAGAAAGAATGTATAAGACTCTTATAGAAATAAGGAGATTGATGATGAATTACCAAATTCATTTTAAGGATATCTATGGAAATGGAAGTGAACATAGTACCTTCCAAAGTCATAACTCTCTACTCATATAGAATTGCTGAATAGGCATAAACCTATCATTGATATCAACGTATCTTTCTGATTCCATGAGAAGACAATTGGACAGGAATTCACTTGTTTGTGGGTTATCCTAGAGAAATGAAAGTAGGTTTATAGTCTTAAAAATCAGAAGGTCATTATTAGCATCAATGATCGATTTTTAGAAAAGGACTATGTAATAAATCACCCATAAGAAAATTTATTCTTAAGGAAATAATAAAGACATGTCTAATCTAGTACCAACCATAAGATGAGATACCATAAAATCGTATACAACGATCACAAATGATAAATCACCAAATACCTCGGAGGGAGGGTTGTTAGGTAACCTAAAAAGATTCATGTTTTGGGAGAGTTTTGACTCGATCCCGGAGGACATGATGACACCTGATTATAAGAGATGCACTCCAAGATAAGATCTGGCAAAGAATAATGAATGTAATATGTATTCTAATAAAATGAAGATTGTAGAACCACCAAGTGGTGTAAAAGCTTTTAGGGTGTAAAGGTCTATAATAGGAAAAGAGGGATAGACAGAAGATAGAAACTTTCAAAGTAAGGCTTGATGAAAAAGGAAATTTTTCATTACCATGCTTAAGTCTATCCGATTCTTTTATCTATTTGGCAAGTAGATGTCAAGACAGTATTCCTTAATGGAAGTCTTAAAGAAAACATCCATATAAAGCAAAGGGTTCATTGCAAAGGGCTAAGAGCATCTTGTGCAAGCTCAATCCTTATGGTGAGAAAAAGCTTCAAAGGTCTTGGAACATCCGGTTTATCAAAGTTATCCAGACCTATGGATTTATTTAGTAACCGGATAAGTCTTGTGTATACAAAAGGTGTGATGGAAACGTGGTGGTATTTCTTGTACTATACGTAGATAACATTTTTGGTAGTTGGAAACAATATCAAAATGTTGTCAGAAGTAAGGGTATGGTTGTCCAAACAATTCGATATAAAGGACTTGGGAGAATGTATATATTCTTGAGATCAAAGTAATAAGGGATCGCAAGAAAAGAATATTTTACTTATCCCAAGCTTCATATATCGAAAAAATTCTTGCTCGTTTTAAGCATGCATAACTCTAAGAAAGGTTTCTTACCATTTAGGCATGGAGTAGCTTTATCTAAAGAGATGTCTCCGAAGACATTAAAGGAGATAAAGGACATAAAGGCAGTTCCTTATGCTTCGGCTCTGGGAAGCCTAATGTATGCAATGGATATCTGTTTTGCCGTGGGCATGGTTAGCAGATATCAAAGTAACCCTAGACAAGGACATTAGTCTATAGTAAAGCATATATTGAAGTACCTTAGAGGCACTAGAGATTATATGCTAGCTTACAAGGCAGCTATTTTGGTCCCTGTGGGTTGCATGAATTTTGACTTCCAATCGGATAAGGACAATAATAAGTCAACCTCGGGGTTTTGTGTTTACTTTAGGAGGTAAAGTCATAACTATGGAAAAGTGATAAGCATAGGTGTTTTTCTGGACTTCACCATAGAAGCTTAGTATATGGCAAGCCTCTGAGGTAGCCATAAAAGCTGAATGACTCAATAACCTCAAGATAGACTTAGATATGATTTCTAGTTTGTCCAAAGATTATTACAATTTATTGTAATAATATTGGTGCAGTAGCAAACTCGAAGAAACCATAAGTCTATAAGGCAAGTAAACACAATAGAGCGCAAGTACCACCCAATACGAGAAATCGTATAAACGAGGAGAAGTTGTTGCTGCCTAGATTGCATCAGATGATGACCTATAGATCTTTTCGCTAAGGTCCTAAAGGTAAGAGCTTTTGATGGGCATGTTGAAGGGTTGGGAATCAGATGTATGGTAGCAGATATGGCAGCTTAGTCTTTTAGTATAAGTGGGAGATTGTTAGAATGTATACTAAAAGTCTAGCTTTTGGTATAAACATTTATCTAGAAATAAGAATCACATTGGTCAAATGTCTACATTTATGATAAATGTAGTTGTTCAATTAATTTATATTATAGATAACATGGTGTGTGGTGTCACACACAGAAGATCATGTTATCAGTACCTTATAAATTATAAACAGTAGCTCACGACCAAAATGGAAAGGAACAAACCATTGGAAGGTCGTAGTGTAATTAGGAATTAGTTTATCTTAACTATATAATTACACTAGTACACTTAGAGTGTATTGAGTAGGACCATTAGAGGTAGTTTCTTTTATACCGACTTTATAAAGAAACAAATACCTCAGTTATTATGGAAGTGTGTGCTCTTAATCCTAATATAATAACAAGCACATGTATTTGATATTTATTTCTTTAATTTATCAAATGGTGAGATTTAGTTCGATGAATCAATAAGCCCGATAAGTTGGGAAATGATATCACTTATAGTGTGTGATGTTGATTATAGAAGGAAGTTGTGTCCTAGAGATACTAGGTTGATAATGTCCCCAAGAGGAGCTCATAAGGATTGTCATGTTAAACCCTGCAGGTGGACTTAGTCCGACATAACGATAAGGTTGAGTGGTACTACTCTTGGACTAAGACATTAATTAAATGAGTTGTCAGTAACTCACTTAATTAGTGGACATTCGATATCTTAAACACAGAGAGACTAATACACTTATAATAAGAAGGAGCCCAAAAAATGTAATTTGGGATTGGTGTGGTAGTTCAATAGTAGTTCTCTAGTGGAATGAATTATTATTGATAAAATTAAGTTGTGTGTTCAGGGCGAACACGGGATGCTTAATTTTATCGGGAGACCAAAACCAATTCCTCCTCTCGGTCCCTATCATAGCCTCTTATTTATAGAGTACTATACCCACCTATACCCACCTTCTATACCCACCTAAAGGGGGCCGGCTAAGCTAGCTTGGGAATCAAGCTAGGGCCGACCTAAGCTTGGTTTATGGGTGGTCGGCCCTAGCTTGAACCCAAGCTAGAGAGGGCCGGCCATAATAAAATTAACAAAGAATTTTAATTTTAATTTTTTATTATGTGGAAGATATAATTTATTAAAGAGAATTAAAATAAAAATATCTCTCTTAAAATGATCTACAAAAGATTAAAGAAAGAGATTAGATCTCTTTCCTTATTTGTAGAATGGAAAGATATTTTATTTTCTCTTTGAAAATTATTCACATGTTGAAAAATTAAAATTATAGAAATTTCTTTTTATAAACCATGAAGGGATTTTTGAAGAGAAATTTTATTTTTAAAATTTCCGGAAACAAATTAGGAAGTTTTAATTTGATGATTGAAACTTGTCTAATATTTCCTCTCTATGATGTGACCGACCATTATAAGATTAATTGGGAAATTTTATTTTATTTTTCTCAATTAAATCATGTCAAGGAAATTAAGGAAATTTTATTGTAATTAAATTTCCTAATTTACCAAGACTAAGGAATATAAAAGAGGGGGTTGGGGTGCCTTCATGAGACACAACCTCTATTATTTTTCTCCCTCTCTTATTCCTTGGTGTGGCCGGCCAACCTCTCTTCCCCTCTTCTTCTTTGTGGTGGCTGAACCTTTCTCTTGGCTTGGAGCTCTTGTGGTAGCCGGATACTACTTAGAGAAGAAGAAAAAGAAGGAGAGAAAGTTTGCATCCCTTGGAGCTTGGTTGGTGTTTTTTCTTCTTCTTCCTTGGTGAAGCTTTCTTGTTTTGGCCGAACCTAGCTAGGAGGAGAAGAAGGTGTTTGGTGGTTTCTCATCATGGAAGATCGTTGCCCACACAACGTCCGAGGTTAGAAGAGGAATACGGTAGAAGATCAAGAGGTCTTTCTAAAAGGTATAACTAGTAATTTTTCTTTCCGCATCATACTAGTTATTTTTGGAAATAATACCAAATACAAGAGGCTTACGATTCTAGTATTTTGAATATGTTTTTCGATGTTGTATTCTTTTGATTTATATTTCCTTGTGATTTGATTGTTTCTTTCGGTTAACCTAAAGTTATTTTAGGAAATTAAATATTAGCTTTCCATAAAAGGTTTTGTCTAGTCGGTGGTGGTTGCTCCCATATCCAAGAAGGCCATGTGCCTCGCCACGTCAGTACTGGGAACCAATTATGGAAATTAATATTTAATGGAATTAATAACTTAAGGTGATTTGGATCGAACGTGTTAAGTTCCGCAGGAGATCCAAGTCTAAACCTAAAAGAACAAATAGATTAAGTTTTGGATCAAACGTGTTAAGTTCCGCAGGCGATCCAAAATTTAATTTAAAAGAACACATGGTAGCTAGGAAAAGGTTCAGACCTTTGTACAAAATTTTTGTACAGTGCAACCTCTAGGTTTTCCGAGTAGCATGACTATCCTTATAAGCTTCTCTTGGGGACATTCTCAACCTAGATAACTAGGACATAGATTCCTTCTATAATCAACAACATACACTTTAAGTAATATCATTTCCCAACTTATCAGGCATATTGATTTATCGAGCTAAACCTCACCCTTTGATAAGTCAAAGAAATAAATATTAAATATATGTGCTTGTTATTATATTAGGATTAAGAGCACACACTTCCATAATAACTAAGGTCTAGTTCTTTTACTAGGTCAGTACAAAAAGAACTTACCTAAATGGTCCTACTCAATACACTTAAAGTTTATCAGTGTAATTTATTAGTCAAGGTAAACTAATACTTAATTACACTACGACTATTCTGATGGTTTGTTCCTTTTCATCTTAGTCGTGAGCAACTGTTTATAATTTATAGAGAACCGACGACATGATCTTCTGAGTGTGACACCACACTCCATGTTATCTACTATATAAATTAATTGAACAATTACATTTAACAAATAAATGCAAATATTGACCAATGTAATTCTTTTATTTCAAAAATAAATGTTTACAAAAACTAGGCTTTTAGTATACACTCCAACAATCTCCCAAATTCTGGCGGAGGTGATGGTGGAAAAGATTGAGGAGATTCTTGAGAGAGTAGTAGTGAAGGATGCCAAAGAGCGGAAAGAGACGGCGGATGAGAAGGAGGCTTGGAGGTTGCTGAAAGACGCGGTGGTGAGCTACTGCGGAAGCGCAGTCGGGACGGTGGCAGCCAACGACCCGGCAGCGGAAGCTCTCAATTACGATCAGGTTTTCATCCGGGACTTCGTCCCTTCAGCGCTCGCCTTCCTCCTCAAAGGGGAGACCGAGATTGTTCGAAATTTCCTCTTGCACACCTTGCAATTGCAGGTAATACCTATAAAAAAATCTGCTTTTACATCTATTAATTACTCTATCGATCTCCTGGTACAACTTTATTCCTTTTCAAAGATTTCCTCAACTATTCCACCAATCCAAACCCGAGCAAATCATCCCGCTTGGTAAACTAGCATATAGCCTCTAGTCCTTCTCATGTACTTTAATATATATCTTACTCAATCAATGTCCTTGTCAGGTTACTCGATATGCTAAACAAGTAAATATCAGGTCTCGTGCGTACGCATTGCATACATAAGGCCTACGAGGCATAAGGAACTGCCTTCATGTCCTCTATCTCCTTTGATGTCTTCGGAGACATCTCTTTAGATAAAGCTACTCCATGCCTAAAAGGTAAGAAACCTTTCTTGAGTTTTGCATGCTAAAGCGAGCAAGGATCAGATCTATATATATTAGGATAGACACAACATTCTGATCCCTTATCTTGATCCCAAGAATGTGTGCACATTCTCCTAAGCCCTTCATATCAAATTGTTTGGACAACCATACCCTTACATCTGATAATACCTTGATATTGTTGCTAATTAACAAAATATCATCTACGTATAGTACAAGAAATACCACCACGTTTCCATCATCCGGACATTGAATAAATCCATATGACTAGATTACTTCATTAAGCGATGTTCCAAGATCTTAAGTTTGCTTCATCCATAAATGGACCGATAGATCTTACACACTAGATGCTCTTTGCCCTTTAACTCTTCGGGTTGCTTCATATGGATGTTTTCTTCAAGACTTCCGTTAAGGAACCTTGACATCCATTTGCCAAACCTCATAATCCATATGAGTGGTAATAGATAAGAGTATCCGGATAGACTTAATCATGGCTACTGGCGAAAAAGTTTCCTCGTAATCGATTCCCTCTTTTTGAGTGTACCCTATCGCAACAAGCCTTGCTTTGAAGGTTTCCACCTTCCCATCTGTCCCTCTTTTCCTTTTATAAATCCACTTGTATCCAACAGCTTTTACACCATTTGGTGGTTCCACAAGCTCCCAGACTTTATTAGAATACATAGATTCTATTTCAGGGTTCATCGCTTTTTGACAAGATATTACATCTTTATCTTGGAATGCTTCATCATATGTCTGGGGATCAGGTTCATGTTTACCAAGGATCAAGTCTAAAGACTCTCCCAAAAACATGAATCTTTCAAGTTGCCTCATAACCCTCCCACTACGATGAGACACTGTCTGTGGTTGTGTATCATTTGTGATACGTGTTGTAGTTTCTTGTGATATTTCATCTTGTACTGTTGGTACTAAGTTAGGCGTGTCCTCTCTTATTTCTTCTAGAACAATTTTACTCATGGGCTTGTGGTCGATTATATAGTCTTCTTCTAAAAATTGGGCATTGGTGCTAACAATGACCTTCTGGTCTTTAGGACTATAAAATAAACCACCTTTCGTTCCTCTGGGATAACCCACAAACACACGAACTTCTGTACGAGATTCTAACTTATCAGCATCTGGTTTCAGCACATGTGTTGGACTACCCCAAATTCGAATATGTCTTAGACTGGGCTTCCGCCCATTCCACAATTCTGTGGGAGTAGAAGATACTGATTTAGAAGGTACTAAGTTCAGAATGTACGCCGCTGTTTCCAGAGCGTATCCTCAAAACGAATTTGGTAATTCTAAATAACTCATCATCGATCTAACCATCTCCATAAGAGTCCTATTCCTTCATTCTGCCACAGCATTCTGTTGGGGTGTACCAGGTGCGGACAATTGGGATTGAATCCCGGCCTCTGATAAGTAATTCGTAAACTCTCCTAAGAGGTATTCGCCACCACGATCAGATCGTAGTGTCTTGATACTTTTACCTAAACGTTTCTCCACATCAGCCTTGTACTCTTTGAATTTATCAAAGCACTCAGACTTGTGGCGCATTAGGTAAATGTATCCATATCTTGAATAATCGTCTATAAAAGAGACAAAATATTCAAAACCACCTCTAGACTGGATAGACATAGGACCACACAAATTAGAATGAACCAATTCTAACGCTTCTTTGGCTCTATACCCCTTGGCCTTAAAAGGTCTCTTGGTCATTTTACCTTCCAAGCAGGATTCACATGTTGGAAAGTTTTCCAACTCTAATGGACTCAAGAGTCCATCGGCTACAAGCCTTTGAATCCTACTTAAGTTAATATGACCAAGCCTTAGATGCCAAAGATGCGTTTGGTTCATTTCCGAAGGTTCTTTTCTCTTATTAGAGTTAGAAGATGTGTTATTAATTTCCATATTTTGCTTTGTGGGAGAAATTGGATTTAAAGTATATAAATTGTCAACCAATGCACCAGAACAGATAATCACTTTATTTCTCTTTATAACCACATTGTTACTAAAAGAAACTGAATATCCATCCAAATACAGTTTAGAAACTGAAATTAAATTCTTTCTAAAACTGGGTACATAAAGACAATTTCTTAAAACCAATTTTCTATTCCTATCAAATGATAAGTAGACGTCTCCCACTGCAACAGCCGCCACCTTAGTAGCATTGCCCATGTAGACAGTTATCTCTCCATCAAATAGTCGTCGGGTTTCCTGGAACCCCTGCAAAGAATTGCAGACATGATCAGTGGCTCCCGTATCTACACACTAGGTGCTGGTAGATAACACCGCTAAACATGTTTCAACTACTAGAGTATGAGATATACCTTTATTGCTCTGGTTCCTACGAGGACAGTCCGCTTTCCAATGCCCTGTCTGCTTGCAGATGAAGCACTTGCCTTTCGGCTTCTTCATTCCAGCTTTTTGTCCCTGAGGTTTATTCATTCTCTTTGCTGAAAAGACCTATTTCTTCTTCTTCTTGTCTTTCGGCTTAGAAGTAGAATCATTTTCAGCATAGTGAATATGATAACTTTGACGAAATATTCCTTCTGCTGCCTATAGTTCTGTCAGAAGTTCCGCCAACGTATACTCTCTTTTGTTCATGTTATAGTTCAGGCGGAATTGCTCAAAACTTCTGGGTAGAGTTTGGAGAATTATATCGACCTGGGTTTCCCCATCGATTTCTCCTCCAAGGACTTGTATTTCATTCAGATAAGCCATCATTTTGAGGATATGATCCCTTATGGGTGTTCCCTCGGACATGATCGCTGTCATTAATTTTCTCATTGCCTTTTGCCTAGCGGTCCGACTCTGGTGCCCAAAGAGTTCTTTGAGATTGTCCATTATATCATAAGCTGTTGGTAAATCTTGATGCTGATGTTGCAATACATTTGACATTGATGACAAAATGTAACACTGCGCCATCTCATCAGCTTTTACCCATTTCTTATGATACTCAATCTCCTCTGGGGTAGAGTCATCGTCAGGTGCATCAGGGCAAGCCTCAGTCAGTACAAACTTATAGCTTTCAGCAGTAAAGACAATGTCCAGGTTTCTTTTCCAATCTATGTAGTTGGGTCCAGTAAGTTTGTTTTCTTTCAATATAATGGCCAGTGAGTTGAAAGTCATCCTAAGAATCACAAAAATAACTTTGGTCAGGACTCTAAATTTAGAATAATATTGATTCCTCAAACAATACTATTTTAAATTAACCAACACCTCAAAACACCGTGAATTTTGTATGCCATGATAGTGTGGACGTATACAAATTCAACATTTGTAAAAGGAGGGTGTAACCCATTAATTTTATTATCTTGTCAACCTAATTTTTTGACAAATAAAATTAATAGTTGGTTTCCTTCGGTCACACAAATAATAGCAGTGACTCCGATGGGGAGAATACTATTAGACGTGCCTAAGTGTATACCATTACTTGACACTAAGTCCATTAATAAGATTGTGCCCCTTCCGATGGGGAAGATCACACACTCTTGATTAATTTCCTATAGTCATCCAAAATGAAAGTTTGATCTAGTGATCCGCAAACAAACTCATCCGATATGGAGGAATGCACTCAGAGCCAACGCGCAAGTTTGTTTGCATCACTTACAAACCAGTAATGGAGACCGTGGAATTTACTAAAATAAATTCCTCTCCCACTTAGTTATTTAAAGTGAGGAATTTTAAACTATCCTAGCATGCATCAAATGCATACACACACATCACAATAAATAAAAGTAATAAATATGGAAATTATTTTCCAACTATTATGACCTTTTTCTGTTACTGTCCTCCATGTGCTCCAACCCTAGCTGCTGTCATCTTTAGCCACCGCTATCGGGTAGAGTCGTCGCATCCATCTTGCTTCTTATTCCGCTGCGCCTCTGGTGCTCCAAAAGTACCACGCCTCGCAAGAATCCGATATGTGATAAAAATAGAATTTTACATATATCGATCTTATATTCCTCGAGGGAATGTATATGTAATCTAGATCGAAAATAAAATTCTAAAATCCTAGGGCTAATACAACTCCTACTGTACTAGTTACATACAATCATGCACACACAAAATATTGCCCTTGACATGTCCAAGGGTCCAATCACACACAACATCAATAAGCCATAATAGTTGGAGCCTGCAACCAAAGAGTTAGTACATCCTACTATTATCCTGCCTAAATTATGTATGACATGTGCATAACCTATTTGAATTCTAAACACACAGAGGTAAACCCTAGCTCTGATACCAATTGTTGGTTAGTCCTAGGAAAACGTATCGGTTCCACTGTATAAAAATTTTTGTACAAGTGTCGAACCTTTCCTTAAATAACCTATTGTGTTCTTTAGAAGTTAAATTAGGAATCGCAGACGGAACTTAACATCATTGATTCCAAATTTAACTTATCTGTTCTTAATGGTTTAGATTTGAATCGCAAGAGAAACTTAACACTATTGATTCAAATCTACCTAAGTTATTAATTTCATAAATATTAATTTCCAAAATTGGTTTCCAGGACTGCATGGCGAGGCACATGACCTTCTTGAATATGGGAGCAACCACCACCGCCTAGGCAAAGCTTTTTAAGGAAAACTAATATTTATTTCCTTAAATAACTCTAGGTTAACAAAAAAGAACAATCAAATCACAAATTCAAAAAAGAAGAAAACACAAACTCGAAAAATAAATTCAAAAAACTAGATCTAATTGCCTCTTGTATTTAGAATTCTTACAAAGAAAATAACTAGTATAATGCGGAAGAAAACTACTAGTTATACCTTCTCTTTGTAAGCTAATGACCTTGACATCTTCTGCCGTATTCCTCGCCTCGCCTTGGACGTCGTGTGGGCGACGATCCTCCAAGATGAACACCACCCAAAAGCTTCTTCCTCTTCTTCTAAAATCCGGCCACCAACACCACCAAGGAGAAGAGAGCAAAAGGGAAAAGAGAGAAGAGAGGGAGGGTCGGCCACTTGATGATCTCCAAGCAAGAGAATAAGAATTGTGTCTCATGAAGCCCCCTCACCCCTTCTTTTATATTACTTGCCCAAGGCAAATAAGGAAAATTTTTTACAATTTTCCTTTTCCCTTTTTATTTTCCTTTTCTTTCCTCTTGATTGAATCAATCATCAAATCAATGGTTGTGATCAATCCTATTTGGTTTAGGATTGGGTTTGGCCGACCCCTTGCTTGGGCACCAAGCAAGGAGGTCGACCACCATATTTAGGAAAGAAAATAATTTTTTTTAATAAAATTTTACAAGAAGAAAAAATTTTTATAAAATTTTACAAGCTCTCTTTCCTAGAGTAGGAGTTAAAAAAGAAAAGTTCTAAAAATTAAAACCATGTTTTAAAATTTAAAACTTCTCTTACAAAATTTCCTTTTTTAACATGATGATAGAAAATTTTAATTTTAAAACTTATCTCCCTTTTTTTTTTTCTTAAACCATGAGGATGGTTAAAAAAGAAAGTTTTAAAACTTTTAAAACTCTCTATTAAAACATGTGGCCAAATTCAAATAAGGAAAGTTTTTAAAATTAAAATCTCTCTTTTAAAACTTATAATTTTCTACAAAGAGAAGATTTTAAAAATTCAAAAACAACCCTCCTTGTTTGAATATTGTGGCCGACCCCTTCATGCTTGGTCACCAAGCAAAGGGTTGGCCCCTATAAAGAGGATGTGGCTAGCCCTTGCTTGGTCACCAAGCATTGGACCGACCCACTTCTTGGACACCAAGAAGATCCTTACATTTGGATGGACTTGAGGCTATAATGAGGCTACGATAGAGACCTAGAGGAGAAATTGATTTTGGCCTTCTGATGTGCTTGAGTATCCCGTGCTCGCCCTGAACACACAACTCAAGTTCATCGATAATAACTCATTCCACTAGAGAGTTATTACCGCACTACCACACCAATCCCAAATTACATTATGGGCTCCTTCTTATCATGAGTGTGTTAGTCTCCCTGTGTTTAAGATAACAAATGTCCACTAATTAAGTAAGTTACTGACAACTCACTTAATTAATATCTAGCTCCAAGAATAGTACCACTCAACTTCATTGTCATGTCGGACTAAGTCCACCTGTAGGGTTTAACATGACAATCCTTATGAGCTCCTCTTGGGGACATTCTCAACCTAGATAACTAGGACACAGATTTCTTCTATAATCAACAACACACACTATAAGTAATATCATTTCCCAACTTATCGGGCATATTGATTTATCGAGCTAAACCTCATCCTTTGATAAGTCAAAGAAATAAATATTAAATATATGTGCTTGTTATTATATTAGGATTAAGAGCACACACTTCCATAATAACTAAGGTCTAGTTCTTTTACTAGGTCAGTACAAAAAGAACTTACCTAAATGGTCCTACTCAATATACTTAAAGTGTATCAGTGTAATTTATTAGTCAAGATAAACTAATACTTAATTACACTACGACTATTCTGATGGTTTGTTCCTTTCCATCTTAGTCGTGAGCAACTGTTTATAATTTATAGAGAATCGACAACATGATCTTCTAAGTGTGGCACTACACTCCATGTTATCTACTATATAAATTAATTGAACAATTATATTTAACAAATAAATGAAAATATTGACCAATGTGATTCTTTTATTTCAAAAATAAATGTTTACAAAAACTAGGCTTTTAGTATACACTCCAACAGTACCAAAATATTTGGTATATAAAAATCATACCGATATCGTATCAAAATTTTGATATATTGAAAATTTGATATATCAAATTTTTGTTATAGTTAAATTCCATACCGTTTAGAGTAAAATTTTGGCATTATACGGTACCAAAAATTTCAAAATAATGTTATACTATACCAAAAATTTTGGTACTATGTAATACCATATCGAAATTTTTGATATACCGTTAAATTAGTATGGTTTGGTATATTTCAGTATAGTATATGTGGTATATCAAAAGTTTTAGTATTTTCCTCCACCCCTAGATTACCAATCGATTGTGATACTGTGCATAATGGTAGGGTCTGGTCAAGGGGATGTGGCAGTCAGAAGTCAAAGGGACGTGACAGCCATAAGTCAAGGGGACGTGGCAGTCAGAAGTCAAGGGGACGTGGCAGTCAGGAGTCAAGGGGACATGACAGTTAGAGGTCGAGAAGACGTATCATCCCACAGAGGGGCTGCAATTTTAAAAGTCAGCTAACACTCATTCGAGAGGCCTAGGTATTATACGGTACCAAAATTTCAAAATGTTGTTTTGCTATACCAAAAGTTTTGGTACTATGTAATACCATGTCGAAATTTTTGATATACCGTTAAATTAGTATGGTTTGGTATATTTCAGTATAGTATATGTGGTATATCAAAAGTTTTAGTATTTTCCTCCACCCCTAGATTACCAATCGATTGTGATACTGTGCATAATGGTAGGGTCTGGTCAAGGGGATGTGGCAGTCAGAAGTCAAAGGGATGTGACAACCATAAGTCAAGGGGACGTGGCGGTCAGAAGTCAAGGGGACGTGGCGGTCAGGAGTCAAGGGGACATGACAGTTAGAGGTCGAGAAGACGTATCATCCCACAGAGGGGCTGTAATTTTAAAAGCCAGCTAACACTCATTCGGGAGGCCTAGGTCTGAAATTCAGACAGGTTACTCGGGTTGTTGGAACCCCAATGTTGTTTTGGTGTGATCAACAAGTTAAGTTAGGTCCTGTGTTGTTCTAACCTTGTGTATAAGTGTGCAAGAGCTTAGGAGCACTATCTTAAAAAGAACCTCTCTGAATTCTTAACATTTACTAAACTAAATGTTTTACTAAGTTAAGTACTTTTTCAAGGTATACCTAAACATTTTTTTTAAATCTTTTAAAATATACTTAAGTACTATGATTTTTTACTCTCCTTGTATTTTGATGTATGGCAAAGGGGAAAGTAGCATAAAATTCAAAAGAAAGCTCTAATTAAGGGGGAGAGCCTTACACTTTAAAAGTTTTAGCTTAAGCTTTGATTGCGTCCAAAATTGTGTTCTATGCTTACACTAAAACTTTAAAAAATTGTTGTTACTTATGCATCTGTTTACTTATGCCTGCTTTTACTTAATTTTGAATTTGAGTTGTCATAATCAAAAAGGGGGAGATTGTTGGTGCTAGAAACATCCGATGATTGAACCCGTGTTTTGATAATGGTAAAGGATTCAAAGTTAAGTTGTTTTGTGATCTAATAGTTTGAATAAGCTTGCAGCAAAGTCCTAAGTATACTTAGGTAAAAGTCCTAGCGGTGGTTAGGCAAGTGGAAAACCCTAGGGGGAGGTAACCCTAAGTCATAGGGGGTGGTAATCCTATGCAAAAAGTCTTGGCGGGTCGAGAGCTTCAGGCAAAAGTCCTAGGGGGTGGTAACCCTGTTGGAGTGTATACTAAAAGCCTAAGCTTTTGTAAACATTTGTTGTGAATAAAGAATCACATTTGGTCAAATTATCTACATTTGTTTGTAATTGTTCAATTAATTTATATTGTAGATAACATAGTATGTGGTGTCACATGCAGAAGAATGATCAGTTCTTGCAATTATAGCAATTTTCACCTCAAATTCACCATGGAAGGTGCATAATTAATGAATTGGGTTAGTTTATCTTGACTATATTTTATGAGTGTAGACCTTTGGTCTTCTTTTACCTTAGAAAAGGAACAAAGACCTCGATTATTATGAAAGTGTGTGCTCTTAATCCTAATATAATAACAAGCACATATATTTGATATTTATTTCTTTAATTTATCAATGGGTGAGATTTAGTTCGATGAATCAATAAGCCCGATAAGTTGGGAAATGAATATCACTTATAGTGTGTGTTGTTATAGATTATAGAAGGAAATCCTAGAGTAGAATACTAGGTTGATAATGTCCCCAAGAGGAGCTCATAAGGATTGTCATGTTAAACCCGGTGGACTTAGTCCGACATGACGATAAGGTTGAGTGGTACTACTCTTGGACTAAGATATTAATTAAATGAGTTGTTAGTAACTCACTTAATTAGTGGACATTCGATATCTTAAACAGACTAACACACTCATAATAAGGAGCCCAAAATGTAATTTGGGATTGGTGTGCGTCTCACAATAACTAATACGCGAAATTTATTTCATATAGGTAATTAGGATATCCCAACACAACAGAAAGCTCTGATTTAAAGAGCAATTTAACAGTAAACGATATGGCAAAGCAAATTGAAATTACAATTCATAGGCATAATTGAAAGCGACGAAAAAAGAAGAAGGGGAACCTGGAGCGTCGGCGCCGAAGGGCCGAGCAGCTGGTCAGCCGAACAAGGTGCGCGTAGGAAAAGCAAGCGACGTCGGTGAACCCTATTCCCAAATTTAATTATTAAAATTTTAATTTTAATAATGTATTATGTGGAAGATATAATTTATTAATGAAAATTAAAATAAAAATATCTCTCTTAAAAGGATCTACAAAAGATTAAAGAAAGAGATTAGATCTCTTTCCTTATTTGTAGATTGGAAAGATATTTTATTTTCTCTTTGAAAATTATTCACATGTTGAAAAATTAAAATTATAGAAATTTCTTTTTATAAACCATGAAGGGATTTTTGAAGAGAAATTTTATTTTTAAAATTTCCGGAAACAAATTAGGAAGTTTTAATTTGTTGATTGAAACTTGTCTAATTTTTCCTCTCTATGACGTGGCCGGCCATTATAAGATTAATTGAGAAATTTTATTTTATTTTTCTCAATTAAATCATGTCAAAAAAAGTAAGGAAATTTTATTGCAATTAAATTTCCTAATTTACCAAGACTAAGGAATATAAAAGAGGGGGTTGAGGTGCCTTCATGAGACACAACCTCTATTATTTTTCTCCCTCTCTTATTCCTTGGTGTGGCCGGCCAACCTCTTCCCTTCTTTGTGGTGGCCGAACCTTTCTCTTGGCTTGGAGCTCTTGTGGTGGCGGATACTACTTGAGAAGAAGAAGGAAAGTTTGCATCCTTGGAGCTTGGTTGGTGTTTTTTTTCTTCTTCCTTGGTGAAGCTTTCTTGTTTTGGCCGAACCTAGCTAGGAGGAGAAGAAGGTGTTTGGTGGTTTCTCATCTTGGAAGATCGTTGCCCACACAACGTCCGAGGTTAGAAGAGGAATACGGTAGAAGATCAAGAGGTCTTTCTAAAAGGTATAACTAGTAATTTTTCTTTCCGCATCATACTAGTTATTTTTGGAAATAATACCAAATACAAGAGGCTTACGATTCTAGTATTTCGAATATGTTTTTCGATGTTGTGTTCTTTTGATTTATTTTTCCTTGTGATTTGATTGTTCCTTTCGGTTAACCTAAAGTTATTTTAGGAAATTAAATATTAACTTTCCATAAAAGGTTTTGTCTAGTCGGTGGTGGTTGCTCCCATATCCAAGAAGGTCATGTGTCTCGCCACGTCAGTACTGGAAACCAATTATGGAAATTAATATTTAATGGAATTAATAACTTAGGTGATTTGGATCGAACGTGTTAAGTTCCGCAGGAGATCCAAGTCTAAACCTAAAAGAACAAATAGATTAAGTTTTGGATCAAACGTGTTAAGTTCCGCAGGCGATCCAAAATTTAATTTAAAAGAACACATGGTAGCTAGGAAAAGGTTCAGACCTTTGTACAAAATTTTTGTACAGTGGAACCTCTAGGTTTTCCGAGTAGCAACCAACAAACCCTAGGTGGAAAGTCCTGGTGTCACGAACTAGGTGGAAGACTGGACGGGTCGGGGAGCGGGCGTCTAGCAGAAAGTCCAGAAGCATCGAGCGCTGAGCAAAAGTCCAGTAGATCTGGAGGATCGTACTGGAAACAGGTAACTCTCCTGAGTGGAGTAGGTGAGGATGCGTTCCCCGCAGAGGGAATAGTAGGCGTCGAGTCGACCTAGGGTTTTCGGTAGGGAATCCGAAGTCAGACTCGAACAGTTCAAAAACTGTCAATATCCTATTCATAGCTATTATTTGCTAACTTTGTTTTGCAGGGTATGTGTTTGGGACTAACACATTTTGCAGGAACAAAGGAATAAATCACACCTCGGATGAACAGTGTCCGAGGCGCCTCCATGGAGCTTGGAGGCGCCTCGGGTGCAGACTGTGAGCTGGCTACGAAGAGGTGCTGGAGGTGCCTCGAATGGAGCTGGAGGCGTTTTGGACTAGTGCTTGGAGGCGCCTTGGACTAGCATGGAGGTGCCTTCAAGTGGATAAGTGACGAATTCTTCAGCGCTGATCGACGCGGCTGACTCAACTTGTTAGAGGCACCTTGGAGCTTAATGGAGGCGCCTTGAACACCCTTTATAAGAGGGTCTCGACCAGCAGCTTAATAACACACATTCTAAGTGATCCTTTTGCGACAAGTTGCTAACAAGCAGTTCCCGAAGTGTTGTAGCAACATCCAGACGACCTGGAGCTCCAGATTTGATATTCTTGTTATCGGTATTGCTTTCTTTACAAGTTCAAATTGTAATAAGTTTGTAATAATCTTTCAAGCTTATAGTTGTTGCCCACTAGAAGCGATTAACGATCGCGGACCTTGGAGTAGGAGTCGTTACAGGCTCTGAACCAAGTAAACAACCTGTGTTAGCGTTTGATTGTGTTATTTCTCTCTATTCCGCTGCGTTTATTATCTCGAGTGTTTTAAATCGAATGAAATAGCCACGAGCGCTATTCACCGCCCCCCCTCTAGCGCTTCTCGATCCAACATAAGAAACTGCCTTCATATCCTCTATTTCCTTTGATGTTTTAGGAGACATCTCTTTAGATAAAGGTACTTCATGCCGAAAAGATAAAAAACCTTTCTTGAAATTTTGCATGCTAAAATGAGCTAGAATAGTATTGATGTATGAAACTTGGGATAAGCACGACATTTTTTTCTTGCAATCTCTTATTACTTTGATCCCAAGAATATGTCCACATTCTCCCAAATCCTTCATATCAAACTTCTTGGATAACCATACCCTTACGTCTGACAACATTTGACATTGTTTCCAATGAGCAAAATATCATCTATGTATAGTACAAGAAATACCACCATGTTTTTGTCAATATTCTTGTATACACAAGACTCATCCGGACACTGAATAAATCCATAAGATTGGATCACTTCATTAAACCTGATGTTCCAAGATCTCGAACTTGCTTCAGTCCATAGATAGACCGATTGAGCTTACATACAAGATTCTCTTTGCCCTTCGCAATGAATCCCTTTGGTTGCTTCATATGGATATTTTCTTCAAGACTTCTATTAAGGAAAGCTATTTTGACATCCATTTGTCAAATCTTATAATCCATATGAGCGGCAATAGATAAAAGAATCTGGATAGACTTAAGCATGGCTACCGGCGAAAAGGTTTCCTCATAATCGATTCCCTCTTTCTGAGTATACCATTTTGCAACAAGCCTTGCTTTGAAGGTTTCCACCTTCCCGTCTATCCCTCTTTTTCTTTTATAGACTCATTTACATCCAATGACTTTTACACCATTTGGTGGTTCTACAAGCTCTCAGACCTGATTAGAGTACATAGATTTCATTTCAGAGTTCATTGCATTTTGCCAAGATGCTGCATCTTTATCTTGAAGTGTTTCATCATATGTCCAGGGATTAGGTTCATATTCACTAGGGATCAAGTCCAAAGATTCTCCCAAAAACATAAATCTATCAGGTTACCTAACAACCCTCCCACCACGACGAGGCACTACTTGTAATTGTGCATCATTTGTGACACGTGCTGCAGTTTCTTGTGGTATCTCATCTTGTACCGTTGGTGTTGGATCGAGACGCGCTAGAGGGGGGGGGATGAATAGCGCTCGTGGCTAAAATCGTTCTATTATCGGAATCGTAACAACTATCGGAGAAGTAACGCAGCGGAAAGTAAACAAACACACAGAAAGACAAGAGTCTGAAGTACTTCTTCACTCAGAACATAATTCAAGCATGGGTCCCCAAGTCCAACCTAGTTAATCAATTGGACTTGGACAATATTGGGTCCCCAAGGATCAGGTCCACTACCTCGATAGACCATATCGAGGCTATGATCCAGGGGGAGCAAGAAGGAAAACAATTTTAATAAATTAAATTCAAAATTCATAAATCTAAAATCCACAATTAAATTAAAATTCAAAAATTAAAATTCAAAATTTAATTAAAATTCAAAATTCGAAATTAAAATTCAAAAATTCAAATTACAAATTCAAAATTCAAATTTTGAAATTTAAAATTCAATAGAAGGAGGATCCAGAATAGTTGGCACTCCCAACTAAACTACCCGACTGGGTAACCGAACTTAATCTACCCGAAATGGGTAAACAAGAGTAGACAACCCCGGCAGGGTAATTAAGGTTAGATAAAATAGGCTAGGTTTAACTTTACTAACAGTACTGGTGAAGTTTTTGGATGATAGTACGTTAGGGAAGCTTGGCTGGTGCATTTGGCCAAGTGGAACTGACCGAAGCTACCCTTAAATGGATCCTAACTAATTAGACCAAGTTTTAGTATTAAGTTCAATGGGTAAGACTATTTGGAAAACCTCGAAGGCATGGTTACTTTAATGAGTTCATTGTGACTCACCATAGCCCAGAAGTTTATCCAAAGAATGCTTACTTGTTGAACCCAAAGCTAAACCTGAATCTAACACAAAGTTAAACCAACCCCTTAAACTGAACCACAATTCATCTCACCACAATTATAGGATTACCTGATTGAAAATTTAGATCGGGTGAGATGACTAAGAAATTAAAACTAAAATTAACTTAAATCAAGTTAATTCAAAATTCATTTCAAAATCTTTTAAAACTTAATTTCAAAATCATTTCAAAAATCTTTTGAAAATCAATTTCAAAATTATTTAAAAATCATTTCAAAAATCTTTTAAAACTTAATTTCAAATTCATTGCAAAAATCTTTTCAAAATCAATTTCAAAATTATTTAAAAATCATTTCAAAAATCTTTTAAAACTTAATTTTAAAAATCATTTCAAAAATCTTTTCAAAATCAATTGCAAAATTATTTAAAAATCATTTCAAAAATCTTTTGAAAATCAATTTCAAAATTATTTAAAAATCATTTCAAAAATCTTTTAAAACTTAATTTTAAAAATCATTTCAAAAATATTTTCAAAATCAATTTAAAAATTATTTAAAAATCATTTCAAAAATCTTTCGAAAATCAATTTCAAAATTTTTTAAAAATCATTTCAAAAATCTTTTAAAACTTAATTTCAAATTCATGTCAAAAATATTTTGAAAATCAATTTCAAAATTTTTTAAAAATCATTTCAAAAATCTTTTAAAACTTAATTTCAAATTCATTTCAAAAATCTTTTCAAAATCAATTTCGAAATTATTTAAAAATCATTTCAAAAATCTTTTAAAACTTAATTTCAAATTCATTTCAAAAATCTTTTGAAAATCAATTTCAAAATTATTTAAAAATCATTTCAAAAATCTTTTAAAACTTAATTTCAAATTCATTTCAAAAATCTTTTCAAAATCAATTTCAAAATTATTTAAAAATCATTTCAAAAATCTTTTAAAACTTAATTTTAAAAATCATTTCAAAAATCTTTTCAAAATCAATTTCAAAATTATTTAAAAATCATTTCAAAAATCTTTTGAAAATCAATTTCAAAATTATTTAAAAATCATTTCAAAAATCTTTTGAAAATCAATTTCAAAATTATTTAAAAATAAATTTCAAAAGTATTTAAAAATCATTTCAAAAATCTTTTAAAACTTAATTTCAAAATCATTTCAAAAATCTTTTGAAAATCAATTTCAAAATTATTTAAAAATCATTTCAAAAATCTTTTGAAAATCAATTTCAAAATTATTTAAAAATCATTTCAAAAATCTTTTAAAACTTAATTTCAAATTCATTTCAAAAATCTTTTCAAAATCAATTTCAAAATTATTTAAAAATCATTTCAAAAATCTTTTGAAAATCAATTTCAAAATTATTTAAAAATCATTTCAAAAATCTTTTAAAACTTAATTTTAAAAATCATTTCAAAAATATTTTGAAAATCAATTTCAAAATTATTTAAAAATCATTTCAAAAATCTTTTAAAACTTAATTTTAAAAATCATTTCAAAAATCTTTTCAAAATCAATTTCAAAATTATTTAAAAATCATTTCAAAAATCTTTTGAAAATCAATTTCAAAATTTTTTAAAAATCATTTAAAAAATCTTTTAAAACTTAATTTCAAATTCATTTCAAAAATCTTTTGAAAATCAATTTCAAAATTATTTAAAAATCATTTCAAAAATCTTTTAAAACTTAATTTCAAATTCATTTCAAAAATCTTTTGAAAATCAATTTCAAAATTATTTAAAAATCATTTCAAAAATCTTTTGAAAATCAATTTCAAAATCATTTCAAAAATCTTTTGAAAATCAATTTCAAAATTATTTAAAAATCATTTCAAAAATCTTTTGAAAATCAATTTCAAAATTATTTAAAAATCATTTCAAAAATATTTTAAAACTTAAAATCATTTCAAAAATCTTTTGAAAATCAATTTCAAAATTATTTAAAAATCATTTCAAAAATCTTTGAAAAACTTATATAAAAATGATTTGAAAAATCTTTTGAAAAACTTATTTAAAAATCCTTTGAAAATTCATTTCAAAAATCTTTTGAAAATTCTCTTCAAAATCTTTTAAAATTAATTCAATTACTGTCAAAATATTAATTTAAAAGGATTTAAAAATATTTAATTATCAAATTCTGATTGCTAAAGTTAACTCTAATTAATTTTCAATAAATTCTCAAAGGTTTAGCATTTTCTCATTTGGAACTTAAATTTTTAATATTTTCAAATAATCTCATCTCAAACTCATTCATAAGCTGCACATGTTTGATAATCTAGAATGGATGAGCTAGAATTAGGATAATATAAAGTTCTTCTTATGCTTGTACTCTAAGACCCTAAGAATTTAATTTGGCATTAATTAAGGGGGAATGAACAGAGTCATGCTAGTACTTTAAGGCTAAACAAATTCCTTTAGGGCTCTGATACCCAATCAAGTTAAATAATTTAATTTGATTCATGCTTAGACACCTAAACTCAAAGAAGTTATTAAGGCATTAACTTAAAATTTAAATTATCTATGCAACAATTCTTTTCAAACACCTTATGAATTGAGCTAAGTACTTCACCTAAATTTTTTAAGTCTGAGTACTTAACTATGCTACCCTTTAGGGGGAGCTTAAATTAACTAGACTATTTCTCTCTTCTTAATTCTTTTTGATTTATGTCAAAGGGGGAGAGAAAAGTCAAAGTTAAGAAATCAAGAATGAAAGGGGGAGCATAAACTTTAAATTTTATTTATGCATTGATGCTTCTGGTTAACTTTCATTATTTATTCCTTTATTTAAAAGTTATGTTTTACTTAACTTTGAACCAAGATTGCCATAATCAAAAAGGGGGAGATTGTTGGTGCAGTGAGCACCAGATGATCGAACCTGAGTTTTGATTATGGCAAAGGGCTCAAAGTTAAGTGGTGGTGTTATCTAACAAAGTTCATGGAGCTTGCAGGAAAGTCCTAAGTGATACTTAGGCAAAAGTCCTAGCTGCGGTTAGGCAGGTAAAAACCCTAGGGGTGGTAACCCTAGGTCATAGGGTGTGGTAACCCATGGAAGAAGTTGGCGGTCGATGGCTTCAGGCAAAGTCCTAGGGGTGGTAACCCTAGGTGAAAAGTCCCGGTGTCGCGAACCGGTGAAAGTCCGGACAGGCCGAAGCGGATGTCCAGCAGAAAGTCCGAAGGCGTCAAATGAGAAAAGTCCATCGATCCGGAGGATCGTCTGCGAATGTAAATTTCGAGGAGTAGGTGAGGGGCGCGTTCCGTAGAGGAAAAAGGCCGTCGGTCGACCTAGGGTTCCGGTTAGAAAACCGAAGTCAGACTGACAGTCCGAGACTGCTAATACTTCATTTATAATATCTTGTATTATGTGCTAACTTTGTCGTGCGCAGGTAGTGTTTGGGACTAACGTATCTTGCAGGTGCAAAGGAGCAACTTAAAGCCTCGGATGAACGGTGTCCAAGGCGCCTCCATGGAGCTTGGGCGCCTCGGATGCAAGGCGGGAGTCTGAGCTCTTCAGAAGCGCCGCTTGATGAGCAGTGGAAGGCGGCTTGAACAAAGCGCATAGGCGCCTTGAGTGCGTGATAAATCCGATCGCTCCTCATCTCCTCGTCAGGCTACAGGCGCCTTGGTGAATAGGCGCAGAACACCTTTTATAGGGTTTGACCAGCTCCGGAGAACAACTTCCAAGCATTTTTCACGCCGGCTCACGATCGGCGATCGATGCACAGACCGACCGTCCGAAGCTCCGAGATTACGATATTGTCGTCAATATTTTTTCATTATTATTATTACTTGTACTCTTGTCGAACTTATAGTTGTTGTCCCAAGGCGATCAAGGATCGCGGCCCTTGATAGGGAGTCGTCACATGCTCCGGCAATTTTTCTCAGTCTTTACGTGTTGTTATTTCCGCGTTACTTCTCCGAGGTTGTTACGATTCGATAATAGAACGATTTTAGCCATGAGCGCTATTCATCCCCCTCTGCCCGTGGCTAAAATCGTTCTATCGGAATCGAATAACCATCGGAGAAGCAACACAAATGAAAGTAAACAAACACCTGAAAGACAAGAGAATTTACTTGGATCCATCACTCCTACTGGCCCGCGATCCTGATCGCAGCAACAACTATAAGTTCACAAGAGTACAAGTATTACGTTAGTATAATGAAAAGTACGCTTATACCGACGACAATATCGTAATCAAGATTTTGAGCCCGGTCGCCTGTCTCGTAGACAAGACTGGATCGCCTGGCGTGAGCCAGGTGAAAGATTGCTTGGAAGTTGTTCTCGGAGCTGCTGGTCGAAACCCTTATAAGGGTGTTCAAGGCGCCTTCACTGCTCACCAAGGCGCCTTGAACCCGAGTCGCACGGAGACGAGGAGCGAATCCTCGATCTTATCACAGACTCAAGGCGCCCACTGCTCACCGCGCCTTCATCCGTGTTAGGACCAAAAGTAGCTAGAGGGGTGAATAGCTCGTCGATTGCTCGTTGCTGCTCGGCGTTGCTTGTTTCTTCAAGAATATGCAGCGGAAAATACAGAAACAAATACAACAACGCTAACACGGTTGGTTTACTTGGTATCCACCTCACAAGAGGTGACTAGTCCAAGGATCCACACCACGCACGCACCCTTCACTAAGAAAACACTCCTTTTCGGTAACTACCGAGGGCAGAGAAGCCCTACAAGACTCTCAGTACAAGAAGAAAGGAAAGGGAAACAAAATACAAGCGCAAAGCTTACAATGAGTACAGAAAACCCTAACCCTAGCTTCTCTTCTTGCCTTTGATCCGCCTCTTGACTTGGAAAGCTTCCAAGATCCTTCAAGAACTGGCGATCTGATCTTTGAGAGCGCTATGGAGGAGTTGGCGAGTAATCTGGAGTGAATCGGAGAAGCAATACCGGAGCCATCACACGCCTGCAGCTATAAACGACGCCAACGGTCGGATCCCGATCGATTCGAATGATCCCAATCGATCGGGGAGGCTTTGGATCGATCCACGGATCGATCCGAGGATCGGCTGGAAACGCGCCTGGATCGATCCACGGATCGATCCAGCGCTTATCGCGCGAAGCAGCCGCGTCCCAATCGATCCACTGATCGATTGGGACCTCTGGATCGATCCACGGATCGATCCAGAGGCTCTCTGTTCGCTGGGACATGTCTAGATCGATCCAAAGCCTGGATCGATCCACTGATCGATCCAGCACTTGATTTTTGTCCAAAACCAAGTCCCAAACCTCCCAAACCAACATCCGGTCAACCTTGACCTGTTGGTATGTCATGCCTAGCATCTAGTCACTCCCTTGACCTGCTAGGACTCCCTTACCAAGTGTCCGGTCAATCCCTTTGACCCACTTGGACTTTTCTCATGTCAAGTATATCCGGTCAACCTTGACCTACTTGGACTTTTCTTTCATGCCAAGTATCCATCAATCCTTTGACCTACTTGGACTTCCCAGAACCGGATGTCCGATCATCCTTGATCCATCTGGATTTTCCCTCGGCTTCACTCACGGGACTTTCACCTAGCTTCACTCACTAGGTTTTCCATCCGCCTAGCTTCACTCACTAGGACTTTCACCGCCTCTTCACTGGATTTCCATCGCCTAGCTTCACTCACTAGGACTTTCACCGGCTTCACTCACCAGATTTCCATCTGCCTAGCTTCACTCACTAGGACTTTCACGGCTTCACTCACCAGATTTCCATCTGCCTCGCTTCACTCACCGGGACTTTTCCTGCCTGGCTTCACTTACGAGGACTTTCCTTCTGTCGGCTTCACTTACAGGACTTTCCTTGCCTAGCTGACTTCCATCTGCCTGGCTTCACTCACCAGGACTTTCATACTGCCTAGCTTCACTCACTAGGTCTTTCATTTTGCCTAACATCCCAGTTAGGACTTCCCAGTCAAGTATCCGGTCAACCTTGGCCTACTTGACTCTTCTTCAATTAATATCTTATTGTCAAACATCTAAACCCAAACCAAGACTCGGCTTGGTTACCCAGGTCAACCTTGACCTGAGGGATATTGCACCAACAATCTCCCCCTTTTTGATGTTTGACAATACCACAATAACACTTACAATCCCATATGTAAGTTAGGCTAATCCCATAGCCTCCTTCTTCATGCCACTAGGTAATGAAAGCATAAATTAAGCTCTTCATTCTCCCCCTAAGAGGGCAAACTCCCTCTAGGTAATGAAAACCTAACTTACTCCCTTTCATGAGTCCTTTCATTCTCCCCCTATGACCTTCCCATAGGTAATGAAAGCCTAAACTTAACCATACATTCTCCCCCTATTGGCACACATCAACCCATCGTTGGACACACATCAACCTATGCTCCAATTCTGGGCACACTTCAACAAATCCATTTGTTGAAGACTCTCGAAGAGTTGCTCATCGTTGTTCACAACATCACTCGTTGTGATCAACACGATAATGAAGGTCACATACCCTTCATTTATCCTTAACTTCTCCCTCAATGTAGACAACTACCCAACCTTGAGCATTATCTACCACTTGAGTGTCCACTTGAAATAATGAGGATATCCACTCCCCATTTCTTCCCATTTCAAGTTTAAATGCTCAACCTTGAGCAACTTCACAACAGAAGGTTAACCACCTTCCAAGGTTCATGAAAAATAATTTTCATGTCTTTAAAGAGTCCCTCCCCCTAAAGACATGGTGGTAACTTCTGTCATTGCACCAACAATGACTTGGAATCCCTAAAACATTAGGAAACCCAAATTTAGAAGTTTTGAGGTTCAAATATTCAAAATTTGAAACACACTCAACCTAAACTTCTACTTAGTCTTCGTTAACCAATCCATCCTTGTTTTCAACATGAAAACACCCTTTGTATGTATACAAATGTATTTAAGGGGTTTGGAATGGTTACCTAGACTCAAAGAGGTTCAAAGATGCTGAAATCAAGCCTTCCCCAGCCAAAATCAGCAACTTGGATCGATTGGAGTTGGGTTCCAATCGATTGAACCTTTCTGAATCGATCCACTGATCGATTCTGGATCGATCTACGGATCGATCCAGCGAGCTTCTGCTCGTGAGATTTACCTTCTCAATCGATCGCTCGATCGATTGAGGCACTCCTATCGATCGAGTGATCGATTGGAGTTCTGATAGTTGCTGAAATTTCATTTCAGTCAACTTCAGAAACCCCTAGAAAATTCTACAAAAATCCAAAAATCGTGAAATTTTGTGTAGACACTATTTAGGGCATACTTTATCATGGAAAAAATAGTTTTCTACGGAAATACATCATATTTTCAAAGATTGACACAAACTTGAGAACTTGCGAAAACTTTAGTGTTTTCTTCAAGTTTGTGTCTAACTATTCAATGGTGATTATTATCAAAAGATAGCCTTCACCAAGGTTTTCCAAAAACATTTTAAAAACATTTTCAAAACCAATATCCCATCATGTTCCTTGGGCATAATGCACATGACTTGTACATTAGCTTTCCCAATGATGGGAAAACACATAACTATGTGTTTTGATGAATTTAAAACTCAAAGGAATGCACTAAATCAACATCTTGAGCTTTGTTCATCATCCTAACATCTCACTTGTATATAATATGCACTAAAACACATACAAGTCACCTTAGAGGTCTTTGTGAGATGTAAAATTTGGTTTTGCCCTATTCTAGGGATCATGCATATCTATCTAGGCATTTTAGAGATATTAGACATCCACCCAGGATGTCACTTATTAATAAGTGTCGTTAAATGCCATTCGTCCTTAATTACAAGGAATTAAACAAAATGCATGATTATGTTATGGCATACATCAAAAGAAAATAATTTTCAAAAGAAAATATCCTATTACTACATGATGTATGAATGTCATGACATGGTATTTTTGGATTTTTTTCATAATAAAACATGAGTGCAAAAATAGACATGATGTCATGGCATATGATGGGCAAACAATCATGGCAAGATTTAGCATAAATAAAATATACCTAGATTAACTATCTAAGTATCCTTAAAGTCTTAGCTAAACTTACAACTTAAACCTAGATTGCTCTAAAGTGCTTCAAGAGAATGCCAAAACCTAAATTGGCATTTCTAATTTCCTTGATTTAATGTATGCCAATTGAAAGTAAACATGTCCTCAAATGTTGGCATATTCCATTTTTCCTCAAGAGTAGCACTTTTAAATTTTAAGGCCCGGATTGCCTTAAATTGCCTAAGAACATACCAAAATCCCAACTTGATAGTTCTTATGAATTTCCCAATATGTGCCATTTAATATTAAGATCAATTCTTCCACCATTAGGCACATTTTACTCTTTCAAGGAGTAGTCAATAGGTCCATTTCATTTTCAAAGGTTAACTAGAACCTTGAAAATGCTCCTTGAGTGTCAATTTCCTCAAAGTTGGGTTAACTACCCTTCTAATTGGAGTTGACACTCTCTAACCCATCTATGGGGTAGAGAAGATGCTCCTAGGAACCCAACACCTATTGGTGCTCCTTGGATGCTCTAGGTACTCACTAGGGATAACTTCCCTAGATACCTTCCTAGTGACCTTGTTGGGCTTCTTAGAAGCCTTGGTCACAGTTTCTAGGTCAACTCTAGGGATATCTTCCCTTGTAACCTTCTTTGTGACTTTCTTAGACTTCTTAGAAGTCTTAGTCACATTTATTACAAAGATACTCTTAGGGATGACTTCCCTAGTATTTTTGGCTTGACCACTAGACCTAGGGTATGTTCCATAACTATATGGAACCCTATGATAACTAGGCACATCCTTCTTAGCTTTTGGTTTGTATCCCAAACCTTTATGGCCATTGGATGGCTTTGATTTTCCTAAACCTAAGTTATGCTCACTTTGCCCTAATAGGATATTTTCCATCATTTTTAGGGTCTTCTCCATTTTATCAAGTCTTGACCTCAAGACTTGATTTTCTCTCACTAAGTCCTTAGTATTTGATCCATGAGCATTTTTGTTTCTAGGCTTGTATCTTACATCCTTAGAGTTATCGCCTAGGTTTTTACCTACATTCCTAGCCTTAGGGATAGTAGTTTTGGCATGTAGGGCCACATGCTTTTCCTTAAAGCCCTCATGCTTCCTATTCTTATGGTAAATCGCATTAAAATGATAAAAATTTGACCTAGCATGCTTTTTACCATTTTGCAAGGGAATAGGCTCAATGAAAGTTACCTTCCTTTTTACCTTAGAGGCTCCCCCTTGACTAGAGCTTTCTCCATGAGCCTTGACCACCTTCTTCCCCTTAGGGCATTGACTTCGGTAATGCCCCTTTAGATTGCAAGATAAGCACACGATGTGCTCCTTGCTCTTCTTTGTTCCGGGGATGGTCTCCTTGGGCTTCTCCTTGCCCTTTTGTGCCACTTGGCCCTTCTTCTTGGCCAATTTAGGGCATTTGCTCTTGTAGTGCCCACTTTCCCTACACTCAAAACATATTATATGATTTTTATTTTTAATTGAACCATTTATACCTTCTTGTATAGGGATGGCATCTTTTTCTTTGGATCCAGAGGTAGAAACTTCCTTTTGATAGGACCTTGATTCTCCTCCATTTGATTTTTCTTGACTTGTGGAGGTAGAAGCTTCTTCCTCCTCTTCTTCTCTTGACCCGGATGTAGAAGCTTCTCCTTCTTCTTGATCCGGTGTCACCAAGGATTGCTCCCCCTCAATCCTAGAGGTGGAGGCTTCATCATCTTGAATATGAAACAAGGAGTATGCTCCCTCCTTGTTCCCTTCGTTGCATTCCCTTGAGGATGAAGCTTCTTCTTGGATTTCTTCTTCGGAGGTTGAGCATCTCTCAACCTCGGAGTCCTCCTCTTGGTCTTGCTCCAAAGAGTCACCCTCTCTGGATTCTTCATGATCTTGTACAGTGGAGGGGATCTCTTCATGAAGCTTAGCCAATTTGCTCCAAAGTTCCTTTGCATCTTCAACTTCTCCAATTTTGCAAAGAATGGTGCTTGGCAATAAATTGACCAAAAGCTTGGTCACTTTGTCATTTGCCTCGCACCTTTGGACTTGTTCCGAGCTCCATTTGCTTTTCTTTAGAACTTTGCCCTTTGAATTTCTTGGAGCCTTGAAGCCTTCCATTAGAGCAAACCATTGCTCTATCTCCATCATAAGAAAATTTTCGATTCTTGATTTCCAAGAATCGAAACTCGTAGAAGTGTATGGTGGAGCCACCCTTGTGTCAAATCCAAGCCCATCTTGGAATTGCATCTTGAAGTTGAGCTTGATAAAGTCTTGAACTTGAAGAATTTGCTCCAACTTCTTCACCCTCTAGCTTTTCTTGTTATGCTTGAGCCTTTTGATTGTGATAAGATGAATTGCCTTGCTTATACCACTTGTTAGGACCAAATAGCTAGAGGGTGATAGGTAGTCATGGTGTTATTGTCGTTTCTTCTCAAGAATATGTGGAAAAGAAACAAATACAACAACGCTAACACGGTTGGTTTACTTGGTATCCACCTCACAAGAGGTGACTAATCCAAGGATCCACACCACGCACGCACCCTCCACTGTGAAAACACTCTCCGAGGGCGGAGAAGCCCCACAAGACTCTCCACGAAGAAGAGGAAAGGGAAACAAAATACAAGCGTAAAGCTTAAAATGAGTATGAAAACCCTAACCCTAGCTTCTCTTCTTGCCTTTGATCCGCCTCTTGACTTGGAAAGCTTCCAAGATCCTTCAAGAAGCGCGATCTGATCTTTGAGAGCACCGTGGAGAGGCAGTAAGAGAGTGAGTGAATCGAGAAGCAATACCGACCATCACTCGCTGCAGCCTATAAACGACGCCAGCGGGATCCGATCGACGAATTCCCCATCGATCGGGAGGCTTGATTGATCCACGGATCGATCCCAGCGCCCCTGCGCCTGGAAACGCGCTGATCGATCCGGAGCTTATCGCTGGCCACAGGCGTCCCAATCGATCCACCGATCGATTGGGAACTCGATCGATCCACGGATCGATCCGGGCAGGCTCTCCGTTCGTCTGATCCGGATCGATCCAATCGATTGCTGCGGATCGATCCATCGATCGATCCAAGACTTGATTTTGTCCAAAACCAAGTCCCAAACCTCCCAAACCAACATCCGGTCAACCTTGACTGTTGGTATGTCATGCCTAGCATCTAGTCACCCTTGACTGCTAGGACTCCCTTACCAAGTGTCCGGTCAATCCTTTCACCCACTTGGACTTTTCTCTCATATATTGATCCAATCCCTTCGACCTACTTGGACTTTTCTTTATGCCAAGTATCCATCAATCCTTTGACCTACTTGACTTCCCAACACCGGATGTCCGATCATCCTTGATCCATCTGGATTTTCCTTGCTGGCTTCACTCACGGGACTTTCACCTAGCTTCACTCACTAGGGTTTTCCATCCGCCTAGCTTCACTCACTAGGACTTTCACCGCTTCACTCACCAGATTTCCATCCGCCTAGCTTCACTCACTAGACTTTCACCGGCTTCACTCACCAGATTTCCATCCGCTTTTCACTCGCCAGGACTTTTCTTCTGCCTGGCTTCACTTACCAGGACTTTCCTTCTGCCTGGCTTCACTTACCAGGACTTTCCTTCTGCTTGGCTTCACTTACCAGGACTTCCATTCTGCCTGGCTTCACTCACCAGGACTTTCATACTGCCTAGCTTCACTCACTAGGTCTTTCATTTTGCCTAACATCCCAGTTAGGACTTCCCAGTCAAGTATCCGGTCAACCTTGACCTACTTGACTCTTCTTCAATCAATTTCTTATTGTCAAACATCTAAACCCAAACCAAGACTCAGCTTGGTTACCCAGGTCAACCTTGACCTGAGGGATATTGCACCAACAATCTGTTCAAGGCGCCTTCCACTGTTCATCAAGGCGTTTTGAATAGCTTCTCGCAGCCAGCTCCAGCCTTGCATCCGAGGCGCCTCCAAGCTCCATGGAGGCGCCTTGGACACTGTTCATCCGAGGCTTTAAGTTGCTCCTTTTCACCTGCAAGATATGTTAGTCCCAAACACTACCTTGCAGCACAAAGTTAGCACATAATACAACAGATATTATAAATGAAGTATTAACAGTCTCCGGACTGTCCGAGTCTGACTTCAGGTTTCCAACCGGAAACCCTAGGTCGACCCGACGCCCTCTGCTCCTCTACGGGAACGCCCTCACCTACTCCACCTGAGATTTACATTGCCGGTACAATCCTCCGGATCGATTGGACTTTTGCCTCGGCATTTGACGCTCGACTTCTCGGACATCCGCTTCCCGGCTAGTCCAGACTTTCACCTGGTTCGCGACACCAGGACTTTTCACCTAGGGTTACCACCCCCTAGGACTTTTGCCTGAAGCCATCGACCTGCCAAGACTTCCCGCATAAGGTTACCACCCCCTATGACCTAGGGTTACCACCCCCTAGGGTTTTTACCTGCCTAACCGCAGCTAGGACTTTTGCCTAAGTATCACTTAGGACTTTCCTGCAAGCTCCATGAACTTTGTTAGATAACACCACCACTTAACTTTGAGCCCTTTGCCATAATCAAAACTCAGGTTCGATCATCTGGTGCTCACTGCACCAACAGTTGGTACTAAAGTAAACGTGTCTTCTCTTATTTCCTCATGAACAATTTTACTCATGGACTTGTGGTTTATTTCATAGTCCTCTTCTAAAAATTGGGCATTGGTGCTAACAATGACCTTCTGATCTTTAGGACTATAAAATAAACCACCTTTCGTTCCTTTAGGATAACCCATAAACAAGCGAACTTCTGTATGTGATTCAAACTTATCAGCTTCTCCCTTCAGCACATGTGCTGGACTACCCCAAATCTGAATATGTTTCAGACTAGGCTTATACTCATTCCATAATTCTGTGGGAGTAGAGATTACTGACTTGGAAGGTACCAAGTTTAGAATGTACACTATCGTTTCCAGAGCATATCCTCAAAACGAATTTGGTAATTCTAAATAACTCATCATTGATCTAACTATTTCCATAAGAGTCCTATTCCTTCGTTCTGTTACACCATTCTGTTGGGGTGTACCAGATGCAAACAGTTGGGATTGAATCCCGGCCTCTAATAAGTAACTTCTAAACTCTCCTAAGAGGTACTCGCCACCACGATCAGACTGTAGTATCTTGATACCTTTGCCATGGTGTTTCTCCACATCAGCCTTATATTCTTTGAACTTATCAAAGCACTCAGGCTTGCTGCGCATCAAGTAAATGTACCTGTATCTCGAATAGTCGTCTATAAAAGAGACAAAATATCCGAAACCACCTCTTGTCTGGATAATCATAGGTCCGCACAAATCAGAATGAACCAATTCTAACACATCTTTAGCTCTATACCCCTTGGCCTAAAAGGTTTCTTGGTCATTTTTCCTTCCAAGCAAGATTCGCAGGTTGAAAAATTTTCCACCACTAATGAACCCAAAGGTCCATCGGCTATTAGCCTTTGAATGACCAAGCCTTAGATGCCAAAGATATGTTTGGTTTATTTCCGAAGGTTGCTTTCTCTTATTAGAATTAGAAGATGTGTTATTAATTTCCATTTGTTGTATTATGGGAGTTATTGGATTTAGAGTATACAAATTGTCAACCAACGCACCAGAACAGATAATTACCCTATTTTTCTTGACAACTACTTTGTCATAAAAAAAACAGAATATCCATCCATAAATAGTTTAGAAACTGAAATCAAGTTCTTTCTAAAACATGGTACGTAAAGACAATTTCTCAAAATCAATGTTTTATTCCTATCAAAAGATAAATAAACATCTTCCACTGCAACAACCGCCACTTTTGTAGCATTGCCCATGTAGATGGTAATCTCCCCTTTATGTAGTCGTCGAGTTTCCTAGAACCCCTGAAATAAATTGTAGGCATGATCAGTGGCTCCCGTATCTATACAACAGGTACCAGTAGATAACACCACTAAACATGTTTCAACCACTAGAGAATAAGAAATACCTTTATTGTTATCCTTTTTACGAGGACAATCCATTTTCCAATATCTAGACTGATTGCATGTGAAGCACTTACCCTTCGACTTCTTCGCACCTACATGCAGCCCAGTCCCTAGAGATCGATTCACTTTCTTTGTTGAACCAACTTGTTTCTTTTTCTTCTTTCTGCCTTTCGGCTTAGAAGCAGAACCATTTTCTCAATGTGAATTTGAGAACTTTGACGAAATAAGCCTTCTGCTGCTTGAAGTTCTGTCAGAAGTTCCGCCAACGAATAAACCCTTTTGTTCATGTTGTAGTTCAAGTGGAACTGTTCAAAACTTTTAGGCAGCATTTGGAGAATGATATCGACCTGGGGTTCCCCATCGATTTCTGCTCCAACGACTTTCATCTCATTCAAAAGAGCTATCATTTTGAGGATATAATCCCTTACGGATGTCCCCTCAGTCATGGTGGTCGTCATCAAGTTTCTCATAGCCTCCTGCCTAGCAGCCCAATTATGGTATCCGAAGAGTTCCTTGAGATTGCGCATCATGTCATAAGCAGTAGACATGGCCTGATGTTGATGTTGCAGCACATTTGACATAAAAGCCAAAATGTAACACCGCGCCATCTCATCTGCCCTGACCATCTTCTTATGATACATAATCTCCTCTTCATTAGAATCGCTATTAGGCAGGCTTGGACAAATCTCAAAAAGGACAAACTTGTAACCTTCAGCCAAGTTTTGTTTCTAATTAATGTAATTAAGACCAGTAATTTGTTTTCTTTCAATATAATAACAAGAGGATTGAAAGTCATTTGAAATCCTAAGAATCACAAAATATTTAGTCAAAACTTTAGAATTTAAAATAATATTGATTCCTCAAACAATATCATTTAAATTCACCAACACCTCAAAACACCGTGAATTTTATATGCCACGATAGTGTGGACGTATACAAATTCAAACATTTGTAAGAGGGGGTTTTACCCATTAATTTTATTATCTTGTCAATCTAACTTTATAACAAATAAAATTAATAGTTGATTTTTCTTCGATCACACAAATAATAGCAGTGACTCCGATGAAGAAGATACTATTAAATACGCCTAAATCTATACCATTACTTGATACTTAGTCCATTAAATAGAATTGTGCCCCTTCAGATGGAGAAGATCACACAAACCTAAATAATTTTTTATAATCATCCATAAAGAGAGTTTGATCTAGTGATCTGCAAAAAAACTCATCTGATGTGGAGGAAGACACTCAAAGCCAATGCACAAGTTTGAATGCATCACTTACAAACCAGTAATGAAGACCGTGGAATTTAAATAATTCATCTCCCACTTAGTTATTTAAAATGAGGAATTTTAACATGCACACACACAGCACATATAAATAGCATAAAAGCCAATAAATATGAAAAATAATTTTCCAACTATTATGGCCTCATCCATAGCTGCCCTCCGTGTGCTACCAACCTTAGCCGCCACCAACGGGTCATGTCGTTGCGTATATCTTGCTTTCTTTTCCTCTGCGCCTCTGGTCCTCAAATAGCACCACGCCTCGCAAGGATACGATCCACGATAAAAATAAAATTTTACATTTATCGATCATATATTCCACGAGGAAATGTACATGTAATATAGATCGAGCAGAATGTAAAATCCTAAAACTAATACAGCTCTTGTTGTATTTAATAATTATAATCATGCACACACATAAAATGCTCTCGACATGCCCGAGGGTCCAAATCACACACAAACACAATAAGGTCATAATAGTTGAAAATAGGATGCCTGCAAATATAGAGTTAATCTATTTGTACATCCTATTATTATCCTGCCTAAATTTATGTATGAAAAGTGCATAATTTAACTGAAAACCAAACACATAGAGACATAAAACTAGCTCTGATACCAATTGTTGGTGTTACTCGGAATTCTGTTCTGTTTCCCCTGTACAAAAATTTGTACAAGCACAGAACTTTTCCTAGCAACCCATGTGCTTTACAGAAGTTAAACTTGGATTGCAAATGAAACTTAACATTATTAATCCAAGTTCAACCCATGTATTCATCAGAAGTTAAATCATATTACATAAGTTGATTAAATATTTATTTCGAGGATTGACTTCCAGGTCGTTGGCGAGGCACTCGACCTTCTTGGGTATGAGATCATCCACCACTTCCTAGTCAAAGCCTTTCAAAGAAATTGAATATTTAAACTCCTTACATTAAACCCTAGGTTAAACTACAGAGACCTCAATCAAAGCACAAGATCTTTAGCCTCTTGTGTTGGTATTTCAAGATCCATACAAAGGAAAAATAAACTAGTACGCAGCGGAAACAATTAACTAGTTATATCTTTCTTTGTAGCTTAAAGATCTTCTGTTGTATTCCTCTTCTTCTCTTGGATGTCGTGTGGGTGATGATATACCAAGACACAAAAACCACCCAAGTCCTTATTTCTTCCAAGACTTTCGGCCACCAAGGGATTAAAGCTAGGAACACCACATCTTGTTCTTTTTTCTTCCTTGCAACTCGCCGGCCACAAGATGGTTGAAGCCTCTTGATGTCGCCGACCTTAGGTGAGAAAGCAAGGGGAGAATAAGAATATGAGGGGGTCGGCCACAAGGAGAATAGAAGAGGAATAGAAATTGCGTAGATGATTATTTTCTCTAAGGCACTATCTATCCTCTTTTATAATCCTTGGTAATGGCTAAAAAAGAAAAATTTTAACAACAATTAAAATCTCTCTTTTAAATTTCCTATTGTGGATGACTACAAAAGAAAAGTTTTAAAATTAAAAATCCCTCTTTTAAACATTATAGATGGCTACAAAAAGGAAAGATTTTTATAATTAAAACCTCTCTTTTAAATTATGGTTACAAGAAAGGAAAGTTTTAACAAAAATAAAATCTCTCTTTTAAACCATTATAGATGATTACAAAAGGAAATATTTTTTTTTAAATTTAAAACTCTCTTTTAAAACCATGTGGATGACTTCAAAAAGAAAAGTTTTTAAAATTTAAAATCTCTCTTTTAAAACATTGTAGATGACTACAAAAAGAAAGATTTAAAAAATTAAAAACTCACTTTTAAACCCATCTTGGCCGGCCCCTTGCTTGGGCACCAAGCAAGGATGTGGCCGGCCATAAGGATGACTTGGGTGGATGCGAGGCTTTATACATAGAGGCTACAACAGGGACCTAGAGGAGGAATTGATTTTAGCCTACTGATGATCTTGAGCTTCGTGTGTTCGACCCGAACATCCAACTCAAATTCATCAATAATAACTCATACCACTAAAGAGTTATTATTGAACTACCATACCAATCCCATATTACATTATGGGCTCCTTCTTATCATGAGTGTGTTAATCTTCCTGTGCTTAAGATATTGAATGTTCATTAATTAAATGAGTTACTGACAACTCACTTAATTAACATCTAGCTCCAAGAGTAGTACCACTCAACTTCATTGTCATGTCGGAACTAAGTCCACTTGCAGGGTTTACATGACAATCTTTATGAGCTCCTCAAGGGGGCATCATCATCCTAATAAATAGGACACAGTTTCCTTCTATAATCAACAACACACCATATAAATAATATTATTTCTCAACTTATCGGGCATATTAATTTAATGAATAAATCTCAATCTTTGATAAATTAAAGAAATAAATACTAAGTACAGGTGCTTGTTATTATATCGGGATTAAGAGTACGCACATCCATAATAACAGAGATTTTGTTCTTTTATGCAGTCAGTATAAAAGGAACAACCTCAAATGGTCCTACTCTATACACACATAGTGTACTAATTTAATTTTATAGTCAAGATAAACTCATACCAAATTACACTACAATTATTCCAATGGTTTGTCCCAATCCATCTTGGTTGTGAGCTTCTATTTATAATTTACAAGAAACTGATAACATGATCTTCTGTGTAACATCACACACCATGTTATCTACAATATAAATTTGATCATGTCCGAAAGCTGAATCAATGAACGCTGGGCACGTGGCACTCTTCTAGCTGCTGACATAGATCTCCTGACTGTCCGCACAGACCTCCGATGAACCTGCACAGAAGTCGGGCCGGGAAGGGGTTCCCGGCGACGACCCTCCGACGCTCAAGTCAGGTAAGCGAATAATAAAGAAGTGGCTCCAAAAATCATAGAACGCGTACCTCCGGCGAAGTATAAGGCTCCTTATATAGAGCTGTGAAGGTGCTCACGCACACCTACCTGTTGGTGCAACATCCCTCAGGTCAAGGTTGACCTGGGTGACCAAGCTGAGTCTTGGTTTGAGTTTAGATGTTTGACAATAAGAAATTGATTGAAGAAGAGTCAAGTAGGTCAAGGCTGACCGGATACTTGACAGGGAAGTCCTAGTGAGTGAAGCTAGGTGAAAGTCCTGGTGAGTGAAGCCAGGCAGATGGAAAACCCTAGTGAGTGAAGCTAGGTGAAAGTCCTGGTGAGTGAAGCTAGGTGAAAGTCCTGGTGAGTGAAACCAGGTGAAAATCCTAGTGAGTGAAGCTAGGTGAAAGTCCTGGTGAGTGAAGCCAGGCAGAAGGAAAACCCTAGTGAGTGAAGCTAGGTGAAAGTCCCGTGAGTGAAGCCGGTGAAGGAAAACCCTAGTGAGTGAAGCTAGGTGAAAGTCCCGGTGAGTGAAGCCGGTGAAAGCCCTAGTGAGTGAAGCTGCGATGGAAAACCCTAGTGAGTGAAGCTAGGTGAAAGTCCCGTGAGTGAAGCCGCAGGAAAATCCAGATGGATCAAGGATGATCGGACATCCGGTGTTGGGAAGTCCAAGTAGGTCAAAGGATTGACTGGACGAGAAATTGATGGAAGTCCAAGTAGGTCAAGGAGTGACCGGATACTTGGCATGAATAGAAAAGTCTAAGTGGGTCAAAGGGATTGACCGACACTTGGTGGGAAGTCCTAGCAGGACAAGGGATGCTAGGCATGATGTACCAACAGTCAAGGTTGACCGGATGTTGGTTTGAGAGGCTTGGAACTTGGTTTTGGGCAAAACCAAGTGTTGGATCGATCGGCTGATCGATTCAGAGTCGATCGGTGGATCGATCCGACTTTTCATGCGAGCAGGTCGGATCGATCCGTGGATCGATCAGATGTTCCAATCGATCGCTGGATCGATTGGGACGCGCGATAAGCGCCGGATCGATCCGTGGATCGATCCAGCGCTTTCGTAGGCGCTGGATCGATCCGTGGATCGATCCAAAGCCTCCCCGATCGATTGGGAACATTCGAATCGATCGGGATCCGACCGTTGGCGTCGATAAAGGCCGCAGGCGTTCATTTCCTTCGGCATCTCTTCTCCGATTCACTCCAGATTTCTCGCCAGCTCCTCCACAGCACTCACAAAGCTCAGATCGCCAGTTCTTGAAGGATCTTGGAAGTTTTCCAAGTCAAGAGGCGGATCAAAGCCAAGAAGAGAAGCTAGGGTTAGGGTTTATACTCATTGTAAGCTTGTATTTCTTGTATCCTTTCCCTCTCTTCTTGTATTGAGTCTTGTAGGGCTTCTCCGCCCTTGGTAGTTACCATAAAGGAGAGTTTTATTTAGTGGAGGGTGTGTGTGTTGGTGTGGATCCTTGGATTAGTCACCTCTTGTGAGGTGGATACCAAGTAAAACCAACCGTGTTAGCGTTGTGTGTTTGTTTCTGTATTTTCCGCTGCATATTCTTGAAGAAACGAGCAACGCCAAGCACCGAGCGAACGCGACGAGCTATTCACCCCCCCCTCTAGCTACTTTTGGTCCTAACAAGTGGTATCAGAGCAAGGTTGCTCTTCACCGGAATCACCGCCGGAAGGGGCAAACATATCAAGAAAAGCTAGAGGGTGAAGAAGTTGGAGCAAATTCTTCAAGTTCAAGACTTTATCAAAAGCTCAACTTCTACAATGGAATTCCGAGATGGGCTCGGATTCGACACGAGGGTGGCTCCTCCATACACTTCCACGAGCTTCGATTCTTGGAAATCAAGAATCGAAAATTTTCTTATGATGGAGATAGAGCAATGGTTTGCTCTTATGGAAGGCTTCAAGACTCCAACAAACTCAAAGGGCAAAGTTCTCAAGAGGAGCAAGTGGAGCCAAGAGCAAGTCCAAAGGTGCGAGGCCAATGACAAAGTGACCAAGCTTTTGGTCAACTTATTGCCAAGCACCATCCTTTGCAAAATTGGAGAATTTGAAGATGCAAAGGAACTATGGAGCAAATTGGCCAAGCTTCATGAAGAGATCCCCTCCACTGTACAAGATCATGAAGAATCCGGAGAGGGTGACTCTTTGGAGCAAGATCAAGAGGAGGACTCCAAGGTTAAGAGATGCTCAACCTCCGAAGAAGAAGAAATCCAAGAAGCTTCATCCTCAAGGGAATGCAACGAAGGGAACAAGGAGGGAGCATACTCCTTGTTTCATATTCAAGATGATGAAGCCTCCACCTCTAGGATTGAGGGGGAGCAATCCTTGGTGACGCCGGATCAAGAAGAAGGAGAAGATTCTACATCCGGGTCAAGAGATGAAGAGATTGAAGAAGCTTCTACCTCCACGAGTCAAGAAAAATCAAATGGAGGAGAATCAAGATCGGATCAAGAGGAAGCTTCTACCTCCGGATCCAAAGGGAAAGATGTCACCCCTATAAGCAAAGGTATAAATATTTCAATTAAAAATAAAAATCATATTATATGCTTTGAGTGTAGGGAACATGGGCACTACAAGAGCAAGTGCCCTAAATTGGTCAAGAAGAAGGGCCAAGTGGCACAAAAGGGCAAGGCGAAGCCCAAGGAGACCATCCCCGGAATAAAGAAGAGCAAGGAGCACATTGTGTGCTTCTCTTGCAATCAAAAAGGGCATTACCGAAGTCAATGCCCCAAGGGGAAGAAGATGGTCAAGGCTCAAGGAGGCATTCGTCAAGGGGGAGCCTCCAAGGTAAAGAAGAAGGTAACATTTATTGAGTCTACCCCCTTACATTATGGTGAAAAGCATGATAGTTCTAACTTTTATCATTTTAATGCAATTTACCATAAGAATAGAAAGCATGAGGGCTTTAAGGAAAAACATGTGGCCCTACATGCCAAAACTACCCAACCTAAGGTTAGGAAGGTAGATAGACACATGGGTGGGAACACTAAGGAAAATAGACACATGCCCAAGATCAAAAATGCTCATGAACTTAATGGAAAACCAAAAACTAAGGACTTAGTGATGGAAAATCAAGTCTTGAGGTCAAGACTTGATAAAATGGAAAAGACCCTAAAAAGGATGGAAAATATCCTATTAGGGCAAAATGAGCATAACCTAGGTTTAGGGGTACAAAAGCCATCCAATGGCCATAGAGGTTTGGGATACAAACCAAAGGCTAAGAAGGATGTGCCCTCTTACCATAGAGTTCCATATAGTTATGAAACAAACCCTAGGTCTAGTGGTCAAGCCAAAAATACTAGGGAAGTCATCCCTAAGAGTATTTTTGCAATAAATGTGACTAAGACTTCTAAGAAGTCTAAGAAAGTCACAAACAAGGTCACAAGGGAGGTTATCCCTAGAGTTGACCTAGAAAGTGTGACCAAGGCTTCTAAGAAGCCCAACAAGGTCACTAGGAAGATATCTAGGGAAGTTATCCCTAGTGAGTACCTAGAGCATCCAAGGAGCACCAATGGGTGTTGGGTTCCTAGGAGCATCTTCTCTACCCCATAGATGGGTTAGAGAGTGTCAACTCCGATTAGAAGGGTAGTTAACCCAACTTTGAGGAAATTGACACTCAAGGAGCATTTTCAAGGTTTTAGTTAACCTTTGAAAATGAAATGGACCTATTGATTACTCCTTGAAAGAGTAAATGTGTCTAATGGTGAAAAATTGATTTTATTTTAAAATGGCACAAATTGGGATTTTGGTATTCTCTTGGAAATTTAAGGCAATCCGGGCCTTGATTTATGTAATCACTCTTGAGGAAAAATGGAATATGCCAACATTTGAGGACATGTTTATTTTCAATTGGCATACATTAAATCAAGGAAATTAGAAATTCCAAGTTAGGCTTTGGCATTCTCTTGAAGCACTTTAAGGCAATCTAGGTTTAAGTTGTAAGTTTAGCTAAGACTTTAAGGATACTTAGATAGTTAATCTAGGTATATTTTATTTATGCTAAACATTGCCATGATTGTTTGCCCATCATATGACATGACATCATGTCTATTTTTGAATTCATTGTTTTATTATGAAAACTTCAAAAATACCATGTCATGACATTCATACATCATGTAGTAATAGGATATTTTCTTTTGAAAATTATTTTCTTTTGATGTATGCCATAACATAATCATGCATTAAGTTTAATTCCTTGTAATTAAGGACGAATGGCATTTAACGACACTTATTGACAAGTGACATCCTAGGTGGATGTCTAATATCTCTAGAATGCCTAGATAGATATGCATGATCCCTAGATTAGGGCAAAAACCAAAATCTACATCTCACAAAGACTATAAGGTGACTTGTATGTGATTAGTGCACATTAGATACAAGTGAGATGTTAGGATGATGAACAAAACTCAAAATGTTGATTTAGTGCATTCTTTTGAGTTTTTAGGTTCATCAAAACACATAGTTATGTGTTTTCCCATCATTGGGAAAGCTAATGTACAAGTCATGTGCATTATGCCCAAGGAACATGATGGGATATTGGTTTTGAAAATATTTTTAAAATGTTTTTGGAAAACCTTGGTGAAGGCTATCTTTTGATAGTAATCACCATTGAATAGTTAGACACAAACTTGAAGAAAACACTAAAGTTTTTGCAAGTTTTCAAGTTTGTGTCAATCTTTGAAAATATGATGTATTTTCATAGAAAGCTATTTTTCCATGATTAAGTATGCCCTAAATAATGTCTACACGAAATTTCATGATTTTTGGATTTTTGTAGAATTTTCTAGGGGTTTCTGAAGTTGACTGAAATGGAATTTCAGCAACTATCAGAGCTCCGATCGATCCATGGATCGATTGGAGTGCCTGAATCGATCCGTGGATCGATTCAGAAGGCAAGTCTCCCGCGAGCAGAAGCTCGCTGGATCGATCAGCCGATCGATCCAGGTAGTCTGAATCGATCAGTGGATCGATTCAGAAAGGTTCAATCGATTGGAACCCAACTCCAATCGATCCAAGTTGCTGATTTTGGTTGGGAAGGCTTGATTTCAGCATCTTTGAACCTCTTTGAGTCTAGGTAACCATTCCAAACCCCTAAAATACATTTGTATACATACAAAGGGTGTTTTCATGTGAAAACAAGGATGGATTGGTTAAGGAAGGCTTCATTGAAGTTTAGGTTGAGGTTTGTTTCAAATTTTGAGTATTTGAACCTCAAAACTTCTAAATTTGGGTTTCCTAAAGGTTTAGGGATTCCAAGTCATTGTTGGTGCAATGACAGAAGTTACCACCATGTCTTTAGGGGGAGGGACTCTTTAAAGACATGAAAAATTATTTTTCAATGAACCTTTGAAGGTGGTTAACCTTCTTTGAAGAAAATGCTCATGTATGAGCTTTTGAACTTGAAATGGGGAGTGGATATCCTCATTATTTCAAGTGGGAACTCAAGTGGTTAGATAATGCTCAAGGTTGGGTATTTGTCTACATTGAGTGAGAAGTTAAGGATAAATGAAGGGTATGGGACCTTCATTATCGTGTTAATCACAACGAGTGATGTTGTGAACAAAGATGAGTAACTCTTCAGGGGGAGAGTCGTCAACAAATGGATTTGTTGATGTGTACCCAAAATTGGGGCATGGGTTGATGTGTGCCCAAAGATGGGTTGATGTGTGCCAATAGGAGGAGAATGAAAGGACCTATTAATGGGTGTAAGTTAGGCTTTCATTACCTAGAGGGAGTGTGCCCTCGTAGGGGGAGAATGAAGAGCTTAATTTATATGTTCATTACCTAGTGGCATGAAGATTGAGGCTATAGGATTAGCCTAACTTACATATGGTATTGTAAGTGTTATTGTGGTATTGTCAAACATCAAAAAGGGGGAGATTGTTGGTGGAACATCCCTCAGGTCAAGGTTGACCTGGGTGACCAAGCTGAGTCTTGGTTTGAGTTTTGATGTTTGACAATAAGAAATTGATTGAAGAAGAGTCAAGTAGGTCAAGGGGGACCGGAGGAAGTCCTAGTGAGTGAAGCTAGGTGAAAGTCACGGTGAGTGAAGATGGAAAACCTAGTGAGTGAAGCTAGGTGAAAGTCCCGTGAGTGAAGCTAGGTGAAAGTCCGGTGAGTGAAACCGGTGAAAATCCTAGTGAGTGAAGCTAGGTGAAAGTCCCGTGAGTGAAGCCGGAGAAGGAAAACCCTAGTGAGTGAAGCTAGGTGAAAGTCCCGTGAGTGAAGCGGTGAAAGCCCTAGTGAGTGAAGCTAGGGATGGAAAACCCTAGTGAGTGAAGCTAGGTGAAAGTCCCGTGAGTGAAGCCGCAGGGAAAATCCAGATGGATCAAGGATGATCGGATATCTGGTGTTGGGAAGTCCAAGTAGGTCAAAGGATTGACTGGATACTTGGCACGAGGAAATCTGATGAAAGTCCAAGTAGGTCAAGGGAGTGACCAGATACTTGGCATGAATAGAAAAGTCTAAGTGGATCAAAGGGATTGACCAGACACTTGGTGGGAAAGGAGTGACCGGATGCTAGGCATGATGTACCAACGAGTTAAGGTTGACCGGATGTTGGTTTAGAGGCTTGGAACTTGGTTTTGGGCAAAACCAAGTTTGGATCGATCGATGGATCGATCCAGCTCATGACAGAGAGCTCTGGATCGATCCGTGATCGATCCAGATGTTCCAATCGATCGGTGGATCGATTGGGATTGGGCGATACAAGTGCCGGATCGATCCGTGGATCGATCTAGGCACTTTTCCGAGCACAGGCGCTGGATCGATCCGTGATCGATCCAAAGCCTCCCGATCGATGGGAACATTCGAATCGATCGGGATCCGACAAGATGGTCGATAAATGCCGCAGCGCTCATTTCCTTGCATCTCTTTCCGAGCGCCTTCACAAAGCCTGATCGGCTTGAAGGATCTTGGAAGTTTTCCAAGTCAAGAGGTGGATCAAAGCCAAGAAGAGAAGCTAGGGTTAGGGTTTATACTCATTGTAAGCTTGTAAGCTTGTATTTCTTGTATCCTTTCCCTCTCTTCTTGTATTGAGTCTTGTAGGGCTTCTCCGCCCTTGGTAGTTACCATAAAGGAGAGTGTTATTTAGTGGAGGGTGTGTGTGTTGGTGTGGATCCTTGGATTAGTCACCTCTTGTGAGGTGGATACCAAGTAAAACCAACCGTGTTAGCGTTGTGTGTTTGTTTCTGTATTTTCCGCTGCATATTCTTGAAGAAACGAGCAACGCCAAGCACCGAGCGAACGCGACGAGCTATTCACCCCCCCCCTCTAGCTACTTTTGGTCCTAACACTACCAAGGCAAATACATGTCCTTAGCCCATACCTCGGTATGTGCTTGTCAGAAGAGCTTACCTGACACCATACTGCTACAGTCCAAGCACGTCCTCGATGAGACAGCGGAACCCCTTGTTGTCAGATTTGGAGTATGGCCGGATTATAAAGCATGCCCGCTGTCAGAATATGTCCTTTGTCCTTTTCTCCTTACTCCCTGTCGGGCGTCCGACCGGCCAGCACTTGCCTTACGTCCGGCCGGCCATATATAGTGATCTACTTGGGAGATACTCGGTAATGTGCTTTGTGGAGACTGTTAGCAGTATGCTACCTTATGTCTTCGGCCAAGCGTGTCATCTGCTCAGCCTTACGGTCCTGTTCAAAGAGTGCCGGAACCCCGACTCCCGCCGGGGCGTCTTTTGCCCTCAATCGGACATCGGTCGGCCGGCCGGGCGGTCGGCCCACCATTCTCCGGTCGGCATAGCGATCCCACCTTTTCTAAGTCGTCCGGTCGGTCCATCCTTCGCCGATCGATCACCGGGCCCGTTGACTTCCACGTGGCGTTGACTTCCCGGGACGGGGGTCCTCTGTTCTTACCACCGGATTACTTGCCTCCCCTTCAAGTCTAGTCGAAGGAGGCGATTAGCCCGACTGACTGGACAATTGGTTGGGCCGAGCGGCCCCATGCATCCATTACCCGCTCGAGCACAAAGGGGGTAGCCAAAACGCCAGCCAACGCCCAACATTTTTTAGCGTCTCTTCGAATCAACGTACGGCGGCGGCGTCGCAGGTGATGAGATCGAGGCGGTTTGAAATGAACGGCGCGATGCGTGCTTTGGTTCTCGTGACCTAGATCCAACGGTGGAGGCCGCTCGACCTCCGCCCTATAAAATCTTCGTTCTCTTCATTCGCCGCATTCTTGCTCCGACGATTCTGCTCCTGCTCTCCAACGATCTCCAGTGCCTCTTCCTTGATCCTTTTTCTCGTAGTAAGGCTCTATTTCTTTCCTTCCTTGTTTCCGGTGCTTTCTTTACATTTCTCAAGTTCCAATCCGTGGGGCCTCTTTTCGCTTGTTGTCTTCTTTCTTCTGCCTTTCTTTGCCTTTTTGATTTCTTCTGATCGGACCATGGCTAGTTCTTCTCATCCTGCAGACCAGTCCCTCGGCCCTTGGTACACTACCATGCAGTCACGATTCGATCGGCGTGACTTTGATATTCTGACCGATAATTTTGAAATCCCCGGTGATTTTGAACTTCTTTTAGCCGGTCCCTCCGCTGAGCTTTCTGTGTCTTCCGTGACCAGTTTTCCCTGTACATCCCTTCATTATAGATGTTTGTAACTTTTTGGTGTTCAGTCTAGTACCCAACACCTTTCGCCTTCGTGGTGTTGTTGTTTTGTTCAAGATCCACAACATCCCCCTCCGATCGGAGGTCTTTTATTATTTCTATTACCCCAAGGCACCTTCATGTTCCAAGCTCGGCCCGGCTTATATTCTTTAATAAACCGCCTTCTTCCAATAAACATTGAAGGAGTATTTTTCTATATTCGTATGCCCGATCGGGCCAATTTCCGGACCAAGTGGCGGTCGACCTACCCCCAAGAAGAAGTTCAAGACCCGACCGACTACCTCCATGTCGCAAATATGCTAACCTGCGGCTTGACATCAATAAGCTTCTGCACGAAGGAGTGATGTACATCTTCGCTTGAGTCCCATCTCGACCGTCTTCGAATTTTACTTGGGCATATGCTTTGATTGCTAACTGATTTCTCTTCTTTCCTTTGCAGCGGACATCGTCATGGAGTCGGTAATGGCTGGCATTTTGAAGAAAAAGGCGGCAGCGCTCGAAGCCGCGGCAGCAAAGGAGATGGAGGCGCTCGGCATCCAGCCGGTCGGCTCGCATGAAGGGGAGAGCGGTACTCATGAAGGGTCGGCCGCTCAGGCCTCTCATCAAAATGAGGCGAGAGGAGCCACTCCCAGTGGAGGACCAACTGTCCAGGAGGAAGGTTCCACTTGGGAGGAGGAGCAGCCTCGACAAAAGAGGCATCGAGCGGAGACTCCCCTTCGATCTGCTGGATCCGCGGTCCAACCGTCTGCCCGAGCTACTGCACGTGCTCGTGGCAAGGCTCCAGAGATCGAAGCTATTTCTTCCGATCGGATGCCCTCTGAATGGGACGAGCCGGCAACGTTCAACCATTCGATCTCAGTTTTCGACACCGGCCTCTGATCCTCTTCCGACTGTCGGTCGGACGACCCCCGGTCATGGCCGCACTGTACGGGTCACTCTTCATCTCCCGACTGAAGAGCTGTTGCCAGAGGCCAACCGCCCAACCGCGCCCGAGCACACCATCACCTTGAAGGGGCCCCTAGCTGAGATGTGGGCCGACGCTCAGGCGCGCGTCGCGCTGATCCCCCTCTGAAATTTGGCCAATAGCCACATGTAGGAGGCCACGGGGGTAAGTTTGTTTTCTTCGAAGTTTGGTATGCATTATCTCCGCTCGGCCACTAACAACTTCTAATTTTCTCTTGCCAGAGATGGGTGGAGGAGATAGTTGTCTCCAATCGCTTGGCGATGGTGGACGAGAAATTAAGACAACTGAAGGCGGCTGGCGGTCCATCCGGCTCTCAAGACCCTTCGTATGCCGAGCTGCAAAAGGAGCTGAAGAAAGCTCAAGATTTGTTGGCGGCCGAGCAGAAGAAGACGGCCGATCAGGCCCACGCCTTGGCCGAGTCCGAGCGACAGGTCAAATCGCTCGACACAAAAATAACCCTGGCCACTACTCGCAAAAACACGGCTATCTCCGACCTGGAGAAAAAGAATGTGGAGGCTCGGGGTCTAGAGCAGAAAGTAAAGGAGCTGATGGACCATCTTGATGGCGAGAAGGCAGGCCGCTCGGCTGATGCAGTCAAGCATACAGACGAGCTGAAAACTCTGTAGGAGTCTCTTGCTGCGTCTCAATTGGCCTTCAAAGAATACCAAGAGGCCGAGCCGAGCCGGGTCGCTACTCTGAGACAAAATTACATCCGCTCGCCGGAATTTTCAGAGAAGGTTTGCGAGCGGATGTATACTGCCTTTGACCTCGCCCATGACCGCCACCACCACATATCTAAAGTCTAAGGGTCTTCTTCCGGACTCCACTACTATTCCGGCCGGCGATCAAGTGGCGCTCCTGAACAACATTCCCAAGGACCTTTACGATTATATTGAGTAGACGTTTTTATATGTAATTAGGCCGCTCGGCCAAAAAAATAATCCTTTTTTGTACTTAGGCTGCTCGGCTTAAAGTTTTATTTTTAATGCAATGCTTTCCTTTCGCGTACTTTGCCCTTTTGCTAGCCAATGTGTGTTGTCCGCTCATCTATTATCACACCTCTAGTATTCGAAAGGGATTTTTACGAAGCATTTGGCATGACCCTTCCGCTCGGCTAAATATGTAATATTCCGCTTTGATAGCAGAGATCGCTCGCTAGATGTCGATGAAGTACCTTTGGGTACAGAGCCGAGCGGATCGGATACAGGAGCGGTCGAACGATATTGACGCTTTGATAGCAGAATTCATTGGACACTTGCCGTCCTTATTGCCCTCTTCAGCTTGGAGGGTTTATAGACGCCGGCTCGTCTCTCGATTTTTAACGTCGGAGCTCGACGGTCTTCCGCTCGGAGGGTTTATAGACGTCGGCTCGTCTCTCGATTTTTAACGTCGGAGCTCGACGGTCTTCCGCTCGGAGAGTTTATAGACGTCGGTTCGTCTCTCGATTTTTAATGTCGGAGCTCGACGGTCTTCTGCTCGGAGGGTTTATAGACGCCGGCTCGTCTCTCGATTTTTAACGTCGGAGGTCGACGGTCTTCAAGGCTAATTTGAGCATTGCCGTTCGGTGAAGCTATTCGTCATCCTTTTTTATCATTTTTGCTGCATGCATTACAAGTACATAGGCGACCAAAACGTATGCAAGATTACATCAGCGCACCTCTTACCCAGCTCGGTACGGCTGGAGATGATTCGCGCACCATGGTCGATCCAGCTGTCGCCTGTCTTCATCCTCCAAATAATAAGCTCCCGAGCGGAGCTTCTCGATGATTTTGAAGGGGCCTGCCCAGGGAGCCTCCAGTTTGCCGACGTCGCGGACCGGCTTTACTTTCTTCCAGACAAGGTCGCCAACTTGGAATGCTCTAGGGATCACGCGTGGTTGTAATTCTGCTTCATTCTTTGCCGGTACGCCATCAGTCGGACGGACGCCTTGGCTCGTTCTTCTTCGACCAAATCCAGCTCCATGTTCCTTCGCTCGGCGTTGTCATCATCATAATTTTGGATCCGGACGGACTCGACGCCCACTTCGACCGGAATAACCGCTTCGCCGCCATACACCAGATGGAAAGGCATGACGTCTGTTCCTTCCTTTGGGGTTGTTCGGATGGCCCATAGGACGCCCGGCACCTCATCTACCCAGCTTCCTCCCAAATGGTCGAGCCGAGCACGCAGAATACGAAGAATTTCCCGATTGGCTACTTCGGCTTGACCATTGCTTTGGGGGTATGCCACGGACGTAAAGTGTTGCTCAATGCCATAGTTTTTGCACCAATCTTCGAGCAACTTTCCCGCGAACTGCCGCCCATTATCGGAAACAAGTCGACGAGGGATGCCAAATCGACAGATGATGTGTTGCCATATAAACTTTTTAACCATCTGCTCGGTGATCCTGGCCAACGGCTCGACCTCCACCCATTTAGAATAATAGTTGACAACCACCAGCAAAAACTTCCGCTGACCGGTCGCCATAGGAAACGGACCCACAATATCCATTCCCCATTGGTCGAACGGACAGGACACAGTAGTTGCTTTCATTTCCTCCGCCGGTAGGTGTGAGAAGTTGTGATACTTTTGGCAAGAAAGGCACGTCGACACGGTCCGAGCGACGTCTTCTAGTAAGGTTGGCCAGAAGTATCCGACCAACAGGATCTTCTTAGCCAGCGATCGTCCGCTCGGATGCCCCCCGCACGATCCTTGATGCACCTCTTGGAGGATGTACGCCGCGTCTTCCGAGCTTACGCATTTCAACAGTGGGCGGGAGAAAGTCTTCTTGTATAGTTGGTCTCCAATGAGCGTGAACCGATCGGCTCTCCTTCTTAGTAGTTGGGCCTCATCCCGATCGGACGGTGTAGCACCCGAGCGAAGAAACTCCATGATGGGTGTCCGCCAGTCGCTCAGAAACGAGAGGCCCTCCATCCGATCGACGTGCGCCACCAAAGATACTTGTTCAATTGGCTGCTGGATGACGATCGGCATTATTGATCTTGCGAGTTTGGCTAACTCATCGGCCGCCTGGTTCTCCGCTCGGGGTATCTTCTGGATAATAACCTCTCTGAAGTCGGCCTTGAGTTTCTCGAAGGCTTGAGCGTAAAGCTTGAGCCGAGCGTTGTTGATCTCAAAAGAGCCTGAGAGTTGTTGAGCGGCCAATTGGGAGTCTGAATGCAGCATCACCCGTCCGGCCCCTACATGTCGGGCGGCCTGTAAGATGGCTATAAGGGCTTCATACTCTGCTTCATTATTCGTAGCTCTATAATCAAGCCGGACGGATAGATGCATCTTTTCTTTTTGGGGAGAAAGCAATAATATACCAATACCGCTCCCGAGCCGAGTGGACGATCCGTCCACAAATATCTTCCATATGGCTTCGGGTTCTGGCCTTTGTACTTCGGTGACAAAATCCTCCAAGAACTGAGCCTTTATCGCCGACCGGGGCTGGTATTGAATGTCAAATTCGCTTAACTCCGTTGTCCATTTGATGAGCCGCCCGGACGCTTCGGGATTCAACAACACTCTTCCCAGGGGGTTGTTCGTCCGGACGATGATAGTGTGAGCCAAGAAATAGGGACGGAGGCGCCGAGCAGCGAGGACCAAAGCGAAAGCCTGCTTCTCGAGCCCAGTGTAGCGAGATTCAGCATCTTTTAAAATATGGCTCAGAAAATATACAGGCTCTTCTCCGCTCGCCCTAACTAGTGCCGAGTCGACTGCTTGCTCGGTTGAAGATAATTAGATACAAAGTGGCTCACCCATAGTTGGCTTGGCTAGTATCGGGAGAGAGTTCAAATATGTCTTCAGATCTTCGCACGCCCGATCGCATTCTTCGTCCCAGTGAAACTTAGTGGCTTTGCGCAAGATTTTGAAAAAAGGTAGGGCCCGGTCGGCGGTTTTAGAGATGAACCTGGACATAGCAGTTATCCGACCGGTCAAGCGCTGCACTTCCCTCAGATTTCTTGAGGGCGGCATATCTTGTAACGCTTTCACCTTGCTGGGATTTGCCTTGATGCCCCGCTCGGTCACTATGTATCCCAGGAAACGCCCTCCTTTTGCTCCGAACAGACACTTCTGGGGATTCAGCTTAACTCCATATTTCCGCAGCGTTCAGAAAGTCTCCTCCATATCTTTACAGAGGTCGGCCGCTCGGACGGACTTGATGAGATTGTCGTCCACGTATACTTCCAGATTTCGCCCGATCTGCTCTTTGAACACTTTGTTCATCAAGCGCTGATAAGTGGCTCCCGCATTCTTCAGTCCGAACGGCATCACATTATAGAAATAGGTGTCGTCGGCTATAACGAAACTGACTTTTTCTTGATCTTCTCGGGTGAGCGGCACTTGATGATAGCCTTGATAAGCGTCGAGCATGCATATCAATTCGCAACCGGTCGTGGAGTCCACCAATTGATCGATCCGAGGCAGGGGATAAAAATCCTTTGGGCACGCCTTGTTAAGGTCCCGGAAATCGATGCATACTCTCCACTTGTTGCCCGGCTTGGAGACTAGCACCACGTTCGCCAACCAGCTCGGGAACTGGACCTCGCGTATGTGGCCAGCCTCCAGGAGTTTCTCGACCTCCGCTCGGATGATGGCATTCTGTTCGGGGCTGAAGTCCCTCTTTCTCTGCTTCACCGGCCGAGTGTCCGGTCGGACATGGAGCTCGTGCTGCGCTATACTTGGTGAAATTCCGGGCAACTCATACGTCGACCAGACGAAGACATCATGGTTCCTCCGGAGGCATTGGATCACTTCCTCCTTCTAGCTCGCCTCCAGATCGGACGCAATGAATGTCGTGGCCTCCGATCGGGTCGGGTGAATCTGCACTTCCTCTTTTTCTTCATAAATCAAAGAGGGTGGCTTTTCAGTGATAACATTCACCTCGATCCGGGGCGTTTTCCGAGCGGCATTGGCTTCTGCTCAGACCATCTCGACGTAGCATCGCCGAGCTGCTAGTTGATCTCCTCGTACTTCTCCCACTTTGTCCTCGACGGGGAACTTGATCTTCTGGTGGAAAGTGGAGACGGCCGCTCAGAATTCACTGAGAGCTGGTCGCCCCAATATTACGTTGTATGCCGACGGAAAGTCTACCACCACGAAGTTTTCTGTCTGCGTCCTCCTGAGTGGCTCTTCTCCCAGCGAGATAGCCAGTCGGATTTGTCCGACCGGCTGAATTTCGTTGCCCGTAAACCCGTAGAGGGGGGTCGTCATGGGCAGCAGCTCGGCCCGATCAATTTATAGTTGGTCGAAGGCCTTTTTGAATATGATATTGACCGAGCTTCCTGTGTCAATAAAAATGCGGTGAATAGTGTAATTGGCTATTACCGTTTTGATGAGCAGGGTGTCATCGTGGGGCACTTCAACTCCTTCCAAGTCCCCGGGCCCGAAACTAATTTCGGGTCCGCTCGCCCATTCCTGGCTGCAGCCGACTGCATGGATCTGGAGCTGCCGGACGCCTGCCTTCCTTGCTCGGTTAGAGTCACCTCCGGTCGGCCCGCCAGCTATAATGTTGATCTCGCCTCGGGAAGTATTGCTTCTATTTTCTTCTTCCCGACCGGATGGTCGGGGCTGCTCCCTAGACATCCGGGGATTCTCACGCCTCGGAGTGTGATGTCGCTCGGGAGTCGGTTGTTGTCGCCTGTCGGCTATCGTTCGATCGGCTTCACGAGGCCTCTGTTGCATGTCGGCTGATGGCGATCGACGACCGCCACTCCGGGGAACGGGGTGGGCGATTAGAGGAAGACTCCGGCAATCCCTGGTGTTATGTGTGTCCGTCCGGTGGAAGGAGCAGAACATAGGGGTCTATACCTTCCTCTTTGGTTTGGGCCGCTCGGCAGCTACCTCTTGTACATGGGACCTAGCCTGGGGGGAGCGGATCGCTTCGGCCCTTGGTCCTCTGGGCGGCTGATGAGCAGTGTGTGGCTTCTGTTCGGTATGGGGAGCCCGTTCGGTGGGAGTTTCCTTCCTTCGAGCTGCTTGGGCTTCCTCCACGTTGATGTATTCGTTGGCCCGGTGTAGCATATGGTCGTAGTCTCGGGGCGATTTCCGAATGAGCGATCGGAAGAAGTCCCCATCCACGAGGCCTTGTGTGAAGGCATTCATCATGGTTTCCGAGGTGACCGTTGGAATATCCATGGCCACCCTATTGAACCGCTGGATATAGGCTCGGAGCGATTCACGGGCTTCTTGTTTGATGGCAAACAGACTGACACTAGTCTTCTGATAGCGCCGACTGCTTGCGAAGTGGTGGAGGAAAGCCGTTCGGAAGTCTTTGAAACTTGAGATAGATCCGTCCGGCAGTCTCCGAAACCACCGTTGAGCCGATCTCGAGAGGGTGGTAAGAAAAACTCGATACTTCACTCCATCTGTGTACTGATGAAGAGTAGTTGTGTTGTGAACTTACCTAAATGATCATCCGAATCGGTGGTTCCGTTGTATTCACCGATCGCTGGAGGCACATAATGCTTGGGCAGGGGGTCTCGTAGAATAGCCTCTGAAAATTGACGGTTGATCCGCTCGGGAGAGGCGTCCGCTCGGGGGGCTTTCCCTTTTTTGTTATCTCGTCTTGGCATTTCATCCGAAGAAGATCCTCGATCACGATTAGTTGCTACGGCTTCAGGAGGAGTGCGGAATAGGGCCCGATGGAATGCAACTGTGGCCTGTGGTGCTTCCGCTCGGCCCGTCAGCATCCTTCCGCCCACTCCCCAACGAGTCCAGCGTTCAACCATCTTATCCCAATTCTCGGCTCCGGCCTCTGATCCTTCTCCGACATCTGCTCAGGCGTCCCACAGACGGCGCCAAATTGATCCTGTCTGAAAGCTGAATCAACGAACGCTGGGCACGTGGCGCTCTCCTAGCTGTTGACGTAGATCTCCTGACTGTCCGCACGGACCTCCGATGAACCTGCACAGAAGTCGGGCCGGGAAGGGGTTCCCGGCGACGACCCTCCGACACTCAAGTCAGGTAAGCGAACAATGAAGAAGTGGCTCTAAAAATCGTAGAACGCGTACCTCCAGCGAAGTATAAGGCTCCTTATATAGAGCTGTGAAGGTGCTCACGCACACCTACCGAGGCAAATACATGTCCTTAGCCCATACCTCGGTATGTGCTCGTCAGAAGAGCTTACCTGACACCATACTGCTACAGTCCAAGCACGTCCTCGATGAGACAGCGGAACCCTTTGTCGTCAGATTTGGAGTATGGTTGGATTATAAAGCATGCCCGCTGTCAGAATATGTCCTTTGTTCTTTTCTCCTTACTCCCTGTCGGGCGTCCGGCCGGCCAACACTTGCCTTACGTCCAGCCGGCCATATATAGTGATCTACTTGGGAGATACTCGGTAATGTGCTTTGTGGAGACTATTAGCAGTATGCTACCTTATGTCTTCGGCCGAGCGTGCCATCCGCTCAGCCTTACAGTCCTGTTCAAAGAGCGCCGGAACCCCGACTCCCGCCGAGGCGTCTTTTGCCCTCAATCGGACATCGGTCGGCCGGCCGGGCGGTCGGCCCACCATTCTCCGGTCGGCATAGCGATCCCACCTTTTCTAAGTCATCCGGTCGGTCCATCCTTCGCCGATCGGTCACCGGGCCCGTTGACTTCCATGTGGCTTTGACTTCCCTGGACGGGCGTCCCCTGTTCTTACCACCGGATCAAAATTAAATGGACAACTACATTTAACTAAATGCAGACATTTGACCAATGTGATTCTCATTTCAAAATAAATGTTTATACAAAAAGCTAAGCTTTTATGTGGCATCCTCTGAGGCAGACAAAGAAGCTGTGTGACTCAGAAACTTCTTGATGGACTTAGATGTGATTCCTAATTTGCCCAAAATTATCACAATTTATTGTGATAATAGTGGCACAGTAGCAAACTCGAAGGAACCACGAGCCCATAAGGCAAATAAACACATTGAGCGCAAGTACCACCTGATACGAGACATCGTAAAGCAAGGAGAAGTTGTTGTCGCAAAGATTGCATCAGAAGATAAAGATAACCTGACAGATCCTTTCACTAAGGCCCTTCCGGTGAGAGCTTTTGATGTGCATGTTGAGGGGATGAGGATCAGATGTATGGCAGCATAGTCTTTTAGTATAAGTAGGAGATTGTTAGAATGTATACTAAAAGCCTAGCTTTTAAACATTGGTCAAATAAAAGTTTTGATTTTTATTGCGTTTATTCTAAGATTGCCGAAATGAAAAGTGAAAGTCACGAGCACTATTCACACCCCCCCCCCCCCCCCCCCCCCCTTCCCTCAGCGCTTTTCGATCCAACACTAGTATGGGTCACAAACCTTGGCGTGTCAACCTGCTTTAAATAGATAGATAGAATTTTAACACAATCCACTGAAATGTTTGACGGGATAGACCAACCCGTCGGGTCCAACTGAAATTGATAGCTCTAATCACGTCCTCTCCTCGTCCCATTGGTTGAAATATGGTTAAGATGATGATCTTCTCTAGGGATATGAAACCTTTTATTTTTTCCAATATTACAGCGAATTCTTGATTAACTTTAACTAAAGTTTCATTTTCAAAGTAAATTTTTGGATTTGTTTTTGTTTTTCAATGCAATGTGAACATCTAACTTCTTCTTCTAAGTCTATATGAAATCATGTCGTTGACATCTCATCTTGTTATGATGTAGATCTAAATTGAATAAGGAAGGGGTCCCAAGTAAATGAACTTTCTCGGGATGGGAGAATATCAATAGTCATTTATAAAATCAATAATGACATATAATTAATTAAAAACTTTTGACTATATAACATATATTTAGCATGAGTTAAAAAATACAATAATTATCTGAGTAGATAAGACTCCTACTTAGTCTTTACTTTATTTCTATGAGAATAAGTAGACCTCTACTTAGTCTCAGTGTTACTATATTATTTGCCAGTTGAATAGAGATATGCTCAAGAAACTAAACTTGTGTCATAATTCAATAATTAGATATTATTACATATTTATGAAATAAATTAACTAACGCAAAACTTACATCAAATAGACTAGTAATATTTTTATATAATATAGTGAGAGATTAGAGTTAGGAGTCTTCCATACAAAAGCATCATCAAATATTAAGAGTTAAGGAGTAATATAATTATATATTACCTTAATCTAAATATAACTTTCTAAGTTGTCGAAATCATCAATAATATCTATAACTTATAGGTACATGCCTGTCTCTTATCTCTTTGGTTGTGAAGGATATAATCTTTGAAGAAATTGAATACCTTTGCTTTTAAATGTCAATTCTTAAATATATTCATCAGTAATCTAATCAGCAATCTCTTAAGATGTTAAATTTATTATATACTGAGAAATGGCGTAAAGTGCTAGAGGCTACTATTTATAATACTAATCTATTTTTTATAGAGAATTAACTTTTGATAGACCATTTCCTTTTCGTGTCCCTTTGTAGAGTTTCATAATAAAATTCTATAAAATGTTGTAATTTGCAATATAACTTTCCTCTAAAGTTGTTATATTTGATCTCAGTCGCAGAACAATGTATTTTTTTTTTAATTTCATGACGTATAACAAAATAATACTAAAGTTTTATAAAATTCAACCAAACATTTTTATAAAACTAAGTTAACTAACTCTAGAACAATAAATAATTAATGAAAAAATAAATAATATATAATTAAAAAATATTAAATTTGAATATAAGTTGTTGATAAACTAAGTAAAATAACACCATGAGATTAACTTTTTAAAATTAAGAAATCTTTATCACATTAAGAGTGCGTTTGGTTGGAGGTTATTCTTAATAATTTTAATTATCCATCAAAGATTATCAATAAAAATTCTGTTTAGTTTAGGTAATCGATGATTCTGAGTAATGTTTCATGCCCGATACGTCAACAAAAGAGACATGCAACCTAGAATCAGAAAATCTCGAAAAATTGAGATTTTTCTTGATTCCGAGATTAATAAATTTTTTTTTATCAAAAATACCTTTCGAAAAATATATAGAAATAGCAAAAAATTTTAAAATAAAAAATGTAAAAAATTTTAAAAAAAATAATAAAAAAATAGGAAAGATAATTAAAAAAAGGTAAAAAAGTTTAAAAAATTTATAAAAAAATTAAAAAAAATTAAAAAATGTAAAAAATAATAAAATTAAAAATTAAAAAAATTAAAAAACCATAAATAATATATTATTATTATTATTATTATTTGTTTTGTAATTAAGGGTAATACAATTTAGGTAATTTATTAAAACATTCAAATAAATAAATTTTTATTACATTACTTAAGTTGAACCAAATAATATTTGATTATGTGTTATTCTCCATAATTTTAATTATGTGATTATCTGATAATCATATAACTAAAATTATACATGATAACTTAAACTAACCATATCCTAAAGTAGAAAATATAACATAAAAGAAAATAAAATATGCTATTTAGATTAAGTATAGTATTAATAAAGTTAAATATAAATCTTATATGATAATTGAATATGCATATTTTAGATTATGGTATAAATCTAACTAATGGTAAACAAGAGTCCTAATTAATGATTATACTGAAATAATATGTTTTTTTAAACAAAGATTGATAAAGTAGCTAAATGAGAGTAGACAATTTAATCATATAATTTTTGTAAAACTGAATAAAACTAAATTGATGAATTAAGTAAAACTAAATTAAATTCAATTATAACGAGTGTATTAAAATAAATAAAAATTTAAAAATATATAAATTGTTGAAAAATTTTATAATTTATAAATTATAATCTTTGGAGACGACGAGGGGCTCTCTTTTGATATTGTCCTAAATGAAAAAGTTGCAAAAAGATGATCAAGCCCGTTTTTTTCCTACTTCTTCTGAGGAGGATCCCGCCCGTAATCCTTCGCTTCCGCCGGTGTAGCTCACTCGTCGCCTCCATTTCGGCGACCGCCCTTTTTCCCTCCGTCGCCGCCTCTTCACCGAGCTGAGCGGGCGTCGTGCATTCGTCGCGTACAGAAGCGACGAACTTTAGGGTATGTGGTCTATCTTTTAATTCCAGCTCGAGTTTCGCCTCCTAGGGTTCTTAATTGGTTATTTCTGCCAATTTCTTGTTGGATGTCCAATTTTTGCTCTTCTCTTTGCTTCTCTTCATTGTCAAATGCAAGCTCTTAGTGTCCAATTAATAACAAAACAATGAGACTCATGCATTCTCGGTGTGACTTGTTCTTAGAGCAGGTAGAACTCTTGCCGGATGAGCATTTTGGAAGGTAAGTAGATCTCCAGAAGATTGAGCGAGCCAAGATTTCTTCTTTTTGACATCACATTAGGAGAGATGCAATTTTATAGTGCATAAATATTAGTTCTAAATTTAACAAAGTAAGAAAACTGGTTCTATCTCTGCCTTTCTGTAACTGATGCATAGAACATTTTAGTGTTGTGGGAATGCACCATTCTCTCCGTTTTCCCCGCTTCTTGGTACTCATGAATTGTAAGGTCTAGCAACTGCAAAAAAAAAAAATTTGGAGCTGGCGTAACAATGATGAGTATGGTCACTTGTGGTGCCAACTAACTGATTAATTATGCTCTATTGTTTCATTTATATGTATTCATACAAAGTGCTAACCATGCCTTGATGTTCAATAAAGTTAGTGATGATAAACCAAAACAATCAATCTCTGACAGTCGACTACCATCAGATGACTTGTTTCTGATGGTTGGTGTATTTCCATTTTTCTTCTGCAACCCCTTAAGCTCTGGTGCGTATTGATTCAACACCCTTTCATCTTGTCTGGTCAATTTACCTAGTTTTGGTTGGTGGACTTGCGATAATTAGTGAAGTTTCTGTAGACATAATCTTCGATGTTGACATGTAGTAGTAGTCTTTTGAGTACACAGATGATTCAGTTGAAATCATGTTGATACAAATCTATGGGAAGAGTTTATTCCTTAGCCTATGTTGCTTTTGCCTGTCTTCTGCAATTTTAATAGAGCAGGTTTAGTGATTTTTGGAGAAGTATTCTTCTTCATGGATAATCAATTGCATGATATTTGGTTTCACTAGCATTAACAAGAAAGTCATTGTCTTTAGAAACCGAAACAGCATTTCATTAGATGAGCACTTCGTGCGTCCCATTTCATGTATGATTAATATAATGATACTTTCTATGATCAAGATGATCATTCTGATGCATTGGCTATAACATTGCATCGAGATTACACAGTATTTAACCTTAATTAACTAATTGGCAGGATGGCGGGCAGCTCAAGCAACAACTCCAGCAAGCCTCTGCCAACTTAAGTCCCGTTAGCTTCTCTTGATCACGGCAGCAAGCTCCTACTTGAATTGCAGGGGACTGGAGAAGGTCTGGCCGAATGCCCAGTTGGAAGGAACTATGTTAGGGAACACCAATGTCTGTCCATCACTGGTGGTGACCTTGAAGGAGAGAGACTGACGGGTGAGGTAGCTGTTAGATTGCCAATTCACGCCCCAATTCCTCGACATTGAGAGCCAGTCAGTTTGGGACCCTTTTACTGATATGGCCTGTATTGATCCAGCGGCGCCAACATTGGTCACTAGAACAAGCTGAAAATAGTCGTGCCCATTGATGGTGAACCTTACTCCGCCATGCTTCTTGCATGGTACCCTATAAAGGTAATTAGTTCTGAATGAGCTTTCAATTTGAGCCAAAGAATATAAATGCATAGATTGATCTCTTTGTTAACAACGTAAACCTGTGTCTAACCTTTGGAACAAGACCGGCACAATCCCTGCACGATAGATGCCAATCTTCTCCCACGCTGGTTGGGCCATGTCAAAGTGCTGGCGTGGGGGGTTACACCACCCCCCATTATTGTTGGGGAGTGCATAATTTGGGGGGCAGAAGTTGGTGGCCGTCACTGTCACCGACACACCTTTCTTGCACCATTGCTTATCTGAATTGTAGTCGCAAATGATCTTATAGCATTGCCCGCATGATGCCCCATCATTGAACAACGCAGTACTTAGTGCTGCTGTCCTGGTGCCATAGCCAGTCGAGTACAAATCACCATACCCACAAGCACCCCCTATAACCATGAAAACAAAAATTATCAACCTAAAATCCATTCTTGCCTATACCAGACAACATAACAACAACAACAACAACAATATCAAGTCTTGAGTAGTAACTTCTTGATGTAGTGTGACGAGGATACAAATGCATCTACTTACCCATAGTTCCAGAGGCATCACTACCACCATAAAACGTAGCAGATCCCTTCGTCCAGCCTGATGGTGCGAAACCTTCAGCTATGCTGTACATGTAGCAAATGGTGATGAAAACCAAGATCAACTCAATGTGGATACCCATTTGCATTTGCTTGGTATTGGAATGGTTTGCTACAATCTTTTTGAGGTTGTTTATATAGGAGAAGTCACCAAGCTAAAGCTTGGACATGTGACTAGAAGGCAAGGTCCATGACTTGCGGGTGTCGATTAGTCATCTTCCTGACTGCTACAACTAATAAACAGAACTTGCCAAGACTTTTAGATCTCATCAGTTTGCATGTTATCTTCCTCTGCCTTTTTTTTTTTTATGTATGTGAACAAATTAATGTTCATGTGACCTTTTGGCTGCTCAGATTCATCAGGAAGATGAACTTCTTTAGTGAGAGGCATCACATGGTCACACGCTGATAACAGGTTTCAGCACATGGATCATGAAACCAGTGGCACTAAAAATAAAAGAGGATACAAATATTTTTTTGTTTGGCTTGGATTGGTTTCATTCAAAGTATGAAGCATATACTTCCCAGCCAAATAAAAAACCATCAAAGGCTACAAGTGGTATATTCATTCCAGTTTTGTTTAGTTTTTCTTTTTTTTTTTTAAAAAAAATAGAATATCTTAATCTGTGTCTGTGATTGATGAATGGCAGATCGATCTACCATTTGGGAAAGGTAAAATAAGATTAAATGTTGATCTTCAAAATGTATATTTTATTCATTATTCCACTGTTTGAATTATTACAATTAATTAACTCTTGTTGCCGTACTTTCTTTCTTTGACAGGGAAATATGCTCCTGTGCTCTCACCTAGATCTGAAGGTGAGTGCAATTTAATTAAGGCTGTACGGTTAAAGAATAAACTTAATAATCATAGAGGATTGAGCCTAATGACATAAGAGAATCTATATAGTCAATCTCATTTATGAAATAAAAGCTTAATTATTATTGTTGTATTATTTGTGAACTTAATTTTTGAGTAGGGGGTTTTCACCATGAACCTTACACACACACAAGTTAATCATGGTAGTGTTCCTAATTCTGATTTGCCATGCTTTAGATTGGATTTAGGTAAACTGTAGTCTTCCTTCTATCTTTCGATTATTTTTCACGAGTTTAAGCACAACATACGGTTAGTCGTTTATCATATCACAAGCATTGAAGATGCTTATCGAGTTACTATGCCCTTATCATGTCACCATAAGATGTTTGATCTACTTAGCTGCTCTTATTTTAGTTTTCAAAAACTAAATTCAATTAGCAATGAATGTTCCTCCATAATCATAAGAAAGATTCTAGCACATGAGTTGACCTACTAGGGATGATTCATGGACCATGTTTTAAATATGTGATATTAATAATTATATATTTATGTTAGTTCAGGATAGTTGGTTGCTCATGTGGGCATTAATTGCAACTAATGTCTAGTCTACTATGAAGTTGACTAAACGTTTGTCCTTTATCACAACGATAAAAAAAAAACTTAATTTGGGCATTTTGGAAGAAAGGGCTTTTTTTATCCTGTAGCTTGTAGTTGAAGTTTTATAGGTTCCAAGTCAAAGATAAACAAATGAAAGAATCAATCTTAAAGGAACCTGATTAATTGCCATGTTGACTTTGGGGTCAGAGAGTTGACTTCTCATTTACATGGCCCATCGAGATGTATAGCTTTGACTTTGTGATAAAGTTACTTTTGGTCGAAGAGTGCATGTTCGAATGAATATTTCCATTCCTTAAAGGAGTAAGAGGGGATGATTGGAAATGATGGCTTGAGATTTTATTTGAGAATCAAGAGGAAGAAATGTTGAATCTTTGATGCAATATTTTATGTTAAAATCGTTTATTAAGATATAACAAATGCAAAAGAGATAGATAATATCTCTAATTTCATAATTGGAGACAATCTAATGGATTTGAACATAAAAAGGATAATTCAGTACATGAAATATCGATCAATACAGAGTTTTGGGAAAGAATCGGACCACATTGACGCAGTCTTACTTTGCAATTTACAAGTGGCTGTTTCCGGATTCAATTTTATCATTGTATTAAGACTCTCTTTCATATTTTCAGCTTCTTTGCTGCTTCTTGTAGCGCAGCTCCGACAAATCTTCGGGCACTTCCCTGAAGGATTTTATGAGAAAGGAATTTACTCAACATGGTTGCAAGAACTAAGTAATTGAAAGAACTGCACTCGAGCATCTAAATAAACACTATGGAACATATTGGCAAGTCAATCTAACAAACCAAACTCTAAATACATGAACACCTAGCAACATCTGCTAGAGCAGATTAAATGTTTAATATCCTGGTTTCAATACTCAGATTCAGTGACTTGCTGTAAGTACTCTTTCAAGGTTTACAAGTCTTCTATCAAGTCATATCATACAATTTGAAGCCAAGTGTATCGTTGCTAAAAGAAAAAAAAGGAAAAGGGTACAGAAAAGCCAAAAAAAAAAAAAAAAACAATTATTAAAAGTTCCATGAATTTTACTAACATTTATTAGCTTTGTGTTTGAACTGTCTTCCTCATTAATTAAGACCAACAGTCCTAGTTGTCAGAACTGAAATTAAACCAGAAAAGCTCCAGGTCACTGGTTCATTGGTTGAACACTTGGTCAATTAGACGAATAGCATATCGAATCGAAAAACAACCCCGGGCCGGGTCTGGCCTGGACCCCGAGCCCGTAATCGAGTCCAAGCTCGTAATCGGGTCAACAAGCCGGTTGGCCGTTGACTCGGTTCGCTGGTCGAATCGAAACCGGTCCGGCAAGTTTCTAGGCCGGTTCCGGTTCTTTTGGTGCAAAATCGGCGGATCGTCGGTTTGGCTCGCCGCTTCAACCATTTTATTTTTAAACGGCTTGAACCGTCGGTTTCTAGCCGGTTTTTTTATCAATGACTATGATTTAGTGTCCGTTACTATCAAAACTCTATAAATAGAGAGCTCATTTCATCTTTTTCACACACATCTTCTCTACTCTTAATTTCAATTTCGTATTCTCTACACATTTTCGTTTCTAATTTTCAATTACAATGGAAGGAGGTCGCGGAGGTGTAACATCTCGAGCTTGGAAGGGAAAGGAAATAATGAATTCGCGGGAGGAGGGTCTCAATATTCAATCCACCGATGATGAGAGCGAGCATCTTCTGAATCTGACGCCTGAAACACAAGGAAGTATCGATGCAATTACTTCTAAGATTTAAGAACTTTCTCTTCTAAAGTCTTCTATTTTTATTAAATATTTTGAGAAGGTCACTCTTCTGTCGGGAGAAATACGTGCAAAATGTAAACACTGCAATGTTTCCTACAAATTCTAAGCTGGCAGCGGCTATGGGTCGTTGAAACGACATGTAGAAACGAAGCACCCAACGGAATATGGACTCAATCGTTCTCAAACACAATTATCAAGATTTTCTTCAACTAGTGGTAGTACCGATTCTGATTTATTTTTATATTCAGATAATAAATTAAGAGAATCATTAGCTAAATTTGTTTCCGTAAAATGTCTTTTTTTTTAGTTTTGGATCTAAATGCACATTTGAAGATTTTTGTAAAAAATCTCTTAATCCATGTGTTAAACGTATTCCTAGAACGATACTTACTTGTATAATTAAAAAATTAGTAAAATAAGAAAAAAAGAATTTGTTTGATGAATTTAGTAAATTAGATAATAAAGTTTCTTTATGTTACCATATTTGAAGGGATTATTGGTAAATACATTCATATATGGGTGTGACTTGTCATTGGATCGATAACTTTTGGAATCTCCAAAAAAGATTGTTAGCTTATAGAGTTTTTGATGAATCACATAATGCTCATAACATCACACAATTATTATGTTTAATTTTAGAAGAATATGACTTAACTCATAAAATATTTTCAATATCATTAGATAATGCTAGTTCCAATACCGCTTGTATAGCTCATCTAAAATTTGTTTGTCAACCTATTATTGACGGTTTATTTTTTCATATTCGTTGTGTATGAATTATGTATTCAAGATATATTAACAATTTTAGAAAGTTATATTCAACCAATTAAAATTGTAATTTCTTATTTATGGTTTCATCCATCTATAATGAAACAATGAGGTAGGTTTTGTAAAACTAATGGAATGAGATTTAAAAAATTTCTATGTGATGTACCAACACGTTAGAATTCAACATACCAATTATTACAAGATTCATTTAAATATAAAGAATTATTATGTTCATTTTTTGTACAAAATACTAATACTAATAAATATTTATTTTCACAACAATGAAATATTTGTAGTAATATTTGTGAAATTTTAAAAGTATTTAATGATGCAACCAAATAACTTTCTGGTGTTTAGTATCCCACCGCTCAATTATTTTTAGAAAAATTTTCTAATATAGTATTAGTTTTAAATGATAATATTAATAATGAATCTTTATCTCCTTGCAGCTTAGCTATGAAAAATAAATGGGGAAAATATTTTTATTTTATTCCTTAAATTTATTTAATTGTATTTGTTTTAGATTCTATATTTAAATTAGAAGTTTTACAAGAAATATTAACTTTATATTATGAACATTTAATTCCAATTAAAGGTTCTTCTTCTCCTGATCCAGTTAATATTATATATAATGTTAGAATTTATTTATTTAATATTTATAATCAATATTATGCAAAATATGGAACACAAATTAATATTTCTGAAATACAACAAATTACTAGTAGTAATTTAAATTTTATAAAACACAACTTTTATTAAAAGAACGGACAAAATGTCTACGAGAATCCTTAAGTTCCACACAGGAACTTGAGAATTATTTTACGACTTCTTTTGATTTTAATGAAGCAGATAGCGAAAATTTCGATATCTTAAAGTGGTGGTCATAGAAGGCTCAAAGCTTTTATGTTCTCTTCGTGATTGTCAAAGAAATTTTAGCTTGTACAGTGCCAACTGTTGTTGTGGAGCAGACGTTCAGTGTCGGTGGTAACATATTAGATGAACGACGATCGATTTTGTCTCCCGACTCATTAGAAGCTAAGCATTACTGGACGATTGGACCACAACGAAGAAAAGAAACCAAGAAATGCAACTTTCGGATGACGAAGTTGAAGATTTTGATACTGAAGGAATAAATACGATAAGAACGAGAAATGGAAGTGAGTGACAATGTAAAAGAATAAAAATGTAAAAGAACTACGTGAGTCTTGATTTTCCTAAGGGGATAGACAACTTAAATAAGTACAAGTCCTTTTTTTTCAATAAATTTTAATTTGTAATTTGTATTTTTTAATTTTTAATGTTTAATTTTTAATTTTTTTAATATAATAATCTTGAATCGTGACGAACCGTGACAAACTATGAACTGAACCGTAAACCAGCAGTTTCGAACCGTGAACCGGTAGTTCCGAACCGTGAACCGTAACTGTCTTAGCCGGTTAAGGTTAAGGATCGATCTGTCTAGAACCATCGAATTGATGATTCCAAACCGTCGGTTCCGAGTCGTGATAAAGTCTATACCACATTATCCCAATCAAACAGCATGAGCCTACAGCAACAATCTGAGGCTACACAGGCCATTGTTTGGTCACCAAGGAGATAAAACCCTCGTCTGTTGATCGGTATGCCTTTCTTATTACATCAGTCGACATGGAATGTTGCTCTGTTGCAAATCCTGTTAAAGCACAAAAAATCTATGAAAATGGCCTAAAGGAGCTGCATGTATCAACATGTTATTGTTAGTGAAGAAGTATGCATTCTAACAAATACAAATCCCATAAAAAAACGAAATGTCAAAGCAACCTCATAATACTAATGTCTACAACCAATATTTACAAAAAGATGCATCATATTCATATGAAGATTTCAAAATATACTAGAAGAGGATTTTTCTGATATTAATGACAGTGCAAGTTAAGTTTTTGAAACACTAGCATGTTCTTAACTTAAGTGCCATAACCTTCATGTTATAGGATCAACTCACTCTTCAAATTCTGAAAGAGATGTTCATCGACACAACGAGAAGTTTCTGGAACACCAGGCCCATCATAAACACCAACAAAAGTTCAGTATGGGCCAAATTCAAGTGTGCTGAGAGGTCCTGACTCGAGTTGGCTCGGATCCTCCAGCAAGTTATTTGCTTGTAGAACGGCCATGGAGAACTCGCCAAACACACATTCTCCCCAGTGTTTTTGTACCATAGAAGTCCATCCTGTCGACCAACCGAATTAGAATCTGCGTGGGCGTATTTGTTCAAGATGGCTAAGACAAGCAGGCCTTCAATAGGTTTATCAATTTCTTTAACATCCCTCATCTCATCTGATACAGCGCATGATAGTGGGGTCGGACAACGGACGTAGTCGGAAGTCAGGCCCACGGGACGGTTAGAAGTCAAGTTTACGTGGTGGTCAAAATTCCGGCCTATGTGGAGTGCAAAGAGTCAGGTTACAGGATGGTCCTAGTCGGGCACAAGTGGCATTCCAGAGTTAAGTCTACATGTCAAGTAGGAACTTGGAAGGTAAGACCTATAAGTCAGGATTTATAGACCTGCGGAACAAGATAAGAGGACCAAAGGGTTACAGGTCTGGATATGCGGATCAAAGCGTATAGGTTGGGATATGCAAGCCAAGGATTACAGGACAGGACTGGTAGACTTGTGGTACAAGATATATGGATTAAGGCATACAAGTCGGGATAGACAAATCAAGGATTACAGGTCAAAAATTGTAGACTTGCGGTACAGGATACACGGATCAAAGCGTACAGGTCGAGATCGGATCAAAACGTACTGGTCGGGATATGCAAACCAAGGGTTACAGGTCTGGATATTCGGATCAAAGCGTACAGGTCGGGATAAGCAAGTCAAAGATTATAGGGTTGGATTTATAGACCTGCGGGACAAGATAAGAAGACCAAAGCGTACAGGTCGGGATATGTAAACCAAGGGTTATAGGTTCGGATATGCGGATCAAAGCGTACATGTCGGGATAGGCAAGCCAAGGATTACAGGGCTGGACTTATAGACCTGCGGAACAAGATAAGAGGACCAAAGCGTACAGGTCGGGATGTGCAAACTAAAGATTACATGGTTGGATTTATAGACCTACAGAACAAGATAAGAGAACCAAAGCATACAGGTTGGGATCTGATCAAAGCGTACAGGTCGGGATATGCAAACCAAGGGTTACAAGTCCGGATATGCCGATCAAAGTGCACAGGTCAGGATAGACAAGCCAAGGATTATAGGGCTGGATTTATAGACCTGCGGAACAAGATAAGAGGACCAAAGCGTACAGGCCGGGATGAGCAAACCAAGGATTACAGGGTTGGACTTATAGACCTACGGAACAAGACAAGAGGACGAAGACGTACAGGTCGGGATAGTCAAATCAGGGATGACAAGTCGGGACTTACGGACTTGCGGAACATAATACGTGGACAAGATGTACAGGTCGGGATAGGTAAACCTAGGATGACAGGTCCAAGACTGGCGGACTTGCGAAACAGGATACACGGACAGAGCGTATAGGTCGGGATATACGAACCAAGACTCGCGAAGCAGGATACGTGGAGTCAAGACACAGGTCAGGATATGTGGACGAAGACTTACAGGGCGATAGACACAGGTCCAGATGTACCGAGGTAGACCGAATGGCAAATGCAGGACGGGACGTATAGATCTGGATTTATGGGACAACAAACACAAGTAGGGGATTGAACCAGGGAATGCAGGTCTGGACCTACAGGTCAAAATTTACAGGTACGAAGATCCAGTCTAAGGTTAACATGTTGGTTGCTACTCGGAAAACCTATAGGTTCCACTGTACAAAATTTTTGTACAAAGGTCTGAACCTTTTCCTAGCTACCATGTGTTCTTTTAAATTAAATTTTGGATTGTCTGCGGAACTTAACACGTTTGATCCAAAACTTAATCTATTTGTTCTTTTAGGTTTTGACTTGGATCTCCTGCGGAACTTAACACGTTCGACCCAAGTCTCCTTAAGTTATTAATTCCATTAAATATTAATTTCCATAAAAGGTTCCCAGTACTGACGTGGCGAGGCACATGACCTTCTTGGATATGGGAGCAACTACCACCGACTAGACAAAACCTTTAATAGAAAGCTAATATTTAATTTCCTAAAATAACTTTAGGTTAACCAAAGAGAACAATCAAATCACAAGGAAAAGAAAGAAACAAAAGAACACAACTTCGAAAAAACATATTCGAAATACTAGAACGTAAGCCTCTTGTATTTGGTATTATTTCCATAAATAACTAGCATGATGCGGAAATAGAAATTACTAGTTATACCTTGTAGAAAATTCCTCTTGATCTTCTACCGTATAACCTCGGACGTTGTGTGGGCAACGATCTTCCAAGATGAGAAACCACCAACCACCTTCTCCTCCAAGCAAGGTTCGACCACAAAAGAAAAGCTTTACCAAGGAGAAAACCAAAATACTAACCAAGCTCCAAGAGATGCTAGCTTTCTCCTTTTCTTCTTCTTCTTCTTCTTCTCCGAGTAGTATCCGCCACCACAAGAACTCCAAGGAGAGGAGAGGTTCGGCCACCACAAGAGGAAGAGAAGGAGATGATGGCCACACCAAGGAACAAAAGAGGAGAGGAATAATAGATGTTGTCTCATGAAGGCACCTCACCCCTTCTTTTATATTCCTGGCCTAGGTAAATTAGGAAATTTAATTACAATAAATTTTCCTTAATTTCGACATGATTTAATTGAGAAAAATAAAATAATATTTCCCCAATTAAACAATGGTCGGCCAAATCATTAAGAACAAATTGGACAAGTTTCAATCAACAATTAAAACTTTCCTTATTTGTTTCCTAAATTTTAAAAATAAAATTTCTCTTTAAAATCTCTTCATGGTTAATAAAGAAATATCTATAATTTTAATTTTATTAACATGTGAATAATTTTAAAGAGAAAATAAAACATCTCTCCAATCTACAAATAAGGAAAGAGATCTAATCTCTTTCTTTAATCTTTGTAAATCTTTTACAAGAGAGATATTTTAATTTTAATTCTCTTTAAATTAAATATTCCACATAATAATAAACATTAAAATTAAATTTTCTTTTAATTAATTATGGATGGGGTTAGATTTAATTCATAATTGGGCAAGATTTGGTATGAAGGTGGGTATATGTGGGTATAGGCATAAATAAGAGGCTACGATAGGGACCGAGAGGAGGAATTGGTCTCCCGATAAAATTAAGCATCCCATGTTCGCGAACACAACAATTTTATCAATGATAATTCATTCCACTAGAGAACTATCATAACTATCACACCAATCCCAAATTACATTTTGGACTCCTTCTTATTATGAGTGTGTTAGTCTCCATGTTTAAGATATCGAATGTCCACTAATTAAGTGAGTGACAACTCATTTAATTAATTTCTTAGTCCAAGAGTAGTACCACTCAACCTTATCATCACGTCGGACTTACAGGGTTTAACACGACAATCCTTATGAGCTCCTCTTGAGGACATTATCAACCTAGTATCTCTAGGATACGCTTCCTTCTATAATCAACAACACACACTATAAGTGATACCATTTCCCAACTTATCAGCTTATTGATTCATCGAACTAAATCTCACCCATTGATAAATTAAAGAAATAAATATCAAATATATGTGCTTGTTATTATATTAGGATTAAGAGCACACTTCCATAATAACCGAGGTCTTTGTTTCTTTATAAAATCGGATAAAAGCGACCTCAAATGGTTCTTCAATACACTCTAAGTGTACTAGTGTAATTATACAGTCAAAAAGCGATACCTAATTACACTACGACCTTCTAATGGTTTGTTCTTTTCCATTTTGCTCATTTATAATTTATAAGGCATAAACGATTGATCTGTCACACACCATGTTATCTACAATATAAATTAATTGAACAACTATCATATATAAATATGATTCATTTGACAATGTGATTCTTATTACTAAATAAATGTTTATACCAAAGATAGGCATTTAGTATACACCCATTATACTTATGATCCAAAAAGACGTATTTACTCTGTCCTTATACATCATTCCACATCTGATAACCTGACAATATTGAGCTTACTTGCTTCTTAAGGAACTCAAGGACCCTCGGGTGGCAAGGATATGAGTGCATCAGATCTGAAAAAGATAATCGCGTTTCGGTACTCACCTTCGTTTCTGTGCTTATAGATCGATGTAGTACACTGTGTTTCTACGACGCAATTTATTCAATAAAATAGAGAATTATGACGAAATTTCTTGAAGTTATCTATTTGCATTCGTTCAATCCACAAGGTAACTAAAAAGGTATATACTAAGTACAGGATCTTTTATCAGACTCTTCATAGTTATGACCATATTAAGACCTCCTTAAAGTAAATCCAATCAAGAATTGACTCTATTATTAGTGTATTCACTATCCGAAGTTGAAGGTCTTGGAAGTGCGCATACGGAGACCAAATTTAAATGCTGTCTTGTAACTTAGTGTATATATACTTCGTCTAGTAGGCTCTCTAAGGTACATATATATTTCTGCGAGCACCCCTCGCTTTGAGGTTACCTTTGATATTCATAACTGAACTCCTTTAGATTCATTAGTCCGTATACCGAAGTGTACCGAGATAGTAGCTTCTCATTATCGAGCATACATCTCTATGCTGCTTCAGGGCATAGACATATCCGTTTTAGCGAACAAGAATATTCCGATAGAAACCTAGTTTTCTTAGTACGCTTAGACTCCGAAAGGTCTTCTTAGAGGTAAGTACGCTTCGGCAAAGATAAGCTCGGAACGGTCAGAATGTACGTGTGATGTATGAAGCTTGGATTGCGATTATATGATCCCTCAAGCAATATTGAATATATCATTCTCCCAAGTCCTTTATATCGAATTTCGACAACCATACCCTTGATTTACGACAACGTTTGATATACATTGACGCCACAACATTTTGTTTCAACAACATTCTAACATACATTTTTCAAAAGTCAAAATGACCAACACTGCTTTCCAAAATGTGATGTAGAAGAAGACATCCGCAGTTATTATCCCAGCTTCCAGATTACTGGACTAAACCGGATTATTCCAGCGGAAGCTTTCACCATGACTTCGGTGCAAGGCCCATGGTAGCTCTCTCAACATCGTACGACAACCTTGTTGCGCTTTATACGATGTTTTTCAAGAAGACTCATTGGGATTAAGGAACGCCGGAACCAACGCCCTCTTCGATCGGCAGATAGATCGATATCCAGACTTATGAAAACCGCTCATCGAAGAGTTAAATTCCCGCTCGCTTTTCAGACTCTACCTTACTACACCCAACGGCTCACCTTCTTCTGTCAATACGGCATGAGACGGCTGACTCTTTAGAATTTGTGTTTAATTAGAATACATATATTCTAATTCTTTTATTCATTACTCTTTGCAGATGCTACATCTTTATCTTCGAGTGCTTAAGCCATGCTGTGTGGGAGAATCGTGGTTCGTATGTCCTCTGGGATCGAGGTCAAAACTCTCCAAAACATAACCTATTTAGGTTGCATACAACCCTCCCACTCACAACAAGACACTTTACGTAATTGTATCAATTTGTGTTGCAGTTGCGATTTCTTGTAGCATCTCGTCTTACTAGATTGGTACTAGACATGTCCTTTATTATTTCCTTAAGAACAAATTTACTTACGGATTCATTATATAGTCTTTTTAAATCGCCATCATTCGTTGATGCTAGCAATGAAGCCCGATTTTAAGACTATAAACCTACTTCTCTAGGATAACATAAACAAACAAGTGAACCCTATCCAACTTATCATCTCTCTTAATATACGTGACGGATTATCCGAATCAATATGTTGCAAAATAGGTTTCACTCACCTACGGATTTCTATACGAGTAGAGTCATACTTCACTGTTCTCGTAGTTTATCCTTAAAATAAATTTGAAATTTTAATATAACTCATCATCTATCTAATTATTTCATAAGAGTCTTTACCTCTTTCTACTACATCATCCTGTTGGGGTACCAGAAGCGCATTAGTCAAATCCAACTAATAAGTGACTCTAAAATCTCTCAAGAGGTACTTGCCACTATGATCTTACCATAGTGACATTTACTTTAACATTTCTTCGCATTGAGAATAATCAACTTAGTCTTCAAGTCTTACATTATAAATTTATTTGTATCTTGAATAGTTGTCTATAAAATAGATGAAATATTCAATACTACCTCTTATGCGGATAGTCATAGGATCAGAATGAACCGATTTCAACATATCTTTGACTCCATACCCTGGACTTAAAAGCTTCTTGGTTATTTTCCTTCCAAGTAAGACTCGCAGGTTGGAAGATTTCCACTACTAATGAACCCAAAAGTTCATCACCACCAATGAATCCTACTTAAGTTAATATAACCTAGCCTTAGATGTCGAAGATATAATTGGTTCATTTTTTTTAAGTTAGAAGATGTGTTATTAATTTCCATTTGTTGCATCATGGGGTTATTGGATTATAAATTGTCAACATACCCGGAATAGATAACTTGCCTATTTTTCTTGATAACAATTTTGTTATCAAAATGACACAATATCTATTCTATAATAGTTTAAAAAATCAAGTTCTTTCTAAACTTGGTATGTAAAGACAATTCCTAATAATCCAAATTTTATTCCTATTAGAGAATAAACCTCTCCCACTGCAACACCGCTACTTTTGCATAGTACCCATGTGGACGGTGTTTTTTTTCATTTAGTTGTCGGGTTTCCTGGATGTACCAGTAGATAACTCCACTAAACATGTATCAACTAATGAATAAAATACACCTATATTGTTCTTAGTTCTAAGAGGACAGTCTACCTTAATGTCCAAATTCTATTTCCAATCAATTATAATTGGGACCACTAAGTCTATCCTAAAGTATATCAGCTAGGGATTGACCATCTTTCTAAGAATCACAAAAATATTTGGTTAAGACCAACTCCTTAAAAATCCCCATGAATTTTGTATGCCACGTTAGTGTGGACGTATACAAATTCAAAGAGGAAATTTTATCATTTAATTTTATTATCTCGTCAACCTTACTTTATGACGAATAAAATTAATAGTTGGTCTATCTTTAATCAAATATTTGGTCAAGACTCTAAATTTAAAATAATATTGATTCCTCTAACAATACTATTTAAATTTACCAACACCTCAAAACACCGTGAATTTTGCATGACACGTTAGTGTGGACGTATACAAAATCAACATTTGTAAGAGGAGGGTTTTACCCATTAACTATCTTGTCAACGTAACTTTATGACAAATAAAATTATCTCAAACACCGTTAATTTTGTATGTCACGTTAGTGTGGACGTATACAAAATCAATCATTTGTAAGAGGGGTTTTAACCCTTTAATTTTATTATCTTGTCAACCTAGTTTTATGACAAATTAATAGTTGGTTCCATTTGGTCACACAAATAATAGCAGTCGGGAGGATACTATTAGATGTGTCTAAGTGTATACCATTACTTGACACTAAGTCCATTAATAAGATTATGCCCCTTCCGGTTGGGAAGATCACACGCTCTTAATTAACTTCCTATAGTCATCCAAAAATGGAAGTACGTTACAGTGATCCAAAACAAGCTCATCCGTTATGGAGGAAGGCACTACAAACCAATAATGGAGACCATAGGTTTACTTAAAAATCCCTCTCCCACTTAGTTATTTATTAATGAGGAATTTTAACTATGCTAGCCTACTAAACTTGTAAACACACACAGGACAATATAAAAGCAATAAATAGAAAATCTAATTTTCAACTATTATGGCTTTTATCTCTAGTTATCCTCCGTGTGTTGTCCTAGCTATCGCATCCATCTTGCTCCTTGTTCCGGTCCTTAGAATGTTCCACGCTTTGCAAGATTCGATGACATAAATAGAATTTTACAATTTTGATCCTATATTCCATAAAAGGAATGTATGTATCTAGATCAAAAATAAAATCCTAATAAAACTAAATACTCCTGTATTTTATAATACAATCACGCACACATATAAATGCCCTTGACATATCCAAGGGTTCACACACATAAAATTATAAGCCATAATAGTTGGATCCGTCCATCAAGTAGCACATCCTGCTATTATCCCGCCTAAATTATGTATGTGTGCATAATTAAACTAATACCAAATACACAGAGGTAAAACCCTAGCTGTTGGTTGCTACTCGGAAAACCTATAGGTTCCATTTTGTACAAAGGTCTGAACCTTTCCTAGCTACCATGTGTTCTTTTAAATTAAATTTTGGATCGCTGCGGAACTTAACACGTTTGATCCAAAACTTAATCTATTTGTTCTTTAGGTTTTGACTTGGATCTCCTGCGACACGTTCGACCCAAGTCTCCTTAAGTTATTAATTCCATTAAATATTAATTTCCATAAAGGTTCCCAGTATTGACGTGGCGAGGCACATGGCCTTCCACCGACTAGACAAAACCTTTAATAGAAAGCTAATATTTAATTTCCTAAAATAATTTTAGGTTAACCAAAGAGAACAATCAAATCACAAGGAAAAGAAAGAAACAAAAGAACACAACAAAAAGCATATTGAAATACTAGAACGTAAGCCTCTTGTATTTGGTATTATTTCCATAAATAACTAGCATGATGCGGAAATAGAAATTACTAGTTATACCTTGTAGAAAAACCTCTTGATCTTCTACCTATTCTCGGACGTTGTGTGGGCAACGATCTTCCAAGATGAGAAACCACCAACCACCTTCTTCTCCAAGCAAGGTTCGGCCATAAAAGAAAAGCTTTACCAAGGAGAAAACCAAAATACTAACCAAGCTCCAAGAGATGCTAGCTTTCTCCTTCTTCTTCTTCTCCGAGTAGTATCCGCCACCACAAGAACTCCGGAGGGGAGAGGTTCGGCCACCACAAGAGGAAGAGAAGGAGATGATGGCCGACCCAAGGAACAGAGGAGAGGAATAATAGATGTTGTTCCTGAAGGCACCCTCACCCTTCTTTTATATTCCTTGACCTAGGTAAATTAAGAAATTTAATTACAATAAATTTTCCTTAATTTCGACATGATTTAATTGAGAAAAATAAAATAATATTTCATTAAAATGATGGCCGGCTAAATAGGAAGCAAATTGGACAAGTTTCAATCAACAATTAAAACTTTCCTTATTTGTTTCCGGAAATTTAAAAAATAAAATTTCTCTTTAAAATCTTCATTTAGTTAATAAATATATTCTATGATTTTAATTTTATTAACATGTGAATAATTTTAAGAGAAAATAAAATCTCTCGATATACAAATAAGGAAAGAGATCTAATCTCTTTTTAATCTTGTAAATCTCTTTTTAGAGAGATATTTTAATTTTAATTCTCTTTTAAATTAAATCTTCCACATAATAATAAACATTAAAATTAAATTTTCTTATTAATTTACGGTTGCTCTACTGGCTTTGGGTTCAGCTTAAAGGCCTAGCCTAGGCCACCTTCCAACCAGGGCCTACTCCCATGTATAAGCAGGCCCCTATTAGTATGGGGTAGGTATAGTACTACAAAGAGGCTCAGGGAATGGAGGAGAGGTGGTTTGGTCTCATAAAATTAGTATCCCGTTCAGCATACAACTGACAATTTTATCAATGATATAATTTCATTCACAGAGAATTATCATTGAAACTAAAAAATTTACATTTTGGGCTCTTCTTATTTATAGTGTGTTAGTCTCCGTGTTTAAGATATCGAATGTCCACTAATTAAGTGAGTCGACAACTCATTTAATTAATTTCAGTCCAGAGTAGTACCATCTCTATCTTATCGTATCCACTCGACTGGGTTCGTTTTAACATGACAATCCTGAGCTCCTCTTGAGGACATTATCAACCTAGTATCTCTAGGACACGGTTTCCTTCATAATCAACACACACTATAAGTGATACCATTTCCCAACTTATCGGGCTTATTGATTCATCGAACTAAATCTCACCCATTGATAAATTAAAGAAATAAATATCAAATATATGTGTTTGTTATTATATTAGGATTAAGAGCACACACTTCCATAATAACCGAGGTCTTTGTTTCTTTATAAAATCAGTATAAAAGAAACGACCTCAAATGGTCCTACTCAATACACTCTAAGTGTACTAGTGTAATTATACAGTCAAAATAAACTGATACCTAATTACACTACGACCTTCTAATGGTTTGTTCCTTTCCATTTTGGTCGTGAGCTACTGTTTATAATTTATAAGGTACCGATAACATGATCCTCTGTGTGTGACACCACATACTATGTTATAATTGAACAACTACATTTATCATAAATGTAGACATTTGACCAATGTGATTCTTATTACTAAATAAATGTTTATACCAAAAGCTAGGCATTTAGTATACACCCTAACATAACAGGCCAGAGCGGACAGGTACTACACTACAATCAAGCCAGAGAATTGTAACAACCTGTCAGAGAATAATCATCACCTATTAGGAAATATGCTAACGATCGGTGGCTCGTTGCCACCTGATCCCTTCTCAGATCTATAGAGAGATGCCACGTGTTATTCACCGTCAGACAAAGCCTGACACCCGACATTCCCTGACACTCGACATTCCCTGACACTCGTCAGATTCTAGAAGCATCTACTGCCATATAAAAAGGGAGGTTTTGTCTCTACACAGGTACGCTCACTCGTCATTTCATTCTCGTCTTTTACTTTTCGTCCTTTCGCTGTGCTTCTGGGGAAAAAGTACCTAACTTGAGCGTCGGAGGGCCTGACTCGAGGACTTTTCCCCTGGTTCTTGGTCTCTAACGCAGAGACGGCTTGTTTGAGTGTGTGCAGGGCCTTCGCATCATCGTCCCTGTCACCAACCCCTGTCATCCGCTCGTGAGAACCCTTTCCGGTAGGTGTCAGATCGACCAAGCCCTTCCACGACTTTTCGTCAGCACCAGCGACAGCGCGGCCAGCCTCTGTCCGACTCAGCTTCTGGACGGGATCAAATTTGGAGTCGTCTGTGGGAACACAGCTACCTGCTCCGGAATGTGAAGATGGAGGATTCTGGCAGAATCAACGTGAACATGACAGTGGGAGAGTACGAACTCTTCAAAGAGGTCAAGAAGCGGACGACCTCTGAAAAGCAACAAACTACTACCTCCTGACCACGAAAGTTACCTGAGGTTTCTAAAGAACCGGCTCATGCATTGGATCGAGGTTCGAAGAGAAAACAACCCATAGAATTTCCTCCTGCCTTCTATAGAGAGCCAGGCCAGGGTTATTATCAGCCAGACCCTGGATGTTATAGTCGCAAGGAGCAGCCATAAGTTTCGGTGGTTGAGAGTTCTTTGCCCAAGGATTCGAAGAGAGGGAAGTCTATCATCCCGCGCGAAGAACGCCGGGTGGAGCCAGAAAAGAAAGTGTCCTTCTCTTCCAAAATCTTGGAGAAGAGGCTACCCAAAGGGTACCGACCCCTTGCTATCGGAGAATACGATGGCAGTAAAGATCCTGAAGACCATCTCCGCAAGTTCAGGAACGCGACTCTGCTACACCAGTACAGCGATGCTGTTAAATGTGGGGTATTTATGAATACCTTATCGGGCTCTGCCCAGAAATGGTTCGATGGACTGCTGCATGGGTCCATCACTTGCTTCTCCGACTTCAAGATCGCATTTCTGCGTCACTTCGCCAGTAGCAGGAAGTATCAAAAGACGAATCACTGCTTGTTTGCTCTCAAGCAAGGGCTCTCCGAGCCGTTGAGGAGCTATATCAAGCGCTTCAATCAAGTGGCTCAGGATGTTTCCTCGGTCACATCAGAAATACTCATGAGCGCCTTCTCTCATGGGTTGACAGAAGGAGAGTTCTTTAGGGATCTCATCAAGAATCCCGTAAAGAATTTCGATGAGATGCTGGAAAAGGAGGCCAACTATATCAATGTGGAAGAAGCGCAGACGACGCGAAGAAAGACAGACAAACCTCCTCCCGTAAACAAGCCTGAGAGAAGAGCACCCCAACGACCCCTCCCGCACGCTCGGGACGGCCGACCGACTTTCCACCCCTGTCAGGATGCTCGGCTGATCCCACGAGTAGCTGTAGTTCATGCTCCCCGACCTGGATCTTGGGGACCGCGCTATTGCATATATTATCGATCCCACTCGCATGCTACCAGCGAGTGCTTTCAATTCGCCCGTGATGCCCGACGTGTTGCTGAGATGGGCTTGGCACCCCCGAGCTGGCTCCTCAGGTCTAACGAATGATGGAGGAGCGGCGTAATGCAGCGGGGCAGACCAGCCGACCCAGGGCCGATCAGGAGGGACCAAGCATGCAACAATAAGGGTGCACTGGGGAGCAAGGAGAAGCCCGCGAGGCGGAGAATCGGGGCAACGCAGCCATCCATGATATAGGCATGATCTCCGGAGGACCTACTGACGGAGATTCGGGTCGGGCACACAAGTCTCATGAACACCAATTGGAGATTCACGTTGTTGGATGCAGTAAGGAGCATGTCGCTAGCCCTGTTATCAGCTTCGGGCCACAAGACCTGGAGGGACTGGAGTTGCCTCATGACGACGCCCTTATCATCAAAGCTGTCATAGCCAACAGTCGCGTGGCCAGAGTCTTCGTTGACACTGGGAGTTCTGTCAACGTATTGTTCAGGTCTGCTTTCGAAGAAATGCATATCGACGCTAGCGAGCTTCAGCCGGTGGCTATTTCTTTATATGACTTTACTGGTAATGAAGTAAAGCCTATGAGTCAGATCAAGTTGGCCATATCTTTGGGGAGCGAGCCATTAGTTAGAACCAAGAGGAGTACCTTCCTCGTAGTAGACTCGCCCTCTTCTTACAACGTTATTTTGGGTCGACTGACTCTACATGAGTTCAGAGCTGTTGTCTCTACCTTTCATCAGAAAATCAAATTCCCCGTATGAGAGCAAGTCGGGGAAGTTAGGGGAGAGCAGCGGGTTTCTCGGCGGTGATATATTGACATGGTCAAAGTAGAAGCTTGCAAAGCACAGAGGACTCAGGACGGGGTTGTGCATGTCATTTAAGAAGAATCCATGCCTATAGCTGAAGAACTTATTCCCTGGGAGGAAGTTCAGCTATATCCTGAACGTCCAGAGAGTCTTACTCGAGTAGCAGATGACTTATCTCCTGAGCTCAAAGAAGAACTGATCCAGTGTTTGACCCGCAACAAAGATGTCTTCGCCTGGTCTGCTGAAGAGTTACCAAGGGTCAAGCCTGAAGTAGCGGAGCACAAGTTACACCTCTCGCCTGACGCCCGGCCTGTCAAGCAGAAGAAGAGGAACTTCTCGGCCGACCAGAATAAAATTATCAAAGCTGAAGTGGACAAGCTCAAGAAAGCAGGATACGTCCGAGAAGTACAGTTCCTATCCTGGTTTTCCAATGTGGTCTTAGTAGCAAAACTCAATAATAAGTGGAGGGTCTGCATAAACTTTCGGGATCTCAATCGGGCCAGCCCTAAAGAGTGTTATCCTTTGCCCAGAATTGATCAGCTGGTAGATTCAACCGTCGGCTGTGAAAGAATTTGTATACTGGATGCTTATCAGGGGTACCATCAGATTCCCTTAGCCCTGGAGGACCAGGAGAATGTCAGTTTCATTACGGCTGATGGTATTTTTTGTTACACTGTCATGCCTTTTGGGCTCAGGAACGCTGGAGCTACTTATCAAAGGATGATGGACAAAATCTTTTGGGAGCAAGCTGGGCGCAATGTGGAAGTCTATGTGGACGACATACTTATCAAATCCCCCTCAGCCGCAAATCTAATAGCCGATGTGGAGGAGACCTGCGGCACCCTCCGACAGTACGGGTTAAAATTAAATCCCCCGAAGTGTCTGTTCGGGGCCAAAGGAAGAAAATTCTTGGGATACTTGGTGATGGAGCGGGGAATTGAAGCTAACCCTGAGAAAGTCAAAGCACTCCGGGATATGAAGGCTCCCCAAAACCTGAAGGAGGCGTAGAAGTTGGTAGGCAGGATAACAGCCCTGTCTCGATTTATCTCCAGATCAGCAGACAAAGCGGCGCCCTTCTTCAAAGTGTTCAGAAAAGCCTCCAAATTTCAGTGGGATGAAGAATGCATACGAGCTTTTGAGAAGTTAAAGAAGTATCTGAAGACCCTGTCTTCCTTGTTCGAGCCTATTATAGGGGAGCCGCTTTGGGTCTACCTGTCAACCACCCCTGAGGTCGTGGGGGTGGTGTTAATAAAAGAGCAGGACAATGTGGTTGAACTTCAGGGCCACAAATAATGAAACAGAGTATGAGGCTTTATTGGCAGGGCTACAGGCAGCCCGGCATGTGGGAGCTGCCCGAGTAATTATATACTCGGATTTTCAGTTAGTAACCTGGCAGGTAGTCGACAACTTTGGGATCAATAGTGACAAGCTGCAAGTATATCGAGAAGCTTATGAGAAAATGAAAGAAGAATTCAAAGAGGTCACGGTGAGCAAGATTCCCAGGACAGAGAATGGTTGAGCTGATGAGTTAGCCAAAATAGCTAGTTCTCTGATAACCTGGGTATTAGATAAGTTAATAGCACAGACCTTCCTAATAGCTCAGATAGATCTTCAAAACAACATGGATGAGCCAATTGATTGGAGGATTACAATCAAGGGTTACAAGTCCGAATATGCGGATTAAAGCGCACAGGTCAGGATAGGCAAGCCAAGGATTACAGGACTGGACTTATAGACCTGCGGAACAAGATAAGAGGACCAAAGGGTACAGGTTGGGATGTGTAAACCAAGGATTACAGGGTTGGACTTATAGACCTAATGAACAAGACAAGAGGACCAAGACGTACAGGTCGGGATAGTCAAATCAAGGATAACAGGTCAGGACTTACAGACTTACAGAACAGAATACATGGACAAGACGTACATGTTGGGATAGGTAAACCTAGGATGACAGGTTCAAGACTGGCAGACTTGCGGAACAGGATACATGGACAGAGCGTATATGTCCAGATATACAAACCAAGACTCGCAAAGCAGGATACGCGGAGCCAAGACACAGGTCAGGATATGTGGACGAAGGCTTACAGGGCGATAGGCACAGGTCCGGATCTACCAAGGTAGATCGAATGGCAAATGCAAAGCGGGGCGTATAGATCTGGATTTATCGGACAACAAACACAAGCCGGGGATTGAGCCAGGGAATGCAGGTCTGAGCCTACAGGTTAAGATTTGCAGATACGAAGATCCAGTCTAAGGTTAACAGGTCAGAGCGGACAGGTACTACACGACAATCAAGTCAGAGAATCGTAACAACCTATCAGAGAATAATCATCACCTGTCAGGTGTTGGTTGGTCCTAGGAAGATCATACCGGTTCCACTGTACAAAAATTTGTACAAGTCCTGAACCTTTCCTAACAACCTATTGTGTTCTTTCATAAATAGAATTTAGCATTATTGATTCCAAATTTAACTTATTTGTTCTTAATGGTTTAGACTTGGATCGCAAACGATGCTTAACATTATTGATCCAAATCCACCTATGTTATAAATTCAATTAAATATTAATTTTTAAAATTGGCTTCCATGACTACATGGCGAAGCAATAGTCCTTCTTGGGTATGAGATCATCTACCACCGCCTAAATAAAGCCTTTTAAAGAAATCTAATATTTAATTTTCTTATATAACTCTAGGTTTAATCAAAAGGAACAATCGAATCACAAATTCAAAAAATAAAACAAAAGAAACATAACTTCGAATATCTAATCCGAAAATCTAGAATCTCTAATATCTTGTGTTTGGAATTCATACAAAGAAAAACTAATATGATGCGGAAAAAAATTACTAGTTATACCTTTCTTTGTATGCAACGACCTCTAGATCTTCTACCGTATTCCTCTTCTTATCTCGGACGTTGTGTGGGCAACGATCTACCGAGATGAGAACCACCCAAGCCCTTCTTCTTCCTTCTTGCAAGTTTCGGCCAAGCACTTCTCTTTGGGATGAAGAGTTTCGGCCACCACCACCAAACTCCAATAGATGCTAGAAACAAAACTTTCTTTCTCTCCTTCTTCTCCTATCTAGAACCGGCCACCAACAAAAGCTCCAAGAGAGGGATGAAACCGGCCACTAAAGAAGAAGAGAAGAGGAGAAGAACAAAGTCAAGGGTCGACCACCATCAAGGAAAAGAGGGAGGAAAATAGAATAGAGTTGTATCTCATGAAGGCACCCCTACCCCTCTTTTATATTCCTTAGTCTTGACAAATAAGGAAAAATTAAATAAAACATTCCTTATTTTCTTTGACATGAAAAGGAAAATTTTAATTAATTAAAATCAATTCCCCTTTCCTAAATATCATGGTCGGCCACCTCATTGTTCCAAGCAAGGAAAATTTTAACACAAAATTAAAACTTTCTAATTTATTTCTGAAAATTTTAAAATAAAAAATTCTCTAATAATTTTTCCCTTCATGGTTGGCTATAAAAGGAATTTTATAAATTAAAATCTCTCTATTAAAACATATGGATGATTTCCAAAAAGGAAAGTTATCTTTTAAAATTAAAATCTTCCTCTCAATCTACAAATAAAGAAAGATATCCAATCTTTTCTTAATCTGTTGTAGAAACTTATAAAAGGAAAAAATTTATAATTTAAAAACTCTATTTTAAATCATGAACATAGTTACAAAAAAGTAATGTTTTCTCAAAATTAAAATCTTCCTTTCAATTTACAAATAAGGAAAGATATCAAATCTTTTTTTAATCTTTTGTAGAAAGTTATAAAAGGAAAAATTTATAATTTTAAATTCCCTTTTAAAACCATGGAATACATATAAGAAAATTTAAAAAAAAATTAAAATCCTTTTAATTTGATGTGGCCGGCTACACCAAGCTTGGGTTCAAGTTAGGGTCGGTCACACAACTTGACTCATCCTATTTTGCTTGGTCGGCCCAAGCTTGGGTTCTAAGTTTGCTTGGTCGGCCACCTTAGGATAGGTATAAAAGTAGGTATAGGTGGGTATAATACTTTATAAATAAGATGCTACGATAGGGACTGAGAGAAGGAATTGATTTTGATCTCCCAATGAAATTAAGCTTCCCGTGTTCACCCCGAACACCCAACTTAATTTCATCAATAATAATTCATTCCACTAAAGAATTATTATTGAACTACCGCACCAATCCCAAATTACATTTTGGGCTCCTTCTTATCATGAGTGTGTTAATCTCCCTGCGTTTAAGATGTCGGATGTCCACTAATTAATTTAGTAACTGACAACTCACTTTAATTAATATCTTAGTTCAAGAATAGTACCACTCATTCTTATTGTCGTGTCGGACTAAGTCCATCTGCAGGGGTTAACATGGCAATCCTTATGAGCTCCTCTTGGGGGCATTATCAACCTAGATTATTAGGACACAGTTTCCTTCTATAATCAACAACACACACTATAAGTAATATCATTTCTCAACTTATCGGACCTATTGATTTATCGAGCTAAATCTTACCCTTTGATAAGTCAAAGAAATAAATATTAAATATACGTACTTGTTATTATTTTAGGATTAAGAGCGCACACTTCCATAATAACTAAGGTCTTGCTTTTTTATTAAGTCAGTATAAAAAGAACTTACATTAAATGGTCCTGCTCAATACACTTAGAGTATACTAGTGTAATTTATCAGTCAAGATAAACTAATACCTAATTACACTACGACTATTTCAATGATTTGTTCATTTTCATCTCAGTCATAAGCTACTGTTTATAATTTATAAGGAATTGATAACATTATCTTCTGAGTGTGACACCACATACCATGTTATCTACAATATAAATTAATCGAGCAACTACACTTAACTTATAAATGTAGATATTTGACCAATATAATTCTTATTTCTAAGTAAATATTTCTACAAAAAGTTAGACTTTTAGTATACATTTCAACAATCTTCCACTTATACTAAAAGATTATGCTACCATATACCTTGCCATACATCTAATTCCCAAACTTTCAACATGTCTATCAAAAGCTCTTACCTTAAGGACCTTAGTGAAAAGATCTCTCAGGTTATCATCTGATACAATCTAGGCGGCAACAACTTCTCCTCGTTATATGATGTCTCGTATTGGGTGGTACTTGCGCTCTATTGTGTTTACTTGGCTTATGGGCTCGTGATTCCTTCGAATTTGCTACTGCACCAAATAATTTTGAGCAAATTAGGAATCACATATAAGTCCATCATGAAGTTACTGAGTCATTCAATTTCTATGGTCGCCTCAGAGGCTGCCACAAACTCAGCTTCTATGGTGGAGTCCGAAAAAACACCTATACTTAATACTCTTCCATTGTTATGGCTTCACCTCCTAAAGTAAACACAAAATTCCGAGGTTGACTTAATATTGTCCCTATCTGATTGGAAGTCTGAATCCGTGTAATCCACAGGGAATAAATCATCTGCCTTGTAAACTAGCATATAATTTCTAGTCCCTCTAAGGTACTTTAATATATGTTTTACGGCAGTCCAGTATCTCGGTCTTGGATTACTTTTGATATATGCTAGTCATGCCCACGGCAAAGCAGATATTCGGTCTCGTGCATAGCATACATTAGGCTTCCGATAGCCGAAGCATAAGGAACTGCCTTCATGTCCTCTATCTCCTTTGATGTCTTCGGAGACATCTCTTTAGATAAAGTTATAATTCCATGTCTAAAAGGTAGAAAACATTTCTTTGAGTCTTGCATGCTAAAACGAGCTAGGATCGTATCGATATATGAAGCTTGGGATAATCATAATATTCTTTTCTTGCGATCCCTTATTATTTTGATCCCAAGAATATGTGCATTCTCCCAAGTCCTTCATATCGAATTGTTTGGACAACCATACCCTTATTTCCGACAACACTTTGATATTATTTTCAATCTACCAAATATGTCATCTACGTATAGTTTAAGAAATACCACCACGTTTCCACCACACTTCTTGTATACACAAGACTCCTTCGGTCACTGAATAAATTCATAAGTCTGGATTACTTTATTAAACCGGATATTTTCAAGACCTTGAAGTTTTACTTCAATCCATAGACCGATTGAGTTTACATACATGATGCTCTTTGCCCTTTGTAATGAACCCCTCTGGTTGCTTCATATAGATGCTTTTTTCAAGACTTCCTTTAAGGAAAGTTGTCTTGACATCTACTTGTCAAAACTCATAATTCATATGAGCAACAATAAATAAAAGAATCTGGATAGACTTAAGCATGACTACCGGTAAAAAGTTTCCCTTTTTCAACAAGCCTTGCTTTGAAAGTTTCAACCTTCCCGTCTGTCCTTCTTTTTTTATTGTGGACCTAATGGCTTTTACACAATTTGATTATTCTACAAGCTCTCAGACTTTATTAGAATATATATATTCTAATTATGTATTCATTGCTCTTTGCCAAGATGCTGCATCCTTATCTTGGAGTGCTTCATCATATGTCCAGGGATCAAGTTCATGTTCACCAGGGATTAAGTCCAAAGACTCTCCCAAAACATGAATCTTTCAGGTTGCCTTACAACCCTCCCACTACGACGAGACACTGTCTGTAACTGTGCATCATTTGTGATACATGTTGTAGTTTCTTGTGGTACTTCATCTTGTACTGTTGGTACTAAAGTAGACGTGTCCTCTCTAATTTCTTCTAGAATAATTTCACTTATGGGCATATGGTTCATTACATAATCTTCTTCTAGAAATCGAGCATTGGTGTTAACAATGATCTTCTGATTTTTAGGATTATAAAACAAACTACCTTTCGTTCCCTTAGAATATCTCACAAACAGACAAACTTCTGTACGCGATTCCAACTTGTTAGTATCTCCCTTCAGCACATGTGCTGGACTACCCCATATCCGGATATGACTCAGACTAGGTTTACTTCCATTTCCATAAAAGTCATATTCCTTCTTTCTGTCACACCATTCTGTTGGGGTGTACCAGGTGCAGACAATTGAGATTGGATCCCGACTTCTGATAAGTAATTCCTAAATTGTCCAAAGAGATATTCGCCATCACGGTCAGACCGTAATGTCAATGTCTTAATACTTTAACCAGGACGTTTCTCCACATCAACCCTATATTCTTTGAACTTATCAAAGCATTCAGACTTGCGTCGCATCAAGTAAATGTATCCGTATCTTAAATAATCATCTATGAAAGAGACAAAATATTCATAACCACCTCTTGCCTGGATAGACATAGGACCACACAAATTAGAATAAACCAATTTCAACACTTCTTTGGCTCTATACCCCTTAGACTTAAAAAGTTTCTTGGTCATTTTTTCTTCCAAGTAAGACTCACAGGTTGGAAAGTTTTTCACCACTAATGTATCCAAAAGTTCATTGGCTATTATCCTTTGAATCCTACTCAAGTCAATATGACATAGCCTTAGATGTCAAAGATATGATTGGTTCATTTTCGAAGGTTGCTTTCTCTTATTAGAGTTAGAAAATATGTTATTAATTTTCATTATTGCATCGTGGGAGTTATTGGATTATAAATTGTCAATCAACGTATCAGAACAGAGAACTTTCATATTATTCTTGATAACAACTTTGTTATCAAAAGAGACAGAATATCAAGTTCTTTGATAGTTTAAAAATCGAAATCAATTCTTTCTAAACTTGGTACGTAAAGATAATTTCTCAAAATTCATATTTTATTCTTATCAGAGGATAAACATCTCCCACTGTAACAGCTGCTACTTTTGTAGCATTACTCATGTAGATGATGATTTTCCCTTCATATAGTTGTCGGGTTTTCTGGAACCTCTGCAATGAATTGCAGACATGATCAGTGGTTTCTGTATCTATACACCAGGTACCGGTAGATAACATCACTAAACATGTATCAACTAATGAATAAAATACACCTCTATTGTTCTCAGTTCTGAGATGACAACCCACCTTAATGTCCAAGCCTTATTTCCAATCATTATAATTGAGATTACTAAATCTATTCTATAATATAACAGCTAGGGGATTGCCAAATATTTGAAATCCTAAGAATTTTATGTCACGTTAGTGTGAACGTATACAGATTCAAACTTTAAGAGAAGATTTTATCCATTAATTTTATCTTGTCAACCTATCTTTATGACAAATAAAATTAATAGTTGGTCTGTCTTTGATCAAATATTTGGCCAAAATTTTGAATTTAAAATAATATTGATTCCTCAAAACAATATCATTTAAATTTACCAACATCTCTAATATCGTGAATTTTGTATGTCACGTTAGTGTGGACATATACAAAATCAAACATTTGTAAAAAGAGGGTCTTACCCATTAATTATCTTGTCAACCTTAAATTACCTCAAACACCATGAATTTTGTATGTCACGTTAGTGTAGACGTATACAAAATCAAATATTTGTAAGAACAGGTTTTACTCATTAATTTTATTATCTCATCAACCTAAGTTTATGACAAATAAAATTATCTTAAACACCGTGAATTATGTATGCCACGTTAGTGTGGACGTATACAAATTCAGACATTTGTATGAGGGGGTTTCACTTAGCTTCATGACAAATTAATAATTGGTATTCCTTTGGTCACGCAAAACAATAATAGTGATTTCGTTGGGGAGGATATTATTAAATACGTCTAAGTGTATACCATTACTTGATACTTAGTCCATTAAATAGGATTATGTCCCTTCAGTTGGAGAAGATCATACGCTCCTAAATAATTTATGGAGGGAGGTACTCAAAGCCAATACGCAAGCTTGTTGCATCACTTACAAATCAGTAATGGAGACCATGGAATTTATTTAAAAATCCCTCTCTCATTTAGTTATTTAAGGTGATGAATTTTAACCTAGCAAGCACACATCACACACATCACATTAAATAAAAACAATAAATATGAAATTAATTTTTCAACTATTATGGTCTTTTCTATCACTGTCCTTCGCGTGCTGCCAGCCCTAGGGTTCATGCCGTCGGGTCCATCGAGCTTCCTTTTCCGCTGCGCCTCTCGTCCTCCAATAGTACCACGCCTCGCAAGGATACGATCCACGACAAAAATAGAATTTTATATATTTCAATCCTATATTCCACAAAGAAATGTACATGTAATTTAGATCGAAACAAAAATGTAAAATCCTAATAACTAATACAGTTCCTGCTGTATTTAATATTACAATAATGCACATACAATAAAACCCTTGACATATCCAAGGGTCCAATCACACACAATATCTATAAGTCATAATAGTTGGAGTATGCAACCATAAAGTTAGCACATTCTACTATTATCTTGTCTAAATTATGTATGACATGCGCATAATTAAACTGAAAATCAAACACAGAGGCAAATCCTAGCTCTGATACCAATTGTTGGTTGGTCCTAAGAAGATCGTACCGGTTTCACTGTACAAAAATGTGTACAAGTCCTGAACCTTTCTTAACAACTTATTGTGTTATTTAGAAATTAAATCGGAATTGCAAATGAAATTTAACATTATTGATTCCAAATTTAACTTATCCGTTCTTAATGGTTTAGACTTGGATCGCAAGCGATGCTTAACATTATTGATCCAAATCCACCTATGTTATAAATTCAATTAAATATTAATTTCTAAAATTAACTTCCAGGACTGCATGGCGAGACACTAGTCCTTCTTGGGTTATGAGATCATCCACCACCGCCTAGACAAAGCCTTTTAAATAAATCTAATATTTAATTTACTTATATAACTCCAGGTTTAACAAAAAGGAACAATCGAATCACATAGTCAAAAAATAAAACAAAAGAAACACAACTTCAAAAATCTAATCCAAAAATCTAGAATTTCTAGCCTCTTGTGTTTGGAATAAAGAAAAACTAGTATGATACGGAAAAGAATTACTAGTTATACCTTTCTTTATATGCAACAATCTCTTGATCTTCTACCGTATTTCTTTTCTTATCTCGGACGTCGTGTGAGCGACAATCTTCCAAGACGAGAACCACCCAAGCTCTTCTTCTTCCTTCTTCCAAGTTTCGGCCAAGCAAATTTCTCCAAGAGGTAGCAAGTCTCGGTCATCACCACCAAGCTCCAAGGGATGCTAGAAATAAAGCCTCTTTTTCCTCATTCTTCTCCAAGCAAGATCCAACCACCTTCCAAGCTCCAAAAGATGATGAGGTTCGACCAAGGAGAAGAAAGAAAAAGGAAAAAGAAGGATAAGAGGGTCGGCCACACCAAGGAAGAGAGAAGAGAAATAGAAGAGAGTTCTCATTGTGAAGGCACCCTCTCCCTCTTTTATAATCCTTGGTCGTGGCAAATAAGGAAAGTTTTAATAAAAATTTCATTACTTTCTTTGCCATGAAAAAGAAAATTTAATTGATAAAAAATAATTTCCTTTCTTTTATTAAAGTGGTCGACCACCTCTAATTCTCCAAGCAAGGAAAGTTTTAATCACAAGAATTAAAATTTTCTAATTTGTTTCTTAAAATTTTTAAAATAAAAATTTCTCTATTAATTTTTCCCTTCATCGTTGGTCAGAAAAGGAAATTTTATAAATTAAAATCTCTTTATTAAAACATATGGATGATTTCTAAAAAGGAAAATTATCTTTAAAATTAAAATCTTCCTCTCAATCTACAAATAAAAAAAGATATCAAATCTTTTCTTAATCTTTTGTAGAAACTATAATAGGAAAAATTTAATTTTAAAACTATCTTTTAAAATCATGAACATGGTTTCATAAAAGGAAAGTTTTATTAAAATCTTCCTTTCAATCTACAAATAAGGAAAGATATCAAATTTTTTCTTAATCTTTTGTAGAAATTATAAAAGGAAAGATTTAATTTTAAAACTCTCTTTTAAAATCATGAGGATGGTTTCATAAAACGAAAGTTTTATCAAAAATTAAAATCTTCCTTTTAACTATAAATAAGGAAAGATATCAAACCTTTCACTTAATCACTTAATCTTTTATAGAAAATTATAAAAGAAAATATTTAAATTTTAAACTCTCTTTTAAAACCATGATATCCACATAAGAAAGATTTAAAAAATAAAATTATTTTTAATTTACTGTGGCCGGCCACACCAAGCTTAGATTCAAGCTAGGGTCAACCACACAACTTGGCTCATCCTATTTGCTTAGCCGACCCAAGTTTGGGTTCCAAGCTTGTTTGGTCGACCATCTTAGGATGAGTATAAAGGTGGGTATAGGTGGATATAATACTTTATTAATAAGAGGCTACGATAGGGACCGAGAGGAGGAATTGGTTTTGGTCTCCCGAAAAAATTAAGCTTCCCGTGTTCGCCCCAAACACCCAACTTAATTTCATCAATAATAATTCATTCTACTAAAGAATTATTATTGAACTACCGCATCAATCCCAAATTATATTTTGGGCTCCTTATAATGAGTGTGTTAATCTCCCTGTGTTTAAGATGTCGGATGTTCACTAATTAATTTAGTTACTGACAACTCACTTTAATTAATATCTTAGTCTAAGAGTAGTACCACTCAATTTTATTATCGTGTCGGATTAAGTCCACCTGCAGGGTTTAAATGACAATCCTTATGAACTCTTCTTGGAGACATTATCAACCTAAATTACTAGGACATAGTTTTCTTCTATAATTAACAACACACATTATAAGTAACATCATTTCCCAATTTATCGGGTCTATTAATTTATCGAGCTAAATCTCACTCTTTGATAAGTTAAAGAAATAAATACTAAATATACGTGCTTGTTATTATATTAGGATTAAGAGCACACACTTTCATAATAACTAAGGTCTTGTTCTTTTATTAAGTCAGTATAAAATTAAAAAGAACTTACCTTAAATGGTTCTGCTCAATACACTCAGAGTGTACTAGTATAATTTATCAGTCAAGATAAACTAATACCTAATTAAACTACGACTATTCCAATGATTTGTTCATTTCCATCTTAGTCGTGAACTATTGTTTATAATTTATAAGAAATTGATAACATGATCTTCTGTGTGTGACATCACACACCATGGTATCTACAATATAAATTAATCGAGCAACTACACTTAACTTATAAATGTAGATATTTAACCAATATGATTCTTATTTCTAAGTAAATATTTATACAAAAAGTTAGGCTTTTAGTATGCATTCCAACAATCTCCCACTTATATTAAAAGACTATGATGTCATATATCCTGTCATACATCTGATTCTCATCCCTTCAACATGTCCATTAAAAGCTCTTGCCTTAAGGGCCTTAGTGAAAGGATCTCCCAGGTTATCACCTGATGCAATTTAGCAGCAACAACTTCTCCTCGTTATACGATGTCTCGTATTGGGTGGTACTTGCGCTCGATTGTGTTTACTTGTCTTATGGATTTATGATTTCTTCGAGTTTGCTACTACACCACTATTATTACAATAAATTATAATATTTTTTGGGCAAACTAGAAATCATGTCTGAGTCCATCATGAAGTTTCTGAGTCATTCAGTTTCTATGGTGGAATCCGAAAAGCATCTATGCTTAACACTCTTCCATTGTTATGACTTCACTTCCTAAAGTAAACACAAAACCCCGAGGTCGACTTACTATTGTCCCTATCTGATTAGAAGTCAAAATCCGTATAACCTTCAGGGAACAAATTATCTGCTTGATAAACCAGCATATAATTTCTAATATTTCTCGGGTACTTTAATATATGCTTAACAGCAGTCCAATGTCCCTGTCCAGGGTTACTTTTGATATCTGCTAACCATGCCCACGACAAAGCAGATATCGGATCTCATGCATAGCATACATTAGGCTTCCGATAGCCGAAGCATAAGAAACTGCCTTCATGCCCTCTATCTCCTTTGATGTATTCGGAGACATCTCTTTAGATAAAGTTATTCCATGTCTAAAAGGTAGAAAATCTTTCTTGGAGTCTTGCATGCTAAAACGAGCTAGGATCGTATCGATATATGAAGCTTGGGATAATCATAATATTCTTTTCTTGCGATCCCTTATTATTTTGATTCCAAGAATATGTGAATTCTCCCAAGTCCATATCGAATTGTTTGGGCAATCATACCCTTACTTCTGACAACACTTTGATATTGTTTCCAACTACCAAATATGTCATATACGTATATTTAAGAAATACCACCACGTTTCCATTACACTTCTTGTATACACAAGTCTCATCCGGACACTGAATAAATCCATAGGTCTGGATTATTTCATTAAACCGGATGTTCCAAGACCTTGAAGTTTTGCTTCAGTCCATAAATAGACCGATTAAGCTTACATACTATATGCTCTTTGCCCTTCGCAATGAACCTCTCTGGTTGCTTCATACGAATGCTTTTTTCAAGATTTTCATTAAGGAAAGCTGTCTTGACATCCATTTGTCAAATCTCATAATCCATATGAGCAGCAATAGATAAAAGAATCCGGATAGACTTAAGCATGGCTACCGGTGAAAAAGTTTTTTTTTCAACAAGCCTTGTTTTGAAAGTTTTCACCTTCCCGTCTATCTCTCTTTTCTTATTGTAGACCTATTTATATCCAATGACTTTTACACCATTTGATGGTTCTACGAGTTCTCATGCTCCATTACACTTCCCGTCTATTGTAGCCGAAGGTGACTTTCGGTCGGAACATGCTCCTATGACTGACGGTTTGGTCGCTGCAAATGAGCCCCGGTGATTGTATCGCAACAGTAGGAGACTAGCGACAGGGTCGCAGGTCAGCGATCGAGTCGTCGTCGACGTCAGCATTGCTGTTCGGCAACGCATTGTGCAAAAATTGCGATAAGGCCACGATTTCCATCGGAGGATGGCTCAGGCCGGAGGGATATGCCGACGACGGCATTCCATGGCGGGTGATGACGTCCCGACTAACCGGCAATGTGCTAGTGGCTGGGATGGACAAAATAATCGTCGGCAACCTCATCAGGCCGAGGCCGAGAGCAACCGGAGTCTGGTGTTGAAAAGGACCAGCGATCTTCCCAATAAGCTAGTAAGAAATTAGCATGGCCGGCGACCACGTTCGTCGTGGTTGCGCGGTTGAAGCGCGTGGGTGACGTGCAGCTTAAAAAATAAATATGACAAAGTGAACACAAAGCACAGTGGTTCGTGGGAAAATGTTAGATTTTAATAAATCAAATGAAAGACAAACTGTTTTTTTTCTGCAGGTTATGGTCGGTTGATTAGAACAAATAAAAAAAACGTGATTGCTTTAGCTTCACATGAATAAACAGTGAGAGAAAAATTATATTTTTTTCTTCACCTGCCTAGTTCAAACCGTATGGATTTTAACCAGATGATCTAATTAGACCACTGGACTTGTTCTAATTTAAATCATTAATTACTTTAGCTGAATCAGCTTGATCTAAATCGAAACCGATTTGAGTTGATTTAATTAGGCCTAGACAAGATATGATTTCATGGTTAGATTTATTCTAATAGATCAAATTTGATTAAAATAATTAGATTTATTCTAATTGGTCAGACTTAATCCAATGAACGTTGATTTGATCAAACGGACTTGAGTTTGATCAATAAGTCTAAAATTAGTTGAAATTGACTTAGATTAAACAATAACTACTGAAAATCCCTCTCCAATTAGATCAGTTCTAATTGAGGACAATGGATCTAACTTAGAATCTGGATTCTCGATCGATCGATCCAATGAGTCAGTCGACTTAGACTCCTGAAAATCAAGAAGATCTGTTTTTCTTGATTTATTATGTTAATTCTATGTCTGTATAAATTGAATTAAGCCGGTTTTGTACTGGTTAGTCGGTTTTGTATTGACTTATTTAATTTTAATTTTTTAGATGACACAGACGATTAACACATTGACTCGTCGCAAAATGCGACAGAACTAGCTCAGGGAGGAAATTCAAGAGATAGAGTATAACTCTACTTATGGAGTCAACGACCATGTTGGACGACTTGATAACCTATTTTGGAAACTTGAGAGAGAGGAGTTTCCAGTCCTGGACAGTAATAAGATCTGGGCTTTGACGCGTTCATTGCCAGAGCATCCTAAGTTTGTAGCAGACTATATATAGGGGCGTCATGAAGGACGAGTCACATATTTAGAATTGTGTGAGGAACTACTTCATCATAAGGCTGAAGAAGATCCTGAAGAGTTCGAAGAGGACCCAGAAATGATCGAGGAAGATCCAAAGATGGATCCAATTGTGGATCCGATAGAGAATCTGAAACTGTCCCACCTATGATTACCCCAAATGAGTCTAGGATGAAAGGGATTATATTAGTTAGTGCACTAGTATCTGTCCTAGTGGGAGTAGTGATAGCCTATCTAATTTATTAGTGCTCTGTTATTGTTATTGTCGTTATGTATAAACAATATTAGTCCATTTCATTCATGTAAGTTTGTTATATGTTAACAATATGCAATATATTTATGTTAATGATATGTTCATTAATTTATATTGTTTACTCTACATGATACATGATACTCTTTGATTAGTTCATTATGAGTATAATAAACAATGATTAGTTCATTAGTTGTGATGTGTGTAATAGTATTAATCAATATTAATTTGATTGGTTTTACAAGTGATGAGTGAAAACGTATTTATCACTTGATTTTGAAAATCAATTCAAATTAATATCGAGTCAATCATAAATTGCATACATATGAATTACACTAAATACTAAATAATGTGTTTATTTATGATAGATTATGGCAACCAAAAATATTATAGCTAAACTCAACAAGGGTGAAAATTTTAATGGGGATAGCTATAAGATCTGGCACCTTAGGATACAGTATGTACTTGAGGAACAAGAAGTTCTAGAGGTTGTAAATCAGGTTATGGTAGAACTTGTAGATAGTCCCAATATACAGTACAGACGAGATCTTGATGTCTATAAGGCATGGAAGAAAAAGGACTCTACTGCAAAGGGCATATTGATTAATTCAATGATAGATGACCTAGCTTTTGAGTATAAGTCGTATCTTTCGGTTCATGCAGTCTGGGTAGCCCTTAAAAAAAATATAGTGGAGTAAGTCTGAGCAAGCTTCGACAGTTGACGATCAAGTTTGACAGCTACGAGAACCGTCCAAATATGTTAATGGTTTAACACCTCAGGGAGATGTCGAACATGATTCGGGAGCTCAAAACTACTAGTCATGAGTTGACCGATGGATAACAAGTTCAAACAGTTATTTGTTCTCTTCCAGATTCTTGAAAGACCATGAAGCAGACCCTAACTCACAGTGAAAGTATCAAGACTTTCCTTGACATCTCACGCCATGTAGAATTGAAGGTGGAGAAAGTTGAATCCGCAAGGATTTCTAGACTAGCCTATGTTGATGTCGGTTCTGCTCGATCATCTGGATCCATGAAAAAGAAATTGTTCAAGAAAAGGAAGGGAAAGAAGAAGGAAGCTATTACTGTGGAACAGGGCCCCATCAAGAAGATAGGAAAGAAGACAGGAAAGAAACCTAAAAACAAATTGACTTGTTTTAACTACGGCAAAAAGGGTCACTTCGCTCGGGAGTTCACTGAGCCGAAAAAGGTAAATTCAAGTGTGTCTTCTTTTCCTGAGCATTTTGTTGCTAACTCAATGTTGTTAGTTGATTCTTATCCTTTGTGGAATAGATTCGGGAGCAACCAATCATGTAGCTCGGGAGCAAGTTACATTTGTAGAGTACTATCGAGTACCAACTAGCAACAAATGGATCTATGTAGGAAATAATGCAAGAGTTGAAGTCAAAGGATTCGGCGCTTACAAACTCAACCTTCGCGGTGGTAGTGTTTTGTTTCTACATGATATCTTGTATGCTCCTGAAATTCGACAAAATCTTATATCCGCTACGTATCTTCTTGATTTAGGGTATTGTATTAATTTCACAGTCGATGTGTTGAACTTAAGATTGACTCAGTATCAATCGGATATGATTTTTTAACAAATGATTTTATGATTCTTGATGTAGAACTAGATGCCAATTATGCTATTGATGGTTGTTTTTTAAACATTGCTCTAACTAGTGATGCATATATAACTGATAAGGTTTGGCATGCTAGATTAGAACACATATGACAAGAACGTATGAATCGGTTGGCTAGAGAGGGTCTATTGGGCACTTGGGCTAAGATTCACTTGTCTATATGTGAGCATTGTCTTGCTGGAAAAGTAACTAGGAAACCATTTGGTAAGGCTATTAGAGCTGAATCACCATTGCAGATAATTCATTCGGATATTTGTGGTCCAATGAATGTGAAGGCTAGACATGAAGCTTCCTATTTCATTACATTTATTGATGATTTCTCTCGGTTCGGTCATGTGTATTTGATTTCTTATAAATCTGAAGCATTGGATTATTTCATTCGTTATATAAACGAAGTTGAGAATTAAAAAGAACGTAAAGTTAAGACTTTACACATTGATGGTGGAGGGGAATATTTGTCTGATATGTTCAAGACAATATGTAATGATACAGAGATTATTAGACAACTGACAATCCCTGGAACTCCACAGCAAAATGGGATAGCTGAAAGAAGAAATATGACTCTTCTTGAAATGGCTAGGTCTATGATGGCACAGGCTAATTTGCTGATCTCTTATTGAGGAGATGCATTATTAACTACTGCCTATATACTTAACAAAGTACTTTTATAGTCAGTTTCATCTATCCCATAAGAACGTTGGATAGACAAAAAATCAGATTTGAGTAATTGAGACTCTGGGGGGCAGCTGTTTATGTTTATGATAGTTCTCACAAGTATGAAAAATTGGGACCTAGGGGTAAGAAATGTATCTTTATAAGATATCATGAGACCTTCAAAGGTTATGTTTTTATAGGTGAGCAACTAGATGGAACCATCTCCAAAATAGATTCAAGAGATGCAACTTTTCTTGAAATAGAGTTCCCAACCAGTGGTGATGTTGATAAAACAGTTCTTCTATTTGAGGAGGATGACATATTATCAACAAGAGATGTGTCAAAAAGGATGTCTGAGTCTAGTCAACCGAGTGGGAGTGATATGCCAAGTCATGAGTGTTGGAGTAATCTAGTGACCCTAAGTTTTGATGTTTGGGCAAATATTTAAATTAGGTTTATTGTTGTATTTGATAGGTATTGTGAGTGTGCAGGACACAAGTACAACAAGGAAAGTCCAAGGGTGATCTTAGCAAAGAAGGAAAGTTTAAGGATGAGTCTTGGCGGTGTAAGTCCAAGCATGTAGTCTTGACAACGTAAGTCCAAGTGTGACTTGACAATGGATGAAGTCCCAGAGACACAACCTCTTGGCAAAGGAAGACTCGACAACAATAGCAAGGCCAATGGAAGTTCCAGAAGGCAAGACGTAAAGGATGGCGAGGCATCCGAGTGACGCAAGGCTGATGGAGGAGGCTAGAAGGCTAGGTCTAGGTTGATTGGGCGAGGATGAGTGCTGAGTGAATGTACTCGGGGGTTAAATCCTAAGATTTGGGTTTTATTGTACTGTTGTTGTAGCAGTACTGTAGCGTTACTGTAGCAGTACTGTAGCGTTACTGTAATAGTATTGTAGCAGTCGACTGGTGTTTTCATCAGTCGACTGGTAGCCGATCGTTGGCTTGTAACGGCTGAATTTCACTTAGGACCAGTCGACTGGTGGCGGGAAAAATAGTAAGTATTTTCCTCCTGAGCTCTATTTAATATAATTCGGGGTGCTTGGCTAAGATTGACGAAATTAGTGGTGGTTAACCCTAATTAGAGTCTCCAAGTGCCCAAGTGATCTAGCGTGCTTGTACGAGGTTGTGGTGAGGTTTCTCCATCCATAAGGAGCTGTGCGAGCTAGTAGGAAGTTCTCCGGGGAATCATCCACTGACGGATCTGGATCGTCCACCTTACGGACAGTCGTAGAGTAGGAGGTTTATCTCCGAACCACGTTAAATCAATGTGTTAGGTTTGCTTTCTATTATTAGTATTTGTTTTTGTATTCCGTTGTGCGTATTAACCATTATAGGAATTGACGTTTTGGGTGAAATGTTATTCACCCCCCTCTAGCGGGCATCAAGGTCTCAACAATGAGTTGACTTCTCAACAGGTTAACTTACGAAGAAGTGTTCATAAAATCAAACCTACGAAGAGATTTGATATTGAGAAAGAGACATTAATAACACTTCCAGTTGACAATGACGAATCTCAATCCATTGAGGAAGCATTGGGATGTAAAGTTAGAGAAAAGTGGATAGATGCAATGGATAAAAAGATGGAGTCAATGAATTAGAATCATGTTTAGGACTTAGTCGATCTTCCTCCGGGCCGAAAGGCTATTGGGAATAAGTGGATTCTCAAAATAAAGAGGAAAGCTGATGGTATGATTAACAGATACAAAGCTCATTTAGTTGCAAAAGGATATACCCAAATAGAGGGTATTAACTTTGAAAAGACATTTTCTCCCGTAATGAAATTTATATCAATACGAGTTATTTTGGCCTTTGTGGTACATTATAACTTGGAATTACATCAAATGGATGTAAAAATCGCTTTCCTTAACAGTGAGTTTGATGAGGAAATCTATATGATTCAACCAGAAGGTTTCATTGTTGAAGGTCAAGAGGAGAGTGTATGTAGACTTAAAAGGTCTATATATGGGCTAAAGCAAGCGTCAAGATAATAGAACATAAGATTTAACGAAGTCATTTTGTCTTATGGTTTTGAAATGATCAATGAGGATCATTGTGTTTTCTTGAAAAGAGAAAAAGGAAAGTATGTCATTTTATTATTATATGTTGATGATATGCTGATAGCTAAAAATGACATTGGGTATGTGAATGAAGTCAAGAAGTGGTCATCACAATTTGATATAACGGATATGAGAGAAGTTGAGTACATCTTAGAAGTGAAGATCATTAGAGATCGTCCTAAAAGACTTTTGAGTATGTCACAAGAGTCTTATATAAATAAGATGTTACATCATTTCAACATGTCTAATTACAATATAGAACATATACCTATTGTGAAAGGTACTGTTTTGAGCAAGAGTATGTGTCTCAAAACTCCAGAGGAAATAACTGAAATGAATAAAAATCATCTGCCTTGTAAGCTAGCATATAATCTCTTGTACCTCTAAGGTACTTCAATATATGCTTTACCACAAACCAATGTCCTTGTCCAGGGTTACTTTGATGTCTGCTAACCATGCCCACGACAAAACAGATATCCAGTCTCGTACACAGCATTGTATACATTAGGCTTCCCACAGCCGAAGCATAATGAACTGTTTTTATGTCCTTTATCTCCTTTGATGTCTTTGAAGACATCTCTTTAGATAAAGCTACTCCATGCCTAAAAGGTAAAAAATCTTTTTTGAAGTTCTGCATGCTAAACGAGCAAGGATTGTATGAAGCTCGGGATAAGCACAACATTTTTTTTTCTTGCGATCCCTTATGTCTTTGATCCCAAGAATGTGTGCACATTCTCCTAAGTTTTTCATATCGAATTGTTTGGACAACCATACCCGTACTTCTGACAACACTTTGATATTGTTTCCAACTACCAAAAATGTTATCTACATATAGTACAAGAAATACCACCACGTTTCCATCACACTTCTTGTATACACAAGACTCATTCGATTATTAAATAAATCCATAGGTCCGGATTACTTTATTAAATCGAATGTTCCAAGACCTTGAAACTTTACTTCAGTCCATAGACTGATTAAGCTTACATACTAGATGTTCTTTGCCCTTTGCAATGAACCTCTCTGGTTGCTTTATATGGATGCCTTCTTCAAGACTTCCATAAAGGAAAGCTGTCTTGTCATTCACTTGCCAAATCTTATAATAGATAAAAGAATCCGAATATACTTAAGCATGGCTACCGGTAAAAAGTTTCCTTTTTCCAACAAGCCTTGCTTTGAAAGTTTCTACCTTCCTGTCTATCCCTCTTTTCCTATTGTAGACTTATTTTCACTAAATGACTTTTACATCATTTGGTGATTCTATAAGCTCCCAGAATCTATTAGAATACTTATATTCTAATTCTGTATTTATTGCTCTTTGCAAAGAAACTTCCTCTTTATCTTGGAGTGTTTCGTCATATGTCCGGGGATCAGATTCACGTCTACCAGCGACCAAGTCCAAAGACTCTCCCAAAGCATGAATCTTTTAGGTTGCCTAAGAACCCTCCCACTATGACGAGATACTTTCTGCAATTGTGTATCATTTGTGATACGTGTTGCAGTTTCTTGTGATATTTCATTTTGTACAGTTGGTACTAGATTAGACATATCCTTTATTATTTTCTTAAGAACAAATTTTCTTATGGGCTTATGGTTCATAGTATAGTCCTTTTCGGGCATTGGTGCCAACAATGACCTTCCGATTTTAAGGACTACAAACCTCTTTTCGTTTTTCTAGGATAACTCACAAACAAGTGAACTCATGTCCAACTTTTCAGTGTCTCTCACGTGCTAGACCACCCAAACCCGAATATGCTTCAGACTAGGCTTACGATCATTCTGCAATTCTTGTGGGAGTAAAGAGTTCTGACTTAGAAGGTACTATGTTCACTTCCGTTTTAAGTGTATATCCTTAAAACGAATTTTGGTAATAACTCGTCATCATTCTAATTATTCCATAAGAGCCTTATACCTTCTTTCTACTACATCATTCTGTTGGGATGTACCAAGTGCAGTTAGTTGGGATTGAATCCCTACTTCTGATAAGTGACTCCTAAATTCTCCCAAGAGATATTTGCTACTACGATCTCACCGTAGTGTCTCGATATTTTTACTTTGACATTTCTCCGCATCAGCCTCGTACTCTTCAAAACACTTAGACTTGCAGTGTATCAAGTAAATAGTTGTCTATAAAATAGACAAACTATTCGAAACTAGCTCTTGTCTGGATAGTCATAGGACCACACAAATCAGAATGAACCAATTCCATTATATCTTTGGCTCCATATCCCTTAGACTTAAAAGCTTCTCGGTTATTTTTCCTTCTAAGTAAGACTCTCAGGTTGGAAAGATTTCCACTACCAATGAACCCAAGAGTTCATTGATTACCAATGAATCCTACTCAAGTTAATATAACCTAGCCTTAGATGCCAAAGATATAATTGGTTCATTTCCGAAAATTGCTTTCTCTTAAAGTTAGAAGATGTGTTATTTATTGCATCGTAGAAGTTATTGGATTTATAAATTGTCAACCAACGTACCGGAACAGATAATTTTCCTATTTTTCTTGATAACAAGTTTGTTATCAAAATAGGCAGAATATCTATTCTTTGATAGTTTAGAAATCGAAATCGAATTCTTTCTAAATTTGGTATATATAGACAATTTTTCAAAATTCAATTTTATTCCTATCATAGGATTAATATCTCCCACTGCAATAGCTGCTACTTTTACAGTAGTGCCCATATAGACGGTGATTTCTCTTCATATAGTTGTCGGGTTTCCTGGAGCCCTTGCAATGAATTGCAGACATGATAGTGGCTCCCGTATCTACTCACCAGATACCGGTAGATATCACCACTAAACATGTTTCAACAACTAATGAACCAAATACACCTATATTGTTCTTAGTTCTAAGAGGATAGTCTACCTTAATGTCCAAGTCTTATTTCCAATCATAATAATTGTGACAACTAAGTCTATTCTATAGTATAACAACTAGGGGATTGACTAACCTAAGAATCACAAAAATATTTGGTCAAAACCAACATCTCAAAATCTCCGTGAATTTTGTATGCCACGTTAGTGTGGACGTATACAAATTCTAAAAAGAAATTTCATCCATTGATTTTATTATCTTATCAACCTATGACAAATAAAATTAATAGTTGGTCTGTCTTTGATCAAATATTTGGTCAAGACTCTAAATTTAAAATAATATTGATTCCTCTAACAATACTATTTAAATTTACCAATACCTCAAAACACCGTGAATTTTGCATGCCACGTTACTGTGGACATATACAAAATCATCATTTGTAAGAGGAGGGTTTTACCCATTAACTATCTTGTCAACCTAACTGTATGACAAATAAAATTATCTCAAACACCGTTAATTTTGTATGCCACGTTAGTGTGGACGTATACAAAATCAATCATTTGTAAGAGAGGTTTTAACCCATCAATTTTATTATCTTGTCACCCTAGTTTTATGACAAATTAATAGTTGGTTTCCCTTTGGTCACACAAGTGATAGCAGTGACTCCGTTGGGGAGGATACTATTAAATGTATCTAAGTGTATACGATTACTTGATACTAAATCCATTAAATAGAATTATGCCCCTTCAGTTGGAGAAGATCACACACATCCTAAATACTTCCTATAACCATCCATTAAGGAAGTTTGATCTAGTGATCCGCAAACAAACTCATCTGTTGTGGAGGGAGGCACTCAGAGCCAACACGCAAGCTTGTTGCATCACTTACAAACCAGTAATGGAGACCGTGGGATTAATATACTAATCCATCTCCCACTTAGTTATTTAAAGTAAGGAATTTTAAACTATTCTAGCATACATCACATGCATACACACACATCACAGTAAATAAAAGCAATAAATATGGAAATTATTTTCCAACTATTATGACATTTTCATCACTGTCCTCCGTGTGCTCCAACCCTAGCTGCTGCCTTCTTTAGCCACCGCCATCGGGTTAAGTCGTCGCATCCATCTTGCTTCTTATTCCGCTGTGCCTCTGGTGCTCCATAAGTATCACGCCTCGCAAGAATCCGATCCGCGACAAATATAAAATTTTACATATATCGATCCTATATTCCATAAATGGAATGTACATGTATTCTAGATCGAACAAAAATGTAAAAACCTAATAACTAATACAGCTCCTGCTGTATTTAATTTTATACAATCATGTACACACAATTAAATGCCCTTGACATGTCCAAGGGTCCGATCACACACAATAAAAATATGTCATAATAGTTGGAGTCTGCAACCACAAAGTTAGCATATCCTACTATTATCCTGCCTAAATTATGTATGACATGTGCATAACCTAATTTGAAAACCAAACACACAGAGGCAAACCCTAGCTCTAATACCAATTGTTGGTTAGTCCTAGAAAAATCGTACCGGCTCCACTGTACAAAAATTTTGTACAAGTGTCGAACCTTTCCTTAAATACCCTATTGTGTTCTTTAGAAGTTAAATTAGGAATTACAGACGGAACTTAACATCATTGATTCCAAATTTAACTTATCTGTTCTTAATGGTTTAGATTTGAATCGCAAACGGAACTTAACACTATTTATTCAAATCTACCTAAATTATTAATTCCATAAATATTAATTTCCAAAATTGACTTCCAGGACTGCATGACGAGGCACATGGTCTTCTTGGATATGGGAGCAACCACCACCGCCTAGGCAAAGCCTTTTAAGGAAAGCTAATATTTATTTCCTTAAATAACTCTAGGTTAACCAAAAAGAACAATCGAATCACAAATTCGAAAAAGAAGAAAACACAAACTCGAAAAAAAATCTATTTTGAAAACTCTAGAATCATATGCCTCTTGTGTTTGGTATTTCCATAAATAACTATACAAAGAAAATTAGTATGATGCGGAAAACAATTACTAGTTATACCTTTCTTTGTAAGCAAAAATAACCTCTTGATCTTCTATCGTATTCCTCTTTTAACCTCGAACGTTGTATGGGCAACGATCTTCTGAGATGAGAACCACTAAGCACCTTCTTCTTCTTTGCAAGGTTCGGCCACCACAAGACTCCAAGAGAGGATGAGGTTCGGCCACCACCACTAAGCTCCAAGGGATGCAAGAAACAAAACCATCTTTCTCTCCTTCTCCTAACTAGAACCGGCCACCATCAAGAGCTCCAAGAGGGGTTGCCGCCGGCCATAAGAAGAAAAGAAGAGGAAGAAGCTAGGGTCGGCCACCAAGGAGGAAAAGAGAGGAGAAGAATAATAGAGTTGTTCACCCATGAAGGCACCTCTACCCCCTCTTTTATAATCCTTGATCTTGGCAAATAAGGAAATTTAAATAAAAACTTCCTTAATTCTTTTGTCATGAAAAGGAAAATTTATTTAATTAAAAAATAATTTCCTCCTCATAAATATCATGGCCGGCCACTTCTAATTCCAAAACAAGGAAAGTTTAATTCACACAAGAATTAAAACTTCCTAATTTGTTTCTATAAATTTATAAAAATTTCTCCAATAATTTTTATCCCTTCATGATTGGTTAGTAAAAAGGAAATTTTATAAATTAAAATTCTTCTTTTAATCATGTGGATAATTTCCAAAAAAGAAAGTTATCTCTAAAAATTAAAATCTCTTTTCAATCTACAAATAAGGAAAGATATCAAATCTTTTCTTAATTTTTTGTAGAAATTAATAAAAGAGAATATTTAATTTTTAAACTCTCTTTTAAATCATGAACATGGTTAAAAAAGGAAAGTTTTATCAAAATTAAAATCTACCTTTTAATCTACAAATAAGGAAATATTTCAAATCTTTTCTTAATCTTTTGTAGAAAGCTATAAAAGGAAAGATTTAAATTTTAAACTCTCTTTTAAAACCATGGAATACATATAAGAAAAATTTATAAATAAAATCCTTTTTAATATGATGTGGTCGGCCACCTAAGCTTGGGCTCCAAGCTATTAACCGGCCACCTTAAGGCTCAACCTTTAGGCTTGGCCGACCCTAAGCTTGAGTTTCAAGCTTGGCTTGGCCGGCCCCTATTGGTTGTGTAAGAAGGTGGGTATGTGGTGGGTATAAATCTCTTTATACAAGAGGCTACGATAGGGACCGAGAGGAGGAATTGGTTTTGGTCTCCCGATGAAATTAAGCTTCCCGTGTTCGCCCCGAACACACAACTTAATTCGATCAATAATAATTCATTCCACTAAAGAACTATTATTGAATTATCGCACCAATCCCAAATTATATTTTTGGGCTCCTTCTTATTATGAGTGTGTTAGTCTCCCTGTGTTTAAGATGTCGAATGTCCACTAATTAAGTGAGTTACTGACAACTCATTTAATTAATATCTTAGTCCAAGAGTAGTACCACTCAACCTTATCGTCATGTCGGACTAAGTCCACCTGCAGGATTTAACATGATAATCCTTATGAGCTCCTCTTGGGGACATTATCAACCTAGATTACTAGGACACAATTTCCTTCTATAATCAACAACACACACTATAAGTGATATCATTTCCCAACTTATCGGGCTTATTGATTTATCGAACTAAATCTCACCCATTGACAAATTAAAGAAATAAATATCAAATATATGTGTTTATTATTATATTAGGATTAAGAGCACACACTTCCATAATAACTGAGGTCTTTGTTCCTTTATAAAGTCAGTGATCCTGTCCGAACCAGAAGTCAACAGACGCTGGGCACGTGACGCTCCAAGGCTCGCTGATGTAGATCTCCAACTAGTGTCGAGATGCTCCGGCTATCCTGCACAGAAGTCGAGCCGGGAAGGGGATTCCCAGCGACGACCCTCCGACGCTCAAGTAAGGTAAATCACGATGAACAAGGTGGCTCCAGAAGTCTCAGAGTACATACCAGAATCCTTTGTCGATGAAACCTGAGGTTCTTTATATAGAGCTGTGAAAGGTTTAGGCACGCGTACCAAGGTGCATAAGTGTCCCCTGTCCTATCCTAGGTATGCGGCTGTCAGAAAGCTTACCTATCCTTTCCTAGGTACGCGGCTGTCAGAAAGTTTCGGTCAAAGCATGCCCTCGATGGGACAGCAGAATCCCCTGTCACAAGATTTGGAGCATGGCACACACGTGAAACCTACAGGTTGTCAAAGAAAGAAATCCTCTGGCCTTTTCCTTTGCTCCAAACTTGTAGTCCGAGTGGACAGATACCTAAACATCCGACCGGACATCCGCAGTGGTTTACTTGTGCTTTGTGGAGACTAACAAACAGGGGTGCTTTATGACTGCGGTCGGTCAAAAGGTCAGCTCGGTCCATGACCTTTTTAACTGAGCGTCGGAACCCCGATTTGACAGGGTGCCTCCCAACTACAAGTGCGAGCCGGCCGGGCCCCACCGGGTACTCGATTCCATCGGCCGGCCGGCAGTCCAATCGGACCCATCCGTCCGGTCGGACCACACTCTCCTCTGGGTGGGCGGCTGTTCCGGTGACTTCCCCTTGGCGTTGACTTTGCAAGAAAGGGGGGGCCCACTCTTACTACCGGATCAGTCAGTATAAAAGAAATGACCTCTAAATGGTCCTGCTCAATACACTCTAAGTGTACTAGTATAATTATATAGTTAAGATAAACTAATACCTAATTACACTACGACCTTCCAATGGTTTGTTCCTTTCCATCTTGGTCGTGAGCTACTGTTTTTAATTTATAAAGAACCGATAACACGATCTTCTGTGTGTAACACCACACACTATGTTATCTACAATATAAATTAATTGAACATCTACATTTGGTATATATAAATGTAGACACTTGACCAATGTGATTCTTATAAATGTTTATACAAAAGCTAGGCTTTTAGTATACACTCCAACACTCTCTTCATTTTTTTCTCATTATATTTTCTCTCTCTTCATCCTCTCCCATCATACTTTCTATCACATCATATTTTCTCTCTCATCATGTTCTCTCCTATCACACTCTCTTTTCTCATTTTCTCTCATCATTCTCTTTCATCATATTTTTCTCTCACATTCATCTTTCTCTCTCATCATTCTCTTTCATCATATCTTTCTCTCACATCTATTTTTTCTCTTATTTTCTTTTAAGGGTAAAAAAGGAAATTTTGATTTATTCCGATAGAAAAAATGCAACTAACCAAACATTGCTTTTAAGAGTGATATCCATGCTCATACCCATTCCCATTCCACATTACATTGATTCCAATTCCGATTCCTATTCCTAGGAAAGAACCAATCGCCCCCTTAATTTCTTAGTTATTTAAGGATCAAGGGTTCATTCTAACAAAATACATTTTTGAATAGACGGTTAACTTAAGAATATAAAATCTATAGATTATTTGATATAAATCCTTTTGTATTTATTCTGATAACTCGTCCTTTTTTTTTTATTTTGTGGTCTATTCTAAGGTAAAAAAAAACAGGCGTTAATTGTTAATTTTACTTAAAATTACAAATGTATCATATTTATAACCGTAATTATATTTTAAAATATCTTACTTTTAAATTTATGAAATTATATATTTATTTACCTTCTTTATCCTCGTTGATAATTGGTCAAACGATGCTCAAACTAATTAACTTGTCACAGCCAAAATTTTAGGGTTACTTAATCAGCTTAATCGCAATTTTATGATTGTTATATTAACAAAGTGTTTTAAAAAATAAAAATATAATTTAATAATTTAATAATAGATAAAAGAGGAAGATATAAATGGTAGAGTGGCTAAAAAAGTGAAAATAATAACGTGAGAGGGTGCTTTTGTAATTTTACTTCTTTTATGTGGCTCAGGTGAAGGGACTGATACTTCATCTCGTTGCCCTACCGACGATTCTGCCGTGCTGTCGCCGTCCTTCGATTTGCCGGACTCACCACGGTCTCCTTCCTTTCGACCTCTCTCTGCAAGCTTCTTCCCCTTACCGCATCGGTCTGGTCTCCATGGAAAGCTTCTGAGTTTGAACAGGAATGGTATGGCCGTTGTCCCCCAGTTGAGTTTTGCCCTATATTTTTCATGTTTGGTGTTGAATTGCTATGCATTGCTGGTCCCATTTGTTATTTTGAGTTGTTGGATTTATTGTTGGGGATTCTACTGCACATATTCGTAAAGGTTTTCTAAATTTCTGTGCTGTCATATCATTCTGGTTCAAGTATGATCGCCACAACAAGGACATTCATGATCCATCGAGGTGAACAAAAAAAGATCCTTTTGCTGTGTTTGGTGGGTGGACGTGGAAAAGAAAAGAAAGCAGCAGAAGAAAACCATTAATTTCTTGTGTTTAAATGGAAGGACATAGAGAGAAGGATGGTATTTAATTCTGCTGAATTCCTCAATTTTATTTCTGTTCGACTCATGGGGAAATAGAGGGAAATGAAGCTCAATAATCTATTCCTTTTCCGTCCAAGTAAATATGAATAATAGAATTTAGTGGAGATTAGATAATACAAGATAATAGTGCACAATGACCGGTAAAATCTTGATTTTGGAGATGAGTTTCAAATTACTCTATGTACTTAGTTATAAGTGCTTTTCATGTCGTGATAGGAGATCAAGTTATACCTGAAGTTTGCTAAGAGACAACTACATTTATTGCAATGTCATTGTCTTGTTTAGGGGTGTAAATGAATCAAATCGAGCCAAATATGCTAAAAAATCTAAGGCTCGAAATAGCTATATTTGAGTTCGAGCTCGATTCGAAGCTCAAAAAATTTAAAATTTTGTGTTCGAGTTCGGTTCGAGTTAGAGCTCGGGTTCGAGTTCAGCTCGAAAGATTCGAATATGTTCGCGAACTATTCAAATTATTGCTCGAAAATAGGTACTCGAAATTTATTTATTAATATATATTTAACTTATATTAATAAAATATTAAGGTTCGCGAGCAGCTCGCGAACTATCGAATAATATAATTTGGGCTCGAGTTCGGCTTAAAAAAAAGTTCGAACATGTTCGAATTCGGCTCGAATTCAATAAATTCGAATACGAATCAAATATTTTTCGAGCCGGCTCGAAAAGCTCGCGAGCCGGTTCGATTCGTTTGCAGCCCTAGTCCTGTTGATTAACAATGTGGATACTGATGATTCACATGATGAGAGGTCCATATTGTGGTGCAATAAAATATCATACAGGAATCATCAACGTTCTGTTAATACAAAAGGAAAAAAAAATGCACACTTGTGCTGTAAATGTTATAGAGATCAGCAAGGTTCTCTTTGGTTGTGATTTGAATGTTAAGTTGGGAAGTCATAAATGGATCAAGTGCATATGTTATGCTTTAAAAGCCACCGCTTTGTGTCTTAATGCACACTCCTAGCATTGGAAAGGCAAATTATTCAATATATTGAAATAGCTTCCATATCCATTGGGCAAGTCAGATGAAGTTGTGGTAAACAAGATCAAGTATCCCTAGTGCACTTCTTTTCGTTTCTAATATACAATAAAATTCTTTTTTTGTTTACTTTTCAATTTCACATATTCAAAACTCTGTAAACTAGAATTAACCTACCTCATGCTAAAAATGTATTTCTAGGATGAAAGAAGGGTGTGAATACTTATTGGTCAATGTAATCAAGTGTTTTTATTTGACCACATTAGGCACATTACATTAGGAAGTGTAGGTAATTGTTGGTTGCTACTCGGAAAACCTAGAGGTTCCACTGTACAAAAATTTTGTACAAAGGTCTGAACCTTTTCCTAGCTACCATGTGTTCTTTTAAATTAAATTTTGGATCGCCTGCGGAACTTAACACGTTTAATCTATTTGTTCTTTTAGGTTTCGACTTGGATCTCCTGCGGAACTTAACACGTTCGACCCAAGTCACCTTAAGTTAGTTCCCAGTACTGACGTGGCGAGGCACATGGCTTTCTTGGATATGGGAGCAACCACCATCGACTAGACAAAACCTTTTATAGAAATCTAATATTTAATTTCCTAAAATAACTTTAAGTTAACCAAAAAGAACAATCAAATCACAAGGGAAAAAAAACACAACTTCGAAAAACATATTTGAAATACTAGAACGTAAGCCTCTTGTATTTGGTATTATTTCCAAAAATAACTAGTATGATGCGGAAAGAAAAATTACTAGTTATACCTTTTAGAAAGACCTCTTGATCTTCTACCGTATTCCTCTTCTAACCTCGGACGTTGTGTGGGCAACGATCTTCCGAGATGAGAAACCACCAACCACCTTCTTCTCCTCCTAGCTAGGTTCGGCCAACAATAAGGAAGCTTCACCAAGGAAGAAGATCAAAACACCAACCAAGCTCCAAGAGATGCTAGCTTTCTCTCCTTCTTCTTCTCCAAGTAGTATCCGCCACCACAAGAGCTCCAAGGGGAAAGAGAGGTTCGGCCACCACAAGAGGAAGAGAGGGAGAGGATGATGGTCGGCCACACCAAGGAACAAAAGAGGGAGAGAAATAATAGGGGGTTTCAGAACCTCTCCCTTTTTTATATTCCTTGATAAATTAGGAAATTTAATTACAATAAAATTTCCTTAATTTTCGACATGATTTAATTGAGAAAATAAAATAAAATTTCCCAATTAAATTCTAATGGACGGCCAATTAGACCAGTTTCAATCAACAATTAAAACTTCCTAATTTGTTTCGAAATTTTAAAATTAAAATTTCTTCAAAATCTCTTCATGGTTGATAAAAGAAATTTCCATAATTTTAATTTTACAACACGTGAATAATTTTAAAGAGAAAATAAAATATCTCACCAATAAATAAGGAAAGAGATCTAATCTCTTTCTTTAATCTTTGTAGATCTTTTACAAGAGAGATAATTTAATTTTAATTCTCTTTAATAAATTATATCTTCCACATAATAAAAATTAAAATTAAAATTCTTTTTTTAATTTAATGTACCTAGGCCAGCCCTAGCTTGGTTCCCAAGCTAGCTTGGCCCCCTTTAGGTGGGTATAGTACTCTATAAATAAGAGGCTACGATAGGGACCGAGAGGAGGAATTGGTTTGGTCTCCGATAAAATTAAGCATCCCGTGTTCGCCCTTAACACACAACTTAATTTTATCAATAATAATTCATTCCACTAGAGAACTATTATGAACTACCGCACCAATCCCAAATTACATTTTGGGCCCTTTCTTATGAGTGTGTTAGTCTCCGTGTTTAAGATATCGAATGTCCACTAATTAAGTGAGTTACAACTCATTTAATTAATATCTTAGTCCAAGAGTAGTACCACTCAACCTTATCATCAGTCGGACTAGGTCCACCCGCAGGGTTTAATACGACAATCCTTATGAGCTCCTCTGAGGACATTATCAACCTAGTATCTCTAGGACAGTTTCCTTCTATAATCAACAACACACACTATAAGTGATGTCATTTCCAACTTATCAGCTTATTGATTCATCGAACTAAATCTCACCCATTGATAAATTAAAGAAATAAATATCAAATATATGTGCTTGTTATTATATTAGGCTTAAGAGCACACACTTCCATAATAACCGAGGTCTTTGTTTCTTTATAAAGTCAGTATAAAAGAAACGACCTCAAATGGTCCTACTCAATACACTCTAACTGTACTAGTGTAATTATACAGTCAAGATAAACTGATACCTAATTACACTACGACCTTCTAATGGTTTGTTCCTTTCCATTTTGGTCGTGAGCTACTGTTTATAATTTATAAGGTACTGATAACATCATCTTCTGCATGTGGCACCACATACTATGTTATCTACTGTATAAATTAATTGAACAACTACATTTATCATAAATGTAGACATTTGACCAATGTGATTCTTATTTCTAGATAAATGTTTATACCAAAAGCTAGGCTTTTAGTATACACTCTAACAGTAATGAATTGGGAAAAACTTGACTTTGCAACCAAAGATTGACTCTGAGAAATTGACCACGCTGAATCTTCTTCTTGGAGGTAGTTTTGTGGTGCTTCTTTCATCTAAAGATGTTTTATTCTTTATCTTGAATATCTTCTTATTCATGAATCTCTAGACAAACTGTTCAGATCACAACTTTAGTTACCATGTCATAATTTTTTGAAGTTTTATTTTGTTTGCATTTTTGATAATGGAATCTGCATTTTATTTTCTTGGCTTAGTAAACTCAAGCGAGGATTATTTATTCAAGAGGAAAAGAAATGGGTATATCCATACTTATTGGGTTGAAGGCAACTACTCTGTTGTTGGCATTTTACTTTGTCAGAGAACTGGGAGTAAACTTGATTCATCTACCACTTTTGCATGCCTCTTTGGTTTCATATTTAATTGCCATTGCATCTCTTCCAGCAGTGAATCTTCCACTGCTTTTGGGAAAGAGTTCTGATGGAAAGTTTCCTCTCTGGTCACTGATCATATTCGGACCTTATCTTTTGTTCATTCGTTTATTTGTGCTCTTGAGGAGATGGAAGAGTGGGGAACCTTTGTACAGTGAAATTTCTGAAGGTATATATGTTGGTGGCTGGCCTACTTCCATGGATCATTTGCCTCCTGGCAGACCTGCAGTGATTGATTGTACATGTGAGCTACCTCGGAGCTCTGCACTTACTCCAAATGGATATTTGTCTGTTGCCACTTGGGATACAAGAGCCCCTCAACCGTCTCAAATTGAATCTGCAGTTCGTTGGGCATGTAGAAAAAGGACACAGAAGGTTCCTGTATACATCCATTGTGCCTTTGGTGAGCAGTCTTTTATTTAGCTACTTGCCAAAAAAATAGTAGTATGACCAAGTATTTGCTCCGCTTATTGTCCTTTACTATTATCTGAATTTGCAGAAAATAATTTAATCGGAAATCTGCACATAGTCATGTAGAAAATTAGTACATGGACCATATTTTTTATTTCATTCGGATTATTCTTTCTTACAAATTAAGCTTATATTAGTGGGCATCACTCAAGCTTAAATCTTGATATTTTCTCATTTAATTTACTGCAAATTTTAATTTTATCTGCTCTAACAAATGAATTTTGAATCATCCCAATTTGGGACAAACACAAACACTGGTCGATGATGATAATGAACTTGTGAATTGTGAGAAAAAGGTGCACGGCTTGGCAATGGAGTATTATGTGTTGACTTTTGACAGCTCAATGATGGTGAAGCTCTTCGTTGCTTTACTACTTTGTATATACCCCTGTGTATAGGTAGTTAGGTAACATTTAACTCATGAATTAGTTCACCTATTCAAGATAATTTATAAGTTGTTGAACTTAATTCTTAATAATAGACTAGACAAAATGATTGCTCTTATTTTTATCTTTAATTTTAATAAAATACAGTTAACAAAATTAGAAAGGAAGAGATCCCACAAATGGAATGATATGATCTTGTAAAATTATTAGTGCATGGTTTGGAGGAAAATGAGTCCACTAGGTTGAGTTTCTCATGGAGATATATTTGCAAGGCCTTTGAGAATGAGCAACTAAAGAAGAACTCAACTTACATTTCATAATAGTAACTAACAAATTTCTTGGTTCACACAAAGAAACCAAGGAATCAACGATTATTAATTAGAAAGAGATGGTCTCGTGACAAAAAAAGTCTATTAATGATAAAATGCTTTTGGCGACAATAATTCTGTTACTAGATTCATTGGCATAAGTCTTGTGGTTAAAACCATTAGCCAAAGGAAATTAATTGATCTATAACTAAGTGTGACATTAGTGATAATTTTCTTCAGCATTAATTGACAATTTATTTTAAAAAGTCATCACTTTATGATATAATTGTGGCAAAAATTATTTTTAAAAAATTAACCACAACCTTATCTCCCATTGTTTTTCATTAGTTGTGGCTTAAATCTTGACTTCATGCCCACTTATATATTATATCTATTAATAATTGTAGAGACGCATGCTGTACTTTGCATTTCTTGTTAATTGTTAATTCAATAAGTTTAAATTATTACTATGGATTCTTATTTCATGTAAGCTGTCCATATCATTTAGATTATATTTTCATAAAAACAGTTAATGTCATTGATTCTGTTTTCCATGTGAAGACAATATATATGTTTGTTTGCATAACTTATTTCTCTATGTTGTGATCCAATCAATCTAAGTTTTTAAAAATCTTGGTGAGGCTAATGATACATGAACCCAAGGTTTCTCTTTTTCTGTACTTTAACTTGAAGAATTGTTTTTAAGGTGCAGTGTTGAATTGTTCTCTATTTCCTTTGAGTTGTGATTCATCTAATTGGAATGAAATTTTGTTCTATGCCTTTGGGCGACTATGATGTTTCTGTGTTTTTGGATCTCTAATTCTTGTCACTCAGTGATGATTTCCTTCACACTATTTGCAAAATGTTATTCATATTCATCAGTCAACTACTTGGAAGATAGCTTGTTTTCTTAAATCCATGAACTTGGAACAATCAACAGGTCACGGAAGAAGTGTGTGCGTGACATGTGCTGTGCTTGTCGCATTAGGTTTGGCCGACGATTGGAAAAGTGCAGAGAAGATTATTCGAGGAAAGCGTCCTTTCATAATGATGAACAATCTTCACCGCAAAAACCTAGAAGAGTGGTCCAAACATCGGCTATCACCAAAAAGAGATGGACTATCATCTGTTAGTTCTGCAATTCTTTCTGAGAGATCATAAAGTGCAGTCAGTGTGACTACACACATCATGAAAGTGTTGTATTCTGAAATTTCTGATTTTTGTGTTCTTCACAAATCATGTGTAAGACTATTATTTTCTAAATTACAAACGTTTATTATTCATGATTTGTGGTAGCATCAGATATAATATTAGATTTTGTGCACATTGTAGCAAAGGTGATTATGTTCACTCTAGATATCTTTCACAATTCCTTCTCAAGTTCTATGAGGAAGATAAATTATGGGATCTAACTTATAAATTTTATGCACATGAGAATGTGGAGGTCATAATCAATCTTATTTTGGGTGTATTTATAAGGATACTCCAAGGTAAAGGTTCTAATCTTCTCCCTTTGTTTTTTTTTTCTTGTAATCATTAAGGTGCTTTCCTTTATTTTTTAAAATCAAAATACATACTACCCTTGCAATTCTTTATAACTTGACCCAATTAGTCTAAAAGTACACCGTTTGATATTATTATTTCTTGACAAACACATTAAATTATGAATCAATAGGTCAGTTGTATGAATAGGATAAGTCTATGTTGTAATAATTATAATTTTATAATTATATTATGGTAATTATAATTTTATAATTGTTATAATAAGGACATATCTTATTCAATAATATTCACATTATAATAGTTAAAAAATATAATTGTTAAAAAAAAAGTTGAAAGAAAGACATATATGTGATGATTTATTTATTTTTCTCAAATTGTATTGAATAAATTTGATATTTACTTTGATATGACTTTATTTACATTCATTTAATATTAAAATAATAAACAGAGAATAAGTTCATTACTCTAAAAAAACGTTTTGAATAATTTATAAATGAATTTATTGATCTTAATTTTTTTATTAAACATTATTGTTTACCATACCAAACGTTAAAGAAATCAGAAAACATATTTTTCAAAGAATATTTTAAAACTGAGAAAAAGGTACAGTGTTTAAGGAAAAAAATGACTCAGAAAAGATAAATGATATGCACCATGTATAATTTTTTAAAAATTTTTTGTTAATCTAAATACTATAGTCTAAAGCTAATGTAAATATTCGAGTTAATTTTAATAGAGTCAACAAAGTTAAGGTGGACCTTATGTATTAGACATTTATGTATTTGATATCTTATGTCTAAATATATAGGGACTTAAAAATATAAAAAGTCAAACGGAAGACGTGGCGAATGAAAAAGATGACATGGAAAGTGAGTCGATGGACTTGGTATATCCAAAGGACGAGAAGCTACAGAAGAGTACACCGGTGGAACGAGAAAGACGTGTACGACACATCCAAGGGACTGGAAGCTAGGAAATAAGTTTGCTCGAGAAGAAAGTTGAAATTGGGTTAGGGTGAACCCAACTTTGGACAACCGAAGCATCACCCAAGTGAGTGGATTGAAGAATAGTCAACTTCCGAGTTAACCATTTCATGTGCCTGGATCAAATCCAGGCGCCCGAATTCCAGGCATCTGGATCCATTATAGGCGCTCGGGAAGAGTTGCCACGTCAGCTAGAGTCGTTGCCGAAGAGGATCGGTACGAAGTCCATGTCAACTGACTCCAGAGACCCGGATCCCTTCTAGGCACCCGAGAAACCCAAAACTGTCGAAGAGATATGTTGCAAAGTGGATCAATTCGACCGAGTTCAGGTGCCCGAATCGCTTCCAAGGGTCTGGGAAGTGTCACATCAGCAAAACAGTCATTTTGACTAGTAGGTTATAAATAGAGAGTTGGTGCTTGAAGTTTAAAAACACACTATGTACTTTTATCTACAAACTCTTAGTTTATTTTCTATGCTTTCAAAGTATGTAAGAGGCTAGCTACTCCGCCTTCAAAGAATGAGATTTTTAGTTGAGATTTCACTGTCTTGGATTAGCAACTTTCCTTATTGTGAACCAAGTAAAAATCCTATTTCTTACTTATTTCTTTTTGTGTTAATTATTTTGAATTAATTGTATGTCCTTGCCAAGCTAGAAGCAAGAGAAAGTGCTAACTTTGCTTGAGGCTATTCAACCCCTTTTAGCCGGTCTATCCGATCCAACAAGTAGTATCAAAGTCCAACTATTTCAGAAGGACTAACCGCCGACTACAGTAATAAGAAGATGGCTGCATCAAGTATTTATCCACCGAAGTTCAAAGGAGAGTTCACGCTATAGAAACGTCAAATGGAGGTAGTCTTCAAAACTATCTTTGATATTCTTTTAACTATAAAATATAATTTTGAAGCACCCAGGGATGAGAATAGAGACGAAAAAGAAGAGTTCCAATGGAACAAGAAGCAGCAGACTGACTTTATGACCAACGTCAAAGTAAAGTTTCATCTGCTAAGCATACTACTGCCCAAGAAGTCAACTGTATAGGCGCCTACGACTCTGCAAAAGAGCTCTCAAAGAAGTTCCTGGAGTACGTGAAGGAACCTTGGAGTATAAATTCGTAAGACGGGGCTTGCTCCAGAATCAACTAACAAACCGAATAGAAAAGGGAAAGAAGGTGGCTCAATTGCATGTGAAGATCAAAGAGCTTATCACGGACTGACCAACCTCGGAGAAATAGATTCAAATCGAAATTCACTCTGATATGCACTCAACACTTTTATGAGAATCCAAAAGTCGATATCGATAGTAGATGCCTACTACACCTCAAAAGACTTGGAGGTAAGTACTTTATAAAAAATGTTTTCAACTTTGGAATTATACGAGTCTCGGTGTGTAGGACAAAGAAAGGAGACGAATCAGGGTTTAGCATTGCAAGCCAAGAAGATCGAGTTGGATTCAAAATCATCGCTCAATGAAAATGAAGAAGCATTTATGGCAAGAAAATTTAATAAATTTTTTTAAAACTAACAAATTTAATGAGATATAGGTCAAGACGCTTCTACGAGGCAAAAGGAAAGTGAGATACTACAATTGCTAAGAAGAAAGGCATATAAAGGATAACTTCCCAAACTAAATAGCAAAGGAAAAGAAAAGGAAAAAGAATCAAAAAGGTCTAAGTACAATAGCCTAAAATGAACGTGGAGCGAGTTTTCATCAGAGGAGTCTGAGACGGAACAATACGTCGGACTCACACTAATGGATAGCCACCAAGAAAAAGACAATGAAGCCACTTCAGAAGAGAGCAACGATGAAGAGGGGAGCATCTACCTATAAATCCGATAAGATAAGTGAAATACGATTCCTACCCTCCGATCAATTATATGATACTATTTGTAGGAACTAGATGTGCTAGAGGGGAATGAATAGCGCTCGTGGTTTTTTCACTCGTTTCAACAGTTCGAGTAAAAATGCAATGGAAATAAGAAATAAAGTAGAAGCAAAATAAGCGCTAACACTTTTCTTTTACTTGGTTCTGTAACACCCGTAAATTTTCTTTATTTTTACAAAGCACAAAAAGAAATAGAAGAAGAGAAAAGAAATAAAAATATAGTATCGATTATATGATACTATCTGTAGGAACGAGATGTGCTAGAGGGGGATGAATAGCTCTCGTGGTTTTTTCACTCGTTTCGATAGTTCGAGTAAAAATGCAATGGAAATAAGAAATAAAGTAGAAGCAAAATAAGCGCTAAGACTTTTCTTTTACTTGGTTCTGTAACACCATAAATTTCCTTTATTTTTACAAAGCGCAAAAAGAAATAGAAGAAGAGAAAAGAAATAAAAATATATGCATAAATGGCCTGGGCTAGAATTTGAACCCAAAACCTCTTGTTTGAAATTTATTTAAGTAGCCATTAGGTGGTGGTAAAGTATCACATGAGCAATATGAAACAATTCCTTATATGTGGATTATGTGCGAAGAGACTCTCCAATTTCCACTTAGTATAAAAGGGGTTGGATGAGATCAAAAACCTAATCTTCCGCCTCCTTTTTCCTCTCTAGCCAAATCCTCTTCTCCCTCCCTTCAAGTTTCAGCCAAGGAAACCTAGGGCTCCAAGTCTTAAAGCTTTCAAAGAAGGGAATCTAAGGGAGCGTTTCTCCCAAGGAGGTAGGACGCAAAAGGAGGGTGACTCAAAGATTAAGGCACACGAGGGAGGATTTTGGGGTCTTCCTTGCACCTTATAATCGTAAGATCTAGCGAAAGGATGTAAGTACCTCTCACCTGCAGTATGAGTAGCTTCGTTAATACATGTTACGATATGTTTTAAAAGTGTTGCATGTTAAAGGAGATAGATGTTATGAGATGTAAGATACCCTGTAAAGTTTTGGGATTAAGAGCATGCTTAGATCATCTTGGTTTGCTTCCCATTAAGTTTTGGGACTAAGAAGTATAATCAAGTGCCTAAAGTGCTTCCCTATAAGTACGGGGCAATTAAGCGCACATAAGGTGTTTGGTTAAATGGTAAGCAAGTGCAAGTACAAGAAATTAATAGTTAAAAGGAAGTATTTTACTTTAGAAAGGCATGTACTGGGCACAAGGTCCTTGGGTGGGCTCCTAGATCACCCCTAGGCTCCTAGACCATCTAGTAGTACCTTAATGGGTTCGGGATTAGCTACCTCGGATCTTATTAAGGATGCCCGTAAAATGGTACACTGTCAGACCCAAGCAAGTGAGTATTATTTTCACTATTACGTAATATAAAGTTTTTAAACTTCATGGTTTGTCTTAGTGGAAGTTTCCTAAGTTTAGAATTGAGTTATGTAGTGCAGTAGTGGCAAACTCAATAATATGCCAAGATGACTGTTTTATTTAGTTACTAGCATGGTTTTGTGTTGATGATCTGCATGATAAACTGGTTTGAAAATACATGCCATGTGCATATTTTCGATGTACGATTTTGGGTATAATCTACTGGCAAAAACATGGTTACAATGTTGTATTTTTCTTCAAGCAGTTTAAAAAGCATGTCTTTTTTTAATGTCTCGTTTTGTGAGTAAATGGTATTTACTAAGCATTCTCTTATAGATTGCATTTCCCTATACTGCAGATACAGGTAAAAGAAAGCTCGAGTAGGAGGAGGCAGCAGGAGCAGTGCTTGGGGGTGTGTGTGTGGCGGAACAATGGAAAGAGATCAGGGAATTTGTTATTTTGGAAGCATATAGAACTCTAGTTTTGTTTTCTTCTCTCCGCTTTACCTAAGAATCTGGCACTAATTGGTTCGGAATGGATTTGACGAAATTTTGAATGACAAGTGTGTTGAAGTGTATACTAAAAGTCTAGCTTTTGTAAATATTTTTTTTTGAAATAAAAGAATCACATTGGTCAATATTTATATTTATTTGTTAAATGTAATTGTTCAATTAATTTATATAAGTAGATAACATGGTGTGTGGTGTCACACTCAGAAGATCATGTTGTCGGTTCTTTATAAATTATAAACAGTTGCTCATGACTAAGATGGAAAGAAATAAATCATCGGAATAGTCGTAGTGTAATTAAGTATTAGTTTATTTTTATTAATAAATTACACTGGTACACTCTAAGTGTATTGAGTAGGACCATTTAGGTAAGTTCTTTTTTTACTGACTTAATAAAAGAACTAGACCTTAGTTATTATAGAAGTGTGTGCTCTTAATCCTAATATAATAACAAACACATATATTTAATATTTATTTCTTTGACTTATCAAAGGGTGAGGTTTAGCTCGATAAATCAATATGCCCGATAAGTTGGGAAATGATATTACTTATAGTATGTTGTTGATTATAGAAGGAAACTGTGTCCTAGCTATCTAGGTTGAGAATGTTCCCAAGAGGAGCTCATAAGGATTGTCATGTTAAACCCTGCAGGTGGACTTAGTTCGACATGACAATGAGATTGAGTGGTACTACTCTTGGAGCTAGATATTAATTAAGTGAGTTGTCAGTAACTTAGTTAATTAGTGGACATTTGTTATCTTAAACACAGGGAGACTAACACACTCATGATAAGAAGGAACCCATAATGTAATTTGGGATTGGTGCGGTAGTGTGATAATAACTCTCTAGTGGAATGAGTTATTATCGATGAACTTGAGTTATATGTTCGGGGCGAACACGAGATACTCAAGCTCATCGGAAGGACAAAACCAATTTCTCCTCTAGGTCCCTGTTGTAGCCTCATTAAAGCCTCAAGTCCATCCAAATATAAACCCATATTGGTGTCCAAGAAGGGGGTCTGTCCAATGCTTGGTGACCAAGCAAGGGTCGGCCACATCCTCTTCCAATAGGGGCCGACCCTATTGTTTGATGAACAATTTAGTAAGGGTCGGCCACATTAATCAAACAAGGAGGGTTGTTTTTGAATTTTTAAAATCTTCTCTTTGTAGAAAACTATAAGTTTTAAAAGAGATATTTTAATTTTAAAAACTTTCCTTATTTGAATTAGGCCACATGTTTTAAAAGAAAGTTTAAAAGATTTTATGTAAAATACCGGAAAATAGGTAAATATTAATAAGGGAATTTTCCAGAATTTTTGGAAATTTTTCGGAGCTCGTACGGACGAGTTAACGGGGGAAAAAAAGGCACCAAGGAAAGCCTGTTTAGGCTACCCCTTTAAGCGAAGAAATGTTTATATTTACATTTCCTTTTCTTTTATTTATTTTTATTTTCTTTATTCCTCCGTTTCTTTTTTTTTCCCCGAACCTGTGCATGCCTCTCCCTCGCGCACCCGAGCTGCCTCGCCCGGCGCCTCTCCAGCGTGCCCTAGCACCGCCGTCGCCGGCCCTAGCACCGCCGCCGACCCAGCTCCTCACCTCTTACCGCCGGCCACAGCCCGAGCACCGCCGACCACCAGATCCGACTCAGCACAGTGCCGACGCCGACCCCCTCACCTGTGCCCTAGTCGCCTGCCACCGAGCGCCCTCCGATTATCGCTACCGTGCCCTAGCCATTCCCGACAGCGCCTTATTCCTCTCTTCCGATCTCTCTGCGTCGCTCCGCCGCCACTGCCAGCACCACATGGAGCAGCGTCGACGCCCTACAGCCGACGTCGAGGTTCTCCCTTTTCCTCTCTTCTGCCGACGCCGGTCTCTCTCTCTCTGCCGATGGCCATGAGGTCTCGCCCTGCTCGAACTCCGGCTCTCCGGCCATAGGTGTCCCGGTTTCCACCACAAAGAATCGTGCCCTAGCTCCGGGCTTCGTCCTCTCTTCACTGTCTTGGTCACGGAAAAGGTGCCAAGTGATGGATTCTAGTAGGTTGTTTGCTGTGGATTGTCCCTGTTGCCGATCACCACTTTCTCCTTCTTGATCCGATGGGTTCCAGCAGTACCTCTTTATTTGCAGTGTTGCATCGAGGTGAGAAGTGTATAGAATTGGATTAGTACTAAATTAAATCCATTATTTTGTTGTTGCATTGAATTTGGTTATGGTTTTAAGAATTTAAGTGTTAATTGTGAACAGAGGATTGATTCATTTTCGGGATTGAGGTTGTTAATCTGTGCAGCTTGAGGTATGGTGTAGTAAATTTTGATACATGATGTAGTAGGTCACATGATCATTTATAGGATTATGGGGTTAGTATCATGATTTGTTATGATGGATTTTTAATCAAATTGACATTTTGATTAATAGAAGAGTTATGATCGATATCAAGGATCATTGGATTGATTATAAGATGTATAGTGTTTTGGAAAGATTAAGGGATTAAAGGGTTATTTGATTAGGGTTTTTCCTAATTAGGTTGAGTTGAGATTTAGCTAATTGTTGCATATATAATTAGCTAAATTATAATCATGTGATTTGCAGGACGTTGATTCGGGACGAGCACTTCGACATAGATGTTGATTAGCTCAGTCTACATTGGAGGCGGGTACCTTGACTTATCTTTTTGATATGTCTTGTTGATATGTCTAGTAGGTCATAGCTTTTAGTAATAATTATGTTCGTCGTTGTTTCGGTATGTCACTTTTGGATACCTGTAACATGCTTGTTTGCTCACCTGATATGCATTTTATGCTAGTACCCACATGATTATATATATATATATGCTCAGAGAAGTAGTGACATACCATGCTTGTTATGTTCAGGACCTAGGTTTTTGATATCCTATCTGACCTGTGTACTTTAGATCTTCGTATTTGACCATCGATATTATGATACTCATTTTATGTATATGGATATGGTTATGCTGATCAGTTTATTACCATGCTTAGTGTCATGCATCATGATTGCATGCTGCGCGATTGTCGGCTCCACTATGGTTGAGCACATCGCCAGTTACATGTACTGCACACACCACCACTCATGGGTTAGTGGTATATCGCAGTGTGTGGCTGCATTGCTGCGCCCGTTGGTCCCTGTCGAGGACTCGCCGTAGCCGCCTCTGGCTCACCGGCATTTAGTACAGGAGTAGTAAGGCGACGGCGATGGACTTCGCTTTGGCCGCTGGTCGTGTGACTGGTAGACAGAGATACCTCCGTCGCCATCGTAACGGAGATGAGAGCATTGAGCCCCCATTTATGATTTGGGGTCACAGGACGGAGGTACTCGACAAATCCCATCCACTCACTCACTCATCGGTGTAGTGATGGTAGAGTGCACGTTGTCATGACCCTACCCACCGGCTCACTATTGTGTGAGATGGTAGTCGACGGGCGGGGGTGACAGGACGCATCATTGACATCATACACATTTATGCATTTATCTTGCTTGTGCTTCTGCGCACTTATACCATTGATTGATGGATGTTCATGTTGATTTACGACACTTCCTCGGTCTGGCGACCGATTATTCGATAGGTGGCCCTCGTGAGTCTCTCTTCACCTTTCATTATGCATTACCTTCTTTTGTTCATGTACTCTATAGTTATTACTATTTGTTATAGTTTACTATACATGTCAACTAGGTATCTGCTGAGTTGTTGAACTCACCCCGTGGACACTATCTTTTCGGTACTAGGTTATTTATGGAGACGCTTGGAGTATCCGGTCCCACGTCACATTAGAAGACGGTCTGCCTTTGTTTATTGTTATTTTTGTATATGTATTTGTGTACTTAGCATTGGGTTCCTTTTGTGTTCGGAGTGTTGTTTTGTGTGGTGTAAGCAATGGCTAAAGTTGTTTTATTTGGTTTTGTATGGGCTTGTATTTTATGTTTATCCGCTGTATTGGTTTTGTTTCAGCCGTGTAGGCTGATAATATATATATAACTGCGTGGTTGTGTGTATATTCTAGCCGCCTGTGGCTGATGTATATTATGCCTGTAGAAATGCTTCAGATTGTCACCCGTACAGGGGAGGTGCTGCCGAAATTTCTTCGGACAGGGACTCCTCTGGGCGTGACATTTTAAAACTTTCCCTTTTTAACCATCCTCATGGTTTAGAAAAAAAAGGAAGAGGAGTTTTAAAATTTAAATTTCTATCACCATGTTAAAAAAGAAAATTTTATAAGAGAAGTTTTAAATTTTAAAACATGATTTTAATTTTTAGAACTTTCCTTTTTTAACTCCTACTTTAGGAAAGAGAGCTTGTAAAATTTTATAAGAATTTTTCTTCTTGTAAAATTTTATAAAAAAATATATATCTTTCCTCTTATGGGGGCCGACCACCCTTGCTTGGTGCCCAAGCAAGGTGGACGGCCATATTAAAAAAAAATAAAATCATCAATTAATTTTTGGTGATTGATTCAATTAAGAGGAAAGAAAAGGAAAATAAAAAGGGAAAAGGAAAAACTAGAGGAAGATTTTAATTTTTGTAAAAATTCTTCCCTTATTTGCCTTGAGCAAGTATTATAAAAGAAGGGGTGAAGAGGCTTCATGAGACACAATTCTTATTCTCTTGCTTGGAGATCTCTTGGTGGCCGTCCCTCTCTCTTCTCCCTTTCCCTTTGCTCTCTTCTCCTTGGTGGTGGTGGTGGCCGGATTTTAGAGGAAGAGGAAGAAAGCTTTTGGGTGGTGCTCAACTTGAAGGATCGTCGCCCACACGACGTCCAAGGCGAGGCGAGGAATACGGTAGAAGATCTCGAGGTAATTAGTTTACAAAGAGAAGGTATAATTAGCAGTAACGACCACCCTTCTTACTACTACTCTCTAAGGGTGACCGTTACCTAACTACTACTCTACTTACTAGTGTCACTGATGCTGTTATTAGCATCAGTTAGATTTATCACGGCTCGAAGAAATTCCTACCGAAAATTTTCGGCAGAGTCTCCCCTGTACCGGTGACCAAATCAATAATACAAACAATATATACACAGCTACAGGCGGCTGGAACATATTTTTCACAATCACGCAGTGATAAAACCACAATAAGAAGAAAGAAACTACTCTAGCAATAGTAGACAACTATATCACTCCACGAATAATAAAAGAAAACTAATTACAAGTGCGGAATAAACTCAACTACAATCCCAATTGCATAATGACATTAAAAGAGAACTAAAAGAACTAAACAGAAAAGTCTTGGCAATTTGCCAGCTCATTCTGGATCTCTCCATAGTCCAGTCATCACACACCTTCATCACCACCACCTTGTCGTCTTCCTTTCATACTTTAGCTTTTCCTTTATCTGCAGTAGGAGGAAAAAATAGATCTATAAGCGAAACGCTTAGTAAGTACTATACTATCTCACAAAAACTCGAAGTGCATAAAAATGCAAACGATACTGAGACTGAAATGCTAAAAGAAAAGCTACATGTACTCATCTAATAGCAAGGTACTCAAATAAACTGCATACTCATGATATACCAGAATAAAGCTGAATACTGGAAATAAAACTAATCATGCTCACTAAACTGATAAGAAAAGTAATGAAACTCATGCTGTATGCTTAGAATTAAAGGAACTAAACTTCTGCAAATTCTAAACATAGGTGATATTTGTTTCATTTACTTATAGCTTTATACTTGAAATTAATCTTTTAATTTCTTTTACTTTTACTTTTCTTTCTTCTTCTTTTTCTTTGGGCCCAGGCTTAGTACCATCTTATGTGCGCTCCCTAATAGAGACTACTGTAGTCCCACAGGGTAAAGACCTCGGTCTTACCAGGGCCGAGACCTCAGAAACGGTCACCTGAATTTGTTTAACGACAACCTCGGAAGTCGGGTACTAGCCTCTTACTTTAATTTACTTGTTATCTCTTTTTAACTAGACCTTGGTCTTTTTCTTACTTATAGCTGCTCATTATAGCAAGGAAAGTCCAAACTAAATGCTATGTGCATACATGTATATGCTAAAATCTGTTCATGCATATCTTAAAGCAAAGAGAAACAAAAATCAGCATACTACTATATGTTATAATCTGTTCATGCACATCTTAAAGCAAAGGGAAACAAAAATTAGCATGCTACTATATGCTAAAATCTGTTCTTATGAATACTAAAAATCTGCACATGTGAATAACAAAAATCTGCACACGTGAATCATTAAAAATCTGCGAATGAAACAGAATTAAAAACTAATACTGCTCATGCTATTCTAATACTGCATACTTTAAATAAGGCTGCCATTCTAACTAAATAAAGGTTGTTCTTGCCCTTTGAGTTGCAAGGAAGATACTAATCCCATTCTTATACATGGCAGCGAGATAAAACACTAATACTACAAAGTTAACAGCCGAAATTCTCAAAAAGTTTAATGGATCACATAAAATTCTGCCAAAAATCAAGGCTACTCCTACTCATCTACTAGCAAGTAAAAATACAAGTTGCGTGCTTAATTAACAAAGTTTGTTCATGTTTAGAAACATGGAAATCCAAGGCTGAAATACCAACTTAAAACTAATCAGGTGCATGGTATTAGCAAGGAAAACTAAGCTACAATGTAAAAAATGGATCTGCCTCTGCTTAAGGGAACTAAGCTGGAGTTACTTGTGCTCAAACTAATGGTAGAGTGAAAAAAACTAACAGCAAAGGAACAAGAAAATTGTTCATGCTTGTAACCGGTAAAGGAAAGAAACAAGAATCAATAGTAAATGGAAACTAAACGATCTGCCCATGTATATCCATATAAACTAAGCTTGCTATGTTATTAAACAGGAGGAAAGCTAACACTATGTACTTGAATTGAGGGTTGTTCGTGCCCAACTAAAAACTAGTGAAATTTAGGAAACTTGCATGCATATCTAATAGCAAATGGTAGCTACTGGTGTTCAGCTAACAGAAATCGAAGGCTGCACATGCTCAACTGGTAGCAATGAAAACTAAAGCTGCTCTGAAATGCTTAAAATTTAGGAAACCTGCATGCATATCTAATAGCAAATGGAAGCTACTGGTGTTCAGCTAACAGAAACCGAGAATGGCATCTCAACAAAGCAAGGAGGGAACCCTAGCACTTCAAAAATCGGCACAACAAAGTCCGGAAGCCAGGAGATAAAAACCCTAAATTCGGAGCAACTCCTACCACAGGTGAGTAGTACTTACAGCGATTTCTTGGACTTACAACCGAAGAAAAGGCTGCTAGGATTCGGCGAGACTCGAAATCGCAGCTCTTCTTCGTGCCCACGGGTCCTCCTCGACGAGAGAGTCTCAATTAACAAGGTCCGCCGGAAGGAAGCCTTCGCCGGCCGCCGGAGGGAGGAAACCCTAGCTCCGTCGTCTTCTTCGCCCAAGCACAGTGTCGTCACACGCGAGAGAGAAGAAAGGGAGGAAGGAACGAGAGATTAGGGCACGGGAGAAAATAAAACTCCCTTTATAACTAGGGTATTTGGTTATCTATTACTACATAAATAAATTTCGTTTTCTATTTGATTACAAAACAATCCGCTGATCACTTGGCTAGCCGAATCAACTTACAACTTGGGCTCGAGTCCGAGGTCGCAGTTTCGAAACTCGGCTCAGCCCTTTTTCTGCAACAATTTATCTCGTTTTATTTCCATTCCCAAAAACTGCTTAAGTATAATTTGGTTCCTATATATTCACAAAACACCCGCAGCACACTTGGTTATCTCGCTTCGCTTAAGGCTTATGACTTATCCGTGGTCTACGGGTCGAACCTCGGCTGGAGCTCTTTATTTTTTGCAACTTCTTTCTTTTGGTAAAAATACCAAACGAACTTCAAAAATTACATAAAAATACTCTAAAAATTCCTTAAAATCTCTAGAATATTTCCATAGCATTTCTAAATATTTTTAAGGACTTTTATAATTCGAAATAGGAAAAATTGGGTCGTTATAATCCCCTATACCTTATAAAAAGTTCATCCTCGAACTTATAATAGCTCTGGATATTTCTGTCTCATACTATCCTCACGTTCCCAAGTGACTTCCTCGTGCTTCTAGTTTTGCCAGATGACCTTCACTAGTGGCACTTCTTTCGCTCTAGTCTCGACCGCCACTCTATCTCGTAGAGTCCGCTAGCTAAGATCCTCTCGATCGCACTTAGGTCAATCACTGGCTAGGGTCGTGAACGCACTTTAGCATGTAGACATTAAATACATCGTGTGGTCGACATAGTGTCCTGTGGTAAGTCCATCTTATAAGCTATCTTCCCAATCCTCTCTCAGAATCGGGTAGGGTCCTACATACGAGGACTTAACTTGCTGAATCTCATCACCCCTCATCTGAGCAACTGAAAGACCGAATCCCCTACTTGAATTCGTGTATTTGACGTGTCAAGATAACTCTCCGCCTCACTCGGGCCTCCCAATTCTGATCTTCGAATAGAGTAGTCTCATCTCTACTGTCGAATGCCCACCTACCTCCATTTCTTTCTCACCCGCTTCTTGCCAAAACGGGTGATCCCTCGCCATACAACGCCTAAGGTGTCATCTCGATGGTAGCCTGATAACTATTGTGGGCAGTAACTCCACCAAGGTACTGCACCAACTTCCTCGAAATCGCAAGCTCCCGAGCATATCTTCTAGAATGATTTACTCACTCTCATCCCATCACCGAGGACTAAGGTCTGGTCAACTTGAGTTTGGTGCCTAGATCAACCCAGAGTGAAGCTCATCTCATTTATAATAGATCTAGGAACCCATAAGTCTCGATCACTTCCTTAACATATAACCATAAGTAATCGCTTTAGAGTGGGACACCGATGGCTAAAAATGAAGACTTAGTCAATCATCCACTACTACCCATATGCCATATCCATTCAGTTCTTGGAAGATCTGTTAAGTCCATGGATATGTCTTCCCACCTCCACTTCGTATTGGGAGAGGTTGTAACATTCCTCCGGTCTCGTGTTCGCTCGCTGCACCGTCGCCAGCATATCGGCATACGCAACGCCTTCGAGTCACCACTCTTTTGTTTCACATCTGTAAATCTGTGGAACCAGGCATGGAGTAAGGGCGAGCTTCTTCTAAAATCTTCTTTCTCGTTCTTCATCATTGGGCACACAAACGCGACTTCCCCGATAAAGAATCCCTATCTCATACTCGAAACTCGAATTGCTCTTCTATATCCTCTGATCTTCTCGAATGTCCTCGATCTTCACTTTGCTTTCTACTGTCCTCAAGAAAGGTAGACTAAGGTCGACAGAGCTGTCCATAAATAATTTCAAGTCCAAAACCAACTCCTTCAACACAAGGCGGGGCTAATGACAAAGACATCGTGGACGACCGGATTTTCTCGCCGAGTGTATCTCGCCACACTTTGTTAGCACCGGTGGTAGAGGATTTCATCATAGTCTTCGACCAACTCTAGCCACCTACTGCCTCATGTTTAAGTCTTCCCGGTGAAGAAATACTTCAAGCTCATGATCTTGAAGATTCGCACTAGACCATACTATACGCTGAGATATCTAGCCTAAGCTTTAAACATTCATTATGAATAAAGAATCACATTTCGTCAAATTGTCTACATTTAGTCAGAGTTGTTCAATTAATTTATACAGATAACATATAAGATGGTGCCACGCACATAAGATTTATGTTATTCAAGACTTTATAAATTATAAAAGAGCTCACCAACCAAAACGGAAAGGAACAAATCATTAGAAGGTCGTAGTAATTAGGTATTAGTTTATCTCGACCGATAATTACACTAGTACACTTAGAGTGTGATTTAGAGATTCGGTCGCTTTTATACCGACTTTATAAACAAAGCCCTGTTAAGGATAATATAATAACATATATTTGATATTTATTTCTTTAATTTATCAATGGTGAGATTTAGTTCGATGAATCAATAAGCCCGATAAGTCGAAACGCATCACTTATAGTGTGTGGTATGAATATAAGGAAATCAGGTCCTAGAGATACTAGGTTGATAATGTCCTCAAGACGAGCTCATAAGGATTGTCACCCCTCGAGTCCGATGATGATAAGGTTGAGTGGTACTACTCTTGACTAAGACATTAATAAAATGAGTTGTCAGAACTTAATTAATGGACATTCGATATCTTAAACAGGAGACTAACACACCATAATAATGAGGAGCCCAAAATGTAATTGGATTGAGTGGTAACGATAATATAGTTCTGATCGACGGATTAAGTCGTGTGTCAGGACACGTGACGCTTAATTTTATCGAGACCAAAAATTCTTCCTTCCTCCCTATCGTAGCCTCTTATTTATGAGAGTACTATACCCACCATACCCATACCCACCTATACCCAACCAATAGTCGTCCAAGCCCAAGTTGGGAACAGCTCGCCTAGGTATAAATTGGCCCTTGAGCAGCTTGAAGGGTCCCAAATTAAAAAATTAAAAAAAATTAATTTTAATTTTTATTATGGAAGATATAATTTAAGAGAATTAAAATTAAATTATCTCTTGTAAAATATCTATTAAAGATTAAGAAAGAGATTAGATCTCTTCCTTATTTTGTAGATGAGATATTTTATTTTCTTTTAAAAACTATTCACATGTTGTAAAATTAAAATTATAAATTTCTTTTATCAACCATGAAGAGATTTTTGAAAATTTTAAAATTATCAAAAATTTAGTTGATTGAAACTCATGATGTGGCCTACCATTAGAATTTAATTGGGAAATTTTATTTTATTTTTCTCAATTAAATCATGTAGAGAAATTAAGGAAATTTTATCAGAATTAAATTTCCTAATTGTTAGAGCAATATATAAAGAAGGTGAGGGTGCCTTCCAAGACACAACCTCTATTATTTCTTCTTCTTGTGGCTCCATCTCCCTCTCTTCCTCTTGGTGTGCGTCGAACCTCTCCCGAGCTCTAGTGGTATGATACTACTCGAGAAGAAGAAGGAGAGAAAGCTAGCATCTCTGAGCTTGGTTGGTATCTTCCCTGTGAAGCTTCCTTTTGGCGAACCTAGCTAGGAGGAGAAGAAGGTGGTTGGTGGTTTCTCCTAAGATCGCCCCCACACAACATCCGAGGTTAGAAGAGGAATACGTAGAAGATCAAGAGGTCTTTCTGAAGGTATAACTAGTAATTTTTCCTTTCCGCATCACGCTAGTTATTTATATAACTTACGTTCTAGTATTTCAATATGTTTTTCAAGTTGTGCTCTTTTTTTTCCTCGTGATTTGATTGTTCTTTTTGGTTAACCTAAAGTTATTTTAGGAAATTAAATATTAGATTTCTATAAAAGGTTTGGTCTAGTCGGTGGTGGTTGCTCCCATATCCAAGAAGGTCATGTGCCACATCGTTGTTTAAACCAGGTCAAGGTCATAGGTCGACTCAACTTGCGACTTCGATGTTCTGACCAGATTATCTGGCAACCCAATGAAGAACATGCTTGAATTATGCTCGCATGTACAAGAGTCGAGCATGTTGGAGACTGCAAGATATGTTCGGAGATTGCTGCACTTAGGTCAGGTCCGAGATTCGAAAAGTCCAAGTACGGAGACTTGGCACCGGAAAAGTCCAACAGAGCTTGGCACGCTAAAAGTCCAAGTACGGAGACTGGGAAAAGTCCAAGTAATGGAGATCAGACTTAAAAGTCCTAACCTGGACGTAAGTGGAAAGTCCCGTGAGTGCCAGTAAAGGAAAGTCCTAACTGGATGTTAGGCACAAAAGTCCCCGTGAGTGCCAAGCAATGGAATCGTGAGTGAATCCAGGAAATCCTATGAAAGCTTTTAAGGAAGGTGAAAGTCCCGTGAGCTTAGCCATGGAAAATCTGATGAAGAGCCCGTGAAAATCCTATGAGGTGAAGTTGAATGAAAGTCCTAACCGGATGTTAGCTTGAAAGTCCTGAGCAGCCAGCGCAACTCAGTAAGCGAGCGGTGTGTGAAACCAGTGAAGGTGAAGCTGTGAAAGTCCCGTAAGTGAAGCGGCAAGGGAAAAATCCAGATGGATCAAGGGTGATCATCCGTGGGAAGTCCAAGTAGGTCATGAGTGACTACTTGGAAAGAGGAAAGTCCAAGTGGGTCAAAGGGATCGATGACCGACGGAGGAGAGTCTAGTCAAGGAGAGTGACCGGACGCTACGATGATGTACCAATAGGTCAAGGTCCGGATATTGGCTCGAAGGTTCGGGACTGGTTCGGGAAAAATTGTTCGATCCGTCTCGCATCGATTCAGACACGTTGCGGTATCCGATCGATCCGTGACCCATCGATAACAAGTAAGGCAAAGGCGCTTCTGAAGCTTACCGACGGTCTGGGACCGATCAAGATAAGCTCGACGGCTCCACGACCGATCGCAGACGCAATGAGAGTGGGATCGGTCTCAGACCGATCCACCGATCGGTCCCCACATCGATCAGAAACCAATGTAAAGGGCACTTCGCTGACCGACGGCCTAGGGACCGATCCAGGTCCTCGATCGGTCCCTGACCGATCGAGGCTCGACCGATCGCGAGCCTGATCGGTCGACGTCCCACGATTGACCGCGAGTCACAACGGTCGCCCGCCTTCTCCACCGGCTTCGCTCTTTCGCCATGTTCGCAGGATATAAAAGGAGATAAGGCTTGAGTAACAAATTTCTTTTTCGAAGTTCTTCATCAAGCTTCCGCTTCTTCCGCCGAGCTTGTTGAGCCTGCGTGCTAAAGCTCATGCAGCTTCTTCCGCCGGGTTTTCTAGCTAAGCGATCCGAGAAGTCCGCTCACTGTGGTTCCGACGACTTCAAGAAGGCAAGTGTTGCTGCATTTACTTGTTTTTTTGTTCATATTTCAGACTCCTATCTGTTGCTGCAAAGATCTGGTGAGGTTTCTCCACCCACAAGGAGTATCTATTAGCCGTTTCCGGGACTCATCCACCGACGGATTGACAGGTTTGGCCTACTTGACTCGAGTAGGAGTTCATCTCCAACCTCGTTATACGGTTTTGCCTCTTCTCCTGCTTTCTACGCTGTATTTCCACCACACTAACCTAATCGTAGAAGAACGCGAAGATCGGGGCGCTATTCACACCCCTCTAGCCGAGTACGAAGATCCCAACAACAAGATCGGAACCATGGAAATTAATATTTAATGGAATTAATAACTTAAGGTGATTTGGGCCTAACGTGTTAAGTTCCGCAGAGACCCAAGTCAAAACCTAAAAGAACGAATAAGTTTCGATCAAACATGTTAAGTTTCGAGAGCGATCCAAAATTTAATTTAAAAGAACACACAGTAGAAAAAGGTTCGCACTTTGTACAAAATTTTGACAAAGGAACCTTTAGGTTTTCCGAGTAAGAACCAACAATCGTATCGAGCTAGGGTTTTGCCTGTGTATTTGGTATTAGTTTAATTATTCACATACATTAATATATAGACTTCTGTGATGCAGATCCATACGGCTTTTAGTTATTAGTGATTGGACCTGACTCGATGTCAAGGGCATTTATATGTGTGCATGATTGTATTAAAAATACAGCAGGAGTCAGATTTAGTTTTATTAGGATTTTATTTTCGATCTAGATACATGTACATTCTTTTACGGAATATAGGATCAAAATGAAATTCTATTTGTCATGGATCGAATCTCGCAAGCGTGAACCTTCTAAGGAGGCGCAGCAGAATCCAGGAGCAAGACGATGATTAGACTGACCTGCAATATATGGGCAAAGAAACTGATGACAACACACTGAGGACAACTAGAGATAAAAGCCATAATAGTTGAAAATTAGATTTTCTATTTATTGTTTTTATATCATGTGTATGTGTTAGTTTACATGTTTAGTAGGCTAGCATAGTTAAAATTCCTCATTTATAAATAACTAAGGGAGAGGGATTTTAAGAATCCCACGGTCTCCATTATCGGGTTGATGCAAACAAGTCAGCTGCTGCTCCTTCCTCCATAACGGACGAGCTTGTTTGCGGATCACTATCATTTTGGACTATAGTTAATTAAAAGCATGTGATTTTCCCCAATGAAGGGGCATAATCTTATTAATGGACTTAGTGTTAAGTAATGGTATACACTTAGACACATCTAATAAGATCCTCCCCATCGGAGTCACCGCTATTATTTGTGTGACCAAAGACACCAACTATTAATTTTATTCACAAAAGAAAGGTTGACAAGATAATAAAATTAATGGGTTAAAACCTCCTTTACAAATGTTGAATTAGATATCCACACTAACGCGGCATACAAAATTCACGTTGTTTGAGGTGTTAATTTTAAATAGTATTGTTTGAGGAATCAATATTATTCTAAATTTGTAGTCCCGACCAAAAGTTATTTGTGATTCTTAGGATGACTTTCAACCCACCTGTCCATCATACTTCAATGTAATAGACTTCCGGACTAAATTACAGATCGAAAAGAAATCTGACATCGTTTTACTCGAGGGCTATAAATTCAGATCGACCGAGGTCATTTCCTCAAGCACCCATCGTGAATCAACCCAAGAGGAGATCAATATAATAGGAAATGGGTAAAGAGAGAGATGGCGCTGTTACATTTCGCTTCAATGTCAAATGTATCAACATCGCGATCAAGATTTACCGCTGATTTATTACGAACAATCTCAAAGAACTCTTCGTCATCGGATAGGCTTTTAGGCGAAGCCATGAGAAAGATAACGGCACCACCATGCAAGAGGGTACGTGAGGGATCATATCCTAAAGACGATGGCTTATCCGAACGAGATCATGTCCTCGAGGAGAAATCGATGGGAAACCCATCGATATGATCTCCAAACGCTACCAAGAAGTTTTCGAAGCTCATCAAGTATAATATGAATAAGAGAATTTATTCATTAGCGAACTACTCAGTAACTTCAAGCAAGCCAGAGGATTATTTCATAAACGCCAAATTCACTACTTGAAATGGTTCTACTTCTAAACCAAGAGGAAAGAAGAAGAAGAAACAAGTCGGTTCAAAGAGAAAGTGAATAAATCTCGTAGTCACGGATTTAAAGTCGGAGTGAAGACGCCAGGCAAGTGCTTCATCCGCAAGAGGTAGGACATTCGAAGGCTGACCTCGTAGGAACCAAAACAAAGGTATATCTCATACGCCTAGTCAACATGTTTAATGTTATCTACCAAGACCGTGTGTAGATACGGAGCCACCGATCATGTAGATTATGTAGGGTTCCAGGAAACCCGACGACTATCTCAAGGAGAAATTACTGCTCACATGGGCAATGCTACTAAGGTGTAGCTGGGGGAGACGTCTACTTATCTTTTAGTAGAAATAGGAATTTGTTTTAAGAAATTGTACGTGATCGCAGCTTTTAAAGAATTTAATTTTGCTAAATTTTTGATAGGATAATCAGTCTTAACGATGTAGTTATTAAGAGAAATAAAGGATTACGCACATTAGTAAATTTGTATACTTTAAATTCAATTTCTTCCACAAAGCAAAACATGAAAATTTATAACTCATCTTCTAACTCAAATAAAAGAAAAGAACCTTCGAAATAAATCAAGCATATCTTTACATCTAAGGCTATATTAACTTAAGTAGATTCAGAGGCTAATGTCAATGGACTTTGTTCATTAGAGTTGGAAAATTTTCCAACTTGGAATCTTGCTTGGAAGGTAACGACCAAGAGGCCATTCAAGGCCAAGGGTATAGAGCCAAAGAAGTGCGAATTCTGATTCATTCTCGTGGTTGGTCGTCTGTGCAAGAGGTGGTTTTGAATATTTTGTCTCTTTTATAGATGATTATTCAAGATACTATTTACCTAATGCGCCGCAAGTCCGAGTGCTTTGATAAGTTCAAAGAATACAAGGTTGATGTGGAAACGACAGTAAAAGTATCAAGACACTACGATCCGATCGTGGTGGCGAATACCTCTTGGAGAGTTTAGGAATTACTTATCGAGGCCGTGATTCAATCCCAATTGTTTGCAGACCGAACACCCCAAATGAACGGTGTAGCAGAACGTAAGGAATAGGAATCTTATGGAGATGGTTGATCGATGAAGTTATTCGAATTACCAACTTTGCTTGGGATACGCCCGAAACAAAGATATGTTCAACTTAGTACCTTCTAAATCGCTTTCTCTACTCCCATATAATATGGGCAAAACCCGCCAAGACATATTCGATTGGGGTAGTCCAAGACACGTGTCAAACCACGTCGATAAGTTGTAACCTGCATGGTTCGTGTGTTCAGAGGATATCCCAAAGGAACGAAGGTGGTTTATTTTATATCACAAGACAAGGTCATGTTAGCACCAATGCCCGCTTTTAGAAGAAGACTATATAACGGATCACAAGCCCAGAGTAAAGTTGTTTTAGAAGAACTAAGAGAGGACACGCTCACTTTGTACCAACAAGAGACAAGAAGCACCACAAGAGACCGCAACACGTGTCACACATGATACACAACCACGCATAAAGGCCTCGTCAGAGGGAGGGCAGTGAGCTCGAGAGATTCATGTTTTTGGGAGAGTCTTCGACTTGATCCCTGGTAATATGAACCCGATCCCTGACATACATAAGCACTCCAAGATATAGATGCAAGATCTCGCAAAAGGCGATGAAACATAGAGTCTATGACTTATAAGGTCCGGAGTCAGAACCACCGACGGTGTAAAAGCTGGATGCAAGTGGATCTACAAAAGGAAAAGAGGGATGGATCGAAGGTAGAAACCTTCAAAGCTAGGCTTGCCAAAAGGGTACACGTAAAGAGGGAATCGACTATGAGGAGACTTTTTCACCAGAGCCATGCTTAAGTCTATCCGGATACTCTTATCCATCACGCAAATATGGATATTTGGCAAACGGATGTCAAGATAGCTTTCCTTAATGGAAGTCTTGAAGAGAACATCCATATGAAACTAAGGGTTCATTGCAAAAGGCAAAGAGCATCTAGTGTGCAAGCTCAATCGGTCCATTTATGGACTAAAGCAAGCTTCAAGATCTTGGAACATCCTATTTGAAGTAATCCACCATATGGATTTATTCAAAGTCCGGATGAGTCTTGTATATAAGAAGTGTAACGGAAACGGGTGGTATTTCTTGTACTATACCTAGATGATATTTTGTTAATCGGCAACAATGTCAAGGTATTATCGACGTAAGGGTATGGTTGTCCAAACAATTTGATATGAAGGACTTAGGAGAGTGCACACATTCTTGGGATCAAAGTAATAAGGGATCGCAAGAAAAGAACGCTGTGTCTGTCCCAAGCTTCATATATAGATACAATCCTCGCTCGCTTTAGCACGCAGGATTCCAAGAAAGATTTTTACCTTTTAGGCATCGAGCTTTATCTAAAGAGATGTCTCCTAAGACATCAAAGGAGATAAGACACTGAAAGCAGCCCCTATGCCTATTGTAGGAAGCCTTATGATGCAATACTACGACGACCGATATTTGTTTTTCCGCGGCTACAGACATCGAGTAACCCTCGACAAGGACATTGAACTGCAGAAAGCATATTAAAGTACCCGAGAAGGACTAGAGATTATACGCTATTTACCAAGTAGACGATTTATCTGCCCTGAGTTACATTGATCTGATTTCCAATCGATAGGGACAAAGAAGTCTACATCAGCATGTGTTTACTTTAGAGGTGGAGCCATTTCACGGAGGAGTGTTAAATGCATTTTGGACTTAACCATGGTGTCGAGTATAGTAGCACCTAGAACCTAGCGTAGCATCGAGATCTTTCTATCGACTTAGATGTGATTCTCGGTTTGCCCAAAATCATCACAATTTATCGTGATAATAGCGCGCAGTTGCAAACTCCAAGGAACCACGAGCTCATAAGGCAAGTAAACATATAGAACGCAAGTACCACCAATACGAGATATCATATTACGCTTGGAATTGTAGGTATTTGGATCGATAACCCGCATCCTTTCACTAAGGCCTTCCCACGAAAGCTCGATTACGGTCGGAGGAATGGAAAGATGGTAGAAAATAAATTAGTCATTAGTATAAGTGAGAGATTGAGTGTATAATCAAAGCCTAAACTTTGTAAACATTCATTATGAATAAAGAATCACAGTCAAATTCTACATTTAGTCAGAATGTTCAATTAATTTATACTATAGATAACATAGTATGCGGTGCCATACAGAATTAAATTATAAATTATAAAATAGTTCATCGACCAAAACGGAAAGGAACAAACCATTAAGGTCGTGAAGTTAGGTCGCATTTATCTGACCGTATAATTACACTACACTTATCGAGTAGATTCATCCGAGGTCGCTTTTATACGACTTTATAAAGAAACAAAGACCCCTGTTATTATGGAAGTGTGCTTTAATCCTAATATAATAACAAGCACATATATTTGATATTTATTTCTTTAATTTATCAATGGGTGAGATTTAGTTCGATGAATCAATAAGCCCGATAAGTTGGAAACGACATCACTTATAAGTGTGTGTTGTTGATTATAGAAGAAACGTGTGTCTGTAGATACTAGGTTGATAATGTCCTCAAGAGGAGCTCATAAGGATTGTCATGTTAAACCGCAGTGGACCCATCAGGCATGATAAGGTAGTGGTACTACTGACTAAGATATTAATTAAATGAGTTGTCAAGAACTCACTTAATTAGTGGACATTCGATATCTTAAACACTGGGAGACTAACACACCCATAATAAGAAGGGGCCCAAAATGTAATTTGGGATCGAGTAGTTCAATAATAGTTCAGTGGAATGAATTATTATGATAAAACAGTGTGTTCCCAACACTGGACGCTTAATTTTATCAGAGACCAAACCAATTCCTCCTCTCGGTCCCTATCGTAGCCTCTTATTTATGAGTACTATACCCACCTATACCCACCTTCTATACCCACTGAAGGGTGTCACCAAGCCAGTTGGGAACCAAGCTCTAGGCTGGTATATAGCGCTAGTCTAGCTGAACCCAAGCTAAAGGGCCTAAATTAAATTAAAAAATTTAATTTTAATTTTATTATGTGAAGATATAATTTATTAAAGAGAATTAAAATTAAATTATCTCTTTAAAAGATCTACAAAGATTAAAAAGAGATTAGATCTTTCCTTATTTGTAGATCGGTGAGATATTTTATTTTCTTTAAAATTATTCACATGTTGTAAAATTAAAATTATAGAAATTTCTTTTATCAACCATGAAGAGATTTTCAAGAGAAATTTTAATTTTAAAATTTGAACAAATTAGAAAGTTTTAATTTGATCAAACTTGTCTAATTTGATTTCATGATGTGGGCCATTAGAATTTAATTGGGAAATTTTATTTTATTTTTCTCAATTAAATCATGTCAAGGAAATTAAGGAAATTTTATTGTAATTAAATTTCCTAATTTACCAAGGATAAAATAAAGGTGGGTTCTCTAGACCACAACCCTATTATTTCTCTCCTTTTGCTCCGCCGCCATCTCTTCCTCTGGTGGCCGAATCCCCTCGCCCTCGGTGGTCGATACTGAGAAGAAGAAGAAGAAGAAGGAGAGATGGTGTCTCCTTCGGTTCCGGTGTATCTTGATCCTCCCTGAATCGCTGAGTTATGGCAACAGGAGAAGAAGGTGGTTGGTGGTTTCTCATCTCAAGATCGCCCACACAACGTCCGAGGTTAGAAGAGGAATACTAGAAGATCAAGAGATCTTTCTAGAATGTATAACTAGTAATTTTTCTTTCCGCATCACGCTAGTTATTTATGGAAATAATACCAAATACAAGAGGCTTACGCTCTAGTATTTCAATATATTTTTCAAGTTGTGTTCTTTTATTTTTCCTGATTTGATTGTTCTTTTCGTTAACCTAAAGTTATTTTAAGAAATTAAATATTAGATTTCTATAAAGTTTGTGTTTGGTGGTTGCTCCCATATCCAAGAAGGCCACATGTGCCTCTCCATATCAGAACCAATTATGGAAATTAATATTTAATGGAATTAATAACTTAAGGTGATTTGGGTCGAACGTGTTAAGTTCCGCAGAGACCCAAGTCAAAACCTAAAAGAACAAATAGATTAAGTTTTGATCAAACGTGTTAAGTTCCGCAGCGATCCAAAATTTAATTTAAAAGAACACACGGTAGCTAGAAAAGGTTCGGACCTTTATACAAAATTTTTGTACAGTGGAACCTTTAGGTTTTCCGAGTAGCAACCATACAAGTAATGTCGCCGGAGTTTTAGTGCAAAGACCACACCGCCAACTCAAGATCATGAGGGGTAATTCTTCATAAATCTTTTAGTCCCGAAGCATAAGTCGCCACTTTTCCTTCTTCATGAGAACAACTTCTGACCCATCTTGGTGGCATCACCGAGATGTCAAAACTCTTGTCACTAGTCGAATAATCAAAACAGAGCACCGACCCTCCTCTTCAACTCGGGAACTCTACATACATGTCTCCGACCACTCAAACTTCTGCTTTTCCCGGTCGTCATCAACGGAGAGGCTATCCGAAAAGTCCTCCACAAATTTTCTGTAGTACCCAATAAACCAAGGAAACTTCGATCTCCCCTTGGCGTCTCTTCCATCCAACACCGCTTCTATTTTATGGATCTACTGATACCTTCTTTAGAAATTACGACCAGAAACGCCACCTCGATCCAACCGTAACTCGGACTGAGAATTTAGCATACACCGCTTTCACCGTAGGGTCCAATACTATCCTCTCCTCCGGGGTTCGAATAGACCGAATGTCGTCGATGAACACAATGACAAATTTGTCAAGGTATTCTCTGAACACCCTGCTCATCAAGTCCATGAAGACCGAGGTGCATTAGTCACACCAAAAGGCATGACTACAAACTCGTAGTGTCCATATCTCGTCCCAACGCTCGGTATATCCTTTCACCTTCAACTGATGGTACCCAGAGCGCAGTTCACCTTTAATAACACTATCGCTCTCTCAACCGATCAAATAAGTCCCGATCCCGAAGGGGCACTTGTTCGATCGCCACTTGATCTTGAGCTCGTAATCTATACACATCCGTAGATCCATCTTTCTTGACAAACAACACAGAGCTCCCATAGTGAATGACTAGACGGATGAAGTCTTTGAAGTAGCTCTCAAGTTGTTCTTGTAACTCCTTCACACGCTGAGACATTCTACGGAGTTTTGAATTGGTCCCGCAACCGGACCAACTCAATCTCAAACTCCACTGCTGAGGTAGCCTCCGAAATACTCGATACTCGACTCATCACCCAACATCTTCCCGGGTATTTTGCTATCTTTGTCCTTCCAGCCTGATTACTGACGGGGTCCCTGCTTTCCACCGCCTGTCTTCTATCTCGACCGGTTATGCTTTGCCTGTGGTCATTGCTGTTCAGATAGTGCTCACTAATGCCCTCACAGCCTCTTCACCAATCATGGTCGTGAGTTTCACCACTCACATTAGGTGCTATCCGGTCTCAGATTCAAGCGCATCCGACTGCTCTTTCACCGCACTTACTAACTCTAGGCAAAGACGAGCTAGCTTGTTAAATCTTTTCGACCGCTTCTCATCGGTAGGTCACCTGTCTCAATTCCATAAGCTCCTCATATTGTTTATGGTGATCCGTTGACGAAAGACTTTTTCAGAAACTCTATCTCAAGTCAACCCACCATCCGTTGACGGCTTCTTACTCTCCACTCGCTCCACCACATACAAGCACCTCCATCGCGTAAAGAGACACACTTAACCTTCTCGACTGCCACCAAGAAGCTCCATCGTGCTCTCAAGTGTGTTCAACCAAGCCTGGCATCCCAGGCTCCTAACGCTTCGAGAATCTTTCTCGCTTTGTGTTCACCAACGGATGAGATACGCTTGTCTTCTAGGTGTGGGCGACTTATAGGGCAAACCGATAGGACTTTAGTCACCACCGGGTCTCCACATTAATGGTTGGGGAGTGGGAGGGGCTTTGCCATTAGCTTGGCAATCACTTGTCTGCTTGCAATTGTCTCCGAAGTTGAGCAACAACTCGCAGAGAATAGCCTGTGGGTTTGGCTCTTCATTCTCCGAACTCGGTCCTCGTATGAATCAGACGGGACGCCCTCTCTCGACATCTAATTACGCAGAGGAAAAGACTTGATAGCTTCTCTAACCCTTCTAATCATACTTATATATATGAATATAGAAAAGGAAACAAAATCTTCTATCTTACTTAAGCATTCAAAACAAATACTCTATACTGCAGTTATAATAAGGAAAGCAAAATAAAAAGAATTTAAAACTTTCTTACTGAGACAATGCAGTCGAGCCGTGATGTAGAAATGATGCACGAGAATAAGCATTCTTGTGTAACGATCACCCTTCTTACTACTACTCTAAGGGCGATCGTTACCTAACTACTACTCTACTTACTGGTTTTACTTATGCTATCAACATAAATTCCTAAAATTTCAGGAAAGAATCTACCGTGACCAAATCAATAATACAAACAATATATACACAGCTACAGGCGGCTGGAACATATTTTTCACAATCACGTAGTGATAAAACCACAATAAGAAGAAAGAAACTACTCTAGCAATAGTAGACAACTATATCACTCCACGAATAATAAAAGAAAACTAATTACAAGTGCGGAATAAACTCAACTACAATCCCAATTGCATAATGACATTAAAAGAGAACTAAAAGAACTAAATAGAAAAGTCTTGGCAATTTGCCAGCTCATTCTGGATCTCTCCATAGTCCAGTCATCACACACCTTCATCACCACCACCTTGTCGTCTTCCTTTCATACTTTAGCTTTTCCTTTATCTGCAGTAGGAGGAAAAAATAGATCTATAAGCGAAACGCTTAGTAAGTACTATACTATCTCACAAAAACTCGAAGTGCATAAAAATGCAAACGATACTGAGACTGAAATGCTAAAAGAAAAGCTACATGTACTCATCTAATAGCAAGGTACTCAAATAAACTGCATACTCATGATATACCAGAATAAAGCTGAATACTGGAAATAAAACTAATCATGCTCACTAAACTGATAAGAAAAGTAATGAAACTCATGCTGTATGCTTAGAATTAAAGGAACTAAACTTCTGCAAATTCTAAACATAGGTGATATTTGTTTCATTTACTTATAGCTTTATACTTGAAATTAATCTTTTAATTTCTTTTACTTTTACTTTTCTTTCTTCTTCTTTTTCTTTGGGCCCAGGCTTAGTATCATCTTATGTGCGCTCCTTACGAGGGTAAAGACCTCGGTCTTACCAGGGCCGAGACCTCAGAAACGGTCACCTGAATTTGTTTAACGACAACCTCGGAAGTCGGGTACTAGCCTCTTACTTTAATTTACTTGTTATCTCTTTTTAACTAGACCTTGGTCTTTTTCTTACTTATAGCTGCTCATTATAGCAAGGAAAGTCCAAACTAAATGCTATGTGCATACATGTATATGCTAAAATCTGTTCATGCATATCTTAAAGCAAAGAGAAACAAAAATCAGCATACTACTATATGTTATAATCTGTTCATGCACATCTTAAAGCAAAGGGAAACAAAAATTAGCATGCTACTATATGCTAAAATCTGTTCTTATGAATACTAAAAATCTGCACATGTGAATAACAAAAATCTGCACACGTGAATCATTAAAAATCTGCGAATGAAACAGAATTAAAAACTAATACTGCTCATGCTATTCTAATACTGCATACTTTAAATAAGGCTGCCATTCTAACTAAATAAAGGTTGTTCTTGCCCTTTGAGTTGCAAGGAAGATACTAATCCCATTCTTATACATGGCAGCGAGATAAAACACTAATACTACAAAGTTAACAGCCGAAATTCTCAAAAAGTTTAATGGATCACATAAAATTCTGCCAAAAATCAAGGCTACTCCTACTCATCTACTAGCAAGTAAAAATACAAGTCGCGTGCTTAATTAACAAAGTTTGTTCATGTTTAGAAACATGGAAATCCAAGGCTGAAATACCAACTTAAAACTAATCAGGTGCATGGTATTAGCAAGGAAAACTAAGCTACAATGTAAAAAAATGGATCTGCCTCTGCTTAAGGGAACTAAGCTGGAGTTACTCGTGCTCAAACTAATGGCAGAGTGAAAACAACTAACAGCAAAGGAACAAGAAAATTGTTCATGCTTGTAACCGGTAAAGGAAAGAAACAAGAATCAATAGTAAATGGAAACTAAACGATCTGCCCATGTATATCCATATAAACTAAGCTTGCTATGTTATTAAACAGGAAGAAAGCTAACACTATGTACTTGAATTGAGGGATGTTCGTGCCCAACTAAAAACTAGTGAAATTTAGGAAACTTGCATGCATATCTAATAGCAAATGGTAGCTACTGGTGTTCAGCTAACAGAAACCGAAGGCTGCACATGCTCAACTGGTAGCAATGAAAACTAAAGCTGCTCTGAAATGCTTAAAATTTAGGAAACCTGCATGCATATCTAATAGCAAATGGAAGCTACTGGTGTTCAGCTAACAGAAACCGAGAATGGCATCTCAACAAAGCAAGGAGGGAACCCTAGCACTTCAAAAATCGGCACAACAAAGTCCGGAAGCAAGGAGATAAAAACCCTAAATTCGGAGCAACTCCTACCACAGGTGAGTAGTACTTACAGCGATTTCTTGGACTTACAACCGAAGAAAAGGCTGCTAGGATTCGGCGAGACTCGAAATCGCAGCTCTTCTTCATGCCCACGGGTCCTCCTCGACGAGAGAGTCTCAATTAACAAGGTCCGCCGGAAGGAAGCCTTCGCCGGCCGCCGGAGGGAGGAAACCCTAGCTCCGTCGTCTTCTTCGCCCAAGCACAGCGCCGTCGCACTCGAGAGAGAAGAAAGGGAGGAAGGAACGAGAGATTAGGACACGGGAGAAAATAAAACTCCCTTTATAACTAGGGTATTCGGTTATCAATTACTACATAAATAAATTTCGCTATCTATTTGATTACAAAACATTCCGCTGATCACTTGGCTAGCCGAATCAATTTACATCTTGGGCTCGAGTCCGAGGTCGCGGTTACGAAACTCGGCTCGGCCCTTTTTCTGCAACAATTTATCTCGTTTTATTTCCATTCCCAAAAACTGCTTAAGTATAATTTGGTTCCCACATATTTACAAAACACACGCAGCACACTTGGTTATTTCGCTTAAGGCTTATGACTTATTTGAGATCTACGGGCCGAACCTTGGCTGGGAGCTCTTTATTTTTTGCAACTTCTTCCTCTTAGTAAAAATATCAAATGAATTTCAAAAATTACATAGAAATACTCTAAAAATTCCTTAAAATCTCTAGAATATTTTCATAACATTTCTAAATATTTTTAAGGACTTTTAGAACTCGAAATAGGGAAAATTAGGTCGTTACATTAGCAATTATTTTTCGCATCATGCTAGTTATTTATTTTTGTAAGAATTCCAAACACAAGAGGCATTAGATCTAGTTTTTCGAATTAGTTTTTCAAATTTGTGTTTTCTTCTTTTTCGAATTTGTGATTCGATTATTCTTTTTGGTTAACCTAGAGCTATTTAAGGAAATTAAATATTAGCTTTCCTTAAAAGGCTTTGTCTAGGCGGTGGTGGTTGCTCCCATATACAAGAAGGTCATGTGCCTCGTCATGCAGTCCTGGAAGTCAATTTTAGAAATTAATATTTAATAGAATTAATAAAATAGGTGGATTTGAATCAATAGTGTTAAGTTCCGCTTGTGATTCCAATCTAAACCATTAAGAATAGATAAGTTAAATTTGGAATCAATGATGTTAAGTTCCGTCTGCGATTCCTTTAAGGTTCGACACTTGTACAAAAAAATTTTATACAGTGGAACCAGTACGTTTTCCTAGGACTAACCAACAAAGTGAAAGTGAAAAAGAGGAGAACAAGCTTTTCCGGCGGAGAAAGGGGGTCCTCCGCACGGCCCGTGGCACGGCCGTGCGGGTTCGTACGGCCGTGCCCTTCCTCCTCTCGGCCAAGGTGACACGGTCGTGTGATTCCACATTGTTGTGCCCTTCCTCCTCTTGGCCAAGGCGACACAATCGTGTGATTCCACACTGTCATGCCCTTCTTCCTCTCGGTCGAGGTGGCATAGTCGTGTGGAATCACACGGTCAGGCACCTCCTCCCTTCGGCCAATGCTACACGGTCGTGTGATTCCACACAGTCGTGTCTCTCCTTTCTCGACCGAAGTGACACGGTCGTGTGGGTTCACACGGTCGTGCAACCCTCACACGGTCGTGCCCTGTGTCAATTGGGAGTGTAATAGCTGTCAAGGCCACACGACCCAGACTCACCAGAAGCTTCAGACTCCCTTCGGCCCTACGTGGTTGCAAGTCATGTCCTACCAGTCATAACAGGTTAGGATAGTTCTATGGACTAAGCAGCATGTAACGAGTAAGAATACCGAAAATTTAGATGTACGAGGAAAGAGTAATGTCCTGTAGCTAAGGGCATGAGTAAGGGTGAGCGTTACAGGTTCGAAGCCTGTGGCGACTCTTACTCCAAGGCCCACACTTGTTGAGTGTTTACTTTGTCCAATTCACTATCAATCCGAAAATTACAAGTACAATAATTGAAAGTATACCGACAACTGCGAATAAGGAATTTCGGGCTTCCGGTTGTCGGAGTTGTGTTACAGCTTCGTCGGATTATCTTTTGAGCAGCGTGCAGCAAAAAGATTGCGAAGAACAAGTGTATTTTAGCACCTACTTGAGACTGGCTTAAATAGTCTGCTGAAGGCGCCTTCAGCCTCCATAGAAGGCGCCTCAGCAAGGATACTTTATCCCTTCCGCGTCGGAGTCGTTAGCTTCCGTGGCCTGCGCTGTTTATCCATCCAAAGGCGCCTTCAAGCTCCATGGAAGGCGCCTTACATTCAGCATCTAAGGCGCCTTCAAGTTCCTTGAAGGTGCCTTCGCGCCTTGCTGCGCGGAGCCTTCGCCTAAAGCACCTGAGGCACCTCTAACAACCCCGGAGGCACCTCGGGCACTGTTCATCCGAGCCTTTTAAGTCATTTTCGCTCTCTGCAAGATACGTTAGTCCAAAATACTAAACATGCCCTACAAAATAGAGTTAGCACAATAAAATATGAAATAATAAATTATTTTGACAGTCTCCGGACTGTCCGGTTCTGACTTTGAGTTTCACTGAAACTCTAGGTCGAACCGACGCCTACTGTTCCCTCTTTGTTAGAGTGTATACTAAAAGTCTAGCTTTTGTAAACATTTATTTGTTGAAATAAAAGAATCACATTGGTCAATATCTGTATTTATTTATTAAATGTAATTTTTCAATATTTATACTTAATTCAACAAAGATTGTCATGATTAACCTTGATGGCATTGATGTTATACTAATGAGAATAAACATAAATTGAGTTTGAATGAACTAACTATAAAGCTTGGTTCATTTGGAATGTATACAAAGTTAGGATGATTGTAATTCTAGTAGTTTATCATTTAATAATATTATATAGCTTGAGAGTGATTTTTTTTTGCATCTTTAGTTCTTGAATCGATTAAGATAATAGAACTGTTAGTTATTATGTGTGTGTGCTTTAATCCTAAATATAATAATAAGCACATATATTTAATATTTATTTCTTTGACTTATCAAAGGATGAGGTTTAGCTCGATAAATCAATCTGATAAGTTGGGAAATGATATTACTTATAGTGTGTTGTTGATTATAGAAGGAATCGTGTCCCAATTATCTAGGTTGAGAATGTCCCAAGAGGAGGCTCATAAGGATTGTCATTTAAAACCCCCAGTGGACCTAGTCCACATGACAATAAAGTTGAGTGGTACTACTCTTGGAGCTAGATATTAATTAAGTGAGTTGCCGGTTACTTAATTAGTAGGCATTGTAATCTTAAACATAGAGACTAACACACTCATGATAAGAAGGAGCCCATAATGTAATTGGGAATCGCGTAGAATAACTCTCTAGTGGAATGAGTTATTATCGATGAACTTGAGTTGTGTTCTCGGAGCGAGCATGGGATACTAAGCTCACTCGAAGGCCAAAACCAATTTCTCCTAGGTCCCCGTCAGAGCCCTCATTAAAGCCTCAAGTCCATCCAAATGTAAGGCTCTTCTTGGTGTCCAAGAAGTGGGCTGGTCCAATGCTTGGTGACCAAGCACGGGCCGACTTGGTGACCAGGCATGAAGGAGCTGACCACAATATTCAAACAAGGAGGGTTGTTTTTGAATTTTTAAAATCTTCTCTTTATAGAAAACTATAAGTTTTAAAAGAGAGATTTTAATTTTAAAAATTTCCTTATTTGAATTTGGCCACATATTTTAATAGAGAGTTTTAAAAGTTTTAAAACTTTCCTTTTTTTAACCATCCTCATGGTTTAAGAAAAAAAGGAAGATGAGTTTTAAAATTAAAATTTTCTATCATCATGTTAAAAAGGAAATTTTGTAAGAGAAGTTTTAAATTTTAAAACATGGTTTTAATTTTTAGAACTTTCCTTTTTTAACTCCTACTTTAGGAAAGAAAGCTTGTAAAATTTTATCAGAGTTTTTCTTATAAAATTTTAGAAAAATAAAATTCCTTTTTCCCCTTGATGAGGTGGTCGACCACCTTGCTTGGCGCCCAAGCAAGTGGTCGGCCATATTAATTTAATTAAAATCATCACAAAATTAAAATTAGTGATTGATTCAATCAAGAGGAAAGAAAAGGAAAAATTAAAAGGGAAAAGGAAAAATTCTTGGATGATTTTATTTTTTGTAAAAAGTTTTTCCTTATTTTCCTTGGATAAGTAATATAAAAGAAGGGGTGAGGGGGCTTCATGAGACACAACTCTTATTCTCTTGCTTGGAGATCTCTTGGTGGTCGGCCCTCTCCCTTCTCCCTTTCCCTTTGCTCTCTTCTCCTTGGTGGTGGTGGTGGCCGAATTCTAGAGGAAGAGGAAGGACTCTTTTGGGTGGTGTTCATCTTGGAGGATCGTCGCCCACACGACATCCAAGGTGAGGCGAGGAATACGGCAGAAGATCTCGAGGTCATTAGCTTACAAAGAGAAGGTATAACTAGTAGTTTTCTTCCGCATCATACTAGTTATTTTCTTTGTAAGAATTCTAAATACAAGAGGCAATTAGATCTAGTTTATCGAATTTATTTTTTGATTTTGTGTTTTCTTCTTTTTCGAATTTGTGATTCGATTGTTCTTTTTGGTTAATCTAGAGTTATTTAAGGAAATAAATATTAGCTTTCCTTAAAATTCTTTGCCTAGGCGGTGGTGGTTGCTCTCATATCCAAGAAGGTCATGTGCCTCGCCATGCAGTCCTAGAAGCCAATTTTGGAAATTAATATTTATGGAATTAATAACTTACGTAGATTTGAATCAATAGTGTTAAGTTCCGCTTGCGATTCAAATCTAAACCATTAAGAACAGATAAGTTAAATTTGGAATCAATGATGTTAAGTTCTGTCTGCGATTCCTAATTTAACTTCTAAATAACACAATAGGTTATTTAAGGAAAGGTTCGACACTTGTACAAAAATTTTTGTACAGTGGAACCGGTACGTTTTCCTAGGATTAACCAACACTCTTCGAGGAACCTCACCTCTATTTAAGCTTTCACCGACTGGACTTTTGCTCAGCGTCCGAGTCTTCAGGACTTTTCTATTGGACGTCTGATCCCCGACCCATCCAGTTTTCCACCTGGTTCGCGACTACCAGGATTTTCACCTAGAATCGCCGACTCTAAGATTTCGTCCAAAGCGCTCGACCAGCCAAGACTTTTCACCTAGGGTTACCACCCCCTAGGACGTAGGATTACTTCTCCCTAGGGTTTACCTAAGGTTATCACCCATAGGACTTAGGGTTATCTCCTCTTAGGATTTTCCACCTACCTAGAATCTACTAGGACTTTCCTACAATCTCAATCACACTTGTTAGACAACAAAACATCTTAACTTTTGAATCCTTTGTCATTATCAAAACACAGGTTCGATCGTCTGATGCTTCCCGCACCAACACTCTCAAGATGTTAAGTAAATCATTATGCAAAACTATGACCAAATATATAAAATCAAAGAAAGATCATGCATGTCTAATAGAAGACTTTGATAAAAGTAAAATTAAAATACAAAATTAAATGAAAAAATAGAATTATTAGAAAAGAATTTTGCATGTTCAAATTCAAATTTTTTACAAGTTTTAAATATTAGAAATAATGGTGGACTAAATTGTTATTTGAGAAACCACATGGGACAAATTGCAAAATATTAAGAAATAATAATTCTTAAAAAATATTTAATTAACCCCTAGAAAATAATATATTTTAGATTCCAAAATTTGTTTTAACTTATTAAATTAATTTTATATGCATACTAGAATTAGTTTAGTTGAATTATTAATTATATTGGCAAAATTAAATTTTCGTCAACCTTTTTTTTATTTTAATTTGGTTTAAATTTTTTGTGATAAAAAATTATATTTTTTTGTTGCCGGAAAAAATTTCAAAATTTTTGGACCATTATATAAATTTGTATGTATTTTTACTAAAAAATGATATTTTGATATTGAAAATCTTTGGGGATAAAATTTTGATTTTTTTTTTTCAAAACTAATGGCTAGATTTTGAATGTTCAGAAAAATCAACAAATTTTTTAGAAAAAAAATCTATATTTTAAATATTTAATATCAAAAATATATATTTCTATTAAAAATATTTATTTTAGTTATAAATAAAAATAGTCTAAATGTCTTTGTTTGACATTGATAAAAATTTAAAGATTTTCCAAATTTTAAAATTATTTTAAAATTATTTTTTTTTTAAATGAGGTTTATTTATTAAAAATTATTTTCATTACAGAATAATTTTGGTAAAAAGATATAATCTTGAATAATATGTTTACAACCCCTTAAAAAAATTTAGATTTTTATATTTTTCTATCTTATTTTTCCTTATTTTTTATCAGGGTTAAGTTAAGTTAAGAGAAAGTTTTCAATTTTTTTTACTTAATTGCAATATTTAATGTTAAATGTTATAATTGTTTTTATAAATTATTATTTATTTATCCAAACCTTAATTTAGGTTGATTCACATAAAAAAAATGGAGAGATTGTAAGTACTCCAAGTTAGTTTTGATATAATCAACAGGGTTAAGGTAAATCCTATATATTTAATACCTTGTGTCTCAGTATGCAGGGACTTAAGAATATAAGAAGTCGAGCGGAAGATGTAGCGACTGAGAAGGATGACACGAAAAGTGAGTCGACATGCTCGGTGCATTCGAGGGATGAGGAGCTGCAGAAGAATATACCGGTGGAATGAGAAGAACATGCATGGCGCATCCGAGGGATGAGAAGGTAGGAAAGAAACCTACTCGAAGAGAAGGCCAAAGTTGGATTTAGGTGAGCTCAATTGTAGATCGCTAGAGTATTACCTAAGTGAGTGGATGGAAGCATGGTCAACTTCTGAGTTGACCATTCCAAGCATATGGATCAAGTCCAGGTGCCTAGATTCCAGATGCCTGGGAAGGGCGACCACGTCAGTGAGAATCATTGCTGAAGAGGATCAGCACGAATTCCATGTGTTGGTTGGTCCTAGGAAGATCGTACCGGCTCCACTGTACAAAAATTTGTACAAGTGTCAAACCTTTTCTAAACAACATATTTTGGTCTTTAGAAATTAAATTAGAAATCGCAAACGGAACTTAATATTATTGATTCCAAATTTAACTTATCTGTTCTTAATGGTTTAGATTTGGATCGCAAACGATGCTTAACATTATTGATCCAAATCCACCTATGTTATAAATTCAATTAAATATTAATTTCCAAAATTGACTTCCAGGACTGCATGCCGAGGCACTAGTCCTTCTTGGGTATGGGATCATCCACCATCGCCTAGACAAAGCCTTCTATGGAAAGCTAATATTTAATTTCCTTATATAACTCTAGGTTTAACCAAAAGGAACAATCGAATCACGAATTCGAAAAACAAAAAAAAAACACAAACTCGAATCACAAATTCGAAACTCTAGAATCATATGCCTCTTGTGTTTGGAATTCATACAAAGAAAAAACTAGCATGATGCGGAAAACAATTACTAGTTATACCTTTTCTTTGTATGCTAATAACCTCGAGATCTTCTGTCGTATTCCTCGCCTCCTCTTGGACGTCGTGTGGGCAACGAACCTCCAAGATGAACACCACCCAAAAGCTTCTTCCTCCTTCTCTAAAATCCGGCCACCACCACCACAAAGAAATAAAAGAGAGCAAGGGGAAAGGAAAGGGGAGAGGGTTGGCCACAAGAGGGAGCACAAGCAAGAGAATAAGAATTGATGTATCATGAGGCCTCTCCTCCCCTTCTTTTATAATACTTGTCTAAGACATACAAGGAAAGATTTTTACAAAAAATTAAAATCTTCCTCTTGTTTTTCCTTTCCTCCTTTTTAATTCCTTTTTCTCCTCTTTGATTGATTCAATTGATTGGTCGACCCCTTGCTTGGGCACCAAGCAAGGGTGGCCAGCCCTAAGAGGAAGGAAATAAAAATTTTGTAAAAATTTTATAAGCAAAGAAGGAAAGCTCTTATAAAATTTTACAAGCTCTCTTTTAATCTCCTAATGTGAATGTTTAAAAAAGAAAAGTTTTCTTTATTTTAAAATTTAAAACTTCTCATTTAAAATTTCCTTTTTTAACATGGTGACAAAAAAGGAAAGTTTCAAATTTAAAACTTTCTTTTTAAAAACCATAAGGATGGTTAAAAAAAGAAAGTTTTAAAACTTTTAAACTTTTTTTAAACCATGTGGCCTAATTCAAATAAGGAAAGTTTTATAATTTAAAATCTCTCTTTTAAAACTTGTAGATATCTACAAAGAGAAGATTTTAAAAATTCAAAACACCCCTCATAATTTGAATTATGTGGTCGGCCCCCTTTGCAAAACTTATGGCTCGCCCCTTTAGAGAAGATAGTGGTCGGCCCTTGGCTTGGTCACCAAGCCTTGGGTCGGCCCCCTCTTGAACACCAAGATGGGCTTTTCATGGGTGGATATGAGGCATTAATAAGGCTACGACAAGGACCTAGAGGAGAAATTAGTTTTGACCTCCCGACGAGCTTGAGTATCCCGTGTTCGCCCTGAACACACAACTCAAGTTCATCAATAACAACTTATTCCACTAGAGAATTATTATTGCACTACCACACCAATCCCAAATTACATTATGGGCTCATTCTTATCATGAGTGTATTAATCTCCTTGTGTTTAAAATATCGAATGTCCACTAATTAATTGAGTTACTGACAACTCATTTTAATTAATGTCTTAATCCAAGAGTAGTACCACTCAACCTCATCATCATGTCGGACTAAGTCCACCTGCAGGGTTTAACATAACAATCCTTATGAGCTCCTCTTGGGGACATTCTCAACCTAGATTACTAGGGCACAGTTTCCTTCTATAATCAACAATACACACTATAAGTAATATCATTTCCTAACTTATCGAGTCTTTTGATTTATCGAGCTAAATCTCACCCTTTGATAAGTTAAAGAAATAAATACTAAATATATGTGCTTGTTATTATATTAGGATTAAGAGCACACATTTCCATAATAATTAAGGTCTAGTTCTTTTATTAAGTCAGTATAAAAAGAACTTACCTTAAATGGTCCTACTCAATACACTTAGAGTGTACTAGTATAATTTATTAGTCAAGATAAACTAATACCTAATTACACTACGACTATTCCAACGGTTTGTTCCTTTCCATCTTAGTCGTGAGCATCTGTTTATAATTTATAAAGAACTGATAACATGATCTTCTGTGTCATGTTATCTACAATATAAATTAATTGAACAACTACAAATGTAGATTTTTTTTTACCAATGTGATTCTTTATTTCAAAATAAATGTTTACAAAAGCTAGGCTTTTAGTATACACACTAACACCATGTTAGCCATCTCTAGGCGCCCAGATCCCTTCCAGACGTTCGGGAAGCTCAGAATCGTTGAAGAGATCCATTGCAAAGTGGATCGACTGAGTTTAGGCTCTCGGATCACTTCCAAGGGCTCAAGAAGTGCCACATCAGCATAACGGTCATTTCGACCATTAGGATATAGATAGAGGGATGGTGCTTGAAGTTAAAAAAAACACACTATGCACTTTCATCTACAACTCTTAGTTTAATTTCTATGCTTTTAACGTCTCTAAAAGGTTACTCCGTCTTCAAAGAAAGAGATCTTTAGTTGAGCTTTCACTGCCTTGGATTAGTAATCTTCCCGGTTGTAAACTAAGTAAAAAAACTTGTCTCTTATTTCTTTTTATGTTAATTATTTTAAATTAATTGTGTATCCTTGCTGATCCTGTCTGAAAGCGTGAAGCTAGAAAGCCGGGGATGTGGCAGCTCTTCTGATTGGATGAAAACCTCGCTCTTTTGCAAAACAAACCGAGTCAGAGAAAGGGTCCCTGGCGTTGGCCCTCTGACGCTTAAGTTAGAAATAATAGTGTTAGGACCAAAAGTAGCTAGAGGGGGGGGTGAATAGCTCGTCGCGTTTGCTCGGTGCTTGGCGTTGCTCGGCGTTGCTTGTTTCTTCAAGAATATGCAGCGGAAAATACATAAACAAACACAAACACGCTAACACTAGGAGTTTACTTGGTATCCACCTCCAACGGAGATGACTAATCCAAGGATCCACACCACGCACGCACCCTCCACTATGAAAACACTCCTTTTCGGTAACTACCGAGGGCGGAGAAGCCCTACAAGACTCTCAGTACAAGAAGAAGAAAGGGTAGTAAAGAATAAGCAAAAGCTTACAAGAAAAACCCTAGCTTCTTCTTCTTCTCGTTGCAACGCTCTTGACTTGGATGAACCTCCAAGAACCTTCAAGAACCGCGGTGAGGAGCTTAGAGAGGTCGGGAGGAGCCGTGTTGAAACTGGAATGAATCGGTGAAGGTCTGCCGAAGGAATCGCACGCCACAGCGGCTATAAACGACGCCAACGGCCGAATCCCAATTGATTGGATTGCTCCTCGATCGGGAGGCTTTGGATCGATCCACGGATCGATCCGAGGCTCGCTCGAAACATTCCGGATCGATCCACGATCGATCCAGCGCTTATCGCTCGAACCACCACGATCGATCCACGATCCTCGATCGATCCACGGATCGATCTCGAGCGGGGACTCACCGGATCGATCGGCGGATCGATCATCTTCCGGATCGATCCACCGATCGATCCAGATCTCTGGATCGATCCACGGATCGATCCAACCTCGGATCAATCCACGGATCAATCCAAACTCGCTGGATCAATCCACGGATCAATCCAAACCTCTGCTGGATCAATCCACGGATCAATCCAAACCTTGGTTTTGCCCAAAACCAAGTCCAAGCCCCTAAACCAACATCTAGTCAACCATGACTTGTTGGTACATAAGACCTAACATCCGGTCACCCTTGACCACTAGGACTCTCTCACCAAGTGTCCGGTCAATCCTTTGACCCACTTAGACTTTTCTCTTCTTGCCAAGTATCCTTCGACCTACTTGACTTTTCTTTCACATATCAGTCAATCCCTTCGACCTACTTGACTCTCCTGTCACTGATCAACCTTGACCCATCTGGATTTCTCTTGCCTGGCTTCACTCACCAGGACTTTTCCAATTGCCTAGCTTCACTCACTAGGTCTTTCACCTGGCTTCACTCACCAGGATTTTCCTCCTACCTAGCTTCACTCACTAGGACTTCCCAATTGCCTAGCTTCACTCACTAGGTCTTTCACCTGGCTTCACTCACCAGGATTTTCCTCCTGCCTAGCTTCACTCACTAGGACTTCCCAGTCAAGTATCCGGTCATCCTTGACCTACTTGACTCTTCTTCAATCAACCTTGCATTGTCAAACATCGAAACCCAAACCAAGACTCAAGCTTGGTCAACCAGGTCAACCTTGACCTGAGGGATGTTGCACCAACAAATAATAGGAAAAGAAATCGAGAATAATAGAGACAGAGATCAATCCTCCCTTCTTCATACTTAGCATACTCTTTTATATCTTTCTTAGTGACCCTCCATCTTCCCCTATTTAATGATATTAATTACTGACAGAAAACATCTTTGTCTTGGGTTCTCACGTTCATAAAACTAGTATTAATCATTGGTAAAAGACTATTTTGTCTTGGGTTCTTTGCATTCAATGATAGATGAAATGTTCTCTTTTACTTTCTCTTCCCTTTTATTAAGTATCTTAGTCTTTTTCTCTTTTATTATTTTATTGGTTCATTATTAATACGTATAATGCCATACCCTGAGCCGGATGAGTAGCCCACTTGGCCCGTTCTCTTGACCAGACGCTGGTTCATCCGGTCGGCCAATCGGACAGTGGTCCATCCAATCGACCAATGTGGCTGCCTTCCGCCCGGGTTATGTAGACGAGCCTTGCTTAAGCCTTAGCATTGACTGCCCTAGCTTTGACCTACACTGTGATAATTGACTCATGCTAAGTAGATTCTTCCTTATCACCGCATTACTTGCTAAGATAGAAACAAAAGAAAGTGTTAATGTTAATTACAAACTATTTACTCCCCTCTAATCGATCCATCCGATCCAACACCTAAACCCTAACCACTAAGTACAAAACCCTAAATTCAACAAAAAAAAAAAATACACATGATCCTCTCAGGTTGTGCACCTTACAACATATCAAACGTGATTTAACAAAAACACAGAAGAGAAGAAATAGATTCTTTGATTTACAATTTTGATGACAAAATATTTGTGCAAAAAATTGAGATACAATTCTCTCACAGTCATCACAAACAATTCTCATCTTCATCACTCTCGAAAGTACAGTGAAGTATGTTTTTTCGAGCCAGATCAGTCACCATATCAAAAATTAATATCAATAATAATTTAATCTGTACAATCGCCTTCTACTTCTACAACAGTTGCCATAATTGTTAAAAACACCTGCATCATTGGGCTATTCTGAACTGTAAGCGTGGATTCTTCTAATCTCTACCGATGGGATAAAAAAATGAAAAAAGAAGTACAATTTCACAGTCCAAGTGCTAAGTTTGGATTAGGGTTTTGTGAGTCTAATAGAACACCTGAAACTGGCAACCCTGGTGACTGAAAACCAGCATTTAAATCGGGAGGAAACGAAACCGGCCTCAGCATTGTTACAGCTCTCCTTGTTTCCTGAGAACCATGGGAGACATCAGGCCCATAGCTGGAAGATGTACTTGGATTGGCAGCTGAATTCATAATATCAGAAGTGAAATTAGTCGTTGATGGTCGATCGCTATTTCTTGAAACGATGCCTGATGATGGTCGAGGTGGTGCTGACGCACCGATACTCTTCCCAGCTTGAGAAAGATGGTTAAATCCTGAGGTGTAAAAACCATTCGAGTGAGGCTGCATCGCGGCGGAGCCTCCTTGTGGAAATTGGCTTCCTACCTTTTGCCAAATACCATGTAACCCAATAGCATTGTGTGGCTTCGAAGTACTTTCTTGGTTTCTACTAGAGGCCTCTGAAGAATCCAGGGATCTGCTTGGCAAGAAAGATGGTGGAGTTGATCTTGCTTTAGCTTCAACAGCTGTATCATCTACTGCATGTTCAGATGTGGCGGATGCACTCATGGATGGCATATTTTCTGGTTGGGAAGAATGTGGAGATCTCGACGCCAGGAGTGGCTGAGATTGAGACAACGGATGTGGTGCATCTTTTGCTCCAACCCACCCACGGCTGAATTTCGTTCCGGGAGGAAGGGTACCCTCAATCCGTTTAGCTGCAATTTCCCATCCGATGGGACCAAGTTTTGCTGCAAATCGTGCCAAGCTCCATGCATATGCGTGCTCCGTGTAAAGGCCAACCTGATTGAGACATCATCAAATTTGTTAGTAAATAATCTATTGATATAGTTTGTCGTGGTATCCAATATGTAAAAGCTGGCCGGAAGTACAAGGAAAGGGGGATTGTAGTGAATATAATTATAATATAGAGAGATAAGAATGTTGGATAGACATTGAACACAGCCAGTTTATATATCAGGATCTGACTTAGTACTCACAGGAATCAGCTGCTTTCTCTGTCCATCAAATGCTGTTAACACTGATGGCTTGGTGGAGCTGACCACCTGAGGTTCAGTATATGTATTACGACGATTTTCATCATTAACAGAGGACTTTTTTGGATATCTTAACGCAGCACCTTTGAAGGCAGAACCTACAAAAAGAACCCGCAAAGAATGCTTGTTGGATATTTTGCAAATGGCAATAGTTTTTTGTCTCAATATAAGATTTGAGAAGTAGACCTGAAGTATCATCATTCCTTTCAAACAAATGCTCCTCATAAAAACTATGATCTTCAGAATTGCGAAGACCGTAAGGTTTTGTAGGTAAGTTGGTATTGTGGTATCCCTTTTGTGATAAATCGGGCGAGAAATTGACAGAGTGACGATTGTCCCCAGCATTAGCAAGTTTTGCATTGGAAGAGAGATTTGAACCAGCATTACCACTAGGGGGACGGCCTATTTTCTTGAAAATATCTCTAGTTGGTGGTCGGCCTCTCCGTGCTGGTTTTGGTTCTTGTTCATTGTCATCACTTTCTTGTCTTAGATTGTCAAAGTTTTTTTTTGCAAGCTCTTGAATTGCACGAGCCTATACAGACAAAATACCTATTAACATAAAAATAAGAAATCAGTGGAAAGAAACAGATAGATCAGCTGATACCTGTCTGTGGTAGATTGTATCTGATGCATTGTACTGCATTGCATTTGAGCATATTAAAAAGACATCTTTCTGCAAACCATGAAACAAAAAGTAAAAAAATGTTTCTGCACGAGTGCAAATATTTCAGATAAATAGAAGGGCATTTCACTTATGCTAATAAGACGGGATAAATCATTAAGGGCCTCAAGCAAAGAGGCCCAGACCTCAAAGAACAAGATACAATAAAAATAGTATCTCAGAAGTAGAAGAAACAAAATACACAATGTTATGGAGGATCTTATAATCAATAGAAATTCCATTTGAATTGTCATGGAACTCTTTGACAAGACTTTCTAAATCTTGAAACACTAATGTACTATGTCACTAAATATGATGAGCACAGAATAGAAAAGGAAAAAAAATGCAAGGTAATTATTATTGAATTGTATAATGTGTATAGTGTCTCCTACAAATTCAGAATCTATTTTTCTCTTGCCAAGGTTCTTATACAGTAATAATGCCCATGCTAACATCAATAGGCTAATTGAAGCAGCTTAAACATATGATTGCCATAAAAAAAATGGTTCATTGTTACGTGTGCAAGCTTTTCTATAATCATTAATCAATTGAAGGAGATCGAAACTTCAAAATTGCAACCCTTAGACAAATCAAAGTTTCTGAGAGTCACCGCTTGAATGAATAGCTTGTAATTACAGGAAGAAGGCACCGAGCTGGAAACAGCCTCTTGCAAAAAGCAAGGTAAGATTGCGTATAATGGATCATTCCCCGGGACCCCGCATGGCGGGAGCTTCGTACACCGGACTGTCCTTTTTTTTTTTTTTACAGGAAGAAGGCAGAGAGAGAGAGAGAGAGAGAGAGAAGGTTGAATGAAAACAATGCTGTAGGATGAAAGCTATTCATTGGACCTTGTAGTTTGTGTTTCACATGTTTTTATTTACCATACTTTTCGACGAGATGATTTCATTCTTTTTATGAGTATTACAGGCTTTTCATGATATGCTAGTTTCCCCTAGCTCAACATATGCAAGAAGAGTGACATTACTGGGAAGTGTCCAATGACACCAAAAGTTTGTTTTAGAAAAAAAAAAAACATACTACAGTTGATAATGGTAAGATGTAAAAAATGTTAGCATGTGCTTGAAGAAATAAGTTCTATTAGTCATGTAACAAATTATTAAAAGGTCACAAGAATAAGGCTTGAAATCTCGTTTGGGCTAGGGTCTTGGTTCGAAATCGGAACAAGACATAGATGTGAGTTGTAGTGTTGGTAGGTGTACTAAACAGCCAAAGCTAAGGAGAAGGGAGAAAGAGAGAAGGCACTTCTTCTTCGTAAGGCTTCCTAGGGTTATCATAGAGGTGTCATTTTAGAAGCTATGCTAACCACGATCGACATCTCAACCCGAGACACCTATGTGGAAGTCGTCGTAGACTCACATTCTATGATTTTGTGATTTAGCATGAAGGCAATGTTATGTTAGGAAGCTTGAATATCACAATCCAAAACATCTCGCACAAGTCATCACCACCTCACGCTACTTCTTAGCTTGAAGCACCTTTGTTGTCGTCTCACATAACTCGAAACACCTCCATCGTACTCTTGAGTTACTCAGCCCCGAAACACCTTCTTTGCTGCCTAAAAAATCATAGTGTCTCACTCAAAGTCATCGTTGAGCTTGCAGCACATCGCAAAAACCTAGATGCCTAAATCTTATAGAATATACAGACCCAAGTTGGGATTGATGCATCACAAAAAACAAATCTTTAGTAACTAACAGATGGCAAAGGTCAATGAGCTGCATCGCTCAAGTCAGATAAAGAATTCATCAAACCAATTAGCAAGATAACAACTAAGAGGGAAAGGGTAGCAGTTGATCCCATACCCAAAGGAAAAAATATGCAAGGCTATATCACTAGTAATCTTTATAAATTAAATCATTTTTATTAAATTAACAGTTGCGTTCTTTAATCTCCTTTTATCTTATACACTCTAATGGATTCATTTTTTTACAACTATAGAATAATTTTGCTTGCATCATTGAAATCGTAAGGTTTTATTTAACCAAATTACTTATTTTGTCCCCTCGCCTCAATATGCCCACATCCCATAGCTGTGAAAAACATCTATTTCCCATAAATAAATAATGAAAAGTTAAAAACTATTGTCCAGTGGTCAACACTCAAAAGGCTGTGCGTCATAGTAAACCTTTTAAAACTCCAAGTGATGAGACCTTTACCCAAAAGTCAAAATCCCAGTCTTCCCATCTTGCTCCTACTATCTATTTTCAGCCTAGGAGAACATTGATAATAATTTATCGGGAATAAATCAGTACAATTTGATCTATGGAGATTCAGTTTCTCTTGTTAGATTCAAAGCAAGATTAGTATAATCCAACTTTTTTTTTTTTTTTTGGTAATCTAGGTATCTAGTTCTTCGAACTAACTAATTTTAGAGGTGACCGATCCGACTCACGGAGGCTTCCCACTGACAACAACAACACACCAACTAAGCCTTATCCCACTAGGTAGGGTCGGCTATATGAATTCTTTTACGCCATTGAGCTCTATCTCCTACTATATCATCATCTATACTTAAATAAATTTTATTTTGTTTTATTGTTACTAACCAAATCTTTTGTGGTCTTCCTCTTCCTCGTTTGATATGTATGTTTATCATAGTTTCACATCGCCTAACTGAAACATTTATTGGTCGTCTAAGTACATACATGTACCATCTTAAACGTGTCTCTCGAAGTTTACCCTCAATAGATGCAACTCTGACTTTCTCTCTAATGCTCTCAGTTTTTATTTTGTCCATCCTTGTATGTCCACACATCGACCTTAACATCCTCATCTCTGCAACTCTTATCTTCTAATCATGTGCTCGAGTCATAGTCCATCATTCAGCTCCATATAACATAGTAGGTCTTGTAAGACCGATGGGTTCGATAGAGGGGGGGTGAATATCAATTCGAAAATTTCGAGTATAAGCGCAGCGGAAAAGAAAAGTAGACATAGTTGTTTTTACTTCGTTCGGAGCCTGTGACGACTCCTACTCGAAGGCCCGTGGTCCTTGACCACTTTCGTTGGGCAATCACTAGCAATTCGAATATAATTACAAAATGAGTACAAGGAATGCTAATGAAACAAAGTAATACCGACAAGGAAATTAACCAAAAAGACGAAGAAGCACTTTGTCGGAACTTTGTTAGCGTCGCAGGAACGTGGAGCAGCAGGACCAGCAGTCGAAGAGTTCTCAGTAATGATTGGTTCTGAAGCTCCTGCCTGGGGCTTCTTTTATATGCTGTCCCGGGCGCCTGGAACGTGACGTAGCTGCACAAACCATGATGCTCCACGTGGCGACGACTCGGCTGGATGAAATTTGCCTCCCGGCGGCCCGGATCCCCTCCGGGCGCCCGGACCCCTCTTCTCCAGAAAGTCCTTCTCCCGCAAGAAAAGGTTAGTCCGAGGCAAATGTACCGCAAAGAAAGAATGTTAGCACGCTTTATAGATGAGCAGGTATGACTTAGATTCCGCCTTCCGAGACCGAATCTAGTCACGATCTCGACTCGATATCCGAAATGGATCTAAGCCGATCGACGCTAATGTTCCCTACCCGGAACGCCCCGCAGCCACTCCCCACGGTGACTTACCACTTACCGCCAGACGTCCGGCGGTTGACCGTCTGACTTCTCGCCAAGCGTCGGCCGTCGACCAGCTTGACTTCTCGCCACCTATCCGGCCATCATCGACCTAGCCGACTTCTCGCCACCATATCCGTCGACCGGAGCTGCGTCAACCATTGACTTCTCGCCACCATCCAATACGACCTAGTCGGACTTTTCTGCACACTTGATAAAAGTGTCGACAACAACAAACCTAACTTAACCCGATTTGTCATTCACGAGTTAGACGGTTAGTGCTAACCGCACCAACAATCTCCCCTCTATGCTGGTTAAGTTAGTGATAAAAAATATGCAAGAATCAAGCATGATTTTTTTAAGGTTTAAGTTAGTTTTTCAAGTTTGCATTAAGTTGCTCTAACTTAACCAACCTAACCCTCCCCCTTTGGCATTCATCAAAAAACAAGGGTAAAGATACACAGTGAGAAATACCGAAAACAATAATACCTTGAACAATAACTGTGTTTTTAAATCCAAGAGAAGATCAAATTGACTTGGGGGAGTATAAAGTTTTGAATTTTTGTTTAAAGCGTTAGCTTTTAGTTTTTAAAAAAATGCTAAGTTTAAACATACGTCTATAAGGTCCAAAACAAGTTTCAACTTTGAAATGCTACTTAAACATAAGTTTTCAAAACCAAAATTCCAAAACTAAGTTTGAAAAGTCTAGTTTTCAAAACTAATTGAAATTTATTTTTCAACACTAAGTGTACAAGATTCAATTTTCAAAATCAAGGAAAATAATTTTGAGAAGCTTAGTTTGTAAACTAAACTCTGTAAAATTTATCTTTCAAATTAAATTGTCAAAATTAAGTAAAATCAAATTTTTAAGAAATAGACTCAGGACAATTTTTTAAGTAAGATTAAGTTTAAATCTTTACTTGAAAAGTTCAGTTTTCAAAGAATAGGTAAAAAGTTTGTGAGATTAAAAATTTCACAATTTTAAACAAATTATTTTTAAACTTTGATTTTAAAAATTAAGTTGAAAATTCAATTTGGAAAACTAAAGTAGTTTATTTCTCCCCCTGAATTTGATATCTAACCAACTGTCTAACCAATTAGGTACTAACTAACTATTAGAAAATAGTAGCTTTCACTTGGTTAGTCAGATTAAGTTAATTATAATCAGTGTTTGATTTGATTGATGAACTTTAATCTGATTAATATTTGAATTGTATTTAACGCCCAAAAGACGATGACCGAAATAAGCATCTTAGTCCAGACAGTTGCATCTCACCCTTTCTATGTTTATCAACCACAAGCAAGGTAAACCTAAGGTGTCGGTGAGATGCTCAAGAACTAAACCTACGGGTACATGCTTTCTAAGGACGTAAGACTAGTAAGGAAATTACTGAAGTCTAAAATGGAAATTTTGAAATCAAACAAGTTTAGCCTATAAGTTGATATAATCGCCAAAGTATTTTCAAGGATCCTAGTCTATCGAGCACATCCCTAATCGTCAATAGTTGCTAAATTCACTTTCGTGGAGGGTTTTGTAAAATGTCTAAATTTGATTTAGACTCAATGTACTTGAGTTCAATATCACCTTTAGTAACACGATCCCTGAAGTGATGCCTAACTTCAATATGTTTGGTTCTCGAACGATGCATTTCTGGTTAAGTTAATCGAACTTATATTATCAATTAATACTTTTACATTTGTGATATTTAAGTTGAAATCTTTGAGTACGATCATCCATAGTATTTTCAGGCAACACACCGCCTATAGCTACGATTCGACCAGAGATAAGGCAACACGTTGTTGCTTTCTACTAAACCAAATCGACAAGGGATGGACCAAGTAGTGGCATCCACCACTCTGTGCCATGTCTAATTCAGATCCCAAGATAATCCGAATCGTAATATCCTATTAATTCAAAGTTGTTGGTTCCAGGATACCAAATACCTACATTCGTGGTTCCTCGAGGTATCTAAAGATTCTTTTGACTTGAGTCAAATGAGATTCTTTAGCATAGATCTAGCGCACATACTAACCGCAAATAAAATGTCAGGTCTACTTGCAGACTACCTATCGCGCTCCGATAATGTTTTAAGTCTACGACTTTCCATTAGGATCATCATCTAGGATTGTGTTTACTGCCATAGGTGTTTTTATTTCTTTAGTATTTTCCATTCCAAATTTTCTAAGTACCTCCTTAGTATATTTTTGTTGATAAATATAATTTCCTTCATTTGTTTGTTTGACTTGTAAACCTAGAAAATAATTTTCCTACCAGACTCATTTCGAATTCGTGTTCCATTAGGTTTGTAAATTCGTTTAAAAATTCCGAGTTGGTTGAACCAAAGATGATATCATCTACATAAATTTGAGCTATAAAAATATCTTCTTTATTGATTTCAAAATAGTGTTGGGTCAATCTGACCGATCAACCCTTTGAGGTTAAGTAAGAGGTTAGTCTTCATACCACGCCCTAGTGCCTGCTTAAGTCCATATAATGCCTTTTTAATTTGATAGTCGGGGTGTTCTAGGCTTTCAAAACCTGCTGACCCACATACACTTCTTCTTTTATCAATCCATTAAGAAAGGCGGACTTGACATCCATTTTGGTATAGTTTGAATCCTTTATGTCGTATAGCTTAGTAACATTCTAATGGACTCTAATCTACAGGGGCATAAGTTTCATCGTAGTCAAGTCCTTCAACTCGATGAACCCTTCGCAACCAACCTGGCCTTGTTCGAGTAATTTCTCATTTCACTTAATTTGTTTCAAATACCCATTTGGTTTCTATTATTTTCTTATCGTTAGTGGAGGTACTAGGTCCCAAACTTCATTCGCTCAAATTGAGCTAATTCTTCTTGATAACTATGACCCAGTCTGGGTCATTCAGCTACAGCTTTGGGTTCAATATTTGAGATTAACGAGATTTGACTTAGGTTTCGAAAGATGACCTAGTTTGAACCCTCGTGTCCGGGTCACCAATTATTCGATTAGTAGGATGGTTTGGGTCACTTTATGGTTCTGTGGAGGTTGACTTGTAGTTGTTCTTCTTCATGGTTTCTGGGTTTGTTCCTAATTGATATGCTCACAATGAGTTAATCGTCGAGGTCATTGTTTCTAGGTTTTGATGGATTCTTTAAATTTTACATCGGTGGTTTCCTCAATTCTTAAAGTGACTTTATTATAAATTCTGTAGCCTCTGCTATTCAGAGAGTAACCTAGAAAATTCCATTTTCTATTTTGGAAGTGAATTTGCCTAAGTGTTCTCTAGTATTTAGGATAAATGCTGGACAACCAAATACCTTAAAGTATTTTATATTAGGTTGTTTGTTGTAAAATATTTCAAAAAATGTTTTATTGTGGTTTTTGTTTAGTGTTGTTCGGTTTTGTACATAGCAGTCAGTACTAACAGCTTCTGCCCAAAAATATTTAGGTAAGTTGTATTCATTTAGCATAGTTCTAGATGCTTCAAGTAAGGTTCTATTTTTCCTTTCTACAATTCCATTTTGTTGGGGAGTTTTAGGGCAAGAAAATTCATGATGGTAGCCATTTTCAAGGCAAAATTTATCAAAATTATGATTTTTAAATTCTCCTCCATTATCACTTCTGATTCTTTTAATTTTTATGCCTTTTTCATTTTCAATTTGTTTGCAGAAATTCGTAAAAATTTCAACGGTTTCATCTTTATGTAAGTGAACCTAGAATAGTCATATATTATAACTAAACAGACAGACTTCATTTATTGATTTGACTCCATGGGAGTCAAATAAATCTAAGTGTAAAAGTTCTAGGACTGAGTTGGTTGGGATTCATTAATTGGTTTGTGGGTAGATTTTGTTTGTTTGCCTTGTTAACAAGCATTACATATTGTTAAATCTAAGTTAGGTAATTTTGGTAAGCCTCTAACTGGACCATTTAATTTACTTATGTTTCTGAAATGGGTGTGTGACATTCTTCCGTGCCATAACCAGGTTTCTTCTTTTTGCGTTAAATAACATTTGACTGAAGAAGTGGTTAAGTTGATGGCATAGGCTTATAGTTGGATTATCTAGATGTTTGATCAAACATTCTGTGGATAGAAATTTTACCTTATACCTAGTGTCACACAATTGACTTATACTCAGAAGATTGTATTTAAAATTTTCAACAAGTAGAACATTTGAAATTATGAAATCTATTTTTAATTCAATATTACCTATACCAATTACCTTGAGTTTACCGTTGTTTCCAAAGGCAACTGTTCCTAGGCTTTTGTAGGTTAATTGAGTGAACTTGGTGTGATCTCCAGTCATATGTTTGGAGCAGCCACTGTCCAAAATCCACTTGGTTTCCTACAACACGTAGGATTTTTATGTTAGTCTTAGTTTATCAATTTTTAATCAATCATTATTATTATTTTTTTTTTTTAATTAACTAATTTAAGTTTAAAATTAAAATTTTTGAAATTAATTTTTAAGTTTAAAAAAAATTTTTGAAATTAATTTTTAAGTTTAAAGTTAAAATTTTGAAATTAATTTTTAAGTTTAAAATTAAAATAAGCCTAATTCATCTCACCCGATCTATGTTATCAATCAGGGAATCCTATGATTTTGTGAGATGAAATTGGTTTGATTACAGACTTTTGGTTTGACTTGTGTTAGATTCAGATTTAGTTTCGCTCACAACAGCATTCTTCTGATAAACTTCTGCTCGTGAGTCACGGGACATCATTAAGTAACCAACCTTCAAGTTTTCCGAATAGTCCTATCCACGAACTTAGTACTAAATCTTGTCTAACAGCAGTTAGATCGTTAAGGGTAGCTTCTCGGCCCACTCGCCAAACGCACTGCATCGAAGCCATATCTTTCTGCATACGCGACGCCCAAGCTTCCTAACGTATCATCATCCAAAACTTCACCAGTACTCAAGTTAAACTTGGCCTCTTTTAACTAATCCTAATTACCTGTCGGTTAGTTTGGTTACCCCGCATGTTAGTTTTGGAGGCTATTCGAGCCTCCCCAATTATCGCCATTAATTTAGATTTCGATGGTATTCTTTTATAGTTATAATCAACTGGTGATAGTCTAAATTTTGTTGAGTTTTGAATTTTGATTTCAAGTTAAATTTATTTTTAGTTTTTGATCCGATTTATTCAAGTTTATATAATGTATTTTATCTTTAGGTATATAGAATCGATTAAGTCCTACTTGCGTGGTTAAGCACGCTTTCGGGACCCAAGCTTGTTTAGTTACTTTGTGTTGGGTTAATAATGATTTAAAGGTTTTGTTTGATTTTGACTTATATCCAAGTCCGGTTTTATTATAGCGTGCTTTTTGGTTATTTAGAATTAAATCTAAATTTTTAGATCTTGTTGTGAATTTTTCCAACAATTCTTTTAACTTATTAATTTCACTTTTTAATGATAAATTCTCCTCCTCAAGTGTTCGGTCTTGAGTTGGATTCGAATTTTTTAATTGTTCCTTGAGGTTTTGATTTTCTTCAAGAAGTGATTTATTTTCATTTTCCAATTTAACTAATTTTTATTTAAACACGAGATAATTCTAAAGAATTTACGATTTAAGTTTAGGTATACCTCTTCTGAACCTTCGGAAAGTGCGGACTCGTGGCTTGATTCGGTTCGACCCGCCTTCCGATTCCTCCGACTGCCTTCCGCTTCACCATGAGCCATCGCAGGTGACTTCTGTGCTTGCTTTCTCCTCCGATCTGTCCGAGGAGGAATCGTCCCATGTTGCTTTGAGGGCTTTCTTCTTTCGGCTGTTTCAATCTCGGGCATTCTGCTCAGAAGTGCCCCTTTGGCTGCATCCAAACACGTGACATTTCGAGTCCATCTTCAAGATCCCGTCATGAAGTTTCTTTTCCGTGAACATTTTCCTTACCAGTTCACCTGTGTTCTTCGCCTTGAGTCTCGATCGGAATCTTCTTCGATTCGGTTTGTTTCTTTTCTTTAGATGAACCGCGAATAAAGCTACACCTTTCGACATTCCGGCGTTAGTTCGCTAAGTTCTAATTCACGTAAGAGTTCATCCAATTTTAATTTAGATAAATTTTTGAAATTTTATAGGCATCTACAATCGATGCCCACAAATTATTTCATGAAAAGCATTTAACGCACCTTATTAAGTCTCGCCTCCATTCGTGTCCTATCGCTGGAGACCGCTGAGGATATCTTCGACCGCCTGAGTCGACTTGCTTTCTCCTTCCCCGCATTTTTATATTAAAAATTTTATTTAACAAAGAATCTCTTACCTTCGTCATTGTTCCTTCAAGCAATTTCGATCGCTTTATCCCGAGCTCCTTATTTTACGGTCAGCCGCTTCTTCGTGTTAGTCCGCAGTAGAGTGTCATGGCTTTGCTTTCAATCGATGCCTTTTTCTTTAAATCATTTGTCCATTCTTCGTGGTCTATTATTTTCCTGAGTTATCGGAATTTTATGCCTCGCGACGCCATCCATCGGTCGTAGTCTGCCTTCACGTAGACTCCATTCTTCTCTTCCAAGACGAAAAGTCATCCCCGCTGAATAGGGAGGACGAACGCCTTCTGAGACATCTTATCCTCGCACACACTAAATTAATCGAAAGGAAATCAAGACTTCGCCTCGATTAGCATGGAAAAAAGAACTCTAAGTGTAACGAAAAAATCTTCCAAAAATAATAATATCATTGAATTGAAAATATTTCATCTGGAGGTTGACCGAGAAATCAAAGAGGCTGCCTAGACTTGTAGCAAATTATGATAGGTACACAATTGTATATTGTCTGGATCGAAAGTATTCTGCACTTGGAGAGTTGATTCTAGTAGATCAAGGCACCTTAATCTCCTACTCGAAGGCCCGTGGTCCTCGACCACTTTCGTTGGGCAATCACTAGCAATTCGAATATAATTACAAACGAGTACAAGGAATGCTAATGAAACAAAGTAATACCGACAAGGAAATTAACCAAAAAGCGAAGAAGCACTTTGTCGGAGCTTTGTTGGCGTCGCAGCAGGACCACAGTAGAAGAGTTCTCAGATGATGATTGGTTGTGGGCTTCTTTTATATGTTGCTCCGGGCGCCTGGATCCTTCCGGGTGCCTAGAATGACTCTACTGACGAATTTGCGGCGCGGATCCTTCCGCCCCGGATCCCCTCTTCTCCGTAAAGTCCTTCTCCTGCAAGAAAAGGTTAGTCCGAGGCAAATGTACCCTGCAGCAAAGAATGTTAGCATAGTTTTATAGATGGATTTCGTCTCTTCGAGATCGGATCTAGTCACGATCTCGACTCGATATCCGAAATGGATCTAAGCCGATCGACGCCTAATGTTCCCACCCGGAACGCCCCGCAGCCACTCCCCACCAGCCGACTTACTCACTTACCGCCAGACGTCCGGCCACCTGACCTGTCTGACTTCTCGCCAAGGTCCGGTCCACCTGTCGACCATTGGACTTCTCGCCACCATCCGGCCACCACGACCTCGACTGGTGGACTTCGCTTCTCCATCCGGCCGACCTACCTGACTTCTCGCCACCTCTGGCCGACCATTGACTTCTCGTCACCACGACCTAGCTGGACTTTTCCTGCACACTTGATAAAAGTGTCAGACAACAACAAACCTAACTTAACCTGATTTGTCATTCATCAAAACCTGAGTTAGACCGTTAGTGCTAACCGCACCAACAGGTCTAACAATTTTATAGAACTTTCCTTATAGTTTTAGAGGTACTTTACGGTCACATAAAACATCTGATGCTCCTCTCCATTTCAACCATTTTGCTTGTATTCTATGTAAGACATTTCTCTCAATCCCTCAATCGTTTTGCAAAATGATCCTAAATATTTAAAACTCTCGGTTCCGGACAAGCTCTCCTATCTTAACAATTGTCTCATTAATTCTAATATTACTAAACATAAATTTCATATATTCTGTCTTTAATCTACTAAGCCTAAAACCTTTCCCTATTAGTGTTTTCCGCCAAGATTCTAGTTTAGCATTTACCCCTTCACATGTTTCATCTACCAAAATAATATCATTTGCAAGCAACATACACCACGGTATTGTGTCTTGAATGTGCGCAGTGAATTCATTCATAATTAGTGTAAAAAGATAAAGACTTAAAGTTGATCCTTGATGTAACCCTATTTTTATTGAAAATGCTTCAGTTACTCCGTCTGAAGTTTTTACTCTGTTGTTACATTCTCATACATATCCTTAATTAGTTCAATATATTTTTGCTCCTGATATTTTTCAATTAATTATCTAAGATGTATAGTTTCTATTGTCGACCTTCCAGGCATGAACTCAAATTGATTTTTGGTCATTGTGGTCTCCTTCCTTAATTTTTTTTCTATTACTTTTTTTTCAAAGTTTCATAGTATAACTCATTAGTTTAATACTCCTATAGTTTGCACAATTTTGTACGTCTTCCTTGTTCTTATATAAGGGAACTAGAGTACTTATCCTCCGATCAAACATTTTTTTCATTTTCAATATCATGTTAAATAATTTTATAAGTCATTCAATACCTTATTTCCCTAAGCACTTCCATACCTCTATCAGAATATCCAACGGTTCTTTCATTGTGCATCTCATTTAAAGTTTGTTCTACTTCTGAAGTTTGAATTCTACGATAAAAATTTAAATTTCTATACTCATTTGACCTAATTAAATTACCTAACTTAAGTTGGTCACCTAAACCTTCATTAAAGGGTTAATAAAAATACTTCTTCCACTACTCTTTTATTTCTTCATCGTTTACTAATACTCTATTACATTCATCTTTAATACATTTTATTTAAATAAGATCCCTTGTCCTCCTTTCTCTCACTTTAGCTATTCTATAAATATCTCTTTCCCCTTCTTTTGTATCCAATTTTTAATATAATCGTTCAAAATTTCATTCTTTGCTTCACTCACTACTTTCTTAACTTCTTTCTTGGCTATTGTATATTTTTTTAAGTTTTCCTCGTTCTTACAAATATATAATTCCTTATAAGCTATTCGTTTTTCCTTCACTTTCTCTTGTATTTTCTCATTCCACCACTAAGATTCCTTACTTAGTGGTGCATGTCCCTTTTGTTAGTATCCCAAGGTAGTTTTGATGTGATCAACCAAAACAAGTTAGGTCATGTTGGTTTTTAACCCCTGTGTCTAAGTGTGCAGGAACTTAGGAGCACAGGAAGTCGAGCGAAAGACACAACCAGCGAGAAGGACGGCACGAGAGAGAGCCGGCGGGCTCAGTGCATCCGAGGGACAAGGTGAGCTCTATTCCGGATGACCAAAAGGACCCAAGCCAGAGGAATCATAGCCGGAGCGAAAAGCCCGGACCCAAGCAAGCAGAGCCGGAGCAAGAACCAGGACCAAGCAAGTTAACGCAAGAACTTGGCGGGAGCGCCATAAACTTATCCGGATCGCGACAAACGCGATCCATCATGACGGGATAAAGTTTTATCCTCCAGGCACCGAACCCTTCTAGCGCCCACCAGTGCTATAAATACATTGTCTAGCTTCGTATTTTTAGTACTTCAACTGCTGTAAAGAGACTTCTCCGCCTGAAGGAGAAATTAGTGCGCTTTCTACTTCCTTGGATTAACAACCTCCCCGATTGAAACCAAGTAATTCGTTGTCTCTTCCTTTTTAATTAGTCTTATATATTTTATACAAGTGTTAATTTTGTTAAAGATATAAAGTTCGAGGAAGGTTGTTTTTCTTTGCAGGGCTATTCACCCCCCTCTAGCCAGCCGCTAAAGGTCCTAACAAGTGGTATCAGAGGCAGGACGCCTCAGAAGGACTAACCGCCAACTGAAGCAACGAGACGATGGTCGGTGCAAGCATTCATCCACCAAAGTTCGAGGGAGACTTCGCAGAATGGAAACTTTCGGATGGAGGTATTTATTAAAACCAATTTTGGGATTCTGTTAATCATGAAATATGGTTTTGTAACCCACAAGGACCAACATGAAGCTGGAAAGGAAGAGTGTTTATGGACGAAGAAAGAACAGGCCAATTTCGTGGCGAACGGTAAAGCAGAGTTCCATCTGCTAAGCGTCCTTCCACCCCAGGAGGTCAATCGAATTGGCTGCTACGACTCCGCCAAAGAACTCTAGGAGAAGTTCCTGGAACTCCACGAAGACACTTCAGAAGTAAAGTTAGCAATGCGAGACATCCTCCGAACCCAGCTAACAAACCTGCGGATGAACAATGGAGAAAAGGTATTGCAACTCCAAGAACGGGTCAAAGAACTCATCACTCAGCTCAACAATCTCGGAGAATCAATAACGAACCGAGATTCAATCCGGTATATGCTCAACGTCTTCCCAAGAATTCCAAAATGGTCATCCTTAGTAGATGCATACTACATCTCTAAGGACTTCGAACTTCGAGGTAAGTACACTAGAAAATTTATTTTCTACTTTTGAACTTCACGAAACTCGATGTGCAGATTCTAAAGAAATCGAAAAATCAAACAATAATCTTGCCCTGAAAGCCAAGAAGGAAGATCCTGACTCCGAAGCGTCGATCAACGAAGATGAAGCGACACTACTAGTAAGAAAGTTTAATAAATTTATTAAAACTAATAAATTTAAATCGCAGAAGAGAAAGCATTATCAGAACAAAAGGAAGGTCCGATGCTACAACTGTAACGAAGAAGAGCACATAAAGGATGACTGCCCAAAATTGAAGAACAAGGACAAGGACAAGGAAAAGAACAAAAAGTCAGCTCGGCCCAAGCATAATCTAAAGGCCACATGGGATAAATCGTCGTCCTCCGAATCCAAAATCGAAGTCTACGCCTGACTCGGCCCTAATGGCAGACCATCAAAAGGAAGACGAAACCAGCTCAGACATGAGCATCGACGAAGGGAGAGTATCATCAGAGGAAAGCCACAATGAAGAGAGAGCATTAGAATACGAGGTAAGTTAAGTACGTGTCTTATCTCCTAAAAAGTCGTTTAAATTTATTAAGATTCTTTCCAAGGATTTAGTAAAATTAGAAAAAGAAAATATGGACTTGAAAAGACAATTAACCAATGCATGCCCCTTAGATCTGTTCGATAATTTAAAATTAAAAAAATGTGAAATTAAAAACAGAAATAGAATATTGGAAAAATCGTACATGCTCAAATAATCAAAATATTAGGAGATATAATAATTTAAACTGGAATTTTAAATACCATAAGGGTCAAATTAGGAAAATATCATAAATACATTCCTAAGAAATTCTTGATAAATCCAGTAGGTAGGAGCATGTACTGGGTTCCAAAATTATATTTAGGTTAACTGTTTTTCTGGACTTAGGGCTTTCAAAAAGAAAGTTAAATGTTTAAATTCTTTAAGAGACTTTGTCTATAAGTGGTTGATACTCCAATAACCAAGAAGGCCTAGTGTCTCACCACAGCCTGGAAGTTAATTATTGAATTAAATGTTTAATTAACTTACTGTAAGCATTTTACTAATGCTTTAAACTTTTGTTAGAAAAATAAATTTGAGCATTAAAATTTGTTTAAGTTATTTTTTTGTGAAACGTTAATCTAAACAATCTTTTCCGTTATAAATTTTTTTTTGAATTAGTTATCAAAATGCAAATGCTTTAAATTTTGCCAAATTTCAACAATTTTTGTGAAATTTTTCTGTTCAATCCATGCAAAAAAAATTTAATTAAAGGAGTTTTTTTTTTTTGTTTTTCCCTTAGGCTTTAAATTTTCGAAAGTCATTTTAAAAGTACCCCATTTTTAATGTGATCAAAAGGGAGAGTAGTAAAAATTAAGTCTAGGGGAGAGTAGTACAATTTTTCTAATTTTTATACTTAATTTTTTTTTTACTTGCAAAATTTTATGACTGTTATTTTATAATTGTTTTTTGTGGTTTTACCCTAACTTAACTTGGGTTTACTCACATCAAAAGGGAGAGATTGTTAGTACCCCAAGGTAGTTTTGATGTGATCAACCAAGTCAAGTTAAGTCCTGTTGGTTTTTAACCCCTATGTCTAAGTGTGCAGGAACTTAGGAGCACAGAAAGTCGAGCGAAAGACGCAGCTAGCAAGAGAGACGACACGGAAGAGAGCCGACGGACTCGGTGCATCCGAGGGACGAGATGCTGTGGAAGAGTACGCGGGCAGACGAGAAGGAAACGCGCGACGTTTCCGAGGGACGAGAAGTCGGAGCAGAAAATTGCTCGAAGGCCGGAAGTTGGGTTCGGGTGAGCCCTTTTCCGGAAGGCCGAGATCACCCAAGTAGAGCCGGCACTAGAGCGGAAGACCCGGACCTAAGCGAGTGGAACCGGAATAAGAACCTGGACCATGAAACTTATCCGGATCGCATCAAACGCGATCCGTTGCGACGGGGATAAAGTTTTATCCCCTCCAGGCGCTCGAAACCTTTCCAAGCGCCCCGACCAGAGCTATAAATACAGTCCTGATCCTAGAAGCCAAAAATAACATGAAGAACACTGAAGAACACTTGTAAACGATTTCTTTTGTCTAGCTTCGTATGTTTAGTACTTCACTGTAAAGAGGCTTCTCCGCCTGAAGAAAAAATTAATGCGTTTTCCACTTCCTTAGATTAATAACCTCCCCGGTTGTAACCAAATAATTCATTGTGTCTCTTCCTTTTTAATCAGTCTTATATATTTTATGCAAGTGTTAATTTTGTTAAAGCTATAAAGTTCGAGGAAGGTTGTTTTTCTTTGCAGGGTTATTTACCCCTTCTAGTCGGCTGCCAAGGGTCCTAACACCTTTGACTCACTAAGTACACTCTTAGCTACTATTTTTAACTTTAATACCATCTTATCTCATGTTGTATTAGAGTCATCATATATTTCACCTAATGGTTGTACTTCTACCTCTCCTTATATATATTTTACTTCTCATCCTTTAACTTCCACCACTTAATTTTAGGAGTCGTATATATTTTCTTTCTATTAATACTATATTTGAGGCATATATCCAACACTACTAACCTATATTGGGTAGTGAAACTTTTTTCAGAAATGACTTTGTAATCTTTATAAATCTTTCTATCCTTCTTCTTGACCATAAGAAAGTTAATTTGCGATTTATTATTCGCACTTTTGAACATGACTAAGTGTTCTTCTCTTTTCTTAAAAAACGTATTAGCTAATATAAAGTCATATGTTATCGCAAAATCTAATATAGTTTTCCCTTTTTCATTTCTCGTTCTAACCCCGTAACTCTCATGTACCCTCTCATATTCTTCATTTTTCACTCTGACATGTCCATTTAGATCACCTCCTATTAAAATCATTTCATTTGGTGGAATATTTTATAATATTTCATCTAAGTCGTCCCAAAACCTTGATTTGGTAGCTTCATCTAATCCTACTTGCAGTACATATATGCTAATTATGTATATAGTTTCTTTCACCACTATTATCTTAAGGGTTATAATTCTATCCCCTTTTCTAACAACTCCTACAACTTCATCCTTTAATGAACTATCTACAATAATACCCACTCCATTTCTTGCTTTACTCTTTCCAGTGTACCATAACTTAAAACCTGAGTTCTCTATCATCTTTACCTTCTCGCCTACCCATTTTGTCTCTTATACACACAAAATACAAATTTTTCTCCTAATTATCGTATCTAATACCTTCATTGATTAACAAGTGAGGGTTCCTATGTTCAAAATCTTAGATTATTAGTTTTCCTATTATATTTGTTCTTATCCAACCTATGGTGTGAGAACTCTTGCCTATTTAACACTATACCTAAGTTCTCACGGAGATGTAGCAGTCCTTGCTAATACTTTACAGTTGGATTTAGCACTACACCCGAGTTCTGGAGATGTAGCGGTCCTTGCCAAGACGTTACAATCGGACCCTGCAACGTGTTCCTTCCGGGGAACATCCTAGTATTAGCACAATAGTTTAATGAATTCATTCATTAAATATTTGTCATAGTTTTAACGCTAGCGGGTAGCCTAACGCAACCCTCCTCCTTTCTCCGTGCTTGGGACTGGCCATGACCAATCGTCATGGGCAACAGTTTCCCACTGAGTATAGGATAAATTGGAAAGTGTTCATGGAGGTCCATCCAAGCGGCCAACGTTCTTAGAGTTATCATCCCATGAAGGAAAATCCCTGCAGTGCGTTGCAACTGGGATTCAACCCTTAGATGCTTGAAGAGCCTAACTGCTGCACCATTGTCTCGGGGCAAAACAATCCACTTTATATCATAATGAAGATATCATCATGCAATTTGATGATGATTATTTACAGTTTCTTATCTATTTTTTTCTTCTATTTTTATGATATTTGCATGAGATCCTTAGTTTATATAATCATGTTACTCCTGACTATATGGCACCTACATGGATCTCATCCCTCAATTGGACTCTCCCTAATTAGTTTTTAAAAAATTATAGTTAATTTTAGTTCCTATAACCATTATTTGGATTAAAAATCCATGGCTACCTCTCTCTTGGAAGAGGCCAAATCACATAATCATGGTTAAAAAAAATACTTCTATTTTTTTTTACAGAAGTTAACTTCGAGTTAACTCCGCTCGTGACGAACCAGTCATGGTTGGTCCCAAGCCTGAATAAAGGAGAAGGGTTGCGTTACATTATCAACCAGCACTAAAACTATGACAATGATCAATGAATGAATCCATTAAACTATTGTGCTAATGCTAAGTTGTTCCCCGGACGAAACGCATTGTAAGATCCGACTGTAACGTCTTGGCAAGACCGTTATATCTTCAGAACTCGGGTGTAGTGCTAAATATGCAAGAATTCACGGTGCAGGGTCCGACTGTAACGTATCGGCAAGGACCGCTACATATCCATGAGAACTTGGACGTATTGTTAAATAGACAAGAGTTCTCACATCATAAATTGGATAAGAACAAATATGATATGAAAATTAATAGTCTAAGATTTGGAACATGGAACTTAGGAACCCTCACTGATAATCAATGGAGGCAGTAGATACGATGATTAAGAGAAAAATTAATATTTTATGTGTACAAGAGATAAAATGGGTAGGTGATCTAAATGGGCATGTCGGAATAAAAAATGAGAAACATGAGAGGATACATGAGAGTTATGAGTTTAGAACGAGAAATAAAGAAGAAAAAACTATATTAGATTTTGCAATAACATATAACTTTATATTAGCTAATATATTTTTTAATAAAAGAGAAGAACATCTAGTCACGTTCAAAAGTGAGAATAATAATTTATAAATTGACTTTCTTATGGTTAGGAAGAATGATAGAAAAATTTATAAACATTGCAAGGTTATGTCTGGAGAAAGCTTAACCACCTAACATACGTTAGTAGTGTTGGATATACACATGAGACAATTGTTAAGATAGAAGATGATGAGTTGCCCGGAATCAAGATCTTTAAATATTTAGGATCATTTTTGCAAAATGATGGAGGGATTAAAAGAGATGTCTTACATAAAATACAAGCAGGATGATTAAAATGGAAGAGAGCGTCGGGTGTTTTATGTGACCATAAAGTACCTCTAAAACTTAAAAGAAAATTTTATAAAACCACAGTTAGACGTGCTATGTTATATGGAGTTGGATGTTGGCTATGACTCGAGTACATGAGCAGAAGATGAAAGTTGTAGAGATGAGGATGTTAAGGTGGATGTGTGGACATACGAGAATGGACAGAATAAGAAATGAGAGCGGAGAAAAAGTCCAAGTTGCACCTATTGAGAAAAAACTCCGAGAGACACATTTAAGATGGTACGAACATGTGCTTAGACAACCAATAAATGTTCTAGTTAGGCGATGTGAAACTATAACAAATACACATATCAAACGAGGAAAAGAAAAACAAAAAAATACTTGGTTGGCAATAATAAAACAAGATAAAATTTATTTAAGTATAGATGATGATATAGTATAAGATAGAGCTCAATGGCGTCAAAGGATCCATATAGTCAACCCCACCTAGTGGGATAAGGCTTGGTTGCTGTTGTAAAGTAAACTTGGGGTTAAGAGAAAGCTGACATTGTTGGTGCAAATTGAAATACACTTGTAAATATATGTGTATATTCAAACCAAATAAACTTTGGGCTAAATTGAGAAAATTATTAAATTATGGGGGCAAAAAAAGAAATTAACCCGGTGTTTAAGTAGGATAAGTCAATGAGAAACAAAAAATTTTTGCATCAGCTTAGATGATAGACGTGAGAAAGCAAATCAAGCAGGCAGCTTCCGACTAGTAGTAGTTTTAAAAAACTAGAAAACAAGTATCCATTTGACAATGTGCATGGAATATGTGAGAGTGTGACTGAACCTTACAGCTCATAACAGTTTTTCTAATACCATCAAATGCATCTCTAGTTCTTTCTCTGTCTCAAATAAATCATCCGTGAGTTGTAACCACATAAGTTAGCTCCACCATCACCCCAGTTAGGGTACTGGTAGTCTAAGTCTACTCTTAGATCTACAAATTTAAGTAGGCTGAGTAACCATTGCTGAAAACTCTCTAAAACCCCACATATTCTTCATACCATAAACCAGGTTAATAAGAAAAATCAGGTCAAATTCTATGCAAATAAGTTATAGTGTACAATCTGTACCATAATAAATTTCAAGTGGAATACAAAGAAAAATCAGATGAATTAGCAAAGTTTCAAATATTAGACTTCTACTGCAGTTCTACCAGAACACAAATATTGCAATATTGACTGGGAGATTTGAATCTTTCCATGGGCCAAGGAAAGAAAAAGGAAATGCTAGTATTTCCAAAAGAACAATGGAAAGGTTTTAAAAAGAATATGGTATGTGATCCACCCACCACCTAACACGTGTGGTATGGGACAGCATATGTGGCAAATATTAAAAATATTTAAATTATAAAATAACTAATATAATTACACAATATATTAGACTTATGGACACATTCAATTCATATTTCCACATAGGAACAAAACATGTCAGTCATACAATGCAAATCACATGAAGCATGTCAATCAATATTAATAAACAATGTAAATCGATCCAAATAATATTATTCCAACTAGGCAACTACACAGGCAGACTGCATATGTCATACACAGTCATATGCAGTTACTACATGATCCCCTTCAAAATACTGCCTAGGCAGCCTAAGCATAGGTTTTTTAAAACAGTGGACAATGCCGACTTTCTTTTTCATTCTTAATCATGATGAAACCTGCCTCACAAGGCAAAGAAATAGCAGCTACAGACTGACTTGGCAAAATGCATAAAATTTTTAGCAAACATGGAAGACAAACAGAAAGAAGACAGGCTCTTAACTGTAGCACCTCCCAAAGGGAAGAGATGTAAAGGAATTCATCTACATTTTATCTTTTGAAGTATCTAAAACTGCTTGTAATCCAATAGTGAAGGATTTCTTTGTAAAAAGGGTTTACTGAGAAGAACACTATAGATAACCATACAAAATGCAGCGGCTTCTAAAAGCATTTTGGTTAAGACATATGTCAATAAGTCATTGAGAGAACGACTTAACATTCAACATTCTGAGTAACTGACCTCAAACTGCTCTAGGTTGGAATAAGCATCATCTGAAACCTTCTTTCTGACAGTAGCAAAATCCATGGGATGCTTGATAATATCATGGTAATCTGGAAGCTGATACAATGACCAGCCAATGTCATTCAATCCCCATGTCCACAGAAGGTAGCCATATTTAAAATACAACGCACCTCCTCAGGGTCGACAGGCTCGGAAAAGACTCCATAAGTATCTTTCCTGATATGATGACAACAAAATAATATATGTACTGAAAAGATACACAATTGAACAGAACATGCACATGGCTAAAATACATAACGAGGAAGAAGGCAGGGCACAGCACTCACTTCTGTAATCTATCAAGGATGAAAACTAACAACTTTTTGTCCGGTAATGGTGTATCGGGTCCACAATCTGATGACAGCAATACACAACAAATTATCATCGAGAACCACTTAAATAAAATGATGTATGATTTCTATATTCACGAAATAAATGCACAAGCGAGGCATCAAACCTTGTGGAAGATCCGTCACTTTCGATGTAGGATTCTGCGTTTCTTCCTGAAACAAGGGAAATGACCCAGGCAATATCAGCAAAAAGGATTTTTTTTTTTTTAAAGAAAAATAAGAGGAGGGGGGAAAATTTTGAACAGGAGATAAAGGGGATTGGTGGAGGAAAAAGATCACCTGGTTAGGAAAAAAAAACAAAGAAAGAAAGAAAAGTTGGGGTTTTTTTTTCTAATGAAAATTTTTACCAGGAGTTGACCAAGTCAAGTCCACCACACTCTTCTCTCTCTAAATCGAGCATAACGGTATCCAAGGATCCCGCAAATCTAAAAAATACCCCACCCGAGAAGCACGCAAAGATTCCCAATCCACAGACGGAACCGTACCAGAAAGTAAATCCGCACCAGATTTGCTCCCCAACCCTCTTATAGTACAACTAATTGTTTCCGAACACCAACTTGCCAATTTACTCCTCCACAGATCTACATTCCGGCAAAGAGAGAGAGAGAGAGGTAGGGGAAGCGAAAGATGCGAGATCAAATTACCTGGGGATCATTCCCGACGAGCCCGATCTTCCGGGCTCTACGGTCGTCGGATTCTGAGCCGGCGGAAGCCGCATCGGCGTTGTTGGGAAGCCGAAGGACGAGGCGGAGCTTCTTCTCCCGCCTCCCCTGGTCCGACTCGTCGTCATCGTCGGCAGCTGGGCGGGGATCGTCATCAGGGCTAAGATCGCAGTGCTGCTGCTGCTGGAGGCGGAGGCTGCGTCGCCGGAGGTCCAAGAGGGAGGGTCTTCCCTTCTTCTTCGTCTTCCTTGTAGTCGCAGCCGGCTTCTTGTTGTCCATTCCGTACGCCCCCCTACTCTCCCCCTCTCTCTCTCTCTCTCTCCTCTTCTTTGTTCTTTTCCTCCTCTCGACCTCGGAAGATATGTCGCACGTGATGGGCGGCGGGGGTATCGAAAGGTATCACGTGATGGATGCCTGAGCAGTAAGCATTCGCATGATTTTTTTGGGCTTGTGTGGGGTCCAGGAGTCTAGATTTGAGTACACTTTATTTATTGATATATAATTACACGTCATAGCTTCTATAGCACAGTGGTAGTGCGTTTGCTTCGTAAGCGAAAGGTCGCGAGTTCGATCCTCGCTGGAAGCTATTTTTATGTGTAGTTCTGTTATCTTGACTAATACCTTGGTTTTTTTTTTGTAATAATAAATTAGATCCAGTAATAAATTTTCATTTTTTGAAAGCAATATAATTAATGGGATCTAATATTGTTTTGTCAATTATACAAAAAAAACATTTATCTCAGTCAGCTTCTATAGCACAGTGGTAGTGCGTTCGCTTCGTAAGCGAAAGGTCGCGAGTTCGATCCTCGCTGGAAGCTATTTTTATATGTAGTTCTGTTATCTTGACTAATACCTTGGTTTTTTTTGTAATAATAAATTAGATCCAGTAATAAAATTTCATTTTTTGAAAGCAATATAATTAATGGGATCTAATATTATTTTGTCAATTATACAAAAAAAATTACTATTTCGATAGCTTCTATAGCACAGTGGTAGTGCGTTCGCTTTGTAAGCGGAAGGTCGCGAGTTCGACTTTCTCTGAAAGTTATTTTTATGTGTAGTTCTGTTATCTTGACTAATACCTTGTTTTTTTGTAATAATAAATTAAATTCAGTAATAAAATTTCCAAACTATATATAAATATGAATTTGATTTATAAAAGCAATATAATTAATGGGATCTAATTTTTTTTTTGTCAATTACACAAAAAAATATATTATTATGAGATAGAAATATGAATTTAGTTACTTTATTCATCGAGCCAAAAATTTAATAATGAAAATAAAATTAATTTTAAAAAAAAACACTACAATATTGAAATAAGGATATAATATATTTTTTCTTTCTAAAAACAAAGTTTGTTAGGTTTAAAGTTTATCTAAAAAAAATAATCTATAAAAATTAATTATATCATAAGACAGTATTTTTTTTCAGAAAGTACATCTTCCACATAAGTGCATAAAAAACAAAGTTGATGTATCATTGGTGATAATCTGAATCTAAAATAACATCTTATATATCTTACAATTACAAATGGCTAATTATTAGTGTAGTTGATCAAGATATAAGAAAAGACATACTCAAATGTATCAAATTTCAATCCTAAAATCTCATTATGGTAATTAATACTCATGTCTCAACTTTCATACCGTCCCGAGAAAACCTAATACATTGGCTCTAGGTTTTAGATTTAGTGAGGATAGACTTGTAGGTCTCTTCAAATCTCTTTCTTTTAATATATTCTAAGGCAAAGTGAAGCAATGCTAGCCTTTAAAGAACATGAAGCTTCATTCTTATGTTAGCAACTCATTTACCAAAATCACAAAATCTGTCAAAGAGTGTTCAAATCTCAAACCAAAATCTAGTGCCGAGTCGATGCTCGGAGGTTTTCATGGCCGTTAATCACCTGATACAAGAAAAAAAAATCAATCTCTGGATCTTGGGAGCTCGAAACTCTAGAGAAAAGGAATGGTCAATATATACGTTGTTTTCCTTTATTTTTAGGAGAGTTCCATCAGAATTCTCCGGCTCCACCTTTATCGGCCCAGGTTTTACAGTGATGGTCATGTTGCCCTTCACATTAGAAATTAGGGAATAGTTGATGGAATAGTGCAGAGAAAACTATTGAATTAGATAATCACAAGTGAAATATCAAACATTAAAATTGCATTTTTCCAGGCTGCATGTGGTCTATAGGAATTGAACTATTCTATTGCTTATAAATTCTTATACGATAAACATTTCTATATTTAATTGCAAAAGTGAATTTAAAATCTGTAAATTCTGAAAACTTTGTATCAAAATTCATTTTTTATATTTTTCCTAAATAAAGGGTATCAAAATTTATTTGTATTTCATGTTTTTAAATTTCTTCTTTAATTTTAATGCATTTATGACTATGTATAATTAGGAAAGAAATGCAGTTTCAATCGACGCATATGTATAGATCTGTTTTACTACTAAACATACATATATACTCGTTAAACTTGACCAACTTTTACTACAGCTCCATGTGGTTAACGAGTATATATGTATGTTTAGTAGTAAAACAGGTCCTAAGACAGTTAGCCGAGGGTTAAAAGTGATTAATTTGCATGGTGCTCACTAACGGGTGTGACACATTATGCTACGTGGAAGTATTCTATTAAAGGAATAGAACCACTATGATCCAAGTGTCACATGTTAGACTTTTAAATCATGTGTACTAAACAAACATGATCACTTAATAAATCGATTATTATCTCCAGCGGTTCATATTTACTTTAGAGTCTTCTAAATATTCAAAATTATTATTATTCTTCAAAGATGTATATGTTTAAAACCCTATTCACCACTATTTATAAGGACTCATTAAATATTATGGCAAACTATGATAAAATAATCATACCATATAAAATGATATAATATATGCATTTCAATTAATTATAGACATTTAAATTTTACAATATATATGATCTCTTAATTAAGACAAAACATTGTATATAAATAAAATCTTAATATATATATTGATTCTGTCTGGAATCTGAGAAGACGGAACTGTCGTAATGACGTGTCTGGAATGTTGACCGCATCTCCATGTTCGGAGGGTGAGTTGTCTTCTGTATTGACCAAGTCATCAGAAATCCTCTGGTCAACAATACTTGCAACCAATGACCGGGTTGCCCCGGTCCCTGGTACCTCGATGCTCGAGGCGGATCCCACGAATGTATAAGCAGTCGAACAATAGTAGAACAATGAAATGAACGGATAGTGGGTACGGGAACGTACCCTGGCCCCGGGAGGCGCCCTTGGATGGATCGGTAAGTTGGTTGCGAGGCTGATCGAGTCGTCGTGACACTGAAGGGTAGATGAGTGTGAGTCAGCTGAGGAGCCGGATCTGGGAGCGACGACATGGAATCCGATGCAGCACGGATCCAAAAGGCAGCATGTCGGTCGAAATATGACGACGGCTCCTAAGCTGGAATACTACAGCGGCTCGCGCGTATGGACACGGTACACAGGCCGGATAATACCAATAACTCACAATCATAAGAGCGATATGAAACACAACGGCTCGGTGGCTGGAACACAACACAGTGCAAGACACAAGTCACAAAGGTAGAATGCAACAACAATAGCCCGAAGGCCGGATCGACGATGGCTCGAGAGCTGCCTCATCGCTTGATAGGAGTGCCAACAGAGACGATGGTGCTATGCCCCCTCGATGAAGGGCGTGGGTCGGCTGGTGACTATCGTTGGAGGTGGCATCGGAGGGCAGCCTCAGCCACTAGAGGTGGCGGCAGTGGTCGTTGGACTCGACGGCGGTAGAGGCCGCTGGATGCGGCAGAGCTACTGGGAGGGAGAGGACTGCAGACCCCGGATCTGGTCGGCTTCGGAGACAACAAAAGGGGTCGTCAGTGCCAGAGACGGCAAAAGGGCGTCGACCTTAGAGGAGAGGGGAAGTGGCGGCAGGAGGTTACTGGTGGCGAGAGAAAAGGGAGAGCATGGGTGGTGTCGGAGGGCGTGCTGCGTGAGGAAGTTGGCGCCGAGTCCGTCCGGTGATGACGCCAAGAGGAGGAGGAGGGGAGTGGCAGCCGCGTGTGTTCTACGGAGAAGGCGACGTCGATGCGTGAGATGGCTCCGGCGTGCATGAGACAGTGTTGTGAGTGCAAGGGGCCGATCTCGGACTTGGGTGGCGTCGAAGGCAACGAAGACGGCCAAGTCTATGCATCCTCATCCTAGCGGCGGAAAAAGCACAGAGGAAGAAGAAGATCCCCTCTGTGTGAATAGTGTTGCCTTTTAAAACAAAACTCTATTCATGCCAAAAGACCGGAATGCCCCTCTTCTTTTCCTTAATTCCCTTTGGGCCCCTCCCCCAATATATCCACATCACAAGCCTCCCCTTCAAGTCTAGTCGAAGGAGGCGCGAGTCTGACTGACTAGACCAAGCCCAAGGTAAAGCAAAATCGCCCCTAAATGTAAAGTCAGATCACTGGGCATGTCTTATAATGTCCCACGAATAGCGACGAATGGAGAGAGAATGACGATCGTAAAATGCTGACCAGCCCATCTAGAGAATGTCAAGCATTCGACCTAGTTCAAGTGTGTGGTCGAAAGGACGGGTGAGCCATACCAATCGGACGGCTGAGCGATACCAGTAGGACGACTTAGCAAGTGCTGACAAAATGGCGCGCGCTTGGCAGAGTGGCGAGAAAAACGTGTCGATCGAGCGACGAAAAATAGTGCCGAGCGGATGCCACGCAAGCTATCGGGCGAACGCCAACTGAGCGTCCGGGCGAATACCAAACAAGCGATGAGGCAATGCTGGGCGGAAGTGGAGCTCGAAAACTGAGAGGGAGAATAGCCCGCAAAATCAAATGCGCACGGAAATGAAAGTCGTGAGTCGAGCGGGCACATCGCCTGTGAACTGAACGGGAGTATAGCCCATGAATCAAAAGCGCACGTAAGTAAAAGTCATTAGCCGAGCGGGCGCATTGCCCATGAGCTGAACGGGAGTGTAGCCTGGGAATCGAAGACGAACGGAAGTGAAAGTCGTGAGCTGATTGGGCGTAGAGCCTATGAGATATTCTGGTCCGTAACCAATGGGGATACTCTTGTTCGCGACCATTGGAGATAGCTTGACCCCGAACGGGGGAGATAAGCTGCTTTGATAGGCTCCGTGACCAATGAAGATCGCTCGACCTCGACCGGAGGAGATACGAGATCCGATAAGCTGGTCTGAGACCAGTGAAGATGAAGACCGCTCGACCCCGAATGGAGGAGATAGGAGATCTGATATGCTGGTCCGCGACCAATGAAGACCGCTCGACCCCGAACGGGGGAGATAGGAGATCTGATAAGACTGGTCCAAGACCAGTGACGACCGCTCGACCCCAAACGGGGGAGATAAAACATTTGATATGTTGGTCCGCGACCAGTGAAGACCACTCGACCTCGACCGGAGGAGATACGAGATCCGATAAGCTGGTCCGAGACCAGTGAAGATGAAGACCGCTCGACCCCGAATGGGGGGATAGGAGATCCGATATGCTGGTCCGCGACCAGTGAAGACCGCTCGACGGGGAGATAGGAGATCTGATAAGACTGGTCCGAGACCAATGACGGCCGCTCGACCCCGAACGGGAGAGACAGAACATTTGATATGTTGGTCCGCGACCAGTGAAGACCGCTCGACCCCGAAAGAGGGAGACAAGAGATCCGATATGCTGGTCCACGACCAGTGAAGATCGCTTGACCTCGACCGAAGGAGATACTGTTGGTGCGGCTAGCACTAACGATTTAACCTAGGTTTTGATGAATGACAAATAGGTTAAGTTAGTCTTGTTGTTGTCTGACACTTTGATCGAGTGTGCAGGAGAAGTCCAGCTAGGTCGACGGGCTGACCGGATAGCTGGCGAGAAGTCCAAGCGGGTCGACGGGCTGACCGGACGCTTGGCGAGAAGTCCAGCTAGGTCGACGGGCAGACCGGATAGCTGGCGAGAAGTCCAAGCGGGTCGACGGGCTGACCGGACGCTTGGCGAGAAGTCCAGACGGGTCGACGGGCTGACCGGACGTCTGAACAGAGGACGCGTTCGGGAAGGGGACATTAGGCGTCGATCCGGCTTAGATCCATTTCGGATGCCTAAGTCGAGATCGTGACTAGATCCGATCTCGAAAAGACGGAATCTAAGTCATACTCTCTTTATCCATCTGTTGAACTTTAACTATGCTAATAATTTGTTTTACAGGATGTATATTTGCCTCGGACTAACTTTGTTTTGCGGGAAAAGGAGTCTTTCGGAACAAGGTGGTCGGCCTGAGGATCCGGCCGGAGGTCCGGAGGATCAGGCGCCGGAGATCCGGCGCCGAATTTTATCCAGCCAAGTCGCCGCCACGTGAGCATCTTGGTTTGAGCGATTCGTCACCTCAGTGCGGAAGGGATCAGCGCCGGGCATATAAAAGAAGCGCTTCAAAATCAATTTTCCGAGAACTCTTCTCTGCTGGTCTTGCCGCTCGACGTTCAAGTGTGGCGTCAACAACGCCCGACAAAGTGCTCCTCCGGTGTTTATTTGATTTTTCTTTGTCGATTGCTTTATTATTACTAGCATTTCTGTACTTATTTTGTAATCATATTTCGACTTGTTAGTGATTGCCCAACGAAAGTGGTTAAGGACCACGGGCCTTGAGTAGGAGTCGTCACAGGCTCCGAGCCATAAAAACATCTGTGTCTACTTTATTTTTCCGCTGCGTTTATACTGTCTTTTGAATCGATATTCACCCCCATCGAATCTAACGGTCCTACAAGTGGTATCAAAGCCGGTATCGCTTCGATTTGGTGCAACCACCAATCAGACGGGGATTTTTTAACTTTAAAACTGTTGTTTCGTTAACTTAATATTTCTCTAATCAATTTAAATTAGTGCAACACGAATCTAGATTCCTTTCTATGTTTCTCTTCCCGCACTACTAATCCAAGACCAAGTCTTGGGTTTTTTTTGGTTATTTACCTGTGCACAGAATGTCCCAACAAGAAGGATTCAACACAGTGCGACCTCCACTCTTCAACGGGGACGACTTCCCTTACTGGAAGAAGCGCATGGAGGTCTACCTCAAAACAGACTTCGACCGGTGGATGAGCATCACGAGACCCTACAAAATTCCAATGGACAACGCCGAGAATCTAGTGGATCCTCAAGACGGACAGTAGATCTCAAGAAAAAGCATCAACAGAAAATAAGGCAATCAACACTCTAATGCGGATTGACAAGAGAAGAACTGAGCGAGTCGGTCCACACAAAAACGCTAAAGAGCTATGGGACAAGTTGATCGAAATTTAACGGAGCGACGCCAAGGTAACAAAACGAGACCTTCTCTTAAATAAAATTTTTAATATAAAAATGCAGGAAGGTGAAATGGCGAATCAACTACACGCGAGGATCAAGGACATCCTCAACGGGCTCCATGCGATAGGCCACCCGATGGAGAACAGAGACTTAATAAGGTACGCATTAAACGCCTTTCCAAATAATAGTTTGTGGGCATCAATAGTGGATGCCTACAAAATTTCTAAGGATCTTTCTAACTTAAAATTAGATGAGCTTTTCTGTGAATTAGAATTACACGAACAAACTAATGCTAGAGCCGAGAAAGGTATAGCTCTATTTGCAGGGTCCTCCAAAGAAAAGAAAAGCAAGCCCGAATTTGAAGAAGAAGACTCCGAAAACGAAGAACATCGGTGAACTTGGTAAGAAAAATGTTCACCAGGAGAAAGAGGAGTTTCAGCCAAAAGATCGGCTCTCCCTCGTAACAAAAGAGCGTGACTTGCTATGGCAAAAAAAAGGGACATTACAAGAACGAATGCCCAAAACTAAAGTTCGACAAAACCAAAAAGAAAGCACTCAAAGCAACGTGGGACGACTCCTCGGACGAATCGAAGAAGAAGAGCAAACCACCTCGCACTGATGGCCCGCGAGCCGAAACGAAAATGAGTCGGAAGATGAAGGCGGGTCTGAACCCGAAACAAGCCATGAGTCCGTACTCGTTTCCGAAGGCTCGAATGAGGTATATTTTAATTTAAACAAAAAGTTTTTAGAATCATTTCTTGTTTAAATAGTAAATTAACCAAAGTAGAAAATAAAAACAAATTACTTCTTGAGGAAAATCAAAACCTCAAGGAACAATTAAAAAATTCAAATCCAACTCAAGATCTAACACTTGAGGAGGAGAATTTATCATTAAAAATGAAATAAACAATTTAAAGGAGATGTTAGAAAAATTCACAACAAGATCAAAAAATTTAGACTTAATCCTAAATAATCAAAAAGCATGTTATAATAAAACCGGACTAGGATATAAGTCGAATTCAAATAAAACCTTCAAATCATTAATAACCCAATACAAGTCAACCAATCTAGCTTGGGTTCCGAAAGCGTGTCTGACCACGCAAGTAGGACTTAATCAATATTATATACCTAAAGAAAAAATACATTATATAAAATTAAATAAACCAAACCAAAATGCAAAATACAAACCTAAATCAAATTCAAAATCTAAACAGTTTAAAAAACAACAAAATTATCACCAAGTTAACTATAACTATAAAAAGAATCGACACAAGCCTAAAATCAAAACTTAAATTAATGGCCAATAATTCAGGGGGAGGCTCCAGAATAGCTGGCACCTCCAAAACTAACTTACCCGACAGGGTAACCCAAAACTAACAAACCCGGCAGGGCAATTAGAATTAGAGACCAAGTTTAACTTGAATCATGGTATTGGTGAAATTTTTAGATGATAGTACGTTAGGGAAACTTGGGCATCGCATGTCTAGAAAGATATGGTTTCGATCTGGTGCATTTGGCCAAGTGGAACTGACTGAAGCTACCCTTAAACGAATCCTAACCAGTTAGACCAAGATTTAGTACTAAGTTCCGTGGATAGGACTATTCGGAAAACCTCGAAAGGTTGGTTATTTCTAATAATGTCCTTGTGACTCACCAAGCTTAGAAGTTTATCCGAAGAATGCCTATTTGTGGAAATCAAAGCTAAGTCTGAATCTAACACAAGTTAAACCAAAACTCTGTAATCAAACCAATTTCATCTCACAAAATCATAGGATTCCCTGATTGATAATATAGATCAGGTGAGATGAATAAGGCTTAAAAATTAATTTTAAAATTTTAAACTTAAATTAATTTTAAACTTAATTTCTTAATTTTAATTTTAAACTTAAAAATTAATTTCAAAATTTTAATTTTAAACTTAAAAATTAATTTCAAAATTTTAATTTTAAACTTAAAAATTAATTTCAAAATTTAAATTTTAAAAATTATTTTCAAAATTTTAATTTTAAACTTAAAAATTAATTTCAAAATTTTAATTTTAAACTTAAAAATTAATTTCAAAATTTTAATTTTAAACTTAAAAATTAATTTCAAAATTTTAATTTTAAAAATTAATTTCAAAATTTTAATTTTAAACTTAAAAATTAATTTCAAAATTTTAATTTTAAACTTAAAAATTAATTTCAAAATTTTAATTTTAAACTTAAAAATTATTTTCAAAATTTTAATTTTAAAAATTATTTTCAAAATTTTAATTTTAAAAATTATTTTCAAAATTTTAATTTTAAAAATTATTTTCAAAACTTTAATTTTAAACTTAAAAATTATTTTCAAAATTTTAATTTTAAAAATTATTTTCAAAATTTTATTTTAAACTTTCAAATTTTTTTTCAAAATTTTAAAAACTTAAATTATTTTCAAAATTTTATTTTAAACTTAAAATTTATTTTCAAAATTTTAATTTTAAACTTAAAATTATTTTCAAAATTTTAATTTTAAACTTAAAATTATTTTCAAAATTTTAATTTTAAACTTAAAAATTATTTTCAAAATAATTATTTTCAAAATTTTAAAATTATTTTCAAAATTTTAATTTTAAACTTAAAATTAATTTCAAAATTTTAATTTTAAACTTAAAAATTTATTTTCAAAATTTTAATTTTAAACTTAAAAATTTATTTTCAAAATTTTAATTTTAAACTTAAAAATTATTTTCAAAATTTTAATTTTAAACTTAAATTAATTTCAAAATTTTAATTTTAACTTAAAAATTAATTTCAAAATTTTAAATTTAAACTTAAAAATTAATTTCAAAATTTTAATTTTAACTTAAAAATTAATTTCAAAATTTTAAATTTAAACTTAAAAATTAATTTTAAAATTTTAAAACCTAAAAATTTATTTCAAAATTTTAAACTTAAAAATTAATTTCAAAATTTTAATTTTAAACTTAACTTCAAACCTAATTTCAAAAAAAAAAAAAAAAAAAAATTCCCCTCCGGGGCGCCCGGAAGGGTTTCCGGGCGCCCGGAGTCCCCTATAAATAAGGGGCAGCAGGCGCCCCCAACCTTTGCCCCACCAATTCTCACTTTTGCCAAGGTTCACTTTGAACCTCAGTGCGAAAGTACTCTAAATCAAAATTTTCTTGCGGTGAAGACGCTGTTGCGATTCAACCGAGGTCATCAAATCTATATTTTTCGATGGCTCCTCGGTAAATAAAATACTTCCCCTCTCTAAAATCTTATTAGAATTTGTCTTCTCAATTTTTTTCTTAGAATATTCTTTTATTTATATACAGTAGGAAACGAACAAATACTGGTGCTGGACCCTCCAATACTAGTACAGACCCTAGGTTTCCCACAGACGAACTTAGGATTAAGTTTGAATCCACCATTTATAAGGCCATTAGAACTACCTGCATAGATAGATCGTTCTTTCTAAGGTCATGTCCCTCTGCTTTAGAGGTTATAGGCCACTATAACTTAACGAACCTTGTCGAATGTACCAGTCCAATAAACATAAGTCTGTGTGCCAAATTTTGCAATAACCTAGTAAAAGTAGACGATTTCACCTATACCACTAGGGCAGCAGGCACTGATATCGTATTTTCCCCTACGACTATCCGAGAGTTTTTAGAGTTGCGTCCATCTACTTGCTCCTTTTTGTGCTATCCTCCGAGGGATCTACCGTTCGAAGATCCCTACTCACATATTACTCTCGATACGATTTATTCGTATTTTTTTGGGGGAGAGAGAGATCCCACTGTGACACAGTTTAGGTCAGTAGAACTTCGAGTCCAGGACTACGCTCTTTATAGGGTTGTAGTCATTTGCATTTTACCACTGACTACTCGGGACATCGCTGTGATGCGCCCATTCCATTCGTTCTTACTTTATGCCCTGATTCATAGGTTAGACATTGACATCAGCCTAGATATCTTCTCCACCATCATCTATTCAGCTGGATTTGTGACTGACAGTCGAGTCCATATGCCATTTGGTCACATTCTGACAGCCTATATGTCCTCGTTGCACATTGATGTCACTAGGGGAGACGTTGCCCATATGAACGAGTTCGATGTTATAGCCGCTCGGAACTTTTCCCTAGTCGGCATCCATATAGATAGAGATGACGGGACTATGTCTTGGCGGAGGGGGCACAGACCAGCCCGATCCACAGGTGGACGAGTTCATGCTCGCACTATTTTCGGAGGAAGCCGCACCGGCTCCACCACCACCCCCAGCTCGAGCACCACGACACGCTCCCCGCACTCTAGCCGACCGTATGACCGGACTAGAGAGAGCTATGGCGAGTCTCCAGCAGGAGAACTCTGATTTTCATCGGGACATACGGCGAGAGGTTGCCGAGTTACGAGCTGCCGGAGACACCCGACACACTGAGCTGATGGCACTTCTTCGATCCTTGGGATCTGGACCACCCCCTTCATCATCTCAGTAGCTTTAGTGATGACCTACTTCTGTAGCTACACTACTTGTAAAATATTTTGGATTTATCTAGTGATATTTCAGACCTACATTGATTATGTTCTATCTCGGTAGACTATAATTTTTCTAAAAACTAGTTTTTTTAACTTATAAGTTAAAACTGTATGTTTTCAAAAACTTACCATTTTTAGATTTTCAAAAACAGTTTTGGCCTTAGACTAGTTTTGAATCCTTAGAAAGCATGTACCCATAGGACTAGTTTTTGAGCATCTCACCAACACTCTAGGTTTACCTTGCTTGTGTTTGACAAACATAGAAAGGGGTGAGATGCATAGGCCAACTGTCTGGACTTAAGATGCTTATTTCAGTGTATCAACATAAGTCTGGACGTTAAATACAACTCAGATATTAATCAGATTAAAGTTAATCAGTCAAGTCAAAAAACTGACTGCTTGTAATCAACTTAATCTGACTAACCATGTGAAAGCTACTATCTTCTGATAGCTAGTTAGTACCTAATTGGTTAGACAGCTGGTTAAAGTTAAATATCAAGTTCAGGGGGAGAATTAACTCAAATTTTGTGTGTTTGAAAAATGCCTTTTAAAACCTAACCTATGTTTGAACATTGATTTACAAAATTTAAATTTAACTAAGTATTTGAAAAATGTGAAAGTTTGATCCCACCCAATTTTCAAACCTGATTTGAAAAATTAACTATTTCCAAATTTAGCCTTTATCAAATTAGCCTTAAAAATTAATTTTGGAAAAAAAATTTATTTCTTGAAAAATTATTTAATTTTTGCTTTGTTTTGAAAAATCGAAGTTGAAAAATTTACCTTTTTGAAAAGTAGATGTTACTTAAACATAAAAAGTAAATTTGAAAAACCTATTCCACACGCTTGAGAGTCAACTTGACTATTTTTTGACTTGGTGTTAAAAATTACAATTTTATCTTTCAAAATTTGATTACCTGTTACAGTAACTCTTCACTATGATTATTTACCTTTGTTCATTTTTTTTTTATGAATGCCAAAGGGGGAGGAGGGTTAGGTGGTTAAGTTAGCTAAACCAATTTGAAAACACAAACTAACTTTAAAACCACACAAATGCATGTTGTTTCTTGCATATGCTTTCACTAACTTAACCAGGTTGTCATTCCATCAAAAAGGGGGAGATTGTTAGTGCGGCTAGCACTGACGATTTAACCTAGGTTTTGATGAATGACAAATAGGTTAAGTTAGTCTTGTTGTTGTCTGACACTTTGATCGAGTGTGCAGGAGAAGTCCAGCTAGGTCGACGGCCGACCGTGTAGCGGAGAGAAGTCTGCGGTCGACGGGCTGACCGGACGCTTAGCGAGAAGTCCTAGGTCGACGGGCCGACCGGATAGTTGGCCAAGCAGGTCGACGGGCCGACCGGACGCTTGGCGAGAAGTCCAGACGGGTCGACGGGTTGGAGGTCGGGTAAGTCACTGGAGGAGTGATCCAGTGACGCGTTCCGGGAAGGGACATTAGGCGTCGATCCGGCTTAGATCCATTTCGGATGCCTAAGTCGAGATCGTGACTAGATTCCGGTCTCGGAAGGACGGAATCTAAGTCATACTCTCTTATGTTGAACTTTAACTGTGCTAACATTTGTTTTTTCTATATGTATATTTGCCTCGGACTAACTTTGTTTTGCAGAAAAGAGTCTTTCGGAACAAGGTGGTCAGGCGCGGATCAGGCCCGGAGGTCCGGCGCCTGGGCGAATTTTATCCAGCCAAGTCGTCGCCCGGGAGCATCTTGGTTTGGCGATACGTCACACTCCGTGGCCGGAAGGGATCCAGCGCCGGGACAGATATAAAGAAGCCCAGCGGGGCTTCAAAATCAATTTTCCGAGAACTCTTCTCCGCCGTCTTGCTCGGCGTTCGTGCGACGTCAACAACGCTCCGACAAAAGTGCTCCTCCGGTGTTTATTTGATTTTTCTTTGTCGGTATTGCTTTATTATTACTAGCATTTCCTGTTCTTATTCTGTAATCATATTTCGACTTGTTAGTGATTGCCCAACGAAAGTGGTCAAGGACCACGGGCCTTCGAGTAGGAGTCGTCACAGGCTCCGAACGAAGTAAAAACATCTGTGTCTACTTTATTTTTCCGCTGCGTTTATACTCGTCTTTTTTGAATCGATATTCACCCCCCCCCTCTATTGAATCTAACGGTCCTACAGATACGAGATTCGATAAGCTGGTCCGAGACCATGAAGATGAAGACCACTCGACTCCGAACAAGAGAGATAGGAGATCTGATATGCTGGTCCGTGACCAGTAAAGACCGCTCGACCCCGAACGGGAGAGATAGGAGATCTGATAAGACTGGTCCGAGACCAGTGATGACCGCTCAACCTCGAACGGGGGAGATAGAACATATGATATGTTGGTCTGCAACCAGTGAAGACCGCCCAACCCTGAATGGGAGAGATAAGAGATCCGATATGCTGGTCTGCGACCAGTGAAGACCGCTCGAACCCGAACGGGGGAGATAGAACATCTGATATGCTGGTCCACGACCAGTGAAGTGCGCTCAACCCTGAATGGGGGAGATAGGAGATCCGATGGTGGAGACCTGAGTTTAAGGTCGTCGCTCGACCGTTGGTGGAGACATGGGTTTAACGTCGTCGCTCGACAATTTAATGAAGACTCGGGTTTAAAGTCACCGCTCGACCGTTGGTAGAGACCTGGGTTTAACGTCATCGCTCGACGATTTGATGTAGACTCGGGTTTAAGGTCGCTGCTCGACCGTTGGTGGAGACCAGGGTTTAACATCGTCGCTCGACGATTTGATGCAGACTCGGGTTTAAGGTCGCCGCTCGATCGTTGGTGGAGAGCTGGGTTTAACATCGCCGCTCGACGATTTGATGCAGACTCAGGTTTAAGGTTGTCACTCGACCGTTGGTGGAGATCTTGATTTTACGTCACCACTCGACGATTGGATGTAGACTCGAGTTTAAGGTCGCCGCTCGACCGTTGGTGGAGACATGGGTTTAACGTCGTCGCTCGACATTCTTCATATGGGTTTATAGTCGCCGCTCGACTTCTAGAGCCTATGACTCTAATATAACTCAAACCCGGTCGATCGGCGCGGGAGTCTCTAACTTTGAGCTCGTGGCTCTAATATGATATAATCTTGACTGATCGACACGGGAGTCTTCGACATTGAGCACGTGACTCTAGCATAATATAATCCCGGCCGATCGTCACGGGAGTCTTCGACATTGAGCGCACGGCTCTAACATAATATAATCTCGGCCAATCGGCACGGGAGTTTTCGACATTGAGCCCGTGGCTCTAACATAATATAATCCCGGTTGATCGTCACGGGAGTCTTCGACATTGAGCCCGCGGCTCTAACATAATATAATCCCGGTCGATCGGCACGGGAGTCTTCGACATTGAACCCGTGGCTCTAACATAAAATAATCTCGGTCGATCGGCACGGGAGTCTTCGACATTGAGCCCGTGGCTCTACTATAACATAATCCCAGCCGATCGGCACGGGAGTCTTCGACATTGAGCTCGCGGCTCTAACATAATATAATCCCGGTCGATCGACATGGGATTCTTCGACATTGAGCCCGTGGCTCTACTATGATATAATCCCAGTCGATCGGCATGGGAGACATTGAGCCCGTGACTATGATATAATCCCGGTCGATCAGCACGGGAATCTTCGACATTGAGCCCATGGCTCTACTATAATATAATCTCGGCCGATCGACACGGGAGTCTTCGATCGAGGAACTAAGGCAGATCCTATGACCGAAAGAGAAAATATAACGGAAAAACTGACCTGTCGACCAGCAGAGGATTTGACTCAATTCCTCGACTCCCAAAGACTCGTGGAGTGAGGAGAATATAATATGCTCGTCGAAACCCACCAAGGTCATGAGTATAACAGAATTTTTCGGAATCGTTCATCTTCACGTTCCAGATCAGGCGAAGTTCCCACAGACGGCGCCAATATGATCCTTTCGGGAATATGAGAAGACGAAACTGCCGTAATGACGTGTCTGGAATGTTGATCGCATCTCCATGACCCAGAGGGTGAGTTGTCTTCTGTATTGACCAAGTCATCAGAAATCCTCTGGTCAACAATACTTGTAGTCAGTGACCGGGTTGACCCCGTCCCTGGTACCTCGATGCTCGAGGCGGATCCCATGAATGTATAAGTAGCCAAACAATAGTAGAACAATGAAATGAATGGATAGTGGGTACGTGAACGTACCCTAGCCCCGGGAGGCGCCCTTGGATGGATCGGTGAGTTGGTTGCGAGGCTGATCGAGTCGTCGTGACACTGAAGGGTAGATGAGTGTGAGTCAGTTGAGGAGCCGGATCTGGGAGCAACGACATGGAATCCGATGCAGCACGGATCCAAAAGGCAGCATGTCGGTTGAAATATGACGACGGCTCCTAAGCTGGAATACTACAGCGGCTCGCGGGTCGGGACACGGTACACAGGCCGGATAATATCAGTAACTCACAATCATAAGAGCGATATGAAACACAACGGCTCGGTGGCTGGAACACAACACAGTGCAAGACACAAGTCACAAAGGTAGAATGCAACAGCAGTAGCCCAAAGGCCGGATTGACGATGGCTCGAGAGCTGGCTCATCGCTCGATAGGAGTGCCATCAGAGACGATGGCGCTGTGCCCCCTCGACGAAGGGCGTGGGTCGGCTAGTGACTATCGTTGGAGGTGGCATCGGAGGGCAGCCTCGGCCACTAGAGGTGGCGGTAGTGGTCGTTGGACTCAGCGGCGACCGCTAACGGCGGTGGCAGAGGCCGCTGGATGCGGCAGAGCTGCTTGGAGGGAGAGGACTGCGGACCCCCGATCTGGCTGACGTCGGAGATGACAAAAGGGGTGTCAGTGTCGGAGACGGCGAAAGGGGCGTCGACCTAGGAGGAGAGGGGAAGTGGCGGCGGGAGGTTACTGGTGGCGAGAGAAAAGGGAGAGCATGGGTGGCGCCGGAGGGCGCGCTGCGTGAGGAAGTTGGCGCCGAGTCCGTCCGGTGGCGACGTCGGGAGGAGGAGGAGGGGAATGGCAGCTGCGTGTGTGCTACGGAGAAGGCGACGCTGATGCGTGAGATGGCTCCGGCGTGCATGAGACAGCGTTGTGAGGGCAAGGGGTCGGCGTCGGACTTGGGTGGCGTCGAAGGCAACGAAGACACCCAAGCCCGTGCATCCTCATCCTGGTGGCGAAAAAAACACGGAGGAAGAAGAAGATCCCCTCTATGTAAACAGTGTTGCCTTTTAAAACAAAACCCTATTCATGCCAAAAGATCGGAATGCCCCTCTTCTTTTCCTTAATTCCCTTTGGGCCCCTCCCTCAATATATCTGCATCACAAGCCTCCCCTTTAAGTTTTGTCGAAGGAGGCGCGAGTCTGACTGAATAGACCAAGCCTAAGGTAAAGCAAAATCGCCCCTGAATGTAGAGCCAGATCACTAGGCATGTCTTATAATGTCCCACAAATAGCGACGAATGGAGAGAGAATGACGATCGTAAAATGTTGACCAACCCATCTAGAGAATGTCAAGCGTTCAACCTAGTTCAAGTGTGTGGCCAAACAGACGATTGAGCGATACCAGTCGGGCGACTTCGTAAGTGTTGACAAAATGACGCGCGCTTGGCAGAGTGGCGAGAAAAATGTGTCAACCGAGCAGCGAAAAATAGTGTCGAGCGGATGCCACGCAAGCTATCGAGCAAATGCCAAGTGAGTGCCCGGGCGAATACCAAATGAGCGATGAGGCAATGAAGGGTGGAAGTGGAGCTCGAAAATTGAGTGGGAGCATAGCCCGTAAAATCAAATGCGCACGAAAACGAAAGTCATGAGCCGAGCGGGCGCATCGCCTGTGTACTGAACTGGAGTATAGCTCATGAATCAAAAGCGCACGTAAGCAAAAGTCATTAGCCGAGCGGGCGCATCGCCCGTGAGCTGAACGGAAGTGTAGCCCGGGAATCGAAGACGCACGAAAGCGAAAGTCGTGAGCTGAGCGGGCGCAGAGCCTATAAGATATTCTGGTCTGTAACTAATGGGAATACTCTTGTTCGCGACCATTGGAGATAGCTTGACCCCGAACGAGGGAGATAAGTTGCTCTGATAGGCTCCGTGACCAATGAAAATCGCTCGACCTCGATCGGAAGAGATATGATATCCGATAAGCTGGTCAGAGACCAGTGAAGATGAAGACCACTCGACCCCGAACGGGGGAGATATGAGATTCCGCGACCAGTGAAAACCGCTCGACCTCGAACGGGGGAGATAGGAGATCTGATAAGACTGGTCTAAGACCAGTGACGATCGCTCGATCCCAAACGAGGGAGATAGAACATTTGATATGTTGGTCCGTAACCAGTGAAGACCGTTCGACCTCGATCGGAGGAGATATGAGATCTGATAAGCTGGTCCGAGACCAGTGAAAATGAAAACCGCTCGTCCCCGAACGAGGGAGATAGGAGATCCGATATGCTGGTCCGCAACCAGTGAAGACCGCTCGACCCCGAACGGGGAAGATAGGAGATCTGATAAGACTGGTCCGAGACCAATGACGACCGCTCGACCCCGAACGGGGGAGATAGAACATTTGATATGCTGGTCCATGACCAGTGAAGACCGCTCGACCCCGAACGGGGGAGACAAGAGATCCGATATGCTGGTCCACGACCAATGAAGACCGCTCGACCTCGACCAGAGGAGATACGAGATTCGATAAGCTGGTCTGAGACCAGTGAAGATGAAGACCACTCGACCCCGAACAAGGGAGATAGGAGATCCGATATGTTGGTCCGCGACTAGTGAAGACCGCTCGACCCCGAACAAGGGAGATAGGAGATCTGATAAGACTGGTCTGAGACTAGTGACAACCGCTTGACCCCGAACGGGGGAGATAGAACATCTGATATGCTGATCCCGACCAATGAAGACCACCCGACCCAAAACGAGGGAGACAAGAGATCCGATATGCTGGTTCGTGACCTGTGAAGACCGCTCGACCCCAAACGGGGGAGATAGAACATCTGATATGCTGGTCCGCGACCAGTGAAGACCGCTCGACCCTGAACGGGGGAGATAGGAGATCCGATGGTAGAGACCTGGATTTAAAGTCGCCGCTCAACCATTGGTGGAGACCTGGGTTTAATGTCGCCACTCGACGATTTGATGAAAACTTGGATTTAAGGTCGTCGCTCGACAATTGGTGGAGACCTAGGTTTAACGTCGTCGCTCGATAATTTGATGCAGACTCGGGTTTAAGGTCACCGCTCGACCGTTGGTGGAGAACTGGGTTTAACGTCGCCGCTCTACGATTTGATGCAAACTCAGGTTTAAGGTTGCCGCTCGACTGTTGGTGGAGACCTAGATTTAACGTCACCACTCGTATCGTAGACTCGGGTTTAAGGTCACCGCTCGACCGTTGGTGGAGACCTGGGTTTAACGTCGCCGCTTGACAGTCTTCACATGGTTTTTTATAGTCGTCGCTCGACCTCTATAGCCTATGACTCTAATATAACTCAAACCCGGTCGATCGACGCTGGAGTCTCTGACTTTAAGCTCATGGCTCTAATATAATATAATCTCGACCGATCGGGACGGGAGTCTTCGACATTAAGCGCGCGACTCTAACATAATATAATCCCGATCGATCGGCACGGGAGTCTTCGACATTGATCGTGCGGCTCTAACATAATATAATCTCGCCCGATCGGCACGGGAGTCTTCGACATTGAGCGCACGGCTCTAACATAATATAATCTCGGCTGATCAGCACGAGAGTCTTCGACATTGAGCCCGTGGCTCTAACATAATATAATCCCGGCCGATCGGCACGGGAGTCTTCAACATTGAGCCTGCGGTTCTAACATAATATAATCCCGATCGATCAGCACGGGAGTCTTCGACATTGAGCCCGTGGCTCTAACATAAAATAATCCTGACCGATCGGCACGGGAGTCTTCGACATTGAGCTCGTGGCTCTACTATAATATAATCCTTGCCGACGACATGGGAGTCTTCGACATTGAGCTCGCGGCTCTAACATAATATAATCCCGGTCGATCGGCACGGGAGTCTTCGACATTGAGCCCGTGACTCTACTATGATATAATCCCGGCCAATCGGCACAGGAGTCTTCGACATTGAGCCCGTGACTCTACTATAATATAATCCCGGTCGATCGGCACAGGAGTCTTCGATCGAGGAACTATAGCATATCCTATGACCGAAAGAGAAAATATAACGGAAAAACTGACCTGCCAACCATCAAAGGATTTGACGCAATTCCTCGACTCTCAAATACCCGTTGAGTGAGGAGAATATGATATGCTCGTCGAAACCCACCAAGATCATGAGTATAATAGAATTTTCCGACGTCGTTCATCTTCACGTTCCAAATCAGGCAAAGTTCCCACAGACGGCGCCAATATAATCCTGTCGGGAATCTGAGAAGACGGAATTGTCGTAATGGCGTGTCTAGAATCTTGACCGCATCTCCATGACCCGGAGGGTGAGTTGTCTTTTGTGTTGATCAAGTCATCAGAAATCCTCTGGTCAACAATACCTACAGCCAGTAACCGGGTTGACCCGGTCACTAGTACCTCGATGCTCGAGGCGAATCCCACGAATGTATAAGCAACCGAACAATAGTAGAACAATGAAATGAACGGATAGTGAGTACGAGAACGTACCCTGGCCCCGGGGGGCACCTCGGATGGATCAGTGAGCTGGTTGTGAGGCTGATCGAGTCGTCGTGACACTGAAGGGCAAATGAGTGTGAGTCAGCTGAGGAGCCGAATCTGGGAGCAACGACATGGAATCCGATGCAGCACGAATCCAAAAGGCGGCATGTCGACCGAAATATGACGACGACTCTTGAGCAGGAATACACAACGGCTCGCGGGTCGGGGCACGACACGTAGGCTGGATAATACCAGTAACTCACAATCATAAGAGCGATATGAAACACAGCGGCTCGGTGGCCGAAACACAACACAATGCAAGACACAAGTCACAAAGGTAGAATGCAATAGCAGTAGCCCGAAGGCCGGATCGACGATAACTCGAGAGCTGGCTCATCGCTCGATAGGAGTGCCAACAGAGATGATGGTGTTGTGCCCCCTTGATGAAGGTCGTGGGGCGGCTGGTGACTGCCATTGGAGGTGGCATCAGAGGGCAGCCTCGGCCACTAGAGGTGGCGGCGGTGGCCGCTGGACTTGGCGGCGGCGGCAAAGGCCGTTGGATGCAGGAGAGCTGCTAGGGAGGGAACGGACTCCGGACCCCCGATCCAGCCGACGTCGGAGATGACAAAAGGGGGCGTCAGTGCCGAAGACGGTGAAAGGGGCGTCGGCCTCGGAGGAGAGGGGAAGTGGCGGTGGGAGGTTGCTGGTGGCGAGAGAAAAGGGAGAGCATGGGTGGCAGTGGAGGGCGCGCTGCATGAGGAAGTCAGCGCCGAGTCCGTCCTGTGGCGGCGCCGCGAGGAGGAGGAGGGGAGTGGCAGTCGCATGTGTGCTACGGAGAAGGTGATGCCGATGCGTGATATGGCTCCGGCGTGCATGAGATAGCGTCGTGAGGGCAAGGGGTTGCCGGCGTCGGACTTGGGTGGCGTCGGAGGCAACGAAGACGGCCAAGTCCGTGCATCCTCATCCTAGCGGCGGAAAAAACACGGAGGAAGAAGAAGATCCCCTCTGTGTGAACCATGTTGCATTTTAAAACAAAACTCTATTCATGCCAAAAGATCGGAATGCCCCTCTTCTTTTTCTTAATTTCCTTTGGGCCCCTCCCCCAATATATCCGCATCATATATGTCATGTAATAAGGAAAGATTTGTAATCAAGATAAAATATTTCTAACATCTCATTCTTTGATTAAGCAGGGAGATTTGTCATGAGTAATATGGGATCATCATATTAAGATATCATTCATCTCCTTTAGGTGAAAAGTTGTATCAATGAACAAATTAGGAGATTGTAAAAAAATAAAATAATTCATCTTTGAAGTGGTTCACTTGCAACAATCATAGGTGAAAAGTTGTATCAATGAACAAATTAGGAGATTGTAAAAAAATAAAATAATTCATCTTTGAAGTGGTTCACTTGCAACAATCATACTTGAAAGCACCCATTTCAGGAGCTAAGATTAAGAAATAAAGTCAATATCTGATGTAGGATCAATCAAGGAGACCTCCCAAACTTCAAAGATCATAACTTTTGTAAGATATTATTTGACTTGAAACGAAGCTAGTTTAGAGACCTAAATTTGTTAATGGTGGAACCTGTGACTATCAAATTTAAAATTTGAAAAATAACATTCAGTGTCTTTTCAGAGCCTTTGAATATCTGTTTTATTATTTTTGACATTTTAGGTATTTTTGACAGTTTTGCCTATTATGAGTAAGAGTTTGTCTATATGAGTGTATGTTTAACTGTTTGAGGAATTATCCTTGATTATTAAATAAATTTTTTTTAAAAAAAAATCCTTGAGGACAACGATTTCTTTTATTGTCTTTTTCTCAAATTCTTTTTCTCGTCCATCTGTAAGATAATCATTATCTTATTCAACATCAAAATCGTAGGAAGTATTAATCTCTAGGTCTGCTAGATGCACCTTTAATCTCTAGGTCTTAGTTAGTGTAAGAAAAGGTGATTTAATTGCTATGAATATTCCATGTGATATGACCTTGCATGAAGTTTAATTAATGGATAAGGTCTACACAACTAATTCCAAACAATTGGGTTCAGAACTAGCATGGCTTGACGACGTTGATTTTATGATCTATTTTGAATATAAACTTTAATTTCAAGTTGTCTCCAGTAGATAGTTGCAAATTATTGTGGAAATGATAGGTGCTTGCAAGTATAACTCATTCTACGGAGTCTAGCTAAAACCAAGAATTAGCACAGATAACTTATTCCATTGTTCTTATAAAACCACAGTCATTATAGTCAACAAACATATGCATCACTGATTTTAAAATTTGGAATCATTAAACATGCCTAAGATGAAAATCAAAGTAGTGTAGCATCAAAAACACTAAAACCACCATCATTATTTTTTTCAAATCTCAGTTGCAGCGTTTTTTTTTGAGAAGCGGATCTAAGAATGTTAACTGTCTGAATGAGTCTTTATTAGTTCTTCCTAATTTAATCTGATGATCGATGAAAAAATTTCATGAGCCAATCTGATCACCTAGAATTAGTTAATTTGAAGAATTAGATATCTAACGCCAACTAAAAAAATTAAATACTAAAACCAAACATTTTACCTGAATCCTTCCTTCATATGAGATCAATGCCCCACCTTTAACATCAGACAACGTTTTAGGTGTCACCTGAACACAGACACACGCAGAAATATTAATGCATGTCCTAGACACAGTAATTCTCAGAAGAATAAGCCCATACCTCCATACAATACTCGTTCTGATTGTTAATCAAACGGTTCAAGATTTCTAGCAGACAAAACATTCTTTTGTGAGGCAGTGGAAATCAAATTTAGATAAGATAACACGACTAAGGTAATAGCAGGCATACTGATGTCAACAATAGCACCCAAGTTAATTATCTGAATTTGCAACAAAGACATATTCCTTCCCCTGAGGAAAACCATGCATAATATACTTTAACAAATAGACAAAAAATGAACTGGTCAATAAGTAGCAAACTGAAGCAATAGCTAACCAATATTAGTTTGTCATCTGGGTTGGCAGTTGCAAACCTGTAATAATAAGGCATCAAGCATCTCCACGTGCCTGATTTCACTCATCAAATTTTTTTCATCTGTCTAATTTTACTCATTAAGACTTTTCATCTGTCTAACTTCACTCACTAAGACTTTTCATCTGTCTGGCTTCACTCACCAAGGCTTTCACCTAGCTTCACTCACTAGGATTTTCTCACTGTCCGACTTCACTCACCGGGACTTTTACTTGTCTAGCTTCACTCACTAGGTCATTCACCTGGCTTTACTCACCAAAATTTTTTAACTGCCTAGCTTCACTCACTAGGTCTTTCACCTGACTTCACTCACCAGGATTTTCAACTGCCTAGCTTTACTCACTAGGTCTTTCACTTGCCTAACCTCCAGTTAGGACTTTTCCAGTCAAGTATCTGATCAACCCTTTGACCTAGTTAACTCTTCTTCACATCAAACTAGTCAAACCTTGACCAGAAGGGAATTGCTCCAACAATCTCCCCAATCAAACGATTGCTCCTGCAATCTCCATATATTGTCAAACATCGAAACCTAAACATCAAGACTCAAGTTGAGTCAATTCAAGCTCGAGTCAACTCAAACTCAATCAACCTGATCAACCTTGACCAAGGGATATTGCACCAACAACTATTTTTAAATTATTTTCAAAAATTTACAAATTCTAGGGTAAAATTTCTTTTCTAACATTTTCTCAAAATTCCCTTATTTTTAGAATTTTCAAAATTAATTTTTGCCCTAGTCTATATCAACTCCATAAAAAGCATGTTCCTATAGATTTAGGACTTGAGCATCTCACCAATACATTAGGGCTACATTGTTTGTGTATTGCCAAACATAGGAAGAGGTGAGATGCATAGGTAGATTGTCTAGACTTAAGATACTTATATCAGTGCATCAACATAAATCTGGGCATTAAATACCAAATTCATAGTAATCAGGTTAAGTAATCCAGGTTAATAAACACTAACTAGATAAAAAATTTAATCTGACTAACCAAATGAACATTGTTATCTTCTGATAATTTGTTAGTAACTAACGGTTAGACAATCAAGAATAATTTATAGTTGATTAGATTAATTTGAAATAATATCAGATTAAGGGGGAGAACATTTAAAAATGACTTTCAAATCTTTACTTTGAATAGATATTTCTCAAAAATATTTTTTTAATATTTCTAAAAGATATTTTTCGAAACCACACCTATACTTTTCAAAGTTCTATTTTTGAAAATCCTTTTTACACATTTTAAAATATCCAATATTTTACAAAATTATGATGATTAGTGAAAATCGATTATTTTAAATTTTATAAATGAATTTTAAACAAAGTTAAAAAGTATTCCTTGAAAAAAATTTTCATAAAACCTATTTCAAAATTTCCTTAATTTTTTTTATGATTAAAGCATTTTCAAAATATTTATAACTTTCCTATCCAAAGTATTTTAAAAAGTTAGTGCACGTTGAAAATTATCTTAACAACTATTTGTATAAAATGTTACAATTCTTTAAAAAAAACTCTCCCGATAACTCTAAAATTTTTATTATTGCTAAAATGCCACTATTTTTTCAATCAAGTTGAACAAGTTTTAACAAATTTTTTTTTTTATTTTCTTATTGACTCTTGTTTTTTATGAATGCCAAAGGGGTAGGGTTAGGAGGATTAAGTTAGCAAACCAAAGAAAAATCAAAACAACTTAAATCCCTCAACGAAAGCTAATTTACTCATATTGTTTGCTTACTTTGCATAGTTTTTTCCTAACTTAACTCAGGTTGTCATTACATCAAAAAAGGGGGGAGATTGTTGGTGTAGTTTGTACTAATGGTCTAACTCAGGTTTTAATGAATGACAAGTTAAGTTAGGTGTTGATGTGATCTAATCACTTGATTAAGTGTGCAGGAGAAGTCCAGATAGGTCGACGGGCTAACTAGCTATCTGACAGGAAATTCAGCTAGGTCAACGGGTCAATTAGATAGTTGGTACGAAGTCTAGATAGGTCGTCGGGCTGATCGAGTATCTGGCAAGAAATTCAGCTAGGTCGACAGACCGACCGAATAGCTAATACGAAGTCCAGATAGGTCGACGGGTTGACCGGATATCTGGCAAGAAATCCAACTAGGTCAACGGGTCGACCAGATAGCTGGCATGAAGTCCAGACAGGTCGATAAGCTGACCGGATATCTAGCAAACTAGTAAGTTAAGGTAAGTCACTAGAGGAGAGTGACCAAGTGAGGGCGCGCCCCGGTTGAAGGGACAGTAGGCATCGGTCTAGTTTAGGTCTATTTGGGATTCCTAAGCTGAGACTTTGACTAGTTCCTGGTCCTAGGAGGATAGGAACTAATTACTAGCCTTTATTATTAATCATTGTTTGTCCTAATACTTGTGTTACAGGTTATTTGGACTAACGTTATTTTGTAGGACAAAAAAAGAAATTTTTTTTTGGATAAACAGTGTCGAAGGCGCCCTCAAGCAGTGAAGGTACCTTCGTACTGTTCATAGAAGGGGCCTTCCATGGCTATGGAAGGCGCCTTCCACAGGATATATTTTGACCGAAGTTGTGGATAAGTGTCGGGGTGTTCGGGATCGAATTTGCCTCATTGGAGGCATCTTCCATGGCTATGGAAGGTGCCTTCCATGCCTTTTATAAGGTTGTCTCGAGAAGGCATTGTAACAATACAGAGATACGAGCTACCGCGCATCCTTTTGAACTTCCGATAGGCTTTTACACTATCCCTATTCTTGTACTCGATTCCCTCTTCCAGAGGTACCGGAAGATGTTTTTAGTGGATTACCCATCGATAGGTCCATGGGATCTGGGTCTTGGAGTAGGAGTCGCCAAAGGCTCCAAATCAAGTAAAACCGCTTGTGTTCTCTGGTGTTTGTTTGTCTTCTTATTCTTTTCTGCTACATACTCGTAATTTTAAAACCGACAAAATGAGTTTTTGAAAGCCACGTGATCCCCCCCCCTTTTCACGTGTGATTGATCTAAAAAAAGTAATGGAAAATGTAGGGCGCGAGCAAGATGTTATACAGGACAAACAGGATTACCACCCCCGCATATAAGCTTAAAGGAGTTTGGCACTGTCCCTTCGGGACGGTCTAGTGGCTAGCGCATCAGGCGTTGCCACCATGATGTCTGGGGTTCGAATCTTGGCATAGCCAAGGTAAATGCCTCTTTTATGCGCTAATCACTATTCCAAAGGCTAGTAGCCACCCGTGATTTACCTCCTCCGTGTTGACCCTGGGACGGGTTGGTGGGGTCGCTAGAGGCGAGTGTAGTCGCCTTTTGCGACTAAAGGAATTTGACATTAATCAGGGCAAAGGAATATGAAAATATCTACAAACTTCAGAAAAGAAGGGATGGATCGAGAATCACAGACCGACCAAAAATCGGTCTTTGAAAAAGGTAAGGAAGCCATCCGGTGACTTGTGTGGGCGTGCATATGCAGTGGGGATGACTATTTGGTAATCCTTTGGAATACCATACGTTATCTGCATTTGGGTGACCTCATCACCTTAAAATCGGATTATGTGGAAGTGTACCATAGTCCGGTGATGGGTGGAGGAGGAGGAGAAGAACAGGCCATGGAAAATCAATGAAAAGCATAGATGGAGACAGGAAGAGAAAAAAGATCTTACTAAGGATGAGGATCACCAGCGAGGAGCAAAATAAGCGAGACTCAGCAGAAGGCAGGGCACGAGGATGGAGACACTGCGAAGTATCGAAAACGAAGAGGAGTAAGCATTTAAAAGCCCTGAGGGCGGCCGCTCTGGGTCGTCCAATCGAGGGATTCAAAAAATGAAGCCTCAATCTGATAGTTGAATTTGAAAAGGCAGTCATCACATCAATGGCAGATATCCACCTATCACATCAAACATGCGGTGGCAAAAAGTTGGACATGTGGTGCTCTATAACGGGGATCATTAATGAAGTTTAATTAAAGGGCATGGGCGGCGTGCAAGAATTAATGGCCGAAGATTTACACAGTCTTTAAGAAATTAAGATGACGTTAGCGACCATTACAAGGCACTTACTCGCCAAAGGAAGCAGCGGGAAGTTGAAAAATTACCAAGTGTTTCCCACGAGCATCACGAGTAGACTGTTCGGATGGAGAAGCGGTCGAGCGAAGACATAGTCATAAAGTGGCTCACTGGAGATTAATCATTCCATCTCATAACTGAGAGGCGACTCTAAACCCATGGCAGGAAGCAACTACGGTATTTACCACAACCGATCGGTCGCTCTAAATCCAAGTAAAGTTGAGCGGCGACTATAAATCCTTGATCGACAGAATTCAAAGTCGAGTGACAACCATAAACTCCTGATTAGTTAAAATGTGAGTTGAGCGCTAGAACCGAGAATGTCCGATCGAACGGAAAGGTCTCTGAAGACACTACTCGTTCAATCAGTCGAACTTACGATCTCCTTCAACTAGACTTGAGGGGAAAACTTATGATGCGGTGGTAAAAGGAGCCCACCAAAGATGAGTCAAAGTGGGAAAAGCAGCCGACGTGGAGGTCAAAGTTAAGACAGTCAATGACATAGAATCTCCAAGTCACTAAAGTTACTCGAGCGGGTGGCAATGGGTCGATCGGGCATGACCACCCACTCAACGAAAGGAGGGCCCTGGAACAGGGTGCCGCCCGAAAGCTCGTATGACCAGATCACTCGTCCGACCAGGCGATAGGCAACACCCCGATAACTGGATGACTAAAGAGAGGAGAACAGATGTTCGTAACTGTGATGACCCTATAAGGGCTACTCTGACCAGACTGTTTGTCTAACCATAAGAGGAACAACCTACCGAGCTGAACGACCGTGAAGAAGAATAGCCTTGGGCGACCGAGCAGGGAATCCTGGTTGAGCGACCAATTAGTGGGACCCCTTGCTTCGCTCATCGTATCCTTCTAAAAGTTGATGCTGCTGACAACAAGGCATGGTTAGCTAGCAAATTGTACGATGGAAGCTTCCACTGTCATGTCAATGATTTGCACGCCCTATTAAGGAATAATGTCAGAGACACTTTTCTAACTTGTCTTTTCATAGAAAAAATGGAAAACATGCACGTGCTTTGAGAAGCATGCATATATACTATAAGGTCACTATATAAATGGGGTGCATACACCGGAGGAGGTATGTATTATTAGTGATTACACTTTTATTTCTATAGTTCTCACTAAAAGAAAATTGGGGTTCTACAATACTTAAAAGACAACGTTTTTTAAAAAAGCGTTGTCTTTTTTTTTTTAACAACGCTTTTAGTGAAAATCGTTGTCTATTTCATTATTTTCTTATTAATAGACAACGCTTTTTTTAAAACTGTTGTCTATTAGTGATTTTTATGGGTCAAAGACAATATTTTTAAAAAAGTGTTGTCTATTGTCAAGTCCTCATCTAAATCTAGATTAATATAAACCGTTGGATCAAGTAAGGAGCAGAAAACCATAGTTTCACTCGCCCACCCTCCCGAACCCTTCTCCCAACTCCTCCTCTCACGCCCTAGTTCTCATCTAAATCTCACGTCGGCCTTCTCCATCCAACTCCTCCTCTCAAGCGGTAGATCCCATGCTAAGGCGATGACCACAACAGATCGATCCCACCACACCTACCTCTTCCCCTCCCTCTCCTCCCTCCCCTCTCGCCTCCGGGCTCTTCTTTTGCGCTCAGTCTCCGACCGATTCTTTTCCGCAGGGATTCCGCAGCTGGCGGGATTTTAGGGTATGAGATTATTTTTTTGTGGTGTTGTTTGTTCTAGCTCTTAGATTTCCGATAGAATGCGGAGGATCGAATTGTTCTGTCGCTTTGGTTCTTTTGATTTTCTGGTTTATTGTTTCTTTGTCTGATTTAATTTCAACTTGAGGGGAGCGCTCTCCGGATGATTCTGTAAGGCACATTACCCGAGGGTTTCTTTGTTTTTATAAATAATTTGAAAGTTTCCTTCTTGGAGACAAAACTATTTATAAACGTGGTGGAGATGATTCCATCGCGAAATGAAATTTTGTTCACAATTCCATTCATTTGGATCGACCTTTTTTTGATGTTCTTTTCTATCCTTTATTGCCCCTCTAACAATGAAAAGCTGAGACTTGTATAAATTGTCTCTTAAGTAGGATATTTTTTTCAGTTTAGGATTGTATTCCATCGTAATTTGATTTCGCCTGTCATTTCACTGTTCTATAATCATTATTTGAATTGCCTTTCAGACGATATTATTCAAGAATAATGCAAAATTTGTTCCTTGTGGTATTAGTTTGGAATTCACAATAGAGAAGTACTCTTGTCCTTCTTATTCTAGGAAATAAATTGTGCAATCCTCTTCAAAAATTATTTGTTCACCACTCATATTTATTCTGGAAAGTGTTTTCTCAAGATTTTGATTCTTATATGCAAACCCTTCAACCACGGTTCTATTGATTGTTATCTGATCATTTGCTTGATCTTAGTATATCGATCAAGAATTGTGCTATTGTTGATAAATTTTGTAAGTTATATTTTCTTATTTCCTAGCTCGCTACAGAATAATCAGATGGTTGTTTTTATTTTTGTTATATGCTATTATTTGCTGTTTTCTTTTGTTGTTGATATTCTAAAATATTTGCAATTAATATATGTTGTTATTTTTTATTTTTGTTTTTTGTTATCTACCTTTCCTTTGTTATCTGCTGTTTTTAAACTTGTGTTTGTGTTAATATTTTGTATATTATTTACAACTATTTTGAAGGTGTTAGCTCATTGTTGGTTATTTAGTTGTTACAAGAATGGACAAAGAATGGATGTCAAAGGATAGACTATCACATGAATATGAGTTTGGAGTAGAGTCTTTCTTGCAATTTGCAATAATAAACGCTAATGATCGTAACGCAATACCTTGCCCATGTGCAAAATGTGATAATTTAAAGAAGAGAAATGTACAAACTATCAGAGCACATATGTATTGTAATGGTATAGATTTGACATATCATACTGTTGGTTGGTCCTATGAAGATCGTACCGGTTCCACTGTACAAAAATTTTATACAAGTGTCGAACCTTTCCTAAACAACCTATTGTGTTCTTTAGAAATTAAATTAGGAATCACAAACAGAACTTAACATTATTGATTCCAAATTTAATTTATCTGTTCTTAATGATTTAGATTTGGATCGCAAGCGGAACTTAACACTATTGATCCAAATCCACCTATGTTATAAAGTTGATTAAATATTTATTTCTAAAATCGGCTCCCAGGTCAAACATGGCGAGGTACTAGGTCTTCTTGGATATGAGATCATCCACCACTGCCTCGACAAAGCCTTTAATAGAAATTCAATATTTAATTTCCTAAAATAACATTAGGTTTAATCGAAAAGAACAATCGAATCACAAATTCAAAAAATTAAAAAACAACACAACTTTGAATATCTAATCCAAAAATCTAGAATCATATGCCTCTTGTGTTTGGAATTCATACAAAGAAAAATTAGCATGATGCGGAATATAATTACTAGTTATACCTTTCTTTGTATACAACGACCTCTTGATCTTCTACCGTATTCCTCTTCTTATCTCGGGCGTCGTGTGGGCGACGATCTACCGAGACGAGAACCACCCAAGCTCCTTCTTCTCCAAGCTAGTTTTGGCCACCACAAAAACTCCAAGAGATGTGAGGTTCAGCCACCACCACCAAACTCTAAGGGATACTAGAAACAAAGCCTCCTATCTCTCCTTCTTCTCCAAGCAAAATCTGGCCACCAAGCTTTCTTCAAGAGGATGATGCCACCGGCCACTTGAGAGGAAGAATAGGGGAAGAGGAGAAAAGAAATCCGGCCACACCAAGGAAGAGAGGAGAATAGAAGAATAGAATAGAGTTCTTCGCCATGAAGGCACCCCTACCCTCTCTTTTATAATCCTTGGTCTTTGCAAATAAGAAAAATTTAAATAAAAACTTTCTTATTACTTTGCCATGAAAAGGAAAATCTTAATTTAATTTAAAATCAAATTCCTTTTCTTAAACTATATGGCCGACCACTCTAAAACTCCAAACAAGAAAAATTTTAATCACAAGAATTAAAACTTCCTAATTTGTTTCCGGAAATTTTAAATAAAAATTTCTCTAACAATTTTTCTCTTCATGGTTGGTTATAAAAGAAAATTTTATAAATTAAAAACTTTTTTTTAAACATGTGGTTGATTTCCAAAAAGGAAAGTTATCTCTAAAATTAAAATCTCCTTTCAATCTACAAATAAGGAAAGATATCTAATCTTTCTCTTAATCTTTTGTAGAAGACTATAAAGGAAATATTTAATTTTAAAACTCTCTTTTTAAATCATGAACATGGTTACAAAAAATAAAAATTTTATCAAAATTAAAATCTTCCTATCAATCTACAAATAAGGAAAGATATCGAATCTATTCTTAATCTTTTGTAGAAAGCTATAAAAGGAAAGATTTAAATTTTAAACTTTCTTTTAAAACCATGGAATCCACATAAGAAAAATTTTTAAAATAAAAATACTTTTACTTTGCTTAGGGCCAGCCACACCATGATTGGTCTCCAAGTATTGGTCGGCCCCTAACTTGACTCATCCTTTCTTCTTTGGCCGGCCCAAGCTTGGGTTCCAAGCTTGCTTGGTCGACCCCATTAGGATGGGTAAGAAGGTGGGTAAGGGTGGGTATAACACTTTATAAATAAGAGGCTATGATAGGGACCGAGAGGAGGAATTGATTTTTGTCTCCTGATGAAATTAAGCTTCCCGTGTTCGCCCCGAACACCCAACTTAATTTCATCAATAACAATTTATACCACTAAAGAATTATTATTGAACTACCGCACCAATTCCAAATTACATTTTGGGCTCCTTCTTATTATGAGTGTGTTAATCTCCCTGTGTTTAAGATGTAAAATGTCCACTAATTAATTGAGTTACTGACAACTCATTTTAATTAATATCTTAGTCCAAGAGTAGTACCACTAAACCTTATCGTCATGTCGGACTAAGTCCACCTGCAGGGTTTAACATGACAATCCTTATGAGCTCCTCTTGGGGACATTATCAACCTAGATTTCTAGGGCACAGTTTCCTTCTATAATCAACAACACACACTATAAGTAATATCATTTCCCAACTTATCGGGCATTTTGATTTATCGAGCTAAATCTCACCCTTTGATAAGTCAAAGAAATAAATACTAAATATATGTACTTGTTATTATATTAAGATTAAGAGCACACACTTCCATAATAACTAAGGTCTTGTTCTTTTATTAAGTCAATAAAAAAGAATTTACCTTAAATGGTCATACTCAATACACTCAGAGTGTACTAGTGTAATTTATTAGTCAAGATAAACTAATACCTAATTACACTACGACTATTCCAACAGTTTGTTCCTTTCCATCTTAGTCGTGAGCAACTGTTTATAATTTATATAGAACTGATAACATGATCTTCTGTGTGTGACATCACACACCATGTTATCTACAATATAAATTAATTGAACAACTACACTTAGCATATAAATATAGACATTTGATCAATGTGATTCTTATTTCTAAATAAATATTTATACAAAAAGCTAGGATTTTAGTATACACTCTAACACATACATGGATATGGCACGGTGAAAGAGCTATGATAGGGAACTCAAAGAATGATAGTGATGAAGTAGGGCCAGATAAACAAAATTATGTTGCTGAGGACCCAATAGATATGGTACATGTTGCATTTGATAATTATGCCGAGAATCCAACCCAATTCAATAAGATACTTGAAGATGCCGAGAAACCTTTATATCCTGGATGCACTAAATTTACAAGGTTATCTGCAGTTGTGAAATTATTCAACTTGAAGGCAAAAGATAGTTGGAGTGATAAAAGTTTCACTGACCTACTTAGTTTCTTAGGAGAAATCCTTCTAGATGACAATGAATTGCCTTTATCTTCTTATGATGCAAAGAAAAGCTTATGTGCATTAGGGATGGATTACGTGAAAATTCATGCTTGCCCTAATGATTGTATCTTATATCGGAAGGAGTATGAGGATTTTATCAATTTCCCTACTTGCGGGATGTCAAGGTGGAAGTTGGACCAAAAAAAATATGATAAAGGAAGGAGTTCCTGCAAAGGTTCTATGGTACTTCCCCCCTATTCCAAGATTTCAAAGAATGTTTCGAAATAAGGAGATATCCAAGGAGTTGACTTGGCATGCTGATAAAAGACTTTATGATGAATACTTACGTCATCCAGTTGATGCACCATCTTGGAAAATAATTGATCACCAGTGGTTAGATTTTGCTACTGAGGTAAGAAATTTTAGATTGGTCATATCAACTGATGGGATGAATCCCTATGGTTCGACGAGTTCTGCATATAGTTGTTGGCCAGCTTTAATGATCACTTATAATCTTTCTCTATGGTTGTGTATGAAGAGAAAATTTATGAAGCTCACATTGTTGATATCTGGCCCCAAACAACCGGGAAATGATTTTGATGTTTACTTAGCACCTCTAATTGATGACTTAAATGCTTATGGGATATAGGCGTATGATGCATATCGACAAGAAACTTTCTCGCTTAGAGTTGTATTACTATGGACTATTAATGACTTCCCTGCATATGGGAACATGTCAGGATGTATTGTAAAAGGATATCATGCATGTCCTATTTGTGGTGAAGAAACTTATTCACAAAGGTTGAAGCATAGTAGGAAAATGTCATATACAAGCCATAGAAGGTTTCTACCTGCAACTCATCCTTATCGAAGGCAAAGGAAGGCATTTAATGGAAACCAAGAATTTACCCCTGCACCAAAACCATTGAGTGGCGACGAAGTTTTTGAAAGAGTTGAAAGAATTAATTGTTATTGGGGAAAAATCAGTGGGAATATTTAGTCGAAGAAGAATGATGTAAAATCATATTGGAAAAAGAAATCAATATTCTTTAAACTTCAGTATTGGAAACATCTACATGTTCGACATGTTCTTGATGTGACGCATATTGAAAAGAATGTCTGTGAAAGTCTCATCGGTACGTTACTTGATATTCCAGGAAAAACAAAGGATGGAGTAGTATCAAGATTAGACCTTTTGGAAATGAATGTGAGGATAGATTTGGCACTAAGGATAGGGGAGAAGAGAACATTTTTGCCAACAGCCTGTTATACACTTAGTAAGGATGAGAAAAGAAAGATTTTGAATTCTTTGTTTGGAATACAACTTCCGACATGTTACTCATCTAATTTTAAAAATCTTGTGTCGATGAAAGATTTGAAACTTATTGGCCTTAAGTCATATGACTACCATAATTTAATGCAACAATTGCTTTCAGTGGCTATCCGTGGTGTCTTGCCCAAACATGTCAGACACACTATCACTCGATTGTGTTTCTTCTTCAATGGGTTATGCAATAAAGTGATAGATGTCTCAAAGTTGGATGATATGCAAAGAGAGATTGTGACGATATTATGTTTACTTGAAAAGTATTTCCCCCTGTTAAAGTGTATACTAAAAGCCTAGCTTTTATAAACATTTATTAGTTGAAATAAAAGAATCACATTGGTCAATATCTGTATTTATTTGTTAAATATAATTATTTAATTAATTTATATAGTAGATAACATGGAGTGTGGTGTCACATTCAGAAGATTATGTTGTCAGTTCTCTATAAATTATAAACAAGTTGCTCATGACTAAGATGGAAAGGAACAAACCATCAGAATAGTCGTAGTGTAATTAAGTATTAGTTTATCTTGACTAATAAATTATACTGATACACTTAAAGTGTATTGAGCAGAACCATTTAGGTATGTTCTTTTTGTACTGACTTATTAAAAGAACTAAACCTTAGTTATTATGGAAGTGTGTGCTTTTAATCCTAATATAATAACAAGCACATATATTTAATATTTATTTCTTTGACTTATCAAAGGGCGAGGTTTAGCTCGATAAATCAATATGCTCGATAAGTTGGGAAATGATATTACTTATAGTGTGTGTTGTTGATTATAGAAGGAACCTGTGTCCTAGTTATCTAGGTTGATAATGTCCCCAAGAGGAGCTCATAAGGATTGTCATGTTAAACCCTGCAGGTGGACCTAGTCCGATATGACAATGAAGTTGAGTGGTACTACTCTTGGTGCTAGATATTAATTAAGTGAGTTGTCAGTAACTTACTTAATTAGTGGGCATTCGTAATCTTAAACGCAGGGAGACTAACACACTCATGATAAGAAGAAGCTCATAATGCAATTTGGGATTGGTGCGGTAGTGTGATAATAACTCTCTAGTGGAATGAGTTATTATCGATGAACTTGAGTTGTACGTTCGGGGCGAACACGGGATACTCAAGCTCATCGGAAGGCCAAAACCAATTTCTCCTCTAGGTCCCTATCGTAGCCTCATTATAGCCTCAAGTCCATCCAAACGTAAGGCTCTTCTTGGTGTTCAAGAAGGGGGCCGGACCATTGCTTGGTGACCAAGCAATGGCCGGCCACATCCTCTTATAGGGGTCGGCCCTATTGCTTGGTGACCAAGCTTGTAGGGGCCGACCAAGATTAATTCAAATAGGAGGGGTGTTTTGAATTTTTAAAATCTTCTCTTTGTAGAAAATTATAAGTTTTAAAAGAGAGATTTTAATTTTTTAAAACTTTCCTTATTTGAATTAGGTCACATGTTTTAATAGAGAGTTTTAAAAGTTTTAAAACTTTCCTTTTTTAACCATCCTCATGGTTTAAGAAAATAAAGGAAGATAAGTTTTAAAATTAAAATTTTCTATCATCATGTTAAAAAAGGAAATTTTGTTAGAGAAGTTTTAAATTTTAAAACATGGTTTTAATTTTTTAAAACTTTCCTTTTTTAACTCTAGGAAAGAGAGCATGTAAAATTTTATAAGAGTTTTTCTTCTTGTAAAATTTTATAAAAAAAATATTATTCCTTTCCTAAATATGGTGGTCGGCCAATAGGGTTAACCAAGCTTAATCCTAAACCAAATAGGATTGATCTCAACCATTGATTGGTGATTGATTCAATCAAGAGGAAAGAAAAGGAAAAATAAAAGGGAAAAGGAAAAACTCTTGGATGATTTTATTTTTTGTAAAAGGTTTATCCTTATTTGCCTTGGGCAAGTAATATAAAAGAATGGGTGAGGGGGCTTCATGAGATACAACTCTTATTCTCTTGCTTGGAGACCTCTTGGTGGCCGGCCCTCTCCCTTCTCCCTTTCCCTTTGCTCTCTTCTCCTTGGTGGTGGTGGTGGTGGTGGCCGGATTTTAGAAGAAGAGGAGAAGCTCTTTTGGGTGGTGTTCATCTTAGAGGATCGTCGCCCACACGACGTCCAAGGCAAGGCGAGGAATACGACAGAAGATCTCGAGGTCATTAGCTTACAAAGAGAAGGTATAACTAGTATTTTTCTTCCACATCATACTAGTTATTTTTCTTTGTATGAATTCTAAATACAAGAGGCAATTAGATCTAGTTTATCGAATTTATTTTCGATTTTGTGTTTTCTTCTTTTTCGAATTTGTGATTCGATTGTTCTTTTTGGTTAACTTAGAGTTATTTAAGGAAATAAATATTAGCTTTCCTTAAAAGGCTTTGCCTATGCGGTGGTGGTTGCTCCCATATCCAAGAAGGTCATGCGCCTCGCCATGCAGTCCTGGAAGCTAATTTTTGAAATTAATATTTATGGAATTAATAACTTAGGTAGATTTGAATCAATAGTGTTAAGTTCCGCTTGCAATTCAAATCTAAACCATTAAGAACAGATAAGTTAAATTTGGGATCAATGATGTTAAGTTCCGTCTGCGATTCCTAATTTAACTTCTAAAGAACACAATAGGTTATTTAAGGAAAGGTTCGACACTTATATAAAATTTTTTGTACAGTGGAACCGATATGTTTTCCTAGGACTAACCAACAATTGGTATCAGAACTAGGGTTTGCCTCTGTGTATTTTTAGAATTCAAATAGGTTATGCACATGTCATACATAATTTAGGCAGGATAGTAGTAGGATGTGCTAACTCTTTGGTTGCAGGCTCCAACTATTATGGCTTATTGATATTGTGTGTGATTGGACCCTTGGACATGTCAAGGGCATTATTTGTGTGCATGATTGTATGTATAAAATACAGCAGGAGCTGTATTATTTTTAGAATTTTATTTTTTGTTCGATCTAGAATACATGTACATTCCCTCGTGGAATATAGGATCGATATATGTAAAATTATATTTTTATCGCGGATCGGATTCTTGCGAGGCGTGGTACTTTTGGAGCACCAGAGGCGCAGCGGAATAAGAAGCAAGATGGATGCGACAACTCAACCCGATGGTAGTGGCTAAAGATGGCAGCAGCTAGGGTTGGAGCACAAAGAGGACAGTAACAGAAAAATGCCATAATAGTTGGGAAATGATTTTCATATTTATTGCTTTTATTTACTGTGATGTGTGTGTATGCATATGATGTATGCTAGCATAGGTTAAAATCCTCATTTTAAATAACTAAGTGGGAGAGGGATTTTAATAAATCTCATGGTCTCCATTACTGGTTTGTAAGTGATGCAACAGGTTTGCGTGTTGGCTCTGAGTGCCTCCCTCCACAACGGATGGGTTTGTTGCAGATCACTAGATCAAACTTCCTTTTATGGATAGTTATAGGAAATTATTTAGGAGCATGTGATCTTCTCCAACTGAAGGGGCACAATCCTATTTAATGGACTTAGTATCAAGTAATTGTATACACTTAGACGCATTTAATAGTATCCTCCCCAATGGAGTCACTGCTATTGTATTGTATGACCAAAGTGAAACTAACTATTAATTTTATTTGTCATAAAGTTAGGATGACAAGATAATAAAATTAATGGGTCACACCCTCCTCTTACAAATGTCAAATTTGTATACGTCTACACTAACGTGGCATGCAATATTCACGATGATTTGAGGTGTTGGTTAATTTAAAATAGTATTGTTTGAGGAATCAATATTATTTTAAATTTAGAGTCTTGACCAAAGTTTATTTTTGTGATTCTTAGGATGACTTTCAACCCACTAGCCATTATACTGAAAGAGAACAAACTTACTGGTCCCAACTATATTGATTGGAAAAGAAACCTGGACATTGTTCTTACTGTTGAAAGCTATAAGTTTGTATTGACTGAGGCTTGCCCTGATGCACCTGACGGTGACTCTACCCCAGAGGAGATTGAGTATCATAAGAAATGGGTAAAAGCTGATCAGATGGCGCGGTGTTACATTTTAGCATCTATGTCAAATGTATTGCAACATCAGCATCAAGATTTACCAACAGCTTATTATATAATGAACAATCTCAAAGAACTCTTTGGACACCAGAGTCGAACTGCTAGGCAAGAGGCAATGAGAAAGCTAATGACAGCCACCATGTCTGAGGGGACACCCGTAAGGGATCATATCCTCAAAATGATGGCCTATCTGAATGAAATACAAGTTCTTGGAGGAGAAATCGATGGGGAAACCCAGGTCGATATAATTCTCCAAACGCTACCCAGAAGTTTTGAGCAGTTCCGCCTAAACTATAACATGAACAAAAGAGAGTATACATTGGCGAAACTTCTGACGGAACTACAGGCAGCAGAAGGTATTTTTCGTCAAAGTTCTCAGATTCACTATGCTGAAAATGGTTCTACTTCTAAGTCGAAAGGCAAGAAGAAGAAGAAATAGGTCTTTTCAGCAAAAAAGGTGAATAAACCTCAGAGTACAGGACATAAAGCTAGAATGAAGAAGCCGAAGGGCAAATGCTTCATCTACAAGCAGTCTGTACATGGGAAAGCGGACTGTCCTCATCGGAACCAGAACAATAAAGGTATATCTCATACTCTAGTAGTTGAAACATGTTTAGCGGTGTTATCTACCAGTACTTGGTGTGTAGATACGGGAGCCACTGATCATGTCTGCAATTCTTTGCAGGAGTTCCAGGAAATCCGGCGACTATTTAATGGAGAGATTACTGTCTACATGAACAATGCTACTAAGGTGGCGGCTGTTGCAATGGGAGACGTCTACTTATCTTTTGATAGGAATAAAAATTTGATTTTAAGAAATTATCTTTATGTACCCAGTTTTAGAAAGAATTTAATTTCAGTTTCTAAACTGTATTTGGATGGATATTCAGTTTCTTTTAGTAATAATGTCGTTATAAAGATAAATAAGGTGATTATCTGTTCTGGTGCATTGGTTGGCAATTTATACACTTTAAATCTAATTTCTCCCATAAAGTAAAATATGGAAATTAATAACACATCTTCTAACTCTAATAAGAGAAAAGAACCTTCCGAAATGAACCAAACATATCTTTGGCATCTAAGGCTTGAGCATATTAACTTAAGTATGATTCAAAGGCTTGTAGCCGATGGACTATTTGGTTCATTAGAGTTGGAAAACTTTCCAACATGTGAATCCTGCTTGGAAGGTAAAATGACCAAGAGACCTTTTAAAGTCAAGGGGTATAGAGCCAAAGATACATTAGAACTGGTTCATTCTGATTTGTGTGGTCCTATGTCTATCCAGGCAAGAGGTGGTTATGAATACTTCGTCTCCTTTATAGACGATTATTCAAGATACGGATACATTTACCTGATGCGCCGCAAGTCTGAATGCTTTGACAAGTTCAAAGAATATAGGGATGATGTGGAGAAACGTCTTGGTAAAAGTATCAAGACACTACGGTCTGACTGTGGTGGCGAATACCTCTTTGGAGAGTTTAGGAATTACTTATCAGAAGTCGGGATTCAATCCCAATTGTCTGCACCTGGTATACCCCATCAGAATGGTGTGGCAGAACGAAGGAATAGGACTCTTATGGAAATGGTTAGATCAATGATGAGTTATTCAGAATTACCGAATTCGTTTTGGGGATATGCTTTAGAAACAGCAGTGTACATTCTGAATATGGTATCTTCTAAAACAGTTCCTTCTACTCCCATGAAATTATGGAATGGGCGTAAGCCTAGTCTGAATCATATCCGGATATGGGGTAGTCCAGCACATGTGCTGAAGGGAGATACTGACAAGTTGGAATCACGTACAGAAGTTTGTCTGTTTGTGGGATATCCTAAGGGAACGAAAGGTGGTTTGTTTTATAATCCTAAAAATCAGAAGATCATTGTTAGCATCAATGCTCGATTTTTAGAAGAAGATTATGTAATGAATCATAAGCCCATGAGTGAAGTTGTTCTAGAAGAACTTAGAGAGGACACGTCTACTTCAGTACCAACTGTACAACATGAAGTACCACAAGAGACTGCAACACGTGTCACACATGATACACAACCACAGACGGTGCCTCGTCGTAGTGGGAGGGTTGTAAGGCAGCCTGAGAGATTCATGTTTTTGGTAGAGTCTTCGGACTTGATCCCGGGTAAACATGAACCTGATCTCCGGACATATGATGAAGCACTCCAAGATATAGATGCAGTATCTTGGCAAAAGACAATGAATTCTGAAATAGAGTCTACGTACTCTAATAAGGTCTGGGAGCTAGTAGAACCACCTGATGGTGTAAAAGCCATTGGATGCAAGTGGATCTACAAAAGGAAAAGAGGGATAGATGGAAAGGTAGAAACCTTCAAAGCAAGGCTTGTTGCGAAAGCGTATACTCAGAAAGAGGGAATCGACTATGAGGAGACTTTTTCACCGGTAGCCATGCTTAAGTCTATCCGGATACTTTTATCTATTGTCGCTCATATGGATTATGAGATTTGGCAAATGGATGTCAAGACAGCTTTCCTCAATGGAAGTCTTAAAGAAAACATTCATATGAAGCAACCAGAAGGGTTAATTGAAAAGGGCAAAGAGCATCTAGTGTGTAAGCTCAATCGGTCCATTTATGGACTGAAGCAAGCTTCAAGATCTTAGAACATCCGGTTTAATGAAGTAATCCAGTCATTTGGATTTATTCAGTGTCCGGATGAGTCTTGTGTATACAAGAAGTGTAACGGAAACGTGGTGGTATTTCTTGTACTATACGTAGATGATATTTTGTTAATTGGCAACAATGTCAAGGTATTATCGGACGTAAGGGTATGGTTGTCCAAACAATTTGATATAAAGGACTTAGGAGAATGTGCACACATTCTTGGGATCAAAGTTATAAGGGATCGCAAGAAAAGAATGTTGTGCATATCCCAAGCTTTATATATAGATACAATCTTTGCTCGTTTTACATGCAAAACTCCAAGAAAGGTTTCTTACCTTTTAGGCATGGAGTAGCCTTATCTAAAGAGATGTCCCCGAAGACATCAAAGGAGATTGAGGACATGAAGGCAGTTCCTTATGCTTCGGCTGTAGGAAGCCTTATGTATGCAATGCTGTGTACGAGACCTGATATCTGTTTTTCCATGGGCATGGTTAGCAGATATCAGAGTAATCCTGGACAAGAGCATTGGACTGCGGTAAAGCATATATTAAGGTACCTGAGAAGGACTAAAGATTATATGATAGTTTACCAAGCAGACGATTTGCTCCCTGTGGGTTACACGGATTCGGACTTCAAATCAGATAGGGACAATAATAAGTCAACATCAGGCTATGTGTTTACTCTAGGAGGTGGAGCTATTGCATGGAGGAGTGTTAAGCAGAAATGCGTCTCGGACTCAACCATGAAAGTTGAGTATGTGGCAGCCTCTGAGGCAACCAAAGAAGCTGTATGACTCAGGAACTTTCTAATGGACTTAGATGTGATTCCTGGTTTGCCCAAGATCATCACAATTTATTGTGATAATAGCGATGCAGTTGCAAACTCGAAAGAACCATGAGCTCATAAGACAAGTAAACATATAGAGCGCAAGTACCACCTGATACGAGACATCGTCAAGCGAGGAGAAGTTGTCGTCGCCAAGATTGCATCAAAAGATAACCTAGCAGATTCTTTCACAAAGGCCCTTTCGGCAAAAGCTTTTGATCGGCATGTGGAGGGGATGAGAATCAGATGTAAGGCAACAGATATGGCAGCTTAGTCTTTTAGTATAAGTGGGAGATTGTTATAGTGTATACTAAAAGCCTAGTTTTTGTAAAATTTATTAGTTGAAATAAAAGAATCACATTGGTCAATATCTGCATTTATTTGTTAAATGTAATTGTTCAATTAATTTATATAGTAGATAACATGGAGTGTGGTGTCACATTCAGAAGATCATGTTGTCAGTTCTTTATAAATTATAAACAAGTTGCTCGTGACTAAGATGGAAAGGAACAAACCATCAGAATAGTCGTAGTGTAATTAAGTATTAGTTTATCTTGACTAATAAATTACACTGATACACTTAAAGTGTATTGAGCAGGACCATTTAGGTATGTTCTTTTTGTACTTACTTAGTAAAAGAACTAGACCTTAGTTATTATAGAAGTGTGTGCTCTTAATCCTAATATAATAACAAGCACATATATTTAATATTTATTTCTTTGACTTATCAAAGGGTGAGGTTTAGCTCGATAAATCAATATGCCCGATAAGTTGGGAAATGATATTACTTATAGTGTGTGTTGTTGATTATAGAAGGAATCTGTGTCCTAGTTATCTAGGTTGAGAATGTCCCCAAGAGGAGCTCATAAGGATTGTCATGTTAAATCCTGCAGGTGGACCTAGTCCGACATGACAATGAAGTTGAGTGGTACTACTTGTGGTGCTAGATATTAATTAAGTGAGTTGTCAGTAACTTACTTAATTAGTGGGCATTCGTAATCTTAAACGCAGGGAGACTAACACACTCATGATAAGAAGGAGCCCATAATGTAATTTGGGATTAGTGCGGTAGTGCGATAATAACTCTCTAGTGGAATGAGTTATTATCGATGAACTTGAGTTGTGTGTTCAGGGCGAACACGGGATACTCAAGCTCATCGGAAGGCCAAAACCAATTTCTCCTCTAGGTCCCTGTCGTAGCCTCATTATAGCCTCAAGTCCATCCAAATGTAAGGCTCTTCTTGGTGTCCAAGAAGGGGGTCGGACCATTTCTTGGTGACAAAGCAATGGTCGGCCACATCCTCTTATAGGGGTCGGCCCTATTGCTTGGTGACCAAGCTTATAGGGGCCAGCCAAGATTAATTCAAATAGGAGGGGTGTTTTTAGTTTTTAAAATCTTCTCTTTGTAGAAAATTATAATTTTTAAAAGAGAGATTTTAATTTTTTTTAAATTTTCTTATTTGAATTAGGTTTCCCTTTTTAACCATCCTCATGGTTTAAGAAAAAAAAGGAAGATAAGTTTTAAAATTAAAATTTTCTATCATCATGTTAAAAAGAAAAATTTTGTTAGAGAAGTTTTAAATTTTAAAACATGGTTTTAATTTTTTAAAACTTTCCTTTTTTAACTCTAGGAAAGAGAGCATGTAAAATTTTATAAGAGTTTTTCTTCTTGTAAAATTTTATATAAAAAAATTATTATTCCTTTCCTAAATATGGTGGTCGACCACCTTGCTTGGTGCCCAAGCAAGGGATCGACCAAGCTTAATCCTAAACCAAATAGGATTGATCTCAACCATTGATTGGTGATTGATTCAATCAAGAGGAAAGAAAACGAAAAATAAAAAGGGAAAAGGAAAAACTCTTGGATGATTTTATTTTTTATAAAAGGTTTTTCTTTATTTGCCTTGGGCAAGTAATATAAAAGAAGGGGTGAGGGGGCTTCATGAGACACAACTCTTATTCTCTTGCTTGGAGACCTCTTGGTGGTCGGCCCTCTCCCTTTTCCTTTGCTCTCTTCTCCTTGGTGGTGGTGGTGGCCGGATTTTAGAAGAAGAGGAGAAGCTCTTTTGGGTGGTGTTCATCTTGGAGGATCGTCGCCCACACGACGTCCAAGGCGAGGCGAGGAATACGGCAGAAGATCTCAAGGTCATTAGCTTACAAAGAGAAGGTATAACTAGTATTTTTCTTCTGCATCATACTAGTTATTTTTCTTTGTATGAATTCTAAATACAAGAGGCAATTAGATCTAGTTTATCGAATTTATTTTTCGATTTTGTGTTTTCTTCTTTTTCGAATTTGTGATTCGATTGTTCTTTTTGGTTAACATAGAGTTATTTAAGGAAATAAATATTAGCTTTCCTTAAAAGGCTTTGCCTAGGCGATGGTGGTTGCTCCCATATCCAAGAAGGCCATGTGCCTCGCCATGCAGTCCTGGAAGCCAATTTTGGAAATTAATATTTATGGAATTAATAACTTAGGTAGATTTGAATCAATAGTGTTAAGTTCCACTTGCGATTCAAATCTAAACCATTAAGAACAGATAAGTTAAATTTGGGATCAATGAAATTAAGTTTCGTCTGCGATTCCTAATTTAACTTCTAAAGAACACAATAGGTTATTTAAGGAAAGGTTCGACACTTGTACAAAAATTTTTGTACAGTGGAACCGATACGTTTTCCTAGGACTAACCAACACCCCCATCATTTTTGATATAATGATTCATTTAACTGTTCATCTTGTACGAGAGGTGAAATTATGTGGACCAGTTTGGTATAGGTACATGTACCCATTTGAAAGATACATGAAGATTTTGAAAGGTTATATGCGAAATCGTAATCGGCCTGAAGGGTGTGTAGCTGAATGTTATATTGCTGAAGAGGCTGTTGAATTTTACTCAGATTATCTTTGTAGTGTGCACACAATTGGGATCCCATTAAGTCATCGACAAATTGAACTTACTAAGTTACTAATCCATTATCGGGTGTTGTGGTGCACTCCACTAGTCACGATGAGTTGCAGCAAGCACATTGTTACGTATTGGCAAATGATATAGAGATTGATTTCTATATCGAGTAATTTTTCCAACTTATTAATACTTTCATTTGGTTAGCTTACATTCTATTGGTTTATTTATTCCTAATAATTTTATTAGGGAACACATGGCATATTTGAATGCAAGATTTCGTCAAAGGGCTAAGTCCAAGAAGTGGTTACAAGATGAGCATAACCGAACGTTTACTACTTGGTTACATGATCGTGTAAGTTCCTTTAGTATTACATATTGGCATACATTCATTATCATATTTACGCATAATTAACAATTTATCACATAAAAAATATAGGTTGCACATGTAGATCATTCCACTCATCAAGTATCAGAAAGATTGAAATGGATAGCGCGCGGACCTAACAAGCAAATCTTAAAGTACTCTAGTTATTTGATTGATGGGGTTACTTATGCTACAAAAGAGTGTGATGATATACGAGTTGTACAAAACTCCGGAGTTAGCTTAGTCGCAAAGACAATGCAAGTTGCTAGTGCAAAGGATAAAGAACCTATTGTGTTAGATATGATTTTTTATGAAGTTATAGAAGAAAAATGGGTAGTTGACTACACCAAATTTCAAATTCCAATGTTCAAATGTAATTGGGTGGAGAATAATAATGGTATTAAAGTTGATGATCTTGGTTTCACATTAGTAAACCTCAATCGAATTGGATTCAAATCCGACTCTTTTATCTTGGCTAGTCAAGCAAAGCAAGTATTTTACATCCAAGATCCTGAAGATCCTTTATGGAGTATTGTACTTGCAACTCCAAGCAGAGATTACTTTGAATACATAAATGGTACAGAGTTCGAAGAAATTGCAATCCACTATCAATGTTTTAGCAGAGGGTTGCCACCAATGGATGTTGACGGAGAAGATGATAATGAACCACCATGCATTCGGGATGACTGTGATGGGAATTGGGTTGACAATATTTAACTGCTGAACTTTTTACTTTTCAAGATGAGTTTGTAAACAATTTAAATTGATATGTTATTTACCTTTGAAGAATGATATGTTGTGGACAATATTGATATGTTTTGTTTCTCATATTGTGGACAATATTGATATGTTAGTTTTTATCACTTTATCTATTTACTTTTTCTATGATTATTTTTATCATGTTGTTGTGATCAGCAGAAGGTGTGGACTCCATGGAAGCCTCTAGAAAGCTTGCAAAAAAAGGTAAGGGTAAGGAAAAAATTACAACTCCAGCCACTACCGATAGTTGGGATGGTAACACAGAGTTGGATTCTACAAACACTCAAATCACAAGAATGTCTAGAGGTCGTACACACCTAGATAAGCTAGCTAAGCAAAGGATTTAAGGAGTTATAAAGGATGTTGCATTCAATAAACTTGGACAGCCAATAGGAGAAGCGGCTATTGCAATATAAAGTTATATTGGTGTGCTGGCTCGAGAAAAGGTTCAAATTAGTTACAAGACTTGGAAATATGTTCCAAGTGATGTTAGAGAACTGATCTGGGAATCAGTTAATGTAAGTAAATTAACATGTTTTATCGATTATTATAATATATTGGCTGTTTGTATTAATTTTTTAAAACATATTTCCATTTTTGTGATTTACAGTTGATGTGCAATGTTGACCCAAAGTGGAAGAATGGTTGTTTGAAATCAGCAAACAATAAGTGGCGTCAATACAAAAGTTATCTCACTAAGACGTTCATTTTAAGTAAGCTTGATAAACCTGAGGAGTTGGATGAACCACCTACTGACTATGGTATTACAAGAGATACTACTTGGAGGTCGTTTGTGATTAGTCGCATGTCTAATGACTTCATGGTAAGATTTGTAATTTATTCTTTTAAAACTAGTTTATTTATATTCAAGTTTAACAACACATGTATCCTTATGTATCCTCACTAGCTAGAAACTAAGTGATCAATAAAAAGAAAGAAGAAAACAACACATGTATCCTCATCGGCTTTCACATAAGGATATGCACGATTTGCGGAAGAAATAATAAGTATTTTTTTAGCATATTTTCTTATGAACCCTCCAATTTATTCACATAAAATTATTTGAATTTTCACTGTGCCAGTGGGATCACTGATTGTGTCTTGCTGTTTTCCCATATTCCCTACTATTTGGTGGCATTTCACTGTCAATGTGGTTGCTGAGACGCAAGTTCTATGCAGTAGACGCAAGTTCTATGCAGGAGCAAACCACCTTTGGTACCGCATACTCAGCACCTGAGTTTGAAACTGGGTATGCGGCGGGCTGGCTTGTTGCTGCAAGTTGTTGACAGTTAGTGATACATTTGGTACCCCATGCCTTAAAGCTTTTCCCTGATTTCACATTTCATTTAATGATTGTACCTCTACGAGATGTGCTGCTTCAGTTGGATCTAATCCTGATCACATTCCTAATTGTTCTAGTGCTGTAATTTGATGACCAATTCCTACGAGTTTGTTTCATTTAATGACTAATTTTATTCATTTAACTGTTATTGGAATTTTCTTGTTGTAGGCGACTGAATTATGTGATGATGATGACATTAATAGAGATATTATGTGGAAGAAAGGATGAGTCACCAAAGAAGGTGGCTTTGAAGGAGAGGGTTTGATAAAAAAAAATACAACAGATTGTAAGCAAAATAACAATACATAAAAGTACCAATTTTATTGAACTGATAACTCTTTTAGTAATAATGCTTTTTAATGTGTCTGACAGAATGGTTACATTCAACAAAAGAGGGAGGGTAAGCTGAAAATTGAAGGAACCAAAGAGGATATACTTACCAAGGCACTTGACACTAAAGAATATAATGGCAGTGTGAGGGGTATTGGAGGTCATATCACTCCAACAATATATTTCAATTCTGGTAGAACATAGAAGCATGCTGATGTAATCACTGAGCATAAAAGGGAGCTGATGGAGGCGAGGAAGAAAATTTTAGAACAAGATGCACATATACAAAACCTTGAAGTAATGGTGTATAAAAAGGGTGCAAGTGACAATTCGATTGATGGCAAAGGCAGTTACTCAGTAAAGTTGCAACCCATGATTGAAGATGACATGAAGAACAATGATGATGACCTACAAATTTTGTGTCAAGTTGATGCTTTGTAGGTATAACACTAGTTTCATTTATATTAATTGTGACCTATAGATTTTGTGACCTGCAACTTTTACATTTTAGGGAAAACCAATTGCATTGACATTGGAATCTAGCACAAATATTGTTGCACATGGTATAATTGTTTGTGGTAATGTATCTGATAAAATGCTTCATGGTGTCCCATTTCCCAATAATTGCATGTGAGTCTCCATTGATGAAGCACTAGAAAAATCAGTACCTTTGCCATATCCAATTCCAAGTGAATTTGAAGTAATTGGTGATGCTGTAGGAACCCATGTGGCTTGGCCAGAACACTTGATAGTGAACCAAGATGAGGTATTTGTTAGATTTTATTTCAAATTAAATTGTCACTTTTTTTTATTAATCATCCTATCTAACTATCATCATTTGAAATTATTAGAAGCCTCGAAGGAAGAAGCTTGAACAACCAAAAAAGAAACATACTTTGTCAACAAGTGCCCTAAGAGCATTACATATGTTATATTGTTATAGTAAGTGTGCTTTAGATGATGACAAATATATATCAGTGAGTTTAGATTATGACGTGTTTGATGATGATTATGAACTTGTTCTGCACCTTGAGGACATCATGTAGGTGCAGCGGCGGCCGGCAAGAGGGGGGTGAATTACCTGCAAATAAAAATTATACCCTCCTCAAACTTTCAACTCAAAAATAGCAACAATAAAATAAAATAATTAAGCAAAAAGAAATAGAGAAGACCCGGAATTAACTTGGTTACAACCAAGACGATTGTTAATCCAAGGCAATGAAAAGCGCAGTAAGAAAACTCCTTCTCTGAAGGCGAAGAAGCCTTTTACACATTTAGAAAGCTCAACAATTGTTAGGAAATCTAATACTAAGTTCAATTAATATTTCCTAGGTCCAGAGGCCTTTATATAGCTCCTGGAAGTTCTATCCCGAGGGTGCAAGGTGCCTCCAACAAGGTTTAAGGCGCCTCCAGCTCAGTCGGCGGATAAAATTTTATCCGCAGCGCAAACGGTCAAATCTGACCTGTTGAAGGCGCCTTCATCAAGCTTGAAGGCGCCTTCATGTTGAGGGCACCTTCAAGCTGGTTTTCCAGCTTGTGCTTCTTTTCCAGCTCCATTGCGTTGGCTTCCGATGCTCCGATAGTTTGGGTGATTCGGCAAACTGAAATAGGGCTCACCCAAACCCAATTTCCGGCCTTCCTCAAGCAGCCTTCCTCCCCGGCTTAACGTCCCTCGAACGTCGTGCACGTTCTTCTCGCCCACCGGTGTACTCTTCCGCAGCTCTCTCGTCCTTCCGACGCACCGAGCCCGTCGGCTCCCTTCCCGTGCCGTCCTTCTCGCTAGCTGCGTCTTCCGCTCGACTTCCTGCGCTCCTAAGCTCCTGCATACTCAGACACAGGGATCAAACACAAAGCAAGACCTAACTAACTTGGTTGATCATATCAAAACACCCACGGGATCCAACAATCTCCCCCTTTTTGATGTGCATCAACTCAAGTTCAAGTTAGGATAAAAATAGATAAAAAATAATTTTAAAGAAAACTACTAAACTAACATGTTAAGCATATATTTGCAATAAATAAAATTGCAACTTGGTTTAGAAAAATATTTAAAAATTTTAATTTTTCATTTTCCTAACTCCCCCTAAACTTGTACCTTTTTCTCTCCCCCTTTGATCACAGCAAAAATGGGGTAAAAAATAATATTTAGCAAATTCTTAAGTCAGAAAAAATTTCAAACTAAAATGAATTTCTTGAATTTTCCACAAAAAAATTCTAAGTTAAATGACTTTTTAGAATTTACCAGAAAGAATTTCTAAGTAAAATGGATTTTTAGAATTTTAAAAAAATAAAAAAAACTTTCAAAGCATTATTTAAGTTTAATACTTTTTCAGAAAGTTAATTAAACATTTTATTTCAATATTTCAGCTTTCAAGTCGTGGCGAGGCACTAGGCCTTCTTGGTTATTGGAGCAACAACCACTTCCTTAGACAAAGTTTCATAAAGAAATTCATTGTTTAATTTACTCGCTGTAAGCTCTAACTTCAATAATTCTAATTTATCAAAGACTTTGGAATCCAGTATAGATTCCTTCCTACTGGGTTAATTAAAAATCTAGGGGGTACATAATGATCCTGTCCGAATGCTGAATCAATGGACGCTGGGCACGTGGCGCTCTCCGGGTAGCTGACGTGGGTCGACGACTGATCGTACGAAACTCCGGCGAACCTGCACAGAAGTCGGGTCGGGAAGGGGTTCCCGGCGACGACCCTCCGACGCTCAAGTCAGGCAAGCGGACAGCAAAAGGTGGCTCCGAATATCAAAGAAAACGTACCTCCGGCGAAGTATAAGGCTCCTTATATAGATTGGTGAAAGAGCTCACGCACACCTATCAAGGCAAACACGTGTCCTTAGCCTATACCTCGGTATGTGTTTGTCAGAAAGCTTACCTGACACCATACTGCTACAGTCTCGGCACGTCTTCGATGGGACAGCAGAACACCTCATCACCAGACTAAGGGTATAGCCTAGTCATAGGACTAGACGGCTGTCATAAGATGTTCCTTGTCCTTCTCTCCCTACCCAATGCCGGGGCGTCCGTCCGGTCAGCTGGACGGGGCGTCCCGTCCGGCTGGCCCTCATTTTACGCCCGGCCGGACGGCACACACATCCCTCCGGCCTTCCGTTTGCATCGGTATGCTGGGGAGATCTTCGGTAAGGTGTCATGTAGGGACTGCTAGCAGTATGTTACCTTGTGTCTTCGGCCAAGACTTCCGCTCGGCCCCTCGTTACTGTTCAGTCGAGCACCGGAACTCCGATTCCTGTCAGGGCGCCTTTTGCCCTCGGTTATTCATCGGTCTACCGGCCGGGAGGTCAGCCCATCCTTCTCCGGTCGACCACCTGGCCTTTTGACTTCCACGTGGCGTTGACCCCTCAAAATGGGGATCCCCTGTTCTATCCGCCGGATCACTTGCCTCCCCCTCAAGTCTAGTCGAAGGAGGCAAAGTCCGACTGACTGGACTGCCGATCTGACTGAGTAACGACCGCTACACTAGTCCGCTCGGCCAGGCATAGAGATGCTCATTCGGTCGGCGGTGTATTGCTCGTGCCTTGTATTCCCTTGAAATCCCTACCAAATCCTTTCCTTTACTGCCAGTCACATGCGCTGCGCACGGTAAGGGGTACTCATTAAATGTGACCCGTATCCTGCTGACACGTGGCGATCCTGCTTTTGTCAGCGTATGGCGGTAGCGTCACCTCCAATGGGGCATCCGCCGTTTGAAATGAACGGCCGGATGATGGCCTCGTATTTCACGACCTGAATCGGACGGTGAAAGTTGATTGCGGCCGTCATTATAAAGCTCCCGACTTCTCCTCTTCGCCGCACTTTGGCTTCATTGATCCCAGACGCCTCACTGCTCCTTTCTTCTCCGGCGACCTTGCTTCTTCGACGACTTCAAAGCCCCCTGCGACCATCTTTTTGCTTGTAAGTCTTTCTTTTCCTCGATTTCTCGCTCCTTTTCTTCCTGTTAATCACCTCTATCATTCTGCCCCCTTCTTTCCTGGCTTTATTTCTTTTTCCTTTCATTCCGCGTTCATTCCCGACCCTATACCATGACTAGTACCTCACAGTTGACCAGCGGCGCTCCCGGTCTCTGGTACACGACCATGGAGAGCCGGTTTGACGAGGAGGACGCACTGCGCCTCGCTCGGACTTATGACATCCCTTCCGACCACCATATAGTAATAGCCACCCCCGCCGACCGGCCACATGAACCATTGCCCGGCACCGTTCTTTTCTTCCGAGACCAGTTCTTGGCCAGGCTACGCTTTCCACCCCATAAGTTTTTCTTGCAAGTTTGCAATTATTTTCGCATCCCGCTCGGCCAACTGGTTCCGAACTCCATCAGGCTGCTGAGCGGGGTGGTAGTTCTCTTTAAATTGAACAATATCCCATTAGACCCCAAAGTGTTCCATTACTTCTATTACCCCAAGCAAGCCGAGTGGGGAACTTTTGTTTTCCAATCTAGGATAGGTTTCGTCCTTTTTGATAACATGCCGAGCTCCAACAAACATTGGAAGGAGCACTTTTTCTACATGCGTTTCCCCGAGCCACCGGTCTTTCGTATCAAGTGGAAAACGGCGATGCCAGCGCAATCGGAGCTCGGCAAGTTCAGGAGCGATCCGGCCTACCTTCATGCAGCCGACCGGTTGATCAGCCAGCGATATCACATCGACAAGCTGCTCCTTCCGGGAGTATTGTATCTATTCGGCTTGTCTTCCATCCCAGCCAATCTGCCTTACAGCATGAGTAAGTTCTCTTATCTTCCCGTTTCTTTTGTTCTAACTGATTTATTCTTTGCTTCTGCAGCTGAAGTCATGTGGCGCGCCAAGGCTACCGAGCGGCTGAAACTGAGAGTTGCTGAGATCGAGGCGGCTAAGAATAAGGAGGTCGCCGAGCGGGGCTTGGCTTCAGCTGATCCGGCCGGCGAAGAAGATGATGGGACTCAGGGTGTCCCCGAAGCCTTAGGCGCTCCTGCCTCTCACGACGAGGTCGCGGGCGACATAGAACCCTCTACTCAAGTCGAGGTAGAGGGTCGTTCGGCCGACGACGTTCCCCTGGCAACTTGGAAGCACAGACGGCCAGACTCAGCATCTCAACCAACTCCATCTGATGAACCACAGTCTGAGCGGGGCGATGAAGCTCCAGTGTTATCCGGGACAGTTTCTATAGAGAGTACCCCGACGCCGCGTGGCTCTCCAAGGGCTACCTCTGAGGTGCCGCCTTCCAGTCCTACCCGAACCCTACGGCGTCTTAGGCGGTTGGGCGACCGTCCTTCTTCCTCCACCGGTGAGCCGTTCGGTAAGGCCGCTGCCTCTCAGGGTGATCCGAGCGGCCCAAAGTTGATAAAAACCATCCTGCGCCTCCCATCGGAAGAATGCATGGCGGCCGTTGATCGGCCGGTGGTCCCCGAGGAGCAAATGACACTCACGGGTCCTCTCGCCAAGGCTTGGGAGGATGCTCGACTCAGAATTGCCATGATGACTCCTGGGCAGCTCGGCGACAGCAATTTACAACAGGCGACCGGGGTATGTTCTTTTGCATTGTTGGTTATTGTGGATCGAATTTCTAAGTTGTTCATATCCGTTCGCAGAACTGGGTGGAGTAGATTGCCATCAGCAATCGACTGGCCGAGCTGGAGGATGAGCTGAAAAAGCTCAAAGCTGCGGGGGACAACAGACAATCGACGACCACTCTGGAGAAGGCCAAAAGGTTGCTGGAAGTCGAACGGGGTAAGTCTTCCGGCTTGACGAGCGAAGTGGCCCGCCTCGAAGCCTTGGTCAAGCAGCGGGACAAGGAAATAAAGACTGCGACCACCCGGAAGCTTAAAGCCATCGAGGACATGGATATAATGAAGGTAGAGAACCGGGGGTTAGAGCAGCGCGTGAAAGACCTGGACGCCCTGCTGAAGACCGAACGGGATGGCCGCTCGGCCGACCAGGCTAAAGCGGAAGGGGCTCTGACAGATCTCCAGGCGGCCCTTGACACTTCCGGAGCCACTCTTAAAGAATATCAAGATGGGGAGCCTGGTCGGTTGTCGGAAGCGCGCAAAGCATTCGTCCGCTCGGATGAATTTGGTGAAAAGTTCAGCGACAAGCTATCCTTAACTTTTGAAGAGGCAATCAAAGTGGAAGTGGAATATCTGAAGACCAAAGGCCACATACCTGCTAGCTGTCCGTCCCCCGAAGATTTGGCGGCCATGATGGGCTCCATCCCCGACTCTCTCTTTAACTTTGATTATAGTGAATGAAGGGTTTATGTAATTTCTCTAAGTGTGCAATCTTTTGTATGCTTGTCGTTCGGAGCGAGTATTATAAATTTTGTCGGTCCTCTGCTCGGCGTAAGTGGCTTGTCTCCTTTTGTTATTTGTTTGTTCGACCAGCGTCCCATCTTTACTTTCGTCTCGGTCACAGTTTTCTCGCGTCCCAAGTTATACATTTTATAAAGGAGCCGCTCGGCCACACGTTGCCTTTATTCTCGCCTTATCGGCAGGCCCGATCAGAGGTCGGCCTTTACAACCGAGCAGGACCTTGTAGAAAGTTATCCGTCCAGAGGATTTATAGACTCCGGTTGCTTGCCTTTTAACGTTGAATTTTATCGTCAGCGCCTGATGACCTTCCGCTCGGCAGGTTTATAGACGCCGATCCGTCTCTCGATTTTTAACATCGGAGCTCGACGGTCTTCTGCTCAGGAGTTTATAGACGCCGACTCGTCTCTCAATTTTTAACGTCGGAGCTCGACGGTCTTCCGCTCGGGAGTTTATAGACGCCGGCTCGTCTCTCGATTTTTAACGTCGGAGCTCGACGGTCTTCCGCTCGGAAGTTTATAGACGTCGACTCGTCTCTCGATTTTTAACGTCGGAGCTCGACGGTCTTCCACTCGGGAGTTTATAGACGCCGGCTCGTCTCTCGATTTTTAACGTCAGAGCTCGACGGTCTTCCGCTCGGGACTTTATAGACGCCTGCCTCCTCGATTTTTTGAGCTCGGCGGTCTTCCGCTCGGACTTTATAGACGCCGGCTCGTCGCTTTTCGATTTTACGCTCGACGGTCTTCCGCTCGGGAGTTTATAGACGCTGGCTCGTCTCGATTTTTAACGCCGGAGCTCGACGGTCTTACGCTCGGAGTTTATAGGCGCCGGCTCGTCTCTCAATTTTTAACGTCGGAGCTCGACGGTCTTCCGCTCGGGAGTTTATAGACGCCGGCTCGTCTCTCGATTTTTAACGTCGGAGCTCAACGGTCTTCCGCTCGGGAGTTTATAGACGCCGGCTCGTCTCTCGATTTTTAACGTCGGAGCTCGACGGTCTTCCGCTCGGGACTTTATAGACGCCAGCTCGTCTCTCGATTTTTAACGTCGGAGCTCGACGGTCTTCAAAGGCTAATCTTTAACATAGCCGCTCGGCGGACACACTAGCCATCCTTTAATTCATTTCTGCTTCCTGCATTACAAGGACATGGGCGACTAGAATATACACAAAAATGAGTTACACCAGTGCACCTTTCACCCAGCTCGATAAGGCTGGAGATGATTTGCGCTCCAAGGTCGGTCCAACTGCCGCCCGTCTTCATCCTCCAAATAGTAAGCGCCCGAGCGGAGCTTTTCGATGATTTTGAAGGGGCCCGCCCAAGGAGCTTCTAGCTTGCCGACGTCGCCGACCGGCTTCACTTTCTTCCAGACAAGATCGCCGACCTGGAATGATCTGGGGATTACGCGCCGGTTGTAATTCTGCTTCATTCTTTGCTGGTACGCCATTAGCCAGACGGATGCCTTGGCTCTTTCTTCTTCGACCAAATCCAGCTCCATGTTCCTCCGCTCGGCGTTGTCCTCATCATAATTTTGGATCCGAGCGGACTCAACTCCAACTTCGACAGGAATAACCGCTTCACCGCTTCACCGCCATACACCAAATGGAAGGGCGTGACGCCAGTTCCTTCCTTCGGGGTCGTTCGGATGGCCCATAAGATGCCTGACACTTCATCCACCCAGCTTCCTCCCATATGGTCGAGCCGAGCCCGCAAAATGCGAAGAATCTCCCGATTGGCTACTTCGGCTTGACCATTACTTTGGGGATATGCCACGGACGTGAAGTGTTGCTCGATGCCGTAGCTTTTGCACCAATCTTCGAGCAATTTTCCTGTGAATTGCCGCCCGTTGTCGGAAATAAGTAGACGGGGGATGCCGAACCGACAGATGATGTTCTGCCAAATAAATTTCTTGACCATCTGCTTGGTGATCTTGGCTAGCGGCTCGGCCTCCACCCACTTGGAAAAATAATCAACCGCCACCAATAAAAATTTTCGCTGTCCGGTCTCCATAGGAAATGGACCCACAATATCCATTCCCCATTAGTCGAACGGACAAGACACAGTAGCGGCCTTCATTTCTTCCGCCGGTCTGTGAGAGAAATTATGATACCTTTGACAAGAAAGGCACGTCGCGATGGTCCGAGCGGCGTCTGCTTGTAAAGTTGGCCAGAAGTATCCGGCCAGCAGTATCTTTTTAGCTAGTGATCGCCCGCCCGGATGTCCCCCGCACGATTCTTGATGCACTTCTTGGAGGATGTATGCTGCATCTTCTGAACTCATGCATTTCAGAAGCGGGCGGGAGAAAGCCTTTTTGTATAGTTGATCTCCAATGAGCGTGAACCGACCGGCTCTCCTCCTTAGTAGCTGGGCTTCATCCCGATCGGACGGTGTAGCACCCGAGCGGAGAAACTCCATAATGGGTGTCCTCCAGTCGCTCGAAAACGTGAGACCCTCCATATGGTCGACGTGAGCCACCAACAATACTTGTTCAATCGGCTGCTGAATGGCGACCGGCGTTATTGAGCTCGCGAGTTTGGCTAACTCATCGGCCGCTTGATTTTCCGCTCTGGGTATCTTCTGGACAATGACTTCTCTAAAATTGGCTTTAAGCTTCTCAAAGGCTTCAGCGTAGAGCTTGAGCCGAGCGCTGTTGATTTCAAAGGTGCCAGAGAGCTGCTGAGCGGCCAACTGAGAATCTGAATGTATAGTCACCCGTCCGGCTCCCACATGCCGAGCTGCCTGCAAGCCGGCTATGAGGGCTTCATACTCAGCTTCATTATTTGTAGCTTTATAATCCAGCCAGACGGATAAGTGCATCTTTTCTTCTTGAGGGGAGAGCAACAGTATTCCAATCTCGCTTCCGAGCCGAGTGGATGATCCGTCCACAAATATTTTCCACATAGCTTCCGGCTCTGAATTCTGCACCTCAGTCACAAAATCTGCTAAGGACTGCGCTTTGATTGCCGAGCGAGGCTGGTATTGGATGTCAAATTCACTTAACTCTGTCGTCCATTTGATGAGCCGCCCGGACGCTTCTGGATTCAGTAATACACGCCCGAGCGGGCTATTGGTTTTGACAATGATGGTATGCGCCAGGAAGTATAGACGAAGGCGCCGAGCGGCGAGGACCAGGGTGGAAGCCAGCTTCTCGAGCCCAGTGTAGCGAGATTCAGCATCTTTTAAAATATGACTAAGAAAATACACAGGCTCTTCTCCGCTCGCCCTCACTAGTGCCGAGCCGATTGCTTGCTCGGTTGAAGACAAGTAGATACAAAGTGGCTCACCCGCAGCCGGCTTGGCTAATACCGGGAGAGAGTTCAGATATGCCTTCAAATCTTCGAACGCCTGATCGCATTCTTCGTCCCAGTGAAACTTAGTGGCCTTGCGCAAGATTTTGAAAAAAGGAAGGCTCCGGTCGGCGGTTTTGGATATGAATCTGGACAAAACAGTTATCCAACCGGTCAAACGCTGCACTTCCCTCGTATTTCACGGAGGCGGCATGTCTTGTAGAGCTTTCACCTTGCTAGGATTTGCTTCGATACCCCGCTTGGTCACTATGTAACCTAAGAAACGCCCTCCTTTTGCTCCGAACAAGCACTTCTGGGGATTTAGCTTAACTCCATATTTTCGTAGCGTTCGGAAGGTTTCCTCCACGTCTTTGAAGAGATCGACCGCTCGGACGGACTTTATAAGAATGTCATCCACATAAACTTCCAAATTCCGCCCGATCTGCTCCTTGAACACTTTGTTCATCAAGCGTTGATAAGTGGCTCCCGCGTTCTTCAATCCGAACGGCATCACATTATAGCAGTAGGTGCCGTCGGCCGTCACGAAACTAACTTTTTCTTGATCTTCTCAGGCGAGCGGCACTTGATGATATCCCTGATAGGCGTCGAGCATGCATATCAACTCGCAGCCGGCCGTAGAATCCACCAGTTGATCGATTCGGGGCAAGGGGTAAAAGTCCTTTGGGCACGCCTTGTTAAGGTCCCGGAAATCGATGCACACTCTCCATTTGTTGCCGGGCTTGGAAACTAGCACCACATTCGCCAGCCAGCTCGGGAACTGGACCTCGCGTATATGGCCGGCCTCCAAGAGTTTCTCCACCTCCGCTCAGATGAGAGCGTTCTGCTCGGCGCTAAAGTCCCTTTTTCTCTGCTTTACTGGCCGAGCGTCCGGTCGGACGTGGAGCTCATGCTGCGCTATACTTGGTGAAATTCCGGGCAGCTCATGTGTCGACTAGACGAAGACATCATGGTTTCTCCGGAGGCATAGGATCACCTCCTCTTTTTGATTCGCCTCCAGATCGGACGCGATGAATGTCATGGCCTCCGATCGGGTTGGGTGTATCTGCACTTCCTCTTTTTCTTCATAAACTAAAGAGGAAGGCTTTTCCGTTATAGCATTCACCTCGATCCGTGGCGACTTCCGAGCGGAATTTGCTTCTGCTCGAACCATTTCGACGTAGCATCGCTGAGCTGCCAGTTGATCTCCCCGCACTTCTCCCACTTTGTCTTCGACGGGGAACTTGATCTTCTGGTGGAAGGTGGAGACGGCCGCCCGGAACTCGCTGAGCGCCGGTCGTCCCAAAATGACGTTGTATGATGAGGGAGAGTCCACCACCACGAAGTTTGTTGTCCGCGTCCTCCTGAGCGGCTCTTCTCCTAGTGAAATAGCCAACCGTATTTGTTCGACCGGCAGGACTTCATTGCCCGTGAACCCGTAGAGGGGGGTTGTCATGGGCAGCAGCTCGGCTCGGTCAATTTGTAGTTGATCGAACACCTTTTTGAATATGATGTTGACCGAGCTTCCTGTGTCAATAAAAACGCGGTGAATAGTGTAGTTGGCTATTACCGCTTTGATGAGCAGAGCGTCGTCGTGGGGCACTTCAACTCCTTCCAAGTCCCCGGGCCTGAAACTGATTTCGGGTCCACTCGCCCATTCTCAGCTGCAGCCGACTGCATGGATCTGGAGCTGCCGGACGCTCGCCTTTCTTGCTCGGTTGGAGTCTCCTCCGGTCGGCCCACCAGCTATGATGTTGATCTCGCCTCGGGAAGTATTGCTTCTATTTTCTTCTTCCCGAGCGGACGGTCGAGGACGTTCCCTAGACATTCGGAGATTCTCCCGTCTTGGAGAGCGACGCCGCTCGGGAGTCTGTTGCTGTCGTCTGTCAACTACCGTCCGATCGGCTTCATGAGGCCTCTGTCGCCTATCGGCTGATGGCGACCGACGACCTACGCCTCTGGGAACGGGGTGGGTGATTAGAGGAAGACTACGGCAATCCCTGGTGTTATGTGTGTCCGTCCGGTGGAAGGAGCAGAACATTGGGGTCCATCTCTTCTTTGTTCTGGGCCACTCGGCTGCTACTTCTTGGACATGAGGTCTTGGATGAGCTCGAATTGCTTCGGCCCGTGGTCCTCTGGGTGCCTGATGAGCAGCGTGTGGCTTTCGTTCGGCAGGAGGAGCCCGCTCGGCTGGAGTTTCTTTTTTTCGAGCCGCTTGCGCTTCCTCCACGTTGATGTATTCGTTGACCCGGTGCAGCATGTGATCGTAGTCTCGGGCCGGCTTCCGAATGAGTGACCGGAAGAAATCCCCATCCACGAGGTCTTGTGTGAAGGCATTCATCATGGTCTCCGAGGTGGCCGTTGGAATGTCCATGGCCACTCTGTTGAACCGCTGGATGTAAGCTCGGAGTGATTCGCGGGCTTCCTGTTTGATGGCAAACAGACTAACACTGGTTTTTTGATAGCGCCGACTGCTTGCGAAGTGGTGGAGGAAGGTCGTCCGGAAGTCTTTGAAGCTTGTGATAGATCCGTCCGGCAACCTCCGAAACCACCGTTGAGCCGATCAGGAGAGGGTGGTGAGGAAAACTCGACACTTCACCCCATCTGTGTACTGATGCAGGGTTACAGTGTTATCAAACTTACCCAAATGATCATCCGGGTCGGTGGTTCCATTGTATTCGCTGATTGTTGGAGGCACATAGTGCTTGGGCAGAGGGTCTCTTAGAATAGCCTCTGAAAATTGGCGGTTGATCCGCTCGGGCGATGCGTCCGCTCGGGGGGCTTTCCCTTTTTTGCTATCTCGTCTTGGCATTTCATCCGAAGATGATCCCCGATCTCGATTAGTTGCTGCGGCTTCAGGAGTGCGGAATAAAGCTCGATGGAATGGAACCGTGGCCGGTGGTGCTTCCGCTCGGCCGCCTGATGCCGATGTGGCTTGCTGCTCAGGCCGCTCGGCTAGTGCCTTCTGTTTTTATTCCACAAGCTTGGCAGCCCTTAACTCGATCAGAGCATCAAGTTCTTCCATGGAAAGCGTCACCGTGTGCTGTCGTCCAGCCTCGTCCATTGTTTCCGTTCGGATGCAGGAGCGTTCCCACAGACGGCGCCAAATTGATCCTGTTCGAATGCTGAATCAACGGACGCTGGGCACGTGGCGCTCTCCGGGTAGCTGACGTGGGTCGACAACTGATCGTACGAAACTCCGGCGAACCTGCACAGAAGTCGGGCCGGGAAGGGGTTCCCGGCGACGACCCTCCAACGCTCAAGTCAGGCAAGCGGACAGCAAAAGGTGGCTCCGAATATCAAAGAAAACGTACCTCCGGCGTGTTGATACAGTCTGACCTGGCTGTTGTTTTGATGTTGACACTGATTTAAGTTTGTATCAGATATTAATTAAACTCAGACTGATTGATGATCAAGGTTGATCATGAGGAGAGGAAAAGTCCAAGTACGGATACTTGGCACGCAAAGTCAGAGAGGGCTCGGTAGCTCGTTCTCTGGACCAGACGAAGTCGGAGAGGGCTCGGCAGCTCGTTCTCCGGACTAGGTCAGAGAGGGCTCGGTAGCTCGTTCTCTGGACCAGACAAAGTCGGAGAGGGCTCTGCACTGCCTCCTGACCAGGTCGACAGGCCCTCGAGCTCGTTCTCCGGACCTGACGGCGAGAGGGCTCGCACTGCGCTCTTCTGACTAGGTCGAGAGGGCTCCAGCTCGCTCTCCGGACCGACGAGCCCGAGAGGGCTCGACACCGCTCGTTCTTCGGACTAGGTGAGAGAGGTTGGTAGCTCGTTCTCGACCAAGAAGACGTTAGGGTTGGGAGGCTCTAAAACTAACACAGGACATTTGATCGCCTATTGACCGATCCAAAGGATACTGTTGTCGGATCGGTCCGCACGATCCAAGGATACATTAGTCACCGATCGCCTCGTGACCGATCATGACCACGTAAAGTCTCTGGGTTATCCGATCGATCCGGGACCGACAAGAACTCACGTACATTCTGCAGGATCTGATCGGCTGCACCGATCGAAAGACGCCGGACTCAAAGCGAGAGGGGATCGGTCCGTGGACCGATCCACCTATAGCCGATCGGTCCACGCATCGATCGATTTTCCTGCATCGATCGTGATGAGTCCCGATCGCTCCAGAGCTATGGATCGATCTATCGACCGATCCACAACATGTCATTTGTTTCGCCGCTTCTCCGATATTTCGATTCACTGATTCACCGATCAAATCATCTGTGAGATTTTTAAGTTACAGGTTGCAGGTATCGCGCCATTGGTTAATTTCAAATGAAGCTCCATCAGAAGAATAAGAACAAGTGCCCTTTATGCTGTATTTCACTGCAAGTGATGCAATTCGAGTTTCAACGTTCACTGGTCGCGATCAGTTGGACTCTTGCTCATTGGTTCGAGCTCAGAGACACCAGTGAAGACCATGGATGGTATTGGTGTGAGTTCAGAGAACCAGATGAGAAGGAAGAGTGATTGGCGACGCCTGAGTTGGTTGCAGTGATTCGACACAGGTGACAGTGATTCGGGACAGTGAGAAAGCAGAATAAGAAGAAGGAAGAAGAGAGGTTTAAAAAGGTTCTGGAAAAACTCTCTGTCGATCAAGAGGCTGTGTTATTGAGCTCTTGACTGAAGACTTCCTTCTGTCTTTGCATGCGTTTTGCTTCGTGGCTGTAAGTTTCATTTGTTCATTCGTTAGCCACAAAACTCTATAAGTCATTGTGCTTTGTTTTCAAATCTATTCTGTGATTTTTGTGGAGAGGTTACTCCACCGTGATCTACCGAAAGATCAAGGGATCGTCCACCTTACAGACACGCCGAGGAGTAGGGGCAAGTTATGCCCGAACCTCGTACATCGTTTTGTTAGTGGTGGTTTGTTCTTTTCCTTGCATCAGTTTTCATTTTACTTATTTCCGCTGTGCTAACAAACTCTTGTGAGGAAATTGATTGGATTTTTAAAGGAGGCTATTCACACCCCCCTCTCTAGCCATCCAAAGGTCCTAACAAGTGGTATCAGAGCTAGGTGCTCTTCATCCGGAGTAACACCCGAAAGAGCAAGAAGATGGCTATGAAGGAAGGTTTTAGTACCAATCGCCCACCCTACTTCGATGGAGCGGACTTCCAATATTGGAAGAGTCGTATGGAGTATTATCTCAAGACCGACATCTCCATGTGGTTCTCGGTCAAGGAAGGTTTCACACCTCCGAAGGATGAAGAAGGTAAGGAACTAGAGTCGTCAAGGTGGTCCGCCGAGCAAACTCGCAAAGGACAAGCCGATGCCAAGGCAGTGGTCACACTACAATGTGGAATAGCCAAAGATCAACTTGTCAAGGTAGGTCCATTTGTGAGTGCAAAGGATTTGTGGAACAAACTCATTGAGCTCCAAGAAGGAACTCGAGACTCTCGGATCGCCAAGAGAGACTTGGTCCTAAACCAACTACAAAATCTCACCATGAAGGAGAATGAAACGGTAAGTGAACTACACGGAAGGTTCAAAGAGATCATCAATGATCTTCATTCCGTAGATGAACGCGTAGAGAATCGCGATCTTGTAAGGTACGCTCTCAAAGCTTTTCCGAGGAATGCCTTGTGGTCATCTATGGTAGATGCCTACAAGGTCTCCAAGGACCTTTCAATTGTTAAGTTAGATGAATTCTTTTGTGAAATGGAACTTCATGAACTCGCTAACAAGGGTCAAAAAGAGAAAGACATTGCTTTAGTTGCAGGAGAAAAGAGCAAGGATGGAAGAAGGAAGAAAGAAAAGAAGAAGGAGAAAGAAATTCCTACATCCTCATCCTCCTTCGAGTCCGATGATGAAGGAGGATCATCATCAAGCGAGATGGCCAACTTTGTGAGGAGAATCATGAGAAGGAGCCGGAGATACAAAGGGAAAGGTAAGTCTATTGATCAAAATATTGATAAGACTAACGTTACTTGTTATGAGTGTAGCAAGAAAGGACACTATCGGAGCGAGTGTCCAAAACTCAAGAAGAAGGAAGAAAGGGCCAAGAAGAAGAAAGCTCTCAAAGCTTCTTGGGATGAATCCTCCTCAAGCTCATCGGAGGAAGAGAAGGAGAAAACCACTCGTCAATTAGCACTCATGGCAAGGGAGGAATCGGACTCCGCCGCGGCTTCATCATCTTCGGATGATGAAGAGGTAACTTCTCCACATTTAGAAAAATGTTATAAAACTATTGTACATTTATCAACTTTGCTTAAGAAATCAAAAACTGAAATCAAATTATTAAAAGAAGAAGTAGAACACTTGAAGACTCTTAGGGAAGATGAGGTTGATGACCTTCATCAAGAGCTTCTTGAGGATGAAAACAAAGCTCTAAAGAGTGAAGTTGAGAAACTCAAGAAAATGCTTGAGAAATTCTCAACTAGCTCTAAGACCTTAGATATGATTCTAAATGCCCAAAGGGCGGTCTACAACAAGGCTGGATTAGGATATCAACCTAAGGAGTCTAGTTTCATTTCCTTAGTGTCTAGAACCCAATTTCATAGATCACATGCTTCTAGGGTTCATGAGACTAGGAAGGGTGTGACCAAGGCATGGGTTCCTAGGTCTTTCATTGTAGATGCATTAGGTCCCAAGATTTGGGTACCTAAAACATCTATCTTTCGTGTCTTGTAGGCATTTGTCAAGGGGGAGCATCTATCAACTTGGTTTGTTGATAGTGGATGCTCCAAGCACATGACCGGGGACAAGTCACTCTTTACTACCCTTCAAAACAAAAATAGAGGTAATGTGTCCTTTGGTAATAATGGTAGTCTTAAGGTTATAGGAGTTGGAGATATTCAAATTTCCGAATGTCTTCAAATCAAAAATGTCCTTCTAGTCAAGGGGATGACTTTTAATCTCCTAAGTGTCAGACAATTGTGTGATACGGGTTACACAATTGAGTTTCATTCAAGTCAATGTCTGGTCAAACACATTGACACACTTGACACGGTACTAGTAGGCACAAGGGTAGATAACATTTACCAAGTATCCTTTAAAAGTGCTACTAATGCCTCTGCTAAGTGTTTCATGTCAAAAGAAGAAGAATCATGGTTGTGGCATAGAAGATTGGCCCACGTAAACATGAAGAATATTCGAAAGCTGGCCAACAAAGGACTAGTGCAAGACTTACCAAGCATCAAGTATCAAAAGATAAAATTATGTGATGCATGTCAAAAGGGTAAGTAAACAAAAGCGGCTCATAAAGGTAAAAGCGCTGTAAGTACATCTACTGCTTTAGATTTATTGCATATGGATTTGTTTGATTGCAATAATGTTATTTCATTAAATGGAAGTAGATACTGTTTAGTGATCATTGATGATTTTACTAGATATACATGGACTTTCTTTTTGAAAAATAAGGATCAAATCATAGATGTTTTTGTTTCTTTTTGTAGAAGAACTGAAAATGAAAAATCAACAACAATTAGAAGTGATCATGGTGGAGAATTTCAAAATCATAGATTTTTAGAATTTTGTCAAGAAAAAGGATATAGGCATGAGTTCTCTACTCCAATGACCCCACAACAAAATGGGGTTGTGGAGAGAAAGAACCGAGTCTTGCAAGAGGCAGCACGAAGCATGCTCAATGAGTACTCACTACCGAACTACTTATGGGCTGAAGCGGTAAATACCGCTTGCTATGTGCAAAACTGAGTCTTGATACATAGGTTTTTAGGAAAGACTCCCCATGAACTTTGGTTTGGGAAGCCCCCTACAATTAAATATCTTAGGGTGTTTGGTTGTAAGGTGTTTATCTTGAACACCAAGGACCATCTTGGAAAGTTCACGGCTAAGGCTGACGAAGGGATACTAGTCGGGTACTCTCTCACCAGCAAAGCTTATCGAGTCTACAACAATAGGACTAAATTGATTGAAGAGTCCTCGGATGTAGCATTTGAAGAAATCCCTAAATCAAATGATCAATCAAGGGATGTAGGAGAAATTCAATTTGAACTTATAAATCTAAGTTTAAATGATCAAAACATAGAAAGAGTCGAAGTTGACTCCGATGACGATGAGCAAAGGCAACACCTGATATCTAAGTTTGAAGAGGACTCACTCTGATCCTTTACCTGATATTGAGCCCTTGCCTGTGTCTAGTGAGACCATTCATGAGGCACCACCAACACCAAGGCAATCTAGGATAGCCTCTAGTCATCCCCAAGACCAGATTGTGGGAGACATTCAACAAGGGGTTAGGACTAGGTCATTCTTTAGAAATGAGTCTAATGAGGTCGCCTTGATCTCAGAAATCGAACCAAAATTAGTTGATGAGGCATTGCACGATCCTGATTGGATCATAGCTATGCAAGATGAGTTAGGTCAATTTGAAAGGAGCCAAGTGTGGGACTTAGTTCCTAGACCTAAGAAGACCACCATTATTGGAATCAAATGGGCCTTCAAAAATAAGTTAAACCAAAAGGGAGAAGTAGTAAGAAACAAGGCAAGACTTGTAGCCAAGGGCTATAGTCAAGTCGAAGGCCTCGATTATGATGAGACTTATGCTCCCGTGGCTCGATTAGAATCCATTCGCTTAATGCTAGCTTTTGCTGCACATAGAGGCTTCAAGCTATATCAAATGGACGTTAAATCGGCCTTCTTAAATGGTTTCATTAAAGAAGAGGTCTATGTTGAACAACCACCGGGGTTTGTGAATACCGAAGCTCCAAACCACGTGTACAAGCTCAAGAAAGCTCTTTATGGGCTTAAACAAGCACCTCGAGCTTGATACGAAAGATTGTCAACTTACCTATTAGAAAAGGGTTTTGTAAGAGGTCAAATAGACCCAACACTATTTCTGCGTAGAGATGGTGAAAACATATTTGTAGCCCAGGTGTATGTCGATGACATAATTTGTGGCTCAAATAACAAGGGCTATTTGAATGAATTTATCACTCACATGGAAAGTGAGTTTGAGATGAGTATGGTGGGAGAATTGACATTCTTCCTTGGACTTGAAATCAAACAAACTCGAGATGGCATTTATGTCCATCAAACAAAATATACTCAAGAGATGCTCAAGAAATTCAAAATGAGTGACTCTAAGGAAGTATCCACTCCAATGGCGACAAACACTCGCCTTGACAATGATGAGAGTGGAAAACCAGTTGATCTAACGCAATATAGAAGCATGATTGGTAGTATTCTATATCTCACAGCTAGTAGACCGGACATACTTTTTGCTGTGGGCATGTGCGCTAGATATCAAGTCTGTGCCAAGGAATCTCATTTAATTGCAGTTAAGAGAATATTGAGATACCTTAAGGGCACAATTAGAGTAGGTCTATGGTACCCTCGTACGGAGTCTTTTGACTTGAGAGGCTATACCGACTCCGATTATGCTGGGTGCAAATTGGATCGAAAAAGCACTAGTGGGGGTTGCCAATTTTTAGGTTCATCATTGGTTAGTTGGTCAAGTCGGAAGCAACATTGTGTTGCTCTCTCCACGACCGAGGCTGAATACATTGCCATGGGAGAGAGTGTATCACAATTGTTGTGGATGATCCACACTCTAGAGGATTTTGGGCTTTCGTATAAGGGAGTGCAAGTGTTGTGTGACAACATCAGCACAATAAACCTAACAAAAACCCAGTCCATCATTCAAGGACCAAACATATTGAAGTGCGTCACCACTTCATTAGAGATCACGTAGCTAGGGGAGACATTGCACTCACCTATGTTGAGTCAAAGTCAAACCTAGCCGATATTTTCACCAAACCTCTTCCGGAAAATGAATTTAGTCATTTGAGGAGAGAATTGGGAATGTGTTTGGCTCAATAGGCCATTAGGACCCCATCATGATCAATAAGGACAATTAAAACAACAAGAGAAATAGGGAAATTAATTTGGGCAACTTGGGAACATCTCACACAAACTATAAGGTTTAACAAATGATTTTTGTTTGCTAGAAATGGGGTGAGATGCTAGAATCAGCCGAATTATTCAAAATGTATCATGCATCCCTTGAATAATTAGGTTGAAGAGACATAAATTGAGTATGGGGAAGATCATTACATAATTCATGTGTAGTTGGTTCCTAGATCTTACTCATATATTCCAACCAAGGAAACTTGGTTGGACCTTTACCTAGAAATTATGTAACTTTGGTTGATGGACTGTTTGATACATTTGAACGATGCTTTTCATGATTTTGTTTGATACTAGGACAAGTCCTTGAAAGAATGATAGCAAGCTGGTTATATTTTGACAAACTTGAAACTAAACATAACAAAGGTCGAAAATTTCAGTTTTCAGGCCTTAAGTTGTCTGTTTTCTAAATGTCTGCAACTTTAGGGCTATAAACAAGTTCATACCATAATTTTTAGGTAATAGTTATGCTTGTAGATCCTCCAGGTTCTAGATTCTGAACTTGGAAGTTTTCCTAGAGAAACTTCCACGAATTATCGAACATCTTTATGAATTTCAGTTACTGAAATTACTGGAGAGATCTAAGTATCATACACTGATCGGTCTACGGACCGATCAGGTCAGCCTAGCACCCGCTACTGATCACTTTCTGATCAGTCTACAGACCGATCAGAGAGTTCCCTGATCGGTCCGGAGACCGATCAGATCAATCCGGTATGTAAGGCCACTGATCATTTTCTGATCGGTCCAGGGACCGATCAGCGAGTACTGATCATCTCCTGATCGGTCTGCGGACCGATCAGGATGTTCCTGGATCGGTCCAGGGATCGATCAGGAGGCTCCTGATACCTCCTGATCGGACAGCCGTCCGATCATTTCATCAACTATACACCCATCAGGAAACCCTTAAATCTTCCCGATCTTTTCTTTCCTTCTTTCACGCAAAAGCCCTAGCCGACTCTTCCCTACACCTCACCTCTTCTCTTCTCTTTGCACGCCGGAACCCTAGCCGAAGCCCTAGCCAAAGCTCAATGGCACCAAGGTAACTCCTTACTTCTCTAGAACTTAGCATTTCGATTTCATTTCTCACCATATTTGTGCTTTTTGTTTCGGGTGTTGGTGGCTCCGGTGCTCATTTACTTCCCATTGTATCCCATTGTTAAATCTTAGGAAGAAACAAGTGGGTGAGGAGACCTCTAAGTCACCTGAGAAGTCTAAGTCTAAGGCTCCCTCTCGTCCTCAACCATCTGTCTCGGGGAGATTCCCTAACCACCATTTTGAACAAGCTTTTAAACAACAGACCTTTAAATTACTTCCTGTTGGTTGCTACTCGGAAAACCTAGAGGTTCCACTGTACAAAAATTTGTATAAAGGTCTGAACCTTTTCCTAGCTACCATCTGTTCTTTTAAATTAAATTTTGGATCGCCTGTGGAACTTAACACGTTTGATCCAAAACTTAATCTATTCGTTCTTTTAGGTTTTGACTTGGGTCTCCTGCGGAACTTAACACGTTCGACCCAAATCACCTTAAGTTATTAATTCCATTAAATATTAATTTCCATAATCGGTTCCCAGTACTGACGTGGCGAGGCACATGACCTTCTTGGATATGGGAGCAACCACCACCGACTAGACAAAACCTTTTATAGAAAGCTAATATTTAATTTCCTAAAATAACTTTAGGTTAATCGAAAAGAACAATCAAATCACAAGGAAAAAATAAAACAAAAGAACACAACTTCGAAAAACATATTCGAAATACTAGAACGTAAGCCTCTTGTATTTGGTATTATTTCCATAAATAACTAGTATGATGCGGAAAGAAAAATTACTAGTTATACCTTGTAGAAAAATAACCTCTTGATCTTCTACCGTATTCCTCTTCTAACCTCGGACGCTGTGTGGGCAACGATCTTCCGAGATGAGAAATCACCAACCACCTTCTTCTCCTCCTAGCTAGGTTCGGCCACAAAAGAAGAAGCTTCACCAAGGAAGAAAATCAAAACACCAACCAAGCTCCAAGAGATGCTAGCTTTCTCTCCTTCTTCTTCTTCTTCTCCAAGTAGTATCCGGCCACCACAAGAGCTCCAAGGGAGAGAGAGAGGTTCGGCCACCACAAGAGGAAGAGAGGGAGAGGATGGTCGGCCACACCAAGGAACAAAAGAGGGAGAGAAATAATAGAGGTTGTTCACCATGAAAGCACCCCTACCCCTTCTTTTATATTCCTTGGCTTTGGTAAATAAGGAAATTTATTTATAATAAAATTTCCTTAACTTTCTTTGACAACAATTAATTAAGAAAAAATTAAATAAATTTTCCTAATTAATTGTATGTGGTCGGCCACCTCATGTAGAGCAAATAGGATAATTTTAATCAACAATTAAAACTTCCTTTTTTGTCTTTGGAAATTTTAAAAAATAAAATTTCCTTTTAAAATCCCTTCATGGTTGATAAAAAGAAATTTCTATAATTTTAATTTTTAATATGTGAATAATTTTTCAGAGAGAAAAAATAAAATATCTTTCCAATCTACAAATAAGGAAAGAGATCTAATCTCTTTCTTTTAATCTTTTGTAGATCTTTTAAAGAGAGATATTTTAATTTTAATTCTCTGTAATAAATTATTTCTTCCACATAATAAAAAATTAAAATTAAAATTCTTTTTAATTTAATGGGGGCCGGCCACCTAAGCTTGGGTTCAAGCTGTTGGAAAGTAGAGTGCTTGGCCCTAGCTTGAACCACAAGCTAGCTTGGCCGACCCCTTCTCATGGGTATGAAGGTGGGTATAGGTGAGTATAGTACTCTATAAATAAGAGGCTACGATAGGGACCGAGAGGAGGAATTGGTTTGGTCTCTCGATAAAATTAAGCATCTCGTGTTCGCCTTAACACACAACTTAATTTTATCAATAATAATTCATTCCACTAGAGAACTATTATTGAACTATCGCACCAATCCCAAATTACATTTTGGGCTCCTTCTTATTATGAGTGTGTTAGTCTCCCGTGTTTAAGATATCGAATGTCCACTAATTAAGTGAGTTACCGACAACTCATTTAATTAATATCTTAGTCCAAGAGTAGTACCACTCAACCTTATCATCATGTCGGACTAAGTCCACCTGCAGGGTTTAACATGACAATCCTTATGAGCTCCTCTTGAGGACATTATCAACCTAGTATCTCTAGGACACAGTTTCCTTCTATAATCAACAACACACACTATAAGTGATATCATTTCCCAACTTATCAGGCTTATTGATTCATCGAACTAAATCTCACCCATTGATAAATTAAAGAAATAAATATCAAATATATGTGCTTGTTATTATATTAGGATTAAGAGCACACACTTCCATAATATCCGAGATCTTTGTTTCTTTATAAAGTCAGTATAAAAGAAACGACCTCAAATGGTCCTACTCAATACACTCTAAGTGTACTAGTGTAATTATATAGTCAAGATAAACTAATTCCTAATTACACTACGACCTTCCAATGGTTTGTTCCTTTCCATTTTGGTTGTGAGCTACTGTTTATAATTTATAAGGTACTGATAACATCATCTTCTATATGTGACACCACATACTATGTTATCTACAATATAAATTAATTGAACAACTACAAACAAATATAGATAAATTGACCAAATGTGATTCTTTATTTATAATGAATGTTTACAAAGCTTAGGCTTTCAGTATACACTCCAACACTTCCTTGTAGGTCTGTAGATCGTAAATTCGTGGACGAATTTTGTCCAACTGTGTCAAAAATCATTGCCTACTACAAACTTGACTCACTTGTCTACTTAGAACGGGATATCAACTATGACTTGGTCTCTGAGTTTTATAACAACCTTCATCAGACTAATGATGTAAGTTATAAAACAAAAGTTGCTAAGCAGACTCTTGATTTCAGTTTCTTATCCTTCTTTGACTATCTCGGTTGTCGGAGGTGTTCCGGTAATGTCTTTTCGATATATCCTGACTTACAAGATCCTTTACCTCCACCCTTTGATATCTCATCTGACCATATTTATGAGTACTTCTTCAGACATCCTAGACCGGGTGGCCTTGATGAGCTAGATGTTGACTTCCCTACTTTTGCAGCCTTGAGATTATCTCCTCAAGACTACATTCTTTTTAAAATTGTCACAAACTGCCTTCTGCCTATCACATCTAAACCATTGTCTGAGATCCGACCATATCATTGCCTGATGCTTTATGGATTGCGTCGGCGTCTCGACTTTGACATCATGTCTAGCATCTACTCTTCGATCATCTCCTATAGTGAACCGAGCGGCTACACTGTTTATATGCCTTATGGGCATATAATTACAGATTGACTCGAGACTCTTCAGATTGATATCTCTAAGGGTAGAATAGTCAAGATGGTCAGGCAGGATTGCAGACTTGGGAAACGAGCATTTTCCAAGTCTGACATCATAGGACAAAATGGGGATGTTCGGTGGAAGGATGGGAGAGCTCTAGGTGAGTTACCACGGGGACCTCCACGACAGGTTGTGGCTGCTCCTGTTGCTCCTCCTGCTGCTGCTGCTGACGATGGAGAGGCAGACCCTGATCTGCGCTGGCAAATCGTCGAGCTGGAGAGTTGTTTTGATCGGCACGATGAGCTGCTGGTCGCTGAGCTCCACGGGCTGCGCGTCCGGATTGACCAGCGCTACGATGAGTTACGCAATCAGCAGTTGGCGACATATCAGGCGATTATGGGATGGATGGCCAGATACCCACCTCCGCAGGATTTCCCGGGCTATCCATCCTCGAGCAGCGGCATGCCACCTCAGGGACCCACTCCTCCCATTGATGATGCTGATGTTCCTCATGATGAGCAGGCTGATTGATATACATTGTTCTATGATGTCATTTTGACTGTCTATGTTTTGGATGTTGTTTGTTGGATATTTATGTCTGACCTGGATACTTGTTCATTTCATCTATGTGTGCTGTTCATTCTCTTGTTTTCCTTATGTTTCACTTCTTATTGGTTTTTAATATGTTGTTCATATGCCATGTCTTGTATGTCTCTTATTTCTTTATCACTGTCTTATAATACACGTAGAGGTATTCTAGGTGAATTAATAAAAAGACAGTATGGGTTAAGGGGGAGTCCTTAATGTTCTCTTACCTAATTCGCACCTTTTCGGTGTTTGACAAAGGGGGAGAAGATAACTAAGTTTAGAGATAAATGGAAGTTTGGCTTTAGGGGGAGGATTCTCTATCCTTACAGGTGATGATGTCTGTCTTAGGGGGAGGATCTTGATTCCCCTAAAATTAGGGAAATATGGAAATATGAACATTTCTGATCTAAACTTAAATCGTGTTGTCAAACAACAAAAAGGGGGAGATTGTTGATACAGTCTGACATGGCTGTTGTTTTGATGTTAACACTGATTTAAGTTTGTATCAGATATTAATTAAACTCAGACTGATTGATGATCAAGGTTGATCATGAGGAGAGGAAAAGTCCAAGTACGGATACTTGGCACGCAAAGTCAGAGAGGCTCTGCCGTCCCGACCGGACGAAGCCTCGGAGAGGCTCGGCACTGCTCCTGACTAGGTCCGAGAGGGCTCGGTAGCTCGTTCTCTAGACTGCACAAAGTCGAGAGGGCTCGGCACTGCCTCTGACTAGGTCGAGAGGGCTCGGTGGCTCGTTCTCTAGAGCAGACAAAGTCGGAGAGGGCTCTGCTGCCTCCTGACTAGGTCGAGAGGGCTCGAGCTCGTTCTGACCGACGAAGCCCGGAGAGGACTGACTGCTCTCCTGACTAGGTCGAGAGGGCTCGGTAGCTCGCTCTCTAGACCGGACGAGTCGAGGGCCGGCACTCGTTCCTGACTAGGTCGGAGAGGGCTTGGTAGCTCGTTCTCGGACCGTGAAGACGTTAGGGTTTAGGCCGGGAGGCTCTAAAACTAACACAGGACATGGATCGCCTATTGACCGATCCGATATACTGTTGTTCAGATCGGCCGTGCAGACCGATCCTGATACATTAGTCACCGATCGCCTCGTGACGATCAGGTGACCACCAAAGTCTCTGGGTTATCGATCGGTCCGGGACCGATCGAACTACCTAAAAGCATTCTGCAGGATCCGATCGGGGACCGATCGTAAAGACGCTGAGACTCAAAGCGAGAGGGGATCGGTCCGTGGACCGATCCACCCATAGTTGATCGTACGCATCGATCGATCTTTCTTGGAGCATCGATGAGTCCTGATCGTTCCAGAGAGCTATGGATCGATCTATTGACCGATCCACAACATGTCATTTGTTTCTGCTGCTTCTCTGATATTTCTGATTCACTTCTGATTCACCTGATCAAATCATCTGCTGTGAGATTTTTAAGTTACAGGTTGCAGGTATCGTGCCATTGGTTAATTTCAAATGAAGCTGCATCAGAAGAATAAGAACAAGTGCCCTTTATGCTGTATTTCACTGCAAGTGATGCAATTCGAGCTTCAACGTTCACTGGCCGCGATCAGTTGGACTCTTGCTCATTGGTTCGAGCTCAGAGACACCAGTGAAGACCATGGATGGTATTGGTGTGAGTTCAGAGAACCAGATGAGAAGGAAGAGTGATTGGCGACACCTGAGTTGGTTGCAGTGATTCGACACAGGTGACAGTGATTCGGGACAGTGAGAAAGCAGAATAAGAAGAAGGAAAAAGAGAGGTTTAAAAAGGTTCTGGAAAAACTCTCTGTCGATCAAGAGGCTGTGTTGTTGAGCTCTTGACTGAAGACTTCCTTCTGTCTTTGCATGTGTTTTGCTTCGTGGCTGTAAGTTTCATTTGTTCATTCCGTTCGCCACAAAACTCTGTAAGTCATTGTGCTTTGTTTTCAAATCTATTCTGTGATTTTTGTGGAGAGGTTACTCCACCGAGAAGGAGAAACACTTAGCCGGATTTTGTCCGGGGTGTGATCTATCGAAAGATCAAGGGATCGTCCACCTTACGGACACGCCGAGGAGTAGGGGCAAGTTATCCCCGAACCTCGTACATCGTTTTGTTAGTGGTGGTTTGTTCTTTTCCTTGCATCAGTTTTCATTTTACTTATTTCCGCTGTGCTAACAAACTCTTGTGAGGAAATTAATTGGATTTTTAAAGGAGGCTATTCACACCCCCCTCTCTAGCCATCCAAAGGTCCTAACACGGCGAAGTATAAGGCTCCTTATATAGAGTGGTGAAAGAGCTCACGCACACCTATCGAGGCAAACACGTGTCCTTAGCCCATACCTCGGTATGTGTTTGTCAGAAAGCTTACCTGACACCATACTGCTACAGTCTCGGCACGTCTTCGATGGGACAGCAGAACACCTCATCACCAGACTAAGGGTATGGCCTAGTCGTAGGACTAGACGGTTGTCATAAGATGTTCCTTGTCCTTCTCTCCCTACCCCATGCCGGGGCGTCCGTCCGGTCAGCTGGACGGGGCATCCCGTCCGGCTGGCCCTCATTTTACGCCCGGCCGGACGACACACACATCCCGTCCGGCCTTCCGTTTGCATCGGTATGCTGGGGAGATCTTCGGTAAGGTGTCATGTAGGGACTGCTAGCAGTATGTTACCTTGTGTCTTCGGCCAAGACTTCCGCTCGGCCCCTCGTTACTGTTCAGTCGAGCGCCGGAACTCCGATTCCTGTCAGGGCGCCTTTTGCCCTCGGTTATTCATCGGTCTGTCGGCCGGGAGGTCAGCCCATCCTTCTCCGGTCGGCCGCTCGGTCCGTCCTTCTCCGGTCGACCACCTGACCTTTTGACTTCCACGTGACGTTGACCCCTCAAAATGGGGATCCCCTGTTCTATCCGCCGGATCACATAAGTTTTAGGAATTTTCCTAAGTTGACCTTGATGCTTTTTAATATACCAGTTTAATTTACTAAAAATTTTAATTTAGATTTTTGAAAAAAAAACACTTGAATATGCAACAGATTTCAATTTTTCAATTTCATTTTTCAATTTTGCATTCTCTAATTTCAAATGTTCATTTTCTTTTTCTAATTGATCTAACTCTTTAGAAAGAGACTTGATAAATAGAAATGACTGAGTAGGGGTTAGATTACGCACCTTACTTACCTGACTTGGTGATGCTCCCCCTTCACTGTAGCTTTCTTCTTCTGATGTTCCTCCCCCTTCATCTATGCTCATCTCGGAGCCTGAGTAATCTTCGGGAAGATGGTTAGCCATCATCGCTAACCCAGAGAAAGCTTCAACATCTGATTCGGAAGAAGACGAATCTGACCAAGTGGCCTTCAAGTTCTTGTGCTTGGACGATTCTGGTTTCTTGTACTTTATCTTTTCCTTCTCTTTCCCCTTTTTCTTCAAGTCCAAGCAGTCATCTTTGATGTGCCCTTCTTCGTTGCAGTTGTAGCAACGAACCGTCCTTTTTCTTTGCTGATGCCTCTTTGTCTGCGATATAAATTTATTAGGTTTAAAAAATTTATTGAAGTGTCTTACCAGTAGTGTCGCTTCAGATTCGTCGACCGAGGCTTCAGAGTCAGAACCGTTTATTCTTGCCTTTAAGGCAATGTTCTGACTAGTCTTCTCTACTCCAGTGGGCTCTGCAACTCGAGATTTATGAAGTTCAAAAGTAGAAAATAACTGTTCTAGAGTACTTACCTCGAAGTCCTTAGAGATGTAGTACGCATCTACTAAAGAGGCTCACTCTGGAGTTCTGGGGAAGGCGTTGAGCGCGTACCGGATCGAGTTCCGGTTCTTTACTTCTTCTCCAAGGTTGCTTAATTGCGTGATCAGCTCTTTAATCCTCGCTTGGAGTTGCGCTACCTTCTCGCCTTGGTTCATCCAGAGGTTCGTCAACTGGGTCCGGAGGATGTCGCGCCTCGCTAGCTTCGCTTCGGAGGTACCTTCGTGAAGCTCCAGGAATTTTTCCCAGAGATCTTTCGCAGAGTCGTAGCTTCCGATCCGATTTACCTCCTGAGGTGGCAGAACGCTGAGCAGGTGGAACTCAACCTTTCCGTTGGCGACAAAATCGGCTTGCTCCTTCTTGCTCCATGTGTTTTCTTCTTTATCTTTCGGTGCTGCATATCCATATTTCATTATTAAAAGTATATCAAATTCAGTTTTAAAAAATACCTCCATTTTTTGCTTCCATGTAGCGAAATCTCCGTCGAACTTTGGAGGATGAATATTCGCTCCGGCCATCGTCTTGATCGTTGTGCTTCAGTCAGCGGTTAGTCCTTCTGAGGCGGTCTGGCTCTGATACCAATTGTAGGTGCAGCGGCGGCCGGCAAGAGGGGGGTGAATTGCCTGCAAACAAAAATTATACCCTCCTCAAACTTTCAACTCAAAAATAGCAACAATAAAATAAAACAATTAAGCAAAAAGAAATAGAGAAGACCCGGAATTAACTTGGTTACAACCAAGACGGTTGTTAATCTAAGGCAATGAAAAGCGCAGTAAAAAAACTCCTTCTCTGAAGACGGAGAAGCCTTTTACACACTTAGAAAGCTCAGCAGTTGCTAGGAAATCTAATACTAAGTTCAATTAATATTTCCTAGGTCCAGGGGTCTTTATATAGCTCCTGAAAGTTCTATCCCGAGGGTCCAAAGCGCCTCCAACAAGGTTTAAGGCACCTCCAGCTTGGTCAGCGGATAAAATTTTATCCGCAGCGCAAACGGTCAAATCTGACCTGTTGAAGGCACCTTCATCAAGCTTGAAGGCGCCTTCATGCTTTATGAAGGCGCCTTCAAGCTGGTTTTCCAGCTTGTGCTTCTTTTCCAGCTCCATTGCGTTGGCTTCCGATGCTCCGATAGTTTGGATGATTCGGCCAACCGAAATAGGGCTCACCCGAACCCAATTTCCGGCCTTCCTCGAGCAGCCTTCCTCCCCGGCTTAACGTCCCTCGAACGCTGAGCATGTTCTTCTCGCCCACTGGTGTATTTTTCCGCAGCTCTCTCGTCCTTCGGACGCACCGAGCTTGTCGGCTCCCTTCCCGTGTCGTCCTTCTCGCTAGCTACGTCTTCCGCTCGACTTCCTGCGCTCCTAAGCTCCTGCACACTCAGACACAGGGATCAAACACAAAGCAGAACCTAACCAACTTGGTTGATCATATCAAAACACCCACGGGGTCCAACACATCATTCCTTTGTATCATTTGGAGCCCCTTTTAGGCAATTGTATAGTTGGCTACATATGGTAAGTGTTTAGATTTAGCAATTTAAATATAATTTTAGCAGGGTTACTGTAATTTATGATAATCATCCATTTTGTGAATAACTTTCATTTTTCAATCTACCTCTTCGTTTTATTATGTTTGCAATGGCAGACATCTTTATAAAAAAATGTTGAAAGATAACAAGAAAGAGAAATTCAAATTTGTGAATCCACATAAAATTCCATATATGGCAAACACTGCACATGACAAAAAAGGTAAGCTTGAAAGGTTAAACCAAAGGGCAAGTCATTTGGCAGGTAGGCTAAGTGGTGCATCTGTAGATCAACTAGTATTGGTGCCATGTAATATCGGGTAAGTAAGAATTAAAACATCACTTTCAATTGTTGTCTTTTGATAATTTATTGAATTATATGCACTAATTATGTGTTTGTTGCATAGTTTCCATTAGATTCTCACTGTCATTGACTCTTATAATGAAGTTATTTATTTGTTAGATTCTCTAAGGCACCGCATTTATGATGAGGATTGGAAATATATAGTGGAAATGTGAGTTCATATTTCTTTTTTATTAAGCATTTATGTTAATACAAAACTCATATATAAAAAAATCATTAACGTATGAAGGGCCTTAAGATTGTTTAATTCAAACAAGGGAAAGAAAGGTAGAAAAAAGGCTATGTGGGTAATAGTAAAGGTATGTGTAATTATATATAACATATATTTTAATGTGTATGTTTATCATTAATAATTTGTCTCTAATTACCATAGGCTCCTCGACAACAAGATGTTAAACAATGTGGTTACTATGTGATGCGATTTATGAGACAAATTGTTGAAGAAGTTGAAATTATCGAAAGAAATTCACTACGATCTATAGTAATGTTTACTTACTTATGTCTCAAATTATTTGAAATAAACTATTTAAAATTTACAAAGTCAATGTTGATTTTTTTTTTTCTCATTAATGTTCACAGTTCACACAAGCAGAGTATTCTCAAGAAGAAATTGATAAGGTGCGATCGGAGTTGACAGAATGTATAGAAGATCATATTTATGAGTAGGTGCATTCAAGTTTATGTAGGTTCATTACCTTGTTTTAGCTAAAGTTTATGTAAGTTCATTATCTTTAGCAAGAAGCAACTTTTTGCTTCTTTGGAATCCATTTTTAGCTATGAGATGCAATCTACCCCTGTTTATTATTCTCAGTTTAATCTGTGATAAAGAGTCTTCTTGGTCAATCAATACATTTCTTATAATTCATTAATTGAATTATATAAACTGGCCATAGGGGTTACATACCTCAGATTCATCTTCCAGCTCAAAATTGCTAAAGGTGTTCATTTAGTATACATCTTTATTTCTAGTATTAGTATAATGTTCAACTGTTTTTTAAAAGAGATGTGCTCCCATGAGATGTAATTGCCAGTAAATAAAATATTAAATTGTACTAGAACACTAAATATTGCTTCAAGAAACTGAATGGTTTAGTTAATGCGAGTGACCAAATCTTGTTAACTGTGTGGATGTTTGTTTGGCGTTGCATGTTGAAGGTTCTTATTATTTGTTTGAATAGTTATTTATGGTTCTTTAATACACTGTGATTTAGACCTTTGTTTGGCGCTGCATGCTGATGTTTGTTTGGCGTTGCATGCTGAGGCTGCCAAGCCTAATACACTGTGATTTAGACCTTTGTTGCTTATTATTTTGTTGTCATTTAACTGTCTGCTTCCGATTTTGTTTGGATATCCTTTTTAACGTTGCATGACATCATTTTGTTTGTTTCTGCAAGTTTGATGCTGTTATACACTTCGTTGGACTAAAAGCTATTGGTGAAAGTTCATTTCGGAATACTTTTATTTGTCTAATTACACTTCGTTGGACATAGTTTATAATTACTTTTTTCTTTATCTTGCAGTGAGAGTCTTCAATATTACTTTTTCTTTAAAATGCTCCAGTTAGTGGTATCCTTTTGACTTCCTAGTAAAATATATTTGATTTGTGAGCAATAGTTTCTCTAGCTTATTAATTTTCACTGTTGCTTATTAGTGGCTTCTTATCAATCCTAGTGGCTAGTCGCTTGGATGTAGATGCTCCAGTTCTAATCAACACAATGACACTCTAATATGGATAAGTTATGTTTTGTACACAATCTAATTATCATTGGTGACTAGTTACTTAGGTGGAGATGCTCCAGTTCTTAAACTCTAGATCATTTTTTTCCTACTTGGCTCAAGCCACATCAGCAGTAGTTAAAAAATTACAAGGGCAACAATTAAGCTATAGCTCAGATACATTGGAGTACTTTCTTGTCTTCAGTTTGTTGCCCTTAATTCATGCTAAGTCATTATGGGTTCGGTCATTGGCATTGTGATGAATGACACAATATTAAGTCTATTCTGCAAGCTTTCTCTGCAAATATTCTGCAGGCTTTCTACAAGATTTTTGCAAGCTTTATGCAAGATTTTGGCAAGCTTTAAGTCTATTAAGCATGTTAAACTAAAAATTTTACAAGTTTTCTTTAGGAAGTTGGCAATTTTCCACTATTGGTTAAACTCATATTCTAAAGAACGTTTCATTTTAGTTTCCTTTCTGCAACTACTGTATGCATTTTAGAATGGAGAAATACTATATGCATTTTAGAATGGAGAAATTGCAAGCTTTCTCTGCATATTAGAAATTGCACAGTTTGAAGAATGCAGTTTAGAAATTGCATGCATTTTAGAATGCATATTAGAAACTGCATGCATTTTAGAATGCATATTAAAAACTGCATGCATTTTAGAATGCAGTTTGAAGAAACGTTGCCTTTCTGCAAGCCAAGTTTTCTTTTTGCAGTTTGAAGAAACGTTGCATTTCTGCAATAACAGTGCTTTTTGTAAGAAAGCGTTTGCAGAGAAGAAAGCGTTTCATTTCTACAAGCTTTCTTTCTGCAGTTTGAAGAAACGTTGCATTTCTGCAATCTTTCTTTCTTTCTTTCTTTCTTTCTTTCTTTCTGCAAACATTTCATTTCTGAGTAATGAGTTTTGGTTCATTTATAGAAAATAGCTAGTAGAAGTAATTTTTTGGTTCAAACTATACTAAGTAATAAGTTTCTTTCTGCAAGTTTTTTTTTTTCCCCTCGGATGGGTCTAGTGGCTAGCACATGAGGTGTTGCCACAATGAGGTCTGGGAGTTCAAATCTCGGCAAAGCCGAGGTAAATATTTCCCTTATGTGCTAGTCACTATTCCAAAGGTTAGTAGTCGCCCGTGATTTACCTCCTTCGCATTGGTCCTGTGACAGATTGACAGGGGGCGATTGTATTCACCTTTTTTTTTTTGTCACAACAGTGTAATTTTTTTAAGTATTTAAACATTAAATTTTAAATTAATGAATAAATTTTTTGTTATGACAGATAACTTCATAATATTAGACTAATAGACTATTTTTTATTAATACTGTCTGATTTAAATTAATGGTTGATAAAAATTTTCATATGATTGATCATCTAAGATTAATTCATTAAATATCTAATGTCAATTAAATATCTCATGTCAATTAAAAAAATAAAAGAATTTATACCCTACGAACTATCCATCCACGTTGGTATTTGATAGAGATGTTACCCCATAAAACCTAGGGTGAATCTTGACGAGCATGTACACTTGAAATAAAGTACCCTATCTGTTAGGTGGTTGTCCGATTTTATAGTTTATCATCCTAATATAATATAGAGCCGGAGTGACGGAGCACCACCTTTTATCATATAAAAAAGTTATCATATTAGTTTTTTATTTATAAATTTAGATAAATTAATAGATAATTTTTTAATGTATGATTAGTAAATTAATGAGTCATCGTTTTTTATAATGATAGCCCGGTGAAATCAGGCCGGTCAGGTGTCAATTAAAAAAAATAGAAAAATATCCTTTTAATATTTTTCTTAAAAAAGCTTTCTTTTTTAATAATAGGAATAAAAGGATTCTTCAACAAAAATAAAGTTTTGAAATTTAATAGTTCAATGAAAATATCAGTCTGGAAATTAAAAATTCAAAACGGCGCAGATTGAGTCCATGACGGGCCGTAATCGAAGCCAGATTTAAGCCCGGCCCAACTAAAAGGGGAGGATCCAGGAAGCTTCGCGAAGGAATCGGCATTGATAAATATACAATGCATCCGAAGGAGGGCGAGAGCATAGCCGACCTACACGGAAGGAGGGCACCGCGGAGCAGCCCTTGATTCGATACGAGGAAGTAGCACATCGACTCCGCCTGCTAGGTTTTTGCCGATCTCCACCTTCTCTTCCCTTTCCGCATCCTTTTTGGTTGGTTTGATGTTTTTTAGGGTTTTATTTGGCGTTGGTTGAGTTTAGGTCAAGTAGCAACCCTTCCCTTCCCTTTATATATGGAATCTGGTGGCTTTTGTTTTATTTGTTTCTTTTTTGTTTCAATCACTGTATAGAGGTTGGGTTCTGTCAGATTCCGTATTAGTAACTATGTAATTAGTTTCGATAGTTGGCTTTGAATAATTGAAGGATTGTGGGTGTTTAAAGTGCCTTCTAGAAAGAAAAATAGCAATGATGTTGACTCTGTTTTCTGTCATAAAACTTGGTGATCGATTTTAAAATTGCAATCTTGCTGAAATGACATGGCGTTTTCGTGAATTTAAGTCGGAAACATTCTTGTTTTTTTTTCGATGAATGGTATTGATAACCACCTTTAGGCGTCACTCTAATTGCAATTGTGTTGTTTTTTTATTGAATTACAAAAAAAAAAAACGTAGATTCCTTCTGTAGATCTGCGATAAATATATTTGTTGGAAACTTTCCATGGAAAGGTTGGGATGATGCATACATTGCTTGTGAATTGGTCATAAGTATTCTATACTTCTTTTAGACAACAATTAATTCAGTTTGTGGGAGTGCAGAATATTTATTGGATGTGCTAACAGTTCAGAACGCATCCAAAAAATGGGTATTGCTATATTACATATGCCTATTAACTATTAGCAGTCAGTATCAACCACTTTGGCTTGTTCTACAATTGAGAAGCCAATGATCAGTGTATAATTACATGCAAGAAAGATTGTAAGTGTGATTCTGGCGAGGATGTAATCACTAGCCAAGTTTAGTCACTACCTATAATCACAAGCACACAATTTGAAGGTGCCTTGCATCTCTTTGAAGCCTTCAGACAGAGGCCACCACCACTGAGGTCAAGAATCAATCCCTCATACCAACGTTGTGCTACTCTAACAAAATAAAACAAATTCTGTCATAGCATTATTTGCCACTCTCTTCAATTTTGTGCTTTTGATTGCTTCAAAAACTTATTTTCACTTTCCCCCAAAGTCATTCATATTTTCCCTTGGTATTAAGTATTAACTGGTACAACAAACTAAAGGTTTGTTTTCTTTTCTCGTCCCTGCTTTGTCAAGGGGAAAAATTCTTATTGCCAGCCTACTTTTCCATCTTCTAGGTTCCCTCTCATTGTAGATTTATTCACTCATCCAAACAAAATGAAACAAATTTAAAAGCATTGCCTTTCCCTGTCCCATGTGAGAGCTTGTTTGACTTTTATTGTGGTTCCATTTCTCTCTCTCTCTCTCTGTCTCTAAATGACTAGTTCTCATACATTATCACTTGTATTGTGTTGCTTCTTTTCCGTATTTAATGTAATACACCCTTCTCCCACTTTTGCTGTGACAAATCATCTCACTTAATTGTCATTAAAATCATCCTCATTCCTTTCTCTGTCATCAGCATAGAAGCCTTCCTGTCATTTCAAGCTCCCCGCTGTATTCTATCTTGCTCTAACTTGTCCATTCCTCATTTCCCTTCCCTTCTGATCAATTGAGTTTGCTTCTCATCTCTCCTTTCTTGTGGAAACTCTGACACTATTTTTGTTAGAACCCATTCTCACAATGATTTTGTTTTCGCAGTGCTCCTTTTCTCTTCATTTCTTGTAGACAGAGGGTGCCAAGTGTCTTAGCTTCTTCAAGAGTTCACACGTGCTATGGACATTGTTTTAGCAATGTTTTTTTTTCCTGTATTGAGATCGACTAGTATCCAGACATGCCAAGCAGCAATTGAGCATCGAGGCATAGATGGTGTCTTAGGCCAATTTACCCACTTCATCTTTTATTTAGTTTTATCTGCATACTTTTGCATATGTACATTCATTTCACCTTTTTCATTTTGTGGAATTTTGTTTAAGCAGGATGAGGGGTAGAAGTTACAGCTATAGTCCACCACCAAGAGGCTATGGAAGAAGAGGTCGTAGCCCAAGCCCTAGAGGTCGTTATGGTGGACGTGGTCGAGATCTCCCAACGAGTCTTTTAGTCAGGAATCTGCGTCGGGACTGCAGGTTTTGTATTTTGCTTGCAATTAGCTGAATTCTGAAATCCTCGCATTGTAGTGTGCTTCGGTAATTTAGATGTTTTAGTAGTCATGTTAGTTCATTATTAGTCATAAATTGATATAAAAATTTTACACCTTTTTATTTAGTTTATCTTATCTTGACAGTTATTTGGGATGAATTGATGTTGATGGTCTTAACTATTCAGTTTTGTGATTTCTTCTTCAGTCATCCTATCATATTATGATCAATGACATTTTCACTACCAGTTTGTTTTTCTACAAATGCTGAAGAGCCTGCAAGTTTGCTATGGATTCTATGAGCACTAGGATTGACCTTCTTATCTAAGTAGGCTTTCTGTTAAAATCATCAAATACAAAACAGTAAGCTAGAAAGGTAAAATGGCTGCATCTACAGTGGACGGTAACATGCCAATGGTCGTCTCCTACTTTCATTTCTTTATTTATGGAAGAAAGACATTGGTCTATACCTTTTGCCCCTTTTTTTCAAGCGGATTGTATTTAGCTGCATGAGTTAATAATTGATTTTTATGTCATGGTGCTGCTCAAATTGAATGCGAAATAGTAGCAGGTTATTGGACTAGCAAACTTCTACATGGCAGAGGTTCCTAGCAACGTCATTTTAAGTGAATAATTTTAGCTACATGTCTTCTTACTAAGAGTATGCAAAATCAAGTAAGAATCTTAGTTTTAGGGTGGAAATAATGTTGATATACTAATTTGCGATGTAAGAAACTTTTCTGGGTAATAGGCAAGTAGCATGATGTCGATGAGGAATTTACATGTCCATATTAATGTTCTTATCTATAGAATCATTCTGCTAAATAAATAATTGTTAGGGTGTTAAGCATTGAATTTCTTTAATTTTGTTATTGCTTCTCAAATTGATGCTGATGATGAACTTACATGCCCATGTTAATGTTCATATCCTTAAATTCTTGCTACAAAATGAATAATTGTCAGGGTGTTAAGCATTGAACTTCTTTATTTTATTTTTTATTACATCTCATCTCAAGTTTGTATCAACTTTATTTGACGCTTAGTCTAGTATTCTCTAACATAATCTGCTCTATGGTTGCAGAGCAGAGGATCTTCGTAGGCCATTTGGACAGTTTGGTCCACTCAAGGATATTTACTTGCCACGTGACTATTACACAGGGTAAGTGGGAGTTTTTGTTTTATCTTACATGTATAAAAAAGTTAAATGAGCCTAAAAGAAAGAGTAGGTGAGCCTATACACTGATATACTATGGTCCATTTTGAGATGCAACATTAACTATGCTGATTATGTTAATCTGACGGAACCATTTGCCAATGCTATCATTTCCAACAACTAAGCAAAACATTAACTCACAGCTCATTTTATGGTGGACTTTAATCTTTCGCTTTGGCCTTATTTTTCTATGTTGATATTTCATTAAGATTGCTGAGTTTAACAGTGAAATTAGAGTTTGAAGACACAAGTCAAGTCATGAGAGTTATGTTGAGGAAGATGTAAATAAATGAAGATAGTGGCTAGTGATAAAGGAAGAAATTGGGTTTCAGGTAAGGTGTCTTGAAGATATCAAGTCTTGAAGAATTTGAAGTCTTCTATAAACTCTGAAAAGATAAAGGTCAGCAGTCAAATGCCTGCTTTAACTTGAATTGCTTGAAACATCAAGGGTACCTGAAAAATGTTAAGCATATGAGCATTTGATAACAGGAGCAGTGGTCTAGCAATTATCATCTACTGGCCTACTAAATGCAAATGTGCCTCATGACCACTACTGTATTTTTCTTATAAAAATTGTGAATTTTGCAGGGAACCTAGGGGATTTGGATTTCTTCAATATGTTGATCCAGCTGATGCAGCCGAAGCTAAGTATCATATGGACGGGCAGATTCTTCTTGGTCGGGAATTAACTGTTGTATTTGCTGAGGAAAACCGAAAAAAACCCTCTGAGATGAGGACAAGAGAAGGAAGGTATACTTTAATTAACTCTTATTATTTTTGTTCAGTTGAAATCATGGATTATTCCTTTTTATACATTAATTTTGACCTGCAACATTTACATCACCATATGTTAATAATACCTTCTTTTTGTAGGGGTCGTGTGTATGATCACCGAAGGTCACCACGTCGCTCTCGCTCGCCTCGTTATTCCCGCTCCCGTTCTCGCTCACCTGAATATTCTCGTCCTCCGCATGGTAGGTCACGCTCTAGAAGCCGTAGCGATGAACCACGCTCACCTTCTCCTAAAAGGAAGCACCATGCCAAGTAATATTTACTTCTATCATCAACTAGGCAAATGCATATTTGTTTATTCTAATTGTCGCACTCTGCTTTCATCGGACAGGTCTATTTCTCCTGAAGATCACAAGCATCGCCGCGAGAAATCGTATTCAGGAACTCCAGCCGGCAGCAGATCACGAAGTCGGAGCCCTGAGAATTACCAGAGCAAGGCCCCGCGCAGGGAAAGGTCCCTTTCTGTCAGCGAGTAAAGCAGATAATGTGATTTCTGCTAAGTTACTGATTTCGCATGTAGATTGTGTGGAGAGCAACTTAGAACTTCTATTGTGGACCGTAACTGCAAACTCTTGTTGTTAGTCAGTATTTGACTTGCTAACTCAGTTGAATTTTGAAAGTTATGTATGATGGTTATATTCTATGTACTTTGTTTTTAAGTTTAAGATTTTTATTTTGTCAGAATAGCTCTTTGATTTTTGACCAAGAGGCGTTGACTTAACTTTCTAGATTACCAATTAACAAAAAGTTTGCTGTTCTCACGTCTATCACTTGCTAGTCGATGTTCATCTCGAAGTTAGTTCTGATGGACTTTGGTTCAGGCACATACCTGCGTCATGTGGACTGGCACCGAACATCGTGCTTTATGAGATGAAGGAGCAACAACTGTGGAGGTTATGATGGTGTGTGTAGTGTAGTCGGGCGCACGGTCATATGTGTTTTTTATGAGATGAAGGAGCAGCAGCCGTGTCAGTTATGATGGTGCAGTGCGGTCGGCCGGCCGACTGGCCTGGCCTGGCGTAGGAATCCATATACCAAAACTTGGGTAACCGATCAAGTGCTCTGTTCTAGTGTTTTAGCAATAAAATAGAATTTCGAGTGGTGATTTGAGATTAAACATTGTAGGTGGAGCATTTTGGAAATTGTAGAGAAAATGTCGATAAGCAAATAATTAAAGGGAAAAGGAGAAAGAAACAGAGATAAAGGGCACACAACGGATAGAGAATTAGCGGACAAATTTTTTTTATGTATATTTGTTTAATAAAATTGAGGATAAATGGGTAGACAATTAGAGGATAATATTTTTTTCCAACAAAAGAGGATAATGAGTTTTTAAAAACTAATTATATTTTAATTGTTGAAATTTCTCCTATTTTTTTAGACTTATGTTATTTTAGGACGCAATTACTTAAGTTAATGTGTGCTACCTGATGTGGTGGTGATGATGAGGGGCTCCACCTTATTGTCATGGTGGAGGTCAAAGTCAAGACGATCAACGGATGGATGGTCTTGGTCGGTCGGGCGAGGCATATTCCGATCGTGGGTTAAGCATCGACCCATCGTCTTCGACACGGAGTAATCAAACCGACGCTCAAAGGACGCGCAAAAGCCGAGCCGAGCGGCTCTTCCGCTCGACCTAGCAACAAACTCGACATCAGCCGAGCACGTGAACAGTAAACTGCCTGCCGAGCGGCTATCCCGCTCGGCCAAGCAATAGAGCATGTGGACATGTGGGCTTCTGGCCGAGCGACCATCCTGCTCGGCCCAGCAACGGACGACACTTGGACAGGGGACTTTCAACCGAGCGGCTATCCCGCTCGGCATGACAGCAGACAACGCGGTGATAGCAAAATTCCGGTCGGGCAGTCATTCCGCTCGACCAAGCAACAAACACAGCAGGATATCTTTGGACATCCTTTTGAGAGCTAGTGTCGCTGAAATGCGGCATGGTCAAACAAAAGATCGTACGGCAGAAGCTTCCATTGTCACTTCAGAGATATGCTCGGCCCGTTAAGGTACTGTGTCAGGGACACTTTACTGACACGTCTTTTCAGGAAAAGTTTTGAGATACGTGCTCACCTTGGGAAGCATGCACGCGCGCTTCCAGAACTCTATATAAAGGGGGTCCAAAAATCGGCGGAGGTATGCTTTGCTCGTGATTTTACTGTTGCGCTACAGTTCTTGCTTCTTCTTGCTTCGCCAGAGATTGACTTGAGAATTGGAGAGTCATCGCCGGGGACCCCTTCCCTGGCTTGGCACTGACGGTGCTTGTGTTGCAAGTGGGAGCGAAGTCCACCAGAGGTCAGCAGGAACGCCACGTCCCCAGCATCCATCTCTTTGACTTTTGGACATGATCATATTTGACGTCGTGTGTAGGAACGTCATCTGAATCCGAGCCGAGAAGATGGAAGACGCTAGATGACTAACCACCGTGACACTCACTCAAAAAGGAGCAGGAGATGCTCATGCAAGCACGAGCAACAAAAATAATAGAACAACAACAGCAACAAGCGCTTGCCGATCGGCTAGCACCACAACCTGCAACATCGGTGGTCGATAGGCGAGCAGGGCAAGAAGATCGAGGGGAGCAATTCTTCGTATGGGGGCAGAATCGAAGGCCGACCGACACCCAGGGGGAAGCGCTACCCACGCCGATCCCCTTCCATTGAGCTTTGTTCCAAACCTCCTCGGAGATAACCCAAGCGCATTAGGAGCGAGGGACCATCTTCAGACAATGTGTCCATTCGAGATGCGGGGAAAGGTAAAGCGCCCCAAAGTGCCATGTCTCCCAAACGGATCAACAGGCAGTTCTCAGAGGAGATCCTACAAGACCCTCTGCCCTGACACTACACCCCATTGGCAATTGGGGCGTACAACAGGTCAACCGACCCAGATGATCATTTGGATCGGTTCGACAATGAGGCTACGCTGCACCAGTACACGGATAGAGTGAAGTGCAGAGTCTTTCTGACGACTCTCTCCGGATCGGCGCATCACTGGTTCTGAAGACTGTCGGACGACTCGATATGCAGCTTCAAAGACTTCCGAGCCGCCTTCTAGCACCACTTCACCAGCAGCCGACGCTATTAGAAAACAAGTGTCAGCCTCTTCGCCCTGAAGCAAGGGCCCAAGGAAGCGCTCTGAACGTACATTCAACGCTTTAACAAGTGGCCATGGATATCCCCTCAGTTTCGTCCGAAACCATGATGAATGCCTTCACCCAAGGGCTCGCCAAGGGAGATTTTTTTCGGTCACTCATCAGGAAGCCGTCGAGAGACTTCGACCACATGCTCAAGAAGGTCAACAAGTATATCAACGTGGAAGAAGCCTAGGCGGCCAGAAGAAAGGAGGCGCCGACCGGCTAGCAGTCAACTGCCGCCCAAGGAGTCGAGGTCTGAAGGAGCACGACCGCACCCAGAGACCAGGGCACATGTCGTACAACATGTGGTGTCCAGTCGGCCCAAGGCGTCGAAGGGTAAGGTATGAACGCCTGTGTTTTGTTCATTCCACCAATCGGCAATGCACAACACGCGGGACTGCCGAGCACTGACACCCATCATCAACCGACTGGCCCCCAGAGGATATTGCCGCCGCTCCCCATCTCCTGATCGACGAGATTAGCATCGATCGACCGGGCGACGAGAGGAAGAAAGAAGGGAGCTTGAGCGCCATCACCATCAACGTTAGGGGTCGAGAGGTCGGAGTAGCATATGAGTTTCCTTCTCTTCCCCATTCGGGGTCAAGTAGTCTTCGGAAGCTTACTGAGCGGACATGCATTGGGGAATAGCCGACCAAAAATCCGAAGTCTTTGGAAAAGGGCAACCGTTCGACGCTATTCTTTAAAATACTCCCCAAGCCGATCGGGAGATAGAAAACTGATGAACGAAGCTAAGACCTTTGGCAAATAAGCAGGATGTGAAAAAACATACAAGGGGGTAAAGCTCGTTCAAGCGGACGAGCATGCATTTCAACTTTAGAAATTTTATAAAATTTGAGGATTACACATTACAATGCTCTGCCTCACTCGAGATAATCCAGTGCGTCGTCGGGCAGCGCGGCTATAAGCTTGTCACAGCTTATGACCTTGCTGGTCAGAGCGGCCGGCAAGTGGTCTCCCTCACGAAGTTGATCAATCGTCTCCTCTGTCGCCAAGTCGAATAGTTGAAGGGCCCGGTCAGTGACTTTATCGCAGAATGCGTCCGAATAAATGTAGGCTTGCTTCATGGCCTTAAACCTACTCTCCTTGGCATCCTGATAAATCCTCAAGACCGCCCGGGAGCCCTCCAACTCATCCTTGGCGGTGGCAATTTGGCCGCGAAGGGTCGTCTCTTCGGGCGAGCGGTTGTGCCGCTCAGCGACTAGGAAGTCTTCAACTTCCTTCAACTTCTAGGCGAGAGCCCGGGCCTCCTTATTCTTCTCGTCCAGGTTGGCGATGACCCGGTTCTTCCTTACGTTCGTCGACTCGATCTTGTTATCAAAGGTAGTGACCTGCTTATTCAGGCGCTCGAGCATGGTGGCCTGCTCAACGCTCTTTGCCCGTTCGGCCTCGAGTAGCTTCTTGCTCTTCTCCAGAGCGGCTTGGAGTCGGGCCGCCTCGGCGTCTGTCTTTTCCTGAACGGCGGACGATTGGTCGCTCGACGCCTTCAGTTGTTTTACTTCCTCCTCCAAATACGTGAGCCTGTGGCGCATGACCAGTCTCTCCACCTAATACTTCAGATAAGCAAAAAAAGGAGTTCGTGAGTGTCGATCAGAGGTACATTATGAATTCACATTAAAATACTCACTCCAGTGGACATTTAGGTGTGGCTATTCACAAGAGCGCCCGGAGGCATCATCGCCGCATAGGCTCATGCGTCCTCCCAGATCTTGGCGAGTGGTCTCTAGATGATGATATGATGCTCGGGGCCTTGATACCCGGCACTGGGCTCGCTGTATTCCTCGGTGGGCAAGTGGAAAATCACAGTGATATGACGTTGGCCGCTTGGGCCCGACTGCGCCGAGGTTACTTAACCCGAGGGGCGAGACACCGTCGCTGGGAGGATGCGGGACTTCTCAACTTTGGAGGGCTTCAAAGTTGGCGGCATGAAGTGTTGGAGCAATCTGGGTACCCTAGGTTTTGATGTTTGGGCAAAGGTTTAAGTTAGGTTTATTGTTTATATTTGATATACATTATGAGTGTACAAGATACAGATACAACAAAGAAAGTCCATGGGTGATCTTGGCAAAAGAGGAAAGTCCAAGGATGAGTCTTGGCGGTGTAAGTCCAAGCATGTAGTCTTGGCAACGTTAGTCCAAGTGTGACTTGGCAATGGACGAAGTCCCGGAGGTGCGACCTCTTGGCAAAGGAAGACCCGACAACAATGACAAAGTCGATGGAATCTTCAGAATGCAAGACGTGAATGATGGGGAGGCATCCGAGGGACGTAAGGCTAATGGAGGAGGCTAGAAGGCTAGGTCTAGGTTGGTCGGGCGAGGACGAGTGCTGAGTTAATGTACTCGTGGGGTTAAATCCTAGGATTAGGGTTTACTATAGTAGTACTATAGCGTCACTGCAGCAGTACCGTAGCGTTACTGTAACAGTACTATAACAGTCGACTGGTGGTTTCATCAGTCGACTGGTGCAGTCGACTGGGAGCGAACAAAGGGCTGGTATCGAGTCGTTGGGCTGTAACGGTCAAATTTCCACAGAGGGTAGTCGACTGATGGTTTTGGCAGTTGACTAGTAGGCGGGTTGAGGTTGACTAAATAGAGGTAGTTAACCCCTATTAGTAGTCTACCTGTGCCCTAGCGTCTCAAGTGTTCTTGTGAGAGTTGTGGTGAGGTTTCTCCACCCACAAGGAGCTACGTGACCTAGTCGGAGTTTGCCGGGGAGTCATCCACCGATGGATCAGGATAGTCCACCTTACGGACAGTCTTGAAGTAGGAGCTCTAATCTCTGAACCACGTTAAATGATCGTGTATCTTGGTTTACATTTCTTGTCTTGTATTTAGATTAGCTTTCTACGTGTTTGTTTGTATTTCCATTGCATAACTAACAAGTGTAGGAAGAAGCGATCGATTTGGGTGAGACGCTATTCACCCCCTCCCTCTAGCGGACGTCAAGGTCCCAACATGAAGGCCACCGGTGGCGCAGCAAGAGTCCCTTGGGGCAGAGCGGCAAGGGGCGATGTCCGATCAAACGACACATAGGCCACCATTTGTTGAATCGGAGCTGGGGTTGAAGTCTCGACCCGCTCGACCGACTACGCCGCCGAAGTAGCAGAACGCGATGAAGGTTCTGCTCGACGACTCTTGTCCCTATTTAGTGGCACATCGGAGGAGGCCGAGCCTGATGGCTCCTCGACAGGAATGACGAGGCGCTGCTTGGCTGAAGGTTGTGAGCCCGGGGTGGCTCCTCCTCTCGGCGCATGGCTGGCCTCGCCCTCGCCCACACCAATGGGCGTCCCCTTGCTCACGCTGAGTGGATCGTCATGTGAGCCGATGAGCTGCAGGCCTCAGCTCGCCAGTTTTTCGCTGGCCACTGCATCGATTGTGGCGTCCTTGAGCTTCACCTTGCCGGTCATATGTGCTCGCATTATGACTTTGGCTGCAAGAGAAAAAGGAAAATCAGTTAGCATCAAATGAAGAGGTAAAGAGGCTTCATACCTAGGCTGGTCGGCAGCCGGGGGCGGATCGGACTCAGACCGAAGATATACAAGACGCCCTCCAGCAGCAGCTTATGGATGTCATACTTCTAATCAGCTAACATGGAGGTTGTGTTCAAGTAGTCCGATCGGCTCTTGTAGCTCTTCAGAGGAGGCTGAGGTGCCACTTCGAGCTGCCAGCTCGTCAGGAAGGCTGGCCGCTCGGGAAGACACATAAAGAAAAAAAAAATACTTTTTCCAGTACTTGTTAGAGGTCGACATCTTGTCAAAGAACACCAAACCGACTTGCGACTGGAAGAGGAAGGTCCCCGGATCGGACAGTTTAGGATAATAAAAATAATGAAAGATTCGAGGATAAAAGGAAAGTCGTGCAGCTGAAATAAGACAACGACGTCGCACAACAGTCGGAAGGAGTTCGACACAAGTTGATTAAGAGAAATGCGAAAATATTTACACATTGCGGGAATGAAGAAATGAAGGGGAAACCACAGACCGGCAATAAATTAGTCTCGGAAGAAACACTATTCAGCCAGTCGGCATAGAGTTGGGCCGATAGGACGAGGAGGGTAGAATGATCTGATGATCTGGAGGAATTTCAAAGGCATCGCGCAGGCTCTCAGCGTTGCCCCCTATCAAACCTAGACTCCATGGATGTATACCAGAGTCCAGGGACAGGAGCAAGCGACTGGGAAGAGCTTGTCATCGCAAGAACAGAGGAAAAAGGCAAAGAAATGCGATCGAAGGGGAAGAAAGGTCGCTTGAATACTGTCGAAACAAAAAGAGAGGCCAAAACATATCGAAAGCAGACGCTATGGGGAGAGAGTGTTAGACCCCGTGGTAGTTTTGATGTGATCAACCAAGTTGGTTAGGTCCTGCTGTGTTTGATCCCTGTGTCTGAGTGTGCAGGAGCTTAGGAACACAGGAAGTCGAGCGGAAGACGCAGCTAGCGAGAAGGACGGCACGGGAAGGGAGCCGACGGGCTCGGTGCGTCCGAAGGACGAGAGAGCTGCGGAAGAGTACTCCGGTGGGCGTGAAGAGCGTGCGCGGCGTTCGAGGGACGTTAAGCCGGGACGGAAGGCTGCTCGAGGAGAAGGCCGGGAATTGGGTTCGGGTGAGCCCTATTCCGGTTGGTCGCAATCACCAAATTCGGAAGCTAAAGAGGAGAAGAAAAGAAGACAAAAGAGGCTGAAATTACTGTAGCAGAAATTACTGTAGCAGTAACCTTGAAGGCGCCTTAAACACATTGAAGGCGCCTTGAACACATTGAAGGCGCCTTGAATGATTGTTTAAGGCGCCTTGAGCAGTCCAGTTTGACCGTTTGCGCTGCGGATAAAGTTTTATCCGCAGATCGAGTTGGAGGCGCCTTAAACCTTGTTGGAGGCGCCTTGGACCCTCGAGATAGACTTTCCAGGAGCTATAAAAAGGCCCCTGGAGCTAGGAATTCAACAACAACTCAAGCAATCAATCTGTAAGCAATTCCTAGCAGTAGTTCTGAGCAATTAGAGTGTAAAAGGCTTCTCCGCCTTCAGAGAAGGAGAATTTTCTTAGTGCGCTTTTCACTGCCCTGGATTAACAACCCTCTTGGTTGTAACCAGGTTAAATTTCTGTTTTGTTTTTACTTTCTGTCTTCATTATTTTACTACTGCATTTATTCTGAGTTGATATCCGAGGAGGGTAGTTTTAGTTTTTGTTTTCAGCAATTCACCCCCCTCTTGCCGGCCTCCGCTGCACCAACAAGTGGTATCAGAGCCTGATCGCCTCAGAAGGACTAACCGCCAACTGAAGCACTACGATCAAGACGATGGCCGGAGCGAACATCCATCCCCCGAAGTTCGACGGAGACTTCGCCACTTGGAAGCGCAAAATGGAGGTATTTTTTAAAACGGATTTTGATATTCTTATTACAATGAAATATGGTTTTGCAGCGCCGAAAGACAAAGAAGAAAACACATGGAGTAAGAAGGAGCAAGCCGATTTCGTCGCCAACGGAAAGGCGGAGTTCCACCTGCTTAGCGTGCTGCCACCACAAGAAGTAAATCGGATCGGAAGCTACGACTCAGCGAAAGATCTCTGGGAAAAATTCCTGGAGCTACACGAAGGTACTTCCGAAGCGAAGCGCGACATCCTCCGGAACCAGTTAACGAACCTCCGGATGAACCAAGGCGAGAAGGTAGCGCAACTCCAAGCGAGAATCAGGGAGCTAATAACGCAACTAACGAACCTTGGAGAAGAGGTAACCAACAGGGACTCCATTCGATACGCGCTCAATGCCTTCCCGAGAACTCCAGAGTGGGCCTCCTTAGTAGATGCGTACTACATCTCTAAGGACCTCGACGTAAGTACGTTAGAACAATTATTTTCAACTTTTGAACTTCACGAATCTCGAGTTTCAGAACCCAACGGAGCAGAGAAGACAAGTCAGAACATTGCCCTAAAGGCAAAGATAAACAGTTCTGACTCCGAAGCCTCAATCGACGAATCCGAAGTGGCACTACTGGTAAGACGCTTCAATAACTTTTTTAGTACTAATAAATTTAAATCGCAGAGGCATCATCGAAAGAAGAGGACGGTTCGCTGCTACAATTGCAACGAAGAGGGACACATCAAAGATGGCTGTTCAAAGCTAAAGAGAAAGGAGAAAGAAAGGGCAAAGCCAAAATACAAGAAACCAGAACCCTCCAAGCACAAGAATCTGAAGGCCACCTGGTCAGATTCGTCATCCTCTGAATCGGAAGTCAAAGAATTCTCGGGACTAGCACTGATGGCCAACCATCAGAAAGAAGAAACGTCCAGCTCAGATATGAGCATCGATGAAGGGGGAGGAACATCAGAAGAAGAAAGCAACAGTGAAGGGGGAGCGTCACCAGACCAGGTAAGTAAGGTACGCAATCTAACCCCAACTCAATCTTTCAAATTTATCAAGTCTCTTTCTAAAGAGTTAGATCAATTAGAAAAAGAGAATGCTGAACTAAAGTTGAACTTAGCAAGAGCATGCCCATTAGAAATGTATGATCATCTAAAATCATAAAATGAAAATTTAAAATTAGAAATTGAAAAATTGACAAATGATGCATGCTTAAAGAAATTTCCAAAGTCAAAAATTAAAACTTATGGTAAATTAAATTGGTATATAAGGAAGCATCAAGGTCAACTTAGAAAAATACCAAGAAACTATGTACCCCCTAAATTTTTGAATAATCCTGTAGGAAGGAACCTCTATTGGGTTCCAAAATCTGTGCTTAATTAATTTTTCAAAAATTAAAAGCTTAAAGTGAGAAAATTAAACATTGAAATTCCTTATGGAAGCTTTGTCTAAGGAAGTGGTTGTTGCTTCAATAACCAAGAAGGCCTAGTGCCTCGCCACGACCTGGAAGCTAAAATATTGAAAAAAAAAATTGTTTAATTAACTTTCTGAAAAAGTATTAAACTAGAATTAAATAATGCTTTAAAAGTTCTTAAATCTTTTTAAAATTCTAAAAAGTCAGATTGTGAAAATTCAAAAATTTAAATTTGACTTAGAAATTTTTTTATTGACTTAGAATTTTTTTTAAAATTCAAAAATTTGACTTAGAAATTTTTTTTTGGAAAAATTCATATTGACTTAGAAAATTTTTTTTGAAAATTCAAAAATTTGACTTAGAATTTTTTTTTTGTTTGGAAAAATTCGTTTTTGAATTAGAATTTTTTTAAATTCTATACACTTAACTTAGGTTATTTTTTTAACCCCATTTTTGCTGTGATCAAAGGGAGAGAGAAAAATACAAGTTTAGGGGGAGTTAGAAAATTTTGAAATTTCTGTTATTATAAAAAGTGTTACAATTTTACTAATTGCAAAAAATTATGCTTAACTTGTTAGTTTAGTAATTTTTTCTTTAAAATTACATTTTATGTCTATTTTAACCCTAACTTGAACTTGGGTTGATGCACATCAAAAAGGGGGAGATTGTTAGACCCCGTGGTAGTTTTGATGTGATCAACCAAGTTGGTTAGGTCCTGCTGTGTTTGATCCCTGTGTCTGAGTGTGCAGGAGCTTAGGAACACAGGAAGTCGAGCGGAAGACGCAGCTAGCGAGAAGGACGGCACGGGAAGGGAGCCGACGGGCTCGGTGCGTCCGAAGGACGAGAGAGCTGCGGAAGAGTACTCCGGTGGGCGTGAAGAGCGTGCGCGGCGTTCGAGGGACGTTAAGCCGGGACGGAAGGCTGCTCGAGGAGAAGGCCGGGAATTGGGTTCGGGTGAGCCCTATTCCGGTTGGTCGCAATCACCCAAAAGAACGGAGCTTCGGAAGCTAAAGAGGAGAAGAAAAGAAGACAAAAGAGGCTGAAATTACTGTAGCAGAAATTACTGTAGCAGTAACCTTGAAGGCGCCTTAAACACATTGAAGGCGCCTTAAACACATTGAAGGCGCCTTGAACACATTGAAGGCGCCTTGAATGATTGTTTAAGGCGCCTTGAGCAGTCCAGTTTGACCGTTTGCGCTGCGGATAAAGTTTTATCCGCAGATCGAGTTGGAGGCGCCTTAAACCTTGTTGGAGGCGCCTTGGACCCTCGAGATAGACTTTCCAGGAGCTATAAAAAGGCCCCTGGAGCTAGGAATTCAACAACAACTCAAGCAATCAATCTGTAAGCAATTCCTAGCAGTAGTTCTGAGCAATTAGAGTGTAAAAGGCTTCTCCGCCTTCAGAGAAGGAGAATTTTCTTAGTGCGCTTTTCACTGCCCTGGATTAACAACCCTCTTGGTTGTAACCAGGTTAAATTTCTGTTTTGTTTTTACTTTCTGTCTTCATTATTTTACTACTGCATTTATTCTGAGTTGATATCCGAGGAGGGTAGTTTTAGTTTTTGTTTTCAGCAATTCACCCCCCTCTTGCCGGCCTCCGCTGCACCAACAAGTGGTATCAGAGCCTGATCGCCTCAGAAGGACTAACCGCCAACTGAAGCACTACGATCAAGACGATGGCCGGAGCGAACATCCATCCCCCGAAGTTCGACGGAGACTTCGCCACATGAAAGCCCAAAATGGAGGTATTTTTTAAAACGGATTTTGATATTCTTATTACAATGAAATATGGTTTTGCAGCGCCGAAAGACAAAGAAGAAAACACATGGAGTAAGAAGGAGCAAGCCGATTTCGTCGCCAACGGAAAGGCGGAGTTCCACCTGCTTAGCGTGCTGCCACCACAAGAAGTAAATCGGATCGGAAGCTACGACTCAGCGAAAGATCTCTGGGAAAAATTCCTAGAGCTACACGAAGGTACTTCCGAAGCGAAGCTAGCGAAGCGCGACATCCTCCGGAACCAGTTAACGAACCTCCGGATGAACCAAGGCGAGAAGGTAGCGCAACTCCAAGCGAGAATCAGGGAGCTAATAACGCAACTAACGAACCTTGGAGAAGAGGTAACCAACAGGGACTCCATTCGATACGCGCTCAATGCCTTCCCGAGAACTCCAGAGTGGGCCTCCTTAGTAGATGCGTACTACATCTCTAAGGACCTCGACGTAAGTACGTTAGAACAATTATTTTCAACTTTTGAACTTCACGAATCTCGAGTTTCAGAACCCAACGGAGCAGAGAAGACAAGTCAGAACATTGCCCTAAAGGCAAAGATAAACAGTTCTGACTCCGAAGCCTCAATCGACGAATCCGAAGTGGCACTACTGGTAAGACGCTTCAATAACTTTTTTAGTACTAATAAATTTAAATCGCAGAGGCATCATCGAAAGAAGAGGACGGTTCGCTGCTACAATTGCAACGAAGAGGGACACATCAAAGATGACTGTCCAAAGCTAAAGAGAAAGGAGAAAGAAAGGGCAAAGCCAAAATACAAGAAACCAGAACCCTCCAAGCACAAGAATCTGAAGGCCACTGGTCGATTCGTCATCCTCTGAATCGGAGTCAAAGAATTCTCGGACTAGCGCATGGCCAACCATCAGAAAGAAGAAACGTCCAGCTCAGATATGAGCATCGATGAAGGGGGAGGAACATCAGAAGAAGAAAGCAGCAGTGAAGGGGGAGCGTCACCAGACCAGGTAAGTAAGGTACGCAATCTAACCCCAACTCAATCTTTCAAATTTATCAAGTCTCTTTCTAAAGAGTTAGATCAATTAGAAAAAGAGAATGCTGAACTAAAGTTGAACTTAGCAAGAGCATGCCCGTTAGAAATGTATGATCATCTAAAATCATAAAATGAAAATTTAAAATTAGAAATTGAAAAATTGACAAATGATGCATGCTTAAAGAAATTTCCAAAGTCAAAAATTAAAACTTATGGTAAATTAAATTGGTATATAAGGAAGCATCAAGGTCAACTTAGAAAAATACCAAGAAACTATGTACCCCCTAAATTTTTGAATAATCCTGTAGGAAGGAACCTCTATTGGGTTCCAAAATCTGTGCTTAATTAATTTTTCAAAAATTAAAAGCTTACAGTGAGAAAATTAAATATTGAAATTCTTTATGGAAGCTTTGTCTAAGGAAGTGGTTGTTGCTCCAATAACCAAGAAGGCCTAGTGCCTCGCCACGACCTGAAAGCTAAAATATTGAAAAAAAAATTGTTTAATTAATTTTCTGAAAAAGCATTAAACTAGAATTAAATAATGCTTTAAAAAGTTCTTAAATCTTTTTAAAATTCTAAAAAGTCAGATTGTGAAAATTCAAAAATTTAAATTTGACTTAGAAATTTTTTTATTGACTTAGAATTTTTTTAAAATTCAAAAATTTGACTTAGAATTTTTTTTTGGAAAAATTCATATTGACTTAGAAATTTTTTTTGAAAATTCAAAAATTTGACTTAGAATTTTTTTGTTTGGAAAAATTCGTTTTTGAATTAGAATTTTTTTAAATTCTATACACTTAACTTAGGTTATTTTTTTAACCCCATTTTTGCTGTGATCAAAGGGAGAGAGAAAAATACAAGTTTAGGGGGAGTTAGAAAATTTTGAAATTTCTGTTATTATAAAAAGTGTTACAATTTTACTAATTGCAAAAAATTATGCTTAACTTGTTAGTTTAGTAATTTTTTCTTTAAAATTACATTTTATGTCTATTTTAACCCTAACTTGAACTTGGGTTGATGCACATCAAAAAGGGGGAGATTGTTAGACCCCGTGGTAGTTTTGATGTGATCAACCAAGTTGGTTAGGTCCTGCTGTGTTTGATCCCTGTGTCTGAGTGTGCAGGAGCTTAGGAACACAGGAAGTCGAGCGGAAGACGCAGCTAGCGAGAAGGACGGCACGGGAAGGGAGCCGACGGGCTCGGTGCGTCCGAAGGACGAGAGAGCTGCGGAAGAGTACTCCGGTGGGCGTGAAGAGCGTGCGCGGCGTTCGAGGGACGTTAAGCCGGGACGGAAGGCTGCTCGAGGAGAAGGCCGGGAATTGGGTTCGGGTGAGCCCTATTCCGGTTGGTCGCAATCACCCAAAAGAACGGAGCTTCGGAAGCTAAAGAGGAGAAGAAAAGAAGACAAAAGAGGCTGAAATTACTGTAGCAGTAACCTTGAAGGAGCCTTAAACACATTGAAGGCGCCTTGAACACATTGAAGGCGCCTTGAATGATTGTTTAAGGCGCCTTGAGCATGCTTTGACCGTTTGCGCTGCGGATAAAGTTTTATCCGCTGACCGAGCTGGAGGCGCCTTAAACCTTGTTGGAGGCGCCTTGGACCCTCGGGATAGACTTTCCAGGAGCTATAAAAAGGCCCCTGGAGCTAGAAATTCAACAACAACTCAAGCAATCAATCTGTTAGCAATTCCTAAGCAGTAGTTCCGAGCAATTAGAGTGTAAAGGCTTCTCCGCCTTCAGAGAAGGAGAATTTTCTTAGTGCGCTTTTCACGCCCTGGATTAACAACCCTCTTGGTTGTAACTAGGTTAAATTCTGTTTTGCTTTTATTTTCTGTCTTTATTATTTTACTACTGCAAGGGTAGTTTTAGTTTTGTTTTCAGCAATTCACCCCCTCTTGCCGGCCTCCGCTGCACCAACAAGTGGTATCAGAGCCTGATCGCCTCGAAGGACTAACCGCCAACTGAAGCACTACGATCAAGACGATGGCCGGAGCGAACATCCATCCCCGAGTTCGACGGAGACTTCGCCACATGAAAGCCAAAATGGAGGTATTTTTTAAAACGGATTTTGATATTCTTATTACAATGAAATATGGTTTTGCAACGCCGAAAGACAAAGAAGAAAACACATGGAGTGAGTTCCACCACTTAGCGTTCTGCCACCACAAGAAGTAAATCGGATCGGAAGCTACGACTCCGCGAAAGATCTCTGGGAAAAATTCCTAGAGCTACACGAAGGTACTTCCGAAGCGAAGCTAGCGAAGCGCGACATCCTCCGGAACCAGTTAACGAACCTCCGGATGAACCAAGGCGAGAAGGTAGCGCAACTCCAAGCGAGAATCAGGGAGCTAATAACGCAACTAACGAACCTTGGAGAAGAGGTAACCAACAGGGACTCCATTCGATACGCGCTCAATGCCTTCCCGAGAACTCCAGAGTGGGCCTCCTTAGTAGATGCGTACTACATCTCTAAGGACCTCGACGTAAGTACGTTAGAACAATTATTTTCAACTTTTGAACTTCACGAATCTCGAGTTTCAGAACCCAACGGAGCAGAGAAGACAAGTCAGAACATTGCCCTAAAGGCAAAGATAAACAGTTCTGACTCCGAAGCCTCAATCGACGAATCCGAAGTGGCACTACTGGTAAGACGCTTCAATAACTTTTTTAGTACTAATAAATTTAAATCGCAGAGGCATCATCGAAAGAAGAGGACGGTTCGCTGCTACAATTGCAACGAAGAGGGACACATCAAAGATGGCTGTTCAAAGCTAAAGAGAAAGGAGAAAGAAAGGGCAAAGCCAAAATACAAGAAACCAGAACCCTCCAAGCACAAGAATCTGAAGGCCACCTGGTCAGATTCGTCATCCTCTGAATCGGAAGTCAAAGAATTCTCGGGACTAGCACTGATGGCCAACCATCGAGAAAGCTCAGATATGAGCATCGATGAAGGGGGAGGAACATCAGAAGAAGAAAGCAGCAGTGAAGGGGGAGCGTCACCAGACCAGGTAAGTAAGGTACGCAATCTAACCCCAACTCAATCTTTCAAATTTATCAAGTCTCTTTCTAAAGAGTTAGATCAATTAGAAAAAGAGAATGCTGAACTAAAGTTGAACTTAGCAAGAGCATGCCCGTTAGAAATGTATGATCATCTAAAATCATAAAATGAAAATTTAAAATTAGAAATTGAAAAATTGACAAATGATGCATGCTTAAAGAAATTTCCAAAGTCAAAAATTAAAACTTATGGTAAATTAAATTGGTATATAAGGAAGCATCAAGGTCAACTTAGAAAAATACCAAGAAACTATGTACCCCCTAAATTTTTGAATAATCCTGTAGGAAGGAACCTCTATTGGGTTCCAAAATCTGTGCTTAATTAATTTTTCAAAAATTAAAAGCTTAAAGTGAGAAAATTAAACATTGAAATTCCTTATGGAAGCTTTGTCTAAGGAAGTGGTTGTTGCTTCAATAACCAAGAAGGCCTAGTGCCTCGCCACGACCTGGAAGCTAAAATATTGAAAAAAAAAATGTTTAATTAACTTTCTGAAAAAGCATTAAACTAGAATTAAATAATGCTTTAAAAGTTCTTAAATCTTTTTAAAATTCTAAAAAGTCAGATTGTGAAAATTCAAAAATTTAAATTTGACTTAGAAATTTTTTTATTGACTTAGAATTTTTTTTAAAATTCAAAAATTTGACTTAGAAATTTTTTTTGGAAAAATTCATATTGACTTAGAAATTTTTTTTTAAAATTCAAAAATTTGACTTAGAATTTTTTTTTTGTTTGGAAAAATTCGTTTTTGAATTAGAATTTTTTTAAATTCTATACATTTCACTTAACTTAGGTTATTTTTCTTAACCCCATTTTTGCTGTGATCAAAGGGGGAGAGAAAAATACAAGTTTAGGGGGAGTTAGAAAATTTTGAAATTTCTGTTATTATAAAAAGTGTTGCAATTTTACTAATTGCAAAAAATTATGCTTAACTTGTTAGTTTAGTAATTTTTTCTTTAAAATTACTTTTTATGTCTATTTTAACCCTAACTTGAACTTGGGTTGATGCACATCAAAAAGGGGAGATTGTTAGACCGTGGTAGTTTTGATGTGATCAACCAAGTTGGTTAGGTCTGTTGTGATCCTAAGTGTGCAGGAGCTTAGGAACACAGAAGTCGAGCGGAAGACGCTAGCGAGAAGGACGGCACGGGAAGGGCCGACGGGCTCGGTGCGTCCGGGGGACGAAGAGTACTCGGTGGGCGTGAAGAGCGTCGAGGGACGTTAAGCCGGGACGGAAGGCCGCTCGAGGAGAAGGCCGAAGTTGGGTTCGCCTATTTCGGTTGGTCGCAATCACCCAAAAGAACGGAGCTTCGAAGCTAAAGAGGAGAAGAAAAGAAGACAAAAGAGGCTGAAATTACTGTATTCTCAAGGCGCCTTAACACATCAAGGCGCCTTGAATGATTGTTTAAGGCGCCTTGAGCATTTGATAAAGTTTTATCCGCAGATCGAGTTGGAGGCGCCTTAAACCTTGTTGGAGGCGCCTTGGACCCTCGAGATAGACTTTCCAGGAGCTATAAAAAGGCCCCTGGAGCTAGGAATTCAACAACAACTCAAGCAATCAATCTGTAAGCAATTCCTAGCAGTAGTTCTGAGCAATTAGAGTGTAAAAGGCTTCTCCGCCTTCAGAGAAGGAGAATTTTCTTAGTGCGCTTTTCACTGCCCTGGATTAACAACCCTCTTGGTTGTAACCAGGTTAAATTTCTGTTTTGTTTTTACTTTCTGTCTTCATTATTTTACTACTGTATTTATTCTAAGTTGATATCCGAGGAGGGTAGTTTTAGTTTTTGTTTTCAGCAATTCACCCCCCTCTTGCCGGCCTCCGCTGCACCAACAGAGAGCTTACGTGAAAAAGGGGCACCGGGAAAGCGGAGGTTGTCGGAGGAGAGGCGCAGAGGATCGCCGGAGATAGGATCGCACAGGAGCACGAAGAGACAGTCACCGGAGAACTCGCACGCGAAGTGTGCGAAGGAAGCAGCGCAGCAGGCTTATAAGGCCCGGGCTCGGCCGACCAGAGTCGTCCAATCTAGGTCACAGAAACTCAGGCCAAGATCTCACTGTTGAATTCAAATCGCCAAATGTCACATCACGCCTGTCACGTCAGGCGTGGATAACTGTGGGCGTGACACGTGGCGCACCATCACAGGTCGGCAATTAAGGAAGACGTGGGAACATGTTCAACCTTAATGAGTGGGAATTTGCATGATTCCCAAGAAATTTGGGTGACGTCAGCCTAGCCCGCGCTCGTCCAAGACAACCCGAGTAAAAAGTTCTACAAGTGCAAACCTTTGTCCATCTGATCGGATCGAGGGAGAGTGCATATGATCGAGCGACAAGCTTCAAAAAGTCGATCGGCGAGGATCAGGCCTATCCTGATCGAAGTCCATACAGTGACGAAGGCCGATCGGGAGGGAATCTGCTCACACAATGTTCCAGTCAGTCGGACTACATCCTCTTTCGACTAGACTTGAAGGGGATGGTTGTGATGCGGTGATGATGAGGGGCCCCACCCCGCTGCCACAGTGGAGGTCAAAGGAGGTCAAAGTCAAGACGGTCAATGGATGGACGGTCTTGGCCAGTCGGGCGAGGCATATTCCGACCGTGGGTTAAGCACCGACCCACCGTCTCCGACACGGAGTAATCAAACCGACACTCAAGGGAAGCGCAGAAGCCGAGCCGAGCAGCTCCTCCGCTCAGCCTAGCAGCAGACTCGACATCAGCCGAGCACACGGACAGTGAACTACCCACCGAGCGGCTATCCCGCTCGGCCAAGCAATAGAGCATGTGGACAGTGGGCTTCCGGCCGAGCGGCCATCCTGCTCGGCCCAGCAATAGACGACACTTGGACAGGAGACTTTCAGCCGAGTGGCTATTCCGCTCGGTGTGACAGCAGACAGCGCGGGGATAGCATAATTTCGGCCGGGCGACCATTCCACTCGGGCAAGCAATAGACACAGCAGGATATCTTTGGACATCCTTTTGGGAGCTAGTACCGCTGACATGCGGCATGGTCAGATAAAATATTGTACGACAGAAACTTCCACTATCACTTCAGAGATATGCTCGACCCATTAAAGTACTGTGTCAGAGATACTTTACTGACACATCTTTTCAGGAAAAGTTTTGAGATACGTGCTCGCCTTGGGAAGCGTGCACACTCGCTTTCGGAACTCTATATAAAGGGGGTCCAAGCATCGACGGAGGTATGCTTTTCTTGTGATTTTACTGTTGCGCTACAGTTCTTGCTTTTTCTTACTTCGTCGGAGACTGACTTGAGCGTCGGAGGGTCATCGCGGGGACCCCTTCCCTGGCTCGGCACTAACACTGCTTGTGTTGCAGGTGGGAGCGAAGTCCATCAAAGATCAGCAGGAGCACCACGTCTCTAATATTCATCTTTTCGACTTTCGAACGGATCACTAATATTTAAATAGGGTTAAAAATCACCTAACAAGATAAATTATGCAAGTTAGATGAACCAAAGGAGGTAGCAAATTGGATGATCTTATTGAATAGTTGATGGAGGAAAAGTAGGCAAGTCGAGTTGACTAGACGAGCATAGCAAGCTAATCTAGCTAGTAGTCCAAACACACATTCGAATTCGAAGAACAAGACAAACACTGCATGAAGAAAAAGTTCGATAGATTACAAAGACATATAAACTAACCATTTAACTAGTAATTAAAACAAACCAAATAGTCATGGTGGGTCTAACAAATCAAACGAGGCGAATTTATTAAATTAACATGTGAGACGGAGGCTAATTAATTTATCAACTAATCAGTGGAGGTTAATTTTAAATAATTTTAATGTATTTTTGTATGCAAATTATTAATATTTATTAGATTCTATAATTACTAGAATTTTAAATATACTGAATTGATATATAATTGGCTTGATAAAATATTGTTTAGGTCAATTTGTGGTTATGAGATTGATGCTTAAGAATAGTTTATTAAATGTGAGGGTGGATGTCAATTTGTAGTTATGAGATGGATGTTGAGTCTCTTGGATTATAATTGGACGATGAAGTGAAGTTTAAGATTTAGAATTGAAGATAGTTAACATCGAGTATGAGAACAATCATATTCATTAATAATTATTATTAAGGATATAATTAATTAGGAATTAATTGCTAATTGAGTTTGTGGGGCCATTAGAGGCAACAACTGATAAATCACATGCCTTGGCACAGTACAAGAATTAATGAACCACCAGCCACAGCAACAGCAGCTATATTCATATTAATTATATCATATTTATTATGTACACTTAATTTAACCATTGGCTGGAAAGTAGGGCTGGAGCATTCATTAAGGATTAATCAGTAATAATTTTTTTTTTTAATGAAGACCGCACTGAATGGCTCTTTTTGGCCACGAGCGGAACCGAGTCAGATTGATCATGGTTGAGCGAAATCATTTGTGGTTGTCAGTTACTTCTCTCGTGGCTATGACAGTAAATGAGACGAAATAGAGAGAGTCTAAAAGAAATGTGAAATATACTATATGTGAATCGCGCTCCGAAAGAAGGATCTAATCTTTTTATATGAATTTTTTTTTTTTTTGTTTTGGACAATAACTAATCACTTCTAATAGAAAGTACGTATTATCATAATCTAATCAGATTAGGAAAACTATTTTATGTTCTTTTAAATAGTAAAAGTAAAAAAACAAAAGGGAAATAAATAAAGAAAAAAAATAAACAACTCATTTCTGATGTTTGTTCATTGTAATATTCATAATTCTAGTAAAAATTGATTTATTAAAAGTCCAATTAAATTTTACGATATCTAAACTTATTTGATAAGATATTTAAATGAAATTAAATCGAATTTGAAATAAATTAAAGTGAAATTATTGGATAAGATAAGTAAGCCATTAAAATTAAAATGATGTTCAATTATAACTGAATTTATTTTTTAATAATAGATAAATATGAGTAAATTTGTCCGGATAAATTCGAAACAAGCTTCAAGTTCAAAAATCAATCTCTAAAATATCCGTTCCATTTGAAATTCAAATTATAATTTTTTTAGAAGAATATTATAAAGTACGAAAGAAAAATGTATTTTATAATTAAATGTTTTTTAATATATAATCACGATTTTGAGGATAAGGAAAGTACGGGGAGATTTATTTATTTTTTTAAAAAAAAATTTCATATATATTATAATTTTAAAATATAGGGGAAAAATAAAGAAGAATTAATTAATTAGTTTAATTAATCTTTTGAGTGTTTTTGTCTCTCCTCAAAAGTGATTCTTTTCATCTCTCAGACGCTTCGTCTCCTCCTTGCAATTTCTCCCATGGCATCCACCGACGGCGTCGCGCCGTCCTCGACCCGCCGCGACCTCCGCCGCCTCCTCTTCAGTCCCTCACCCTCCTCCAGGGACCACGCGGCCGGCGCCGACAGTAACCCCCTGGCCGGCGCCCCTCCGCTCCCGCCCCCGTCGCCGCCGAAAATGAGAAAAGGGCTCGCGGCGGCGGCCTTCCGCGGGTTCGGATGCGCGTCGGCAGCGGCGTCCCAGGCCTTCTCTCCGGCAGCCGCGGCCGTGAGGTCTTCGGCGGATTGGCAGGGGAAGCGGGCGCGGCGGCGGCGGGGGAAGAAGAAGAAGGAGAGGAAGAGCCAGGTCGGAGGCGACGTTTGGTGCGCCCCTGGGATACCGTTCGCCGCAGAGGCGTCGGTCGATTGCGTGGTGGCTCACCAGCCGATGGTCGGAAGAGGAAGGTCCGAGGCCACCACCGAGCGGATTCATAGAGAGGTATTCGATCTTGGATCCTTCTTCCCTCTGATTCTTGGATTAGAAAGGTCTTGTCTTAATGCCTGCGATTCGTGCTCTTCTCTCGCAAATTGCCGGATCGACTGAACTCTATCCCTTCTTGAAGAGTACGAAATTTTGGATCCAGAAGCGCGGATACGGATTTATGGATACTCATAACGATCATTTTCCTCTTTTTCTAACCTCGAGTTATTTTTGGATGCCAAATTTTCTTCCTTCTTCTCGATTTGTCATTCAAAGCTCCGATCTTTCCTTTGTCGGAGCAAAAAAAGTGAGAAGATCTTGCATATGTTTGTTTCAGCTAAACCTCTTACATGATTGTTGATCTCAGAGAGCTTACGTTCCCCGAAGGGTCAGCCACCAAGAACAAATTTCTTCCTTCATGGATTCTCCCCCAAACATGGACACATCATTCTTTGCGCCTGATCTTCTACGTTCGGGGCACCTGCGCCACTTCCGAGGACACCACCGCACTCCAGGTGGACTTGAGGAGGTGATTCTATCTTTTCTAGTTATTTCTTCATGATCGAATTGCTTAGAGTTGGTGATGATAATCTAAAACCAGTTATTCATTCAACAATTATGCTTCCAACCGTATGTTTAGCATGACGATCATTCCTCTTCTTGCTCATGCTTGAATTTAGTACTTCTTTTGTTTTTTGGAATTCATCACTGCTAATTTGGCATTCTTGACTTTACTTGGTTAATGAACATTTTCAAAGATGACCATTGGATAATCTAAATCAATTAGAGTTGAAGCTACGAAGAACTGAAGAAGACTAGAGAAAAAGTTATTTAACTTAGTTGAAATAGACATATCTTTTATATTGAACTCCCTCACATAGTTGATACTCATCATTTGTTTATTGTTTGTAACTCTCATTGATTAGTCTATTTTGTTATCCTCGTAATCTTATTGAGTCAATTACCAATTAATTTGTGGTTATCCATGACTATTGCCTTTTCATTTGTTTTGTAGTTTGCTGTCCTTTGAGGTTTTCTGGATTTGTCATGTTTTTGGCTTCCAGTATAGCGAAGTTTTTTTTTTCACCTAAGACGACATTAGTTTGCGTGTCGACAATTTGCATTTTAAGTTTCACAATGGTCTCTTCTAACTTTGCTCTCTTGTTCAACTTGCTTCTGTGACTTCTCAAGTTTCTGGTGGCCAGTTTATTGAACTGTTAATGATTTTTTTTTGTTTTTTTTTGGACAAGTTGCACCTTTTCAATCACCTATTTAGGCTATTCTATAGATCAGTAGTTTATATTACTGACGATTATCTTCCTACTTGTCCATGTCAGTTGTCCAGTATCCTTGTTCATCGTGGTCACCTTCATCAAACTATATTTATTTCAACAATTTTGAGTCAACTAGGTGAATCTTATTCCTTCATTGAGTTATCAGATTTCCGAGAACATGCAGATTTGGAAGCTTTCTTTTTATGTCTGTTAAAAGGTTTTCTCATAAGAGGCTGTAGCATGTTTCATCAAAGCGAAAATCTCCATAGCCTAGCACAATAAAATCTCTTGCAATTTTCAGATAGCAACTGTTTCTAAAATGTACACATAGTATCATTTTCTTGGTGACCATGATCTACGACATCCATGGCATCTCTTCTGACTGAGGATAAGAAAAGAGAGAATTTTTGGTGTTAAATGTTTGTGACTCATGTCGCAAGCGAACATCAAAGGTGAATCGTTATCGAGGCACTTGATGGTCTTTCCAGGCTATGTTTACTAGAGGGAAATGAAATGTATTAATAAAGAGATTTAAAATCGAATGGAATACCGAGAGGGAGGATTCATTCTATTCCTATTCTATATAGTTGCATTAATGAGTAATGAATGAAATAGTGGGAGAACTGATTCTATTCCTATGTGATTGATCTGCCTGATTCGTGTTGACAACTTGTGTGGCTTCCTCATTTGCTTTGCTTGACTTGCTCTTGTTCAAGTTGCTGCCCGACTCTCGCCTAGGCAGCCTGACCCTACCCGCCTGGCCTATCGTACATGGGTTAAATAGTCCGCTAATCCTAAATCATAGGCGCTCTCTGACCTGTCACTCATCCAGCAAAATTGATCATTCATCTCTCTTGACGACCCTATCAAATAGTTTGATCAGCCTGCTCGATCCTTCAAACTTAGATTTGGGCATCTTCTTGCCAGGACTAAAGTGAGTTCTTAACCATTAAGGAAATGCAGGCTTTACTTTCTGAAGATATTGTACTTTATGAGATATTGCATGAAATAGAAGTTTTGTTTGTAAATTGACATAAATGGTTAGCCAATCAATTTTAACAACGATTATGATGGCTTAGTTGGCTATACATATATTTCGTCAGTGGTCGCATTTAGAGAAATTTTCCTCAAAACTGCAGATCATGATGTTCCAGACCAGGGTTTTACTAGGTGGAGGGATGGAAATACACGACAGATTCCGTGACTGGCGATTGGATGTCGATAACATGTCATACGAGGTGCTTTTAATGCTATCTCAAGACTGATTCCCCTTGGTTTAACACTAGTAATGGTATCATCTTTCCTCTTCTTCAACAGGAACTTCTTGAGCTCGGCGACAAGATTGGTCATGTGAGCACCGGACTGAGAGAGGAAGAGATCCTCCGCAGTCTTAGGAAAGGCAAGGATTCAATTTTTTCATCTTTGGCAAGGCGTTACTCGAACGAAGTGGAATCGAAGTGCAGCATTTGTCAAGTAGGTCTCTCTGAGGTGAAAATTTTTATTCTTTGTCCAGCAGTTGCTGATTTTCCATGCCCTATATTTATTTATTTGTGACACACACAGGAAGAATATGAAGTGAGTGGTGAGACAGGAAGACTGGAGTGCGGCCACAGCTACCACATGTATTGTATAAAGCAATGGCTTCTACTAAAAAATGCTTGCCCTGTTTGTAAAGCTCCAGTTCTTAAAACCTAAAAGGCACAATCCTTTCTGTTCTTCCCTGTATAGTTGTCAGCTAAAGGATAAACCAGTGATTTTTTTCCCCCTTGTTGTTTGATTACATTTGCTAGAAGAATGGTGACATGCATTGACTCTGTTCTCTTCTAGCATTTAGATGCATTAATGACAATGAGTAATGGAGGATGGAAATTACTATTGGAATTCTAATTTTGGATGGGGAAATTATATATGAAAGCTTCTTCAGAAGAATAGTTTAATTTTGTTTTTTTAAAAAAAACTTGTTGACTATTTTTTATTTATCTATAAAAACACTAGGATATGGTAGACAAAATAAAGATAGCTAGAGAATGGAAATTTTAGCAAGAATGCGAAGTAAATGGCATTAGGAAATCTATATGATTTTGCCTATGATATCATTATCATGCTGCTTCCAGTCAATAAGCAGGGCCTTTGCAAACTATTTCAACTGCAAGCATTTGAAAAGTGCAGGTAATGAAGGATGTTAAAGGAGGTCTATGACTTTGCCAATCTGTGGTCAACTGCAAGCATTTAAGGGTGCAGTCAACGAGGCATGTTGAAGGAGGTCTATGACTTTGCCAATTTTTGTGGGGTTTATCATGCTATTCTAACTTTCATAACCATACCAATCTGCACCGAACCATACATGAAGAACAGCAAAGCAAAGCAGTTTAGTAGGGCTTTCCTGATAACATACGAATAATAAGTAACTATGTAACCAGGAGACTAAAGTAGATTTCCTAGTAAACTCTCAAATTGTTATCTGGAATAAGTGTTTGAGCAAATAGTTTGTGACCATGTAAAAAAGATTGCAAGCAAACAACAAAATCAAAACACAACAAACATCAGATACTGTAACTAATAAAAGAAATCACATTGTTCTAGGCAAGCAACAAAAGAGCTTATGGTAAATGTAATTTTCCTTTTTTTCTTTTGCAATAATGAGATAAACAATAAAAGTATCCAAGCAAACATGAAGCTTGATTAGTCGAACATTTAGGGTTTAGGGAAACATACAATGCACCATGAAAGGGAAACATCATTGAAGAAGCAAGAGCAGAAAGCTATATGAGAAAATGATCCACTCAATGGAAGACACAAAATTTCATCCATCAAATTCTTGTGATGGCTTTAACCCTATTTTTTCACTTTACTATTTTTGTTTGTCACTTTCCTGTTCAGGAACTGATTGTTTTTCTCCTTACTACTAGTTTGACATCCTTTTTTTTTCCTTCGATTCTGGTATGTTTCTGACACAACTACGCGGTGTTTTATTTGTTTTTCTTGTCCATCGTGATGGCAAAAAGAATGATGCAAAATGTCCTTTCTGCTAATAGGATGAGCCAAAGCCATAATTTTGGCTAATTACTGGGTCGGAGATCCTCATGGCCAGTCAAGTTACCTCAACTTTGAGATATATAGGTAAACTTGTCACCGGCGGTATGCACCATCTGATACAAAGAACTTGTAATCTGGATGGTCTACATGAAGAAGTCGCAGCCAGTCATCAGCAGCTTGCAATAGGGAGATTGTGAGTTGCTTCTCACGTTCTTCAGTCGAAGTCCATAATGAGCTCTTAAACTTGTAGGATGCAAGAGCAAAAGCAGGAATGGAGATTTTCGCAAATAAATCATTAGCCTCGGGATAGATCATTATGGGTTGACGGGCAGCACCAGCACCTAAGTCATTCAGAAATGTTTATTAAATATGCACTACAATTCAAAAGAGCATAGAGATGAATTCTAAATTTGTATCTTTATAACATTAATCTTATAATATATAATTTTTATTCAACTTTAATTAAATCAAATATCCATGTGCAACAAGTAGTTTGGTAACACCAATCAAGGATAACAACAAGACGTCTCTAAAGCACATTTCAATAAAATAATCAAGAGATTGAAGCTAAATGCTTTGCCAGTAGTCATTTATTCTTACTGTTTTTGTAGTAACCATTTAGGGTAGCCTCCCAAGAGTTTTAGTTCTGATGAGGTCTAATGCAACTATAGGAATTCCCATATTTTCAAGTCTTGTTTCATGCCCATCAGCACAAGTGGAACACATCGTTCTGGCCATGAACCGAAACCAAAACCAGCTCGACATGAATAAAATTACAAAATTTGCATGTATTGGCGATTGATTGATACCAACCATGTCTAGCAACTATCAAGTTATACGTGATGGGAGAGAAGTGGATGCGGCTAGCAAAGGTCAGAAATTGGTGACCAGGCAAAGGATACTAGGGGTGAGGAGCTTGAGAGTTGAGAACATTGTTTTCATATTATAACCTGATTCAGACCATATACTTATGTAACCAAGTTCAACTTGATTTACCCAACCTTATCAATAAAAACTCAAAACCCAACAGCCCAATCAAGTCGAGTCATATTTTTGGACAACATTCAAATCAGATTCATGCTGTGTTACTCTAATTTAAGCATCCAGGTCTAATTCCTAACCAACTAATTAAACCACTCAAAGCCAACCATAAAATACTTAGAAAACTATAGCTTGTCGAGTGGCAAGATCTCAAGAATCAAGTCACATTACATTAATGAACGGAAATTAATCTGTTGTACAATTCAAGCAAACAGTTTAACTTGCTAGTTACCTCGTTGTGGGGTTGAAAGTGAATGATAAGTGAGGAAGCATGCATCCACATCCTTTAGTGTTGGTCCAACCGGAATTCGGTATATAGGATACCTGTAAATTCTCCAAATTTTATTCTCATTCCTCTACAGAATATATAAATTTGTTGTTGACTAAATCATATTGAAGTCGTACCAAGCCACGGAAATCCAACTTGCTGGCAACAAATCATAACTTGTGAGTGTGCTAAGCTCAGGGAATCGACTGGAAAGATTTAGCATCTGAAAAAAACAAGATTGAGTGCTAGCACAACTACATCGTACCAGAAATGATTAGATACAACATACCTTTTCAGCTAAAGGTTCACGGACATAAGGAGAATCTCGCTCAAAGTACTCAAATAGTAGGTGGCCTTGAGACTTCTCTGCATCACCTTCATCACTTGAAGATACTTCTTCAAATGAGAAATGCTCACCAAGGCTACTCCCTGTCCCATCACTGCTGGAATCCTGATAAGAGTCACTATCACTCTCCTCTCGCTGTAGATTGCACAGTAGCCTAGTATGAAAAAACACATTAAACGTACATACAAAGGCATTTCAACCTAACAATTTATTTGATTGCATAAATGTGGGACAAATAGGAAAGCAAGCAATGAAAAGTGAAAACACCAGCCCCTTCAAAGGATAGATATCCAAACAACTTTACAATAAATTCATTCCTGGAATGACGTGGCAATTAATAATATATCGTTTTAAGTTCTAGCAGATAAATATATTGACCAGATGTACGCTGTTTACAGACTATCATGGGATACAACTATTACCATAACAAGGAAAAATTGTTTATCACTTTAAGTTGGCAAGTTCACAAGTCTAGTTGGCCAATTAACCGCCGCTCAAAGTTGATGTGGCTCCAGTTGCTGTGAGTAAAAGAAATACAGCTCAGGACTATAATTATTTGCAGGTAGCAGGTGCCATCAACAAGAGAAAGAACCAGTCACCTGAATAATGTGACGCCAACAAGAGATGTGCATGCTCATGCATTGAAAAAAGATGGATATGAAAGAAAGGGATGTTCCAACTATTTGATCACATTCTACCAACATATTTTTTGAAACCACAGACGGGTCACTCATGTTCTTATTTTAAAGTCATTGTCTTAGGATGTCTCTCATTTGCTAACGAAAAAAAAGAAATCATAAATACATAGGATTAACTACAAAATTTCTTTACCATACTTCTATAAATTACAATTTTATAAACTTGGTAACTTCTATGTGACATTGAGTTCTTGAGAAAAAGGCAAATAGGGCTACGGTGCCAAATGATGATAGTATCAGCAATAATTAAGCATCACGATTCGAGTTACATGTATTCTAATTCTGCGTTGATGAAATAAGAATTTTACCGCTGATTTATTTGTGAAAGTTGGAGATTTTGTATGTTCATTGAATGAAGTAAAACTTTTAACCAATTTAAAATAACAATGGAGACATATAAAGTAGTTGCAATTTTAGAAAAAAATTATGAGTAGCACTATAATAGTCTAATTAAAAAAAATACATATTCTGCAATTACACTAGAGTGATTAAGCGGTATGTATAGTAATCTAATGAACATAAGAAGGCAACATAAGGATTTATCTCCTTTCACTGGTACTAAATGAACTTACTGATCAGCTGATACTTTGCCAATTGGTGAGAGTTTGGGTACAATAAGACAAGCTCTAGAAATTAAATAATTCAAGTAGATGCTAAAAATAAATGATCTGCTGAAATACTGTAGCTTTCATCTATCCCTTCGGCGCTTATCTCTGATGCCGATACTTGGATACTAATCTTTCAAGCATACACCTAATGTTCCTATTGATTACATGTAATCTTTTTTTTTAAATAGTTGTTTCAGACTCTTAGATCTACCATTTTAGATGAAATGTATTTAAGGTAGATTTATTATTCAAAAAGAAAGAAAGAAAAGTTCGCTGAAGATTTAAAGGTGAATTTTGATGAATTTTACTCCTTTAATTCCCTTCCATTTAATTTATTTTCTTCTAAAAATAAGAGAAACAATGTAATGCTTTCATATATGTTAAAGCAAGTCAAGATGATTTCGAATAGGTTTTATTCATTTATTCCTATGACATTTAGATTTTTCAACTTTTAAAAGTAGCGTTATATTAATTAGATAGCTGAATTAATAATAAATTACTTATTTTTATAATAATGTATGTCAAGATGAATTAAAATAAATTTTACTACTTGAATCTTCTTTCACTTAACTTGTTTACTTTTTAAAATAAATCTATTAATTGCATTAGACTTTTAGGGAAAGAAACTACAAAATATAACAAATATTACTTGTGCCTCCCATTATGAACTCTCTCAGCTTGAATATATATTGGAGCATATCAACATGTGTCGTTGATGGCACCACTATACGGATCGTAATGGGAGGCACAAGCGACAGAGAAGAGTTTACTTATCTCGATCAATATGAAGTTTTGACAATTTACCAGAACAGTACACGGCTAGTTTTGATAATATCGATCAACATGATCTGGGATTCCAAAACATGTTATTACCACAAGTAGGAGTGCTCCCAAATAGATAAAGATGATAATAATATGTTCAAAACTGATTTTGTGGGTAAATAAATTGAAACAAATAAGCTCAAATGCTTGAGGAATGGAATGAGACTGAAAGAAGTTTCTAAAAATGATTAAGATAAGGATGACCTGGTTATTACTAAAGATGTGAGTGTGATCTTAGAGCTCAATACTAGAATAAGACATATTTAGTTGACCTAAATAGTTGAGATATACAACTTGTATGCATATTGAGGTAATTAAATGTGGTCAGACAAGAAACATAGTAAGGAATTTTTGTTGGCATTCATTCACTTTTTTTCCCCCATTAATTGATTACCTAGCTAGCGGCTTACCCATTTATTGGATACATCATTCTACCATATTAGATGCTATTTTTGCTAAATTAAGAGAAAAAACCTTATGGGAATCATAAGTTTTTTCTCATGCGTGCATGGACATGAGGATTGTGGTTGAAGTGTGAAATGCTGCAGTTAGTCCCACACTGCATACCATTTTTTCTCTTTCCAGTTTCCTAACTATTTTCTTGGCTTGTATCTTTGAATTCTGTTGATATCAATCTATCACACAGTTTACATACCTTGAAGCATCTCAAGCCTGAAAGTCATAAGCATTGAAGGCTTCAAGATTTTAATCCTTTTTGCAATCTCTCAACTTAAATTCTATATGAAGTCAAACACCAGTTTGGCGATGCTTAAACCAAGCAATACAGATAAATTTCTTACTTGTTCTGATGAATGTACATCTTAGGTGTTGAGTACTAACATTCAGCTATGAAGAATTGATGATCTATTAGTGGGGATTATAATTTTTATTTGGGGTCTGTCTAACCTTGTTGATGCAACTCTTTCTGTTTATGATGTAAGTCAGTAGAATTATGACATATTTGGCATTAATTTACTATCCATGAAATAAATTAATATAGCAAAACCTAAAAATGCTAAAGATGGATGAGTTAGGTTACCAGGAAAGATGAAATAAAAAGTAATAGTACGGAAGAACGATTAATGTAGCTTCACTAAAAGGGCAGTCTGGTGCACGACGCTTCCGCCAATGTGGTGTCCCGAAAAAGGGTCGGATCACATTGGGTCAATTATATGCAGTTTTACCTTGCATTTTGTAAGAGACTATTTCCACGACAGCAACTTTATCGTTGCACCAAGGCTCCCCTTCAATAGATGAAAAAAATCACTAAAAACTTAAGATGATATGGACATGTTCAAAGACCATGAGTAGATTTAGATTCAATGTTATTTAGTTGAACCAATTGGAGTTAATGGTGTAAGGGATAGAGCAATACCAAAGAAAAATAATAAAGGGGTAAGATCGATGTGGTTTGATCTCAAATAGTTTAGACTACCATGACTTGATTATGATGATGACTAACACACTATCCATATTGATGATATTAGCCTTCTAATGATTGCATTGTCTCAGTATATTAAATTGAAGTCACAATGTGCACCAAAACATGACACTGACACTAGACCAAGTAGTACAGAAATTAGTTGATTGTAGTATTACATAGGAAATTGATTGTTAGCTAATCTTAAGATGCCAATGTCACCTTATTAAGTGTGATCTAACTTGCTCTTTGCTAAAAAAAAACTGCAACGCACAGATTTTATGATCATCGTTGCAGCAGAATCAATTGCAAAACAGTATATCAGTTCATTGTTCTGGTAGCATATTACAGACCCATTTCTTATCATGCTTCACGCGAGCATGTTACGTGTACTTTAATAACCTTAAAAAAAAAAGAATTTTGAGGATCACTGTAGCAAAAAGTGTGATTTCCGTGCCTACATGGTTGTCAAGATTGCAAAATTAGTGCCTAATTACTATGATATCTATCAATCTTACTGTTGCAGCTTTCCTCTATTTCTATCATTGCTAATGTTAGGAAGCAACGTTAAAGACTTTAACAGTTTGTTTTCCTGTAGCACAAATAACTGGAAACCTCTTCTCAATCTAATTGGAATCTTCCCAACATTTGGCAAACTTTGATTCAATCTAACAAGCACATCCCTCAACAAAATATTATAATTTGCTCAAAAAGAAATCCTCAAGACCTAGTATTATCTATTATTGGTCAGGGATCAATAATCAACTTCCATTGTACGTCATGGCAATCAACAAATATGATCTATTATGATGTTACAGGAATGTAATTATGGTGCAAGGTGTTTTCTTGAGAAATTTTATTTACAGTAAAAATGATTTCAACACCCATAACCATGTGGCAAAATGTTAATTTCACAAAAATGCTGAATTAGGGAAAAAAAAGAAGAAATGAAGCAATACATTGTTTAATTTAATCTAATAAAATCATTCAACATAGATTGTTCAAGACATGGTTTTCCTAATAACCAGTTTATGCCATTTAATCAGCAAGGCTGTGTTTTTTTTTTTCACACCAGCAGTTTAATCAGCCCAATTGAGCAAGGGCCATAGAAGTAGTCCTTATGAGGCCCAATCAGGTCATGAATGCAACAGCTATAACAGTTGATGGATATCACGAATCACTCTTGCCTAAAGAGCAAGAACATTGTTTGTTTCACACATGCCCAAGATCCTCTGAAAAATTGGAAAAGATGAGTGTTCAACCAGTAGTAGCACTGGAAGATCTAAACATTAGTAGAGGGATCCACTAAGACACTAACACTCATAGAGTTACAAAATACATGAAACTGAATATATAAGTGAACCAAATATACTGTTAATGAAGCAATTGTAATGTGTAGAATACTTGATCAGTAATCAAGACATTGAAATAGATATTGTGAATGTAACATCATAATAGAAAATGCAATAGTAGTTATTGAGACCCCTCTCCACCAAATGGAAAAGGGTGATCCTAGAGTGTGAGACATGCCAAGATGAGTACAATTTCCTCTGATTGAGTGAGAAAATATTTTGTTACAAACACATCATAGCTCAGTGAGGCAGAGAACAGAGAAAGGATCAACATCTAGAGACCAGTTAACACTTAGAGTGTGAAAAATTAAAAATAATGAGCTTAGAGACACACCATGGTTTGAATAAATAAAGAAACAAAAGGCCAATCCATTTACCATTTGAATTATTTGTATTGATACTCCCATTATTGGATTGGGTCCCTTTAGAGGTTAAACTATATTGTTAGAGTAACATCTTCTAGCAATTATATCTGAGAATTTAAAATCCTCTTTTATATTAACCTGCAGTGTTGTTGTTTCACCCACAAGATACTTAAGTTTATACATAGAGAAAGTCGAGAATATTACAGAGTGACAAAAAAAAAAGGGCAGCCCGGTGCACGAAGCTCCGTCATGCGGGGTCCCGGGGAAGGATCCATTGTACGCAGTCTTACCCTGCTTTTTGCAAGAGGTTGTTTCCAGGATTCGAACCCAAATATTACAGAGTGATAGTGCCTAATTATTAGAATGATTAACACAAATGGAAACAAACACAGTTGTAAACATTACATCGAGAACTAGGGTCTTGTTTTTTGGAGGATGAACAGAAATCTAGAGGGAAGGGAAGGAAAAGAGATAAGGGACATAAAGTTGAAGCCACGCAGAAGAGAATAATATTCCTTCCTATAGTGTGCTTAAAGGGAAGAAATGTTGGGTGGAAGCAATTTTTTTACATTTAAGGTTGTGTTTCTTACAAGAGAAGTAATAAGAGAGAAAAAAAAATAATGGAAGAAAAGATGAATTCTCCAACCAAGCTGTCCAAATTACACTAAAACTGCCTTCAGTGCACTAATGACCCTAATGCCCATGCTCAACAGAGAATCTCCATCTCTGGTTATCCTTTGTGTGCCTTGTCACCATCTTTGTAGCTTTCTCCTCATGATCTCTTATCTTCGAGCATTTCTTTTATGTTTTTGCTTCTCTTCAGGGGTGCGAACGTGAAGGGAACTCAATTTCTTTTTCTCTTCTCTTCATATACGCTATATCTCTAATACTTTTTATCCCTACAATGAAACACAGCTTAAATCTTATATATAAAGACATTCTGACTACTGTGATTTTTCTTTTCTGATAAACGCTGCCACTAATGGGCAGACTAACAGCCATTTGGCAATTGACAGACATGTCTTAAATCTTATATATAAAGAAATTCGGACTACTGTGATTTCTTTTTCTGATCAACGCTGCCGTTAATGGGCAGACTAACAGCCATTTGGCAATTGACAGACATGTCAACAAATCTTGGCAATATCATTTATACTTTCTGCAATTTTTTCCAGTTTCCCACCCAAAATAATTTTCAAGGAAAGTGGATAAACTTATCCTCCTATCATAAATTTTTACTTGATGTGATACTGTATCTATGTTTCAGTCCATGTTTGAACATCAAATTTTTTCACCAAAAGAAGTGGTTTACCAAAAACTTGAAGAATTAATATATTTGTAATCTTTTCATAAGATTAATTTCCTTTCTCATACTCTTCTCCTTCCAAATAAATAAACAAAAACTAATTTCTCAATTTTCTTCTTTGCTTTTCTTTTATCCTCTTGTATCAGCCAGAAGAAAGAAGCCCTAGAAATGTTCTACAGACAAAATAAATAAATAGGTTTAATTTTGTTAACTATAGCAGCTAAGACACAAGAATAATCCCACTTCTGAATTTTCCACACAAAAATATAAGAGATTAGTACATAGAGGACAGATAATGTTAATGCATGAACGAGAAGCATAGAGGATAGGAAATAGAATCTCGCAAGAAATCGACAGGTCGAAGTAATATGGAGCAAGAATGACAGTACTTTGAGCTGATTCCTTGCTTCTTTGCTTGTCCATACAATTGAATGCCAGACAAGTAGGGGACATAATACTGAACAGCGCTGTCTCCGCTCTCCAAAACCAAAGGGACGCCAGCACCATAAGCACTCCATTCCTGGAACGATTCCCACAGGTGTCTGAGTGTAAAGTAAGGCCTGTAGTCAAAATCGTAGGTTCTCCAATCCCTCGCCTTCATCTACCAATTGCATAAAAAAGAGAATGTCTAGAGAAAAGTGTGATCGATAGAATACCACCACCAAAGAAACTGAAAGACGGGAGAGAAAAAACAAATACTTTTGGGAGATACTGAGCCTGTACGGATGGACTGGTCCACTTCAAGAAGCTATTCAAATTACTAGGGCCACTCGGCAACGATGCCGGAGCAGGCGGCGGGCCCTCCAAATTCTTGCAGGTCTCCGGCTTCCTCCGCTCCTGCACCGTCGACGGAAGAGGAAGCGCGGGGCTCACGAACGCAAAGGTCAAAGCGGAGTCGCTCCGCCACCTAGCCAGATTCTGGTGGTGACCGCGGAATGCCCTGACGGAGCAGAAGAACCGGTCATCCCCGTGGCGGCGCCCGAGCTGGAAGCTCAATGCCAACATCGCAGCAAAGGGCTAATAGCTCGACGGAAACCTCACTCGATCGGCAGCCGATCGAGAGCTCCACGGAGTGCAGCGCTTGCGATCAAAACCCTAACGATTCCGATCGAGAAGAAACAGACGAGAGCGAGAGAGTTGTGGGCAGCTAAATAGTAGCAGCCAGCCACAGCACCAGCGCCAGCCAGCCCTTTCATAAATCGACCATTTTACATATTTGCCATTCTTTAATGCTCCAAAAATATCAAGCACTAAACAAAATGACAGAGCTAATTCGTTATATACGGAAATATTTAAAACAAATTTCAAATATTTTCTGTTTTCGCAAAAATCATTTAATAAAATAAAAATAATTATTAAATCAGTTGAAGCTTTATATTTTTGACTGGATTTGCTCGATTATATTTATTCTCTATTAATATAAAATTAGTAGCACTTATCTTAGAGATTATTCTTCATTAAAAAATATATTAAATATATTGATAAGAATAGAATTCATAGGTAGATAAGGAAGGTATACTTTCTTAAAAAACTTCTCTATTAACGACATCTATATTAGTTTTTTTTATTTAAAATATATAATTTAGGATAAAAAAATATTTTATTAAATTTAAATATCTATTTTTTAATATATGATATATCAATTTATTTATTTCTTCTCTTTTCTTTATAATATTTAGGAAATGAGAATGTAACTCATTCTTTAAATTTAGAGAATTATTATATATAAATACATAATTTAGAAAATCAATATACTATTCAAAATTTAAGATAAAATTTTTAAATAGAATATCTGATATAAATATTCTTATGATGTCACTCATTAGATGTAACTCATTCTTTATAATTTATTTATTTCAAGGATTCATCAAAATTAGTTATCAAAGTTCATATTTTTATTTTTTTAATTAAATAGTAAGTGGATAAGATTTATATAAAATAATATAAAAATAAATTATTTAGCTCTATGTTGTTTGGCACGTGTACTATTGTAATTTTGTAGGCCGAGACATGTGCCCAACTATAATTTTCTATAGTTAAAAGGGTTTATATAAAATAAAATAAAGGGTTTTTTTATTAAAATAAAAATATATATATTAGGGTTTGGACGAGGGCACGTCCTTCTCCGACACCGGACGACAGAAGGTATCTCCAATCTCCCAGCCTCTCGTCGGACGAGGCTGGCCAACTGCAAGTCTCTCATCTCAATAGATTTATCTTCCGATCCTTCGTCCCATGCACTCGTCGGTCTCTCCAGTCTTCTCTTGAGAACAGCATCAGACGACTAACTTCCCCACTCTTGGACTGGCTTTTCGGCTTTCGGCCTTTCGCTTCCCTTTCGCTAAACTGGAGACGAGCGACTGCATTGGGAAGAGACAATTACGTTTTTAGTCCTGTAACTTATATTTTTTCAATTTTAACCCTGTTATGAGTCAATTTACATTTTTAGTCCTTTAACTTGTAATATTTTTCAATTTCAGTCATTTTCTTCTAAAATTGAAATTTTTCAACAGAAAATGATGAGTTGTAAATTGAATTTGGATATTTTGATTTTTTTTTTTTTTTTATGATCCATGTACTTTTTATATTCCAACAACAAATTAGACATTTTCTGTTGAAAAATTTCAATTTTGGAAGAAAAAGATTGAAATTGAAAAATATTACAAGTTACAGGACTAAGAACGTAAATTAACTTATAACAGGACTAAAATTAAAAAATATGTAAATTACATGATTGAAAATGTAATTTTCTTCATTGGGAATTAGGTGTGAAGCACTTTTCTCAACTAAGAGGGTGTTTGGCTAAACTTATTAAAAATAGCTTATAAGATCGTACAACTTATAAATTATTTTAGGAGCTTATAAGTTGTTAGATCTTATTTTAAAAATAAGTTGTTAAAGTGTTTGGATTAACTTATTACAATCAACTTAAAGATATTGATGTGTTTGGTATTATAAGATCTTTTTATTAATAAAATTACCAAAAAGGGTATAATACTATTTGATCCGGTGGTAAGGACGGGAGACCCTCGTTGGCGGAAGGTCAATGACACGTGCAGGTCAAAGGTCAAGAGATTCAACCCTGAGACCCGACCGACCGGGCTGAGAAGGCCGACCGACCGGGAATCCCCCGAGCCGAATGAAAGACAACCCGACTAGGGGTCGGGTTTTCAATGCTCAAGGTAAAAAGGTTTCATGGCCGAGCGGGCTGTCCATTCGGCCAGGGCACAAGGCAATAAAGACAGACAGGAGAAATCTCATCCGAGCATACGACCGGGAATCCTCCCAGTCGGACTGATACCTACAACCGGGGCAGAAGTGATATGCCTGTCAAGCGGCCTAACCGCTCGGCCCTGGAACAGACAGGAGGCGCAAGAGGACAAAGGAGACAGGGGATAACATCATCCTCGAGACATCTGCCACCGACAGGCAACAGGGTTGGCGGCCGAGCCGTACACAGGATCATACGGTGGAAGCTTCCACCGTCACATCCGGGATATGCTCGGACGATTGCGGAATGACGTCAGGGATACTTTTCTGACATGGGCTCGTTAAGGTATGTTTGGGGAAGCGTGCCCGCGCCTCCCCGGGGTCCTATATAAGGACCCCCAGACGTCGACGAAGGTATGCGCAATCCTCACTGTAGCCACAGTTACGCTGTCTCTCTCATTTCTCGTTGCCTGACTTGAGCGTCGGAGGGTCGTCGGAGGGAAACCCCTCTGACTCGACTTCTTTGCAAGTCCATCGGAGATATTCATCGCCGGCTAGAGACAGCAGAGCGTGCCACGTCCCCAGCGTCTATCGACTCAGCGCTCGGACAGGATCAAATTGGTGCCGTCTGTGGGAATGCACCTGAATCCGAGCGGAGACGATGGAAGAAGTTGGACACCAACTCATGGTGACGCTCCCTCCAGAAGAACTTGACGCACTCATCTAAGCGCGAGCAGCAAAAATCGTGGAGCAGCAGCAGAAAGCTCAAGCTGAGCGGGCAGCGCAACAGGCGACATCAGCATCGGGGGGCCGAGCGGCACCTGAAGAGCGGCCGAAGCAACTCTCAATATGGGGGCAAAATAAGGGACCAATCGACACCCAGATGGGGGCGCCGCCCGCCCCGATACCTTTTCATCAGGCTCTGTTCCAGACGCCCTCGGAGGTCGCGCAAGCTAATCAGGACAAAGAATCTTCATCAGACGAAACACCCGTCCGGGACGTCAGAAAAGGAAAAGCGCCCCGAACGGACTCGTCACCCGAGCGGATCAACCGACAGTTCTCAGATGCCATCCTGCGTGATCCACTGCCGAAGCATTATGTGCCCCCTGCGATCGGGGAATACAACGGGACAACCGACCCAGCCCCTGCGATCGGGGAATACAACGGGACAACCGACCCAGACGACCATCTGGGTAAGTTCGACAGCACTGTCACTCTGCATCAATACACAGATGGTGTGAAGTGCCGAGTATTCCTCACTACCCTTTCGGGATCGGCGCATCGGTGGTTCCGGAGGCTGCCGGACGGATTTATCACGAGTTTCAAAATTTCGAACGGCGTTCCTCCATCATTTTGCGAGCAGCAGGCGCCACCAGAATACCAGCGTCAATCTGTTCACCATCAAGCAAGGCTCGAGGGAGTCGCTCCGAGCTTACATCCAACGCTTCAACCAGGTGGCCATGCGGTCACCTCAGAAATAATGATGAACGCATTCACACAAGGGCTCGTGGACGGTGATTTCTTCCGCTCGCTCATCCGGAAGCCGCCCCGGGACTATGACCATATGTTACATAAGGCTAACGAGTACATCAATGTGGAGGAAGCCCAGACGGCGAGAAGAAAGGAAGCCCCGACGGACCAACTAGCCTCCGCCGAGCGGAAGCAGCCCGTCAGTCACCAGCCCCCCAGAGGACCGCAAGCCGAAGCAGCCCGTACTCATCAGCACACTCGGCCGCACGCCATCCAGCAAGTCTCGGCCGATCGTCCCAAGCCCAAGGGGAAGGTATGAACCCCGATGTTTTGTTCACTCCATCAGTCAGCTACTCACAACACCCGCGACTGTCGAGCCTCCCTCCCATCACTCATCCTGCGCCAAAGAGCTACCGTCGCCGATCACCTTCACTAGATCGGCGACATCGACAACGGAGCCCCGTTCTAAGAATAGAAAGGAGATCCCCCGAGCGGCAGCATCGTCAGCAGCCCGGAGCCCACCATCGGGCGTCGCATGAACGACCTCGACCATCCGCTCGGGAGGAGGAGAATAGAGGCAACGCATCTCGAGGCGAGATCAACATCATTGCCGGAGGCCCGACCGGAGGAGACTCCAATAAAGCCAAAAAGGCACATGCAAGGCAGCTGAGGATACATGCGGTCGACTGTAACCAGGAGAGGGCGAGCGGACCCGAGATCAGCTTCGGGCCTAGGGACCTCGAGGGGGTCGAAATCTCACACGATGGCGCCCTGATCATTCGATCGGTAATAGCTAACTATACTATTAATCGCATTTTCATTTACACAGGCAGCTCGGTCAATATAATATTCAAGAAGGCCTTCGACCAACTGTAAATCGACCGAGCTGAACTACTGCCAATGACAACCCCCCTCTACGGGTTCACTGGGAACAAAGTCTTGCCGGTCGGCCAGGTTCGGCTGACTATCTCGTTGGGAGAGGAGCCGCTCAGAAGGACAAGGACCACCAGTTTCATCGTGGTTGATGCTCCTTCTGCATACAACGTTATCTTGGGGTGACCGGCTCTCAACGAGTTCCGGGCAGTCGTCTCTACCTTCTGCCAGAAGATCAAGTTCCTGGTGGAAGATCAAGTAGGGGAGGTGCGGGGAGACCAACTGGCAGCTCGAAGATGCTATGTGGAGATGGTCCGAGCCGAAGCCAAGTCCGCTCGGAAAGTGCCACGAGTCGAGGAGGGAATAGGAGCGGCATGACTCGGAGTCCTATGGGCCATCCGCACGACCCCTAAGGAGGGAACGGGAGTAACACCGTTCCACTTGGTGTATAGAGGCGAGGCGGTCGTCATAGTCGAAGTCGGCGTAGAGTCAGTCCGGATCCAGAACTACGACGAGGATAATTCCGAGCAGAGGTAGCTAGAATTGGACTTGATCGACGAGGAGCGAGCCAAAGTGTCCGTCCGGCTGATGACCTATAGGCAGAAAATGAAGCAGAACTACAACCGTCACGTGATTCCCTGAGCATTCCAGGTGGGTGACTTGGTCTGGAAGAAACTGAAGCCAGTCGGGGACGTAGACAAGCTGGAGGTGCCCTAGGCAAGACCCTTCAAAGTCGTCGAGAAGCTCCAATCGGGAGCCTACTACTTGGAGGATGAGGATGGACGGCGACTGGAGAGACCATGGAGCGCAAACCACCTCCAGCCCTATCGGGCCAGATGAAAGGTGCACCGATGTAATATATTTCATGAATATTCCGTTCGGCTGTATCCTTTGGCTGCAAGAATGAAAGTTATAAGAACAAAGCAAAGGCATGAGTATTGTGCGCCAAGCGGGTAGCTACATGAAGGCGTGGTGAAGACCTTGTGCTGTTAAGCCGGGCGTATATTATCCGAGTTATGCCGGAAGACCATCAAGCAGCGACGTTAAATCTTAGAGTCGAACCGGCGACTATAAACCCTCCGGCCTGAAGACCGTCGAGCAGCGACGTTAAATCTTAGAGTCGAACCGTCGACTTTAAACCCTCCGGCCTGAAGATCGTCGAGCAGCGACGTTAAATCTTAGAGTCGAACCGGCGACTATAAACCGTCCGGCCGGAAGACCGTCGAGCAGCGACGTTAAATCTTAAAATTATAAGAACAAAGCAAAGGCATGAGCATTGTGCGCCAAGCGGGTAGCTACATGAAGGCGTGGTGAAGACCTTGTGCTATTAAGCCGGGCGTATATTATCCGAGTTATGCCGGAAGACCATCGAGCAACGACGTTAAATCTTAGAGTCGAACCGGTGACTATAAACCCTCCGGCCTGAAGACCGTCGAGCAGCGACGTTAAATCTTAGAGTTGAACCGACGACTATAAACCCTCCGGCCTGAAGACCGTCGATCAACGACGTTAAATCTTAGAGTCGAACCGGCGACTATAAACCCTCCGACCTGAAGACCGTCGAGCAGCGACGTTAAATCTTAGAGTCGAACCGGCGACTATAAACCCTCCGGGCGGAAGACCGTCGAGCAGCGACGTTAAATGTTAGTGTTGAACCGGCGACTATAAACCCTCTGGCCTGAAGACCGTCTAGCAGCGACGTTAAATCTTAGAGTCGAACCGGCGACTTTAAACCCTCCGGCCTGAAGACCGTCGAGCAGCGACGTTAAATCTTAGAGTCGAACCGGCGACTATAAACCGTCCGGCCGGAAGACCGTCATGCAGCGACGTTAAATCTTAAAGTTGAACCGGCGACTATAAACCCTCCGGCCGGAAGACCATCGAGCAGCGACGTTAAATCTTAGAGTCGAACCGGCGACTATAAACCCTCCGGCCGGAAGACCGTCGAGCGGCGACGTTAAATCTTAGAGTCAAACCGGCGACTATAAACCCTCCGGCCTGAAGACCGTCGAGCAGCGACGTTAAATCTTAGAGTCAAACCGGCGACTATAAATCTTCCAGCCTGAAGACCGTCAAGCATCGACGTTAAATCTTAGAGTCGAACCGGCGACTATAAACCCTCCGGCCTGAACACCATCGAGCAGCGACGTTAAATCTTAGAGTCGAACCGACGACTATAAACCCTCCAGCCTGAAGACTGTCGAGCAGTGACGTTACAATGACGTTAAATCTTAGAGTTGAACCGGCGACTATAAAACCTCCGGCCGGAAGACCGTCGAGCAGCGACGTTAAATCTTAGAGTCGAACCGGTGACTATAAACCCTCCGGCCTGAAGATCGTCGAGCAGCGACGTTAAATCTTAGAGTCGAACCGGCGACTATAAACCTTCCGGCCGGAAGACCGTCGAGCAACGACGTTAAATCTTAGAGTCGAACCAGGGACTATAAACCCTCCGACTTGAAGACCGTCGAGCAACGACGTTAAATCTTAGAATCGAACCGACGACTATAAAACCTCCGCCCGGAAGAATGTCGAGTAGCGATGTTAAATCTTAGAGTTGAACCGGCGACTATAAACTCTCCGACCGGAAGACCGTCGGGCAATGACGTTAAATCTTAGAGTCAGACCGGCGAGTATAAACGGTCTGGACGGGACAAGTCATGCAGGCTTCGGCTCGGTGGTAAACACCAGCAATCGACAAGCCTTGTTCTTAGGGGCAAGGAGAAAATAATAACGTACTTCCGTCCGGGTCTATCGGCAAGAAGATAATAAAAAGGTCGGCCTGTGAGCCGAGCGGCCGATTGGCCAAGTTAGAAAAGGTCAAGTTACAAAAGGTACTTCGCGAACATCTAACGAGAATTCCATTTAAAGAGGTGGGTGTGTGCAGACGAGCGGCCCAGTTACAGAAAATACTTCGTGAAAAATTCCTGTTGAGAGCGAGGGAGGCAGGACGAGAGACGATTAACAAGAAGGAAAGGTGGGGGATGCGAACGGCGGTAGTTCGCGCTCCGATCGGAAGACACAGGTATTGACGCGCGATTTAACGAAAAAAGAGTAAGTTTACAAAAGGACGACATATCTTCATTAAAATTCAGGTCATTAGAGCCGGTCGGAGTGATTACAAGAAACACTTCATTCAAGGAAATTATAAACCTGCTTCGGGATAGAAGAAAGGAGCATCGCGTAGTCTTTAGTCGGGATGGCAGCGGAGTTGGGAAGCTGACCCTTGGACTTCAGATAGTCCGTCGTGGTGGCAATGGCCAACTCAAAGGCAGTATACAGCCGCTCGCAGACTTTCTCAGAAAATTCATTCGAGCGGATGTGCTGCAGTCTCAGGGCTGCGACCCGGTCTGGCTCAGCCTCTTAATACTCCTTGAAGGCAGCTCGGGAAGCTTCAAGAGCCTCCTGCAGGGTCTGTAGTTCGTTCTTGTGTTTGGTCGCCTCCCCCGAGCGACCCGTCTTCTCGCCGTCCAACTGCTCCATCAACTCCTTAACTCGTTGCTCCAGGGCCCGCGCCTCGACGTTTTTCTTATCCAGATCGGCGATAGCCTGCTTCTTCCGATCGGTGGCCAGGCTTATTTTCCGGTCAAAAGTTTTGACCTATTTTTCGAATTCGGCCAGCGTTAGGCCTGGTCGGCCGTCTTCTTTCGCTCGGCCTCCAACAAATCTTTGGTCCTCTTGAGCTCTTTCTGCAGCTCGGCATATGAGGGGCCCTGGGAGGACGGGCCGCCTGAACTCTTCAGCCTCTTCAGCTCTTCATCCGCCATGGCCAGTCGGTTGGCGATAGCAATGTCCTCCACCCATCTCTGACATAAATAGGAGTATTAATAGCCTATTGGAAAGACGGCGTAAAGGACTTCGGAAGAAAACACACTTACCCCAGTGGTCTGCTGCATTTGACTATTGGCTAGGTTGCCGAGCGGAATCATCGCAACACGGGCCCGAGCGTCGGCCCACATCTCGGCGAGGGGCCCTTTCATGGTGATCGTATGCTCGGGCGCTGTCGGCCGATCAGACTCGGTCAAAAGCTCCTCGGTGGGAAGGTGCAGGGTGACCCTGATGGTGCGGCTCCTGCCGGGAGTCGTGTGAGCAGACACAGAGGGATCAGAGGCCGGGGTGGAGAACTTGGACAAAATAGTTGAGCGCTGGACCCGGCGGGAGGCAGGTGGAAGAGTGCTGACCGGCACAGCCTCGATAGGGTTGGCAGGCGGGTTCAGTTGAGACGGAGTCCGATCAGAGGATAATGCCTCCACCATTGGGGTTTTCCCACGAGAATCGGATCCCGTCCGCTCGGACACATGAACAGCGGAAGTAGCCGATCGCAGCGGCGTCTCCGTCCGGCGCCTTTTTTGTCTGAGCGGGAGCTCGCATTCCCGATCGGAGCCTTCCTCCTGGACGGTCGGTTCCTTGTTTGACGTGGCTCCCCCCGTCACCTCCACGGGGGAGGCCTGAGCGGCCAACTCCTCCGCGTTTGTCCCGCTCTCACCCTCATGAGAGCCGACCGGGGTGATGCCCAGTTGCTCCATCTCCTTGGCGGCTGCCACCTCAAGCGCCTCCGCTTTTCTCTTCAAAATCCCGAGCATCACGGACTCCATGACGATATTCGCTGCAAAGGAAAAAAAAGAAAATCAGTTAGCAATCAAAGTACATACCCAAATGAAATTCTTACCGAAGCTGCTCGGGAGTGGAGTTCAGCTCGGACTCAGGCCGAATATATACAGCACACCTTTAGGCAGAAGCTTGCTGATATCGAACTTCAGACCGGCAAGCATGTTTGCGGCCTGGAGATAGTCCGGTCGGGTCTTAAATCTTTTTAGCTCGGGAGAAGTAGGTGGTCTGACCTGCCATTTGGTTTGGAAGGGAGTCCGCTCGGGGAGACGAAGATAAAAGTAATACTCCTTCCAGTGTTTATTGGAGGAGGGAAGTTTATCAAAGAAGACTAGGCTGGGGCCGAGCCTGGAATAGATAGGTACTCAGCTCAGACTGCTTGGGATAATAAAAATAATAAAAAATTTCCGAGCGGAGAGGAATGCGGTGTATCTTGAACAATACCACCACTCCATACAAAAGGCGAAAAGTGTTGGGAACTAATTGGGCGAGCGGGAGACCAAAGAAATTGCAAACGTCGACGAAGAAGGGGTGGAGAGGAAACCGCAGACCGACTGTGAATTGGTCGCGGAAAAAATAGATAGCTCCGCGCGGCGGTGTGTGCGGCCGAGCGGACGGTGAGGGTAGAACGAGTTCAAAGTCGGACGGAATATCATAACCATCCAGCAAGGTCTTGGTGTCGCGCCGATCGAAGCGAGACTCCATGGTAGTATACCAGGGGCCTAAAGTGAGGTCTGCGGGTCGGGAAGAACTGGTCATTGTCCGACCGGGCAAGAAAGCAAAAAAAACAAGAAAAAGGCACACGACAGAAGGAATAAGATGATGAAGGGGGCAGCGACCAGAAGACAAGAACTTGACAAAGAACACAAGGGAAATAGAGAAGAAAGGCGGGAGAACCTTACAAAAAAGCTGAGGATCGAAGGAAGGAGGTGGGGAATCGTCGGAAAATGGAAAATCGGAGTCGCCAGAACACTGAAGCACCAAAGAAGGCCATGGGACACACGAACGCAAAGGTGCGGCGGAGGAAGAAGGCGAAGGCTTTATAAGGTCGGGCTCGATCGACCTCGGCCGTCAGATGCAGGTCACAGGAACCGAGGCCCACATCGGGCCGTTCATTTCAAATCGCCGATGTCCCATCGGACACATCGCCGAGTTATACAATGACGCCAGCGGAGGCGACACGTGGCGCCATGCCACAAGGGCGTATTTAATGAGCGTCATTTCGGCGTGCAGCGCGTGCGCTCGGTCTTAATGGAGAGGATTTGCACGAATTCCGAGGAGATCCGAAGGGCGTCAGCATTGACCGTCGACACGGTAGCAAAGCCAGCGGCAGTAAGAGGCCGAGCGACCGTGAGAAGGAACATTTCATAAAGCAACAGAGCGGTGTCACTCCGGCCGACCGGCAGTCCAGTCAGTCGGATTTAGCGCCTCCTTCGACTAGACTTGAGGGGGAGGCATGTGATCCGGTGGTAAGGACGGGGGACCCTCGTTGGCGGAAGGTCAACGACACGTGGAGGTCAAAGGTCAAGAGATTCAACCCTGAGACCCGACCGACCGGGCTGAGAAGGGCGACCGACCGGGAATCCCCCGAGCCGAATGAAAGACAACCCGACTAGGGGTCAGGTTTCCGATGCTCAAGGTAAAAAGGTTTCATGGCCGAGCGGGCTGTCCGTTCGGCCGGGGCACAAGGCAACAAAGATAGGCAGGAGCAGTCTCATCCGAGCATACGACCGGGAATCCTTCCAGTCGGACCGATACCTACAACCGGGGCAGAAGTGATATGCCTGCCGAGCGGCCTAACCGCTCAGCCTTGGAACAGACAGGAGGCGCAAGAGGACAAAGGAGACAGGGGATAACATCATTCTCGAGACATCTGCCACCGACAGACAGCAGGGTTGGCGGCCGAGCCGTACATAGAATCATACGGTGGAAGCTTCCACTGTCACATCCGGGATATGCTCGGACGATTGCCGAATGACGTCAGGGGTACTTGTCTGACATGAGCTCGTTAAGGTATGTTTGGGGAAGCATGCACGCATCGAGAAGCATGCCCGCACCTCCCCGGGGTCCTATATAAGGACCCCCAGACGTCGACGAAGGTATGCGCAATCCTCACTGTAGCCACAGTTACGCTGCCTCTCTCATTTCTCGTTGCCTGACTTGAGCGTTGGAGGGCCGTCGTCGGGAAATCCCTCCCGACTCGGCTTCTTTGCAGGTCCATCGGAGATATTCATCGTCGACTAGAGATAGCGGAGCGTGCCACGTCCCCAGCGTCCGTCGACTCAGCGCTCGGACAGGATCACTATTAATAGAGGATTTTGAGATTTTTATTAATAGAGGGTTTTGGGCGAATTTTTACACTGGGGGAGAGAAAATTGGAAAAAGGCATTGGCCGAGAAGATGACACAGCGTTTGAAGAAAAGTCGACAGAGATAAAAAGATATTAGGCTTATAAAAATTTATGGAGGATAAGATGAGGATTTATGAAATTATATAAGGATATTTTAGAGAAAAAAAATATTAAAATAAGATTTTTTTTTTTAAATAAGGTCTTCCATACTTTTTTTTAAAAACAGCTTATAAACTCCAAAACAATTTATTTTGACATCTGTTTGAAAAAAATTTTACCAAACAAATTTAAAGAATTTATAAACTCCAAAACAACTTATAAATTATTTTAGAAAATTTATAAGTTCAGCTAAACATCCTCTAAGATGGTTAGGTTTGCTCTTCCAACTAGTGTTTCATCATCGTGTAGACTCTATCAACGAAACCTAAATAAAAATTAAAGAAAAAACAAGTTTCAAGAATTAATTTGACATGACAGTAGTGCTTGCACCAAAATTAAATTCGGGCAATAGTTTAGAGATTATCACTGTGATTAATTATTCTCAAACTACAATATCATTTCTCACGTTTTTATCAGTCCGCAGTGGCTATCTATAATGATTTTATTATTGGAGACTATGCAGTGGTTAAACTTTACGGAGAAGAATAGCTTATTAGGTTAGAAAAGTCTGAGACTAACTTAGTGACTGAATTTTATGGCGATGATCATGTGTTAGCTTAAGTTTGCATCCATTGTGCTAAATTAGAGAAAAATAAAAGGGTATGTTACAGTTTTGAAAATCTCTAAAGGTTGTGCTAAATTGATATGTATTAACCCTATATTTATTCATGATGGGAATTATAGTCCATGTATCTATTATATTTCTACTCAGTTTTACTTTCCAACGCCCTTTTTTCCCACTCCAAGACCATGACCGAGGGTGTTTGGATCATTTGTTGGATTGAGGTTCGATGTTGCTAGGAGATTCTTGAATTCTTTGCACACACTCCTATATTTTGCGATTTACTTGGTTCTTTTATCGTATTTTGTTTATATATCTGTCAATTTTTGTGTATTTTGATATTAAAACTTCTCCTTATACTTTCAATTTTGTTTATATGTACTTTGGGTTTGTTCTAGTATATGCCAAAGTCAAATACGCCCTGTTATTACACTTTTATTATAGGGTAGTTTTCAGCATAGCAGGTGCTCAAGAGATTGTCACATGACCATCGTGGGAACCATCCATTCTAATGGTCATGGCAAGTTGGCAACCCACTCAGGGAGTAACATAATATGAATTTTTTTTACTTAATAAAACCAGGGGATTATGTTAAATAATCATCAATCATCATATAATATATTATTTTTTTGACATGTTATTCCACTAATTACATCTATTGAAAATTTAAATATCTATAACAAGAGGTGAAATTTTTGAATTTTTAGAAGGTAAGTTTGTACTGGCCTTAAAAACGATAAATATATGCTTGGAGGGCAATTAATTACTTTAAAATACTTATTTCAAAACTCTTTAACGGCTTCTTTTCCCAATTTAGGGTATTTTCAATTTTTTTTTATCAATGACTACCTACTTAAGGTGACTAGGGCAGTGACATTAGCCTACTATATAATAGTATGACAACAAATATTAATTAAATAGTAAAGTTAAAGTATTAATTTCAACGAAATTTGTCAAAATTTTTAAAATTTTTTGAGAAGTTTTTGAAAATCTATGATATAGATTATAAAGATAAATATTGAGTCATGAAAAATCTATTTACGCTACTCCATTTAAGCGAGAGAAAGTGAATTTTTCTTTTTTTTTTGTGTTTTTGTTTTTTTTTGTTCCGTCGCCGTGCCGTGCTTCTACACGCACGATCTCCCTAAACCCTACTTCTCCACGCCGCGCCATCTCCCCTCTTCTTCTTCCTCTCCTCCCCAACTCGACGGCCACCCGATCATCTTCCCTAACCCGTCGCCGCCTCGCGACGCCTCGCCTTCTCCCCGCATACAAGACCCCTCGGCCAAGGAAGCCTCGAGCCGATCCCTCCCATTCTTCTCCTCCTCTGCCCCATCGTTCCTTGCCGCGGAAATCCCCAAATCGCACCGAGCAGCATCGCCGCCACTCCGATCCGGAGCCGTGCCCTAACTTGATCCACCGCCAGTCGACCCGTGCTCTACTCCCTGAGTGCCGGCGCCACTCGACCGTCGGCCATCAGCCTTGAACCGGCCAAGAGAAGGAGATCCGAGCCCTAGCTGACGGTCCATCATCGGCGATCTTCTTCCTCCCTTGTCATAGCCGGAGCAGAGCCACCTTCCCTCTGCCTTAGCGTAGTGCCGGCAGCCTGATCCCTTTCCACCTCCGGCAAAGGGTAAGTTGCTAGCACAGATTTGGGATCTGGCCACTGGAGTAATCTCTCCTAGGGCTAACTACTTCGTTTTGGCAGCAAGTTGTCTCTGCTGTGGAACACCGGCTGAGGCTTCGGATTTGGGTAAGGTTGTAGTGTTTTGGGGTTTAATTTAATTCTAGTAAGGAGCGGTTGTGCTAACCGGGGGTTGTTTGCAGTAACTTCACAGCAACACCAGTTTGATCCGGCCACTGTTTTTCCGACAGCAAGCACATCCGCCAGTGACTCAACAATTGGGCATTCAGGTTTGAGTGATATTGCATGTGTTGAGTTTCAGCTAGGGGTGGTAATTTTTGACCCGACACAAAAATACTATCTGAACCGAATACGAAAAAATCAGGTTAGGGTTGGGTAGTTTCGGGTTCGGGTTGAAATCGGGTCGACCCAATTAATAAACAGGCCGGGCTCGGGTCAACCTGAAATCACTCAATTACAACCCGCGTACCCGTTTATAAATAATTATAAATTTAAACTAAAATTACAAATTTAAAAAATTTAAAACTATAAACATAGAGATATGCTATTGATTGCAATATTGCCATGACTTATCATTTATGATATGGATTTTCAATTTGTGTAGATAAATGTTATTTTTAATTTAATATACAAAATTTCTTTAATGAATTCAGGTCATGTTCAGGTCAAACGGGTCGGGTTCGGGTCAAGTGCAAATAAACAGATGAGGTTCAGGTTGAATAGTTTGACCCGAATTAAGAATCAGGTCGGGTTTAGGTTGTCATTGCCAACCCGCCAACCTGCCAACCCGAACCCGTCAACCCAAACCGAATTGCCACCCATAGTTTCAGCAAATTGCTGCTTACTAGTAAGACTTGGACTGATTTCGAGTAGAATTTATGGATGTATAGGTGTTCTGGGTAGCTGTCGACAGAGGCTTATAAGGCTATAAGCTTTATATTTCGTCTATATCTTAAGGTAAGAATGTTGTACAGTGAAGTAAAGAACGAATTGTTACTAGAATTGTTTTAGGTTTAAATTTGAATCTAATTAGGAGGTGGAACAATTAGGGTTAAAGAAACTAACCCTAGTTGATCAATGAATTAGATTTAGTTGGGAATTTGATTTAGCTAATTAATTTATGCAATTAGTTAAATCTGTATATCATGCATTGCAGGACTTTGATTCGAGACGACATCTCGACGTGGGGTCTATTTCGGATTCGATCACCATTTTTTGAGGCAGGTACTTTGACTTATCTTCTAAGATATTGCCGTTTGATATGCATAGTCATATTTAACGAGTAGTAATATTTATGTTTATTTCTGCATTGGTATGTCATTATCTATTACCCGAGCATGTTGTATTTATTACCTGCTTTTGCATTCATGTTCCTTTGATTATTTATGTCCTTAAGGTAATGACATACCATGCCTTATTATGTTCAGGATTTAGATTTATTCTACTATACTTGACCTGTGTACATAGGATATTCTATTTGATCCATATACCTTTTGGTACACATTAGATAGATATGGATAGGATTAGGATATTTCCATGCTTAGTGTTATGCACCATTTCGTATGACCTGTGCACCATTTCCATGCTCAGGATATTAGTGTTGTGCCTCTTAATATATTCTTTTTGTGCGATAGTGAGCTCCATTATTGTCGAACGTATCGCCAGTTACATGGATCTGCACACACAGCCACTCATGGATTAGTGGTTTTTATTAGGTAGGGTGTGTTGCAGCAGGTTACTCTGTCAAGGGCTCCGTTGGTCCACTTATGGGTAGTGTGACGCAGCGTGATAGCAGGACAGGGATTCTTCCTCTGGATTGTCTCAGGGATATGAGAGCATTGAGCTCCCCCACTTATGATTTGGGGTAGGAGGATAGATGTATTCCGATAGAATCCCGTCCATTCAATCACTCATCAGGAGCAGTGATGGCAGAGTGCACGGTTGTCATAGCTCTACCCACTCGGCCTCATCATCGTGTGTGAGATGGCTGACTGCGTCAAGGGTGACCATGTCATTTATTGCTTGTGTTTGCTGCACTTTATATGTTGCATATTTGGTGGATGCATATGATTGACATGCATACAGGATCATGATACTTCTCGGTCTGACGACCTTGTTTACCTTATACCCAGGTCCTGATTAGTACAGTTTCTCCCATGTATTTAAGTTTTGCATTGTTCCTTTATATATATATGTCCAGGAGGCTGTACTTATATTTATTACTAGTTGTTATGTCTTACTATGCATGTCGGCCGGTACCCGCTGAGGATTTGACAAGTTGATGCTGTTAGGAGGTTCCGGTCGCTAGTCCCCCATCACTTTGTTTCGTGACGATTTTCTACTCTTTAGACTTTTGGTTCCTTGTTATGTATTTAAATATACTTGTGATGTAGGATTGTACTCGAGGATCTTTTATCGAGTTTTGGTCTACTACTTATGTTTTCCGCTATGTTGTTTTCTCTGTTGTGATTTTAAGTTTTCCGTCGTAGTAGTGGAGTAGGTGGTTTTCAAATATAAACTGCGTGATTGTGTCAGCAAGAGGCTGAAATATATAAACTGCGTGGTTGTTTAGTTGTATTTTATTATTATTATTCCGGCCATGTTGGCCGAGGTATATGTGGCCCAGAGTGCTTTATAGTAAAGTCTCATATTGTCATCCGTACAAGGGAGATGATGTCGAAATTTTTTTTGGTAGAGACTACTTGGGACGTGACATACTAAGCCCTCATCTTACTCTTCCTTTTTTTAATTTTTTTTTGTTGTTGTTGTGTGTTTGTGCTCCTTTCTTCATTGGAATAAACTGGGATTTCTCGCTCCATTTTTCTCTAGACATTAATTTGAATATTTGGCAGTCAGATTGTTTCCTAAATTGCTTGTTGCCTAATCTTTGAGCACTGCTTGATTTTTGGGTGAAACAGGTTGCTTAAGCTGTACTAATTTCTAAGACATCATTTTTTGCTCTTTTTATAAAGAAAGAGAGAGATCTGGCTTCTAGTTATTGTACTCAGTATTCATACGTATGTTTTCTATTTCTTTATATGCATTACATGCTATATTTTTTGCAGATGGCATTTAGAGGCCGTGGTCGGGGTCGTGGTGGTGGTCGTGGTTTTGGATCATCTTTTGACATTCGAATAGGGAAACATGTACCTTATGAAGACTTTCCAGTAAGTTGGCTTATTATGATTTCATCGCGAGAAAAAACAATTTAAGAAGATAGTTTGGCATCTTTATGTTTGCTCCTTTAGAGTTAAATGCTATAGTACCCATAACCTTTCTTTTGGATTGATTCTTCTTAGAACAACAATCATCATAATGCTTATTTTTGGATTTATATGTGAACGTGAGAAAAAAAATACATTTCTGTTTCTCATTTTTGGAATGATATGATTATGTATGTAGTTTTTGTTTTAATATAGATTTTTTTTGATATCTTGATTTCCAAGGATTTCTCAATGACCCAACCACTTATGATAGAAATTTCAAATTTGAAGTTTTGTGATGTTGGAATTCTGTTTTCCACCTCTTATTTTCCAAATGTAGTAACATGTTAAAATCATGGAGCTAAAATTCTTGATTTTGTTAGAAATCTTATTTGCATATATGCTTGGAACTTTTAAGGCGACGAGACCATTGTTTTTATATGAGGATTATCTATTTGCCATGCACAAGTGATAATTATTCAAATTTGTATTGTGGTCTAATACAAGGTTGGAAATTGAGGGTTTGTATCATGCATTGTGTTAGAGAATTTCCAAACTGTGAAGGTTTCAATATTACTTTCATTTTTTGTTTAATAGCATAATATGATTAATGGAGCACACTGATCACAATTCATAATAAAAAATATAGGTTCATAGTTTATGTTGATAAAAAAAATTACATAATAATTAATTTCATGTTCCTTTGAACCTGATGCGATCTGCCAGTGATGTGTGAATTCTATCACGCAATTTGCACAGAAGTATTAAAAATAGCAAATTTGGAAAACACAAGGTAACACTACACATGGATTCAAATTGAGGGGATTTTCCAAAACAATATGAAAATTGTTACCTACAGTTAATATTAGTTGTTTTTTTTGTGTTTTCAGCCTTGAATTGAAGCTTCAATGAGATGCATGGTTCACTAGTCCCAACTTTTATGTTGTAGTGGGAGTTGCTCACCTTTGGATTCTTTGTACTCTTGTCTACTATCAAGACTGCATTGTTAACATTTCACCAGGTTTTCTAGCTTGCTAATTTTGCTAAAGGTCTCATACTTTTCAACCTCATTATTTGAGATATCATCCTAAGCTTTTAGAATAGTATAGTATGCAAATTTTGAGATACTTCAATGTCTTAAAGGAAAGATTAGCATTGCCATTTTTTATGCATAACATTTTTCAATATAATACTTCCATGTAATTAATATGCATAGTATGACTAGTTTGTTGTATGTTCTTAATCTTTTGCGGAAATATCATCTGACTGCTGCTGTTAACATTGTTGATTAAATGTTCTACAGGAAAATGTCACTTTGCCTAGTTTGCCCACTATTGATTCTTTACCAGATGAAGTTAAAGCTTTGATTACATCAAAACTTAGGTTGGAACATTTCTGGAAGACCTCTTGCTATAATTTGCAAGCGGTAGCCTTGAAATCAAGTAAGATCAATTTCTGAACTTGTTTATTGTGGCTATTGGCAAGCAATTGCCCAAGGATATTTTTTAATTAACTATTTCGTGGATATCAGAAGTGTTGTTAGTGATGACTAAGTCACAGAAGACTAAATTGTTGTCTTCTGAGACCCATCAGCAGACTTTCTTTTGACATGCTCCCTTATCTTTAATGATTATCAGTCAATATTACTTTCGTATTGCTGTCAATCCTTTTAACTATGTTGATGCTTTCTAGCCGTATCATAACTCCATATATATGATTCATGGATTTACACATGACTTCTTGGTGTTAAGCTAGACTTAATAAGTAGCTCAATAATTCCATGGAACTGGCAAAGATAACACTCCAGTGATCTAATCATTGTAAGCTGCTGCTACTCTTGATTTTGGTATAATATCTGTTTGTGTTGGAAGCGTACAAGACTGCAAAGTTGTTTGTAATTGCAAACTGTATATTGACTGTGGTTTGATGACGAGGACAGCAGCCATGTTGGTGGTTGGTTGGTTATATTAAGAGGTTGAGGATTGTCAGATTTGTTACTGAGATTGACATACTTGTTCTGATCTGTTGCTCAGTGTAACTGTTACACACATCTTCATTGTCAGATTTTCTCACATCTAGAAATAAGCAAAGCAAAATATACTTTGTTCATTTCGCAGAAACTTTCCTTTGTATCTCCATGGAATATCATATAATCATTGTATTGCCTAGAAAGTTCAAACTGTTATTGGTCACACATCTGTGCTGTCAAGTTATTCCTTTTCTCTGAACTGTTTCTTGAGTTGTGGAATTCTTTATATCCACTTTATTTTCTTTCTGTTTGCCAGAGAACCAATATGCAGATATCGAGCGGTATTCTGACAGGTTCAAGATAAAACCACAAGGGAAACGTGAAGCTCTTGCCTCCTACCTCGTATTAACACCTTCAAATTTCCCATCTGAGCTAATTCAAGGTACCAGTTGTCTCTAAAAAATTTTTATATTTCAACTAGCTAAGTATGGTAAAGCAACTAAAGCACCATGCATGGAAAAACTAGAAAATCATCATTTTTTGTTGGTATTGTTGGAGATAAATTTGGTAACATTGCTAGTTTCCAGGATCAAAACTGCAGCAGCGTGATAAAAAGAAATTACGATGGGATCGGGACCCAGGTTTGGCAATCTCTTTGCACTTCTATTTATGTATTTCACTTTGTTATTGTAACTTTGAAGTACTAAGAAATGCTTCTTGTTGTTTCTTGATTTAATTTGCTTATTAAAAGGCTTTTCGTGGATTCTTGTGATCCTAAATTGCAGTTTGGTTTGTGGGAACTTTTTTCAGTATTTTCTTTTCGGAAAAAAAATGAAAATGAAAAACAAGAAAAAAAATATTTGGCATAAACTATTTGACTTCGTTGTATAATAGTTGTTTCAACAAGATGCTTGATCTTTCCTGAAAATAATAACGAGATTATTTTAGAGAATGTTAAGAAACAAAAAAAAACACATAAAATAAGGATAAAAACTGCTGGACTGTTTCTGAAGCAAGGCATTGTTATAGAGCTTTTTTCAATTTCTATAAATATTCTTAGAGAAACTTGCTCAAACCTGGCACCAGGTACGTGTTTGCACTATCATTGAGTTTAGTAGAAGTTTATAGCATTCTTGAACTTCTATTTATTGGATGCTGATGCCAAGATTTTTAGAAGTCTTCCTGGTTTTAAAATAACTCCTCGATTAAAATTCAAGACAATTTATTTTGAGTTCTGCAAAGGCAAGATTATGTTTGAAGTTTTTTTCTCTTTCCCAACATCATTATTTTTTAGCAAGCTGCAGAAGACATTTAAAAGAACTTCCTGGTGCCAAGATTTTAAGATAAATTCCTGATTAAGATATTAAGATTCAAGACAATCGACTTTGAGTTCTGCAAAGGCCAGACATGTAAAGAATTTTATTTGAGATTTTTTTTTTTTACATCCAATCTTTAGTCATGTTCCTGTTGTTCTACTGTAATTGAGAAAAAAAAAATACTCTTCCTTACTCTAATTTTATTCATAATTAAGATATATGGCAGCTCTTTTTGTTTGGTAATGTACAAATCTGCAATGTCATAGGATAGATTTTTCTCACTTTATGTTTTTTTATGATATATGTTTTTTCACCATGCAGATGAAAAGATGTTTGATATGTTTGAAAAGCTTGAACAAAACTACAAGGTAAGGCGCAGAGCTTAACATACATATGCATTAGGTTTCGATGTCTTGTGATGAATTCTTCTTGTAATATCTTCATACTTACTCTTTTGTTTGCCATTTGTAGATAAGTTGGGTTTATTTTAGTTCAATGGTTCAACATATCTTGTATTTGCAACACTTAGTTTTAGGAAACAACACTCATCCTTAACGTGCATAACTTTTGATATATATATATTTTGATACTTCTGTAAATTTCAGGGACAAGATGGAAAGGTCGATGAGAAGAAAGGTGAAAATGACGAAGAAGACGAAGAAGAAGAGGTAGAAGAGGAGGAATCAAGTGATGATGATGATTATAATCAGGTGAGCGCATTTTGAATTTTTCACATCAGAAGTTCTTCATTTGATGGCATTATAGCTTTACCGTAAGATTAATTTCAAGGACGCAACATTTCTATTTTTGTAAGTTGATTACCATTAGCAGAAGATAGGATTGGTCTGACTTGGTTTAGTTAAAATGTTACGAGGAATCTTGTACTGAAACCCCTATAATTGGTCGATCAGGTGCTCTGTTGATTACAGTTTTAAGTTTTCTTCTACATAACATAATACTAACAAAATGTATAGTCTCCGAGTAACTAGACTCAGAGGAAAAGAGTGTGCCACTTGGAAATGGTCCCTGATCCTCACATATCATCTTAAATAGATTCTGTCGATTTGATACAGTTGACACCCACTTCTAACATTATAGAAGCATATGCCCGAGTAACATTACGGGCACAATGTTGTAATCTATTTTATATCGATGTTTACATCAACACTCATCCTAGGGCACACTGCTATTTTTTTTTCACTATTATGAAACTGTCAATGATTTCCCTTGCTTGACGAGCTTAACTATCTTACAGAATGTGGATTTTGACGACGACGAGGATGATTTGAACATGGAGGAAGAAGGGCGTAAGTTTCTTAACGTTCTGAAGTTCCAAACATCCACTTCACCTTTTATAATTGCGATCTCTTAGTAAAACAAATTGATACATTGATATTTTTCTAACAGTCCATTTTTCGAGTAAAAATAATTGCCACAGCCTTCATCTTCATGAATCAACACAGTGATAATTGCAATGTTTTTCCTCGTCTTTTTTTTTTTTTTTCCAGACGAAGATGTATACGACTAAAATGCCTGTACCACTAGGGAAGGCCAACCAGAGCGACACGGTTCTTGTTCTCCAGTTCATCTGTGTGACTGAGAACGCTGAACAAGGAAGAGTCATCCGCAGCCTCCAACGCTTCATGGATTTCTTGATCAACGCAACAACGAAGCCACGAATAGAATTAGTTAGTGCAATATGCAAGTAATTAATGATATTTAGAGTTCTTCCTCCCCTTTCCCTTTTTTTTATTTGATTTAAACATTGTTTAGGGGTGTATGTTTGACTTTTAATTACTTTCAATGATTTTTGTTGATTTTAAAAGTATAGATGTATTTAATCTAAATTTTTATAAATTTTATAAAAATCTAATGATATCAAAATTGAATTTTTATAAAGTTTTAAAAAATCATGTGGTATTTAAACTCAGACTTTTTTAAATTTTATGAAAATTTTTTGGTATTCAAAATTTTAATAGGTTTCATGGATTCTTTTAGAATTCCTTGGATATAAATTTTAATCAATAAAAGTTCTTCAATATACTTGGTATAAGTTTAAATATAAAATAAAAAATCTTTTCCTTAAATATTTTTATAGATTTTAAATTATTTTAATTTTTTGTGAATAAATTCTTTCTCTATTTGTTCTTCAATTTTGATTATTTTTTTTTGAGTCCCGTCTGGAATTTTCAGTATCTTGATCAAATTTAACATTATATTTGATGTTATTCTTTCACCATTTTGATTACATTGGTGGTCTATCATAAAGATTAAATAAAGATTATTTTAAGGGTGTGTGAATCTCTGTTACCAAATTAATTATACATGTTTTTTTTAAATTTTATTATTATTATTTTTTTAATTTTATGATTTTCTTTATTTTTTTAAAGTTTAAGCTTTTTTTTTTAAATTTATGTTTTTTTCAAGTTTAGGTTTTTTTTTAAAAAATTTTACTTTACGTTTTTAAGTTTATGATTTTTTTAACTTTTATATTTTTTACTTTACGTTTGTTTTCGTTTAAGTTTTTTTTAAAAGTTTTATGTTTTTTTCTTTACATTTTTTTTAGTTTATGATTTTTTTTTTTAATTTACCATTTTTTTAGTTTATGTTTTTTTTTAATTTATCGTTTTTAAGTTTTTCTTTATTTTTTAAAAGTTTATAGTCTGTTTCAAAATAAAATTTTTATTATAAAAAGTTTAGCAGGGTTGAATTGCATAATTTTCTTCACAATGAGTGTCGTTATGATGAATTCCTAATTGAACCAAATAATAAAATTTCATCATCCTTACCAGAACAAGTTTTTGATTGTTTTAATCAATTGAATGTCGAGCTATGTTTATCATATTGGTAATAATAAAATGAATTTTTCTTTCTCATAAATCCATAAGTTTTCATGAATATATTTTTTTAATTTCTATAAAAAATCTTGCAAAAAATCTATAGAACTCCGTGGAATAAATTTTTTTCATTTTTTCACAACTACACGGGATCCTATAAAATCAATAAAAACCAATCAACTCTAAAAAATTTATTGTTAAAAAAAAATCAATAAAAATCATTCAATCTTTTGATTGAATATAGCCCCTTAATTTTTTTTTTATCTACAGTCGGTTAATGATAAATTGAGTGCTTTATTTGTTGGAATTGAAAAAGTGTGGGGATCACTCTGAAAATTAACAATTAAATAATCTAATTTACAAGGTTTTATTTTTGTTTTTATTTTCTTTCTGATTTTGGCTTTCTTTCTCTTTTTACTAAAGATATTAAATTAATATTTTCTATTAAGGAATATATTTTATTGATAGTTATTAATCAAATTTATGGTTGGGATACAAACTTTAAAGCCTGTAGATGTTTTAATTTTTTTATGAAATTTTGAGGAAAGAAAAAGGGAAAATGAAGAAAAAGGTAAAGGTGATGAAGTTGGTGACTAATTACAAAGAGGTTATAAGTTAAAAATGAGTTTATTGTAGGATAGGTTGATCAATGGATCATGCGACATGGAATTGAAAATCGTAACCACTGCGCTGTAGTATCAAGGGCTTGAACTCATTAGGTTTGGTACGACTTAAAATGGCTATGTGGGTTCGATCAACTTGATTTAGAAATGGGATTTTTAAAACTAATTCTATTTTGTAAGAAGGATTTTTTTTAAATGTGTAATTGTATATAGAGAATTTCACGTAGTGGACTCTTCTTCTCCATACAATTCACATTCTTAATATGGCCTAAATCGCAAGAACCATCCATCCTTTCTCGTTGCTTCTATAACTTCACTATAAATAACAAGTGAACTACTTCTTCGTTCCCCCATATCTATCATCTTCGATCTCTCTTGCAATCTAACATTCACTTTTACATACTCAAGCATCATGGCAATCACTAAGGTATCCTTCATTGCCTTTTTCCTCGTCGCGATGCTCGTGGCATCGTCCGTGCCGACGACAAACGCATTCGGTTGTTTCAAGGATTGCTACGACCGCTGTGCCAACGGTAAGATCGGCAACGTGCCTTGCGCCACCATGTGCGCCCAAGCTTGCACCGTGCACAAAATTAATGTTGAAACAGAAGCCAAGTTCAACGGTGGGAATTAGCATGACGATTCATGCCCTATGACAATGAGAAATAATGATATTTGTTATTCTTTTAAAATTATTATTTTACTGTTAAATGTTCCTTAATTATCAAAAATTTTAATTTATAATTGTGTTTTTGTTTTATTATATTGTTGTGAAATATTGCTAGTTATTATATTCCATTGGGATATATATACAAACTAAACAATAAGTTTGAATGCACAAGGATCCTCACAAAAAGTGAGCAACGCTGAAAGAAATGTAGAAACGGTGCACGTCGATAGAGAAATGGTGAATATTGATTCGTATTTTTTTTTATTTCATCATTCTTTCTTTCTTTCTTTCTAATTAGAATGTTCTTTCTTTCTAATTAGAATGTTAATAATAGTAGCAGAATATAAACAAACAAAAGATAAAACACAGGGATTTTTTATTTGATTCCTAATCCTAGAATTAGTACGTTCAAGCTTACGCACTCAAGCGAGAGTTCACTATGCGTATCTCATTTCCGAAACATTTTCGAAGGCGGAGAAACTTCGTACACATTTATAATATACAAACACAAATAATATGAATGAAGCACATAAGTATATAATAAAAGCAAGCCAAAACTCAAGCCGATTTGGAAGTCTTGAGCACAGCGCACTCCTCTTGGAACTTCTCCAGTTGTAAAGCTTCGTATTTTCCTCGAGCACATTGTAGTAAAGTAGTAGGAGAATGAATATCTAATGCTTTCATCGAAGTGCCTTTTATAAGGCATCTCTAGATGCTTGGAGAGGTCCTGGATGATTGAACCTTGGCCTCATTTGATCCGATCTCGTCGTAACTTATCCACTTGCGACTTATCTCTTCCTAGGCGCTTGGAACCTTTTCGAACACCTAGACGTTCGAGGGCCTGAATCACATATAGGCGCCTAGAGGTCTGGGTGCCTAAATCACTTCCAGGCACTTGAATGAGTCCAGACCAGTCTTTCTTCGATAGCGTTTGTTTTGTATCTGTCTACTTCCCAATTTTACTTCCAACTTCAGATTCCTGCAAGACAAGTATACAAGTACAAACAAGCAACCTAACTTAATATTGTAAGTCTACTTGATCTACCGCTCACTCTTTGCCAAGCAATCAGCTCTCAATTGATTCCACACACTTGGACTTATTTGCCAAGAAATTAGCTCCTAACTAATTTCATACACTTGGACTAGTTTGTCAAGCAATCAGCTCCCAGCTGATTCTACATACTTGGACTTAGTAGTTACTCGGTAAACTACTCTCACCTAAGGTTCACTCTCCTAGGATTTCCACTGCCTAGCTTCTTATACTAGGGCTTCCACCGTCTGATTTTACACATCAGGACTTTCACTGCCTACCTTCACTTACTAGGACTTCTACTGTTTGACTTCACTCATCAAGACTTTCACCACCTAGCTTCACTTACTAGGACTTCCACCACTTGACTTCACTCACCAGGGCTTTCACCACCTACCTTCACTACCCAAGACTTTCACCACCTAGCTTCAGTCACCTAGACTTTCACTTGTTATTCATCCGGTTAATCTTTGACTTGATTAGACTTCTCACTTCTAAATATCAAGTCCTATTTAGATACCCTTGACCAAACATAGGTATATTGTCAAACATCGAAACCCTAAAGGTTGATTGTACTAACAATCTTCCTCCTTTGATATTTGACAATATTTTTAAGTTCGATTTGGGTCATAAGGGTCTTATGTCAAAACTAGGAGATTTTAAATATTTTTTACTTAAAACTAGGGATGTAAATGAACCAAACGGTTCGCGAGCTATTCAGAGCTCGATTCAGTAAAAAGCTTGTTCGAGTTCGTTCATTTATCTTATCGAGCCGAGCTCGAGCCCGATTTCGAGCTCGACAATTTTATCGAGCCGAGCTCGAGCTCAAGAATATTCGGCTCATGAGCTTGCGAACATGTTCGTTTATAGGCTCGCGAGCTCGAGCTCGACTCGTTTAAAGGGCTCGAGCTCGGCTCGTTTAAAGGGCTTGAGAACATGTTCATTTATAGGTTCGTGAACTCGGGCTAGAGCTCGGTTCATTTAAAGGGCTCGAGAACATGTTTGTTTATAGTCTTGTGAACTGGGCATGATTAAAGGGCTTGCGAACATATTCAATGATGTGTTGAGTTTAGAAGTTTAATATATTAGTTTGGGATGTTCAATGATGTGTTGAGTTTATATTATTTTAGTTGTTAGGTTTGTTAAATATTTATTCAAATGAGTTTTCGAGCTCGCTTAACAAGCTTGCAAAATGAGCCTTAAAACGAGCCAAAAAATGAGCTCTAAAATGAGTCCAAAAATAAGCCTAAGCTCACTTAATGAGTTAGACCCGTTAACTATGATAATCGAGCTAATAATGAGCCGAGCTTGAACTATTCGCGAGCTTGGTAATTTCAAAACGAGGCGAGCTCGAGCTATATGATAAAAGTGTTGGATATAATTATCTATATTAGGCGGACTTATTTGTAAGTTGCACACGCGAATACTATCCGAACCCTTTAAAGTGATCTAACTTATATCTAGTGGGTTTCGGGTAATTGGATGTGGATTTCATATGTGTAGAACCTTTAGTCCCGCATCTATTATCATCTATATGCTGATAATAGATGTTCAGTATATATGGACTTATAGTCCCACATCTATTATTATCGATGGGTTGATAATAGATGTCCACTATATATAGGGTTGGTCCCCAAGGGCTTAGGATAATCTTGATATAGCTTTTGGTTCCCCATTGACCTAAAGCTTTTTGGCGCCGTCATCCCCTAAGTCCCTCGGAAGACCTACCTTTTTTCTTTCTGCTGCTTCTTCTTCCACAGGATCTTCTGGACGACGCTAAAGGACAAAGATATAGCTCTTATATATTATTAGTTTCTTATGCCATGTTCTCGACGAAACCAAGATCCATGCTTATATATTCTTATTTTTCCTATTTGAATTCTTATTTCGGTTGTTTAGAATTCATGCGGCTTAGGTTTTACGAGAACTTTCAATTGGTATTAGAGCCAACGCTCTGTTTCGTCGTTTTTCATTGACAATAAAGTTTAGGTTTTTCGTTGATTTGTGATTTGTATGCTAGATTAAGTCTTTCCAAGTTAATACAAATCTTTAATCGTCGAAGATTATATAAGAGAAAATTAGGATAGACTTGTTTTTCGAGTTTTTTGTATTTCTATGAAGAATACGAAGAACGACGAAAATCGTCACTGTTTAACTTAATTTTAGGTAAAATTGTGATGGTTTAATCGATTGCTTTGATCGAGCAATTGATTGCCGAGTCTAAAATTTTAAACAGAAATATTTGAAATTTAAATAGTTAATAGTATTAAACTTGCGATTACATCAATCTTAATCGATTAATCGATTAAGTTTGATTTTAATCAATTAATATTGTTTTTTTATTAATTAAGTTTTTTTAATGTTTCTTCGAGAAAAAAAAATTGCTACTGGTTCATTGAAACAGTAAAAGAAAAAAATTAATATTTTTTTAAATAAATAATTAAGGGATTAAATAGTATTAAATAATATTATTTAATTATAGAAGCTTTAGCTTCTTAAGAAAGGGTTCTATGTATAATCATGTAATCGCATATAGTATGCTTTCGAATCGATTGGGATAATCGATTGGATCATGCCAATCGATTACCATAAGATATCAATCGATTAATAAGTCTAATTTTATTGTTAAGGCTGATTAAGTAATTTCTGTTCGAATTAAGTTCCTAGTATCTTCTTGGGTCTATCTACACTACGTGCTACTAAGTTGAACTAATGTGTCGGCCTAAAGGAAGGCACCTTAGGTAGGTTTAGTGCATTTTGTGTTGGTAGACGTATATCTATGCTAAAAGTAATCGACCCAAAGGAAGGTTACTTTTATGCCAGATATATGCATAAGGTAGCTTACAACTATAAAACAAAATTTTATTTTGTTCAGATCATGCACAAATATGTCGGCCCAAAGGAAGACATATTTTATGGCCGATTAAGATTGTTGTAAGCTATGAACCAAAATATAACTCATATAAAGTATCATATTATGCGCACAATGGGTCAACACAAAGGAAGGCACATTGTGTGGCCAATTAAAGTTTGAGTTATATTAAAGAGTATCGCTAACAAATAATGTGTCGACCCAAAGAAAGACACATTATGTTGTACTTGGTATCTCAAAAAGAGTCCATTTATATACATTTAAAATTTTATTTTATTTGCATAATTTTATATTACTTATATGTTCTTGGCTTTAGTTAAATCGTGAACTTAAATAAATTTCTCTTTTTAATTTCAGTGCAATCTGTAACTGCCAGCATTAATAACATCCCAACACTAACTGATTCGAATTTTGCTGAATGGAAAGAATATGTGACCGTAGTCTTAGGCTGCATATAGACTTAGACTATGAATTAAGGAATGATCGTCCCATATCTTTGACCAGTGCTAGCACTATAGAGCAGAGGGCTGAATTTCAGCTGTGGGAGAAATCAAATCGTATGTGTCTAAGTATCATAAGCTTTCCATACCAACACCAATAAAGGGCTCAATAACAGAGGGAGAAGATGCTAAGAGTTTCCTGGACCAATTAACATACCGATTCACATCAAATGAAAAGGTCGAGACTACCACACTTCTTACGAAGTTGGTAACCATGCGGTATAATGGTAAAGGAAACATAAGGGAGTACATTATGGAGATGTCCAATATAGCGACAAGTCTGAAAGCACTAAAACTCGATATGTCTAAGGGTATGTTAGTGCATTTCGTCTTAATGTCTTTACCTGTACGGTTCACTCCTTTTAAGATATCATATAATACTCAAAAGGAAAAGTGGACATTGAATGAGCTTATTGCCCAATGCGTGCAAGAGGAGGATAGACTAAAGATTGAGACATCTAAGAGTGCTCACTTAGCATCTAGTTCTCAAAGTACGAGCAAGAAACGAAAGAGGATCAATAAGAAAGGAAAAGGAAAATAAACTGCAGATTCTGGAGGCAATGGCCATAAGGAGCACAAGAAGCAGGATAAGGAATCCACTTGTTTCTTTTGCAAGAAGAAAGGTTATATGAAGAAAGACTGCCTCAAGTACGCTAACTGACGTGTAAAGAAAGGTAAACTTCTCAACTTTATTAGTTCGGAAGTCAATCTAGCTATTGTACCCACTGACACTTGGTGGATAGATACCGGTGCTATTACTCACATAAGTGTCACTATGCAGGGTTGTCTCAGGAGCCGACTTCCGCTTGATGGTGAAAGATACATCTATACAGGAAATAGAAAGAAGGCTAAAGTCGAGTCGATTGGTGTTTTTAGGCTTTGTTTAGGAACCAATGTCTTTCTAGATTTAGAAAATACATTTATTGTACCGTCTTTTCGACGGAATTTAATTTCAATTTCTTGTTTGGACAAATCAGGTTATTCTTGTTCATTTAGAAATGAAATTTTCAGTATTGTCTTTAATTCAGTGTTGGTTGGCAATGGTTCTTTGGTTGATAAGCTTTATAAATTGAACACCTTTACTCCTACAGTTGACAACTTGATAATGCATAGTATAGGTACAAAACGTGAATTGACTAACGAGAATTTTTCCATGTTATGGCATAGACGTTTAGGACATATATCCAAACAATGCCTAGAAAGGTTAATGTCACATGAAATTCTCGATTCCCTTGATATGTCAGACTTTGACGTTTGCATAGAGTGTATCAAGGGGAAGACCACTAACAAAAGGAATAAGGGGGCTAGCCGTTGTAGTGATGTTTTGGAGATAATATATACAGATATTTGTGGGTCATTCCCTAAGGCATTTTGGAATAGGCACATATATTTTATTAGCTTCATAGATGACTATTCCAAATTTGGCTATCTGTACCTTATTCATGAGAAATCGTAATCTTTGGACATGTTCAAAAATTTCAAAGCCGAAGTTAAACTTCAACTAGGTAAGAAAATTAAAGCTGTCCGATCTGATTGTGGAGGTGAATATTACGGTCGATATGATGGATCAGGTGAACAACGTCTAGGACCTTTTGCAAACTACCTTGCTGAGTGTGGAATTGTACCTCAGTATACCATGCCTGGTACACCCAATCAGAATGGTGTAGCTGAGCGTCGCAATCGAACCCTAAAAGACATGGTAAGAAGTATGATGACTTTCACTTCTCTACTAGAGTTTTTGTGGGGTGAAGCACTTAAGACTGCAGTTTACCTACTCAATAGAGTACCTAGTAAAGCAGTAACTAAAACATCATTCGAGATGTGAACGGGTAAGAAGCCTAGCATTAGGCACTTATATGTCTGGGGTTGTTTAACTGAAGCTAGGCCTTACAAGCCTAATGAAAGGAAACTGGACTCAAGAATGGTTAGCTGTAATTTTGTAGGATACTCTGAAAAGTCAAGAGGATATAAGTTTTATGATCCCTCTAATAGATCCTTCTTCGAAACGAAAAATGCCAAGTTCATTGAGGACAGTGGGAGTGATAAAATCAGGGAAATATCTTTTGAGGAATGCGATGGCAATCCTCCTATGGTTACTACTAGTGCGATCAGTAGCGGTATGGTCACGATATCGCACATTATGGGTATCACACATCCAGTAAGCGTAGTAAACCAAGATATTCCCATGACATCTCCAATGCAATTGGAGGAACCTGCTACTGAAATTGAAGATTACCTCATATTGATAAGCAAGTACCTTAACCACCTCAAATACAAGTGCCTTTAAGGCGATCCACAAGGGAACGGAGAAGCATGAATTCTCGTGATTATGTTTATCTCCAAGAGCATGACTTTGACATAGGGTTGGAAGATGATCTTATATCTCTCCAAGAAGTCAAACAATACTCTGATCCTGAAAGGTGGATTAACGCCATGTAAGAAGAGTTGAAGTCTATGGCGGGCAATGACGTTTGGGAACTTGTCGAATTGCCTGAAGGAAAGAAGCCCATTGGTTGTAAATGAATATTTAAAACCAAGCGGGATTCAAGGGGTAATGTCGAAAAGTATAAGGCTCGTCTTGTTGCCAAGAGATTCACTCAGAAAGAAGACATTGATTACAAGGAGACTTTCTCACCCGTGTCGACGAAAGACTCCCTTAGGGTAATCATGACACTTGTAGCTCATTATGATTTAGAGCTACATCAAATGGATGTAAAGACTGCATTCCTCAATGGAGACATAGAGGAGTCTATATATATGGTGCAACCAGAGAACCTTGAGTCAAACGACTCAAAGCACCTAGTATGTAGATTAAAGAAATCCATTTATGGTTTAAAACAGGCATCCCATCAGTGGTACCGAAAATTTGATCAAGTGGTTAGCTCATTTGGATTTAAAGAGAACCCTGTTGATCAATGCATATATGTCAAGTTTAGTGGGAGCAAGTTTGTTATACTTGTTTTGTATGTGGATAATATATTGCTTGTGAGCAATAATAAGGGCATGCTGCATCAAACCAAGTCATTTCTATCTAGTAATTTTGAAATGAAAGATCTTGGTGAAGCATCCTTTGTTTTAGGCATACAGATCTATCGTGATCGTTCAAGATGTATTCTTGGACTTTCACAACAGACCTATATTGAAAAGGTGCTTATAAGGTATGGTATGCAGAATTGTACACCCGGTGACACACCTGTGTCAAGAGGTGACAAGTTCATCTTACAGCAGTGTCCATGGCTTGAACTTGAAATAAAAGAGATGGAGCAATTCCCATATGCGTTAGCAGTGGGAAGTCTCATGTATGCACAAGTTTGTACTTGACCAGATATAACATTTATAGTGGGGATGTTAGACAGATTTTTTAGTAACCTAGGATCGTCACACTGGAAAGCGGTAAAGAGAGTGATGCGGTATTTGCAAAGAACCAAAGGACATATGCTCACGTATCGGAGATCAGATCATCTGGAGGTGATTGGATATTCAGACTTCGATTTTGCTGGATGCTTGGATAGCAAAAGATCTACTTCGAGCTATATCTTCATGCTTGCTGGAGGGGCTATATCTTGAAGGAGCGTCAAACAGACGTTAGTAGCCACTTCTACTATGGAGGCAGAGTTAGTAGCATGCTACGAAGCATCCAATCACGGGATTTGGCTGCGGAACTTCATCACAGCATTACAAATTGTTGATGGTATTGACAGACCACTGAGGATCTACTGTGATAACAAGGCCGCAGAACTTTATGCCAAGAACAACCGCAGTTCGTCGAAGTCCAAGCACATCGACATCAAGTTTGTAGCAGTTAAAGAAAGAGTTCAAAGTTGTCAGATTATGGTAGAGCACATCAGCACAGATTCTTGTTGGATCGAAAAGAATTTAGATATCTCCACATTTTCATGATATTATCCACTTTAAGCCTAAGCCCTCATGGTTTTTCTCTTAGGCTCTCCCCAAAAGGTCTCATGCCAATGGACATATCTTTCTCTTATAAACCCATGATCTTTTCCATGTGTTTACAATGTGGGACTATGTTTGCAACCTTGCAAACCCAACAATCTCCCCTTCAAACAAAGGACCACATACTTCCCAAGTCCGATCCTTCGACCCACCATGTCTTCCTGTCATTCGGTCTACCCGACCTATTAGGATTTCCTTTATCTGGTATTTGGTCCTCTTAATTCGAACATAGGAGCCCCCACTTTCTTTGTTCGAGGTAATATTGTAACCACATGGCTTAATCATGTAGGATCGAAAAGAATTTAGATATCTCCACAATTATATAATATTGTCCATTTTGAGCCTAAGCCCTCATGGTTTTGCTCTTGGGCTCTACCCAAAAGGCCTCATATCAATGGAGATATCTTTTTCTCTTATAAACCCATGATCTTTCCCATGTGTTTTCAATGCGGGACTATATTTACAACCTTGCAACCCAACAATCTCCCCCTCAAACAAAGGACCACATGCTTTCCACATTTGATCCTCGACCCACTAGGTCTTCCTGCCCCTCGGTCCACCCGACCTACTAGGACTTTCTTGCCTAGTCGCAACTAGGACTTCCTGCCTGGTGTCTGGTCCTCTTGATCTGAACATAGGAGCCCCCACTTTCTTTGTTCGAGGTCAATATTGTACCCACATGGCTCAATCAGACCATAGCTCTTGTGCACAGTTGGCGGTTAAACCTTTTGGCAGTCCAGGATCTGATACCAATTGTAGGATAGGAAAGAATTTAGATATCTTCACAATGGTATGATATTGTCCACTTTGGGCCTAAGCCCTCATGGTTTTGCTCTTGGGCTCTACCCAAAAGGTCTCAGGTCAATGGAGATATCTTTTTCTCTAATAAACCTATGATCTTTCCTATGTGTTTTCAATATGGGACTATATTTGCAACCTTGCAACCCAACAAATCAGACTATGGCTGTTATGCATAGTTGATGGTTAAACCTTCTGGCAATCCGGACTCTGATACCACTTAAACGAGTCGAGCTCGAGCTAAATACTGTTCGACTCGATTTTACTCATTTACATTCCTACTTAAGACTCACTCTCCCTCTTTGACACATTAAAAAATAATTTACCTAAGATTATCTTAGGTATTGCTCCAACAATAAGATGTGAAGTAGTTTTCAAAATGAATTTCTAAACGATAATCATTTAAGTGTATGGAAATAAATTTTGAAAAATGTATATTAAAGCATATTTGCTAATGTTTAATTTTTGAAAACACTTAGAATATCTTGAATGTAAGCACAGCTTTCAAAAACTCATTTGAATAGAGAAAAGATTTTCAAAGATTTTTCAAGTAATTTCAGAAGTGTTTCAAGATTTTCAAAATTAAAAAAAACATATTCAAAAATATCTTTCATGTAATAAAAAGATTTTTAAAACATCATATTGAAATATAGAAAACATATTTTTCAAGATATTTTTAGAGGAATTTTCAAAACCTTGTATTTTGTCATATTTCAAAGCAATTTTCAAAATGTCTTTCAAATCTTTTTACGAAATATTTTTATTTTTTTTTTGAAATATCTCTTTTTTTTTAAAAAAAAACTTTTAAAATGTTGATTTATCAATAATAATCTTCCTTTAACCTGATACTCTCTTAGGATATCCTTATTAACCATAAAATCTATCTGTGTGTCTTAGGGTTCTAGAAGTTCAAGTTGACCTAAGGACGTAGACAATGAGTATTGGTCAACAATCAATATTTTCAAAGTATATAGATTTTCAAAAATTATCTATATAATATACTCAATGATTGCACGAAATTCATTAAAACATTATTATATCCAATGATTATTTTGAAAATAGTTTTTAAAAATTATTCCTATAAAATTTTGAATACTTTTTCAAAATCTTTTCAATTTAAGTATCCTTATCATCTACCCGTTCTATGTGTCTCAATAGATACCATACAGGGTAACTTATTTGTCTTTGTGAGATGATTTGTAAATTTTAATTGATTAAAATTTAAATTTGAATTGAAAGATTGTTTCATCATGTGCTAAATTTAGGTTTAGTCGTCAGCCCGTTAAATATATATGATCCTGTCTGAAATCTATGAAGACGAGCGCTGGCTCCGATGGTGAAGATAATCTTATGTAGATCTGGAAGAAGCCCTCCACGATTCTATGCACAGCGAGATAAACCAACAAAGCGTTAGTGACCTAAGATCGGGTTGAGGATCCCTGACTAGGCCCTCTGACGCTCAAGTCAGTTTCTCTCTCAAACGTGAAAGAAAAGAAGAAGAACAATAACTGAAGTGAAACAGAGTTTGGATACTAGAACTTGCGTATCTTGCCAACGGAGAGGATCCCCTTTTTTATACTACCTCACATGACCTCTATAGTCGTGAAGTAGTCCCCGGTTCGTTAGGGTTTGTTAGGAGATGAAGTCATCTTTTGTATTTCGTGCAATAATTCTTTAAAGAACCTTTTTTGTACCTCAGATGTACCTCTTTTGTCATTTGTGACTTATATTTGTGATGGGGGACACGTCATTGTAACTGAAGAAGCTTCTAGAAGATATTTCCCGCCAAATATTATATTGGGTCTATCTCGGTCGGTCGTTCAAGCCGACCATATACTGAGAATACCTTCTGTTGAACCTATCTCGGTCGGCCGTTCAAGCCGACCGTATATACTTTCTGTTGAACCTATCTTGACCGGTTGTTCAAGCCGACCGTATATATATGTATTAGGAATATCTTCTATTGAGCATGCCTTTATGCTCGGGCGGGATTTTCCCGGCCGAGTATATATGAGTACGTGGGCGCTCGCTTGGTCTGCAGTCGGCCAGTAATATGTTGAGAACCATATATAAGGTGAAATGCCTTTATGCTTGGGCGAACTTTTCCCGGTTGAGCATATATGAGCACGTGGGTGCTTGTTCGGCCTACGGTCGGTCAGTAATATGTTGAGAACCATATATAAGGCTAAATGCCTTTATGCTCGGGCAGACTTTTCCCGACCGAGCATATATGAGCACGTAGACGCTCGCTCGGCCTATGGTCAGCCGGTAATATGTTGAGAACCATATATAAGGCTAAATGCCTTTATGCTTAGGTGAGTTTTTTTTCCGGTCGAGCATATATGAGCATGTGGGCGCTCGATCGGCCCGCGGTCGGCCAGCAATATGTTGAGAACCATATATAAGGCCAAATGTCTTTATTCTCGGGCGGGATTTTACTGGCCGAGCATATATGAGCACGTGGGCGCTCGCTAGGACTATGGTCGACCGGTAATATGCTAAGAATCATATATAAGGCTAAATGCCTTTATGCTCGGGCGAGTTTTTCCCGACCGAGCATATATGAGCATGTGGGCTCTTGCTCGGCCTACGATTGGCCAGTAATATGTTGAGAACTATATCTAAGACTAAATGTCTTTATACTCGGGTGGGCCTTTTCCGACCGAGCATATATGAGCACATGAGTGCTCGCTCGGCCTGCGGTCAGTCGGTAATATATTGAGAACCATACATAAGGCTAAATGTCTTTATGCTCGGGCGGAATTTTCCCGGCCGAGCATATATGAGCACGTGGGTGCTCGCTCAACCTTCGGTCGGTCGGTCGGTAATATGTTGAGAACCATACATAAGGCTAAATACCTTTATGCTCCGGCGAGCTTTTTCTGTTGGGTTTTTCGGGCCGTAAAAATTGCTTTTTCGCGTGGCGAAAACCCCGAAACCCCCCCGCCACCGGATCCGTGCGAAGAAAAATAAAACAAAAAATACGAGTACGAGTTTCTAAAGTCTAGATCTACACTAGATAAGAGCGTTACCCTCGATGCGATGCCCTTCGCTATCCTGCTAGTGCAACGGTTTGCCGGATCTCGAGATTGTCAAAGTAGACAACCCTCTAGAAGTATCCACACGAACACAAGAAGGAGATCACCAAACTAAAGTGTGCTAGCACCTTAGTAGGGTTCGGCAAGATGAGGAGAGGAAGAGCAAGAAGAGAGAGCACTAGGAGGAAGAAGATGTGAATGAATTCACTTGAATGGAAAAATTCATTCTCACCCAACAAAAGTGGCCGGCCACATTCATGGAGTTGTAACCCCCATTTTGCATTAAGTGTGGCCATTAAAGAGATTTGTAACCTCCATGAGGTGGCACACACATGTGCTAAACATGATGATGTGACACCTCATCATTCGCCACTTAATGCCAAGTCACAAATGATGTGGCATAAAGTCAAGTCAAACTTGACTCTTCCTCTTCTCTCAAGTCAAGTCAAACTTGACTTAATCTCTCTCATGGTTGATCTAATCCAACCATTTAATTCAAGCCAATTTAATATAATGAATCTAATTCATTTAATTAAATTGATTCAATGAGTCATAATCTAAATTAGACTCATTGAACACATGAATCAACTTGAGTCCAACTCAATTAGCCCAATTAGGATTACTCTTAATCCAATTTGATTCATCAAATGAATCTAATCCTCTTGGTTCATCATATGAACCTAATCTCCATCTAATTATCCTTAGTGTGTGACCCTATAGGTTCTTGTGACGTTGGCAATGTCCCTAAACCCATTTAGGAGCATAAGTAATGAGCGGTATCTAGCAACACATCATTACTACCCAAGTTACAAGAATGTTGAGATCCAACATCACCTTGTGACTACTAATTGTGACTCCTCATAATATATGACAAGTGTCCTTCTATACTAGACATCTAGATTGATCAATGTGAGGCATAGACCGTGTCATCCTCTAATCAATCTAAATCTTGAACTCCAAGTAGACTCACTAAATCAAATGAGCTCAATATCTCATATTGACTCATTTGGGCATGACCATGCACTTCGTGGTCTCACTCTATCAAGAATATCGATGTCGCTCCCGTCATATAGGAGGGATAGATCTCATCTACATCACTCACATCCCTCTGCATAATTCGTTACATACCCAATAATCGCCTTTATAGTCCACCCAGTTACGGGTGACGTTTGACGAAACTAAAGTACATAACTCCTTATGTAGGGAACCATGGTGACTTCAGGTCTAAGGACTAGTAGTTATACTAATAGTCACATGAGAAAGTATATGACACTCATATAACGATCCATGATACTTTCTCATGGCGGGTCATTCAATATACATTCTCCAATGCATACCCATGTGTCAACTTGATATCTCTATATCCATGACTTGTGAGATCAAGTCATCGAGTTGACCTACATGCTAGTCTTATTGCATTAACATTGTCCCTGAATGTTAATACTCGACTAGGAATGATTAAGAGTAGTGTTCCCTATATCATCTCACTATCGGTTCAACTAACCGATTGATATAGGTAAGAACCTTCTACTCAAGGACGCTATTATACTTAGTTTATTTGGCACCAATAAAAGTAAGTATAATAACCACAAACAAATGCCTTTATTTATATAAGAATATGATACAATAAGTCCATAATACAATCATCAAATGATTGTCTCTAGGGCTCTAACTAACAATCTTCCACTAGCACTAGCGCCAATCAGTGTAGACTCTAAGCCCTAATGACCTAGTGTGACCATCATGTTTTCTCTGTGCCAAAGCCTTGGTCAAGGGATCTGCGATGTTAGCCTCTGTAGGTACTCTGCATATCTTCACATCTCCTCTCTCGATAATCTCTCGAATGAGATGGAAGCGCCGTAGTATGTGTTTGGTCCGCTGGTGTGAGCGAGGTTCTTTCGCCTATGCTATAGCTCCATTGTTGTCACAATAGAGCTCAATAGGGTCAGCGATACTGGGAACCACCCCAAGTTCAGTGATGAATTTGCGGATCCAAACTGCCTCCTTTGCTGCCTCTAATGCAGCAATGTACTCGTCCTCTGTCGTAGAATCAGCTACTGTGTTCTGCTTCGAACTCTTTCAGCTCACAGCACCACCATTTATGCAAAATACGAACCCTGACTGCGATCGATAATCATTCTGGTCGGTCTGGAAGCTGGCATCACTGTAACCCTTTACAGCTATCTCATCATTGCCTCCATATATCAAGAAATATTCTTTAGTCCTTCTTAAGTACTTAAGAATATTCTTGACTGCTACCCAATGACTTTCACCTGGATCTGACTGGTATCTGCCCGTCATGCTTAAAGCATACGAGATATCAGGTCGAGTACATAGCATGACGTACATGATAGATCCTTTGGCTGAGACATAAGGGATCTGATCCATACGGTCTCTCTCCTCTCTAGAAGAGGGACCTTGAGTCTTCGAAAGACTCACACCATGTGATATCGACAGAAATCCCTTCTTAGAGTTCTGCATGGCAAACTGAAGGAGTACCTAGTCAATATATATTGATCCGGTGGTAAGAATCCGGAACCCCATAACGAGGGGTCAACACCACGGGGAGGTCAAAGGGCCCAGTGGCCCGCCGGAGAAGGACGAGCCGACCGGATTTAGAAGAAAGGGACATCTGGTAGTAAAAGGCACCCTGGTAGGGACCAGGGTTCCGGCGCTCAATGAAACAGTACATAATGACCGAGCGGAGGGACGGGCCGCCCGGCCGACGCAGGGAATTAAGGTCGTCCGGACGACGTTCTTCGCCGGCCCGGACGGACGTCCCACGCGTAGGTAAAGGAAGGAACACCCTTTAGCGACAGTCGTATGGCTACGCCATACCCTAGTCCGCAACAGGTGTCCTGTTGTCCCATCAGACATGCTCGGATGGTGGCAGGTAAGCTCTCGACAAGTACATACCGAGGTATGGGTTGCTGACACGTCTGCACCGTGAACGTGTTAGTTCTCTCTCGCCTATATATAGAGCCTCTACCGCCATGTACGCAAAAATCATCTTGAGCCACCTTTGCATTATTTGCTTGCCCGACTTGAGCGTGGAGGGTCGACGCCGAACCCTTCCCCCGAGCAGTGTGCAGGTTCGTGCGGAGCTTTGGAGGCCTACGCCCCGACTAGGAGCGCGCCACGTGCCCAGCGCTTTCGGACCAGATCAATTTGGCGCCGTCTGTGGAACGCTCCCGATCCGATCGGGAACAATGGACGAGGCCGGACGACAACACGTGGTGACGCTTTCAACGAGGAACAAGCTTTGATCGAGACAAGGGCCGCTCGTGGAGCAAACAAAGCCGCATCCGAGGCGCCGAGCAAGCAACATCAAGATCCGTGGCCGAATCGGCACCACCGCCACCGTCGCATTTCATCGGGCTGTTCCCGCACCCGAAGCCTTACCAACTCACAGAGATAAGGGGTCTTCTTCGAGGAAATGCCTCGACGAGACGACAGGAAGGGGAAAGCCCCCCGAGCGGACGCGTCGCCCGAGCGGATCAATCGCCAATTTTCAGAGGCCATTTACGAGACCCTCTGCCCAAGCACTACATGCCACCGACGATCGGCGAGTATAATGGGACAACCGACCCGGATGATCACCTGGGTAAGTTTGATAACACGGCAACCCTCCATCAATACACAGATGGAGTAAAGTGCCGAGTTTTTCTCACCACTCTCTCGGGATCGGCTCAACGGTGGTTCCGGAGGCTGCCGGACGGATCCATCACAAGCTTCAAGGACTTCCGCACGGCCTTCCTCCACCACTTCGCCAGCAGTCGGCGTTATCAAAAAACAAGCGTAAGTCTGTTCGCCATCAAGCAAGAGGCCCGGGAATCGCTTCGAGCTTACATCCAGCGATTCAACCAAGTGGCGATGGACATTCCAACGGCCACTTCGGAAACCATGATGAATGCCTTCACACAAGGCCTAGTGGATGGAGATTTCTTCCGATCGCTCATCCGAAAGCCGCCCCGATGACATGCTACATCGGGCTAACGAGTACATTAACGTGGAAGAAGCACAGGCGGCCAGGAAAAAGAAACTCCCGCCGAGCGGCCTCCTCCAGCCGAGCGAAGCACGCCGCTCATCACCGCCTAGAGGACCAAGGGTCGAAGCAATCCGATTCCCATGTCCGGTCCCATGTGCAGGAGGTAGCCGCGGCCCAAACCGAAGAAGAGGTGGACCGATGTTTTGCTCCTTCCACCGGACGGACACGCACAACACAAGGGATTGTCGAAGTCTTCCCTTCGTGGCTCATCCCGTGCCACGGAGTGTCGGACGATGATCTCCCTCGGTCGATCGGCGACAGAGAATTCAGGAAGCCGATCGGACGCGAGTTGATAGGCCACGACAACAGACTCCCGACGCGCCGCTCTCCCAAAGTAGAGAATCACCGAGGCCCAGAGAACGGTCCCACCATCCGCCGGAAGAGGAAAATAAAAGCAACACTTCCCGAGGCGAGATCAATGCCATCGCTGGCGGGCCGACCGGAGGAGACTCCAATCGAGCTAGAAAGGCGAGCATGCGGCAGCTCCAAATCCATGCCGTCGGTTGCAGCAGAGAGCGAGCAAGCGGACCCGGCCCGAGGACTTGAAGGAGTTGAAGTGCCTCACGACGACGCCCGCTCATCAATGCGGTAATAGCCAACTACACTATTCATCGTGTATTTGTTGACAAGGAGCTCAGTCAACATCATATTCAAGAGGGCGTTCGATCACTGCAAATTGATCGAGCCGAGCCGCTACCCATGACGACTCCGCCTACGGGTTCACGGGTGCAACGGTTCACCCCTGGCCGATCCTGGCTACCTCGGAGAAGAGCCGCCGGAGGACGAGAACAACAAACTTCGTGGTGGTTGACTCTCCCCGACAACGTCATTTTGGGACGACCAAGACCGAGCGAATTCAGGCGGTCGCCTCAACTTTCATCAAGATCAAATTCCCTGGAGGACCATGTGGGAGAAGTACGAGGAGACCAGCAGCAGCTTGGCGATGTTACATCGAGATGGTCCGAGCAGAGGCCAATCGCCGGAAAATGCCCCGGATCGAGGTAAACGCCATCACCGAAAGGCCACCCACTTTAATTTATGAGGAAAGAAGATGCAGATTCATCCAACCCGATCGGAGGCCACAACCTTTATTGCGTCCGATCTGGAGGAGAAGCAGAAGAGGAGCTGATCCAGTGCCTCGGGAGAAATCATGATGTCTTCGTCTGGTCGACACATGAGTTGCCCGAATTTCGCCAAACATAGCGCAAGATGAGTTGCATGTCAACCGGATGCTCTCGGTAAAACAAAGAAAAGAGATTTCAACACGAGCGTAATGCCATCATCCGGACGGAGGTGGAGAAACTCGAAGCCGCCATATCGTGAGGTGCAGTTCCGGTGGCTTGCAAATGTAGTATTAGTCTCCAAGCCGCAACAAATGGAGGGTGTGCATAGATTTTGGGATCTTAACAAAGCTTGCTCAAGGATTTTATCCTCCTCGGATAGATCATGGTGGACCCACGGCCGGCTAGAATTAATCAGATGCTAGACGCCTACCGTGGCTATCACCAAGTGCCGCTTGAAGATCAGCATCGTCACGGCCGACGACACTTATTGCTATAATGTGATGCCGTTCGATTGAAGAATGCCGGAGCCACATATCGGCGCTTGATGAATAAGGTATTCAGAGAGCGGATGACGGAACCTAGAAGTTTATGTGGACGACATTCTAATTAAGTCTGTCGATCGGTCGACCTCTTCAAGGACATGGAAGAAACCTTCCGAAGCCGCGTAAGCATGGAGTCAAGCTAAATCACCTGTTCGGAGCGAAAGGAGGACGCTTCTTGGGATACATAGTGACCGAGCGGGGCATCAACAATCCAAAGAAGGTGAAAGCTCGCAAGAGGAAATAGTGGAAGCTTCTTGAGAGTTGGATGTCTTCCCTTCAGTCTTCAATCCCCCACCAGCTTCCTTATCTTCAATCTGATTAGAAGTAGCCACAAAGTTTCACTGGGATGAAGAATGCGATCGGGCGTTCGAAGACTTAAAGGCATATCTGAACTCTCTTCCGGTGTTGGCCAAACCAATGGCGGGTGAGCCGCTTTAATTGTATTTGTCTTCAACCGAGCATGCGGTCGGCTCAGCATTAGTAAGGCCGAGCGGAGAAGAGCCTGTGTATTTCCTCAGTCACATTCTAAAAGATGCTGAATCTCGCTACACTGGGCTCGAGAAACTAGCATTCGCTCTGGTCCTCGCCGCTCGGCGCCTTCGTCCATACTTCCTAGCGCACACGATCGTTGTCAAAACCAATAGCCCGCTCGGACGAGTGCTACTAAATCTAGAGGCATCCGGACGGCTCATCAAATGGACGACGGAGCTGAGTGAATTTGACATCGATGTCGGATCGGCGATCAAAGCTCAATCCTTGGCCGATTTTGTGGACCGAGGTGCAAAGGCGAGTCGGAAGCTATGTGGAGAATATATGGATGGATCATCTACTCGGCTCGGAAGCGAAATGCTCTCTCCTCAAGAAGAAAAGATGCACTTATCCGTCCTACTGGATTACAAAGCTACCAACAATGAGGCAGAGTATGAGGCCCTGCAGGCAGCTTGGCATGTGGGAGCCGGTCGGGTAACTATTCACTCAGATTCGCAGTTGGCCGCTCAGCTCTCTGGCACCTTTGAAATCAATAGCGCTCGGCTTAAACTCTACGCTGAAGCCTTCGAGAAGCTCAAAGGCGAGTTTAGAGAAGTTATTGTCCGAAGATACCAGAGCGGAAAATCAAGCTACCGATGAGTTAGCCAAACTTGCGAGCTCAATAACGCCGACATACAAGAACCCATCGAAAAGTATCACAGGTAGCGCACGTCGACCGGATGAAAGGTCTCACATTTCCAGCGATTGGCGGACACCCATCATAGAATTCCTCCGTTCGGGCGCCACAACATCCGATGAATATGCAGCCCGGCTCCTCGGAAGGAGAGCGGTCGGTTTACACTCATCGGAGATCACTTACAAGAAAGCTTTCTCACTGTTGAAATGCGTGTAAGCTCGGAGACTCAGCTTACATCCTCCGTGAAGTACATCAAGGATCATGCGGGGGCATCCGGGCGTTGGCCAAGAAGATCCTCTTGGCCGGATACTTTGGCCAACTTTACAAACAGACGCCGCTCGGACAAGATCTGCCTTTCATGCCGATATCACAACTTCTCCCACCGACCGTGAAGAAATGAAGGCGTCAAGCGCTCATGCCCGCTCGACCAATGGGGAATGAATATTGTTGGTCCTATGGCGACCGGACAGAGGAAATTTTACTAGTGGCGCCGACTATTTCTCCAAGTGGGTGGAGGCCGAGCCGCTAGCAAAGATCACTGAACAAATGGTTAAAAAATTCATCTGGCAACACATCATTTGTCGGTTCGGCATCCCTCGCCGACTAGTGTCCGACAACGGGCGGCAGTTCACAGGGAAGATGTTAGAGGATTGGTGCAAAAGCTACGGCATTGAGCAACATTTCACGTCCGTGCTATCCTCGGAGCAACGGTCAAGCTGAAGTGGTCAACCGAGAAATTCTCCGTATTCTGCGCGCTCGGCTCGACCATTTGGGAGGAAGTTGGCCGGATGAAGTGCCGAGCGTCTTGTGGGCCATCCGAACGACGCCAAAAGAAGGGACAGGAGTCACACCGTTCCATTTGGTATATGGCGGCGAGGCAGTCATTCCGGTTGAAGTCGGCGTTGAGTCCGCCCGGATCCAGAGCTACGATGATGACAACGCCGAACGGAGGAACATGGAGCTGGATTTGGTAGAAGAGGAGAGGGCAAAGGCGTCCGTTCGGCTGATGGCATACCGGCAGCGGATGAAGCAGAACTACAACCGACGAGTAATCCCCAGATCATTTCAGGTCGGCGATCTCGTTTGGAAGAAAGTCAAACCAGTCGGCGACGTTGGCAAGCTTGAAGCCCCTTGGGCAGGTCCCTTCAAGGTTATTGAGAAGCTCCGTTCGGGAGCCTATTATTTGGAGGATGAAGACGGACGGCAGCTGGAGCGACCGTGGAGTGCAAATCACCTCCAGCCTTATCGGGCTGGATGAAAGGTGCACGAATGTAATTTATTCTGGTGTATATGCTAGTTGCCTATGTACTTGTGATGCAGGAAGCAAAGAGATGGAAACACATTGGGCATTCTCCGCCGAAAGGATTACTGCGTAAGACCCCTTGCCGTTCGGCAGGGGCATATAAATTATCCGGGCCAAGCGCTCAGAGAGCGAAGGCCCCCGAGCCGATCGGCCGGGAGGGGTATATATTTAAACTCGTAAGCGAATGACCCGTGCTGTTCGGCCGGGCATAAATATTGTTCGAGCGCGGGATATGATACAAGGCCGCTCGGCCTGGTAAGGAGTTAGCCTCGGAAAGCCGACGAGCCCCGTCGTTAAAAATCGAGAGCCGCGCCGACCGGCTATAAATAACCGCGCCGTCGAGCACCGACGTTAAATATCGAGAGACGAGCCGGCGTCTATAAACGTCCGAGCGGAAAGCCGACGAGCCCCATCGTTAAAAATCGAGAGCCGCGCCGACCGGCTATAAATAACCGCGGCGTCGAGCACCGACGTTAAATATCGAGAGACGAGCCGGCGTCTATAAACGTCCGAGCGGAAAGTCGACGAGCCCCGTCGTTAAAAATCGAGAGCCGCGCCGACCGACTATAAATAACCGCGCCGTCGAGCATCGACGATAAATATCAAGAGACGAGCCGACGGCCGAGCGGCTCTCATCCAGCGAAAACCCCTTTGAGGTAAGGCGCGAAGCAAAGGATGGTTAATTGGAATTAAAGAGGCAAACAAGTTTGCGCGCTGAGCGGCTGATCAGGCGCGTAATGAGACATTAAAGATAATTCGCTTGTCTGGCATAGCGAGGTGCCGAGCGGAATGGTTATAAAGAATACTTAGTAAGTTCTTGCCACAATAAAAGGTGAAAGGAACAGAATATCATCTATTACGCAAGCCAAAAAAGTCATTATAGAGATAGTCTGGGCCGAACGGCGGGAATACAAAAAAGTTTATAAAAACGCTCCTCACACATCAAAATCAAAAAGAGCGTCGGGGATGGTGTCCATCACGCTCGCTAGATCCTCGGGGGGGATGGTCAGCTCGGCAGGCAGGTGACCTTTGGTCTTTAGATATCCCACCGCCGCCTTGATCGCCTCCTCGAACGTGAGGGATATCTTGTCGGTAAACTTCTCTCCGAAGCCCTCCGAGCAAAGGAACGCTTTCCTCACTTCGTCAAAGCGGGCCGACTCCCCCTCTTGGTATTCCTTGAGCGCGGCGTGGGCGGCATCGCTGGCGGCTTGGAGCTCTGCCAAATCTCCGTCGAATCTTTGGAGATCCGCCGAGCGACCCTCCTTCTCGGTGGCCAGCAGGGCGTCCAAGTCTTTGATGCGTTGTTCCAACCCCCTGATCTCCACCTTCATACGGTCCATATCATTGATGGCCTGTTGCTTCCGAGTGGTCGCCGTTTTGATCTCCTTCTCTCGTTGCTTGATCATCGCTTCAAGCCGAACGACTTTGCTCGCCAAATCGTTAGCCCTTTTCCGTTCGGCATCCAACGATTTTTTGAAAATAATGAAAGAAGTTAAACATCAAATTTCTTTGAAAGACTTTATCTAGGAAGTGGTGGATGATCTCATACCCAAGAAGTCCTAGTGACTCGCCATGTTTAACCTGGAAGCTAATCTTTGAAATATATGTTTAATCATCTTCTGTAATATGGTTTAACTTTGGAAAATCACATCGGTTAAACTTACAGTAAAAATGTTAAGTATCATTTCCAATCCAAGTTTAACTTCTGAAGGACAATTTGGATTAATAATGTTAAAAATCGTTTGCAATCCAAATTTAACTTCAGTAGAGCACATGGGTAGCTAGGATAGTTCTATATTTGTACAAATTTTTATACAGGGGAACTAGAATGGTATTCCGAGTAGCAACCAACATTATCAACTACAGTCGCTTGACTTGCTTTTGACTCACCAGGTCTTTCTTGTTGGTGCAACCTTAGGTCAAGGTTGACCTGGTTGACCTGACTCGACCTGACTCGAGTTGTATTTTGATGTTTGACTTAGGAAGATTGTCGGTGCAACCTTAGGTCAAGGTTGACCTAGTTGAGTTGCATGTCGATGTTTGACACTCGTGGAAGAGTTGTATTCTTGATATGGGACAAGAATAGATGTTTGGGAGATTGTTGGTGCAACCTTAGGTCAAGGTTGACCTGATTGACCTGATACTGGAAAAGTCCAAGTATGGAGACTTGGCACGGAAAAGTCCTAACTGGGATGTTAGGCAGTGTGGAAAGTCTTGGTGAGTGAAGCCAGGCAGTGGGAAAGTTCTAACTGGGATGTTAGGCAGTTGAAAAGTCCTGGTGAGTGAAGCCAGGCAGTCGGGAAATCCTGGTGAGTGAATCCAGGTGAAAATCCTAGTGAGTGAAGCTAGGTGAAGGTGAAAGTCCTGGTGAGTGAAGCCAGGCATTCGGGAAAATCCTGGTGAGTGAAGCCAGGTGAAAATCCTAGTGAGTGAAGCTAGGTGAATGAGAAAGTCCTGATGGGATGTTAGGCGGTTGGAAAGTCCCGTGAGTGAAGCCAGGCAGTTATAGCGAGGAAGCGGTGAAAACCCTAGTGAGTGAAGCTAGGTGAAAGTCCGGTGAGTGAAGCCGGCAGGGAAAATCCAGATGGATCAAGGTGATCGGACATCCGGTGATGGGAAGTCAAGTAGGTCATAGGAGTGATCGGATACTTGGTACGGAGAGAAAAGTCTAAGTGGGTAAAAGGGATTGACCGGACACTTAGCGGGAGTCCTAGCAGGTCAAGGAGTGACCGGATGCTTAGGCGCAATGTACCAACAGTCAAGATTGACCGATGTTGGTTTGGACTTGGTTTGGGCGAAAACCATGAGTGGATCGATCCGGTGATCGATCCGGATACTAGAATATTCTCGACGGGTGATCGATCGCAACACATCGAGCATATCAGGTTAACCGATCGGTCCGTGACCGATCGAGACGATCGAGCGAACAGAGCGAGGCGCAGAGGGGCTGATCGGTCCGGGACCGATCAAGAGCCTGATCGGCCCACCGATCAGGAGGTTCTGATTGGTCCATGGACCGATCGAGGAACAGCGTGATGGATCGGTCCGTGGACCGATCCACATGGAGCCCGATCGGTCCACGCACCGATCGCAGTACTTAGCTAGCCACGCGCAACTGCTTAGATTTCTTCCGTGTTTCTTCGCTTTCTTCGCAGTTATAAAGGAGGGCTGCTGCTGCGAGCCTCACTCTCTCTTCTTCTTCCTTCTTCCTCCTTTGGTGCCGCTAAGCTTGCATTGAGCTTTGTTAGCCGCTTTGAAGCTTCGCGTGAGCTTCCTACTGGGTCACCTGCTGCTTCAGTCGGAGACGGCATCGAAGAGAAGGCAAGAAAGTTTACATTTGTATTGTACTTTATTTCTTGTTTTCCTTGTACTCTTTTCTTGCTGTTGCAAGAATGTGGCGAGGTTTCTCCACCCGGAAGGAGTTTTTTATTAGCCGGTTTTTCGGGACTCATCCACCGACGGATTGATTGGGTTCATCCACCTGACACGCCGAGGAGTAGGAGCATCATCTCCGAACCTCGTACATCACTGTGTTAAGGTTTGATATTCTTCCTTTCGTTTCTAGTTTATTTTTCCGCTGCGCTAACGAATTGTAGGAAGAAACGAGTGATTTGGGGCGGCTATTCACACCCCCCTCTCTAGCCCAGTACGTAGGATCCCAACAAGTGGTATCAGAGCGAGGTCGCTCTTCGCCGGATTAACACCCGAGGGAGCACAAGCTAGAGATGGATCAACTCGGAGACGACATCACCATTCCACCCTTCTACGATCGCGACGACTTCGCGTTTTGGAAGGTAAGAATGAAATATTTTCTTATGACTAATCTTGAGAATTGGAGTTATGTCCAATTAGGTTTCAAGCCTCCGACGGACAAGAAAGGAGAAACCCTAGAGAAGAAGGAGTGGACCAAGGAACAAGTCCACCAATCCCTAGTCAACGATGAGGTATTGAAGATTTTTGAATTTTCTTTACCTAATGATGTTTTGTGTAGGATAGGTGGATACAACAATGCCAAGGAGTTGTGGAACAACTTGGCTAAGTTCCATGAGGAGAACTCCACTTCAAGCCATGAAGAGAAGTCAAGTGAGTCAAGTCGCTCACATCATGGAGGCATGGATTTAGAGGTTGAGGGTCACTCAACATCTAAGGATGAAGAGGAGGAGAGTTCTTCTTCAAGTTTGGAGCAAGAAGAAGAAGCTTCTACCTCCGGAAGGGATGAAGGAGAGAGTGTTCAACCATCCTCAACCCTAGGTAACTCAAGCAATTTAATTTCTTGTAAATTACGTATAATGTGCTTTGAGTGTAGGGAGTATGGACATTACAAGAGTAAGTATCCAAGGAGGGTTAGGAAGACTCCACCGGCGCCAAAGGTCAAGGAAGTCGGAGTCCCAACATGCAAGGGCAAGGAGCACGAGGTGTGCTTCCAATGCAAGCGAAGGGGACATTATCGGAGTCAATGTCCGAGGGGGAGGCAACCTCACAAGGACAAGAAGACGAGCACATCGATAGGGGGAGCTAAGGCAAACCCTAAGGTAACCTTTAAGACTAGTAAGATGCATGCTAGTAGTTTGATTGCAATTGACAATAATGATAAGCATGATAATTATAAAAATCGATACACATGCTTAGGTGCCAAACATGTGAGCCTAGATAAGGATAACACTAGGAAAGCCAACCCTAGGATCAACTCATCTAAGGTTAAGGATAACCTAGGTAGAAATCCCAAATCATCTAGACATATGCCTAGGAATACCTCAAAGAAAAATGATAAATTAAAGCTTGAGGTATTAGAGAAAGAAAATCAAGTCTTGAGGTCAAGACTTGACTCTCTAGAAAAGGCTCTTGAGGATTTGACTCTAGGGTCTAGGGGTCAAAAACCCAAGTCCAAGGACAAGAAAGGTTTGGGTCACAAACCTAAGTCCCAAATGGTCAAGCCCACTTACCACAATGTTCCATTCGATTATGGAACAAAACCTAGGGCTAGGAAGACCATTACCAAGGTTACAAGGGGAGTCACCCCTATAGTTGACCTTGACGAGACCCAAACGACCAAGGCTACAAAGCCTAAGAGGGTCATTAGGAGGGTTGCTAGGGAAGTCATCCCTAATGAATATTTAGTGAACCCAATGAGCTCAAATAGGTATTGGGTTCCTAGGAGCATCTTCTCTACCCCATAGATGGGTTAGAGAGTGTCAACTCCAATAAGAAGGGTAGTTAACCCAACTTTGAGGAAATTGACACTCAAGGAGCATTTTCAAGGTTTTGTGAACCTTTGAAAATGAAAAGGAATTATCGTTTACTCCTTGAAGAGTAAATTGTGCCATATTTGAAAAATATCGATTTTAATCTTATTTGGCAAAATTTAAGAAAACCTAGAGAAATACCATAATTGGGATTTTGGTTTTTCTCTTAGGGATATATGGGCAATCTAGGGTTAGATTTTAAGTTAGCAAAGGCTAAGGATACTTAGATAGGGAATTTAGGTATTTTATTTGTGCTAACTTGCCATGATTGGTTGCCATATGCCATGCCATGACATCATATTTATTTTATTATCATTTGAAATGTCATGATAATGCTTAGGTTATCTATATGTCATGTTTATTTAAGTTTTCAAACTTTATGCCATGACATCATGACATTGGCACATGTTTTTACTTATGATATCATTTTATGCCATGTCATCATCTCTTGCATTAATAATCAATGAAATTGATTTAAGGATGAAAAACACATTTTGATATTGAGATCAAATTTGTGTTTAGAAAATGCATGAGACCTTAGTCTAAGATACCTAAACCCATATCTCACTTCAACATTGACTTGGATGTGTTTGATACACTTTAGATGTATGTGAGATATTAGGATCCTGAGTTAGGATCAAGGTGCATAGTTTTTGTACCTAGATGAGCCTAATTCAAGAAATGGAGGATTATAGGGAAAACTTGTGTACAAGTCATGTACATTTAGCCCTAAGTTTATGGTTCTAAATTAAAAGGTTTAAAATCATTTTAAAATTGATTTGAAAAACCTTGATGAAGCTTTCCTAGTGATAGCATTCATCATTGAACATTGTGATACAAAGTTGAGTTAAACTTGAACTATTTCAAAGTTTTAGAACTTTGTATCAAGATTGAAAAATGGAAGTTATTTTCATAGAAAACTATTTTTCCATGATAGTATATGTTATGAGGAATGTATCCTCAAAATTTCACAATTTTTCGAATTTTCTGGAATTTTCTAGGAGTTTCTGAATTTGGGAAGAAAATTTCAAATGCGTACAAATGGACATGTATGGGACTCGCTATAGTTCGATCGGTCGTGGACCGATCGGGAGGATGCCGATCGGTCTCATGGAGTACAACACCTAATTCGGTGCTCTCTGGTGAAGGCCTGATCGGTCTGGGGACCGATCAGAGCGTGCCAGTTTCTGATTTTCAGCTGTTGTCTGAAATTTCAGTTATGGAAATGGTGTTTTTGTGGATTTCTAAAGGTTTGGAACTCACAAAGACATTGTTGGTGCAATGGTCAAGGGGGAGTTGACCTTTAGGGGGAGTTTTACCTAATTGTCAAGGGGGAGTTGACTTTTAGGGGGAGTTTTTACTCCTTAAGACTTTTGAGGATTAGTGATATGGGATTATCACTAAGTTGATTGTTGAGTTTAGTATAAAAGGGGGAAATTAAGAGTTTCAATGAAAGGTATGGGACTTTCATTAGGAAGAAACTCTTGACCTTGATACCCTCTTTTTCTTTTTGATGTGTGTCAAAAAAAAAAAGGGGAGAGTGTTCATTGGAGAATTATTGGAGAACCCAAGTTAGGTTATCGGGTTAACCTAAGCTAGGGGAAGAATGTCAAGGAATGTTCGAGAAAGAACATTGGAATTCTTTTTGATGTGCGTCAAAAAGGGGGAGAATTATTGGAGAACCCAAGTTAGGTTATCGGGTTAACCTAAGGGGAGAATGTCCAGAGAATGTTCAAGGAAAGAACATTGGACATTGGAAGATGATTGGAAAACCTAAGTTAGGTTATCGGGTTAACCTAACATGATTATGGGTTTTGTCAAACATCAAAAAGGGGGAGATTGTTGGTGCAACCTTAGGTCAAAGTTGACCTGGTTGACCTGACTCGACCTGACTCGAGTTGTATTTTGATGTTTGACTTAGGAAGATTGTCGGTGCAACCTTAGGTCAAGGTTGACCTAGTTGAGTTGCATGTCGATGTTTGACACTCGTGGAAGAGTTGTATTCTTGATATGGGACAAGAATAGATGTTTGGGAGATTGTTGGTGCAACCTTAGGTCAAGGTTGACCTGGTTGACCTGATACTGGAAAAGTCCAAGTATGGAGACTTGGCACGGAAAAGTCCTAACTGGGATATTAGGCAGTGTGGAAAGTCCTGGTGAGTGAAGCCAAGGGAAAGTCCTAACCGGGATGTTAGGCGGTTGAAAAGTCCGGTGATTGAAGCCGGGCGGTGGAAATCTGGTGAGTGAATCCAGAAAATCCTAGTGAGTGAAGCTAGGTGAAGGTGAAAGTCCCGTGAGTGAAGCCGGGCATTGGAAAATCCTCGTGAGTGAAGCCGGTGAAAATCCTAGTGAGTGAAGCTAGGTGAATGAGAAAGTCCTAACTGGGATGTTAGGGTTGGAAAGTCCCGTGAGTGAAGCCAGGCGGTTTGGAAATCCTGGTGAGTGAAGCGGTGAAAACCCTAGTGAGTGAAGCTAGGTGAAAGTCCCGGTGAGTGAAGTCGGGCAAGGGAAAATCCAGATGGATCAAGGATGATCGGACATCGGTGATGGGAAGTCCAAGTAGGTCATAGGAGTGATCGGATACTTGGTACGGAGAGAAAAGTCTAAGTGGGTAAAAGGGATTGACCGGACACTTAGGGGGAGTCCTAGCAGTCAAGGGAGTGACCGGATGCTAGGCGCAATGTACCAACAGGTCAAGATTACCCAAGTGTTTGGACTTAGTTTAATAGAGAAGAGGTAGTGATCGATCCAAAGGATAGAGGTAGTGATTATAAATAAGCAGCTCATCTTCTGGTAAGAAAGTGGAGTAACCAAGGATCAGTCATAGTCCTCGGCTAGCTACTCCCCCTACCTCTCCGATCCATCACCCAATTCCTTCGATGGGGAGATCGCCCTGCTGCGATGAGAATGGCCTCAAGAACGGACCATGGACACCCGAGGAGGACCAGAAGCTGATCCAGTGCATTCAGAAGCATGGCCATGGCAGCTGGAGAGCCCTCCCTTTTCTTGCAGGTAAAGGATACTCTCTCTTCCTCTCTCTCTCTTCTCTCTCCTTTCGTTTGTGTCCCTCTTTCGCTCTAGCTGTGTTAAGCTGCTTTGAAGCTTCGCGTGAGCTTCCGGCTGGGTCACCTGCTGTTGTAGGCGCTTGGGAGCGGCTGCTTCTTCCAGTCGAAGAGAAGGCAAGAAAGTTTACATTTGTATTGTACTTTATTTCTTGTTTTCCTTGTACTCTTTTCTTGCTGTTGCAAGAAGTTTCTGTGGCGAGGTTTCTCCACCCAGAAGGAGAGTTTTTATTAGCCGGTTTTCCGGGGACTCATCCACCGACGGATTGATTGGGTTCGTCCACCTTACGGACACGCCGAGGAATAGGAGCATCATCTCCGAACCTCGTACATCGTTGTGTTAAGGTTTGATATTCTTCCTTTCGTTTCTAGTTTATTTTTCCGCTGCGCTAACGAATTGTAGGAAGAAACGAGTGATTTGGGGCGGCTATTCACACCCCCCCTCTCTAGCCGAGTACGTAGGATCCCAACATTTCTGTCAGTTGTCAAATTTGCAGATCTAACTGGACTTTGGCCGATTGTCAGGTCCCGTGCCCGCGGATCTATCTGGACCTCCTACCAGTTATTGGGTCCCACATACCTAACTGGATTTCAGCATGGTGTTAGGTTCTTTATACCAGTCAACTCAAGCACACTTGATAGAAAGGATAAACAAACAATATATCTAACTTTAACTTATCTATCATACATCAAAATCAGATTATTAGTGCAACCTGCACCAACAATCAGGACTTTTACCGTCTGGCTTCACTCATCAAGACTTAACTCACCTAGCTTCACTCACCAGAACTTTCACTTGCTAGTCATCTGGAAAATTTTTGACCTGACTAAACTTCTACTTCCAAACATCAAGTCATGTTTAGATACCCCTTGGTCAAACTTGACAGCATAGGTATATTGTCAAGTATCAAAACCCTAGAGGATAATTACTTCAACAGAAAAGAGATTATACAATCATGGTTTGCAAAATCATGAGCAGAAAGTATCAAATCATGATCACAAAAGTACCAAATCGCACAATTTTACAATCTAGAAGTACCAAATCGCTTTTCAATGATTTGGAATCATCTTTTGCAGTGGAGTTGGAGCTGAATCATTGGAATCGCTTGGGATCAATAGAATTGACATAATCTTAGATTACAAAAGATTCTATGTATTTTTATTAGAGATTACTTTATTGGCCTTTAAACTGGATCATTTTGTGGTCGTTTTGTTTGCCCAAATGCCCATACCCTAATGCATTAGATTTTATAGTATTTTATTTTGTGATATGAAAATATAAATATTATTGAGTGCTAGAATAGTAGTTAAATTATTAGTTAATTTAAACTTACATGTAATTATAGGACCATTGGTTGCATAAGGGGGAGGAGGGGAGAGGAGGGGTGAATCACGTATATTTTAAACTTATTTCTTTCGGTTTTTTAAAACAAAGTGCGTAGTGGAATAAATGAACAAAAAACACAAATAAAATAACACAAAAATTTTTACTTAGTTCGAGGCATTTAGTGACTCTTACTTCAAGACCTAGGTCTTTTGGACATATAAATGTGCAATCCACTAAATTCTCTACCGATAAACTCCTGGTAGAGTAATTGAATACAAAAATACAAAGAAGGACAGTGTAATAAACCTACACTGCCTTAGTAATAAAGTAATTAACTTTAATTAAATTGTTATCAACACTGAAATATTGAAGTTAAATGCTCGTGTGTTAGTGTCGGTCTACTGGCGACGGTTGGATGCTATAGATTAGTAGCACGATAGCATCACAGTGAAGTTGGAGTGGCAAAACGGTCGTATGAGCTTGTATTGAAGTTGTTGCATTGTGGCTGGTTGAATAGTGCTTTTATAGAGTGTTGAGGGTGCCTCCAACCTCATCCGAGGCGCTTTCAACTTCAAACTTGATCTTGTAAACTTCAGCCACTTATCAGCTCTGAAGCCCTCAGTTTCTATCTACGTGAGGGTGTCTCCAAGCGCTCAGAGGAGCCTCCAATGCATTTTAAGGCGCCTCGAATGTGCTCTAGGTCATTTTTGCACACCAAACTTCTATCCCCGAAGTTTATCTGCGCACGGTCACCTCCGCTGTGTCCAGAGTGCCTTTGCGTAGCTCCGAGACGCCTTTTCGTAGCTCTGAAGCACCTCAGACACTATTCATTCAAGGTGATTGTTTGCAATTTAATCTGGCAAGTTCATGCTAGCTTAAAAAATAACTTGCAAAAAAGAATTAATACAATATAAAATAACATTATTAATTAAAACCCATCTTACTAAGACTAGGATCTAGTCATGACCTCAGTTTAGATATCCAAAATAACTCTAAACTAAACTAGCACCTACAGTGCTATTAGTGTTAGATCCAAAAGAATTACGATATCTCTACAATGGTACAATATTATCCATTTTAAACCTAAGCCCACATGATTTTATTTTTGGACTCTACCTAAAAGGTCTCATGCCAATAGTGATATATTTCTCTTATAAGTTCATGATCCTTTCCAAGTGTCTTCAATGTGGAGCTTTATTTGCAGCCATTGCAATCCAATAACTAGGACTCGTCCTTCCTGGATCACTCTCCTTTAGTGTTTTATCTCCACCTACCAATCACATACATTCTTGATGTCAGGTCTCTTGATCCACCAAGACTTCCTGCTAGATTTAAATCAATCTGAACTTGACCCATCAGGACTTCTTGTCATATTTTAATTAATCTGGATTTCAACCAGTTGTCAACCCAACTGAACTTCCTCCTATCAGATACCATAATAATGTGATATATGTTGTGAATGTCACAATATATAGAAAAAAGAGAGAAAAATGATACATGCACATCTATTCGATGCACACTCTTCGTGAATCGAAACGTCCGAACGAACATTCAGATGCATTAATGTATTTATATATAATTGATTTTTTTAATATTTTTTTCTAATTATTAATTAGGTACAATTATAATAACATTTAATCAATTTCAGAATTTTAGTAGGACAGTACAATTTTACGATTCGCACTTATCGATTAGATTATGTGATACCAAATCGATCCTATACATACCATATGATTTTCCATGAAGCCGGCGATTAGGGATATTCAGTATGAGCATTATCATATTTTTTACATCAACTTTGGAAAAGATAACACTCTCTCTTCAGGGATATTTAGCGTGGCTATTATTATATCTTTTACATCAATTGTGATAAAAGATGATAATACTCATCGAACGATTTAATATCATCAACTCTTGGATATAAGTCGATATGATTATTTACATCAATAATCTTACTAACTAACTGTGCAATGATATTTTTTAGGTTGATAGATCTTCGGTGATCCGGTGGTAAAGGAAGCTGGGGGCCCATCTAGCCGGAGGTCAAGGTGGTCAACGTTCTACATGCGTTCGGTCGACGAGTTACCCCCCGATCGGCTGGAGGAGAGCCGACCCGGCTTCTTGACAGCTCGGCTCAACGCCGAGCTTCCGACGCTCTTAAAGCAAGACGGGAGAGGATAACGGACGAACGGGCATTTCGCTCAGCCGACGGAAGACTAAACAGTAGCTCGGCAGTCAAAGTGCACTCGCTCAATAAGCTAAGCTCAGCCCAGCTAAGGTGGCCTTCGCTCAGCCAGAGGAGGGTGTTTGGTCGAACTGCTCGTCCGCTCGGCTCAGTAAACGACAAAGGGAGCAAGTATCGATGTCTTTCTAAGGACCAGTGTCGCCGACAGAGGACATGGTTAGCGACAGAGAATCGTACGGGAAAAGTTTCCACTGTCACGTCAGAGATATGCTCGTGTTGTTGAGGCATGGGGACAGACACGCTTTTCTGACACGCCCATTCCAGGTATGCTTTGAGGGTCGTGCATGTTTCGGGGAGCGTGTGCGCGCCCTGAGAAGCCCTATATAAAGGTCTTCAGACTCCAACGGAGATATGCGCTATTCACCACTGTAGCTACAGTTCTCGTTTCTCTGCTTCGATTTCTTGTTGTCGGAGGCTGACTTGAGCGTCGAAAGGTCATCGCCGGGAATCCCTTCCCGGCTTGGTCTTGTGCTTGCAGGTTCTCACCGAAGGTCTACATCACGCACAAGGTTACGCGGAGTCAGCGAGAGCGTCACGTCTCTAGCGACCGTTGACTCAGCACTCGGATAGGATCATTCTCTTGTTTGCCCGCCGTCGAAGATTAAGAACTCGATAATATCTAAATTAAAATGATTATTATATTTAAGAAAAATGAATGTGCTTCGTTGTTAAATTGAGGGGGAAAACGAATACGAGAAAAATGATACGGGTATAAGCCCTTAGAACCGTACGATCTGATCAAATTAATCTTGACCGTCCGTTTGCTCGCGAGGTGGATGATCAAATAAAGATAGAATTATGTGATTCTGGAAAATAAAGGGTCTTTTTTATAAAAATGTCTTGTTCTATTTTCTGTCTCAGGTATTTAAGTGCAAGTGTGCAACGCGGAATGCTTCTCCGTCGCGTCTACTGCGATCCGACGACGCCAAATCGGCACGCCACAGGTTGCTGCTCGATGCGAGGATCGCACGGGAACTAGGTTTCCGGCAAAGAGATCGCCGTCGTCGGCTACGTCCCCCGTTCGGTTCCTCCCCCTTCCGGCGCTCGATCGAGGAGGCTCGCTCGAGGGTTGAGATCGCCGGCACGCTTCTGGGATCTGACGCTGTCGGCGAAGATGGACCCCGGGGAGGCGCCCGCGAGTTCTAAGGAGCCTTCTGTAGATCTGGCGCCCGTGATCTCTGGTTAGCGTCTGCTTTCGTTGTTCCGGTGACCTTGTTGATTCTATTTTCCTTGGATTAACTTATGAGAAAAAATTTAGCTCTGTTGCTGTTTCGTGAATTAGGGGAATTTTCCTCCGGTTGTATTTCTATGTTATCTTTTGATTTCTTGGCTTGGAATCGCACTCCATGATCTATAAAATTCTCGGGAAGCATACTGCTAGCATAAAACTCTACTCTTAGGATGGGAAGAAATAGAGAGAGTCAACCTAGCTGGATAATGGATAGCATAAAAAGTTAATTGTTAAAAAAAAATTCTATAACTGTATCCGATGGAAGCTTTCCATCGGATGGGAAGTCGTGCGGATGATCGGCGCAGGAAATACCACGCAAGGAAGGACGACAACTCTACTACCTTGTTGAGTGGGAAATTAGGTTTCTTCCTTCTCTAGGTAGCCCCCTCCGCCCACTAACTTAAATAAATATTAAAATTACCAATACAACCCCTAGAGTTACATAATTTCAAACGGTTCCCAACAGAAGAAAATCATGAACGTTATCAAACAAGTGTTTTTTTTCCCTTCTAAAATAACTTGTCGGGCTTTGTCAGTTCATATTCTTAAACTCCTCAATTAGCAGAACATCATGAATGTTCTTTTCAGTGATTGAAAACCTTTGTACCAAAGGACTAAGTGCAACCTATTCATCAGAGCCGGTCCTTGTTATTTAAGGCCCGGAGCGAAATTATTAATTATGCCTCAATTTTATCTTTCCATCAGCCTAAGTAATAATTATTTTAATCTATAAAATTTTGTTTCTAGAAATGGGATAAGGAAACAAGATTTTTTATCTTAGGACGGTTGTTCCTTTTTTTATTTACACATAAATTTCTGCAATTCTAACATAGAAATAAAAATGAAACATCAATTCCAAAACTATGGATATAATTTTTTTTCCATTCCTACACAATTAAATTATCCAAGAATAACAATTCTATTTGTAATCAATTTCATTCAGAATGCAAGAGGTGTTTACAAAGAACAATCACTTAGCAAAAGACACTGACAGGAAAGAAAATTTTAACTCAAAAATGCAAAGAAATAAGTTTAGTAATATAACACAAAATCATGATACTAATCTGGGAAATAATAAAGAAGTGCAGCCTAGTTAGCTTACCTCCATAATCCTTATTTTCAACATCAACATAGGAATCTGGAAGAATGAAGAGAACACTAGGAAGACCTGTTACAAATATATTCACTGAGTTTGAGCAACTTAAACAATTTATTAGTGGTTAAGCATTAAAATCCTTTTATCCAAAAAAAAGTGGCATTACTTATATACTTCACTTGATAAGAAATATTAAAACTTAGTATAAATGAATTAAATTTTATGTATAGGAATCCTAGTAATAACAAAAATTAAAAACGCTGCAATTTTTTTTAATTTCAAATTGACTAAGGCATCATGTGGTGAGCAAAAACTTTCCATGATGAATGACCTACTTGGTTGCTCAGTAAATTAAGTAGAATAAATTCTGGTTTATAAAAAATATCAGCAAAAACTTTCCATGATGAATGACCTACTTGGTTGCTCAGTAAATTAAGTAGAATAAATTCTGGTTTATAAAAAATATCAGATAAACAGAACAACACTATTTTTCCTCTTTAAATAAAGAAAAAAATGAGGATTTTTTAAAGAATATGTTAGTTCCTCAGAATTAACACAAACCTTCCAGCTTGTTAGATGTCCTCTCATTAATTTCACATCTAAATCCAAAGTATCGCTTACATAAGACATTGTAAACCTTCTTCTTCGCTTCCTCCTCTTTGAATCAGAAGAAAAAATGAGAGCGAATGCAAAGGATATAGTTAAATTGTTGACTGTAATACACCTATAAAAAAACATAGAGGCAACTCATTTAAAGTATCTTCGTGATACACTTTTAAAGGCAAAATCATCAATAATATCATCATATTCAATATTTTCCAAAATATTCTTTTCAATGCATAGAATTGCTAATCCATTTAGTTTATCTTGAGTCATTGTGGTCCGCAAGATTTTATTAATTTTAATTTTGAAAAACTTCTTTCGGTGGATGCCACTGTCACGGGTATTTTCAATAATATCCTATAAGCAATCATCACATTTGGAAACATATCGATTGTTTTTAAAAACTCTAATATTTGAATGGAAGACCATTTTTTATTTGTTTCATAAGATTCACTTGGTAACATTATTTGCAAAACTTGTAGTTATGAAAATATAGATTTTACATCAATACCAGAAGTGTCACCATTTCTTAAAGTATTTTCAAGATTCACACAAGAACTCATCAATTCATCATCATCCAATGAAACTAATTTTACAACATCATACAAGAACCCAAATATAGATTCAAAATATTACAATTGCATCTCTCTAAGGTTGTCTTCTTCTCTCCTATCTCAATGAGTCAATGTAGTTTTTTTTAAAGAAATTCAATCTCTTTCTATCTTTTTATATATTCATCTAAATGAACTACTGGACACTCTTCTGAACAATATGGTTCTAAAAAATAATGAACCTAGCATGAAATTACTTATTTCCCTCAAATTCCAGACATTAACTAAGTAGCAATTCCGGGAATAAGAGAGATTCTCTAGAAATCTACTGCTCATGTCAATGTTAGGAGCATCGACAACACTGAAGTCAACTAAAGTTCCATGGTTAGGTTGCTATATTATATTGTTTGCTATTGGATTTTAACCAATAATTATTAAAGAAGTATTCTAATCACTCAGTGAAGTTAACTTGGCTATTTATTAAAACAATATCCATCATTTCAGAAATTATAAATAGAATAAGATTTTCAAGCAATACTAATTTCTTTATATTAAGCTTAAATACAATAAAAAAAATAGAGAGCTATTATGTGAAATTATGAAACATGCATCTACCTTAATATGAAATTGTCTCTATCTTCAAATGTTTATAACAAGGATTATAACTCAGTTGGTAGATCACCTCATAAATTTACATGTGCGCCAATGCTTTTCAAAGGAGCTAAAATGCTTAGACAGAGTATGATCTGAACTCATCGGGCTTGCTTATTTTTAGTGTTGTTCTTAATTTATTAAGATTGGAAATGTGCACGCAAGCAAAGGCCTTGAACAATCTACTAGAGCACAAATTTTTAAAATTTGAAAATACTCATATCCAAGATCAAAATAAGCAATTGGAAAATGCGTTAGGGCACTACGAGAGCACAAGCCCTATCTTTAGTCTGAAGTCATACGATTTGATCAAAATAGAAGAGCAAAGATGATGACCTTTTAGGGTTTGCAGAAGCGTGAAGTAACGAGGCAGTCCAGCCACACGAAGGGTGCCTTTGAGAGAGGGCCCATAGTCGTTGCAGTGAGGGAGGGAAGGTGCAGCGAGGAGGGCTTTGGCGAGGAGAATCGCGAGGGCACTTTGGCGAGGAGAATTGCGGGCGATGAGGGCTTCGACAAGGAAATGATAAAAAAAGTTGATTTTAGGAAAAAAAACGTTTATATATATATATTAACTTATTAAAAATGGGCCCCTGGGTATTTATGGGCCCTAGGCAGGAGCCCTGGTAGCCCTGGCCCAGGCCGGTTTTGCTATTCATATCAGGATGTGCTAGTTGATATTGTTGGCAAAAAGTATCTTTCTCATAATGTTTTTAAATGTTACAGCTGAAACCATATCACTTGAGAAAATGCTTCTATTGAGATTTTTTTATGTTACACATCCATTCATCACCGTTTGCCCAAAACTCAAATGCACTTGTTAGTTGTTGCTATATGACCCTTGAGTTTTGAGAAAATGAAATAATGTAAAATGATTTTATGTAGTTATCACATCACATTGTAGAAATATGACTATTTGTTAAAATTTCATTATAAACTTAGTTTTTTTTTTAGATTTGCTGGGCTAAATTCTATTGTTTCCTTATGCAGAACTTCAGAAAAAGCATCAAATGAATTTACAAAATTTGACCTTGACAACTCAACCCTTCAGGACATTGCAGCTATTCATACTTGCTACATTGCAATATTTAAGAAGATCGCTTGTATGTATTATCACTAGAGGCGGTGTGCTTTTGTTCTTGATTATACCATTATTAGCCATTGGACTTCTTTTCACAAATGATTATGACCCCCAAGGGAAGGTGATTCTTGTGACTTAATTTTATTTCTTTTATATGCTATTACATTGATCTGTCAGTATTTTCTAAAATTTTGCTAGTTGATGAAATTAGTCAATGAATTGTATGAGTTACACTTAGCGATATTCTATAGATTGAGCTATAATATACCACTTTTTTGCTTGATATTATATTTTTTTTAATAATATTATAAGATTATTTATATTGTTTGTAAGAGGTTATGAAGGTCTTTTGTAAGAGCCATTGCTTCCATACTGTTAAAATAAATCTATAACTACATAGTATTTTTCGGTTGACTCTTTTCATGCTTGCAGCACATTCAAGAGCTCACTAGATATGCAAAATTTATGTTATGGTGGGTGGCACTTGGGATAGCATCATCAATTGGGCTTGGTAAGTTCGCTTTCAGTTAACTGACTCTTGTTGCACCATCCAGAAAAAATGAACTTCTCATGCTACTGATTCATGAGTTCAAGTAATTAGGTGTACTCTTTAAGTCTTCGTCCTACTCGTGTTGTTTCTCCAATACAACTTACCAGCTAACACATATATCTGGTCTGTTGAAGGTGAGTAAATACATGGAGTAATTCACTGAATATTAAAATAAAAAAAGTTTAATCTTCAGCATTATGTAATTTTCATGAACTGATACTTATTATTTAATTTGAAGATCAGTCATCTTCAGTTATCTTCTTAAAGGTAGGTAGGACACAATTTAAAATGTTTGTATTCTTCAGGAACTGTCTTCCAATCACATTGCATTCTTTTATTTATTTTACCTGTTGTCTTTCTGTTTCAAATTTCATAACCAGTCAGCTATATTTAAAAAGGCTTTCACTTGGTTGCATTTGACTTTTGTTTCTGAGAACTGTTATTTCTTTTCTCTCTGACATTTTTTATCATCACACTTCTGCATCAAAACAGCAAGATGGTAGGCCCATGCCCAGCTGTTATGGATCAACTATATGGATTTCATCCTGCCACTGAATTGACTATCAAAATTTTTAGAAAACACTGTATGAAAGAGATCTTACCTGTTTTTTGGTAAAAAATGAGGAATGTTGAGATTGGTAAAGCCAAAATGAATCTGTTAGCATACGTGGTTCTTTTATGGCAATGGACTTATGGTACCATGAAAAATCTTTAATCTTGTATCCAATCATGTGGTCTATATAGTGTATTAGCGCTGATGTCAAGTTTTTGCACTTTAAACCAGATTATTTCAATAATATTCTGCAAAATCATCTAGCTTGTCAAGTTTGTTATGGATGTGCCATGCGTGCTTTACACTTTTTGCTACTTCTTTGTTGCGTTCTTCCTTTCTAATTAACTTGTTTTATTTTTCTGTAGGTTCTGGCTTGCACACATTTGTACTCTATCTAGGTCCACACATTGCCTTCTTTACCATCAAAGCTACACAGTGCGGTCGAGTTGATCTAAAAAGTGCACCATATGACACCATACAGTTTAAATCTGGTCCTTCATGGCTTGAAAAGCACTGTTCTGATTTTGGAGCTCCAGTGTATCCCTCGTTACCTGGTTCCCGAGTTAGAGTTTCTATGAGCAGTATACTACCTCATGTTCAACTAGAGGCTTTTCTTTGGGGGTTGGGTACTGCACTTGGTGAACTTCCTCCTTTTTTCATCTCTAGAGCAGGTAGGTTCTTGCCTAAGACTTTGCTATGAATTAATAAAGCATGGCATACTTGGAAATTCTTTTGATTTTGTTGATTCTTCACATTCATAATTGGCCAGATCCCATGCCTCTGGAATTACTGGTTACTAGAAGTCTCAATTTCAGAACAGTAGGCCAAAAGAACCTGTTATTTGAAAATTGCATATATTTGACGGTTGTTGCTTTGTTTTTCTCCAAATACCCCTTTCTGGAGAAACCATCTAGGTGGGCCAAAAAACCCTCAACAGAATATATATATATATATATATATATATATATATATATATTTCAAAATTCATATGTATTTTATTTTATTTATTTTTCTTTAGAGTTAGATATATAGTTAATTTTGTATTAAAACATCTAGAATCTCGCTGCTTGCTTATTTTCTTGGAATATGTTACATTAGGGCCTTCCTTGTCACTTTTTGGAACAAAAACAACTCTGGGAGATATGGAATATGAATCAAGATTCTAGACTTCTACAATGTATCACAAAATTATTACGAAATCCTTAAAATTTCTGATAGTAGACTGTAGGATGTTTCACTATTGAACTGGAATGTCTTTTATAATTATTTCCAACCTAAACGTAGGAAGAATTAAATCCTTGCAAAGATTTTTCAGCAAGATATATATATAGATTTTTAAGATATATCTTAATTTGAACAGTGAATGCACCAGTACTAACTTGTTTAGAGTTTACCATCAGTTGGAAAACAAGAAAAAACTTATAAGTCTTGATTTTGTTACTAAATATTTTTATCTGATTTTTTCTATTTATTGGTTCCTTGAATATTAAGCAACTTAGTTTTAGTACAAAAACTGTACTGACACATGAGAAGTATTGCAGCTCGCTCGTCTGAAAACAAAGTGGAGACATTGGCGGAACTAGATCCTGCTTCATCAGAAAATGGGGTTTTCTCCTCTTATTTGAAACCAATTAAGCGTTGGCTTCTTTCACAGTTCCGACATCTCAACTTCTTCACAATACTACTACTAGCTTCAGTTAGTATCATTCCAAAAGAGTTGTTTTTTTCTAATTGTTATGATTGCTATATTTCTGTTCGTTTTCTCACTTTTGTGATGTTGTGATTGCAATTTTAGGTTCCTAACCCACTCTTTGATCTTGCCGGTATAACATGTGGACATTTTGGAATCCCATTTTGGAAGTTCTTTTTAGCAACCATGATCGGAAAAGCAATAATCAAGACCCACATTCAGGTTACCCTTTTTATTTTTGTTTTGAAATCATGACTTTTTTTAGGTTCCTATCTTCACCACTCATCTCATCGAGGGAGATAACATCTAGTGTCTTTTTGCTGTTTTATTTTTCAGTCAGTTTTTATCATCTCCTTGTTCAACAACGAAATATTCGAATGGTTGGAGAATAAGCTAATATTGATCCCTGGTTTCCCGCCTCTTCTAACAAAGCTGGTTTCCAACCTCAACATAATTCAGGAGAAGTATCTACCATCTTCCGATTCAGCATCGACCATCTCAGAGGGAATGGTTAGTCGATCTCTTATCTACTAAAAATGTAATCTTTTCACTTCCAGCTGATATCCAATCCGATTCTCTCTCGTGATCCGATTCTCTCTCGTTCGTAGGCAAAGCGATGGAACTTATCCTTCACTTTGATATGGAACAGCGTGATCTGGCTCGTGCTCATAAACTTCTTAATGAAGATAGTCGATGCTACTGCACAAGGATACCTCAAGAAACAGCAAGACTTGGAATTGACGACGATGGTTGAAGCACCAAAATTGAAGTCTGTGTCTAGCTAATAATCGTATTAGAAAGCATTAATTTCACTTTAATGATATGATTTATACTGTGTATAAATAGGAAAAAAATGACTAATTAGCTAAACCCCAAACACATCATTTACAAACCAGTCTACATTACAAGGCTTGCCTGATCTCCTAAGTTCTCGCCACCGTAACTTATTATTCGATTGTTTGCTCACAAATGATTGAGATTAAATCAAATCTGAATAATTCACACTAGTTTTCATCTCCCTTGCAACTTGTAGATAGTGTAAATGCCTAAAACTAAATACATTCACTACCATTGTCTTCCAAATTAAACTACTACTTTTCTCACACACAACACAAAGGAAATGTAAACAAAAAAGGAAGCCGGGCCAAGAATGAATTGCCTTCGAGCATCAGGATTATAAACAAGTCCCTTTTTGAAGGACCCCCCTGGCCTCCAATTGCACTCCTATTTATCTGCTTAGACCTTCAATTCTGTGTGAATGCATTCTTCGAGCACAGGAATCCTCCTGCAACAGCTGTCGTAGGTGGTCTTCATCTTCGGCTTTCTCACCTGGTTTTAGATCAGATATTTGTGATCCAGACTTCTCTTGGCAGATACCTTTTGTTCTGGGGGACACTTTAGATTCAGGCGTTGTTGCTTCCTGGATGCGGCTCGGTGGATCTGTGTTGCTCGAGCCATCGGAGGTCAGGGAGTTCAAAGAGAGAGCTGACTGCATTAATGAACCTGGTGCACCAGTTTTAGTAGCTCCGTCGTGGGTCTTCTTTGCCTTCTTTGTGTTAACGAAACGACCTCCGCAACCCCTGGCCCTCCTCATTGCATGCAAGTGGCGTGACTCGTGAAGATATGCCTGCCAATTCAAAACTCTCAGTTCGTTAAATCAAGTGTTCTTCGCATTATACTACTTTATATGATCGGACTTCTGAAGTTTCAAGAAACAGCATGAATTAAGATACTGCTGACTCTACTAAGAGCATTACAATAGTTTCACAACTGGTAGAAATAATAACATAGATCATCCCAAACCAAACATATTGCCGATCAGCAAACTCACTCGATTCCTAACACAAGCATATAAGCACATTGAGAAGATCTTTGTCGACATGGAATAAAACCTGAGATACTAAGTTAAGAGCCAACAAATCATCGGCATAGATACAGATAAGTCAATTAGATTGAGGATTCATGGCGATTGGGTTTAAACAAGAATATTTCCCCACCACCAAAATCTATGCAAGACAACAGCATTAGTAACATTAAGATTACCCAAACAATCTAAGCAGCTAGAATTTTTTTATGTCCATCTGCCTCTAGCCTTCTACTCTGTTTGATTTATCTTCTTGACATATAGAATCTATTCATTTCTAGTAACCTCTCTTATCCATCTTTGAATGAGAAATTAGACAAACAAAAAAAAAATGGTGCACAGGTAAATTAAATTAATCAGATGTAAACTGAAAAAAAAGCACAAAAAACTCACCACTTCATCGAAGGACTTCTTACTATATATAGGGGGAAAAACTAATTAGTCAAGCTCCTTCCTCTTACCTTTCGAGATTTACTACCTTTTTTCTCGAGCTCAGCCTTTGCACGAGATTGTCATCTCCTGAGAATTCCATGGTACTGCTTGGCATTAACATACACTGGCTCTTCCACCATTTTGAGAGGTAAAGGTATGCGCGAGTGCGACATTCCAATAATTTGAGGATGGACCTGTAAAATCCAACCAACCAACAATCATGAGACTAGACATCATATATATGTTCACGATTTAGGATAATCCCTAATAACTAAAAGAAGGATGAGAAATGAATAGAATCTTCTATTCCTGAGGGAAGAAGCCACAGATTGATCAAGGCACAAAATAATTATAAACCGACATCAGCTAATTGTAAAAGAACAGTAAAATTCAACTGTAAAAATCCAATACAAATCATAACATGGACTGGCATTGTTACCCAATTATCTGACAAACTTACTAGGGATTGAGTTCCATAAGTTGCCATTAGACCAGCAAAATAAGGGTCATTATATGGATAAGCAGCACATGCCTGTAAAAGCAGATCAGAAGATCTATTCATCATTGTGACAAGATAATGATAATGATAATTATGTGATTAAAGGAATGATGCTTCAATTTAGAGTAAATAAGACAAGTCAAGAGATATATAAGAAGAAAGAGGGGTAAAATAAGTAAGGAAAGCACACGATCGATTGTCCAAGTTCAAGTTGGGGTGCAATAATCTCAGGCATGACAAGAGCCATAGCTGAGGAAGTAGGCTGCAGATTCTGGTTTTTATCTCCAAGATTCCCATCTGACAATAAAAAGGCCTTGTAAGATGTATGAGACTAATTTGCTTAATTTCTAGTACATCCATCAATTGATTATGAATGCTAGTCAATGATCTAAGAAGGGCTTTGGGTGTTCAGCAGAATTGAGCAGTATCAATAAAAAAAATTATACGTCTAGGCAGAACATGAAGTTCAACAGTGAACCATAAGTATTCCTGATGTTGCAATTCTAAATAAATTGAAAATCAAGTTACAAGCATCACATCTACAAGAAAATTTCACAAATTTTGCAATATAAAATGAAGAACAGCATGAAAAGCAAAGCAGCTACTTCATCACCACCATTCTTGTGCCAATATTCTGCTGCTCTTTAATTGCATCACCTGTGCCATGGACTCCATTGATGTTATGCACAGCAGCTACTTCATCACCACCATGGTTGTGCACTGACTATGGTAGGTAAAGCAGTTTGATCCTTCAGATTTTTTGGGTTTGTACCAATTGGACGTGATTCCATTTAACTGTATCTGACCTTCAAATCAATGCTCTTCGTGTAAATATTACAAAGAGAGCAAAGTTAATTGGCTAGACAGTGTCCAAGCACAACACAATAAGACAAGGAAGAATCACTCATCCAACGAAAATTAACAAAAAGAAGAAAAAGTATAAGAACACATTATTTTTGGACCAAAAATGAGAGATAAATACAACTTCAAGAGACACCAAAGATCCCACATTAGGAAACATCACTCCACAGAAATCCACTCTAACGAGATCATCCAAACCCCCAAGTTTACAGCTATTTCCGATAAGTATTGCTTAGTGCAGCGTGCAGAGAGAGAACTTCATCAGGATGCAAGAAAATCACATCGTAACTCAAGCTACAAACACAATTAAGAGGCAAGATCAGAAAAGAAAATTCCCGTCTTTACAACCAACCCCGCCCATCTCTGAACAACAAACATCTAATTCGATCAGGAATCAACATAGACACCAAGGATAGTAGCATCCAACTTCAGTAATCACAGAACCCCCAAATTTCTCAAAGAGTAGGAACCAGGAAACAAAAGAACAAGCAATCGATGAAACCAAACAAAAACAAAAACAAAAACATCGCGCCCAATTTCGCAGACACAATCTAGTAATCCACGAGCCATCTCGAAGACAAAACTTCGCTCACACAATACATAGATGTTTTTAAAAGATTCTCCCATTGCTTCGGGGGAGGGGACCATTTGGGAGTGATGTAATTGGTTTATTGATTATCAACTTAGATGAATGGGATTTCTTCATAATTTAAGCAAAATAATAATTTAGTTTATCATTGTATTTTGTCACCACCGTTGAGTATTGAATTGATCGATAATGTCCTATGCTACGGCTCCCGGCCCCCAAAGTTAGGGATAGAGTCAAAAGAGTTAACTTAGGGCATCATAAGTTATCCGTAATACTATAATGTTATAACACCCACCATCTCATCAAAAAGTATGGAGTTCACTGTCACATACTCATTATAACAACATCTTTCTTTCACCTATATCTCTTTTAACATTAACACTCATTATTTATGGGTTCCACAATCCACTCAACCATCTTAAAATTATATCATATTAAATAAATATATTTTAAATATGTTTTAAAATATTTAAATTATTATTATTATTTTTTTAATAATAATATTACTTTTAAAAATATAATTTTACTATTTTCAATAATAATATTACTTTTTTAAATATATTTATTAAATAAAATAGAGGGTTGTGAGGAAACAAAATTACAATGTTAGGAAAACAAAATTATAAAATTGGAAAACGAAATTACAACTGAGCGCCTAAAATTATAAAGTTGGAAAAATGAAATTACAACTGAGCCGGCTAAAATTACAAAGTTAGGAAAACAAAATTTATTTTAAATTACCATGTAATTATGAAATTGAAATGTAACAATAACTTAAATAAACCACAATTATGAAATTAAAAATAATATATGAAATACTAATTCACAGATTGTCGTTGTATTGCTCCCAGATATGCTCAACTAAGTCGGTGCGAAGTTGGTGATGAACTTGAGTGTCACGTAGCTCAGAATGTGTTCGAATATAATCCTGAAATCCTCGGTTTGAGCCATGAATAGGTTGTGCGGGTTCGTCACCTTCATCGTTGTACCAATTTGTCACGTGACCTCCCTCATCCTCAACAATCATATTATGCAAAATAATACATGCTAACATGATTTGTTTTAACTTTTTCCTATACCAATAACGAGCTGGACCTTTGACAATCGTCCATCGAGATTGGAGTACCCCAAATGCCCATTCAACATCTTTTTCTTGCAGACTCTTGTCTTTCCTTAAATAACTTCCTCTTGAAATCCTCCGGGCAAGGAAAAGCCTTAACAAAAGTAGCACACTCGGGATATATTCCATCTGTTAGATAATAGCCCTTCGTATATGCAGTGTCGTTCACCGTGAAATTAATCTCCGACATATTTCCTTGTAAGACATTGTTGAATATGGGAGATTCATATAACACGTTAATATCGTTACGTGAATCGACGACCCCAAAAAATACATGTCATATCCACAAGTCATGAGACGCGACCGCTTCAAGTACGATTGTTGGTGACCCATGTCCCCTTGTAAATTGACCTTTCCAAGCAACTGGACAATTTTTCTATTTCCAGTGCATACAATCAAGGCTACCTAACATGCCAGGGAAGCCATGTCTCTTATCATGCATTTGAAGAAGACGTTGAACATCATCAGCATTTGGCCTTCTCAAGTACCTATCACCAAATATTTCAATCACGTATTCGCAGAACTTGAAAAGGAACCTGATGGCAGTTGATTCACCCATACGTTGGTACTCGTCAAGATGATCGGCAGGGACTCCGTAAGCCAGTTGACGAATCGCGACGGTGCATTTTTGTAGTGGTGACAACTCTTTTCTTCGTACAACATCATCCCTATGTTGAAAAAATACTGAATGATTCTCTAATGCATTCACTATGCGGAGGAATAACTCTCTTCGCATTCGAAATCGTCTTCGAAATATTTCATCATGATACACCGGGGTTATAGAGAAATAATCATTGACGAGCCTCTTATGCCCGACTTCACGATTTCTTTGGACGAACCTTCTTCTTCGCGTGTCCCTCCTCTGATATGCTTCAATAAGTTGTTATTGTTGAAGAACCAATAACATCAGTTTTTCACCCGGATCATAAGCCTGCTCATCGATTTCAACATGGACTTCGTCTTCGCTTGTCGAGCTGGAACTTGAGCTAGAGCTGCCTATAGAATGAGACAATTTTGGAGGAACACGTTTTAGTATATGTGTATGAGAAATGGTATGATAGTCAAATGAAAATCTTGTAGCACAATGTGTCTATATATATTGCTTTTCTCATGCAACGACTAGTTTGCAACGGCTAGTTTGCAACGTCGCGTTACAACGGCTAATTTGTAATGGTTAGTTTGCAACGGTAAGCTTGTAACGCCTAGTTTGCAATGTCAAGTTTCCAACGGCTAGTTGTAATAGCTAGTTTCCAAGGCTTGTTTATAATGACTATTTTGCAAAATTATAATTGATCCTGTCCGAACGCTGACTCAACGGACGCTGGGCACGTGGCGCTCTCCGGGTTGCCGATGTAGATCTCCGGCTAGTCTCACGAAGCTCCGCCGAACCTGCACAGAAGTCGGGCCGGGAAGGGGTTCCCGGCGGCGACCCTCCGACGCTCAAGTCAAGCAAGCAAGCGGTAAAGAAAGGGGCTCCAAAGCTTGTAGAATGCGTACCTCCGGCGAAGTAAGAGGCTCTTTATATAGAGCGGTGAAAGAACTAATGCACGTCCACCGAGGCGCATACGTGTCCGCGGCCCATACCTCGGTATGTACCTGTCAGAGAGCTTACCTGACACCATACTGCTACAGTTCAATCACGTCTTCGATGGGACAACAGAACACCTTGTTGTCAGACTTAGAGTATGGCCTAGCCATAGGACTTGACGGCTGTCAGAAGATGTTCCTATCCTTCATCCACCGCCCGGCCGGGATGTCCGTCCTGACGGCCGACGCGAAGAGCGTCGTCCGGATAGCATTATGTCACCTTCTCTTAGGCCTTCGGTCATTATTTACTATTTCATTGAGCGTCGGAACCCGGCATCTTTCACTTTCAGACGTTTACGGGTAGGCCGATCGGCCTGCCCTTTTTCATCGTCCGGTCGGCTCGACCACCTGGCCCTCGACCTCCACGTGGCATTGACCCCTCGTTAGGGGTCCCGGGCTCTTACCACGGATCACTTGCCTCCCCTCGAGTCTAGTCGAAGGAGGAAGTGAGTCCGACTGATTAGGCCGCTCGGCCAGGCATAAGGATGCTCATCCGTTCGGCGGTATCTTGCCCATGCCTTGTGTTTTCTTGGAATCCATGTCCGATGCTCTCCCTACTACCCATCACGTGCGCTGCGCACGGTAAGGGAGCTCATTAAATGCGGCCAATATCTTGCTGACACGCGTCACTTCCGATGGGACAACCGCCATTTGAAATGAACGACTGGATGATGACCTCGTTATCAACGACCTGGATCGGACGGTGGAGGTTGCTCCCGGGCGGCGATATAAAGCCTGCGACTCCGTTTCCGCCGCATTGTTGCTTCCTCCTCCTCCGGCGCTCCTCTGCCCGTTTTTTTCTCCGGCGACCCCAGGCCCCCGTCGATCATCTTTCTTGCTCGTAAGACCTTCTTTCTCGTTCCCAACGTTTTCTTCTTTCTGTTAATCGTTTCCTTCAGTCGGTTTTCCTCCATTCCTTGCTTGAACCTTCCCTTTTGTCCGCATTCCTGTCTTTCGATCATGGACCGGCGGTGCTCCGGGTCTTTGGTATTCGACCATGGAAAGTCGTTTTGACGAGGAGGACGCGTTGCGTCTCGCTCGGACTTACGACATTCCTTCCGACCACCAAATAGTATTAGCCACACCAGCCGATCGGCCTCATGAACCGCCGATCGGCACAGTTATTTTTTTCCGAGACCAATTTCTGCCGGACTACGCTTCCTACCCCATGAATTTTTCCTGCAAGTCTACAATTACTTCCGCATTCCGCTCGGCTAGGTAGTTCCGAGTAATAGTTTTGTTCAAACTGAACGACATCCCCTTAGACCCAAAAATTTTCCACTACTTCTACTATCCCAAGCAGGTCGAGTGGGGAACTTTTGTTTTTCAATCTAGGATAGGTTTCGTCCTCTTCGACGGCATGCCGAGCTCCAACAAACATTGGAAGGAGCACTTTTTCTATATACGTTTTCCCGAGCGGCCAAGTGGCAGACGGCGATCCCAGCGCAGCCGGAGCGCGGAAAAGGTAGAGGCGATGCGACCTACCTTCATGCAGCCAAACGGCTGGTTGGTCAGCGTGATCATATTAATGCACATATTTAGCTTGTCCTCTACCCAGCCGATCTGCCTTGTAGTATGAGTAAGTTCCCTTATCTTCCCGTTTGTTTTGTTCTAACTGATTTATTTTTTGCTTCTGCAGCTGAAGTCATGTGGCGCGCCAAGGCGACCGAGAAGCTCAAATTGAAAGCCGCTCAAATTGAGGCGGTGACGAACAAAGAGGTCGCCGAGCGGGGCCTTGGTCTAGCTGATCCGACCGGCGAAGCAAGTGAGGGGACTCAGAATGCCCCTGAAGTCGTAGCAGCTACTACCTCCCACGAGGAGGCAGCGGGCGACACAGAACCTCCTACCCAAGTCGAGGTGGAGGGTCGTTCGGCCGACGATGTTCCGCTAGTCACTCGGAAGCGCCGCCGACCGGAATCTGCGTCTGCCTCCACTCCACTTGATGAGCCACCGCCCGCGCCGTATCAGGCATTTGGGCGACCTTCCCTCCTCGTCCACCGGTAAGGTCGATGCCTCTCAGAGCGAGCCGAGCGGCTCGAATTTAATTAAGACCGTTCTGCGCCTCCCCTCATAGGCATACATGGCTGCTGCTGATCGGCCAGTGGTTCCCGAGCAGCAAATCACCTTGACGGGCCCTCTTGCAAAAGCTTGGGAGGACGCTCGGCGTCGCATAAAAGCGATGACTCCTGGGCAACTTGGTGACAGCAACCTCCAACAGGCCACCGGGGTATGCTCTTCTTCTTTTTTTGTGTAATTGAGTTAAGTTGTTAACCTATTCACCTTTGCTCGTAGAACTGGGTGGAGCAGATTGCCATTAGCAATCGGTTGGCCCAGCTGGAGGGGGGTACCGGGCAATCGACGGCCGCTCTGGAGAAGGCCAAAAAGTCACTGGAAGCCGAACGGAAAAGGGCTTCCGATCTGGCGAGCAAGGTCGTTCGGCTTGAGGCGATGATCAAGCAACGAGATAAGGAGATCAAGACGGCGACCACTCGGAAGCTCCAGGCCATCGAGGATATGGACCGGATGAAGGTGGAGATCCGAGTGCTGGAGCAACGCATCAAGGATCTGGATGCTCTGCTGGCCACCGAGAAGGAGAGCCGCTCGGCCGATCTCCAAAGATTTGATGGGGACTTGAAGGATCTCCAAGCCGCCAGCGACGCTGCTCTCTGTCCTGTTCAGAAGACTATCAAGGGAGTTCTTCAATTCCAACCGTTGAGAGAAGTTTTTGTTACTATTGACATGGAATGGATAAGTAACCATCTAAGTTTCAACTCTACAACTAAAAATACGATGATGGAAAGCGCCTTGTTGTATATGCTACATTTTGACTTTGTGATAGCTTTTTTACGTATGAACTTTTTGTATTCCAAATCTTTCAAATTTTTGTTCATAAATAGATAATCTTTTCTGTTCCTTCAACTTCTGTTTTGGCAAGAAATTTTTCTCTCGTCACGACTGAAGTGTTCTTTAAAACTCTTCCGCTCGGCACCACGCTCTACCAGACAAGTCGATTGTTATTAATGTCTTTTATCATGCGACTGAGCAGCCGCTCGGCGTTCTATCGAAACCGCTTGGCGTTTACACGCTAATATCTTTTAACTTCTACTGACCAACTCTTGCTCTGTGCCTTACCCCCAAAGGGGTTTTCCGTACACATTGGATAAGCGAGCCGCTCAGCCGTATGTTGGTCTTAACGACCAGGCTGTCGTTGATCGTGTCATGTGAATGACTATCCGCTCGGACGTTTATAGATGCCGGCTCGTCTCTCGATATTTAACGTCGGAGCTCGACGGTCTTCCGCTCGGTCGTTTATAGACGCCGGCTCGTCTCTCAATATTTAACGTCGGAGCTCGACGGTCTTCCGCTCGGAGGGTTTATAGACGCCGGCTCGTCTCTCGATATTTAACGTCGGAGCTCGACGGTCTTCCGCTCGGATGATTTATAGACGCCGGCTCGTCTCTCGATATTTAACGTCGGAGCTCGACGGTCTTCCGCTCGGATGATTTATAGACGCCGGCTCGTCTCTCGATATTTAACGTCGGAGCTCGACGGTCTTCAAGGTTAATTTTGATGCTGCCGATCGGCGAATTCATTGGCCATCCTTTGCATTAATTTTGCTTCCTGCGTTACAAGGACATGGGCGACTAACATGTACAAAAATGATTTACATTCGTGCACCTTTCACCCCGCTCGATAAGGCTGGAGATGATTCGCACTCCACGGTCGATCCAGCTGCCGCCCGTCTTCATCCTCCAAATAATATGCTCCCGATCGGAGCTTCTCAATAACCTTGAAGGGGCCCGCCCAGGGAGCTTCTAACTTGCCAACATCGCCGACCGGCTTGACTTTCTTCCAGACAAGATCGCCGACCTGGAATGATCTGGGGATTACACGGCGGTTGTAATTTTGCTTCATCCGCTGCCGGTACGCCATCAGCCAAACGGACGCCTTGGCTCGCTCCTCGTCGACCAAATCCAGCTCCATGTTCCTCCGTTCGGCGTTGTCATCATCATAACCCTGAATCCGGACGGACTTCGGACAGCCGAAGCGAATAGCGCTGCCACCATACACCAAATGGAATGGTGTGCGTCCTTCCTGAGTCATCCGGATGGCCCATAAGGCGCACACTTCATCCGCCATTTCCTCCCAAATGGTCGAGCACGCACATGGAAGAATTCCCGATTGGCTACCGCTTGACCGCCTTTGGGATAAGCCACGGACGTGAAGTGTTGCTCGATGTCGTAGCTTTTGCACCAATCCTCTAGCATCTTCCACCTGTGGTTGCCGCCCATTATCAAAAACCAATCAGCGAGGATGCCGAACCGGATGATGTGTTGCGGATGAATTTTGACCATCGCTCGGTGATCTTTGCCGGTACTCGGCCTCCACCCACTTGAAAAATAATCCACCACTAGCAAAATCGCCCGCCATAATGGACCGACAATATCCATTCCCCATTGGTCGACGGACATGAAGCTGATGCCTTCATTTCCTCGGCGGTCGGTGGGAGAAGTTATGGTATTCACGAGCAACGTGAATCGTACTCTGCCGTCTTCTTGTAAGGTTGGCCAAAAGTATCGAGCGGGATCTTCTTAGCTAGTGATAGTCCGCCGATGTCCTCACGATCCTTGATGTACCTCTTGGAGGATGTAGCCGAGTCTCCGAGCTCACGCATTTCAACAATGGGCGAGAGAAAGCTGATCGCCGATGAGTGTGAACCGACCGGCCCTCCTTCTAAACAGCTAGGTTTCGTTCCGATCGGACGGTGTGGCTCCCGAGCGGAGGAACTCTATGATGGGTGTCCGCCAGTCACTTGGAAATTTGAGGCCTTCCATCCGGTCGACGTGCGCCACCAACAGTACTTTTTCAATTGATTGCTGAATGGCGACCGACGTTATTGAGCTCGCGAGTTTGGCTAACTCATCGGCTGCTTGATTTTCTGCTCTGGGTATCTTCTGGACGTTAACTTCTCTAAAATCAGCTTTGAGCTTCTCGAAGGCTTCAACGTAGAGCTTGAGCCGAGCACTATTGATTTCGAAGGTACCAGAGAGCTGCTGAGCGGCCAACTGCGAATCCGAGTGCCTATGAGGGTCTCATACTCTGCTTCATTGTTGGTAGCTTTATAATCCAGCCGGACGGATAAGTGCATCTTCTCTACTTGAGGGGAGAGTAGCAATATTCCAATCCCGCTTCCGAGCCAAGTGGACGACCCATCCACATATATTTTCCACATAGCTTCCGGCTCTGGCCTTTGCACCTCAGTCACAAAATCGGCCAGGGATTGCGCTTTGATCGCCGAGCGGGGCTGGTATTGGATATCAAATTCACTTAACTCCGTCGTCCATTTGATGAGCCGTCCGGATGCCTCTGGGTTTAGCAATATGCGCCCGAGCGGACTATTGGTTTTGACAATGATCATATGCGCCAGGAAATATGGACGAAGGCACCGAGCGGCGAGGACCAGAGCAAAAGCCAGCTTCTCGAGCCCAGTGTAGCGAGATTCAGCATCTTTTAAAATGTGCCTAAGGAAATACACAGGCTCTTCTCCGCTCGACCTCACCAGTGCTGAGCCAATTGCCTGCTCGGTCGAGGATAGATAAATATAGAGCGGCTCACCAATAGTTGGCTTGGCTAATACCGGGAGCGAATTCAGATATGCCTTTAAATCTTCGAACGCCCGGTCGCATTCTTCGTCCCAGTGAAATTTTGTGGCTTTGCGTAAGATCTTGAAAAAAGGAAGGCTCCGGTCAGTGGTTTTGGAGATGAACCTGGACAGAGCGGTTATCCGACCGATCAAACGCTCCACTTCCCTTGTATTTCTCGGAAGCGGTATATCTTGTAGAGCTTTCACCTTGCTGGGATTTGCTTCGATTCCCCGCTTGGTCACTATGTACCCCAGAAAGCGCCCTCCTTTTGCTCCGAACAGGCACTTTTGGGGATTTAGCTTGACTCCATATTTGCGCAGCGTTTGGAAGGTTTCCTCCATGTCTTTGAAGAGATCGGCCGCTCGGACGGACTTAATGAGAATGTCGTCCACATAAACTTCTAGATTCCGTCCGATCTGCTCTCTGAACACTTTATTCATCAAGCGCTGATATGTGGCCCCCGCATTCTTCAATCCGAACGGCATTACATTATAGCAATAAGTGTCGTTGGCCGTCACGAAGCTGACCTTTTCTTGATCTTCACGGGCGAGCGGCACTTGGTGATAGCCCTGGTAGACGGCTGTAGAGTCCACTAGCTGATCTATCCGGGGCAGAGGATAAAAATCTTTTGGGCAAGCTTTGTTGAGATCCTGAAAATCAATGCACACTCTCCACTTGTTGCCTGGCTTGGAGACTAATACTACATTAGCCAGCCAGCTCGGGAACTGCACCTCGCGTATATGGCCGGCCTCCAGAAGTTTTTCCACCTCCGCTCGGATGATGGAATTATGCTCGGCGCTGAAGTCCCTTTTTCTCTGCTTTACTGGCCGAGCGTCCGGTCGGACATGCAACTCGTGCTGCGCTATGCTCGGCGAGATTCCGGGCAGCTCATGTGTCGACCAGACGAAGACATCATGATTTCTTCGGAGGCATTGGATCAGCTCCTCTTTCTGCTTCTCCTCCAGATCGGACGCCGATTGGGTTAGGTGAATCTGCACTTCCTCTTTTTCTTCATAAATTAAAGAGGGTGACTTTTCGGTGATGGCATTTACCTCGATCCGGGGCGCCTTCCGAGCGGAATTGGCCTCTGCTCGGACCATCTCGATGTAGCATCGCCGAGCTGCTAGTTGATCTCCCCGCACTTCTCCCACTTTGCCTCCACGGGGAACTTGATCTTCTGATGGAAGGTTGAGAAGACCGCTCGGAATTCGCTGAGCGCCGGTCGTCCCAAAATGACATTGTAGGAAGAGGGAGAGTCGACCACCACGAAGTTTGTTGTTCTTGTCCTCCTGAGCGGCTCTTCTCCCAGCGAGGTAGCCAGTGGCTGAACTTCATTTCCCGTAAACCCGTAGAGTGGGGTTGTCATGGGCAACAGCTCGGCTCGATCAATTTGCAGCTGATCGAACGCCTTCTTGAATATGATGTTAACTGAGCTTCCTGTGTCAACAAATACGCGGTGAATAGTGTAATTGGCTATTACCGCTTTGATGAGCAGAGCATCGTCGTGGGGTACTTCAACTCCTTCCAAGTCCTTGGGCCTGAAACTAATTTCGGGCCCTTCTGCTTGTTCTCGGCTACAGCCGACCGCATGAATTTGGAGCTATCGGACGCTCGCCTTTCTGGCTCGATTGGAGTCTCCTCCGGTCGGCCCACCAGCAATAATGTTGATCTCGCCTCGGGAAGTATTGCTTCTATTTTCCTCCTCCCGAGCGGACGGTCGGGACCGTTCTCTGGACGCTCGGCGATTCTCCGGCCTTGGAGAACGACGCCGATCGGGAGTTTGTTGTTGTAGCCTACCAGCTCGCGTCCGATCGGCTTCATGAGTTCTCTGTCGCCTGTCGTGAGGAGACCGTCGTCCGGCATTCCGGGGCACAGGATGAGCCATGTTGTGCGTGTCCGTCCGGTGGAAGGAGCAGAACATCGGGGTCCATTTCTTCTTTGGCTTGGGCCGGGTGGCGGCTACCTCTTGTACGTGGGGCCTGGTATGGGGGGATCGGATTGCTTCGGCTCTTGGTCCTCTGGGCGGCTGATGTGTGGTGTGTGGTTTCCGCTCGGCCGTTCCTTGCTGCTTGCGCTTCTTCCACGTTGGTGTATTCGTTCGCCCGGTGTAGCATGTGATCATAGTCTCGGGGCGGCTTTCGGATGAGCGATCGGAAGAAATTCCCATCCACTAGGCCTTGTGTGAAGGCATTCATCATGGTTTCCGAGGTGGCCGTTGGAATGTCCATCGCCACTTGGTTGAACCGCTGGATGTAAGCTCGAAGCGATTCACGGGCTTCTTGCTTGATGGCGAACAGGCTCACGCTTTGATAGCGCCGACGCTTGCAAAATGATGGAGGAAGGTCGTTCGGAAGTCCTTGGATCCGTCCGGCAGCTTTCGGAACCACCGTTGAGCCGATCCCGAGAGAGTGGTAAGAAAAACTCGGCACTTTACTCCATCTATGTATTGATGGAGAGTGGCTGTGTTATCGAACTTACCCAGATGATCATCCGGGTCGGTTGTCCCATTGTACTCGCCGATCGTCGGAGGCACGTAGTGTTTGGGCAGAGGGTCTTGTAGAATAGCCTCCGAAAATTGGCGATTGATCCGCTCGGGAGAGGCGTCAGCTCGGGGGGCTTTCCCTTTTCTGTTGTCTCGTCTCGGTATTTCATCCAAAGATAATCCCCGTTCTCGATTAGTTGCTAAGGCTTCAGGATTGCGGAAGAGAGCCCGATGGAATGGTACTGTCGCTGGTGGTGCTTCCGCTCGGCCACCAGATGCTGATGTTGCTTGTTGCTCCGGCCGCTCTGCGTTTTTGCTCCACGAGCTTGGCGGCCCTCATCTCGATCAGAGCGTCGAGTTCCTAAGCGTCACCATGTGTTGTCGTCGCCGCGTCCATTGTTCCGTTCGGATGCGGGGCGTTCCCGCCAAATTGATCTGTCCGACGGTGACTCAGCGGCCGGGCACGTGGCGCTCTCGGGTTGCCGATGTAGATCTCGGCTAGTCTCACGAAGCTCCGCACTCGGGCCGGAAGGGGTTCCGGCCCTCAGGCCTCCAAGCAAGCAGCGGTAAAGAAAGGCTCCAAAGCTTGTAGAATGCGTACCTCAAGTGTAAGAGGCTCTTTATATAGGCGGTGAAAGAACTAATGCACGTCCACGGCGCATACGTGTCCGCGGCCCATACCTCGGTATGTACAGCCGAGCTTACGACACCATTTCCGATTCAATCACGTCTTGATGGGACAAGAACACCTTGTTGTCGACTTAGAGTATGGCCTAGCCATAGGACTTGACGGCTGTCGAAGATGTTCCATCCTGGGGAGAACTTCGGTAGGGTGCTATGTAAGGGCTGTTAGCATTATATCGCCTTCTCTTAGGCCTTCCGCTCGGTCATTATTATTATTTCATTGGCGTCGGAACCCCGACGTTTACGGGCAGGCTGATTGGCTTGCCCTTTTTTCATGCGTCCGGTCGGCTCACCCTTCTTCGACGGACCACCTGGCCCTCTGACCTCCACGTGGCATTGCCCCCTCGTTAGGGGGTCCCGGGCTCTTACCACCGGATCAATAATAATTAAAAATTACATTAATCGAAATGAGAAATACAATAATTAAAAATTACAATCACTCGAAAATATAATAATACTAGAAAATGAACGTTGAATAAACAATTTAGATATTCCATCTCAACCTAATATCCTGGCATAGGCATTCATGTATGATAAGCCGCTCCTTTGTCATCTGCGATGTGTCTTTGTTCAATATTTTGTACTCCTTCAACTTCAAGCGACGATTCTTAGCTTCAGATTTGGACAATGCAGCTTTTGCCAATGTGACCGTATAACATTTGCACTTCTGGTGTTTGAACCTAGGGGAAGATTCTCATTGTAGTAGCTTGCAACCCATCCCCAAAAAGCATCCGCCTTTTGATCATTGCCGATTATTGGATCATCACTGATAGTGACAAAACTTCTCGCTAAGACCTCGTCTTCAACCTTTGTCCAACTTGAACGCTTTCTTGTACCCTCAGCATTTGAAACCGCCTTTTTTAAATTGACCACCTCAATTGGGTATTCACGGTCGGAAAGTTGAGTCTCCGAGACAACAGTCGGAGTTGCAGGTTCATTCGACATCGAAGGAGTGAAAGACATACCAGTTGTGTGTGGGGTACCATATCCATGAACAACCGACGGCGTGAAATACGGATGACTCATGTTTTGCTAATATTCGACTGGAAGCGGTTGATATGGAGCTCGAGGGGCATAATTCATATGATTCATAGAATTTCCAAAACCTTGAAAATTTTGAAGATTTTGTGGAGGAAACGGCATATTGGGAAATGGATGTGAGTATTGATAATTTGGTGGAATTTGTGGATTTGGGGAAGATGAATATTCTTGCAAGTTGTTTGTAGAATTCAAGAAATTTTTAAAAAATGCCCTACTATTTTCATCCATTTCGGATAGAAAATAAGATGGTAGGAACTTGAAAAAATCGATGGGGAGAGAATTTAGAGAGTAGAATTTAAAGAGTAGTGAGTTGGAATGAAAATATGTGTACATATTGATGGATATTTATAGATGAAATTTCGAACTAGCCGTTAAAAAACTAACCATTTTATTACCTTTTTAATTTTAAAATTTATAAATTTTTTAATAAATAAAAGTAAAAAATTATATATATACACATGGGGTGGGCTAGCCCTGGCCCACCCCATGAAGGCTTGTAACGCCGCGTTAAATCTACAGTGCCATTATAACGCGGCTTTAATACGGCGTTGTGGATGCTCTTCCATGACGATTAAAGTCAATGAACGGTCAGTACTCGAGATTAACACGATCATAAGTTTCGACCGAATGGTATAGCCGATCAGATCCCGAGTCTCTTAGGATCGATGAAATCTCGAGTTGTTTCAATGTAATTCGGAGTCGAGCACGTGGGGCTAACACGGGCACGTGTCTCGGTCAAGTGGTATGTCCGATCAATCCTGCTAAGCACACCACTCGCCCCGACTCTTTGGCCAAGCAGAGAGGCAGTCCTTGAGAAGATTATCATTATTTAGTCAACTCGACCATGTACGCAATGGGGTCCGATCAGACGTTAGAGGTGACTCGATCGACTTACCATTAGAGTATATCAAGAGCCCATCAACCCAATGGCTTAATATTCCTTTTTGACATTTATGTAACGGTTGTCAAAAAATCACAGGAACATTCTCTATACAGTCTTTACAATAGAAGCTTCCACCCTGCAAAGCGTAAAAGTGATGAGTCTATTTTTGTAAAGGTGTTAGAGCATCAGAATGATCGATCTTGGAAATGCATCAATATTCGAGCACAAAGAAAAATTGACACTGTATAAAGGATCTCCTCCTAAAAGCGTAGATATGTTACACTAAGTTACTTACTACGATTCAAAACTTACTATTCTTTAGATTGTTCACTATATTTTTCTTCCTCTTGATCACTTAATTGATTTAAGTGTCAGAGTGCTTGTGTCGAGCACCCCTCTAATCTGGTTGTTGACGTTTTTTTTCCTCCACATTCTTTTTTGATATGCAGGATTGTTCGGCGTTCTCTACTTCTAGTGCAAAAGTCTTCTCACGATCAATAGCAAAGCCACTTACGCACAATCTTTCCTAATTTCAGACAAAATTACCCTAGTCAAAGATCATTAAAATTAGAGATTATATTACTAATCCATGATTTTTTTCTACTTAAATTAAGCTGATCATTATCTTTGTTGGATTTATTTGATGCATCTACAAGATGTGACATTGATTAGCAAGGTAAGTATTAAGAAAATAACTAAACATTTTTCTTAAATATTTAAGATCATTTTATTTTACAAACTTAAAATGACAAAAAAAAGAAGATAATAATCCTGAAAATATGACAATCATCTCAAGCATATTCAAACCTGTTCTTCACGTTAGTCAACCAGGTCCAAAATGATTTACGAGAGTCAAACCAAGTCCAAGCCCTGCTCTTCACGTTAGTTTTCTTCAAATCCTACTGCGACGTCGTTGACCAATCAATCGTATTAAAATCTCCGGCGATCTCCTCTCTTTGACTCCTCTGCGAGATATAATTGGGGATTCTTCCTTAATCCCGGCCTCAAGCTCACATCTTTGGCTTCGAAATCCAAGATTTTTGCAAAAAATCGAAGCTTTGATTCAATGGGGATTTGCTACGCTGTTCCCGTCGATCCAGAGATGAAGAAGGCGTCTTCGCCGCCGCCGCCGCCGTCGGCGGGGAAGAAGAGGAAGACGAAGAGGATGAATCCCTTCTCGCTGGGCTACCACCGCGCGGCCGCACCTGGCTTCGCCGTCCTCCAGTGCCCCAGCGGCCGCGACATCGCCGCCAGGTACGAGCTCGGCCGCGAGCTCGGCCGCGGCGAGTTCGGCACCACCTTCCTCTGCACCGACCGCGCCACCGGCGAGCGCTTCGCCTGCAAGTCCATCTCCAAGCGGAAGCTGCGCACGACGGTGGACATCGAGGACGCGCGGCGGGAGGTCGAGATCATGCGCCACCTGCCGGCGCACCCCAATCTGGTCAGCCTCAAGGAGACGTACGAAGACGACGGGGCGGTGCACCTGGTCATGGAGCTCTGCGAGGGCGGTGAGCTCTTCGACCGCATCGTCGCCAGGGGACGCTACACCGAGCGCGCCGCCGCTGCGGTCATCCGCACCATCGTGGAGGTGGTGCAGATGTGCCACCGGCACGGCGTGATGCATCGGGACCTCAAGCCGGAAAACTTCCTCTTCGGAGACAGCAAGGAGAATGCCCCTCTCAAATCAATCGACTTTGGCCTCTCCCAATTTTTCAGACCAGGTAATTCATTCTATAACCATGATTTAAGTCCCTATAGCAACATCTTTTACGATTTAAGATAAGACTACATACAATAGATCTAATATAATTCGATCCTTTCTCGGGAACCCTATTGATACGAACTTAGTGTATCGGATTGCTTCTTTCTTTAGTCCCTATAGCAACATCAACATGTTTGTTATTGTTGTGTGTCACATGTACAGGCGAGCGCTTCACCGAGATTGTTGGCAGTCCCTACTACATGGCTCCTGAGGTTTTACTCAGAAACTATGGCCCTGAAGTTGATGTCTGGAGCTCAGGAGTCATCCTCTACATCTTGCTATCCGGTGCACCGCCATTTTGGGGAGGTATGAAAATCGCATATTGTGAAGTATTGTAGATTCAAGTTTCATGTTGGATATGATCTTACATTGATGCAGAGACTGAACATGGAGTCGCGGAGGCGATCATTCGTTCGGTTGTTGATTTTAAAAGAGACCCATGGCCTAAAGTTTCCGACTATGCTAAAGACCTTGTCAGACGAATGCTCGAGCGGGATCCAAACAAACGTTTAACAGCTCAACAAGTTCTCGGTATCACTCAGTAACTCACTCACTGTCCTTCAATCTGAGGGTTGCATTGCTAGATCATGTCATGTATCACTTGAATTGCAGATCATCCTTGGTTGCAAAATGGGAAGAAGACCCCCAATGTCGATCTCGGTGAGAATGTTCGGGCACGATTTCAACAGTTTTCGATGATGAACAAGTTCAAAAACAAAGCTCTCAAGGTACATTTTTGCAATGTTTGATACCGAGATCCGGTTGCTAGTTAACCATCTCCGCGATAATTTTACAGGTCATGGCGGAGCATTTGTCGGTGGAGGAAGTCGCGGACATAAAGGATATGTTCGAGAGTATGGACATTGACGACAAGGGGAAGATAACCCTCGAGGAGTTCAAATATGGCTTGCAAAAGCTCGGCCACTTGGTTCCTGATTCAGATGTTAAGAGGCTAATGAAGGCAGTAAGTTTCGAACAGTTTTGATTAGTCCCACAGCACCTCATAATACTAATGATACTGAACTCGTCTACATTGGCAGGCTGGTGTGGATGGAAATGACACCCTCGACTATGGAGAATTCGTCGCGATCTCAATCCACCTGAAAAGGATCGGAAACGATGGTCACCTCCGTGAGGCCTTTCGATACTTTGATCAAGATGACAACGGATACATAGAGATTGAAGAGCTGAGGGGTTGCTTGGCAGATGACCTGGGTCCAAACCCTGATGAAGTAATCTACGCGATAATCCACAACGTTGACACCGATAAGGTCTGTATCTCCTATCGCCGCTACTTTTGAAACCTAATTCAGATTGAAACAATAACTGAGAGCTTGGTTCCTGGCCTGCAGGATGGGAAAATAAGCTACGAGGAGTTTGCGACGATGATGAAGGCCGGAACAGACTGGAGGAAGGCATCGAGGCAGTACTCGAGGGAGAGGTTCACATCCCTCAGCTCCAAACTCGCAAAGGATGGATGGATGTTCGCATCAACTGGGAAATTATCGTAAACATCTATCAGATCACTTTGTCTGTGTTGCAATGTGGTGGTGTACATATCGCGCCAGACATGGATTTGAATCGTGAAAATCTCTCGCAATGTAAAATAAGATTGCTTAATAGATCCAATATAATTGATCCTTCTCCAAAATCAACTTCATGTATCGATCTGCCCTTTTATCGGTATGCGATGACCAAAATCTTTTTGGAGGTTTAAGGGGGAAGAATTGCCCTTTAGACTGAGGAAGTTATTGAACTCAGGAAGGAAAAGGTTGGATTGCATCACCAGTAGTCTCCACAGGAGCAGTCGCCCTGGTGGAAGCTGTGGAAGCGGTGGTTGTCCCTCAGCACCACCACCCGCGGCGTGCACTTGGTCAGCCACTTGATGGCCGTGTGGCAATCGGCGCACACCCTCAGGTTCTTCATCACCCTGATCGGCTGCCCCTCGGCCACCAGGAGCAGGCCCAGCGCGATGGCCAGCCGCTCGCTGTGGTACCTTATCGCCGCCCTCTTCTCCTCCCCGCCGACGTCCTGAAGGACTTCCCTCGTGTCCGCCACGTACCCGGCTTCCTCCATCCTCCGCTCCACCTCCTCCAGTTTCGCGTATATTTCGTCGGTCCTTGGGTGCGACCTGTCACTGGACACGAAGGTGTGGACTTTTCCGGCGGCCTCCAGCCAACTCAGCCCCGTCTCCTTGCGCACGCCGCGGTCGCGCATCGCCTTCCTCGCGCGCGCCGCCTCCGCGTACCGGCCCGCCGCAGAGTACGCGTTGGATAGCAGCACGTGGGCACCCGAGCTGAGAGACCCTGTTTCGAACAGCTTCCCCGCCGCGTACGCCGCCGTGTCGGCGTCCTTGTGGATGCGGCACCCGGTGATGAGCGCGCCCCAGACCGACTCCGTCGGCGCAATCGGCATCGCCTCGATGAAGGAGACCGCCTCCCTGATGCGGCCCGCCCGGCTGAGGAGGTCGGCCACCGCCGCGTAGTGCTGCGGCCCTGCCTCGATGCCGTGCTCCGCCATCAAGGCGAAGTAGCGTTTTCCGTCGTCGACGAGCCCCGCGTGGCTGCAGGCGGTCAGTAGGCAAAGGAAAGTGATGAAATTTGGGGCAAAGCCGGCGGATTTCATCTCGCTGAAGCGGGCGAAGGCGGCGCGTGTGTGGCCGTGCTGGGCCGAGGCGATGAGGATTGCGTTCCAGGCGCCGAGATTCCTCTGGGGCATTTCGTCGAACAGCTTGTAGGCATGTTCCGCGATCCCGCATTTGGAGTAAAGCGAGACGAGGGAGCTGCCGACGAAGGGGGAGGAGTCGAAGCTAGTCTTGAAGCAATGGCCGTGGATGCTGGAGCCGAGCTCGAGGAGGGTGGTCGTGCTGCAAACCCTAATGACGCAGGAGTAGGTGAAGTCGTTGACCCCCGGAGGTTCGAGCTCGGCGAGGGCGGTCTTGAACAAGCGAAGAGCCTCGGTGTCGAAGCCAGACTCCGCGTAGCCGTAGATCATGGCGCTCCAGGAAACGACGTTTCGGTTAGGCATCAGATCGAACAGTCGCCGGGCGTCGGCGATTTGGGAAGACTTGGCGTACATGTCGACGAGGGAAGAGGCGACGAAGACGTCGTCGGCGAAGGGGGTTTTGAGAGCGAGGGCGTGGATGGAGGAGGACAGGGAGGTAGAAGATATGGCAGCGGCGGCCTTGGCGGCGGAGGGGAGGGATCGGTCAGAGGGGGCGACGCCGGCGAGGAGGAGGGAGCGGAAGGCGGAGAGGGTAGGGAGGGGGAGGCCGTTCTGCGCGAGGGCGGCGAGGAGGGAGGACCAGGCGGCAGGAGGGCGAGGGGAGGGGGAGTCATCGAAGGCGGCTCGGGAGTGGAGGGGGAGGCCGCAGCGGGCGTAGAAGGTGATGAGGTGGTTGGAGAGTGGGCGGAGTGCGGCGGATGGGGAGGAGAGGAGACCGGACTTGATGAGGTGGGCGTGGAGCTGCTGGCCTTTGGGGAGGGATCGGGCGGCGGAGAGGGAGAGGAGGAGATCGGCGATGCCGGCCGGCGAAGTCGGCAGCGATGCCGGCGGGCGGGAAAGGCAGGGCAGCAGCATTTAAGCACCGCTGGAAGACGAAGTGACGCCTAACCGTATATATGCGCGTGCCACGTAAGCTAACTCCAGTGGGCGCTCGTGCAAAATAATTTATTTAGTTTTCTTCTTAAAAACTAATATTTATTTCTTCATTTGGAGGGAGGAATAAAACTAAAATTATTTTCTTGGACAAGTTCAACCTAAACCTAAACCTACTCAAAACATTAATTCCATTAATCATAAAAATTGAAAATTAAATTAGAAGAAAAATAGTTAAAACAAAATTTGATATATAAGAGCATCTACATGGATAAGAATAAAAGAACAAGGTTGAGAATATAGAGAGCATCATTTTATTTTGCTAGAAACGATGGATCATTAAACTTATTATAGAATTTTAGTTGAAACGATGGATCGCAAAGTAGGCAAACACGAACTGTTCGAATTCCTCTAAACCTCAACTTAGGCTACAACACTGGCACCATCTAATTTATCATAGTGATTCGATCAAAACCACCATTGCAATAGCTTCGAACATCATAGACCTCAAGCCATTCATAAATGGCTTCAATTGTTCTTCGGAGGGTGGATTGTCGGAAGGTGGTAATCTGAGCTGAAAGGCATAACCCCAACAAAGAAGAAGAAGGGTGAATTCTACGACTTGGCTCACACTCTACTCTCGGCTTCTCCATGCCCACATTTTCTCACAGAGCTGGGATTTGCACCTGTACTCAGTTTCATGCTGCTGCTTACTTCCTTCAGTTCTTCAGCCGCCATCCTCCTCACTCGGCCATCTCTCGGCACTAACTTGTCCCAATTCTGAAGCACTAAAAGGATGAAGAGTGCTGGTTAAACTGTACCTCATTGTTGTTCTTGGTCAAATGACTGTGACTAAGGATAAGGATAAGGAAGTCCTCCATAAAAATGAAAGAGATGCACACAAGAAGTGCAGTAATTGTAGACCTCAAGCAGAAAGAATATCCATTGATCCGGTGGTAAGGACGGGGAACGCTCATTGGCGGAAGGTCATCGACACGTGAAGGTCAACGGTTAAGAAAGTCAACCCCAAGGTTGTGCCGAACGGACAGAGGTCGTGCCGACCGAACATCCGGGTCTCCCGGACCGGACAGAAAGTCAACCCCAAAGGTGTGCCGAACGGACAGAGGTCGTGCCGACCGGACCTCCGACCAGGGGTTTCTCGGACCGGACGAAAGACAGCCCGACCAGGGGTCGGGTTTCTGATGCTCAAGTAGAGTCTATGGGCCGAGCGGAACGCTCGGCCGAGCCGCATGACAATAAGGCGCAATTCCATCCGAGCACAGGAGCAGGGCTTCACCGCCTAGGCCAAGGTAGGCGCATTCCCGGAGATCATGAGAGCCGAGTGGCTGGCCCGCTCGGGCCGGGAGCAAGTGAAAACGCTAGGAGACAAAAAGGACAACTGATAACTTCATCCTCGAGTCACCTGCCGCCGACAAACAGCATGGTCGGCGGCCGGAGCGGACAGAATATCGTACGGTGGAAGTTTCCACCGTCACATCCGGGATATGCTCGGACGATTGCGGAATGACGTCAGACATGCTTTTCTGACACAACTCTACTGAGGTATGTTTGAGGAAGCGTGCACACATCGAGAAGCGTGCCCGCGCCTCCCCGACGTCCTATATAAGGACCCCCAGACTCCGACGAAGGTATGCAATCTTGATTACTGTAGGCACAGTAGCGTTACTTCGTTTCTCTTCTTCTTCGCTGCCTGACTTGAGAGCGGAGGGTCGTCGCCGGGAAACCCCTCCCGGCTCGGGTTCTTTGCAGGTCCGCCAGAGATCCACATCACCAGTCGGAGACAGTGGAGAGCGCCACGTCCCCAGCGTCCATCGACTCAGCGCTCGGACAGGATCAAATTGGCGCCGTATGTGGGAACGCACCTGAATCCAAGCAGAGACGATGGAAGAAGCTGGACGCCAACTCATGGTGACGCTCTCTCTCGAAGAATTAGACGCGCTCATCCAAGCGCGAGCGGCCAAGATAGTCGAGCAGCAGCAAAAGGCTCAAGCCGATCGGTTAGCGCAACAGGCAACGTCGGCATCAAGCGGTCGGGCGGCACCAGACGACCGGCCGGAGCAGCTCTCAATATGGGGTCAGAATAAAGGTCCGACCGGCACTCAGGTGGAAGCTCCGCCCGCCCTGATACCGTTCCACCGAGCTTTATTCCAAACGCCGTCAGAAGTCGCGCAAGCCAACCTCGACCGAGGGTCTTCGTCTGACGAGGCGCCCATCTGTGACGCGAGGAAAGGTAAGGCGCCCCGGACGGATTCGTCTCACGAGCGGATCAACCGGCAATTCTCCAAGGTCATCCTACGCGACCCACTACTAAGGCACTACACGCCCCCCGCGATCGGGGAATACAACAGGACCACTGACCCAGACGACCATCTGGGTAAGTTCGACAACACCGCCACTTTACATCAATATACAGATGGGGTGAAGTGCCGAGTGTTCCTCACCACCCTTTCGGGGTCGGCAGAACGGTGGTTCCAGAGGCTGCCGGACGGATCAATAACAAGCTTCAAAAAGTTCCGCACGGCATTTCTCCACCACTTCGCAAGCAGCAGACGATATCAGAAAACCAGCGTCAGTCTATTCGCCATCAAGCAAGGATCGAGGGAGTCGCTCCGAGCTTACATCCAACGCTTCAACCAGGTGGCCATGGATATCCCGACGGTCACCTCGGAAACTATGATGAACGCGTTCACACAGGGGTTTGTGGACGGTGAGTTTTTCCGTTCGCTCATCAGAAAGCCACCTCGCAGCTACAACCACATGTTGAACAAGGCCAACGAGTATATCAACGTGGAGGAAGAACAGATGGCGAGGAAAAAGGAAGCACCAGCCGAGCCACCAGCTCAAGCCGAACGGAAGCCGCCTTCCAATTATCAACCGCCAAGAGGACCCCGCGCAGAAGTCGCCAGGCCTCATCAGCAAATAAGGTCGCACGCCGTTCAACAAGTAGCGGTAGATCGACCTAAACCGAAAGGGAAGGTATGGACTCCCATGTTTTGTTCGCTCCATCAGTCAGCTACTCACAACACCCGCGACTGTCGGAGCCTCCCCCCAATCACTCATCCCACACCGAGGAGCTATCGCCGTCGATCACCTTCGCCAAATCGACGACATCAACACCAAAGTCCCGCTCGGTGTACAGAGAGGAGGTCTCCCGAGCGGCAACATAACCAGCAGCACAGAACCATTCCTCGGGCATCGCATTAACGACTCCGACCATCCGCTCGAGAGGAGGAGAACACAGGCAATACGTCGAGGGGTGAAATTAACATCATCGCCGGAGGGCCAACCGGAGACGACTCCAACAGGGCAAGGAAGGCGCACGCCAGGCAGCTGACGATCCATGCGGTTGGCTACAGTTAGGAGCGGGCGAACGGGCTCGAGATCAACTTTGGGCCAAGGGACCTCGAGGGAGTCGAAGTCCCGCACGATGACGCCCACATCATCCGAGCGGTAATAGCTAACTATACTATTCACCGCATCTTTATTGATACAGGCAGCTCGGTCAACATAATCTTCCGAAAGGCCTTCGACCAATTGCAAATTGACCGAGCTGAGTTGCTGCCGATGACCACCCCCCTCTACGGGTTCACGGGTAACGAAGTTTTGCCAGTCGGACAGGTCCGGCTGGCTATCTCGTTGGGAGAGGAGCCACTCAGAAGAACATGGACCGCCAACTTCATCGTGGTCGGCGCTCCCTCGGCATACAATGTTATCCTGGGACGACCGGCTCTCAACGAGTTCCGAGCGGTCGTCTCCACCTTCTGCCAGAAGATCAAATTCCCGGTGGAAGACCAAGTTGGGGAGGTCCGAGGAGATCAGCTTGCTGCTCGGTAATGCTATGTAGAGATGGTCCGAGCCGAGGCTAAATCCGCTCGGAAAGTGCCACGAGTCGAGGTAAACGCTTTAATCAAAAAGTCACCTTCTCTAGTTTATGAAGAAAAGGAGGAGGTACAGATCCACCCTGCCCGACCGGAGACCACTACTTTCATAGCGTCCGACCTGGAAGCAAGCCAGAAAGAGAAGCTGATCAGATGCCTCCAGAAAAACTGCGACGTTTTCGCTTGGTCGACCCACGAGTTGCCAGGAGTCTCGCCGAGCATAGTGCGGCACGAGCTTCACGTCCGACTGGATGTTCGGCCGGTAAAGCAAAGGAAGAGAGACTTCAGTGCTGAACAAAATAGCATCATCTGAGTGGATGTGGAGAAGCTCTTGGAGGCCGACCACATAAGGGAGGTACAGTTCCCGAGCTGGCTCGCAAACGTGGTGCTGGTCTCCAAACCAGGCAACAAATGGAGAGTTTGCATTGACTTCCGGGATCTGAACAAGGTCTGCCCAAAGGATTTCTACCCTCTGCCCCGGATAGATCAACTAGTAAACTCCACAACCGGGTGTGAGCTGATATTTATGTTGGATGCTTATCAAGGCTACCATCAAGTGTTGCTCGCCCGAGAAGACCAAGAAAAGGTCAATTTCGTCACCGCAAACGACACTTACTGTTACAACGTAATGTCGTTCGGACTCAAAAACGCTGGGGATACCTATCAACGACTGATGAACAAAGTATTCCGGTAGCAAATCGGGCGCAACTTGGAAGTATACGTAGATGATATACTTATCAAATCATTCCGAGTGGCAGACCTTTATGCGGATTACTTTCCAAACATTGAAGAGATACGGGGTCAAGCTGAACCCCCAGAAGTGCCTGTTCGGAGCAAAAGGCGGGCGTTTCTTGGACTACATTGTGACCGAGCGAGGCATAGAGGCGAACCCCAGCAAAGTGAAGGCATTGCAAGATATGCCTCCTCCCAGAAATCTTCGAGAAGTACAGCGCCTCACCGGTCGGATAACGGCACTATCACGATTCATCTCCCGAACGGCTGACCGAAGCCTCCCTTTTTTCAAGATTCTGCGCAAAGCTACCAAGTTTTAATGGAACGAGGAATGCGATCGGGCGTTCGAGGAGCTGAAGACTTATCTTAACTCTTTGCCCGTGCTGGCTAAACCAGTTGTAGGAGAGCCACTCCGTATTTACTAGTCTTCTACCGAGCACGCTGTGGGCTCGGCATTAGTGCGGTCGAAGAGCAGCCCGTGTACTTCTTAAGCCACATTCTAAAGGATGTTGAATCTCGCTACACTGGTCTCGAGAAACTGGCTTTTGCCTTGATCCTCGCCGCGCGGAGATTACGCCCTTATTTCTTGGCGCATATAATCATCGTAATGACGAACAGCCTGCTAGGAAGGGTGCTCCTGAATCCAGAAGCGTCCGAGCGGCTCATCAAGTGGACAACAGAGCTGAGTGAGTTCGACATTTAGTATTAACCCTGCTCGGCGATTAAGGCACAGTTCTTGGCAGATTTTGTGACCAAAGTGTAAAATCCCGAGCCCGAAGCTATGTGGAAAGTATTTGTGGACGGATCGTCCACTCGGCTCGGAAGCGGAATTGGCATCCTACTGCTTTCCCCTCAAGAAGAGCGGATGCACCTGTCCGTCCGGCTGGACTATTGAGCAACCAATAATGAAGTGGAGTATGAGGTCCTCATAGCCGGGCTGCAGGCCGCGCGGCACGTGGGAGCCAGCCGAGTGACACTATTTTCAAACTCCCAGTTGGCTGCTCAACAACTCTCAGGGACCTTCGAGATAAACAACGCGAGGTTCAGGCTCTACGCGGAGGCCTTTGAAAAGCTCAAGACCAACTTCGTCGAGGTTGTCATACAGAAGATCCCCCGAGCTGAGAACTAGTCTGCGGACGAGCTAGCCAAACTCGCTAGTTCAATTTCGTCGGTCGTCCTCCAGCAACCAATCGAGTAAGTGTCCCTGGTGGCGCGTATCGACCGGATGGAAGGCCTCACATTCCCGTGCGATTGGAGAACATCCATAATAGAATTTTTGCGATCAGAGGCCACATCGTCTGATCGGGAGGAAGCCCAGCTATTGAGGAGGAGAGCCAGCCGGTTCACGCTCATCAGGGATCAACTCTACAAGAAGGCGTTCTCCCGGCCGCTGCTAAAGTACATCAGCTCGGAGGACGCAGGGTACATTCTCCAAGAGGTACACCAAGGATCATGCGGAGGTCATCCGGGCGGCCGGTGTTTGGCTAAGAAGATCCTGCTGGCCGGTTACTTCTGGCCAACTCTACAGGAAGACGCCATTCGGACTGTCGCTACCTACCTGTCTTGTCAGAGGTACCACAATTTCTCCCATAGGCCTACGATGGAAATGAATGCGTCTACAGTATCCTGCCCGTTCGACCAATGGGGCATGGATATCGTAGGGCCTTTCCCCATGACGATCGGTCAGCGGAGGTTTCTACTAATGGCAGTCGACTACTTCTCCAAATGGGTCGAAGTCGAACCACTAGCCAAGATAACCGAGCAGATGGTCAAAAAGTTCTTCTGACAGCATATAATCTGTCGGTTCGGTATCTCTTGTCGACTCATCTCGGATAACGGCCGACAATTCGTTGGTCAGGAGCTCGGAGAATGATGCAAAGGATACGACATCGAACAACACTTCACTTCCGTGATGTATCCTCAGAGCAACGGTCAAGTCGAAGTGGCCAATCGGGAGATCCTGCGAATACTTCGGGTTCGGCTCGATCACATAGGAGGAAGCTGGGTGGACGAGCTGTCCGGCGTACTATGGGCCATCCGCACAACTTCAAAGGAGGGAATGGGAGTAACACCGTTCCACTTGGTGTACGACGGCGAGGCGATCGTCCCAGTCGAGGTCGGAGTGGAGTTCGATCGGATCCAAAGCTACGATGAGGACAATGCCGAGCGGAGGCAGCTGGAGTTGGACCTGGTGCATGAAGTAAGAGCTAAAGCAGCCGTCCGGCTGATGGCGTACAGGCAGAGAATGAAGCAGAATTACAACAGACGTGTAATTCTCAGAGCATTTCAGGTTGGTGATCTTGTATGGAAGAAGGTGAAGTCGGTCGGCGATGTGAGCAAAATGGCAACTCCCTGGGTGGGGCCCTTTAAAGTCGTCGAGAAGCTCCGATCGGGTGCCTACTACCTGGAAGATGAGGACAGACGGCGGCTAGATCGACCATGGAGTGCAAACCACCTCCAGCCGTACCATGCTGGATAAAAGGTGCACAAGTGTAATTCATTTCATGTATGTTCCGTTCGTCTGTATCCTTTGGCTGCATGATTGAAGATAAGAAAAATTGTGAAGAGTCTGAGCGTCATTCGCCGAACGGTAAACTATATGATGACCGTCGAGCGGCGACGTTAAACTCTAGAGTCGAACCGATGACTATAAACCCCCTGGCTCGAAGACCATCGAGCGGCGACGTTAAACTCTAGAGTCGGACCGGTAACTATAAACCCCCCGGCTTGAAGACCGTCAAGCGGCGACGTTAAAATCTAGAGTCGGAACTGCGACTATAAACCCCCCGGCTTGAAGACCGTCGAGCGGTGACGTTAAACTCTAGAGTCGGACTGGCGATTATAAACCCCCCGGCTTGAAGACCGTCGAGCGGCGACGTTAAACTCTAAAGTCGAACCAGTGACTATAAACCCCCCGGCTCGAAGACCGTCGAGCGACGACGTTAAATCACTGAGTTAAAAAACCGGCCACTATAAACGTGCAGATCCGAAGAATACTGAAGGCCGCTTGGAAAGAATACGGCCATAGAAGTAACGTCAACAGAAGCGAAGTCTCATTGACCCATCGTCAAGAAATGTGTAGATAAGTAAGTTGAAAGTCAAATTGAAAGACGATAATGTTAACTCGCCGAACGGCGAGCATACAGACAAAACCTCAATACATAGATAGAGAAAAGTAAGAGACGCTCCTCACTCCAGTGGATCAAAGATGGGCCCGGGAATGGTCTATAAAAGGCTGGCCATGTCTTTGGGAGGTATGAAGGTCGTCTCCTGGAGGTGGCCCTGAGCTTTCAGATAAGTCGTGGTCGTCCGGATGGCTTCTTCGAAGGATATAATCAGCCGATCGCTAAACTTCTCGCCGAATTCGTCCGAGCGGAGATAGTTTTTCTTCATCGCCTCGAAGCGGCTTGATTCACCATCTTGATATTCTTTTAGCGCGGCTCGAGAAGCATCTGTTGGGATCTTAGATGGCTAGAGGGGGGTGAATAGCCTCTTTGAAAACTTAAACACAATCTTCCTCAAAGAAAACTTGTTAGCACAGCACAGCAGAAGTAGAAAACTAAAACGAAAGAAAACAAACACACACAGCAGACACAAGGATATACGAGGTTCGGGGATAACTTGCCCCTACTCCTCGGCGTGTCTGTAAGGAGGACGACTCCTTAATCTTTCGGTAGATCACACCCCGGACAAGATCCGGCTAAAGATGTCTCCTTCTCGGTGGAGCAACCTCTCAACAAAGTCTCAGTTGATTATAGATTTAAGCACAAGACTTACAGTGGCTGAAAAGAATAATCAGATGAGCTTACAGCCACGCGGAGAAGAGAACAGAGCAGAGAGAGCACAACAACCTTCTCAGCAAAAAGCTCACAGCTTCACCAACTTGCTTTCTCGAAGGCTTGATCACAAAAGACAGAGCATTCAGAATTAACTTTCTGAACTCCTCTTCTTCCTACTTATGTCTCTCTGCTCGTATCACCGCCGTCTGCAGAATCGCTGCTGCCAGCAAGGCGTAGCCAATCACCTCTCCTCCTCTTCTGATTCTCTGAACACATGCCAATGGAAATCACTGGCGTCTCTGGATACCAACCAATGGGTAGAAGTCAAACTGAGCAGCCCAATCGTAATCGGATTTCGCTAGTGAACGTTGATGCCCCAAACGTATCTGTTGCAGCAAATTACAGTGAAAAGAGTACTTGTCTCCTTCTATTAATGAAGCTTAATTTGAATCCAAACATGCGAATGTGACCTGCAACCTGCAAGCTAGAAAGACTCACAGCAGATGGTTAAAAACAGATAGGTGAAAACAAATACGGCAATCAGGAAAAGTGCATGCAAAGCAAACACTACCGTGGGTCGGTCTGCAGACCGATCCATTCTTTCTGGATCATCGCTGATCGGTCTGCGGACCGATCAGGAACTAATCTGATCGGTCCCCAGACCGATCAGATGTCGCTCTTTTCGAATGTGCGCAGCTTCTGATCGGTCTGCGGACCTAGCTTGACTACCAGCTCAGTTAGGACGCTTAAGTCAGGAGTGAACTGTTGGTGCAATCGACCTAGGTTTTGATGTGTGTGTCAAAGAGTTTAAGTTAGGCTTTCATATGTATTTGATATGTGTTTGAGTCTTGCAGGACTTTGTGGAACACATGTGAACTTGGTGCGGCCAAGTGTGGGAAGCTCATCCAAGGGCTCGGATCGTTGAGTCGGTGAAGGATGGTGTGGAAGACATCCGAGGGACCGCGCGGACGAGGAGTAATGGAGTGGAGCCAAGGAAGTGGACTTCAAGCGTGAAGGATGGCACGGAGAGGAGCCGCGGGCTCGGGTCTGAGGGACGAGGGCCGAGGAAGAGGACTTCAAAGGCGACTCGGAAAGGATGAGAGGAGTGATGTCTGGACCAACCGGTCGTAATGGGACCATGATCCTGATCAACTTCACGTAATGCACGAAACATTACGTGTTTTTCGACTAAGGGGACCAGTCGACTGGTCCTAAGACCAGTCGACTGGTACATGACCGTTGGCAGAAAACGGGCTCTAAAGAGAGCCGTTGGTGTTGCCTAACGGCTAGCACCAGTCGACTGGTGCATGGACCAGTCGACTGGTGTCAGGGTTTGAGTTGATTGATGATCAACTCTTTCCTCTTATTTAAGGGGAGCTTTGGGGCATTGAAGGGGTTACTGATACTCATTGTAAACCTTCTGAATCTTGCCCAAAGCTCCCAAGACAATTCTCTTCCTCCTAATTCTAACTCCATCTTGTAAAGAGGAAGAGTGCTCTTGTGAGAGGTTTGCTCCACCGAGAAGGAGAAGCTTTAGCCGGAGATTGCCGGGGACTGATCCACCAAAGGATCAAGGGCTCGTCCACCTCAAGGACACGTCGTGGAGTAGGAGCAAGCAATCTCCGAACCACGTTACATCGAACGTGTTAGCGTTTGTATTCTCGTTTGTGTTTCTTTGTTTTTAATTTCTATATTTCCGCTTGCGCAAACTAACGTATTGTAGAGAAGAAATTGATTTGGGGGTGGCCTAGCTATCCAACCCCTTCAAGCCGACATCGATCCTCCAACAATTGGTACCAGAGCAATGAAGCTCTTCAACGGACTAATCGCCAAGAAGAACAACATCATCAAATGGCCGGCTCAAACATTCATCCACCCAAATTCGAAGGAGACTTCTCTTGGTGGAAGAGGAGAATGGAGGTATTCTTTAATACCGATTTTGACATTATGCTAATCATGAGGAGTGGTTTTGAAGAGCCCAAGGATGAACACAATGAGACAATCGACATAACAAGATGGACCAAAAGGCAAAAAGAAGAGCATCTAGCAAATGCCAAGGCAATCCATCATCTACATAATGTTCTTCCCCAACAAGAATTAACAAGGGTTGGAAGCTACTCAAGCGCCAAGGAATTATGGGAAAAGCTAGTGGAGCTTCACGAAGGGACATCGGAAGCAAAATTGGCAAGAAGAGACCTCCTTCGAACTCAACTCAACAATATCAAACTTGAGAAAGGAGAAAAGGTATCAACTTTACATTCTAGAATTAAAGAAATTATTAATGGACTAACAAGTGTAGGTGAGACACTCTCAAATCGAGACATGATGACAAAAGCCCTAAATGCTTTCCCAAGAACCACAACTTGGAGCTCCATTGTAGATTCATACTACATATCAAAGGACCTAGAGAAATCCTCTCTAGATGAACTCTTCTCAACAATGGAGCTTCACGAAACAAGAGTTGAAGGATTAGATGGAGAAGCTCATAAATCAAGAGGAGTAGCCCTTGTGGCAAACAAGGGAAAGGGAAAGAAGAAGAAATCTCCATCTCCATCATCTTCCGATTCCGAGGAGTCAAGTGCCTCAATGGATAGTGACCAAGAGGCGTATATGGTAAGGAAAATGAGAAGAGCTTTTAGAAATTTTTCATCTAACAAATCTCATGATAGGAAAAGCTCAAGAAGCAAAAGTAGGACAAGGAAGATAATTTGCTACAATTGCCAAGGAGAAGGACACATAAGAGATGATTGTCCTCTCTTAAAAAAGAAGGAAGGAAAGAAGAAGAAGAAGGAGAAGACAAAAGAAAAGGGGAAGAAGGCTCAAAATCTAAAAGCAACATGGGATGATCCTTCATCATCATCGGAGGAAGAAGAGCATCACATAGTCAATTTTGCTCTAATGGGGATTGATGATGTAGTCTCCACCTCATCCGAACAAAAAGAAGGAAGGAGCTCAAATGAAGATGAAGAGGGGAGCTCAAGTGAAGGGGGAGGTCAAACTTCGGATTCGGACTTCTCGGTAAGTGAGGTAAATAATCTTCCTCCCCATATCTTAGTTAAAATTATTTCAAGCACAAATGATGACTTGTTCAAGGCAAAAAGGAAAAACAAGTCTTTGAAACATGACATTTGCATGCTTAAAGAAAAATTAGAATCCATGCCTATTAGGGATGATGATTTGCATGCTTCCTCTACAAGTTCAAATGATTCATGTTTAGAAGAGGAAAATAGGAAATTAAGGGAAAAGGTAGAATACCTTACCAATGCCCTTAGAAAATTTGAAATTGGCTCTAAAACCCTAAATATGATCATTGGGAGTCAAAGGGCAAGTTTTAAGAAAAATGGGATAGGATACAATGAACAAAATAATGAGAAGACCTATCATTGTCTACTTGCTAGGGGGCAATCCAAGACAAAGACCATAGATAGGAAATGGATCCCCAAAGAGTACTTGGTCAACCCAATTAGAAAGAATTTCTATTGGGTGCCAAAATCAATCCTCAAGGGTTAGAGGATTTTATGGCAAGTCAACCATGGAAGTCAATAATTCAAATTTTTCCTATATGGTTGACTTGAGACCTTAAGGGGGAGGACTTAGCCTTGATAGAAATTTATGATCAAGAGGGCTAAGTAGAGGTTACCTTTATCTCACATGATTTGTATTATTTTCTAACCATAAATGTGAGATATTAGGATGATACAAGTAATTCACTTATGCTTATGGCATTTTGATGAGTTATGAAGTGTATCAATGTTTAGTGATCATAGGCCAACTATGGGGAAAGTAAATGTTTAATTAATGGACATCTTGCCCATAGATCATAGTTGGACATTTCAAATGTTTTGAAAACAATTCTATGTTTTATTTACTGTGGTCTAGCTATCTTAAAACATATGATTGCAAAACTGAGTTTGAAATTGATACAAACTTGCATGTTTTCGATATTTTTGAAACTTGGTCAAAATTTTTGAAAATAGGTTGACTTTTCATGAAAACATATTTTTCTTAGCTAAAGAACATTATAAGAAAAATGTGTTCAAAATTTCATGATTTTTTGAATTTTCTAGAATTTTTTATGGATTTCTGAAGTTGGCTGTCGTAGGCTGAAATTGATGTTCAGTTTGTGCCAGTCGACTGGTGCAGATACCAGTCGACTGGTACCAGCCTTTCAGCATTCTGTTGGTTTTTAAAATCAAATTTTTAGTTCAAATTTGGTTGGAACTGATACCATAGTATGTGTACGTGTCTGGTACAATATTTTTGATGGTGTCAAAGGGGGAGAATTGGGTAGGTTTAAGTTAGAAATCTACTTGTGTAAAAATCTTTGAAAATTAAGGTTGAGAGCATGTGTTAAGGGGGAGCTTGGGTTTTATGCTTCATGTTTACATATTGCTTCAAAATTTTCAAAGATGTTATTTATGCCTAACTTAAACATATTGCCACACATCAAAAAGGGGGAGATTGTTGGTGCAATCGACCTAGGTTTTGATGTGTATGTCAAAGAGTTTAAGTTAGGCTTTCATATGTATTTGATATGTGTTTGAGTCTTGCAGGACTTTGTGGAACACATGTGAACTTGGTGCGGCCAAGTGTGGGAAGCTCATCCAAGGGCTCGGATCGTTGAGTCGGTGAAGGATGGTGTGGAAGACATCCGAGGGACCGCGCGGACAAGGAGCAATGGAGTGGAGCCGAAGGAAGTGGACTTCAAGGCAGCGTGAAGGATGGCACGGAGAGGAGCCGCGGGCTCGGGTGCATCTGAGGGACGAAGGCCGAGGAAGAGGACTTCAGGCGACTCGGAAAGGATGAGAGGAGGATGTCTGGGACCGACGTAATGGGACCACCGATCTGATCAACTCACGGAACGCATGAAACATTCGTGCTTTTCGATTAAGGACGATCTGGTCCTAAGACCACCGATCGGTACATGACCGCTAGCGGAAACGGGCTCTAAAGAGAGCCGTTGGTGTTGCCTAACGGCTAGCACCAGTCGACTGCATGGACGACTGGTGTCGGGGTTTGAGTTGATTGATGATCAACTCTTTCCTCTTATTAAAGGGAGCTTTGGGGCATTGAAGGGTTCCGATACTCATTGTAAACCTTCCGATTCTGTGCCCAAAGCGCCCAAGACAATTCTCTTCCTCCTAATTCTAACTCCATCTTGTAAAGAGGCAGAGTGCTCTTGTGAGAGGTTTGCTCCACCGAGAAGGAGAAGCTTTAGCCGGAGATTGCCGGGGACTGATCCACCAAAGGATCAAGGGCTCGTCCACCTCAAGGACACGTCGTGGAGTAGGAGCAAGCAATCTCCGAACCACGTTACATCGAACGTGTTAGCGTTTGTATTCTCGTTTGTGTTTCTTTGTTTTTAATTTCTATGCTTTAACGTAACTAACATTGTAGAGAAGAAATTGATTTGGGGTGGCCTAGCTATCCAACCCCTTGCCGCCACCGATCCTCCAACACTTACCCTCGATCGGTCTCCGGCCGATCAGTAAAATCCTGATGGCTCGATCGATTTGATCGGTCGATCGACCGAATGTCGCTCGAGCCATCGATCGATTCTGATCGGCGGCGACCGATCAGGTCAAATTTCCCGGATCGGTCGACCGATCGTGTCCAGGTTTCCCGATCGATCCGCCGACCGATCCACTTCTTGACTCGCCCCGGGTCGAGCCCTCTGACCTAGTCCGGAAACGAGCTCCCTAGCTCTCTCCGACTTCATCCGGTCCAGAGAACGAGCTCACCGAGCCCTCTCGACTTCGCATGCCAAGCTTTCTTCTTGGACTTTCAACACCGGATGTCCGATCACCCTTGATCCATCTGGATTTTCCTGCCTAGCTTCACTCACCGGACTTGCACCTAGCTTCACTCACTAGGGTTTTCACCTGGCTTCACTCACCAGGATTTCCAATCTGCCTGGCTTCACTCACCAGGACTTTCCAACTGCCTAACATCCCAGTTAGGACTTTCTCAATCAGGTCAACCTAGTCAACCTAGATTAGTAATTAATCTGAGTTAAATATCTGATACAAACTTAAATCAGTGTCAACAGCAAAACAACATCCAGGTCAGACTGTATCAACAATCTCCCCCTTTTTGTTGTTTGACAACACGATTTAAGTTTAGATCAGAAATGCTCATTTACCCATAATTTTAGGGAAATCAGGATCCTCCCCCTAAGACGGATATACCTTAGTTATCTTCTCCCCCCTTTTTCATATTGACTTGATGAAGTCAATTCATCACTTAACTTAGTCGAATATGTGCGAATTAGGTAAGAGGATTCAAAAAGACTCAACGTCATCCTCTCCCCTTAAATCAACCTTTCATTCATTACTAAACTTAGTTATCTTCTCCCCCTTTGTCAAACACCGAAAAGGAGCAAACAAGGTGAGATAACTTAAAGAGCTCCCCCTTAATCCATACTGTCTTCTGCTTAATCCCCCTAGAATACCTACTAAGTATATTACGAGACAGTGATAACAACATAAGAGACATACCAGACATTGCATATGAGCAGCAAATTTATATAAAGAAAACAAATAGGAAATGAAACATAGAGAAAAATAAGAAAAGGAACAGCATAAATATATGAAGTCTGGTCAGACATAAGTATCAACAAGCAACAACCAAAACATCAAAATGAAATCATAGAGCAGTGTGTCTCAGTCAGCCTCCTCATCAGGAGGAGCATCAGCAATATCAGCGGGAGGAAAGGATCCTCAAGATGGATAGCAGGGACTCCATAAGCCAATTGACGTATAGTAACCGTGCATTATCATCGTAGTTACAATTTGGTCAATCCGTATGCGTAGTCCATCGAACTCAGCAGCCATCATCTCCTCGTGGCGATCAAAGCGGCTCTCCAGCTCGGCGATCTGCCAGCGCAGATCAGGATCCGCCTCGCCATATGCAGCAGCAGCAGCAACTTGTCATCGAGGTAACTCACCTAGTGCCCTCCCATCCTTCCACCTAACCGCCCCAGCCTGTCCTAAGATTCCAGACTTGGAAAATGCACGTTTCCCAAGTCGACAATCCTGCCTAACCATCTTTACTATCCTCCCCTTAGAGATGTCAATACCCAGGGTCTCAAGCCAGTCAGTAATCACATGCCCAAAAGGCATATAGATGGTGTAACCGCTTGGCTCGCTATGGGATATGATAGAAGTATAGACACTCGACATGATATCAAAGTCAAGACGCCTACGCAACCCATAAAGCATCAGACAATGATACGGTCGAATCTCTGCCAATGGTTTAGAGGTAATAGGTAGAAGACAGTTTGTGACAATTTTGAAAAGAATGTAATCAGGAGCAGAAAGGCCAAGGGCTGCAAATGTAGGAAAATCGACATCTAACTCATCTAATCCATCCGGTCTCGGATGTCCAAAGAAGTACTCATAAATCGAGTCAGGTGAGATATCAAGAGGATGAGGCACGGGTTCAGGTAAAGCAGGATAGAATGAGAACACCGTCCCCGAACACATACGACAGCCTAAATAACCAAAGAAGGCAATTAAGCTGAAATCAACATTTTGCTTAGCCACTCTTGATCTATAACTACCATCAATAGTCTGATGAAGGTTGTTATAGAATTCAGACACTAAGTCAAAGTTGATATCCCTCTCTAAATATACCAAGGAATCAAGTTTATAGTAGGCTATGGTCTCCGTAATCGCTGGACAAAACTCATTCATGTAGTTTTTATCGACTGATCTACATGGGAGCAATTTGAAGGTTCTTTCCTTAAAGGATTTTTCAAACTGGTGGTTGGGGAATCTCCCCGAACTGGATGGTTGAGGTCGGGAGGTTTCTTTGGACTTGGATTTATCTTTGGACTTGGAAGTACCCTCACCTACTGGTTGCTTCCTAAAGTATTTGCAATGTGGTAAAATGGGGCAATGAGTGAGCACCGGAGCCACCAACAATCAAGAACCGAGACAACAGAACAACAGAAGATTCAGTGAGAAATGAAAACACAATGCCAAGTTCTAGAGAGGTAAGAAGGTACCTTGGTGCCATTTGAACTTTAGGCTAGGGCTTCCGAGGGCTAGAGCTTCGGCTAGGGTTTGGCGTGCAAAGAGAAGAGAAAAGGGTGAGCTGGTGGGAAGAGTCGGCTAGGGTTTTGCGTGAATGAGGAAAAGAAGGGATCGAGAGGTTTTAAGGGTTTCGAAGGGTGTACAGTGACGAAATGATCGGACGGTTGTCCGATCAGACAGTATCAGAAGCCTCCTGATCGGTCCCTGGACCAATCAGGAAACACTCTGATCGGTGCTCGGACCGATCAGGGGGGGCCTTCCTGTGAACCATAGAGAGCTGATCGGTCCTTGGACCGATCAGTTAGTGAACAAAGAGTTATCGATTCGTTCTGGATCGGTCAACAGACCGATCCAGTATCGCTTGAACGGACGGCTGTTTGATCAGGAAAAATCCTGATCGACCAGATCCATCCGAGTCAATCGGCGACACCTGATCGGTCAGTAGACCGATCAGGGATCATCCTGATCGGTGCCCGGACCGATCAGGTGGCTTCCTTCGTGCGCTGATCGGTCACTGGACCGATCAGATACCAAACAGAATGTTTGGCTTTGTTCTGGATCGGTCTGTCACCAAACAGAATGTGTGGCTTTGTTCTGGATCGGTCGACAGACCGATCCAGACTTTCCTGATCGGTCTGTGGACCGATCAGTGTCTGATAACCCGATTTCAGTAATTTCAGTAACTGAAATACTGAGCCATGAAGTCTGAAGAATCCGGAACTCAAGGATTCAGAACTTCCCTAAGACATACCCTAGAACTTAAGAATCACCAAACACTAATCTATTCGAAATATGATTTCTTATGGCCTGAACTTGTTCATAATCCAAAAGTTTCAGATTTTTATCAAACAAAACCTCACAATAACTCCAACCATATAGAGTTCTGTCTTCTTGATCCTTAAGAGTTCAAAACATATTCTTGCTAAACTCATCTCTATGATCAGGTTCAAGTTTGTCAAAATATAAACAACTTGTCCTAATTTTCAATCAAGGCATGTTAAGTATCAATCAAAAATATCAATCAACAAATTACCCATAGTTAGACACTTGTTAGACAAAGGTCCAACCAAGGTTCCTTGATTGGAATATATGAGTAAGATCAAGGAACCAATTACACATGAATTATGCAATGGTGTTCCCCATACTCAATTAATGTCTCTTCAACCTAATTATTCAAGGGATGCATGATACATTTTGAATAATTTAGTTGTTCCTAGCATCTCACCCCATTTCTAGCAAACAAAAATATTTTGTTAAACCTTATAGTTTGTGTGAGATGTTCCCAAGTTGCCCAAATTATTGTCCAATTACTCTTGTCATTTTAATAGTCCTTATTGATCATGGTGAAGTTCTAATGACCTAAGGAGCCAAACACATTCCCAACTCCCTCCTTAAATGACTAAATTCATTCTCCGGAAGGGGTTTGGTGAAAATATCAGCTAGGTTTGACTTTGACTCAACATATGTGAGTGCAATGTCTCCCCTAGCTACGTGATCTCTTATGAAGTGATGACGCACTTCAATGTGTTTGGTCCTCGAATGATGGACTGGATTTTTAGTTAGGTTGATCGTGCTAATGTTGTCACATAGCACTTGTACACCCTTATAAGAAAGTCCATAATCCTCTAGGGTGTGTATCATCCACAACAACTGTGATACACTCTCTCCCATGGCAATATATTCGGCCTCGGTCATGGAGAGAGCAACACAATGTTGCTTCCGACTTGACCAACTAACTAAAGATGAACCTAAAAATTGGCAGCCCCCACTAGTGCTTTTCCGATTCAATTTGCATCCAGCATAATCGGAATCGGTATAGCCTATCAAATCAAAAGACTCCGTACGAGGGTACCAAAGACCTACTCTAATTGTGCCCTTAAGGTATCTTAGAATTCTCTTAACTGCAGTTAAATGAGATTCCTTGGCACAAACTTGATATCTAGCGCACATACCCACAGCAAAAAGTATGTCTGGTCAACTAGCTGTGAGATATAGAAGACTACCGATCATGCTTCTATATTGCGTTAGATCAACTGGTTTCCCACTCTCATCATTGTCAAGACGAGTGTTTGTCGCCATAGGAGTGGACACTTCCTTAGAGTCACTCATATTGAATTTTCTGAGCATCTCTTGAGTGTATTTCGCTTGATGGACATAAATTCCATCTCGAGTTTGTTTGATTTCAAGTCCAAGGAAGAAAGTCAATTCTCCTACTAGACTCATCTCAAACTCACTTTCCATGTGAGAAATGAATTCATTCAAATAGCCCTTGTTATTTGATCCACAAATTATGTCATCGACATATACTTGGGCTACAAAAATGTTTTCACCATCTCTACGTAGAAATAGTGTTGGGTCTATTTGACCTCTTACAAATCCCTTCTCTAGTAAATAAGTTGACAGCTTTCGTACCAAGCTCGAGGTGCTTGTTTAAGCCCATAAAGAGTTTTCTTGAGCTTGTACACGTGGTTTGGAGCTTTGGTACTCACAAACCCCGGTGGTTGTTCAACATATACTTCTTCTTTAATAAAGCCATTTAAGAAGGCAGATTTAACATCCATTTGATAGAGCTTGAAACCTCTATGTGCAGCAAAAGCTAGCATCAAACGAATGGACTCTAATCGGGCCACGGGAGCATAAGTCTCATCATAATCGAGACCTTCGACTTGACTATAGCCCTTGGCTACAAGTCTTGCCTTGTTTCTTACAACTTCTCCCTTTTGATTTAACTTATTTTTGAAGACCCATTTAGTTCCAATAATGGTGGTCTTCTTAGGTCTAGGAACTAAGTCCCACACTTGGCTCCTTTCAAATTGACCTAACTCATCTTGCATAGCTAAGATCCAATCAGGATCGTGCAATGCCTCATCAACTAATTTTGGTTCAATCTCTGAAATCAATGCGACTTCATTAGACTCATTTCTAAAGAATGACCTAGTCCTAACCCCTTGTTGAATGTCTCCCACAATTTGGTCTTGGGGATGACTAGTGGCTATCCTAGAATGTCTTGGTGTTGGGGGTGCCTCATGAACGGTCTCACTAGGCACAGGCAAGGACTCAATTTCAGGCAAAGGGTCAGATTGAGTTCTTTGTTGCCTTGGCTCATCAACATCAGAGTCAACTTCGACTCTTTCTATGTTTCGATCGTTCAAACTTAGTCTTCTAAGTTCAAATTGAATTTCTCCTACATCCCTTGATTGATCATTTAAGTTAGGGATTTCTTCAAAAGCTACATCAGAGGACTCTTCAATCAATTTAGTCCTATTGTTGTAGACTCGATAGGCTTTGCTGGTGAGCGAGTACCCAACCAGTATCCCTTCATCAGCCTTAGTCGTGAACTTTCCAAGATGGTCCTTGGTGTTCAAAATAAACACCTTACAACCAAACACCCTAAGATGTTTAATTGTAGGTGGTTTCCCAAACCAAAGTTCATGGGGAGTCTTTCCTAAAAACCTATGTATCAGGATTCGGTTTTGCACATAGCAAGTTGTATTCACAGCTTCAGCCCATAAGTAACTCGGTAGAGAGTACTCATTGAGCATGCTTCGTGCAGCCTCTTGTAGGACTCGGTTCTTTCTCTCCACAACCCCATTTTGCTGTGGGGTCCTTGGAGTAGAGAACTCATGCCTATATCCCTTTTCTTGACAAAACTCTAAAAACCTATGATTTTGAAATTCCCCACCATGATCACTTCTAATGGTTTTAATTGTTGTTGATTTTTCATTTTCAGTTCTTCTACAAAAGGAAATAAAAATATCTATGGTTTGATCCTTAGTTTTCAAAAAGAAAGTCCATGTATATCTAGTAAAATCATCAATTATTACTAAACAATATCTACTACCATTCAATAAAATAACATTGTTACAATCAAACAAGTCCATATGTAATAAATCTAGGGCAGTAGATGTACTCACAGTGCTTTTACCTTTATGAGATGCTTTTGTTTGCTTACCCATTTGACATGCATCACATAGTTTGTTCTTTTGGTACTTGATGCTGGGTAAGTCTCGCACTAATCCTTGGTTGGCCAACTTCCGGATGTTCTTCATGCTTACATGTGCCAACCTTCTATGCCATAGCCAAGACTCTTCTTCTTTCGACATGAAACACTTAATCAAAGCATTAGTAGCACTTTTAAACGATACTTGATAAATATTATCAACCCTTGTGCCTACTAGTACCGTGTCAAGTGTGTCAATGTGTTTAACCAAACATTGACTTGAATGAAATTCAATTGTGTAACCCGTATCACACAATTGACTGACACTTAGGAGATTAAAAGTCATCCCCTTGACTAGAAGGACATTTTTGATATGGAGACATTCGGATATATGAATGTCTCCAACTCCTACAACCTTAAGGCTACCATTATTACCAAAAGACACATTACCTCTACTTTTGTTTTGAATGGTTGTAAACAGTGATCTGTCCCCGGTCATGTGCTTGGAGCATCCACTATCAACAAACCAAGTTGATAGACGCTCCCTCTTGACCAATGCCTACAGGACACGAAAGATAGATGTTTTAGGTACCCAAATCTTGGGACCTAATGCATCTACAATAAAAGACTTAGGCACCCATGCCTTTGTTACCTTCTTCCTAGTCTCATGAACCCTAGAAACATGCGATCTATGAAATTGGGTTCTTGACACTAAAGAGATAAAGCTAGACTCCTTAGGTTGGTATCCTAATCCAGCCTTGTTGTAGACCGCCCTTTGGGCATTTAGAATCATGTCTAGGGTCTTAGAGCTAGTTGAGAATTTCTCAAGCATTTTCTTGAGCTTCTCAACCTCACCCTTCAGGGCCTTATTTTCATCCTCAAGGACCTCTAGATGTAGGTCATCAACCTCATCTTCCCTAAGGGCCCTCAAATTTTCTACTTCTTCTTTTAACAATTTATTTTCTGTTTTTGACTTTTTAAGCAATGTAGATAAGTGAGTAATAGTCTTATAACACTTTTCTATATGAGAAGAGGTTACCTCTTCATCATCCGACGATGATGAAGCCGCGGTTGAAGCGTCGCTCGAATCTCCCTCACTTTCGGAGTCCGAAACCTCCCTTGCCATGAGTGCTAATTGTCGTGTGCTCTTTTCCATCTTCTCTTCTTCCTCCGATGAGCTTGATGAGGACTCATCCCAAGTGGCCTTGAGAGCCTTCTTCTTCTTGGCTCTTTCCTCCTTCTTTTTGGCTCGTTCCTCCTTCCTCTTTAATTTCGGACACTCGCTCCAATTGTGTCCTTTCTTGCTACACTCATAACATATAACATTAGATTTATCAAAATTTTGATCATTAGTTTTACCTTTTCCTTTGTATCTTCGGCTTCTTCTCATAATCCTTCTTACGAAGTTCGCCATCTCACTTGATGATGATCCACTTTCATCATCGGATTCGGAGGAAGAGGTGGATGAGGAAATCTCCTTTTCCTTCTTCTTTTCCTTCTTCCTTCTTCCATCCTTGCTCTTTGGTCCTGCAAATAAAGCAATATCCTTCTCTTTTTGACCTTTGTTAGCAAGCTCATGTAGTTCCATTTCACAGAAAAATTCATCTAGTTTAACAATGGAAAGATCCTTGGATACCTTGTAGGCATCTACCATAGATGACCACAAGGCATTCCTAGGAAAAGATTTAAGAGCGTACCTTACTAGATCGCGATTCTCCACTCGTTCGTCCACAGAGTGTAGACCGTTGATGATCTCCTTGAATCTCCCATGAAGTTCACTTACCGTTTCATTATCCTTCATGGTTAGATTTTGGAGCTGATTCAAGAATAGGTCCCTCTTGGCAATCCGAGAATCTCGAGTTCCCTCTTGGAGCTCGATGAGTTTGTTCCATAGGTCTCTTGCACTCGAGAACGGACCTACCTTGACGAGTTGGTCCTTGGCGATTCCACATTGCAAGGTGACCATAGCCTTGGCATCGGCTTGTGCTTTGCGGAGTTGTTCGGTAGACCACCTTGACGAATCGAGTTCCTTACCTTCTTCATCCTTTGGTGGTGTGAAACCTTCCTTGACTGAGAACCACATGGCAATGTCGGTCTTGAGGTAATACTCCATGCGGCCTTTCCAATATTGAAAATCTGCTCCTTCGAAGTAGGGTGGTCGATTTGTGCTAAAGTCTTCCTTCATAGCCATCCTTGTTTGCTCTTTTGGGTGTTAGACCGAATCAAAGAGCCCCAGGCTCTGATACCACTTGTTGGGATCTTAGATGGCTAGAGGGGGGTGAATAGCCTCTTTGAAAACTTAAACACAATCTTTCTCAAAGAAAACTTGTTAGCACAGCACAGCGGAAGTAGAAAACTAAAACGAAAGAAAACAAACACACACAGCAGACACAAGGATATACGAGGTTCGGGGATAACTTGCCCCTACTCCTCGGCGTGTCTGTAAGGAGGACGACTCCTTGATCTTTCGGTAGATCACACCCCGGACAAGATCCGGCTAAAGATGTCTCCTTCTCGGTGGAGCAACCTCTCAACAAAGTCTCAGTTGATTATAGATTTAAGCACAAGACTTACAGTGGCTGAAAAGAATAATCAGATGAGCTTACAGCCACGCGGAGAAGAGAACAGAGCAGAGAGCGCACAACAACCTTCTCAGCAAAAAGCTCACAGCTTCACCAACTTGCTTTCTCGAAGGCTTGATCACAAAAGACAGAGAGTTCAGAATACTTTCTGAACTCCTCTTCTTCCTTCTTATGTCTCTCTTCTTTACTGGCTCGAATCACCGACGCCTGTAGAATCGCTGCTGCCAACACGGCGTAGCCAATCACCTCTCCTCCTCTTCTGGTTCTCTGAACCCATGCCAATGGAAATCACTGGCGTCTCTGGATACGAACCAATAGGTAGAGGTCAAACTGAGCAGCCCAATCGCAATCAGATTTCGCCAGTGAACGTTGATGCCTCAAATGCATCTGTTGCAGCAAATTACAATGAAAAGAGTACTTGTCTCCTTCTCTTAATGAAGCTTAATTTGAATCCAAACATGAGAATGTGACATGCAACCTGCAAGCTAGAAAGACTCACAGCAGATGGTTAAAAACAGATAGGTGAAAACAAATACGGCAATCAGGAAAAGTGCATGCAAAGCAAACACTACCGTGGGTCGGTCTGCAGACCGATCCATTCTTTCTGGATCATCGCTGATCGGTCTGCGGACCGATCGGGAACCTCCTGATCGGTCCCGGACCGATCGGATGTCGCTCTTTCCGAATGTGCGCGACTTCGGTCGATCCGCGGACGATCGAGGCACTAATCTGATCGGTCCCGAGACCGATCGGATGTCGCCGTCCCAAGTGCTTACGGTCTCACGATCGGTCTCGGACGATCGGTAAAATCCTGATGAGCTATCGATCGATTTCGATCGGTGCGGACCGATCGATGTCGCTCGGTAACCAGTCGATTCGATCGGTCGGCGGGACCGTCAGTGTCCAGTTTCCTGGATCGGTCGGCGGACCGATCAGGTGTCAGACCGATCGGTGCTGCCGACCGACCTCTGACTCGATCCGGGTCGAGCCCTCTCGACCTAGTCCGAGAAGAGCTCTCTAGGCTCTCTCCGACTTCATCTGGTCCTAGAGAACGAGCTACCGAGCCCTCTCTGACTTCGCATGCCAAGTTTCCTTCTTGGACTTTTCAACACCAGATGTCCGATCACCCTTGATCCATCTGGATTTTCCCTTGCCTGGCTTCACTCACCAGGACTTGCACCTAGCTTCACTCACTAGGGTTTTCACCTGGCTTCACTCACCAGGATTTCCAATCTGCCTGGCTTCACTCACCAAGACTTTCCAACTGCCTAACATCCCAGTTAGGACTTTCTCAATCAGGTCAACCTAGTCAACCTAGATTAGTAATTAATCTGAGTTAAATATCTGATACAAACTTAAATCAGTGTCAACAGCAAAACAACATCCAGGTCAGACTGTATCAACAGCATCAAGAGCATCTTGGAGATCTTTCTTGTCTAGTTGTAGTTTAGCTTCGGAGGCCGATCGGCCCGCCTGCTCAGCAGAAAGTAGATTGGCTAACTCCTTGACGCGCTGCTCCAGCGCTCGGGCCTGCACATTCTTGGCCTCTAAATCGGAGATGGTTGTGCTTTTTCTGTTGGTGGCCAGCTTCATTTCCCGGTCGTGAGACTTGACCTGGGCTTCAAGGCCCGCTACCCTGGTCTCCAGGCCAGAGGACTTGTGCCGTTCGGCTGCTAGTAACTTCTCCGATTTGCTCAGCTCGGCTCAGAATGTGGGATATGAGGGCCCCTGAGATGGTGCCCCTCCGGAGATTTGAAGCCTTTTTAATTCTTCCTCCAGTGTACCCAGGCGGTGCCTAACCGCGATGTTCTCTACCCAAGTCTGCGCACAAAGGAAATAATATCATGGACCCAGTCAAATAAGGACATCTGGTGTCGAGAAGCATACCCCGGTAGCTTGCTGCAAAAGACTGTCGCCGAGCTGACCGGGAGTCATCATGGCGACACGGGCTCTCGCGTCCTCCTATATCCTGGCAAGAGGTCCGCGGATAGTAATCTGTTGCTCAAGGGCGACTGGTCGATCGGCCACCAGAAGAAATTCTTCCGTTGGGAGGTGGAGGATGACCTTAACCACTCGACGGCCGCTCGGATCAGATTGAGCCGAAGTTGCGCGCTCGGATGACTCGCCGAGCGGGGCAGATACTATACCAGACCGCCTGAGCCGAACGGGAGCTTGTGGCTGGGAACTTACAGGCGACGCTCCAAGGGAAGTCATCGGCAGGTCGAGCTGGGAAGGAGTTCGATCCGAAGAAAGGGCCTCGACTGGAGCAGGGGCCGGGGCGATTGCTACAACAAGGGCATCGGTCAACTCAGTCACTGGCTCCACAGATGTGGCTGACTGTGTGTGGAGGTCCGTCCGGCGCCGTTTGCGTATTACTAGTGGGGAGTCCTTGGTCGAGTGCCCCGTTTCCTCCGAGACCGGTTGCCCGGCGGATGAGATAGCATCACCGACCGGTGTAGTTGCAAAAGTCCGAGCGGCCGACTCTCCAACAGTAGGTGAAGCTTCTGTACTTTCCCCTTCGTGTGAGCCGACCGGTTCAATACCCAGATCGGCCATCTCCTTCACGACTGTCGCCTCCACCTCGGCAGCTTTCAACTTTAGCTGATCGGCAACCTTGGCGCGCCACATGATGTCAGCTGCATAAAAGAAGAATAAATCAGTTAGACCAAAAGGAAGGGGGACAAGGAAAATGCTTACCCATGCTGCTCGGGAGCTTCGTTCTGATTGGGCTCAGTCCGAATATATATAGTACCCCTTCGTGGAGCAGCTTGTTGATGCTGAATCTTTGCCCAGCTAGCAAATTGGCTGCGTGAAGGTAGTCTGGCTGGCTCTTATATTTACCAAGATCCGGTGGGCTAGGCACAGTGGTTTGCCATTTAGTGCGAAAGGATGGGCGCTCGGGAAAACGGAGATAAAAATAGTTTTCTTTCCAATGCTTGTTCGAGGTCGGCATCTTGTCGAAGAAGACTAAACCGGTCCGAGATTGGAAGAGAAAGGTGTTGGTGCAATCGACCTCCTAGGTTTTAATGTCAGACAAATATGTTTAAGTAAGAATGTTTTAGTTTGGAGCTTGATCTAGGGAAGTCCTAGTTGTAGGCTAGGCAAGGGAAGTCCTAGTTAGAGGCTAGGCAAGGAGAGAAATCTCGGTATATCGTGGAAGCCAGGTGGATAGGTCTGGAGGACTTGATCCCTGGGTAGCCGAATACTGAGTCCTAGTTGTAGGCTAGGTAAGGAAAATCTCGGTATGTCGTGGAAGCCAGGTGGATAGGTCTGGAGGACTTGATCCCTGGGTAGCCGAATACTGAGTCTTGGTGAGTGAAGCCAAGTGGAGAAAATCCTAAGGGGTCGTAACCTTAGGTAACGAGAAATCTTGGAAGAGTGAACTCTAAGCAAGGTTGATTGGATGGTTTCCGGTCGACCGCATGACCGAACCAGCGGATCTCGGTAAATCTAGGTTTAGGTTTACTATTATTTTCTGTATTACTATTATTGTTGTTGGCTAATATGATATTGCAGGAAAAGTCTTAGTGGATCAGGCGATCCGACACTGAGCAGGCAAAAGTCCAAACATGTCTGGAGGAGCATGTTTGGCAGGTAAGTTGAGGTAAACAACTGGAGGAGCGACAATGAGGTCGGGTTCCCAAAGGGAACAACCTAAGGTCGTTGATCCAACTGAAGAAACCGGGAAGGTTTCCAAGTTGAGATCAAGACAGTCCTACTGTCTTTATATTACTCATGCATTATATATTACTGTTCTAACCTTTGTGTTCCAGGGATACTTTGCTTAACTCTGTGTTGCAGGTATAGCCGGATCGGTCGATCGAACAGAGGGATCGGTCGACCGAACCAAGTTGACTCAGCACAGATCAGTTATGTCAGCAACGATCAGAAGCAAAAGGAAGTTAAGCTGATCGGTCGACCGAACCCATGCATCGGTCGACCGAACCATCAATATTAAAGGCGCAGTAATTGCAGATCAAGGCAAATCTCGACAAACAGGGAAGGAGCATGTTCGGTCGATCGAACAGAAGGATCGGTCGACCGAACCATTGAAGGCAAATTAAAGCACAATTACGAGCCAGCGTCAGATTGCCAGCTGGAGGTGATCGGAGCTGGTTCGGTCGACCGAACCTTCAGTACCCCTATAAAACCAGGCTCGAAGACAGAGGCAGTGACAACTCTTCTGATCATCTCAAAAGTTCTTTTTCACGTACGGATTGTGCTACACATCTTCAACAGCTCAGTAAGTCACTCCGTCCGGAAGTACCGACCAAGCTACATTCTACGCACACTATTGTCGGTATACTTATTTTATATTGCACTTAATTGTAAATAAGATAGTAGGCTTGTTACTATCTTATTCCATTGTACTTGTACGATCTACTTCTCTCCGAGGACTTCGGAGAGAAGAGTTTTAGTGCTTTGCCCATCGATGCGGTCAAGGACCGCGGGCCTTCGAGTAGGAGTCGAGCTAGGCTCCGAACGAAGTAAAACGATTGTGTCTCCTTTCTTATTTTCCGCTGCACGATTCTGACTTAAAAAGAAAAAGAATAATTTTAGAATAACGTCATATTCACCCCCCCCCCTCTATCGCGCTACTCGATCCTATCAAAAGGTTCCCCACTCGGACTATTTGGGATAGTAAAAGTAGTGGAAGGTCTTAGGGACTAAGGGGATGCCGTGCAGCGTAAAAAGGATAACCACCCCGCACAGCAACCTAAAGGAGTTGGGGACAAGTTGGCCGAGCGGAAGGCGAAAATAGTTACACACCTCAAGGATGAACAGATGAATTGGCAAGCGTAGACCGGCCACGAATTGATCTCGGAAAAAACAAACAGTGTCGGTCGGAGGTGTAGGATCGAAAAGAATTTAGATATCTCCACAATAGCATGATATTGTCCACTTTGGGCCTAAGCCCTCATGGTTTTACTCTTGGGCTCTCCCCAAAAGGCCTCATGCCAATGGAGATATCTTTTCTCTTATAAACCCATGATCTTTCCCATGTATTTCTAATATGGGACTATGTTTGCAACCTTGCAACCCCAACAATCCCCCCCCCCCCTCAAACAAAGGGCCATAGGCTTCCCACGTCCGATTCTCGATCCACCAGGTCTTCCTCCCCCTCGGTCCACCCGACCTACTAGGACTTCCTTGCCTAGTCGCAACTAGGACTTCCTGCCTGGTGTCTGGTTCTCTTGATCCGAACATAGGAGTCCCCACTTTCTTTGTTCGAAGACAATATTGTACCCACATTGCTCAATCAGACCATAGCTCTTGTGCGCAGTCGGCGGTTAAACCTTCTGGCAGTCCGGGCTCTGATACCAATTGTAGGATCAAAATGAATTTAGATATCTCCATAATAGCATGATATTGTCCACTTTGGGCCTAAGCCCTCATGGTTTTACTCTTGGGCTCTCCCCAAAAGGCCTCATACCAATAGAGATATCTTTTCTCTTATAAACGCATGATCTTTCCCATGTATTTCTAATATGGGACTATGTTTGTAACCTTGCAACCCCAACAGGAGGGTCGTGTGGCCGATCGGAAGGTGTGGCTAATATCAGTTCGTGGTCAGAGGGAAGTTCAAAGGTTCTGGTAAGGCTCAGCGTATCCCTCTCATCGAATCGACTCTCGATGGTGGCATACCAGAGGCTAGGGGCGAGGTTGGAGGGACGAGAAGAACTGGCCATTATCGAAGACAAAGAACGACACAGAGGAAACCAAAATTCGACAAGCAAGATGGTCGGAACAGTGGCCAAACGAGCACGAAAACAGCGAGAAGTACAAAGAAAAGCACGAAAGAACTGAAAGGAAAAGAGCGAAAGGGCCTTACAAAGGATAGGACCGAAGGAGGCGGTGATGGATCACCAGAAAGCGAAGCAGCGAGCTCGCCGGAGCGTTGGACGAGAAGAAGGAGAAGCTTTCGGATGCGCACGTGATATCGTGAAGTGGCCGAAGAGGAAAGATGTTTATAAACATTGGGCGCGATCAACCGGCGCCGTCCGATCCAGTTTACGGGATCCAAGGAGGGGATCTGACCGCCAAATTCGAAAAAGCTAAAGGTCACATCAGACCTGACGGCTCGAGTGAACGGTGACGAATGCGCGACCACGTGGCGCTCGCTCACAGGTCGCATTTAATGAGCACCATCATGCGAGTGTGGCCGTGTGCTCAGCATTAATGACGGTAATTTACACAAATGCCGAGGAGTTTTCTAGGAATAATCAGCGCGACCGATGCCGGAACGGCGGGACAGCGGCAGGCAAACGAAACCATCCAAGTACCAACCGGGGACATGCCGAGCAGCGTTACCTACTTACATAGTCCCCAGTCGGCCGGACACACCAACCAGACGCAGTCCAGTCAGTCGGACTTAGCGCCTCCTTCGACTAGACTTGAGGGGGAGGCATGTGATCCGGTGGTAAGGATGGGGAACCCTCATTGGCGGGAGGTCAACGACACGTGGAGGTCAACGGTCAAGAAAGCCAACCCTAAGGTTGTGCCGAACGGACAGAGGTCGTGCCGACCGGACATCCGACTTGGGGTCTCCCGGACCGGACAGAAAGTCAACCCCAAGGGTGTGCCGAACGGACAGAGGCCGTGCCGACCGAACCTCCGACCAGGGGTCTCCCGGACCGGACGAAAGACAGCCCGACCAGGGGTCGGGTTTCCGATGCTCAAGTAGAGTCTATGGGCCGAGCGGAACGCTCGGCCGAGCCGCATGACAATAAGGCACAATTCCATCCGAGCACAGGAGCAGGGCTTCACTGCCCAAGTCAAGGTAGGCGCATTCCCGGAGATCATGAGAGTCAAGCGGCTGGCCCGCTCGACCCGGGAGCAGGTGAAAATGCTAGGAGACAAAAAGGACAGCTGGTAACTTCATCCTCGAGACACCTGCCGCCGACAAACAGCATGGTCGGCGGCCGGAGCGGACAGAGTATCGTACGGTGGAAGTTTCCACCGTCACATCCGGGATATGCTCGGACGATTGCGGAATGGCGTCAGACATGCTTTTCTGACATAACCCTACTGAGGTATGTTTGGGGAAGCATGCACACATCGAGAAGCATTCCCGCACCTCCCCGGGGTCCTATATAAGGATCTCTAGACTTCGACGAAGGTATACAATCTTGATTACTGTAGCCACAGTAGCGTTACTTCGTTTCTCTTCTTCTTCGCTGCCTAATTTGAGCGTCGGAGGGTCGTCACCGGAAAACTCCTCCCGGTTTAGCTTCTTTGCAGGTCCGCCGGAGATCCACATCACCAGTCGGAGACAGCGGAGAGCGCCACGTCCCCAGCGTCCATCGACTCAGCGCTCGAATAGGATCATCCGTCATGTGACACAAACGGGAAAGGAGGAAGAAGAAGAAAACAGTTCAAAAATCCAAGCTTTATAAGATAGGACCGTAGCTCGTAGGAGGTCAAAGCTAGGTGGGGTTACAACATCTTCGTTTGCATGCCGCCATGCATGCGACGATGTTGGTGGTCAAAATTGCAGGTGCGAGGATTTTTTTCGACCAAAGGGAGTTGATACACTAAACTAAGAAGGTGTTTGGTTGATAGATTTGAGAATGAGAGAATAAAATGATAGTAAAAAATAATATTTGGATTGTGGGTTTGGGATGACATTTTGAGAATGATTATTAGATTTATGGGAATCAACCAAACTCATATAACTTGATGAGTTTTATTTCCATTCCTATTCCCATTCCACCCTACTATCAAATTCATACCCATAGTGATTCTCATCATTTAACCAAACGCCCCCTAAGTGCTGATAGGGCTTTGTTCCCAGAGGGAGCACCAACTCCACAACATGATCCATAACTTTTGCTTGTGCCTCACTCCTTTGGACTGCGTTTTCGCAAGCTTTGCTTAGGTCAATGGGGACTTAAAAGAGTAGTTAAGGGCAAAATTTAAAATATTGAGTTGGGCTGAAGTTTCTATCTTTTTATTGAAACGATACTATTTTGATAACATGTGGATGTATAATGTCAATAACGGATTAAAGTTGAAGAAAGGAGACGGGAAAAAAATAATCTATGCCAAATAAGTTTTAAATCTTGTTCCATATTGGATGAAACTGTTGAAACATATCATTCTAATTCAAAATTAATATCATTTAGTACGAAGTGTCTCATTTTACTTTATCTTCTACCTCTTTCAATCTTCAATCTATCATCCATACTATAATACTAAAATAATATTTTTCTAATCAAAATTGAAACTACAACACGATTCAAAATTCTAAACCTTAATACTATGCACAATGCACAATAATTTAACCTTAATACTAATAATTTAATGAATCCGAACATTTATCTTAATTTAACATTAATTAGCAAACTTAAAACCAGCTATCACAGGGTAATTTGTCATGTACAAAGCTTAGTTTATGGCGAGTTTGAAGGGGAAGAAGCGCAGAATCAGCACACTTCCACACAAGAATCAGACTCTTAGTTTACTCCATTAAAAATCTGCCAGTCTTCAACTAGAAGAACCCTAATCTCGTATCTTGCTTCCTTGCACGGTTTTGATGCTCGATCGAGTGCAGTAGCAGCAGCCATGGCGGCACACAAGATCATGAATTGAAGAGCCAGAGGAACATGGGGGCTCCTAGGAAATGCTCATCATTGTTTTACCTCATCATAATTAGCCAAACCATAAAGAACACAAAACTCATCTCTTCCATGCTCTTGAGGAGTGGAGAGCATGTATGGAAGATGGTGATATATCATTGTTTAAACCTCTTCTTCCAAGAGGCAATTAAGGAACAAATGACCAACTTCAAATTTTATGATTTTTAATCCATCTAATTCAACTTTAAAACAAAAGGCTAATCCACAAACAAATTTTCCATACTTCATACTTCAGGATGAGTCCTTGGATATGAGCTTGTCAACATGGATGATTATATCTTCGATGTTTGGCCGCACTGCAGGTTGGGGCTGTAACATCCATGCGACAAACTGGCGGAGGCTCTCAGGGTAAGGGGGGTTTGGTTCAGATGGCCATTTGATCTGGGCGTTCATGACTGCTAACTGCAAGCTTCCTCCTGATTCGCCGAGCACATGCTCGAAAGGCGAGGTGCCATACCTACAAGGACCAACAGCTGATCTGTTATAGGCTTTAGAAAGAAAGATCTAGTCCCATTCAGTGGAATATGACCATGAAGATTGAATTTAAGCCAACATTAAATCGAACTCGAGCAAAAACTAATGTAGAGAGGACTAGCTGAGACAGGTAGGTATTACCACTCAACCAGTAAATCATATTTGAAAGGCTTCTTGTTTGATAAGAGGGTTTCTTTAGGAACTACAATTAGTTAATTTATATACTACTATACATCTAGTTTATCAAATGCTTAATTGGCAACTATATGTGCCAATGCTGTGCTTTCCCGGGGAGTAGATCCCGATAAGTAAATGCCAATAGACAACTAAATGAACACATTTTGAACTATGTTGAAAGAAATGTAAAATAATAATAATAATAATAATAAAGACACAATGAAAAAGAAGGAAAACATAGGGTGTAAAATATCTCACATTATTGCATACAGCGTACATCCAAGAGACCATATATCTGTCCTTTCATCAATATTCGCATGGCTCGGGCAGTCCCACAGCTCAGGAGCCCGAAAAGGTGCGGAACAATGCTCACTAGCCCACTCCTAGCAGAAATTCATCGAACAGACAAAAAATAGGCTTAACCCTCTGTCAACTTTTGTTAGCAACATAACTTACATCTCAAAGTTAGTAGAAGATGGAAATAAAAAAATGTGATTGCAGCAAGAACATAAATCCTAAAAATAAATTGAAGCAAGATTACCAAACTATTTTGAGCATACTAAAATTAGTTTCACCAAGAAACACGCTGAAGCCTAGAGATAATCACGGAAAATGATGATTCTCTAGAAGAAAAATGCCACTACAAAATAATCCTAGTCCTTTCAGATCTTCATTATTTCAAACTTCAATGCTTTACAGAATGTAATTACTAGTGAAAAAACATGTATAATGTTCAAACCAAACACTTCTTATAGGGTAAATTTAATTTATTGATACCTGCAACTGCAATGACTCAGACCTTGAACGAATTTCTTTTCTCGCTGGTCGTGCACTTCCAAAATCCATTAAAATAGCAATAGGTGGTTGCCCTTTCCTATGTGTTATGAGAACATTACCTGGTTTTACATCATTGTGAGCATATGGAGGATCAAAACTGTGCATGTGCTTCAGGCCATCACAAAGCTGCACATAAATAAAAGACAATATGTCACTGGAATTCATAGAATGCTAAAATTACCAAAACAGAAGACTATATAAAAATAGAAGCTTGAGAAAACAACTAGTCGTGTTTAAATTATGCAATCGTTGCAAGCCCCTTTATATGCCTCAACAACTATGAATATTATGTGAGAGAGGCAAAGATGCCAAAAGTTTGGCAAGCAAGCTGTTGGTGTATGAAAACAATGAGAATTTGATCAAAGAAATGTACACCACTTTGTAGTTTCCAGTACGAGTTGCAGTTCAGTGACTAAATTTGATTAGCTCAAGAAAGAAAATAAGTAATGAAAACAAGTAATTCTTGCTATTTTATCTTATCTTATTAGCACGTTCACCATCCACAGTTGTACATTTCAGAAGAAGTGAATGGTTCAGTGAAATCCTTTATTGAGCAACTTATTTTGATTTATTTCAATCTGGTTGTTAGAAACACCCTGCTCTAACTTCATATTCTTCTTTGTTAAGATTTTTTAGGCAAGATAGAAAATAGACAGAGATCCTGTTCTCATTGGTCCATATTTTGTCCTTTTAGAAGAACAGAAGACAAATCACAGAAACATAAGGAGAATAGACAATAGATCATGTTCTAATCTGTCCATATTTTGTCCTATAGAAGGAACAAAAGATAAATCACCAAAACACAAGGAGAATAGACAACAGATACATTTAACACATGGATAAAAATCACCAAAACATATTATACTTAGTATAAAAGGAACAAAATTACAAATCTAAGCAGTTAAAAAGGTGCCAAGGAGAACTATGTCCAATCAAAACCAAATGCATTTGACAACTGAATCAATTTTGATGAAGTGCAGTGTTGTAGGTTGCATGCATTGAGAATAATTGAATAAATGAACCAAAAACAAGGAACAAAAGATAAATTTACCTGTCTGAAAATGTGAAGAACCGTGATTGTCGGAAAAGTTTCCTTCTTTGATTGCATAATTTTAGCCAGGTCTAGTAAAGTTCCATCCAGATGAACAGGGAACAATAAGTAGGCTTCATGCTTTCGTGACCCATCCTGTGTACCCTATATGCAAATCAATAGAGCAGTACTACAAATTATCACATTGAATGCATATTTCATTTAAAGGCGCATAATGAAAGAAAACATGAGAAACCTCTTTAGCACAAAGTGCACTACAAGTTCATAAGAAAAATTCTCAGGAATAGTCCACATGTCAACAAACCCATTTGTCAATGAACTTCTATCTACAGAGTAAACAAAATTAAATTGATAACTAGCAAGCATGTTGCAACTAATGATTGGATAATAACCCATATGTCAATGAACTTCTATCTACAGATTGCTCGTGCAAGAAACCTAAGTGCACTATAGCAAGAGTTTACTGTAATATATTCTTAAATTCATAGAAGCCAAGAGATCGTATTATAGCATTTGAAGAAGAATTTGGTATACAGAAACTTAAACTTCATAGTCCAGCCCCACAAGTAATACACATGTTTGCAACCTCAGAAAAGGAATCTGATTGCAATATACTTAGAAACTAATAATACTAATGCAAAAGTATGACAAATACATTTAACTGACCTCCATCCATATCAGATACCCTATTCAAAGGTTTTACCCTAAATTTTGGATAGGGTAGCTAAAAATATTTTGCATTAGCTACCCTATCCATTCCCTAAATTATGTATTTATAAATAGTACTTCTCTAAATTTATGGAATGGATTTCATTCCCTAAATATTGTAAAGAAGAGAGAAGAAATAAGGAAGCTGATATATGGTGTATTGAAAAGTGGATATTTAAATTTAATAAAGTAATTTTTTTACCCTAAATTATGCATTTTGGATAGGGAAGCTGGTGTGGATGCTCAAACCATTAAAATGGATTCATCAAGAAGCTAAGTGATAAATATGAATGCTTACTTTCAATTATACATATAAAAAAATAGCAGCAATCATGGAACAAATTTAACCTAAATCAAACGTAAGCACCTTAACAGGAATGATGGCATGATCAATGAGAGGAAGCAAACTAGGATGACTGAACAGGGATGAGACGCGGATCTCCTGCTTAACCAGCTCCAGCTGCTCCTCCGTCTGGATGATGACTTTCTTCATAGCGTATGTTCCATCATCTAAAGAAAAGAATAAATCATAAGATTTGCCGCTTTGTACACTACAAGTAAATAACCTGCCCCAAAATTCTTCAGTCATCCAGATCGTTCAACGAGTTGCAATTTTTACCGGATCCAACGAGCTATTCCGAAAATGGAGCATGCGATAGAGTATAAGTAATAACTTCAAAACCAGGGGGGGAAATAGCCGATCAGAATACCAATCGCAGCAAGCTAAAATCAAGATTCGGTTTTGAAGAAGGAAAGTGAAGAGTGAAGGCATGTAGGGCGGACCTGAGATGTGGGATGGATTGATCGACTTCTTTTTAGCGAGACTGGAGTTGCCATCGGCGACGACCTCTTTGACGAGGAAGACGAAGGCGAAACCGCCCTCGCCGAGCTGCCTGAGTATCCGAAAACGGTTGTCGTTGATCCAGACCTCGCCGCCGCCGTTGACGGCGTCGTAGAGGGCATTGAGTCCCGAGAAGGAGCAACCCATCTCCTCCTCCCCTCCTTCTCTTTCCTCTTGCCCTCTCTCTCTTAAACCTTGAAATTATTATTAAAACCCTAAAATTATCCTTAATCATAAGAAATTCATTGTGAAATTAATTTTATGTAAATAATGTTTTAATTATCTCATGTCCGTGTTTAGGAAGGTCATTTGACTGACTTTCAAAATGTGTAATAGGACAGTAAAGAAGTGGAGCCGAGTCCAAACTTGGAGTGTTCAGGATTTGTTTGATAAAATAATCAAATCGAGTTGGGTTGAGTTTAAAATAAATTAAGTTTTTAAAATGAATGTTTAAGTTTGGTTTCATTTATTTTGTATGAGTTTAAGCTTTGTTTAAAACTTGGCTTGAAATTGGTAAACTTGATTTTAACTTGGTTCGAGCTTGATTTGTTTAGATGTTATCAAAATATCAATTCAAATTTGTTTGATTATTTAAAATTTTTAATTATTTGATTGATTATTGAACTTGATAATTTTATTTTATTATTTATTTAGCATATTAAAAAGAGTTTTATTAATGAATATGGTTCGTGAACAATGTTCGTGAACAATGTTCATGAACAACGTTAACGAGTTGAACACATATATATTCAAACTTGTTTGTTTAGTTTAACGAGCTGTTTAAACTTGTTTGTTTAATTAATCTTATGTATATTGAACGAATATAAATAAACTCTTATTAAGCTGAACACTAAACTTATTCACGAACGTTTAATTCATTTATAACCCTATATATAAGATGAGGACTACTTTTTCCACCCCTCTTACACACTCCCCTCCCATCCCCACTTGATTGTTTACCTTTATATCCTTTTGCCTTATTCTTAAGTCCACGATTTTTTTTTTTAAGTTTTGATTTTTTTTGTTATTGGTTTTTGTTTTTTTGTTAATCATGTTTTTTTATCAATTTATTTTTAAAAATAATTTTTTATTATATGTTTATAATTTTTTTTGTTTATTTTTTATTATAGATTTCAGGAGTTATTATTTGTAAAAAATTTAAAAAATATAAAAATAAGGATCAAAATAAAAATTATATAAATGAAACTAATAAAAATACTAACAATTAATAGTAACACATTTATATCTTATGAATAAATATTTTTTCAAATGAAGAGTAATGTATTAATGCATAAAAAATATATAAATATATATAAAAATAAAAATTTTAATTAATATTGTCTTCGAATTATGCTCCTGACTTGTTTGGTAGTGGTGTGCCTATTATTTTATACTATAAATGAACACGTGTCTTATAATGAGTGACCCATCCTTTAGTGGCGTTCGATGAATGTTGCAACCACCACGTTAGAATGGGTGGTACAGGGTAATGAGGGTGCAAGAAAATTTGCACGAAGTGATTGTCAATATAGGTAATAGCTATTTCTCAACGCTCTTAGTTTGGAATTGGAGGAGTTCTTAATAGCAAGTAAGGATGACAATTCGGTTCGGGTTCGGGTTGACGGGTTGCGGGTTGGAAAATGACAACCTTAACCCGATCTAATTATGAATTCGGGTCAAACTATTCAACCTGAACCTGATCTGTTTATTTGCACTTGACCCGAACCCGACCCGTTTAACCCGTTTGACCCGTTTGACCCGTTGACCCGTTTGACTCATTTAACCCGTTTGACCTGAACATGACCTGAATTCAATAAAGAAATTTTGTATATTAAATTAAAAATTAAAAATAATATTTATCTACATAAATTGAAAATCCATATCATAAATGATAAACCATAGCAACATTGAAATCAATAGCACATCTCTATGTTTAGGGTTTTTAACTTTTTTAAATTTATAATTTAAGTTTAAATTTATAATTATAAACGGGTTCGTAGGTTATAATTGGGTCATTTCAGGTTGACCCGAACCTGACCTGTTTATTAATTGGATCAATTTGGTCGACCCAATTTCCACCCGAACCCGAAACTAACCAACCCTAACCTGATTTTTTCGTGTTTGGTTCGGGTCGTGTTTTCGTGTCGGGTCAAAAATTGTCACCCCTAATAGCAAGCGAGTAAAATAATTCTCAACATTCTCACCAAATGTATATACTACAAAATTATACCTTGATATAAAATAAAAAAATGATAAAAAAATAATAAACAAAATTGATTAAAAAATAAACTAAATAAAAATTAAATAAAATAGAAAATAACATAATAAATAAAATTGATTAAAAAATAAAACTAAATAAAAATTAAATAAAATTTTAAAATATATAAGTATTGATGAGAAAATTTAATAAATAAAATTGATTAAAAAATTAAATTAAATTAAAATGGAAAAAAAATAAAGAGAATGATAGAAGTGTCATTTGGAAGGGAGGGAAGGGGAAAAGCAATTTACATATATGTTTTAAAAGCATAGAGGCGTTTGGTTGGGGGTTATCCTTGATAATTTTGATTATCCATTCAAGGTTATCAACGAAAATCATGTTTGATTTAGGTAATCGATGATTCCCGAGTAATGTTCCATGTCCGACACGTCAGCAAAAGGGGCATGCAATATAGAATCGGAAAATCTCGAAAAACTGAGGTTTTTCTTGATTATGGGATTAACGAAATTTTTTAACCCAAAATACCTTCGAATAAGAGAAAAATACGATAAAAAAGAGAAATGTAAAGAAAAAATTAAAATATAAAAATTAAAATTAAAATTTAAAACTTAAAAAAAATCAAAAAATAAAAAAAGATTGTAAAAAAACATAAAAAAATTAAAAAACATAAAAAAAATTAAAAATAATAAAAAATGGGAAAAATAAAAAAAAACATAAAAATAGAAAAAATGTAAAAAAAATAAAAAATGTAAAAAAATATATAAAAATAGAAAAATAGAAAAACATAAAAAGTTTAAAAATATATAAAAAAAATAGGGAAAATAAAAAAAAAAGTAAAAAATAAAAAAACTTTACAAAATGCACATAAAAAATTTTAAAAAAAATGTAGAGTTTAAAAATAATAATAATAATAATAATATATGGTTGATTTTGTAATTAAGGGTAATATAATAAAATATTAAACTAGGTTATTTATTAAAATTTTCAAATAAATAAGTTTTTGTTACATTATCTTAGTTGAACCAAACAACATTTGGTTATGTTTTATTCCCCATAACTTTGGTTATGTGATTACTTGATAATCACATAACCAATGTTATATTTGATAACTTGAACCAAATGTACTAATAGATACATTTGGTTGGGGGTTATCCTTGATAACCTTAGTTATCCATCCAAGATTATCAATGAAAATCATATTTGGTTTAGGTAATCGATAATTCTCGAGTAATATTCCATATCCGACACGTCAGCAAAAGGGACATGCAATCTGGAATCGGAAAACCTCGAAAAATTGAGGTTTTTATTGATTACGGGGTTGATAAATTTTTTTTTATCCAAAATACCCTCGAATAAGAGAAAAATATGATAAAAAAGAGAAATGTAAAGAAAAGAATAAAAAATATAAAAAATAAAATTAAAAACTTAAAAAAAAATAAAAAAAAATTGTAAAAAACATAATTTTTTTTTAAAAGAAGGAAAAACATTAAAAAAATTTAAAAATAAAAAAAATGTGGAAAAAATAAAAAAACATAAAAAATAGGGAAATAGAAAAAATGTAAAAAAAAATTTAAAAAATATAAAAAAATATATAAAAAAATAGAAAAATAGAAAAACATAAAAAAGTTTAAAAATATAAAAAAATAGAAAAAAATAAAAAAATGTAAAAAAATAAATTTTTTTTTACAAAATGCACATAAAATTTTAAAAAATAAAAAACTTTGTAGAGTTTAATAATAATAATAATATATGATTGATTTTGTAATTAAGGGTAATATAATAAAATATTAAACTAAATTATTTATTAAAATTTTTAAACAAACAAGTTTTGTTACATTACTTACTTGAACCAAATAATATTTGGTTATATTTTATTTTTCATTATTTTAGTTATGTGATTACTTGATATTTGATAATCATATAATCAAGATTATATGTGATAACTTGAACCAAACGGATAATGATTTCATCTTTTACCACCTATTTAAGTCAAATAAACAAATAAATATTAAATGTATTTTGGTTTTAACGTTGATTTTTTATCGGAAAATGTTGTGTGGTTTTAAATTATCTAAAAATTAAATTAGTGCCAAATAAAATATAAATGGGTGATTGTTTATAAAATTTGATAATTTTATCAAAGTTGATGTATAAATCTTAAAATATGAAGGGTAAAAATGTAAATAAATTAAAAATGTGACATTAAAGGATCCAAAAAAACACTATTATTTATTTGAATTTTTTTTATCGATATTAATTTTTTTATTTAATATATGAAATTTATATTTTTTAATTTAAATTTAAAAAATAAATTTAATAATTAAAATTTATATAATTTAATATATAACAGTAAACGTTAGTCAACGTCGGGACACGCGTTAGTCAACTCCTGCGGCCCCACTTGTTGGAAGAAACGCAGTAACCGTCTTCTTCCTCATCCTCTCTCCCCCTCTCCCTCTTCCTCTCCCTCTCCGTTGGCGTCGGACTTCGAATGAGTCGGATCAGGTAAGAAATGGCGAAGAAGGACAGCTCTCGTCACGGCCTCGTCGACACCATGCTAAGCGACTCCAGATGGCGAGCCCTAATCCCCCTCTGCTGCTCCCTCTCCATGGCCGCCAACCACTCCCCTTCCTCCCCTTTCCTCCGCCATCACTCCGCTGACTCCTCCGTCTTCGCCTTTCCCGCCTCCTGGTCCTCCGACGACTGGATCCTCCCCGGCGCCCGCTCCCACTTCGGCGAAACCGACGTCGATGCCGCCCTCTTCCCCTCCATCAAGAGCGTCGGGAACGACGCCGCCGCCGCCGTCAACGGAGCCTTTCTCCGCTTCTTCAAAAATCTGCTCGAGATTTCTCCGCTTTCAACCGAGGTGACCTATTTCTGAGTTTTTAAAAAAAAAAACCCAACTTTTGTCCAGATTTTTGTCTAGAAGTAATTGCCTCGAGTTTTTCTCATCTTTTCCGAACTTTTCAGGCTAATAATTTGAAAAGATCTTACTCTCTGTGATTGTAAGCGAGAATAAAAATCCCAACTTTTTACAGATTCTGGTAGCGAATAATCACTTGCTGCGATTGTAAGCTAGTCTGTTTGGTTTACTTGCCCATTACCTGTTTATTCCTTTGCCACAGTGAAAATTTCATTTTTTTTTTCTTGCGCAACATGGAATCACTGGATTGAATTTTTAACCTACAGGTGCAACGAGCTGCTTCTGAAAAAAAGCAGATCATGTTCACTGGGCATTCTTCTGGAGGCTCAATTGCAGTCCTTGCAACCATCTGGTTCCTCGAACAAAATCGAAAATTCAACATCTCACATGGTCAGGCTGATCCTTTCTGTATCACATTTGGGACTCCCCTTGTTGGAGATGGTGTTTTTGTTCATGCTCTCCAGCGCGAGGATTGGGCTCGCTTGTTCTTGCACTTTGTCATGTTAGGTGACATTGTTCCGCGCTGTTTGATGTCACCTTTGTCGAATTTGGATGAAGAATTCCAAGGGATTCTGCATTTCCTGTGCCCAAAACCAATGCACTTCAGTTCAAAGCCTGCTGTGAGCTCCCTGGTCACCTTCTACAGAACAGTGCTGAGGAATGCTCTTTCCATATCAAACCATCAGGCCTGTTTCCTAATGGGATGCACAAACCCTTTGCTAGAAGTTCTAACTGGCTTCGTCAAGTTTACTCCTTATCGACCTTTCGGAACCTATGCTTTTCATAGCAGTGATGATGACAAACTAATCTATCTGAAGAACTCTAACTCCATTTTGCATTTGCTTTTTTACTTTTTCCAAAGAGACCCAGAACAGGATGTAGAAGAGATTGCTCAGAGGAGTTTAGAGGAGCATCTTCTCTATGAAGTAAGGATCAAAAGGCTCTTTGATTTGCAGAACACTGTGTCCATGCACTCTCTAGATGCGATTCCTCTCTCCTTTAGTGATGCTCTTAACGAAGAGGCTCAATCGCTCGAAACACTGCTCAAAGAGATTGATTTGGTGAGTTTCTTGTCCATTCTTCTCTTTTGAGTTGTCGTTATTGTTGAATTTGTTTTACCAAGTCGAAAGAAATTATTAATAGGGCAATGTGCCATCTTTAAATGAATCAAGCTTCAACTTTGTTTGTACAAACTTTCTACATGTTAACATCGTATGTGAATCGCCTAACCGGTGTGTTTTGTATAAATTTTAGAGTTCAGAAGCTAGGCTGCATTTACATGCCGCCGCAGAATGGGAGAACCAGAGACTCAAGAACCAGGCCAAAGTCGATTCCAACTATAACAAAATACAAGAATCTCTAAACTTCCTTAAAGAATACCGAGCAACTTGCGAGCTTCGAGGGCGAGGTTACTACGACACCTTCAAACTTCAGAAGGATGTGGAAGATTTCAACACCAATGTGAAGAGACTTGAGCTGGCTGGACTGTGGGATGAGATAGTCGAGATGTTGCGAAGGTATGAACTCCCGGATGGATTTGATGGGAGAAAGGAATGGGTGAACTTGGGCACTCAGTACCGCCGTCTGGTTGAACCACTTGACATTGCCAATTACTACCGGCACTCTAAGAACGAGGATACAGGGCCATACATGGTGAAAGGCAGGCCAAAACGTTACCGATACACACAGAGATGGCTCGAGCATGCTGAACGGGCGCCTGCCAGCTCCAGCGTAGAGTCATGCTTCTGGGCATCTGTCGAAGAGCTCTGTATTGAAACCGGGGATAACAAGCCTTTCCCGGAAGTGAAAACAAGGGTGCTGGAACTCGAACAAGAAGTGCTTCGGTGGGTAAATGAAGGCAAATTGGGCCGAGATGTGTTCCTTAGTGACTCCACCTTCGCAAAGTGGTGGATGACTCTTCCATTGCAGCACAGGTTAGGGTCCTGCATTGCCAAGTTCATGAATGTCGAAGACATGCTGGGGAAGTCAAACCAGTGACATTCGATGCCTCTGTATGTAATAGATTTAAAGCTCATAGGCAGTTACCATGACTTCAGTAGTAGTTGTGAGAAATTTGATATTTAAGTTAAAAGAACAATGTATATGTTTTAAACTCCACTGATATCGAGTTAATCATACAGAGAAATATCTTAAATGTCTAGTTTAATTTGTATGTTAGCATTGTAACCGACCTTTTTCGCGGCAATAGCAAGATACACTTGTTCTATCTCAGCATGGATACGCACAAATGCATCTATTTTGAGTCTTGGGTAGGAAATAACACTTTGATCATGTTTAATTTTAGTTTTTTGCTATAAGAAATTAAAACATATGTTAATCTATATAAACCATCACTGTTTAAGCAAACTAATTAACAATTAATAGTTAAAAGTAACTCTTGTTTAACGCATCAAAGTGAATTTTTGGTGTGGATTTCTTTGTTCTTGTTGAGGAATTTTTTTTATTTAATAAATCACAAGGCAAGAAATAAATTTTTATACGATTATCAAACTGTTAATTAATTTGCCAATGATCATCTAACAAAAGAGTTATTATAGAAAAATCTTCATAAAAGAGAGTTCATATTTTTTTTTTATTTCAATTTTCCATTACTTTTAGAACGCTCATTCCAAATGATCCAGTATTATCGGCCCCAAGATAAGATACAGATAAGTAAATCATAGAATATTTGACCCTAATACAATCCGTTAAGATTTGATTTCAACATTTATTCCAACAAATACCTATGTAGATACCAACTGTACTAATATGTGAGGGCAATTTCAATTTTTCTTTTCACTAGTCAATTTAGGGAGATGAATGTTGATATAAATTTTATTCTCTTTGCATCAGTAGGTATTTATTCAATAATATACAAAAGATTAATTAATATAAAAAAACAAACAAAGAAGCATAATATGGCAAAGTATGATTTCTTTTTTCTTTTCTTTTACTTTCTTTTTGTTTAATCTAGATGTAAAAATGAATCCAATTTATCAATTCAATTTGAATGTTTTTGGGTTAGAGTCTGGTTCGATTTGAATGTTTTTGGGTTAGAGTCAAGTTTGAATCTTGTGTGTCTTTGAGTTATTATTTTCTCCCCTGAAAATCAAATGATAAATATACTTCAAAAATAGAGTTACTGTTTAAGATGTTAATGAATAATTTTGTTCCTCACAAAGATTATGGTATTTTTTATACAGTAAAATAAAGATAAAAAAAATTAAATACCATGAGAGTTTGGAAGATGAATGACTCTGGAATCTGGAGAAACTACTATACAAGCAAGTAGGAAGAGAAGGAAAATAAGTCTGCACTCCATCTTACCAATCTCGGATGCTTGCTACCATGCCATTCTTGTTTAACTTATACAACAAAATTCAAAGACAAAGTCATATAGTCTGCATGGTTTAGCTGTTTGGTCTAATCTTACCATTTAGATATCTTTTACTTGATTGTGATATCAAAATTTACTTAAAAAAAGAATAATTTTATGTTTGATGGAAAAAACATAATCTCCTCCCTCATCCGGATTAAATTAATCCGGTGAGCCAATTGAGTGAACCAGTTGAATTATAATCCTCTTCTCCAAGTTGAAATGACTAGGGGAGTCAAAAGTCTCCACATTAGTCTGATATATATCATATCAGGTCTAACGTGGAAAATTTTGATAATTATTCCTTATTTCATTTTAACATTTCTGAGAAGTCGAAATAAATAATAAATATCATATTTGAACTCCTTGTAACCTCAGAAATCCATAGAAATTGAAATGAGTGCAATCGGAACTCTCTAAGTCCATGAGTGAGTTTCAGTTAAAATCCACTAATGGATTTAGAGATATCAGATTGCATCTATTTCAGTTCCTGTGGATTTCTAGGGTTGCAAAGAGTTCAAATATGCTATCCATTATTTATTTAGCTTCTCGGGGATATTAAAATATCATAAGAAATAATCACCAAAAATCTCCACATTGGATCTAATATAGTTCTATATTATGCTCACTTTGGGCCTGATATGATACATATCATGCCCAAAGATCAATTTCCATTCAAGAAAACTCAAAATAGTACACAAGGTGTAGAAATAATAACTCTTACGCATTTATTAATTTGGTTACTTTTACAAGCTTAATATCTGGAAATCTAATAGTAACTTAAGCTCAATATCTAAGTTCCATGTTAAATTCAATAGTTATTCCTTTATGCATTTCTGGATATTGACTACCTTACTCTGTTAGGTCTGTTACTCTATTAGTGAGTATAATTCTAACAACCATAGCAACATGACTTATATTTTTTTTGTATGGGATATACAAATATTAACATTTGTCAGAAACACTATTTTATATTTTCAGCAAGATATAATAGAATAATATAAATTTTTAAGCAGTTATCAAGGAAAGAAGAACAAAAAAACACCACGGAGCCTACTATGTTTCTATCATATTAATTCAAGGGTAGATTATTTTATAGTTCTAGTTTTCTGATATTAAAATACATTTTAATTTTGGTTCACATCTCTAACAGATAGGTTATTTAGCAATAGGTTGCTACTCATAAATAAAACCAACTCTTTTTTTGGTTGGTTCAGACTGTTTCTTGAATTTCAATTTCAGCTCTTATATATGCAAAGTGGTAATAAAACTAGTTATAGAAACATGGTAACTTATAATCTTTTTCTTAATTTTTATCCAAGTTAGTTGATGCTCTAGTTTTAAACTTATACAAGAAGTTAGCTTATGTTTATCATTTATTGTAGAGATTTCTAACAATGGCACATCACCATCGCCATCTTCCTATAGCAACGTAACCTTGAAGCCGAATTTCGTGAGATGAAGCTTCATCTCTTGATAGAGATACAGAAGTAGACACAGGCTAAAGAATCACTGCAAAACTTTCGAAATCTTTGGTAGAGACTGTCTCATTAGCTGTCACTATTAGGCTCATGTTGTTGCACAATGTGTTGCTGATGCTGTCATACGAGGTTCTGCTCGTGCTGAAGTTTTGATAGAAATGGAACCTCAGATTGCATTAAAGAATTTTGAGATTACTAGGCAATGGGATAGACTCCAATATTATGAAGCTACAAATAGGGAGATGTCACACAGGAATTTAGAGGCAGTCAATGAGAATGTTGGACTTAAAATATCCTTTAATTTGCTTCTTTTTTGTTGTCAGTCAACTCCAAAAATTGTTTCCTTGTTTGATCTTGGTTTTTATTTTTCAAGTAGTATATTACTTTTCTATTGATATTTAACTTTGTATAGAGTTGTTTCAGTGGTAACTGGTGATATCATTCTATATCAGGGCCATGTTGAGCCTGATATGATACATATAAGGTCCAACATGGAAATTTTTGACGTTTCTTTTGTATTATATTTTAACAACTCCAAGAAGTTAAAATAAATAATGGATAGTATATTTAAACTCCTTCCAACTCCAAAAATCCATAGGAACTGAAATGGATATAATATGAGATCTTTATGTCCATCAGTTGATTTTTACTGAAACCTACTAATAGACATAGAAAGTTCCGATTACACCAATTTCAGTTTCTGTGGTTTTCTTGGGTTGCAAGGAGTTCAAATATGCTATCCATTATTTATTTTACCTTCTCTGAGATATTAAAATGTAATAAGGAAGGATCTCTAAAATTCTCCATGTTGGGCCTAATATAGAATCATATCAAGCCCAACATGGAGAATTTTGATGATTCTTTCTTATTACATTTTAATACCTCTGAGAAATCAAAATAAATAATGGATATTATATTTGAACTCCTTGCACCCCTAAAAATCTATAGGAACTAAAATGGGTGCATGTAAAACTCTCTAGGTTCATAAGTGAGTTTCAGTCAAAACTCATTTATGGATTTAGAGATCTCAAATTGCATTCATTTCAGTTCCTATAGATTTCTGGGGTTGCAAGGATTCAAATATACTATCCATTATTTATTTCGATTTCTCCAAATATATTAACATATTATAAAAAAATCAATTAAATCTTATAAAATGTTATTCATACATTATACATCTATGCAAAGAAGGAAGAAAGAGAAGAAAGGAGAGGAAAAATAAGAGGAAAGTTGCATGCATAGGAGAGAGGAAAGAAAAGAGAGAAAAATGATAGAGAAAAAAAAATAGAAAAAGTCATATTTATAAGAAGGGTAGAACTAGAAGTGCACATGAAAATGTGTGCCCTTTTATAAATATAAAAGTAGCATGTGCCGTTTGGTCAATTTAGAAATTTAGGTGCGCCATCTGGTAAATTGTTGTATTATATTCTATCATTAGTTTTTGACGATCGAATTAAAATTAATCGCTAAATTAGTGATCGATATATAATATTTGGTTGTTAATTTTAATGATTGAATTAAAATCAGTTATTAAATTAGCTATCAAGTATATTGAGTGCGGTGAAATTTCCGAGAATCTGCTTGGATTACATCCACATAGCATTTTGAAGCTGCCAATTGACTCTGTTTCACCTCCCTGACCTGGCCATCCACTGGAAATTTGTTTTTTTTTATGGAAGGTGAAGACCATATAGCCTAAAAAGCATTTAGCGCTGGTCTCCCTAGTATAGCATTATAAGCTGACTCAGTATTCACCACCAGGAAGGATGGTATATGGCTCTCCTCAGTTCTTCCTCTAAAGAAAAGGAAAGTTCGATCTACCCCATAGGCTATACCTGATGCCCGATAAACCTGAATAAAGAGGTATTCACATGATGTAATTCTTCCCTGTCTAGCGACAATTGATCAAAGACATCTTTGAAAAGGATATTGACAGAGTTGTTTGTATCTATGAATACCCATTTGACTATGTAATTGGCTATAAGGGCTTGAATCACGAGGACATCTTCATAAGGGACCTCTACTCTCTCTAGATCATTAGGGCCGAAGTTAATCATGGGACTAAGACCAATATCCCAACTCGAATTGACTTATAATTTTCCAATCAACATGTGTGGACCTTCTTGGCCCGATTAGAATCACCATTTGTTGGTCCTCCAAAAATTATATTAATCATCCCTAGAGGATCGACCTTACCCTTGCTCTTGTTATTATTTTTCTCCTGGTTCATGGAAGTTCACTGTAGTCGAACGTCGTCATGACTTTGCTATGAAGAACGAGAACAATGCTGCAATCCCCGCCCCACATCCGTCTTTGGTCCACCGTGCTGTGGGCGATGGTAAGGTTCTAACAAATCTTTTGGCTGATGGATTACGAACCACCTTCCTTTGATCGGCCACAAGTCATAGTTTCCGAGCATACTATTGGCATTCTCGAGTAGAATGAGTGTTCAACAGATGAAAGTCACAGTAGGGTTCTGTTATAAACTCTCGATTAGGCCCTCTAGTCTAGTTAGTTTCCACTGCCTACATAGTTCTCTCCCTTTGCAATTCATGAAATCCTAATTCTGCAAGGGAGGAAGAAGCATCTTTCAATCTGCTTGAGTGGGCATTGAGGTTTGAGCTAGTACTTCATTCCTTTTGACAAATTGAGCTTCTTCAACTTGGACATATTTAATAGCCCAAGCTTGTAACCCATCGAAATCGGCTAGGGGATTTTTCACCAGGGATCTAAAGAAATCCCCATTGATTAAGCCTTGAGAAAATGCATTGGCCTGTACTTTTAGAGTAACCAAGGGTGCATCCATGACCACTTAATTGAACCTTTGTAGATAGTCTTTTAAGGACCCTTTGGGCTTTTGCCTGAGGGTGAACGAATCATGAGGAGTCTTTTGATACCTTCAACTCATAGCAAAACACATCATAAACACTACCTTAAAGTCCTTGAAAGACCGTATGTAGGATGCTAGAAGGCGATTAAACCACCTTTGTGCCGAGCCCGATAGCATCGTTAGAAAAACTCGACAATTGACCCATCTGTGTATTGATGTAATAAGGTGGCATTCTCGAATTTGCAAAGGTGATCCTTGGGATCCATTGCACCATTATATTCTCCAATTTACAGGGCTCGAAAATGTCTTAGCAATTCATATATAAGGACTCCTGGTGAGAGGGGGGGGGGGGGGCATTCAGAATCAGGAACTTTACTCAATATGACACCATTTCTCTTGGGGGACTCCGATGGGAAATTTTCCCTGAAGATCCCAAAGATTCCTCTCTCATAGTAGAAATACCAGCCAGGGCCTGGAACGCATCCTTGGGGGTTTCTCCTGGACACTTCGACCTTTACTGTAGTGTGGGTGCCGCCTCAACGGGTTGGGGCGGCTGCTCATTTGGGAGGACGATCCCTAGGACTGTTGACCATTAGGGTTGCCCCTACAACACTACTTGTATGGTAGTCGTCACAAGTTTGTTGAATTCTTCTATTGTTATGGTAATAACATTTGATTTTTCATTAGTTTCCGCACTAGATCTTCCGGTGTCATCCATATTATTGTGTCTCAATCTAGTACTTAACTCAGAAATTCTCACAGACGACGTTAATTTAATCCTGTCTGAGAATGAAGATGTTTGACTTACTAGTAACGCGCTGCTTTTAGTGGTTGTTAGGATGGTAGCGTGGCTCTCGGCATGAGAGGAAGGCCACTCAAAGAAGGTGGGTTAGAGTGATGGCTAGGGATGCCCCCAGTGAGGCCACTCCGACGGTCAAGTAAGTGTAGGATCGATACGTACTAGGGGGGTGGGTGAATAGCACTCGTGACTTTTTCACTCATTTTAGAAAACACAAAATAATGCAGCGGAATAAAGAACAAGTAAACAAAGCTAACACCTTTGGTTTTACTTGGTTTGGAGCCTGTGATGACTCCTACTCCAAGGCCCGCGATCATTGATCATTTTTGTTGGACAATCACTATAGATTTGAAAATAAGTACAGATATTAAGTACAATTGCAATATAATAAAGTAACGTACAATACTAGAAATAAAAGTCGTTAATCGATTATCGGAGTAGCATAGGAGAGAGTAGCAGTTGTTCGTTCTTGATCTTGGAATTATTGTTAAATCAATTGGTCGAACCCTCCTTAAATATCCAACCCAGACCTGATCCAGATCCACTGATCTTGGGATCAGGTTTGACTCATCGCTGATCAGTCGACCGATCCCACCGTTCGGTCGACTAATCCTACCTGAATTAGTCCATCTTCCCGTCCAGATTTAGCTTCGAATGAGTTTGCATTCAGTCGACTGATCACGTCGTTCGATCGATCGATTCCATTGACCTCACTGGCTGAGCCGATCTGATCATGTTGATCCCTATCCTCGGTTCGGTCAACTGAACCCGAGGTTCGGTCGACTAATCCTTCAATCGAACCCTATCAGCTGGCTGGAAATCTACTCTACTTGCTTGGAGGTTTGGTCGATCGATCCTCGGTTCGATTGACCGATCAAGGCCGAAACTTCAACCTACAAAATGTTAGTTTCCCTGCAAAACAGAGTTAGACAAATAGCAAATAATAGTAAAGCAATATATAACTTTTGACAGCCTTCAACCTGTCCGATTCTGACTTTCAAATTTTCTCCGAAAATCCTAGGTCGAATTGACGCCTACTGTTCCCTCAACGAGGAACGCATCCTCGCCTACGCCTCTTGAGAGAGTTACCTTTTGCTAGAACAGTCCTCCAGATCGACTGGACTTTTGCTCAATGCCCGAGACTTCAGGTCTTCATGCTAGACGTCCGCTCCACGATCCGTCTAGACTTTCATCTGGTCCGCGACCACCAGGATTTTCACCTAGAGTCTCCGACTCTAGGATTTCACCCAAAATTCTCGACCCGCCAAGATTTCGATGACCTAGGGTTGCCACCCCTAGGTTTTTCCATAACATAGAGTTACCACCCCCTAGTACCTAGGGTTATCTCCTTCTAGGGTTTTCCACCTACCTAGAATCCACTAGGACTTTTACCTAAGAGCACTTGGGGCTTTCCTGTAAGCTCATCCACACTTGTTAGATAACAAGACAACTTAACTTTTAAATTTTTTGTCATAATCAAAACTCATGTTTGATTGTCTGATGCTTCCTGCACCAACAATCTCCCCCTTTTTGATTATAACAACCCGGTTCAAAAGTTAAGTAAGCACATATAGTATTTTAAAGGAAAAACATAGCAATTTTCTTACTAAAGTAATTTTACACTAAAGCAATTTTAGCTCCTCCTTTATTTATCACTCCCTCTTAACTTTTGACCATTCTTTCCCCCTTTGCCATATTCAAAAACTAATTTAGGGAGGAAAAATACTTAATTTCAAAATCTAATATTTTGGTAATGAGAAAAATAAATTCCAAGTAGGGAGTTTAACATAGCTAAAAACTGTGAAAAATATTTTGAAAAATACTTAAGTTTTAGAAGGCTAAAAACATAATTTTTCAAAAATTTATAGCTTTTAATTTAAACATGTTAGCCTTTTTCTAAAGCTTTGAAGGAATATGTAAGGTTTTGATAAAGAACTTAGTTTTTTCTTTTAAGCAAAAGCTTAGCAAAAAAATATTTTATCAAGTACTTAGCTTTTACCAAAAACTTAGCTAAATTTAAGCTTTGAAAATGATTTAGCTTTTTTGAAATTCTTGGCTAAATTTAAGTTTTGAAAATGACCTAGTTTTTCTAAAAAAACTTAGTTAAATTTTAGTTTTGAAAATGACTTAGCTTTTCGAAAAACTTAGTTAAGTACATAAAAACTTAGTTAAAAATACTTTTTCAAAAACTATTTGAACTTTCTTTTTGAAAAATTATCTTTTAAAAAAAATAATTAAATTTTCTTCAAAAATAGTTAAACAAAAAATAACACTAAACTTTTTTTTAAAGATCTACAAAATTAACTTTGAAATCTTGAAAACAATCCTTTAATTTTAACGCCTTAAACTTCCTTTCACTCCCTCTTAATTAATATCAAAAAAATGGATGCTTTTTTTTTGAGTCTTAGAGTCCAAGGACGAGAGTTCAAAGTTAAAACACAAGTTTAAAGTAAAACTAATTATTTATTTTCTTAATTTCATCTCATCCATTCTATATTATCAAACATGTTCAACTTATGAACTTATGAGTTTGTGTGAGATGGAGTTAAGTTAATTTTTAAGTTGATTTTATCTATGACTTTGAAAGATATTTATGATATTGAAGAATATTTAAGTTTGTAATAAGTTATGTTAAATTTAGATTTCAAAAATATTAAGTTTTGGACTTCGAAATGAATTAGAATTTGAAGATTAATTAGATTTGAACATTTGAAAATAATTAAATGTAGATCCGCTACATTAACGATCCCCCTAGTGTCGGCACTACGGATATAGAGGGAGGTACATGTAGGTACACATGCGTCAACCACATGGTGGGGTAAATCCTAAATTGTCAGTTCATGAGAATCGACCCCTGGCCATTACGCCAGATATGTCATGCGCCCACTGTCTGTGCTACGCCATGGGGCAACATTTAAAGATAATTAAAATTTTGAAGGTTAATTAATATTTGAAAATAATTAAGTTTAAAATTTAAATTTAAATATGGACATTTGAAAATAATTATGTTTGAAATTTGAACATTTGAAAAATAATTAGGTTTACAATTTGAATATCAATTTACATTTGAAAAATAATTGTGTTTGAAATTTGAATTTAAATATTAAGATTTGAAAATAATTAAGTTTGAAATTTAAATTTAATTATATATTTGAAATTAATTATTAATTAGACTTTTGAAATTAATTAGATTTTGAAATTAATTAGATTTTGAAATTAATTAGATTTTGAAATTAATTCATTATATTTTTAAAATTAATTATATTTTAAAATTTTATTTTGAAATTAATTATATTTTATAAATTAATTATATTTTAAAATTAATTAATATTTTGAAATTAATTAAATTTTTGAAATTAATTAGATTTTAAAATTAATTAATATTTTGAAATTAGTTATATTTTTTAAATTAATTATAGTTTTTAGATTAATTAAATTGAATTAATTTTAGTTAACTTAATTGAATTGAGTTTAAGTTAATTGATTAAGTGATTAAGTTTAGTTTGAGTTATTAAATTGAGTTTAACTAATTTTTTACCTCAGTCAATCTCATCCTTTTTTAGATTGTCAATTAGGGAGACTTATAAGGTTTTTGTGAGATGATTAATTTTATTTTTAGTTTAAATTTAAATCTAAGGATTGATTTACATTTGAGTTAGACTAAGGTTTAACAGTTAATTAATTAAATATTCATTTCAATAATTGACTTTTAGGCTATGGGTAGGCGCTGAACCTTCTTGGGTATTGAATCATCAACCATTTCTAAACAAAGCCTTTTAAAGAAATTAAATATTTAATTTTCTTTCTGAAAATCCTAGGTCTAACTAGTCAAGTGTGAATCAAGCCCAAGTCCTTATCTACCCTAGTCTAAACATGTATAATAAAAAGCAATAATGCAAACATCACACAAATTTATCTAATGAATATGGTCTTCCTATTGGCTCCTCCGGGATCATAGTCTCGATAAGGTCTATCAAGGTAATGGATTTGACCCTTGAGGATTCAATATTCACCAAGTCCAACTTGATTAATCAAGTTAGACTTGAGGACCTATGCTTGGACTGTTTTTCTATTTGTTTGGTTAACCAGAGATAGATAAGATTTAAATTTATGTTTAACCTTAAATTCAAGTCTAGTTCAGTTGTATATGACCCTTTATTTTCCAAGAATTAAATCAAGATTATTGGAACTTAAGGTGAACCGTTCCAACATGTCCTTAAATTCCTTTACTTGACTTTTCATGTTAGAATTTTCTTCCTCAAATTGTTGGACTTGAGTTAAAGTTCCAATCTGAACCGATTTAATCAAGGAGCTTGGATTAGTCACCTCTTAAAGTTCCAATCTGAATCGATCCTCGGTTCGGTCGACCGATCATGGCCGAAACTTCAACCTATAAAATATTAGTTCCCCTGCAAAACAGAGTTAGACAAATAACAAATAATAGTAAAATAATATATAACTTTTGATAGCCTTCGAACTGCCCATTTATGACTTTTGAATTCCCTCTGGAGACCTTAGGTCTAACTGACATTTGTTTTTCCTCAACGGGGAACGCATCATCACCTACTCCACTCAGGAGAGTTACCTTTTGCCAGACCGATCCTCAAACCGACTGGACTTTTGCTCAGCGCTTGATACTTCAGGTCTTCATGCCAGACGTTCGCTCCATGGCCCGTCCAGACTTTCACTTGGTTCGCGACCACCAGGATTTTCATCTAGAGTCCTCGACTCTAGGATTTCACCCAAAGTGCTCAACCCACCAAAACTTTGATGACCTAGGGTTACCACCTCCTAAGAATTAGGGTTACCTCCCCCTAGGGTTTTCCATAACCTAGGATTACCACTCCCTAGGACCTAGGGTTACCTCTTCCTAGGGGTTTCCATAACTTAGGGTTACCAAACCCTCTAGGGCCTAGGGTTACCTCGCCCTAAGGTTTTCCACCTACCTAGAATCCACTAGGACTTTTACCTAAGAGCACTTAGGACTTTCCTGCAAGTTTATCCACACTTGTTAGATAATAAGACAACTTAACTTTTAAACCCTTTGTCATAATTAAACTCAGATTCTATCATCTGGTGCTCCTTGCACCAACAGTAAGCTCTCAATGAAGAATAAAGTAATTGCTAGAAATTAGAGTTTGAAAAGTTATGTGCGCTTACTTTTTCCATGGAATTCACCTACTTTTTATAGGGCTGGATGACTTTGCCACATCCTCTACATTATCTGCAAACATTACCACATTTCCCCCATTACTGATGGGCATTATCATGTTCTCTAACATAAAGGGTCATCATTGCCCATTTATTTCCCTCACTTTCGTCATGACGCCTGCGTACACAACTGTTCGTCTGAGGATCACCCGAAATCGATGGCGCCCTAGAGCGGGTGATCAGGCTTAGCTAGGAGTCAGGCGTAGCTGAGAGTTTGAAGTCCGACATCAGGAGTAGCCGAGAGTCGAGCGAGAGTTAGGCGTACTCGGGAATCGGATGCAGCAGGAAGTCGACCCTTATTGATCCTGCCTTCCATCCTAGTTCAATTATAGACTTTCTTAGCCATGTGACCCTTGGGGAATACCCCTGCAGGCTATTGTTCCTTACTCTCTCAAAACATATATTTCGTGGTATAATGTAGCGATAAAAAACTTCTTACTTTGGAGCATCTTCAAGATAGAGATATATTGATGACGCCATTCAAAGGGCCTAGACAAAGTTTAAAAGGTCAGATTCCAAATTTGATGCAAGAATATTGATGATCACTCCTATTTCCTTACCGATTAAGTTCACAATAAGAGATCAAATTAGCTTCTTAGACTTTCATTTCCTTATAGATCAAGTTTACAAACAGAAGATTGTAAATTTGGAGACCGACATGTTTTTACCAAATCAGTAAAGCATGAGAATTTATCGAGCTGAAGCACATGAAAGTGTGCATAAGCATAGTTTTAGATTTATCTGATAGCTAATTAAGAGAAGACAATTAAGTTATCAAAAAAAAATCACTACAAGACAATTCAGATTAACGTCCTAGTTCACGATCGTATTTAAACTCCGAATTAATGTCATAATTAACGATCAAAATAATACTCATCGCTACATAGCGATTTAATAAAAAATTTTGTCATAAATTAACAATATAATAAATTTTGATTGTTAAATTAAAGATTGTTTAAATTTTCGGTCATTATCAATTAAAATTAACCGTTAAATTGCCAATCTGATTAAATTTTTCATCGTATCGTAAATTAATGATAAATTTTAAAATGGATCATTAAATTAGCAATCTATTAAATTTTAAAATCAATCGTTAAATTAATTTTCAAACATAAAATTACTTTATTTTCATTCTTTGCTGCTCACACTCTTTGCCTTCCTCTCAACCCTTCTTATCTGACAGAATCAATAATATAGTTATTAATTTGAATAAATAATAATAAAATGTTTCTAAATTAGAAAATATTTAAATTACCTTTTAAATATATTATTTAGTAGGGCAACTATTTTTTTTTTAAATAAGACAAATAAATGAAATAAATAAAACCTGTATCTAGAATTTAGGAAAAAATGGTTGAATTTAAATTCGATAACTAATGATTTAAATTTTTATTACTATTTTAGCGGTCCAATTTATGTTCGATCACTAAATATTATGTTGTATTAAATAAAAATAATTTAGCATTTTTTACTAAGATATCGAACAATTTAGGATTTATAAATCCTGGCATGTGGAGAAAAAAGACCCAATAAGAACAAACCAAATCAATTTTACCCAATAAGAACTCTAACATACTAAACAAAAGTACCGCAGTAATAAAAAGGTAGATCCGTTACCTTAGCGGCCTCCCTAGTGTCGGCCCCATGAATATAGAGGGATGTTCATGCAGGTACACAGACCATAGGAACATGGCGGGATAAATCTCAGGTCGTCAGTTCTTGAGAATCGACCCCCAGCCATTACGCCAGAGATACCATGCGCCATCCGTCTGCGCTACGCCCTGGGGGCAAGTACCACAGTAATAAAGTATATAGAAATTGTTGATTTCTTAGCGATCAACTAAAGAGAGATGAATAACCTATATAATAAAAATAAATAAAATATTTTTTAAAATTTTACAGATTTATTAGTCTAACACTTGCATATAAAAAAAAAAGAGATTGAAAAAGAAAAGACACAAAAGGATTATTTGATTTGCAATTAAGGGATTGTTAATCCAAGGAAATTGAAGCTCACTGTTTCAGGTGGAGAAGCCTCTTACAATAGTTGAAACACTCAATTACAGAACAAAACTAAAGAGGAATCAATTACAAGTATTGTTCTGATCTTCTGGAACTAGAGCTGTATTTATAGTCCTGGTCGAGGTGCCTGAAGGGTTCTAGGTGTCTGGAGGGGGATAAACTTTTATTCCCATCACAACGGAACACGCCACGCCGCATTTGGATAAAATTGCTGGTCCGAGCGCCCGGACCAGCAAAGTCAACTTCTAGTTGACTTTTTTGTCCGAGTCTTCGGCTCCGGTTCTGTTCGCTTGGGTCCAGATATTCCACTCCGGTTCCGCTCACTTGGATGATTTCAGTCATCCGGAATAAGGTTCACCCGAACCCATTTTCTAGCCTTCTCGAGCAACCTTTCGCTCCGACTTTTCGCCCCTTGGAAATGTCGTGCGCCTCCTTCTTATCTGCTCGTGTACTCTTTCACAGCACCTCGTCTCTCGGACGCACCGAGCTCGTCGGCTCTCTCTCGTGCCACCCTTCTTGCTAGCTGCGTCTTTTGCTCGACTTCCTATGCTCCTAAGTTCCTGCACACTTAGACACAAGAGTTAAACCACAACAAGACGTAACCTGACTTGGTTGATCACATCAAAACTACCTTGGGGTACTAACAATCTCCCCTTTTTGATGTGAGCAACCCCAAGTTAAGTTAAGATAAATTACAAACAAATAATAGTTATAAATATTTGCAAGTACAAAAATTATAAAAAAATTAGACTACCCTCCCCCTAGACTTAATCTTCACTACTCCACCTTTGATCACATTAAAACTTGGGTACTTTAAAATGCTACTTAAAAAGTCTAAACTGAAAAGTCTAAGGGAACACTAAAAAAAACTAGATCTATAAAGTTTTTTTAAAAAAAAAAACTTTAAAAAAATTGCTTAAAAAAATTGAATAGAGAGAAATAGCTCTCAAGATAATTTCTAAATTCAAAAGTATGAAAAAAACATAGAGTAATAATTCATTAAAAAAATTTGGAAAATTTCCTTTAACAGAGAATATGATATACTTTCAAAGAAAAATAAACTTTGCTAAATAATAAAAAAATTTAACATTCAGAAAAATTTAAAATTTTTCCTACAAAAGTGATAAAGTTATATTTCTCAGAAAAATTAACTTCTAATTAATTTCTAATAGAAATTTTGACATTCAAAGCATTAGTTAACAATTGTATCTTCTAATACTTTGAATATGTGAGCATGCATGATCTTTCAAATATTTTATTTTTATTTTTTATTTTCTATTTTTATTTGTTGAGATCTTCTTATGAACTAAAATAAGTTGTCAGGAGGAAGAGACCGTACCTGACTTACCTTGTCGATCCCGTAATCTGAAGCTCCCCCTGAAGTGTTGCTTTCTTCTGATATTGCTCCCCCTTCATCGATGCTCTCGATGCTTATTTCGGGCGAGCTTGCTTCATCTTCATCTTCTTAGTGACTTGCCACTAGCGTAAGTCCGACGAGAGCTTCTATCTCCGATTCGGACGACGTTTCATCCCACGTCACCTTTAGATTTCTATACTTGTCAGTTTGAGCTGGCTTCTTGTTCTTTTCCTTGTCCTTATCCTTGCTCTTCAATTTTGGACAGCTATCTTTCATGTGTCCTTCTTCATTGCAGTGGTAGCATCTTCCTTTTCTTTTTCTTCTTGTACTCTACACTTGATTAAATTTTTTAGTTTTAAATAACTTTTTAATTTTCTTACCATGAGTGTCATTTTGTCGTCATCGAGAGAAAATTCAGAATCTTGTTCATCCATTTTTGCCTTTAAAGCAATGTTGTGCTTTGACTCCTTCAAATATGCACATCTTATTTTATGAGCTTCAAATGTTGAAAATAATTCTTCTAAAGTACTTAATTCTATATCCTTAGATATATAATAAGCATCTACTAATGATACTCATTCAGTAGTCGTAGGAAATATGTTAAGCGCGCACCTTAGCGAATCTCGGTTGCTTACCTTTTCTCTGAGATTCGTGAGTCTGGTGATAAATTCCATTATTCTTGAGTGAAGTGTGCAATGGTTTCTCCTTCTTCTAATTTGATGTTGCTGATATGGTTCCTGAGTAAATCCTGTCTCTTGAGTTTTGCCTCAGATGTTCCTTCGTGTAGTTCCAGGAATTTCTCCCACAACTCCTTAGCAGACTCGTAGGCTCTGATCCGGTTGACTTCTTGTGGTGAAAAGTCTAAGGGAACACTAAAAAAAACTAGATCTATAAAGTTTTTTTTAAAAAAAAAAACTTTAAAAAAATTGCTTAAAAAAATTGAATAGAGAGAAATAGCTCTCAAGATAATTTCTAAATTCAAAAGTATGAAAAAACATAGAGTAATAATTCATTAAAAAAATTTGAAAATTTTCCTTTAATAGAGAATATGATATACTTTCAAAGAAAAATAAACTTTGCTAAATAATAAACAATTTAACATTCAGAAAAATTTAAAAATTTTCCTACAAATAAATGATAAAGTTATCTTTCTCAGAAAAATAAACTTCTAATTAATTTCTAATAGAAATTTTGACATTCAAAGTATTAGTTAACAATTATATCTTCTCATACTTTGAATATGTGAGCATGCATGATCTTTCAAATATTTTTCTATTTTTATTTTGTTGAGATCTTCTTATGAACTAAAATAAGTTGTCAGGAGGAAGAGACCATACCTGACTTACCTTGTCGATCCCGTAATCTGAAACTCCCCCTGAAGTGCTGCTTTCTTCTAATATTGCTCCCCTTCATCGATGCTCTCGATGCTTATTTCGGACGAGCTTGCTTCATCTTCATGGTGACTTGCCACTAGCGCAAGTCCGGCGAGAGCTTCTATCTCCGATTCGGACAACGTTTCATCCCACGTTACCTTTAGATTTCTATACTTGTCGATTTGAGCTGGCTTCTTGTTGTTTTCCTTGTCCTTATCCTTGCTCTTCAATTTTGGACAGTTATCTTTCACGTGCCCTTCTTCATTGCAGTGGTAGCATCTTCCTTTTCTTTTTCTTCTTGTACTCTACGCTTGATTAAATTTTTTTAGTTTTAAATAAAATTTTAAATTTTCTTACCATGAGTGTCATTTCGTCGTCATCGAGAGAAAATTCAGAATCTTGTTCATCCATTTTTGCCTTTAAGGCAATGTTGTGCTTTGACTCCTTCAAATATGCACATCTTATTTTATGGGCTTCAAATGTTGAAAATAATTCTTCTAAAGTACTTAATTCTATATCCTTAGATATATAATAAACATCTACTAATGATACCCATTCAGTAGTCGTAGGAAATATGTTCAGCGCGTACCTTAACGAATCTCGGTTGCTTACCTTTTCTCTGAGATTCGTGAGTCCGGTGATGAGTTCCTTTATTCTTGAGTGAAGTGTGCAATGGTTTCTCCTTCTTCTAATTTGATGTTGCTGATATGGTTCCTGAGCAGATCCTGTCTCTTGAGTTTTGCCTCAGAGGTTCCTTCGTGTAGTTCCAGAAATTTCTCCCACAGCTCCTTAGCAGACTTGTAGGCTCTGATCCGGTTGACTTCTTGTGGTGATAAAACGCACAACAGATGGAACTGTACTTTGTCGTTTGCCACCAAGTCGGCTTGCTCCTTCGTTCATTGGTATTCTTTTTTATCTTCAGGTGCTACAAAACCAAAATTCATTATTAAAAGTAAATCGGAATTTGTCTTAAAGAATACCTCTATCTTTTTCTTCCAACTTGCGAATTCCCCCTCGAACTTCGATGGGTTGATGCTCGGTCCGACCATCTCTTATGCTTCGTTCGACGGTTAGTCCTCCTGAAGCTGTTGGGCTCTAATACCACTTGTTGGTCCCTTGGCAATCAGCTAAAGGGGGTGAATAGCTTGCACAATAAAAACAAACAAAATCTCTTCTCAAATTTTATAGCTTTATTAGTCTAACACTTACATACAAAAAAAAAGAGACTGAAAAAGAAGAGATATAAAAGGGTTACTTGGTTTGTAATTAGGGGATTGCTAATCCAAGGAAGTTGAAACTCACTAACAATCTCCTTTAGGCGGAGAAGTCTCTTACAACAGTTAAAACACAACAATTACAGAACAAAACTAAAGAGGAATCAATTACAAGTGTTGTTCTAACCTTCTGGAATCAGGGTTGTATTTATAACCCTGGTCAGGGAACCTGGAAGGGTTCCAGGTGACTGAAAGGGGATAAACTTTTATCCCTGTAATAACAGAATGTGCCATGTTGTGTTTGGATAAAATTGCTGGTCCAGGTGCTCGGAAGGGTTTCGGGTACCCGGAGATCCAAGCACCTGGACTAGGTCCGGGCGCCCGAACCAGTAAAGTCAACTTCTAGTTGTCTTTTTAGTCCGGGTCCTCTGTTCTGGTTCTGCTCGCTTGGGTCCGGGTCTTCCGCTTTGGTTCTGCTCACTTGGGTAATTTCGACCATCCGGGATAAGGCTCACCCAAATCCATTTTCCGACCTTCTCGAACAACCTTTCGCTCCAGCTTTTTGTCCCTCGAAAACGTCGCGCGCCTCCTTCTCATCTACCTACATACTCTTCCTCAGCACCTCGTCCCTCGGACACACCGAGCCCGTCGACTCTCTCCCGTGCCGTCCTTTCTCGCTAGTTGCGTCTTTCGCTCGACTTCCCTAAGTTCCTGTACACTTAGACACAAGAGTTAAACCATAACAGGACCTAACCTGACTTGATTGATCACATCAAAACTATTTTGAGGTACTGATACAAACAATCTAAAATTTCTTATTGAACTAATTCATATTAGTGACAATAGAGTCCTCTTAGTTATCATGTAAATTCATTATCTGCTTTAGACAAACTGTGGACGGAACTTTAGATTGACACATTATTCTCAAATCAAAAGACATTTTTCATATGTATTATTTTGTTAGGTTATGGTATCCTACAGTTATATATGAATTTAATCTGATTCAACCAAGATGATCAAATTGCAAATGGAAATGAATTGATCGGCAGCTTATTCAGGGTGTTCTCATAAAAGAAAATAGACAACTTGAAAACATGAAACAGTGATAGAAAGGTAATAACCTAACTCCAAACTTATTAAATTATTCAATCTCTAGGAAATATTGTTATTCGTCAGAAACCTAGTGTACAAGTCAAGACAAAAGAGTGAGAGGAATCACCTCGGTTTCTAGTTTTGTTATATAAGCTATCAGTGTGGTCTTATCATTGTCCTCGAGAGGAGTCTCCAGTGCCATCCCTACCGACCATGGGCTCGCGAGTTAAACCCTAATCGGTGTCGGTGAGCTTGGAGAGAGTGAGAAAGGGCTTTGGCTCGTGAGCTAAATCCTAGATCGGTGTGGTTGATCTCGTCGACAGAGAGAAAGAGAGAGAGAGAGAATGGACTTTGGCTCACGAGCTAACCCTAGATCAGTGCCATCGAGCTCGTCGAGAGAGAGAGAGAGAGAGTGAGTGTGAGTGAGTATTTTTAATCCTAAAATAACCTAAAATAATAGTTGCATCTTTTTCTATCGGTGTAATTTCCAAGTTTATGTAAAATCCTATAAAGTATCATCTTGGAGAAGCTAAAAGGATTTTATGCTATATTACTAGAACTATGAATTATGGAATTTGGTATACTAGAGTTTCAAAATTTAATCTTTGTTGATTCACTGATAGTAATTAGGCAAGTTCAGTGGATTATCGAAAGAGTACCTCAACTAGTATTTTTAATCTTGAATCGGGAGCAATTTCATGGAGTTCAAAAAAGCAAGCTACTATAACCTTATCCTCTCAGAAGCAGAATATGTAGTAGCAACTTTAACAGCATGTCAAGCAATTTGGGTTAGAAAATTACTTATAGATCTTCACCGACAACAAAAAGATGCAACTATTATTTTTTGTAATAGCAAGCCAACAATTACAATGATAAAAAAATTCACGGTTCCAGCAATACAACAACAACAACAACACCAAGCCTTATCCCACTAGGTAGGGTCGGCTATATGGATCCTTTTATGCCATTGAACTTTATCTCCTACTATATTATTATCTATACTTAAATAAATTTATCTTATTTTATTGTTGGTAACCAAGTCTTTTTTAGTATTCCTCTTCCTCGTTTGATATTTGTACTTGTCATAGTTTCACATGGCCTAACTGGAGTATTTATTGGTCGTCTAAGTACATGCCCGTACTATCTTAAACATGTCTCTTAAAGTTTTTCCTCAATAGATGCAACTCCAACTTTCTCTCTAATGCTCTCATTTCTTATTCTGTAAATTCTCGTATGTCTACACATCCATCTTAATATCCTCATCTCTATAACTCTCATCTTCTACTCATGTGCTCGAGTTATAGCTTAACATTCAGTTACATATAACATAATAGGTATAAGTGTAGTTTTGTAGAATTTTCTTTAAGTTTTAAAAGTACTTTACAGTCACATAAAACACCCGACACTCTCCTCTATTTTAACCGTCTTGTTTATATTTTATGTAAGACATCTCTCTCAATCTCTCCATCATTTTACAAAAATGATCCTAAATATCTAAAGCTCTCAGTTCCAGATAACTCATCATCTCTTATTTTAACAATTGTCTCATTATGCCTAATTTTACTAAACTTAAATTCTATATATTTTGTCTTTATTCTACTAAACCTAAAACCTTTCTCTTCTAGTGTTTCTCGCCAAGATTCTAGTTTAGCGTTTACTCTTTCTCATGTTTGATCTACCAAAATAATATTATCTATAAACAACATATACCACAACACTGTGTCTTAAATGTGTGCAGTGAGTTCGTTCATAATTAGTATAAAGAGATAGGGGCTTAGAGCTGATTCTTGATATAACTCTATCTTTATTGGAAATGCTTCAGCTATTCTGCCTGAAGTGTTTTCTCTAGTCATTACATCCTCATACATATCCTTAATTAGTTCAATATATGCTACGCTAACACCTCTCTTTTCTAGAATTCTCCATATAATTTCTCTTAGGACTCTTATCATAAGTTTTTTTTAAGTTAATGAATATCTTCTATAGATCTTATTTTTGCTCCCGATAGTTTTCAATTAATTATCTAAGAAGATGTATATCTTCTATTATCGACTTTCCAGGTATAAATCCAAATTGATTTTTAGTCATCATAGTCTCTTTTCTTAATCTTTTTTTCTATTACTTTTTTTTTCAAAATTTCATTGTAAGACTTGTTGGGATCCTTGGAGGGCGGTAAGAGAGATATGTGAATAACCTGAAAAAGAAAACAATACCTTTCTCGTTCTTTCAACTCTAATTAAAAGTAATAATAATGATAAATTAAAATAACGACTATAAAGAAGAGGCACAAGGTTTACTTGGTTATAATTTAGATGGTTGTTAATCCAAGGCAAGTGAAGGCATAATAAAAATCTCCTTTGATGAAGGTCAAGAAGCCTCTTACACTCATTGAAAATCTCAAACAGTTGCTAGGAAATGATTACAAGAGTTGATACTAAAGTTGTTATCTATTTCCTAGCTCCAGGAGCGTTTTTATAGCTCTTGGGAAACTCTATCTGTGGGTGGAAGGCGCCTCCAACAAGCTAGAAGGCGCCTCCAGTGAAGCGCCAAGGGATAAAGCTTTATCCCTTGGCAACGGTAAAATTATCCTGATCGAAGGCGCCTTTCATAGGACTGGAAGGCGCCTTCATACTGTTCATCGAAGGTGCCTTCCACGGTGAAGGTGTGGAGGTGCCTTCAATTCACTTTGAAGGCTCCTCCAGTAGCAATTCCGACATCCTTTCACTCTTCTACTGCTCCGATCGTCTAGGTGATCGCGACCATCGGAAATAGGGCTCACCCGGACCCATTTTGCGATCTTCTCCTCGAGTAGGCTTCTGCTCTGACTTCTCGTCCCTCGGAACATCGCACACATCCTTTTCGTCCACCTGTGTACTCTTTCGCAGCATCTCGTCCCTCGAATGCACCGAGCCCGTTGACTTCCTTCTCATGTCATCGTTCTCGTTAGTTGCGTCTTCCACTTGACTTCTTGTGTTCCTAAGCTCTTGCACACTTAGACATAAGGGTCAAATACAATAGGACCTAACTTAATCTGGTTGATCACATCAAAACTACCACGGGGTTTCAACAATCTCCCCCTTTTTGATGTGCATCAACCCAGGTTCAAGTTAGAGTAAAAATAATGCAATAAAGTATTGTAAAGAAATTACAATAATAACATTTTAGGAACATTAAGCATAATGTTGTAAAATTCAAAATTTTAAAATCTCACCCTAAAATCTCCAAAATTTTAAAATCTCCTACTTGTACATATTCCTTCTCCTTTGATCATATTAAAAAATAGGAAAAATAACATAAGAAATTAGAATATTTTGAAATTAATTTTGAGGGGTACTTAATAAAATAGTAAATAGAATGGTTAAAAATTTTCATAAATCCATACTTTATAAAAACGAAAAAAATATTTTGTAAAAAAAAATCTAACTTGTTAACAAATTATAATAGTAAATCGTTTTAACAGTTAGTCAATTAAATATTTGTTTCAATAATTGGCTTCCAAGCTGTGGTGAGACACTAAACTTTCATAGATATTGGAGCAACAACCACTTTTTTAGACAAAGTCTTTTAAAGAAATTAATATTTAATTTTCTTTCTTGCATTCAACCCTTTTAAAAAGAATTTTACTCTAAGTATGTTTTTGGAACCCAATATAAGTTCCTACCTACTAGTTAATTAAAAATGGGAGGGGGGGGGGGGGGGGGGGGGTACATAATTTTTAGGAATATTCCTACCCCTGGTGATGTCTAATATATCAGTTTAGTCTACCATATTTTATAGATTTTGGTTTTTTTGACAATTATTCAAATTCAAGCATACATGGTCATTCTTCAAACTTTTGACTTGAGTTTTTAATTTATCGTTTTCTAATTTCAAATTATCATACATTTCTAAGGGACATGAATTTGCTAAGTTTAATTTTAAGTTAGTATTTTCTTTTTCTAATTTGCACAAATTTTTAGAAAGTATTTTGATAAAATTAAAAGACTGTTCGGGAGATAGTGCACGATCTCACTTACCTCGTGATCTGACGCTCTCCCTTCGTCGCAGCTTCCTCTGAGGATTCTCCCCCAATGTCGATGCTCATTTCTGAGCTGTTTTCATCTTCTTGATGGCTTGCCATTAGGGCTAGTACGGAGAATGCCTCGATCTTGGACTCAGAGAATGATGATTCGTCCCATGTGACCTTCAAGTTATTATTACTTTGGTCTGTTGCCTTTGTCTTTCTCCTTGTACATGTTCTTCAATTTTGGACAATCATCCTTGATGTGACCTTCTTCGTTGCAGTTGTAACATCAAACCTCCCTTTTGTTCCGATAATATTTTCTTGACTGCGATTTAAATTTATTAGTTTTAATAAATTTATTAAACTTTCTTACTAGTAGCGCCGCTTCATCTTCGTCGATTGACGCTTCGGAATCAGGATCTTCCATCTTGTCTTTCAAGACAAGATCGTTGTTCGACTTTTCAATTTCTTTTGAATCTGCACATCGAGTTTCGTGAAATTCAAAGGTAGAAAATAAATTCTCTAGTGTACTTACCTCGAAGTCCTTAGAGATGTAGAATGCATCTACTAAAAATGACCACTCTGGAGTTCTCGGGAAGGCGTTGAACGCGTACCGAATTGAATCTCGGTTTGTTACTGTTTTTCTGAGATTGTTGAGCTGAGTGATGAGCTCTTTGATCCGTGCTTGGAGTTGTGCTACCTTTTCTCCATTGTTCATTCGTAGGTTTGTCAGCTGGGTTCGGAGGATGTCTCGCCTTACCAATTTTACTTTAGAAGTGCCTTCATGGAGTTCCAGGAACTTCTCTCATAGCTCTTTGATGGAGTCGTAGCTATTGATTCGATTGACTTCCTAGGGCGGAAGGACACTAAGTAGATGGAATTCTACCATTCGCCACGAAGTCAGCTTGCTTCTTCTTCATTCACTTATATTCTTCTTTGTCTTTCGAAACTGCAAAACCATATTTCATGATTAACAAAATTTCAAAATCCATTTTAAAGAACACCTCCATCCGACGTTTCCATTGCGTTAAGTCTCCCTCGAATTTTTGTGGGTGAATGCTTGCACTGGCCATCATCTCATTGCTTCAATTGGCAGTTAGTCCTTCTGAGGCGTCCTGACTCTGATATCACTTGTTGGGACCCTTAGAGATCGGTAAGAGAGAGATGTGAATAACCTGAAAAAGAAAACAATATCTTTCTCGTTCTTTTAACTCTAATTAAAAGCAACAATAATGATAAATTAAAATAACAACTAGCTAGAAAGAAGAGACACAAGGTTTACTTGGTTACAACCTAGATGGTTGTTAATCCAAGGCAAGTGAAGACGCAATAAAAACCTCCTTCGTTGAAGGCGGAGAAGTTTCTTACACTCGTTAAAAAACTCAGACAGTTGCTAGGAAATGATTACAAAAGTTGATACTAAAGTTGTTATCTATTTTCTAACTCCAGGGGCCTTTTTATAGCTCCAGGTAGGACTTCAAATGAATCGAGCCGGCTTGCGAGCTTTTCGAGCCGGCTCAAAAAATATTCGATTCGTATTCGAATTTATCGAATTCGAGCCGAACTCGAACATGTTCGAACTTTTTTTCGAGCCGAACTCGAGCCCAAATTATATTGTTTGAGTCGCTCGCGAGCTTTAATATTTATTAATATAATTTAAATATATATTAAATAAATAAATTTCGAGTCTTTCGAACTTATTTTCGAGCAATAATTCGAATAGTTCGCGAACATGTTCGAATATTTCGAGCCGAACTCGAACTCGAGCCCTAATTCGAAACAAACTCGAACAAAATATTTTGAATTTTTCGAGCTTCGAATCGAGCTCAAACTCGAATATATCTATTTCGAGCCTTAAATTTTTCTGCATATTCAGCTCGATTCGATTTGTTTACACCCCTAGCTCCAGGGGCCTCCAGCAACAATTCCAGTCTCCTTTCGCTCTTCTGCTGCTCTGATCGCCTGGGTGATCGCGACCATCCGAAATAGGGCTCACCCGAACTCATTTTTCGGTCTTCTCCTCGAGCATGCTTCCGCTCTGGCTTCTCGTCCCTTGGAGCGTCGCACACGTCCTTCTCGTCCGCCGGTGTACTCTTCAGTAGCACCTCGTCTCTCGGATGAACCATGTTCGTCGGCTCCCTTCTCGCTAGCTGCGTCTTCCGCTCGACTTCTTGTATTCCTAAGTTCCTGCACACTTAGACACAAGGGTTAAACACAATAGGACCTAATTTAACCTGGTTGATCACATCAAAACTACCACGGGGTTCTAACATGACTCATTAGTTTAATACTCATATAGTTTACATAATTTTATATGTCTCCCTTGTTTTTATATAAGGGAATTAGAGTGCTTATCCTTCATTGATCATATATTTATTTTATTTTTAATATCATATTAAATAATTTTATAAATCATGTAAAATATTATAAAATTCTTTTTTAAACCGTTCAAATAGTGTAGAATTCTTTTAGCTGCTCCAAGATAATGCTTCGTAAGATTTTGCATAGATCAATTAGGGATGATTTTGGGTTGGAATTTTATCCTTCATAAGCAAACTAATCCTTAATTGAGGAGAGGGGATCGTCACTTCTTACGTTCATTTTACATGGTGAACTGTGAGCCAAAAATGGGAGTGTATAAGCTTTAATTGATGGGTAGCTACCATTAACTCTGTCTAAAGCATTTTGGAATAGTAGTTCGACTGAGCAAAACTAATGAGTCAGCTGATCTCTCATCTTGGTGGATTATGAGATATCCTATTAATTGTAAATAATGATAACAATTGACGGCACGTACACATGATTTTCACTATCATATTATGTAAAAATCATATATGAAGTTGCTCTATTTTGATGATTATTTAAAATGTATTATTGATTGGTTAATAATATAATTACAATTAATTATTTGCTTCTGCTTAAGGCAACCATTTCTACATTTTGTATGCAGGTTGGAACTCTCTTAAATGCCAAGGATGCAAGAAAAGCTGTTCAAGCTGTAGCTGGGTTGATGAGTCCTGATACAATAATGGTACGAGTTAATGGCCATCCAATGCCAATGAATTAGGTGTCATTTCTATATTGCATTGGATAAATGTTTGGCTGTTGTTGGATTGGAATTGCATTATTCTAAATTCTCTATTATCATGTAATTAAATGGAAGTTTTCATTACCTTCAAAAACTGGCGTATAATTTTCCCTCTTGATATTCTCATATATTCATGAACTATGCTTCAAAAGAAGAGTTGACACCATTATCCTAGATGATAAGGTTTAACAAAAAAAAAAAAAAAAGTCTGCTTGTAGTTAGTTGATCCGATCCATGAAACTTATTGATGGATCTCCTATCTTTTGATATATAGTTTCAGATATTTTTTCATGGTTAAGATTATTGAAATATATATCGGCGACTTTGGCTACTTGAGTGAGTCGTGTAGTTAGGTTGTCTATTGTTATTATCTTTCATTGTATTTTTATTTTAATCATGTGGGCTACTTATCATCCTACATGATTATATATATATATATATATATATATGCTTCCAGCTATGTGAGTTGTAGATATTATACTTGGATAGTCATGTGGGTATATATCGAGGTTTGAGATGTTAATCATTTGAATAAGAGATATAAACAGTTGTCATGAGTGAAAACTAATAATTTATCCTTTTGAGACACAGTTAGATTACTAGGAAAATAAATATTATATTTCTCTTTATTCCGAGTAGACCTTTGAGATATTATGTAGTTTTAGAGATATGGATCATGTGTATGACAGATAAATACCTATTGGTGGGTTGTTTTTGCATGATTAGCATGAAGTATTTTATTTTAACATAAAATACTTCATGTTAAAATAAGGAAAAATTTACATATAGTCCATATTAGCAAATAAAACTTTGCATGCAGTCTCATTGGTAAAAATCTTTGTTTCCACTCCCTAATCAAACATATTTATCTAATTTCTCCTGATATTTTTATTTATAAAAAGTCAAAAAATAAGTATAATTCTTCTTAAATTTAGTACATTAAACAAGAATCTAGCATATTTTCTATTAAATTGAGCACGATTCTTTTTCTACCTCAATTGGATGGAAAATATACTTGATTTTATTTAAATGATACTCAATTGGATGGAAAATATATTAGATTTTCTTTAAATAGTGCTTAATTTAGTAGGAATTATATTAAACAGGAAAAAAGCCGTGCTCAATTTAATATAAAATATACTCGATTTTAGTTTAAAGTGTTGAATTTAATAGAAATTATACTCGTTTTTAGACTATTTGTACCTAAAAAATATAAGGGACAATTTAGATAGAAAATATACTCGATTCTAGTATAAAGTGCTGATTTTAAGAGGAATTATACTCATTTTAATATATTTTTCCACCTCAATTGAATGAAAAATATATTAGATTTTTCTTAAATGGTACTCAATTAGATGGAAAATATACTAGATTTTCTTTAAATTGTGTTGAATTTAAGAGAAATTATATTAAGCAGGAAAAAAATAGTGCTCAATTTAATAAAAAATATACTCAATTTTAATATAAAGTACTTATTTTATTTTAAGAGAAATTAATGTTAGTGTTAATTAATTATATGTTAATGTCACAAAATAACCATTTTCTTACTCTAGTTCTTGGCATAGAGACATGTTTTATTAATATTTTAGCAACTTGATTAGGATTATATTAGAAAAAATGAATTAAATTTATTTTGTCCATTAATATATTTTCTTCTGCTTTTTTTTCCTCCCTCTCTCTAGAGATATTCACTGATCCGGAGCAAAAGACTCGGCCAAACTCCAAACTTAACCATTCCTCCTCCCTTTAAGTAGCCTCCACCCTTTCCCTCCCTCACCCACCTCATCCCACGTATTATACTCTCCGGTGGTCAAGAAATAACTCTGGGCCGCTGCAAACGTTAAGCCGACGACGATGGCTGCCTCCCTCAAAGCGGCCGTCGTCCTTGTGCTTCTCGTCTGCACGGTATTCATCGAATTAAGCTCTGTTCCGGCAGAGGCTCGCCCCGTGCCTGCCACTGCAGGGACGGCGAGGATGGCCGTCGAGGCTGTGCCGGAGAACCATGGAGTGACTGCGGAGCTCGTGTCTGAAGCCGCCAGCCAAGAGGAAGATGATGAGGCCTTTGAATTCGACCAGGAACTAGTCGTGTTAGGTCATTGAACGTTCTCCTAATGCACTGTACAATTAATTGAAAACATTTTGGTGATCCAATTTGTGACATCATTATTTTGAAGAAGCGTATCGATAAATAAAATTTTTTCTATAATATAATTTCATGAATATACAAAATAGCCTCCTCGGGAAGGTGTGATGGTTAAGACATGGGGTATTATCATACGAGATCTTAGGATCATAACCAAGCATAACCTTCTTTTTGGAGGCGAGCGAATCACTTTTTATCACATGAATGTACAAAATAAAACTGGGGCGTTGATCATGTGATCAACGGCCACGCTCTGCCTGTCCGTTGTTAACTAGCAAACGTCCGTCCGTTAATTTGTAGATAAAGTTCACATTTTTTTTCCTTGAAGCCGGCGCCGCTGCCGCATGACTGTAATCCGATCCCTCCTCTCGCCGGCGGGTTATTCCCCTCCACCTGTTCGACGAAATGCGCGACCGGAAGCCGGCGAACTCAGAGGCCGCTCTTACCTCTCGTATCTCGTTCTCGATAGAACCAGGCGCGGCGAGCTCCCGCAGGCGCTCGAGCTCTTCCTCCAGCTCCAGCGCTCTGGTTGGTCGGCCGATGAGTTTGCCCTCGCTAGCCTCCTCAACTCATGCTCCGCTCTCCCTGGCGTGCGGCGACTCGGGGAGCAGCTCCATGCTAAGTCCGTGCGCGCCGGTCTCTCTTCCGAGCGCGGCGTCCGCACTTCCCTCGTCGCGATGTACTCCGCCGCCGGCCGATTGGTCGACGCCCGCCAGGTGTTCGACGAAGTTCCCATGATCGAGGAGGCCGATGTCCCGACGTGGAACGCCGTCATCTCCGCCTACGCCTTCCATGGTTCGTTCCTAGATTGCTTCCTCTTGTTCCGAGCCATGCTCGAGCTGGCTCACTTGGTGCCTACCGATGCGACCTTCGCGATCCTCATCAGCGCGTGCGTGGCGAGCCAACAGGTTGCGATCGGAAAGGTGATACATGCGATGGCCCTCAAGAACCAGTCGCTCGATGCGACCAAGACACTCAATTCTCTCATCTCCATGTACGCAAAATTGGGCTTTTGGGGAGATGCCATGAAAGTTTTCGATGCAATGTGTCCCAAGGATGTTGTTTCCTGGAACGCCATCATCTCAGGCCTTGAACAAAATGGTGAATTCGAGGCGGCAATCTCGATTTTCCGCAGAATGTCTGTGAGTCCAAACAGGATTACCTGTCTCAGCTTGCTCAGCGCAATAGCTTCTGTCCCGTCTCTGAGGTTGGGGAAGGAGGTTCATGCTTGGTTAATCAGATCAGGCCTCAATTCGGAAACAGCTATAGGCAATTCACTGATCGCGATGTACGGGAAGTGCAGCGACGACGTCCAGAAAGGAAGGTTGATTTTTGAGATGCTGCCTTGTCCTGATGTTATTAGCTGGAACTCTATGCTCTCTGGTTATGCTCAAAACGGTGAGTTCATTAGCTTCTACAAAGTGTTTGAAGAAATGCAGAGCTCAGGATCAAGCCCTGACTTGCATACTCTGACCATTCTACTATGTGCACTGTCACCCGATTCATTGGTGTCTTGTAAGCTTGGAAGAGAAATTCATGGCTATCTGCTGAGACGAGAAGCTGAGCTGCCAGTTTCGTTGTCTGTGTGCAATGCATTGCTAACTATGTATTCGAATTTCGGTCGGATTTGTGATGCAGAGAAGGTCTTTAAGGGTTTGAATGAACTGGATTCCTTCACTTTCAATTCCATGATTGATGGGCTCTCTAACAATGACTTGTGTCATGATGCTATGGCACTCTTTGTGGAGATGCACAGGCAAGGATTTCCATTAGAGTCCTCAACCTTGTCGATTGTTCTTACAGTTTGCAGCAAAATGGTCTCCGTCGAATTAGGAAAACAGCTTCATGCATTTGCGGTAAAGCAATGTCTCCATGCCTCAATTGTTTCACAAAGTGGCTCCTTGTCCGTTGACAATGCACTCGTCTCCATGTATTCGAAGTGTGGTAGCTTGAATGATGCAATTCGAGTGTTTCAAAGGATGGAGAAAAGGGATGTGGTCTCTTGGACAGCCATGATCACAGGATGTGCGCAACATGGAGCGGCTAATGGGTCATTTGAATTCTTTGGTGAAATGAGAAACAGTGGCATTTATCCCAATTCAATCACTTATCTCGGTTTACTTACTGCTTGTGCACATGCTGGCCTAGTCGAAGAAGGGAAGCAATATTTTGGTTTGCTGATAAAAGAATGTAAATGCCAACCTAGCATCGAACATTATGCTTGTATGGTGGATTTGTTTGGTCGATCCGGCCAGTTTCAGCAAAGTGAAGCTATGGTTCAGTTGGCAACTTCTCGTATGAAGCAAAATAGCGAATCTTGTTTACGACTATGGAAAGTGTTGCTTGGGGCTTGCCACTCGCATAGGCAACTTGATCTTGGCATTAGCATTGGATCAAGGATTTTGGATTCCAACCCGGACGATGAAACTACTCATGTTCTTCTTTCCAATCTGTATGCCGCGTTTGGCTTGTGGCACGATGCAATATCGATACGGAGGCTGATGAAGGAAAAAGGGCTAAAGAAGGAGGCCGGATGTAGTTGGGTAGAGACCGGAAACAGGAAGCATGTTTTCGTAGCTGCTGATGATTTCCATGAGAACAGGAAGGAGATCTATGAGAAGCTTGACGAGTTGGACAATAAGTGTAGAAGAATCGGGTATGTCCCCGCAACGAAATATGTTCTCCATGATGTCGACAAGCTTCAGAAAGAGGCAATCCTAAGAAACCATAGCGAGAGATTGGCTGTATCGTTTGCATTGCTATCCTCAGCAAAGACGAAAGGAGTCGTCCGTGTGATTAAGAATCTCCGCGTGTGTGAGGATTGCCATAATTGGATGAAGTTTGCTAGCAAAGTTGAGGGCGTAGAGATAGTCCTAAGAGATTCGAGAAGGTTTCATTCTTTCATAGAAGGAAAATGTTCTTGTGGCAATTATTGGTAACTATGCGGATTGAGCTTTCATAGTATTCAAGGAAGTGCAACAACAATAGAAATCCAGCCTTTGTGGTCATACCAAAGAAAAAAGAGGGAAGGAGAAGAACTTAAATCAACTATTGATTTTTGAAAATATTTTAATTAATTAATTTATTTATTTATTATTATTTTGTTTTTGCATCAATGCAGCTTATATGATACAATTATTAGGTCGGCCCAATAGTATCTGAGGGTGAGATCCGGTGTACTTGATTGTTATTGGGCCATCCGAATATTGTATTGCTACTGCAAGTATATATTACTACAATGCGCAAGGGAAGGGGTCGAATCTGTGTCGGGAACTTCGGATGGGATCTTCCTTGCTGCGAATCCCTTTCCGGGTTTTGGTTTTGCGAAAACTTACGGTGTTGGGGAATTTCTTGGAGTTGTGTTCATAGATGTAGAGTTAGAGTTTAGTGCATTTTATTAGGGGGTCAAACGTAGATTTGGGATTTCAAAATTGGGTGGCATGTCCTTAGTTTTTTATTTTGAATAGGGGGCAAATGCCAAGAAATTACGACTTTTAATCGACTCCTATAAACGTATCTTCTTTGATGAATTTAGTGACTTAAAATTTCATGTGTACTAGATCTTTATTTTTTTCATTATTATTATTACTGCTGCAGGAAGAACATAGTGTACATATTTGATGGATGATAATTGTTCCAATGGACAGGCCATCGGCTCCCTCATCTTGGGAGCTTGCACAATGGCTTCTTAAAAAGCTATAAACTTGCATCTCGATACCTTGTTTGGCTCGTGGTTTTTAGGTTTAGCAATTGCACTAATATTTGCTCCAGCTGCTACTGTTATCAATCTCGATAGTTTTCAAAATGAAGCATGCTAAAATTTATCTAGTCTTACTGCATTGTCTATGTTGCTGAATGTCTGTTCTTTCTCTTCATCTGACCTAAGTAATACCTTGTTCTAATTTTCTCTTTGATCATGCATGCTTGTTAAGATTCTTCACATAGCCCCCTTCCAGGTATGATCTTACGTTGACTTGTATTTATGTACCTCGTCATCTCTATATTTGACCATTTACATTAGATTCTTTGACATCTTAAGTTGAACATCAAATATACAAGTATAAAAAGGGCAGCCCGGTGAATGAAGCTACTGTCGATGCAGGGTCCAGGGAAGAGTATATTGTATGCAGTCTTACCTCTATTTGCAAGAGGCTATGTCCTTGATTCGAACCCGTGACGTCTAAGTCACATAGCAACAACTTTACGGTTGCACCAAGACTCTCAAAGTCAGGTCCTTACTAAATTGTTGCTAGTATCAAATTAATGTTCTTTGTATATATGTTACAATTTTTTTTTTGTGCAAATTCTCCATGCAGAATATTGAGCTAGAGAAAGGATTGCAAAGATCAGTTCAGTCAATGTTCCTTCAAACCCCAATGCATGGCTTCTAATGTGAGAGAACTATGAAACTATAATTTTTGAAGATCATGATTTTTCGGAAAAGCGTGATATTGAGTATATCCTTTAGCAGCTTCACTACAAAAGGATTGAAGAGTTTAGGCACCACATAAATGCTGCAGAATCTGCTGGATCTACTACCTCTTCCAGTGCAAAACCTATTGTTTGTTCTGATAAAGTGAAGAAAATCCATGTTGTCTTCAAAAGCTTCCTGATGGAAGCAACTGGATTTTACCATGATCTGATATTGAAAATCAGGGTAAAATATGACCTACCTTTGAGCTTTTTTAATGAGAGAACTGACAGCGAAATTGTTTTGACAAAAGATGAGAAGAAATTGGCTGAGATGAAGAAAGGACTTATGTCTTGTCACCGTTGTCTGATATACTTAGGAGACCTTGCACGTTACAAAGGACTATATGGGGAGGGAGACTCCGTTGGTTGTGATTTTGCAGCTGCTGCTAGTTATTATATGCAGGCAACTTGCATGCGTCCTTCAAATGGTAATCCACATACCAAGTTAAGATCATTGTTAATTCGTGAGCACTTTTATTATCGTCGCCCTTGGCTTATCATTGCATAGAGCAATTAATTTTTTTGGATCTTGTAAACTTACACCAGTTGGCAATACTTGCTTCCTACTCGGGTGATGAGTTATTGGCAATCTACCATTACTTTAGAAGTCTGTCCATTGATATTCCATTTTCAACAGCCCGAGATAACATGATCATCGCTTTTGAGAAGTTTTTTTTTTTTACTTCTTGCAAGTTACAACTATGGAATTCTCAAGGAAACATGCCTATGGAAATGATGGGGGCAAGGACAAATTATCTCGTGTCCAGAGGATTCTAGCTGCTGGTAGAGCTATTGCAAATATTGTTGCAGTTAATCAGCAGAGAATAAATATTGATCCAAGCCTGAGGAAATTTGTAATGTGCAAAGAGCGATGGTGGCCGTATTGACTCTACCCTTTCAAGCTCGTCTCATCCAACTGTTATGGAAGAGGAGGGAAGTCAAATTGAGAGCATTGGTGATATTGGGATAGTGCCAAATCCATCTGGTCTAGGGTTTTCACAAACTAAGACATGATCTTGTGTGGAAGGAGAAGAAGAGGAAGAAGAAATTGTTTTCATTCCTACAGTTTCTGACAAATACGAAGATCTGAATGCTTTCAGATTGAGTACTTTTGATATATTCAACCCCCAACATGTATCATCTGCAGGTGGTTGGATGACACATGCTCATCCATTTTCTGTTCCTTTTGATGGTGCACCAACATCAACTGTTTCAAATGTGAGTTTGAATCTGCATCCATCTATCGATCCTATCATGCAGCTTCCTTTGCAGCATTTTAACCCTTCTTTGAGATGGTTTGCAAAGCAAGATGAATTCCTTTCAGATGGACTAAGAAATATGAACACGAATGGAAATTTATATATGAATAGCCAGATGTTGCAAGAATGTTCAAGTAACTTACAGCAAAATACACTTTTACCCGGAGTTTGTTTTCCTGCCATTCTAAATGCTAACAGCGCACACTCTAGTCAAACTAAATCATCAGAGATTTTCTTTTCGTCCCCACTTGATGCTCTCTTGCATTCAGGAGCAGCATCCGATGGAAGGACCTTAAAACATTCGGCACCCTTACCATCACTTAGAAAAGATTATGTAAATCGTCCAGTTAGTCAGTTGGGGCCACCTCCTGGATTTGGCCATATTCCTTCAAAGCAGCAGGAGGAAGCAATTGCTAATTCTTATCCAAGGGAACAGCAGCCAGAGCTTGATGATTACAGCTGGCTAGATGGCTATCAATCTTCATCTTTTAAGAGCATAGGGACTGTAAACTCACTTGATCAACATTACTACTGCGTTTACAAATGTTTCTAGTTTTCCATTTCTGAGGAAACAGGATTCCAGTAAACCGGCCCAGACAATTGATGGGCAAAAGTGGCAAGATCTTCAGGTTTTTAAGCAACTCAAAGCCCTTACTAGGCAGAAACTTGAGCAATCAAGTCAACAGCACACTCTGCTGCCTGAACGACGTCAAGCGTAATCTCTTTTGATTTAACTGGTACTTTGTAAGATTTTGTAATGTCTAAAATTGCAATATATGTTTCAGAACTTTCATGTGTTTATCTAACCTATATGTTATTGAGTTTCCATTTATTTGAAGGAACTTAGCATTGGCAATTGAATTTTTTCATTAGTTATTGAACATTTTTGGTGCAACCATGCGAACCCAGTGTTATTTTAGCATGCCTATTGAGCTGGGCTAACTGGTCCTGGTGTAAGCTATTTTATATTTATGTGGGTTGGTATAAAATTTATAATATACCATCTTCTTACTGCTGAAATTTCTTGATTCTATTTGGTTATTTGAGCAAACATTTTCTTGTTTTTTTTTGTTAGTATTAGTTGCAATTCTTTTGCTGAGTTGTAAAAAATTATATTCCCTTTATTTTTACAGCTTTATATTGAAAACTTACCTTAAAAATTTCTCATTTCTCATTTCTCATTTCTCAACCCCAAAGCATCACTATCTTTGATAGCGACCTGTTCATGTTTGTCAATCATTTCATCCCACAATAACCTTCACCAAGTTATACGAGTGTAAAGGCACTTTAACAATCTTGAGTTAAATGTATACAAGAATATCATTTTAGTTAATTTCTTATACAAATTTGTTTGAGATGTGTTAATAATTGCAGGGAGTGATCGAGTGCAAAAGAATCACAATAGAGCTAGTTTTAGCAAATCAACCACAACATTGTTATTAGGATTGTCATTTTGCCATGTGTGTAGACTTGTCGCACCTCCATCTTATGTTAATGCCTTGTGAGCTTCAGATGTGTTCACCCTGCAGTGAGTGATCGTGGAAGAAAATGATAAATAGATTTTTGTTTTTTTAGGCCCTGGAATCACGCATTGTATGCTCTTGTTGCTCGATTGATCTTGATTGCTTTTTAATGACAAGGTATTTGTTGGAATGCATTGTTTACTGTCATATTCCATAGAGATTTAAATTTTATGACCAATATTTTAGAGGCCTACACTTGAACGCCTAAATTATCAAAAAAAAAAAAATGGCAAGGGAGGTCAAAAAACACAAACCAAACGCCAAGAATCACAAATGTCTACAGGTAGTAAGTAGCATGTTTACCATAAAAGACAGAATAAGATCAAATTTAGTACACAGGAGGTCATCCCTATCTACCTAATATCCAACTGCATCTACTCCCACCCAAACACTAAATCTTCTTCCATGTCAACATTAGCAAAAATAGAAAGAAAGAAAGAAAGAAAACCCCTACAAGGACCAGAATCACCAGATACCTCCCAAAAAATGCAGCAAGGCACCTCACTTCCTCTTCTTTGTCGGTGGCTGCTGCAGCTCCTCGTCTTCTTCATCGTCTTCCTCTTCTTCGTCTTCATCGTCTTCCTCTTCTTCATCATCGTCATTATCATCATCGTCGGCATCTTCCTCTTCACTTCCTCCACCTTTGGCCTCGGGTCCATCTTCCCCATCTCCTTCATTGTCGTTCTCTTCTCCGGAGAAATCATCGTCGCCTCCATCGTCTTCTGGATCATCTCCATCCTCATCATTCTCATCCTCATCGTCATTGACATCTGAATAATCGTCATCCTTGTTCTCCAGGACAGCTTCATGTTTGCCTCTTCGAATCATTCTTCATGGGAAAAACACACAGTAAGTGGCACTATAACTAAAAGACTAGAGTATGTTAGGAGGACCTACCCAAAAATAGCTTTCACCTCTTCACTGACGGGGGCAGCTTCAACTGATACCTGAAACAGGTCCAATTTTAAGTGCAGCAGAAGGAATATGATCCACAATGTCAAGGAAATGGAAACTAAAAACACTGTCTTCTATGCAGAAGAAACATCTAGAATTATAGATCCATAGTTCTCAGATTAAACTCTAAAAAGTGCACATCATTATCGAGAAGTTCAGCAGATGATCATATCAGTAGCATCCATTTTCATTGATATGCTCAGTGAACATGATTGAATGGTACCGAGAGAGTATTTATCTGAAAAAAAGAAAAACAGTATAGAATTTTAAAACATCAAAAAGAAGAGAATAAACACTTCAATCAGGCTTCTAGGAATAAATTCGTTGTGCCTAGGAAGGAAACATGGGGATCCTAAGAATTCTTACCTAAGAAAGTTGAACATCGGACACTCGTAATCATGAAACATGAAACCACAAAAGAAGAAGAAAAAATCATTAGTGATATGCTCAGGATTGAAAACTAAACACCCAAGACAAATCATTTCCAGCTTATTTCAGGAGATAGCAATCTAACTTATGAGGACGGAGGACCAATATCATATGAATCCTACATTTAGCCCTACAAGCTGTACTAATATACTAATCAGAGACAAGGTACTTGTAGCAAGTTAGGCATACACATATCATGTGACCACAAGCTGGGTAAGCAGCAAACTCCACGATAGTGCAACAATGCAACATGGCGATGAGAAGGTAGCCTTCAAGCTGAGACACTACAACCGATAACTCCGAGAACAAAACTATTCTCATGCTCAGATAAAAGTGCGCCCACCTACAAAAGCTAATCCATCACAGATAAAACAGCTTATAAAGAAGAGATTAACCTAGTTCACTTCATCCGTTGAGCAATAAGGCATTCTACTTTGGTACATTGAGCAAACAACTTGAAAAGGGGAACAATGATCTAGAAAGCTTTCAAAAGAGACGATCAATCTAACTGGAGGTAGTCAAAATCGCATTCCTAATCCGTCAACAAAATACATCCTGATAAGCTCCACATCCTCCTGAGTGACGCCGACACGATTAAAAGAAACCCTAGATCGCCGTGAAAAAAAATGCGCGAGAAGCTAAATTTCACATCTTTATGTAGCTCGACCAAGGACAAGCAAAATTTCAGCTTCGTCCGTCATCAAATACCCAACTTCAATTAAAACCGAAGAAAAGAGAGAAGAGGGGAAGAAACCCTACCGTCAGAAGAAGCCAAAGGAGAAAAAGCCGTTCTGTTACCAATACGGACCTCGCCACCAGCAACTCCACCATGGAGAAAAAGGCAGTAGCTCCATCACTCTTGATTCGACATAATGCCTCCATATCTACCGACCAAGCAGTTAAATCCATAAGGAGAAGAGACAAAAGCGGGGATAAGAAACAATCTGCAACCCTAATTGCGGCAAAACACCAGCCCAGTACTAAAGATTCGTACCGTGGTCGAAGACGATGAGGAACGGTGGAAAAGAGAGCACCTTCGATTCAGCTTCAATGCAACAGCGTGAGATCTCTCGTTGCCCTCCTTCTCACCGTTTGCGTATGGATTCGATGCTTCCGATTTAGGGTTTTGAGGGATACGAGTCCCAGTATGGATCCTGTCCAAGCAGTCGTTTGAGCGATCTGTGCACTTAGGATTTCATCACGAGGAATCTATTCTTTTACGGCTTCCACTGGGTATTGCAAGAGATGAAAGAAACGTAATCTTGAACAAGATCCTCGCTATACGATCGTCCAACAACTGAACTCGCGTTGAATCCAATCGGAATCTAGTTGAAATGCTTGCGCATCTACGATATTCCAAATTTATATTCGTAGGTTAATATAAAATTTTCTTTAAATTAAATTAAACCACTTATTGAACAAATATTTTAAAACTATCGAAAATATTAACATATAAACTTTAAATATACTAATTGAGCAAATAAGGTGATGATAGAATCTAATGGCTTCTTAGAGAGGTTTTGGGCTTCAAAATCTCACTGAAACATAACTATAAGTTGGCTTCTGGGATACAATGCAAGGCCTGAAATCCATTAGCCGCAAGGTGTTAATTTCTTGTTGCCGGCACCGCGAGGATTTTCGTCTTTCCAATCATCCCATGCTCTTGCCTTCTCCACCTCAGCATCGTCGTCGTCGTCAGTTGTTGATGCAGTGATGTCCTTGTGCCAAGAAGAGCTTGCTTCCTCCATCATCTTAGCGTTCCTCTCCTGCCATTTCTGCATTATTTCCATTTCGCGCAATCCAGCTTCCTCTATACTCATCGTAGGCAGTCTATATTCCAAACAGAATTGCATGATTAGTGTTCCAGACTAGACATGGAGCTCGACTAATATGCCCAAAAAAATTGATTTAGCTTCAGATAAAAGAATGAGTAAATAAAAATATATAAAAAAGATCAGTAGCAGAAATTTAAAAATATGTTTAACCTGTGACCAGGTTGGAAGACTTGTGCCTGTATTCTTTCCCTCTCACTTGTTATCCTTCCACCAACGAGGCTTGCCGGTCCAAATATCATTGGTTGGTGCTTGTGTTCATGCGCTTGTGAAACTTTTGCCCTGCCTTCGATGACATCCTGAGCAAAGGTGGCGCAAGTGATAGGCTCTGCTGGCTTGGAGAAAACTGCTCGACTCGCTGCATTTCTATGCCAAGTTTCAGCCCGGTTGGCTCGCTCATCAAGCATCTCTTGAGTAAAATCTTCTCCTTCCTGCACAGTTACATCCAAAGCTTTGAATAATCAGTTATTAAAGGAGGAGAAATAACAAAATAGACTGGTGAACTTAGTACCGATAAGTAACAGACATATATGCCTGATGAGAAACAATATACTTAAAGATAGTAGTGCAGCTGTACAGACATATATGCCTGATGAGAAACAATATACTTAAAGATAGTAGTGCAGCTGTTGAGAGTATGAGTGGAAGATTAGTTATGCAGCGGACAGAATTTAGAGGACAAAGAGAAACAAGATTTGTAGAAGTGGGCAGCATCTAAAACCGACACAAAAACCACACCAATAGACCAATAAGGATATATGTACATATTCATACACTTATAAAAATGATGAGAACAATCTGAACCAAACAAATCCAAAACCAAATGGGTCATTTTGGTTTGATTTGAAAGCTTAGCAATTTCAGGTTTTGGTGCAGTTTCATTTTGAAAATTTAAATTCTGATTTAGTAATTTACTTGAAAGATGGAGCAGTGCCTGCCATGCTTGGCTCTAAGGGAGAGAGCTTCTATGTCATTTAATCAGTAAATGAGCGGCCTCAAATTTAATAGCAGATTTTTTTTAGTAAAACACACAATTTTAGAAACACTAGAAGAACACCTAGTTAAATGAAGAGCTTTGTCATGGCATTGGCGTGCATGATGTTAGTGTTTGTGATAGTAATGGTTTGTTGATATGTGAAACCCAAAAACACAAAACGACTCTGAGATTCGATATCAAAAATCAACTTTTTTTTTTGTTTGAAAACTAATCAAAATCAGCCATTTCAAAAGATGGAGAAAATAAGTTTTCCAAAATAGAAATGCGTGGTGTGTTGCACAATAAAGATGGCACCAAGATCTATACTGTTCATGTTACATGTAAAATTATGATCTATGCGATCTATGCAAATACAAAGAATGTCACTAAAATGCTGCCTTAAATGACGAGGACATTGAATGATTTTACCTTTGACTGTCTGTCCTTCACAGCAATGAGCATTTCTTCTTCTTTCTTTAGCATGTCCAAGAGATCAAATGCCTGACAGAGAAGGGGAAAAATAAATACAAGATCAGCTATCTAATACAAATACAAAAGAAAATTCCCATAAATATGCACTGGAATGAATCTGAACATAGATAAACAAGTTTCAGATATGGACAAACTGACCTTACAAATAGATAAGGAAATTGTTGTAAGCCATGCCTGTAATATATAGCCAAAAAATGAATTATTGCAAGTTTCGGCCACAATAGTACAACCAAAGTCATGCAATTTTTCTTACACTGATGTAAAATGATAAAACAAATTAACAAAAATGCTTTGGAAAAGAGTTTATTTACTAGTACAATTTTGAAAATGAAAGTGGTTGAGTATGACATAGGCAAATGCTGGCTGCAATAGAATAACTAAAGAGAGCTATACAATATAAATACACAGAATCAACACTATATAATGATAAATCTAAATCTGTTCACCATTAGTAGGGATTGCTACAGAGTAAAATGCTAAGAAATTCTATGGTAAAATAAATAAACATAATTTAAATACTGCTAAGAGCTGATCAACAATGACAACTATAAATCCTTGGTAAGCGTGACCATTTTGATAAATGTGAATGAATCCTGGGAGAAGAAGATCCAGTTTGATTCCACCTCCAAAGTTAAAGATGATGCGAACTAAATTGCAGTTAGTAATTTTAGTCACAGAAGGGTCGACATGTAATTTTCTTAAAAGCACCACCATCATCAAGCCAACCCATCTACTTACGGTTGGCTACATGGATTCCACAGTTGCAGCAGCATTGACAAAGGAATACATCAGAACATCTCTAGCATCTTCCCTAGTTAAGTTTTCTCTGGCTCTTCTCTAACATCTTTAGTATCCTCTGGCCTTTTCCTCCTCTCCCTACTGTTGCTTTTGTCACTTGCTCAGTCAACTGCCGCTTCTTGTTAACGCCAAACTTTATACCATGGTTCCATCACTAGTAATATCCAAATAAATTAAATCATTTCCATTATCTAACCAGAGTTTCTTTCACCCTCTACGTTTATTTAATTTTGAAACTGAATGAAGTTCCAACGCTGAAACTTTAAACCTTAGCTTGACTGGAGAAATCCATGAAACTATAGTTTTTTTGGTTGCCCTCTATCCTTTATACCTTCAATTGATTAAATTCCTGTAACTATAAATCATCTCAAATCTATTATCAATCATTTTATCATCTCTTGAAGCTAGACTTAGTTGCTCCTAAGAGTAGAATTTTCATTTTAAATTTCATCTAGCTATATTATTTCTTTGTATGCCAAGATTCTGTTCTAAAACTGGTTGAACAAATTAAACAAAAAGAACCAATCCATTAGATCTCTAAATCTATAGCAACTTGTCGCTACCACTTGAGACTTGTTTCTGTACCAACATTGCAGATGCATTGCCAATGAAGCGGTTCAAAGTACAACATGATACAAAACTGTCCAACAAACCATAAAAGATATCATAAAAACAATTTAACAATCAATTCAATCAGTTTTTGAGGAAGAGTGTGCAGCCAGTGATGACTGAAAGGAGACAATCTTGATCTTGCTAAAACCTGTGCAATAGTGATTCAACACCCAGAATAACAAAAGAGCGAAGTGGCTTAAGATAGAATTAAAGAGATCATTTGATGTTTCATTTTCCAAACCTCTCTTTCTTCCTCTCCATCATCATCAAGTACATCTTCCTCCCCAACTTCAACTGGTGAAGAGAGAGCGGCTGCCCTCAATGACCGATGACGCCTTTCTTTTTTTTCTTTAATCTCTTGCAGCTTCGCTTCTGCAGCTCTCTGCCACTTGAATCTGGCAATCTAGTAATAATTTGATCAACATAGAAAAAAAAAAGTAACATCAGACAAACTGGAGGAAATAGAGGGTCTCTTCATCCATGTATAAACAAATTAATACACCAATACAAAGATTGTTAAAGTTGATTAGTCAACTTCTTATCCCAAAAGCTTGAGTTGATGGATGGAGACGACTTCTAACACTAATCAATAGTGTTACATCACTAGCAAGATGAGAGGCAAACTGGCCAAGAATATCAACCGGTTTGGCATATCCCTTATATATCTCTACCTTTAATAGCAATATGGTATAAATATTTTAGAATTATTTGCTGATTGAAAGGCCAAATCAACAACAAATACAAAGAGAAAACAGCTCCAACTAAACTTATGCGCAACATGAAGTATGGGTGGTTTAAGAGTTACAGGCCAAGTTGAGGCTTGTCAAAACCATGCACAAGTGGCTGTGAAAGAATAAAATGAAAAAACCTGTATTCTGTAATTATCAAAATTTCATTGTTTACCTACAAAATAAAGAAAACAAGACTCAACAAAAGAATAAACTTCACAAAGCTTCAAAAGTTCAAAGTCAATAAAATGATAAGTGAAAGCAACACTGCAAAAGCAAATGACTGGCAAGAAGATAAGAAATATGAAACCCAAGGCTGACAGATCATAGTTTCCTGTATGCAACAGTTAAGAGTGTGTTTATCTCTTTATTGAAATAGTGAAGATCCACCTTTCTTGCTCTTCGTGTTGCAAAATTATCTGGCCCTCCTTGGCTAGAACTTTCCAACTCCGCTTCAGGAACAAGCTCCAAAGTTTCACAAATTGAAATGAACTCCTTTTACACATTGCAAGAAAATGAGAGTCAGAAGATCAAACCATACAAGTACTCGACTAGCAGATTACAGAGAAGCATAGGAAATTGATACTTTGGCTTAATGTTTGCTGATAAATTCTATAGAATCAGTGAATTACATTTTACCTTCAGGTGATCCTGAGAAATTTTAAGAACTTTTATTCTGTCATCTTCAACAGCCTTTTCTGTTAATTCCCCAATATAATACGGAACCTAGAGAATATACAAAGTTCATGCAGCATGAGATAAATTAGCTATAAAGGAAAATAGTAAAATAATATCTACAAGCAAAATCACATGCAGCAGATGATGGAGAGGAAGAAGCATTATAAATATTTTGATCTTGAAGGATGACAACTAAAATTAAATCAAAACACACATTTTCAACGTGAGTGAAAATGGTTGCATCACAACATCAGCCACCTTAGTTGGCATACTGTCACTCCCCACATGTAACCCACATGCTCTTGCTATGCTTAGGCTGCAGGACGTGATTCTTAGAGAACCATAAATTGGGGAAAGCATAGTGACTCAAATTGCATTAGATGCATGATTCAGTAAGGAGTTTCAGACTATAATTTCAAAACGATCACTAATTGAGATAATAACTGTTGGAAGAAAAACAAAGTAGAAAATACAAGCAGGTTTGCAGGGTCCACCAACTTGCAACTCACCATTCTATATGATCTCAGTAAAGCACCCCTGACTATAGCCAACACAGTCAAATTCATAATGCAAGTAAATCTATTGCTGGTTATGGCAACCAGCTACAGCTCCCTACAGTAATAATCATAAATATATGGCGACAAAAAAAAGAGATATTTACAACTGGTTTCAAGAATAGATAGAGAATAACTTAAAATGAAAGAAGATGACAAAAAAAAGAACATATACAAGTCAACCAAGCAAGGAGGAGAAGCAATAATAAGCATATCAATGTATATGATTTACACTATGTTTCCTGGATAACATGGAATTCCAGAGTTCAAATTTTTCTTTTTAAGCTCCTACTACAGTGTACATTGTTCACCACAAAGTCAAAAATCCAGTATGCATAAGTATTAAGAAGGTACAAAAATCAGAGTTGGAGATCAATATTAAAAACAAGAAATGCGCAAAGAAGTATATATATATATATATATATATATATACACATGAAAGCATTAAATCTCAGCAACCTACCAATTGTCAAAAAGAAACATATTTATTCAAATCTTACATAACCGTCAATATTGCAAAACGTACAAGGATTTGCAAATCATAGGCCCTGAGACATCACTAGGACGCACCCATACTAAAGAAAGAAAGCATCGAATAACGAAGACATAGCACGAAGAAAAGAAACACTAACCAACAAATACTTCAAATTGACCGTGCTAACATCGTCCTTCGTCTCATTCGACGAGAACAACCCCAGTTTACTTATCATCTCATCGCAGCGCCGCAGCGCCTGGATTCCCTTCCGTACAACATCCTGCAAATCAAAACTGCAAACTTTTAACCAAAAAAGACATACATCACAAGTGCTTAATCTCAAAGAGAACAGAGAACTCATAACAACAAAAACAAATCGGAGAGTCCTCCGGACCAAATAAAAAATGCCTCAGGCAGGGAAACAGAAGAGGAACCTGATCGACAGAAGATCCCGATGCCACGGAATGGATCTTCGAGGCCTCTTCGAACAGAGCCGGCAGAGGTATGTCATCCACCTTCCATTCACCCATCGGATCAAATCCAACTATGCTTGCTGCAAACCCTAGGTAACCACGAGAAGAAAGAGAGCTAGACTCGATCGATTGGAAGGAGCCGACAACAAGGAGGAAAAGAGAAAGCGAGCGAGGCGGTGGATGCGACTTTTGCGTATTTCACCTTGAATGTTCAAGAATAGCATGCAATGGCCTGATTAGTCTTTAACGCGCCAATAAGTCGAATTTTAAGGGTGGAAAATATATAGATTAGTTAATTTGGAGCAATGGCCCATGGACTAGAATTCCCGAGACGGATTTCGGAAGAGCTATAACCGGTTGGAAGTCGATTGATGACCTGGCAACTTGACCGGAAGCGGAAGTCGGTCGAAATAAAAATAATATTTCTCAATAAAAAAATTTAATATCTATTTTATATAATATTTATAAGCATATCTCGTCCTATATTTAAGTTATCACGTATCACTTTCAATTTAATCTTCAGTTATAATTTATTTATAGAAATTTTTCCTTCAAATATAATGCATAATAAAAAGGTATTGAACTTTTAGGTTGTTCATCATTCGTACTTTTCGATTTATCCTGATGATCGATAAAAAAAATTTTATAGGATTGAATTAGTCACTCCCAAAACAATTCAATGAGACTGAGTTTATTTTTTTTTATAGACATATCTCACTCTAAGAAAGGATTAAATTAGCTAGTGTGGGACAGAATTACTATCATATGGTAAAGATTTATCTGGACAAAACTAAGAAAACAAAGTCTTCTTCACACTTTCCAACTACAACTCATTGTAACATACTCTTCCTTATTAAAAAATAAGTTAATTTTTTATATTAAATGTTAAACGGATAAGAACATATAAGTATGTTTTCTAATGTTGTGTCAATATATTTATAAAAAAAAATTTATTCGTGTTCTAAGATGTAACATAAAAAGAATCTTGACAATACATATGTTTACATAAAAAATAATTAGAAAAAATTATTAATAAGTCTTAAAATAATGATTATTAGTGTAAAAGAAAAAAAATATATTAAAGTAATTTCATTTTAAGATTCACTAAAATTAGGTAATAAAGGGTTTAATATTTTAATAAAATAACAAGATATATAAAAGAAATTATTATGATGTCAGATTCACTTCCGCACCTCAATTTTTTCAACTGAAATAAATCGAAGCTCCCAAAAATAATTCAGACACTCCAAGTAACTTTCAAGAGCCCGAGTGATTTTTAAACTCCCTGATTCATTTGAATCACGAAAATAAGATGTGAAAATGAGTCAAACACCATAACACTTCTATGTATATAGAGGGATGACATGTATACATGATAGAATTAGAATGTCTATCACTGCCAAGTGCTTTTATATTCATCATATCAACTTGGCGTATTTGAGCATGTCTTTTTTTTACCTTAGCCACTATACCAATAGCTAATAGTCATTAATAATTTATCTCTGGATTAACCCAAAGATAAATTAACAGAGATATTAGGTGATTGAATCGTCTTTTGCCATATTTAATATTCATCATATCCAAAATGATTTTCTATTTAAAGTCAAGGCAGGATGCTACTAGTTTTCTCTTAGTAAAACTCTTAGTATGCTTGAAAAAAATTAAAGAATAATTGATTCTATGAGAGTGAGGAAATCTCTTTTTAAATGATCATCATTTTCTATAGTTTTTTTTTTTTTTTGGAATGGTAAAATAATATATAGATCAAAGAAACTTATGAGTACTAAATATCTACAAAATGATAAACATGATCCAGACTTTGAGAAACATCCTCTTAATATAAGACACCTCACCCTCAAAGCAAGATCGGTTTCGAGCTTGGCATACAAGAAAAATCACACAAGTCGTTGCTAAGTAGCAGACTTCATCAACCTTTCTTTGCCTCGGAATTTCCTCTAGAAGGCTCGAATCAAGCTACCTATCATGTAGATAGCTGATCGAATACTTAGTCAGTCCCAAACTTTATCCCAAACAACCTTTGTGATGGGGTATTGAAAGAATATGTGATTATTTGACTCCATAGCTTGCTAGCACAGTGAGCACTGGTTGTGAGGGACATAAGGCAACTTGTTCACTATCTGTAATCGTCGATGAGCAAGCAAACAAAAGGTAAACCAATGCTTGGATAGTAGTGGTAGGATCAGTGCTGTTGAGAGAGGGTAAATCTCGACCCGTATCAAAATCCTGGAGCCTGATTGTATCAACAAGTAGGTCGGCCTTCAAGACAACCGGTAGCCAAGGTATAGAAACTCCTCGTGTCTGGAAAAACATGTAAGCATTAGTTGTGCCATGCTTTTCTGCTGCAAACCACTCCAACAAGTTTATATTGGCTACCTCATGACCTCCTACTCGCTATACAAGTTGGCCATGGGTGTGGACCAACCGCTTGATCAAAGGTGAGTTCGAAACTTTGCATTGTTATTGCCAAAATTTTGATCCCCTAGGTAATTGTTGAGCACCCAACGAACCCAAAGTGAATATGTAAGTACCCTATGGTAGTTTTGATGTAATCAATCAAGTCAAGTTAGGTCATGTCGTGTTTTAATCCTTGTATCTAGTGTACATGAAACTTAGGAGCACAGGAAGTCGAGCGAAAGATGCAACTAGCGAGAAGGATGACATGGGAGAGAGTCTACGGGCTCGGTGCATCCGAGAGACAAGGTGCTGTGGAAGAGTACGCTGGTGAATGAGAAGGATGCGCACGACGTTTCCTAAGGATGAGAAGCCGGAGCAGAAGCTTGCTCGAGGAGAAGGCCGGAAAATAGGTTCGGGCGAGCCCTATTCCGGATGGCCGAAATCACTCAAGCGAGAGGAACTAGAGCAGAAGCCCGAACACAAAAGTTAACTCAGAGCTGCCTGGAGTCCGAGCGCCTAGAGTCTGGGCGCCTGGAGCGGTTCCTAGCGGCCAAAGCGAGATAAAGTTTTATCCTGCACCCGTTGTGTAGCCATTTTGAGAAGATAAAATTTGCCACGCTGGGGGCGTCCGGACTATGCCACATCAGCAAACAGTCCTTTTTGACCAGTGGGTTATAAATAGAGCCCTGATCTTCTCCTTTTCGACAACACACTTTATACTTTAAGTATTCTTTCTGTCTTTCATTTCTGAGCGTCATTTTCGTGTATGAGGCTTCTCCACCTTCGATGTTTTGTTCAAGAAAGAGATTTTTCTATCGAGTCAACTTTCCTTGGAATAGCAATCCTCTAATTACAAATCAAGTAAAAATTTATGTCTCATACCTTTATTTAATTCCTTTATATTTTGTTTAAGTGTGTAATTGATAAAGCTTGATTGTTTGAGAAAGGTGTTTACTATTTTATATTATGCAAGGCAATTCATCTCCTCTTGCAGGTTGTAAGGGACCAACAGAATCCTTCTTGGTTTGAATGTTCCACAAAGTTTGGCATAGTAAATCACTATTTCATGCATGTTTGGTGCAATTTGCACTAACGGTTTAATTCAGACTTTGATGAATGACAAATGAGTTAAGTTAGGTATTTTTATAATCTAATGTATTTACCGAGCGTGCAAGGATTGACGGATCTAGGGGACCTGACACTAGGATGAAACCCAACTAGATTTAAGAATCCGATAGTTGGCGCGAAGCTCAGATAGATCAAACGGTCGACCTGATATCTGGCAGGAAGTCCGGCTCGCGGGCCTGACAACTGACTGAAGTCCAGTTAGGTCTACAGACTTGACAACTGGTGAGAAGACCTGGTGGGTCGAGAGGCTAGTCAATATACTACAATTTGGTAAGTGAAGGTAAGTCATTGAAGGAAAGAGTTCCAGTGAGGACGAGTCCATGTTTGGACTTTAGTCGCTGGTCCAGTTTAGGTTAATTTTGGATCTCTGAACTGAGACATTGACTAGTTCCTGATCTTAAAAGGATAGGAACTAATTATTACTGCTTATTATTATTGTGCTAATATTATTTTGTAGGTTAAATATTTTTGTACTGGACTAACACATTTTATAGGGAAAAAGAAGCACAAAGTACCTCGAGTGAACAATATCCAAGGTGGCTTTAGGAGCTTTGAGTACTGTTCATAAAAGACACCTTTGGGAGCTTAGAAGGCGCCTTCAGTAAGATAAGGTAGAAGGCTTCATTGTTGATAAGGAATAGTTTTGTTAGGATAAAAGGTTGCATATGGAAAGTGCTTTTAGCGCGATAGAAAACGCCTTCCACACTCTATAAAAGAGCTGCTCGACCAAGGCTTTATCATCAATTCTTCTACAAGCTTTTATGCATTCGTTTGACGTTCCAGCTGCTCTGGTTTCCTGCTATTGCTCCGCTACGACGTTGTTGTATCCGACTACTACTGAGAAGTTGTCTAACACCAAGCCTAAGTTGATCAACTTCGAAAGTGTTGGGTAATGAAATTCAGTTTTGTATTTCATTATAGCAAAAGGAAAAATGTAACATGTTACACTTGTTCCTATTCTTTTTTGTGTTCGATCCCTCTTCTGAAAGTTTTGTAAGAGGTTATTAGTGAATTACCCATTGATAGGTCTGCGGGACCTGAATTTTGGAGTAGGAGCCGCTGAAGGCTCCGAACCAAATAAACTGCTTGCGTACTTGTGTTTTGGCTTTTTGTTCTATATTTTAATTCCGCTGCATACTCACTTTTCAAAATAAAAAAAATTGAAGTTTTTAAAAACCATGTGATTCACCCCCTCCCCCCTCCTCATGTGTGTCTCGATCTAACAAGTGGTATTAGAGTCTAGTTAACTCTGCATTGGTGCAACCACCGATCGAGCAAGGGGATCATTGTTTTTTTTATTTTTCGATTTCTGTCACTTACTTATAACTACAATCTCTGTCTTGTTCCCACACTACTTACCTCAAGACCAAGTTTTGGTATCTATCTTAAGTTCTCCTTTCAGAAAATTAATGGCCCAAACTGTTGGTCCCTTGGAGACCGAAAAGAGGGGGTGAATAGCTTGAAATCAAAAACAAATATCTTTCTCAAACTTTACAGCTTAATTAATATAAACACTTGTACAAAAAAATAGTAAGCAAATTAAAAGAAGAGAGGCGCAGAGATTTTACTTGGTTTACAATCAGAAGATTGCTAATCCAAGACGTTGAAAACCCCACTAAAGTCTCCTTCAGGCGGAGAAGTCTCTTACAGCAGTTAACGCACTCAATTTCAAAGCTAAACTAAAAATAGATTGTTTACAGTTGTTGTTTCTAACTTCTAGGATCAGAGCTATATTTATAGCCCTGATCGGAGCACTTGGAAGGGTTCCACCCACCTAAATAAAATTTTATTTAGGTCGCAACGGATTACGACACATTGAGTTTCGATAAACTTTCTGATCCAGACACCCAGAAAGGGTTTCGGACACACGAACAGTGTCGATACGACCCCCATTGGGCGAGGCGCCTCGAGGGCGCCCAGGTGATCTGGGTGCCTAGACCGAAGTCAACTTGCCTATTGACTTTTCGGTTCATTCTCTTGCTCCAACTCCACTCACTTGGGTGATTTCAGCCATCCAAAATAGGGCTCACTCGAACCCATTTTCCGACCTTCTCGAACAACCTTCTACTCCGGCTTCTTGTCCCTCAGAACCGTCGCGCACTTCTTTCTCGTCGGTCAGCGTACTCTTCCACAGCACCTCGTCCATCAGATACACTGAGCCTATCGAGTCTCTCCCATGCCGTCCTTCTCGCCAGCTGCGTCTTTCGCTCGACTTCATGTGCTCCTAAGTTCCTGCACACTTAGACACAAGGTATCAAAATATAATAGGGTTTAACTTGACTTGATTGATCACATCAAAACTACCACGAGAAATTTACAATATCTCCCTTTTTGATGTGACAACCCCAAGTTAAGTTAGGGTAAACAAAAAATAAATAGAAATGATAAGTACATATTTTGCATTTAAGAAAAAAAGGTGTAAAAATTAATGTAACCTCCGCCTAGACTTAACCTCTAGTTTTCCTCCTTTAATCACATAAAAAATGGAATATTCCATGAAAATAACTTTTAAACAAATTTAAATCAAAGTGTAAGGGATAAAAATAAGGTGATTATTATCCAGCAAAATCATGAACTTTTAAATTTTAAATATTTGGATTTTTTACTACCATTTATAAAAAATTAAAATTAATTTTAAAATTATTTTAAAAATTATTTTTAATTTTTAAAAAATTCTGAGAATTTTTCTAACTGTTAAGCTTAAATATCTAAAGCTAAAAAATTTCAAGAAAAATTGAATTAAATTTAAGCTATAATAAATTCTTTTTTATATAAAGATTTATTTTCGCTAATATTTTCTTTAAAATGGTTTCTGAGCTAAAAAATCATAAGGAATTTTCTAATAATGGAATAGAGGAAGTGTTTTTTTTTTTAAAAATGAACTTTCAAAAATTAAATTTTCAAGAATTTTTAATATTAAAATTTATATTTAGATAAATAATTCATAGAAAATTCACCAACAGTCGAAAAATTTTAAAATTATTTTCTTAATAGAGAAAATAATAAAGTTACATAGAAAAATAAATTTTATAAAAAAATAGCACTACAAGATATTTTTAAATTGAAAAATATGAATTTTATTAAAAAAAATCATAGAAAAATAGTACAACGGTCAAAAGTTATGAAAGTTTTTTAATAGTTGAGTAATGATTTTTTTTTAAAAAAATAAATTATAATTAATTTATAACAAAAATCATGCAAAGAAATTTATTTGATAATTCTAATCAAATAAAAAGTACGATATGCAAAAAAATAATTTATTCATGATTTTGGAACCCAAAATGGGTTTCTTCCAACTGGGTTAATTAAAATTTTTTTAGGAATATACTTTAATGACAATTTTCTAATTTGACCCTGATGATATCTAAAATGCTAATTTAGTCTATTATAAATTCAAGCTTGTTGAATATATAAGCATGCAAGATTTTTTATTTCTATTTTTTATTTTTTTAGTTTTTATTTTATCTTGTCGAAATCCTCTAATCGACAAGATGTTTCTAAAATTCTTTTTAACTCATTATTTTCTTTTAATAATTTTTAATTTTTTATTTATAATTTGCAAGAACTTTTTGACAACATTTTTATAAATTTAAACAATTTATCTAGAGGTAGAGATCGTATCTGACTTACCTTGTCAATCTCAGATGCTCCCCTTAAAGATCTACTTTCCTCTGACATTGCTTCTCTTTTATCGATACTCTCGATGCTCATTTCTGATGAGCTTGCTTCATCACCTTCTTCGTGACTTGCCATCAGTGCGAGTCCGGCGTATGCTTCGATTTCTGATTCTGATGAAGTTTCATCCCATGCCGCCTTTAGGTTCTTGTGCCTTTTCTAGGTTGTCGCCCTTGTCTTTTTCCGTGCCCTTGTTCTTGTTCTTCAATTTTGGACATTTGTTCTTGACGTGCCCTTCTTCATTGCAATTATAGCATCTTACCTTTCTTTTCCTTCTATTACCCTGCACTTTATTAAACTTATTAGTTTTAATAAATTTTTTGAATTTTCTTACCATAAAGATCGTTCCATCATCATCGAGAATCATTTCAGATTTTGATTCATCCATTTTTACCCTTAAAGTAATGTTGTGCTTGGACTCCTTCTTTAAATCTGTACATTTAGTTTCATGCACTTCAAGTGTAGAAAATAATTCTTCTACTATACTTACTTCTAGATCGTTAGAGATGTAATAAACATCTACTAAGGTTGACCATTCGGGATTCCTAGGAAATGCGTTAAGCACGTACCTTAGTGAATATCAGTTAGTTACCTTTTCTCCGAGATTCATGAATCCAGTTATGAGTTCCTTGATCCTTGAGTGAAGGTGTGCGATGATTTCGCCTTCTTCTAGCCAAAGGTTGCTAATTTGGTTCTGAAGTAGGTCTTATCTCACGAGTTTGGCTTCGGACGTACCTTCGTGTAGCTCCAGGAACTTATCCCAAAGCTCTTTTACTGATTCATAGGCGTCAATTCTGTTGACTTCCTGCCGAGGTAGCACGCTTAGTAGATGGAATTCGACTTGTCTATTTGCTACGAAATCTGCTTGCTCCTTCTTGGTCCATTGATATTCTTCTTTGTCTTTTAAATCTACAAAATCATATTTTAATATTAGTAATAAATCAAAATCCGTTTTGAAGAATACCTTCATCTTTCTTTTCCAAATCACGAACTCCCCCTTGAACTTCGTGTTGGGTTCTTCGAGCCGCGAAAACCGCTTTTTCGCGTCGCGGAAACCCCGAAGGACCCAAAAGCCGTAGATCCGTGCAAAGATTCGTATACAAAATTCGAAAAACTATTTCTTGTACGAGTTCGAAACTGATCTACTACTTAGATCTACGAGGAAAAAGTGTTTACCCTTGATGCGCGCCCTACGCGAATCCCGCTCTTCCAAGGTGTTGCCGGATCTCAAGACCGTCAAGCGCCGGTCCTCTAGAAGTATCCACACGGACACGTAGGTGGAGAAAACCTCACACAAAGGTGTGCTAGCACCTTGGTGAGATTCGGCCAAGCAAGGAGGAGAGGGAGAGGGAGAGCTTGAGAGGAAGAAGGAGGAAGAAAAACCACACTTGAATGAAATTGAATTCTCACACAATCACAAAGTGGCCGACCACTTTCTTCACAAGAATAACTCCCCATTAAATGCAATTAATGTGGAGTTAATAAGAAAACGGCTTTGTAACTTCCATGAGGTGGCACACCATGATGATGTGGAACATCATCATTGGTCCACCTAATGCCAACTCACCAATGAGGTGGCAAAAGGTCAAGTCAAAATTGACCTTTGGTCTTCCATCTCTAGTCAAGTCAAACTTGACCCAATCTCTACCATGGTTGATCTGATCCAACCATTTGATTCAAGCCAACTTAATATAATGAATCTAATTCATTAAATTAAATTGATTTAATAAGTCATAATCTAAATTAGACTCATTAAATACATGAATCAACTTGAGTCGAACCCAAGTTAGCCCAATTAGGATTACTTTTAATCCAATTTGATTTATCAAATAAATCTAATCCTCTTGGTTCATCATATGAACCTAATCTCCATCTATTTGTCCTAAGTGTGTGACCCTATAGGTTCTTGTAACGTTGGCAATGCCCTAAACCCATTTAGGAGCATAAGTAATGAGCGGTATCTAGCAACACATCATTACTACCCAAGTTACAAGAATGTCGAGATCCGACATCACCTTGTGACTACCAATTGTGACTACTTACAAAATAATGACAAGTGTCCTTCTATCCTAGACATCTAGATTGATCAATGTGAGGCATAGACCGTGTCATCCTCTAATCAATCTAAATCTTGAACTCCAAGTAGACTCACTCGATCAAATGAGCTCAACATCTAATGTTGACTCATTTGAGCATGGTCATGCGCTTAGTGGTCTCACTCTATCAAGAATAGCGATGTCGCTCCCGTCATATGGGAGGGATAGATCCCATCTACATCACTCACATCCCTCTGCATAATTCGTTACATACCCAGTAATCGCCTTTATAGTCCACCCAGTTACGGGTGACGTTTGACGAAACTAAAGTACATAACTCCTTATGTAGGGATCCATGGTGACTTCAGGTCTAAGGACTAATAGTCATACTAATAGCCACATGAGAAAGTATATGACACTCATATAACGATCCATGATACTTTCTCATGGCGGGTCATTCGATATACATTCTCTAATGCATACCCATGTGTCAACTGATATCTCTATATCCATGACTTGTGAGATCAAGTCATCGAGCTGACCTACATGCTAGTCTTATTGTATTAACATTGTCACGAATGCTAATACTCGACTAGGAATGATTTAGAGTAGTGTTCCCTATATCATCTCACTATCGATTCAACTAATCGATTGATATAGGTATGAACCTTCTACTCAAGGACGCTATTATACTTAGTCTATTTGGCACTAATATAAATAAGTATAATAACCAAACAAATGCCTTTATTAATATACATGAATATGATATACATGAGTCCATACAATCATCAAATGATTGGCTCTAGGGCTCTAACTAACAATCTCCACTAGCACTAGTGCCAATCAGATAGGCTCTAAGGCCTAAAGACCTAGTGTGACCATCATGCTTCCTCCGTGCCAAAGCCTTGGTCGAGGGATCTGCGATGTTAGCCTCTATAGGTATCTGCAAATCTTCACATCTCCTCTCGATAATCTCTTGAATGAGATGGAGTAGTATATGGTCTTGATCGTGAGGTTCCTTCGCCTGTGCTATAGCTCCATTGTTGTCACAATAGAGCTCAACCGGGTCGTATGCTAGGAACCACCCCAAGTTCGGTGATAAACTTGCGGATCCAAACGCCTCCTTTGCTGCGAGCAATATACTCACCTCTGTTGTAGAATCGACATCATGTCCTGCTCTACCTTCCATCACACCACCATTTAAGCAAAACACGAACCTTGACTGCGATCGGTAATCATCCCGATCGGTTTGGAAGCTCGCATCACCGTAACCCTTTACAGTTAGCTCATCATTGCCTCCATATATCAAGAAATATTCTTTAGTCCTTCGTAAGTACTTAAGAATATTCTTGACCGCTATCGATGACTTTGATCTGATCGTATCTGCTCGTCATGCTCAAAGCATACGAGACATCGGTCGAGTACATAACATGGCGTACATGATCGATCCTATGGCCGAGGCATAAGGGATCGATCCATGCGGTCTCTCTCTCTAGAAGAGGGACCTTGAGTCTTCGAAGACTCACGCCATGTGACATCGGTAAATCCTTCTTGGAGTTCTGCATGGCAAACCGAAGGAGTACCTTATCAATATATGTACTCGACTTAGGCCAAGCAATCTCTTAGATCTATCTCTATAGATCTGTATCCCAAGAATGCGAGATGCCTCACCTAAGTCCTTCATTGAGAAGCAACTACCTAGCCAGGTCTTGACAGATGAAGCATAGGGATGTCCTTCCCAATGAGTAGTATGTCATCCACATACAATATGAGGAAGACAACTATATCCCTACAACCTTCTTGTAGACACAAGGCTCATCTTCGTTCTTGATGAAACCAAAATGTTTGATCGCATCATCAAATCGAAGATTCCACTCCGAGAAGCTTGCTTTAGTCCATAAATGGACCTATGCTACTTACTACTAGTATGTGTGGATCTACAAAACTCTCGGGTTGTGTCATGTACACATTCTCGAGTAGGTTTCCATTCGAAAGCGGTTTTGACATCCATCTGTCATATCTCATGGTATGGTGTAATAGCAAGCATGATCCGAATGGACTTAAACATCGCCATTGGAGAAAAGTTTCATCATAGTCAATACCATGAATCGCTTGAAACCTTTAGCTACCAAGTGGCCCTTATAGATAAGTCCATCCATGTCGGTCTTTCTCTTAAAGACCCACTTGCACCCAATGAGTTTTACCCTTGGTGGATCAACCAAAGTCCATACTTGGTTGGTGTACATGGATTCCATCTCGGATCTCATGGCTTCTAGCCATTTCTCAGAATCTGGTCTCATCACAGCTTCTTGATAGGTGGTAGGCTCATCCTCTATGAGCACAATGTCATCATGGTCAGACAAGAGAAAAGAGTATCTCTCAGGCTGACGACGTACCCTATCAGACCTGCGAAGAGGTATGTCTACTTGAACCAGTTGTTGTTCCTCAACTCCTTGTGGAACAACATCATCCACAACACTTTGTGGTTCCAGTTCAATTTCCATCGAGCATTAGTGCTATTGTTCGCATCTTGAACTTCTTCAAGATTGAACGTGCTCCCACTAGTCTTTCTAGAAACAAAGTCTCTTTCTAGAAAGACCCCAGTCTTTGCCACAACTACCTTGTGCTGACTGGGAATGTAGAAGTAATATCCCTTAGTTTCCTTGGGATATCCGATGAAATAGCACTTGTCGGATTTGGGTCCTAATTTGTCTGAGACTTGACGTCATACGTAAGCCTCACAACCCCAAATCCTCATGAAAGACACCTGGGCATTTCTCCCAGTCCATATCCTATATGGTGTCTTTATCACGGCCTTTGATGGAACTCGGTTGAGTATGAAAGCTGCCGTGTCTAGAGCATATCCCCATAGATATGTCGGAAGATCTGTGTGACTCATCATAGATCGCACCATATCTAATAAGGTATGATTCCTCCTTTCGGATACACCATTCCACTGTGGTGTTCCAGGAGGAGTGAGTTGAGATAAAATCCCACACTCAGCTAAGTAGTCACGAAACTCATGGCTTAAGTATTCACCACCTCGATCTGATCGAAGTACCTTAATACTCTTGCCAAGCTGGTTCTGTACTTCATTCTTGAATTCTTTGAACTTTTCAAAGGATTCAGACTTATGTGTCATCAAGTACACATAACCATATCTACTGAAATCATCAGTAAATGTGATGAAGTACCTATAACCGCCTCTAGCAGCGACATTGAAAGGGCCACATACATCACTATGTATGAGTCCTAACAAATCAGTCGCTCTCTCGCTGTGCCCACTAAAGGGAGTCTTGGTCATCTTGCCTCGTAGGCATGACTCGCATATCTCATATGATTCTAAATCAAATGAGTCCAGCAAACCATCCTTATGGAGCTGGGATAAGCGCTTGTCATTTATATGACCTAAGCGACAGTGCCAGAGGTATGTTTGGTTTATGTCATTTGACTTGAACCTCTTGGTACTAATGTTATAGATAGGGCTCTCAAGATCTAGAATATAGAGTCCGCTTATTAGTGGTGCACTACAATAGAACATATCTTTCAAATAAATGTAACAACATTTGTCTTTTATTATAAAGTATCCTTTCTTGTCTAAACAAGAAACCGAAACTATGTTCTTAGTAAGAGCGGGCACATAACAACAATCATCTAAATCTAGTACAAGCCCAGAGGGCGAGATAGCTGATAAGTTCCTACAGCAATAACACCGTGCTCCATTGCCTACTCGTAGGTCCACCTCGCCCTTTGCCAATGCTCTGCTATTTCTCGGCGCCCATCAAGACAAATGTGAGAAGCACATCCGATTATCTAATACCCATGATGTAGAAATAGATAGATTGACTTCATGACATATATACGAAGTGGAAGTCTCACTTCGCTTCTTCTTAAGATCTTCAAGTATACCTTGCGGTTCCTCTTCCAGTGCCCGGCCGCAGTGGAAGCAGGTATCATCCTGGCGACCCCTCCTTTAGGCTTCAATGCCTTGCCTTTGCCCTTGGCTTGGGACTTTCCTTTGCCTTTGGGCTTGCCTTTGCCCTTATGCTTCGGACCATCGAATGGGCTTAACCTTCTCAAGGTTAATCTCAGCAGTTCATAACATACTAAGGAGCTCGGCGGTGGCTTGTCAATCTCGTTCATGTTATAGTTGAGAACGAATTGACTATAGCTATCCGGCAAGGATTGCAAGATCAAGTTAGTGGCCAGCTCTTGGCCAAGTGGGAACCCAGTCTTTGTAGGTTCTCTATGTACCCAATCATCTTGAGTACATAAGGACCTCACATGATCTTGACATGCAATGATATGACTTCGAGATCTCAAATCTCTCATGCCTCGCTTGTCCCCGATATAGTTAGCGAAGATGCTCAACCATATCAAAAGCGCCCATCAACTCATGTTGCTTCCAAGCTCGAGTTCATGGTCGCGAGCATTAGACAGGACACATCTAATCGTCGTCTTGATGCTTCTTGTAAGCATCTTTGTCGGCTCACGGGGCATTGGCAGGAGGAGCCTCGAATGGGCTGCTCCAGGACGTACTTACGCTCCGGGTGAGAACTATTCTCAAGTTCCCGTAGTCCAGGAAATTCGCTCCATTGAGCTTGTCCTTCTCAAGGACGGATCGCAGGAGAAGGAATTCGTGTTCGACGTCATGGTTATCTACAACAGAAAATTTGCGAAATAAATATCATATTCTTTAAAAATCATTTAATTAGGCCTTTTAATTAAATGATGCTCCTGAATTCTATAATTCTTGTGGGACAAGATCCACATCATACTAACCCTTGAGTTAGCTTTGGCTATACCAAGGCTTAGTATGATCGGTAGGTAACAATTACCAATTACATCTCTATGCAACTCTTGTTTATAGAATCAATATCCGCATTTATATTAAAACTCGAGTTAGCTTTGGCTAATACGCCCGAGAGTTAATATAGATGTGATATTGACCTATCTTTCCAACTATTGGAAGAATGCCTATAGTTGACTCGATCCAACCGAGTAACTATGAATACTCAATCTAATTGAGTTTTTATTCACCCATGCGTTGATAGACGGGACCAAGATTGTCCCTCCGTACCCTACCAAGATAATATGTATTGCTCTGCTTTGGCAGATTCAACAATACATGTGATCGAGGTAGTGATAGGTATCACGGCACGGTTAGACATTTTAGAGTTGGTTCGATCTAGATCTAATCTAATCGAGAAGGATGCATCTTGTGCACGACTTAGATCTAATCTAATCGCAAGGGTGCATCATGTGCACGACTTAGATCTAATCTAAACGTTAAGGCACTTATTAATTAATTAACTATTAAACATGCATCAGATACATAATAATTAATTAATTAATCTATTTGTGATTTAGTCATGGCCCTACTACGATCTTCTCAAGCCAATGAGAAGATCGAATGGTCAACCTAGGGTCAACAGCTTCTCCAAGCTCCTCCCTTTGACCACCTTGTGTTGCTCGTGCCCGCCTCGGTACTCCGTCTCGTGTGGACCCTCCACCGCTCCAATTTGTACATTACAATTTGAAACTCGAGTTACATTCGAGTCTAAATCTAATTTACAACTAGAATATAAGAGAGAGGCACGACTCGCAGGTCGTGAAAATAAAATAAAATTACAAGCACGCACATCACATAACCGTATTATGAATTACAACACATTGTCCAATCAAATTGGGTCTTTGGGCCATGACTATCACAAATTTAATATATAATCCAAAATTATATATTTTCATAATTTTCTATAATTTTAAAATTAATTTTTAAAATTTTTACGAGTAAAATTTTCCGGCGGTCCCGTTTAGCGGTTTCGGGCGCAATCGCGGAACGGAGGCAGCGCCCCTACCCGCGATCTAACCATCGCGAGGGTTCCATTGCGATCCAACAGTGCCTAAACCCGCTGTCCCAAAACGATTTGGGCCGAGACATTACCGTTTCGGAAAAATCTTCCCGACGGATTCGTTTTTAACGATTTCGGGTGCGATCGTGGAGCAAATCCCCTTGCGGGGTTAGGGGCAGCGCCCCTACCCACGATCTAACCATCGTGAGTTGCTCCGTTGTGATCTAAAGGCACCCGAGTCCGCTGTCCCAAAAGATTTTGGGTCGAAACCAAGCCGTTTGGGAAAATTCTTCCCGATAGCCGAAGCCTACAAGTGCCGAGACACTTGTGCTTCGCCTATAAGGAAAAATTACACATAAAAACATAAAAATTGAATTTTTACAGAAAATTACAGAAGCTTTTTGTTTTCCAAAAACCAAAACTAACTCGTACAAGTCTTTGCACGTGGCTCTGATACCACTGTTGGGTTCTTCGAGCCGCGAAAACCGCTTTTTCGCGTCGCGGAAACCCCGAAGGACCCAAAAGCCGTAGATCCGTGCAAAGATTCGTATATAAAATTCAAAAAACTATTTCTTGTACGAGTTCAAAACTGATCTACTACTTAGATCTATGAGGAAAAAGTGTTTACCCTTGATGCGCGCCCTACGCGAATCCCGCTCTTCCAAGGTGTTGCCGGATCTCAAGACCGTCAAGCGCCGGTCCTCTAGAAGTATCCACACGGACACGTAGGTGGAGAAAACCTCACACAAAGGTGTGCTAGCACCTTGGTGAGATTCGGCCAAGCAAGGAGGAGAGGGAGAGGGAGAGCTTGAGAGGAAGAAGGAGGAAGAAAAACCACACTTGAATGAAATTGAATTCTCACACAATCACAAAGTGGCCGACCACTTTCTTCACAAGAATAACTCCCCATTAAATGCAATTAATGTGGAGTTAATAAGAAAACGGCTTTGTAACTTCCATGAGGTGGCACACCATGATGATGTGGAACATCATCATTGGTCCACCTAATGCCAACTCACCAATGAGGTGGCAAAAGGTCAAGTCAAAATTGACCTTTGGTCTTCCATCTCTAGTCAAGTCAAACTTGACCCAATCTCTACCATGGTTGATCTAATCCAACCATTTGATTCAAGCCAACTTAATATAATGAATCTAATTCATTAAATTAAATTGATTTAATAAGTCATAATCTAAATTAGACTCATTAAATACATGAATCAACTTGAGTCGAACCCAAGTTAGCCCAATTAGGATTACTCTTAATCCAATTTGATTTATCAAATAAATCTAATCCTCTTGGTTCATCATATGAACCTAATCTCCATCTATTTGTCCTAAGTGTGTGACCCTATATGTTCTTGTAACGTTGGCAATGCCCTAAACCCATTTAGGAGCATAAGTAATGAGCGGTATCTAGCAACACATCATTACTACCCAAGTTACAAGAATGTCGAGATCCGACATCACCTTGTGACTACCAATTGTGACTACTCACAAAATAATGACAAGTGTCCTTCTATCCTAGACATCTAGATTGATCAATGTGAGGCATAGACCGTGTCATCCTCTAATCAATCTAAATCTTGAACTCCAAGTAGACTCACTCGATCAAATGAGCTCAACATCTAATGTTGACTCATTTGAGCATGACCATGCGCTTAGTGGTCTCATTCTATCAAGAATAGCGATGTCGCTCCCGTCATATGGGAGGGATAGATCCCATCTACATCACTCACATCCCTCTGCATAATTCGTTACATACCCAGTAATCGCCTTTATAGTCCACCCAGTTACGGGTGACGTTTGACGAAACTAAAGTACATAACTCCTTATGTAGGGATCCATGGTGACTTCAGGTCTAAGGACTAATAGTCATACTAATAGCCACATGAGAAAGTATATGACACTCATATAACGATCCATGATACTTTCTCATGGCAGGTCATTCAGTATACATTCTCTAATGCATACCCTTGTGTCAGCTTGATATCTCTATATCCATGACTTGTGAGATCAAGTCATCGAGCTGACCTACATGCTAGTCTTATTGTATTAACATTGTCCCTGAATGCTAATACTCGACTAGGAATGATTTAGAGTAGTGTTCCCTATATCATCTCACTATCGATTCAACTAATCGATTGATATAGGTATGAACCTTCTACTCAAGGACGCTATTATACTTAGTCTATTTGGCACTAATATAAATAAGTATAATAACCAAACAAATGCCTTTATTACTATACAAGAATATGATATACATGAGTCCATACAATCATCAAATGATTGGCTCTAGGGCTCTAACTAACACTTCGGTGGGTATATATTTGGTCTGGTCATCTTTTATACTTCGATTGACGGTTAGTCCTTCTGAAGCGTCCTCACTCTAATACCACTTGTTGCTCCCTTAGCTACTAGTAATTAAAAGAGGGTGAATAGCCTAAAATAAAAAGTAAATGCCTTTCTTGAACTTTACAGCTTAATTAACATAAATACTTGTACAAAAATAGTAAGTAAATTAAAAAAAGAGGGACACATAGATTTTACTTAGTTTACAATTAGAAGATTACTAATCCAAGATGTTGAAAAAACACACTAAAGTCTACTTTAGGTGGAGAAGCCTCTTATAGCAGTTAACACACATAATTACAAAGCTAAATTGAAAATAGATCGTTTATAAGTGTTGTTTTTAGCTTCTAGGATCATGGTTGTATTTATATCTCTTATCGGGGTGCCTGGTTATATCCAGGTTGCAACGGATTCCGACACGTTGAGTTTCGATAAACTTTCTGGTCCGGGGACCCGAAAGAGTTTTGGGTGCCCAGAAGGGTTTCAGGCACCCGAACAGTGTCGATACAACCCCCATTGGGCGAGGCACCTCAGGGGCACCCAGGTGATCTGGGTGCCCAGACCGAAGTCAACTTCCCTGTTGACTTTTTGGTTTAGACTCTTGCTCCGTCTCCACTCGCTTGAGTGATTTCAGCCATCCAGAATATGACTCACCCGAACTCATTTTTCGGCCTTCTTGAGCAACCTTCAGCTCCGACTTCTTGTCCCTCAGAACCGCCACACGCTTCATTCTCGTCGGCCATCATACTCTTCCACAGCACCTCGTCCCTCGGACGTACCGAGCCTGTCGACTCTCTCCCAGGCCGTCCTTCTCGCCAAATGCGTCTTTCGCTCGACTTCATGTGCTCCTAAGTTCCTACACACTTAGACACAGTGCATCAAAACATAATAGGATTTAACTTGACTTGGTTGATCACATCAAAACTACCACAAAGAACTTACAATCTCTCCCTTTTTGATGTGAATAACCCCAAGTTAAGTTAGAGTAAACCAAAAACAAATAGAAATGACAAGTATATATTTTGCATTTAAGAAAATAATATGTAAAAATTAATGTACCCTCCCCCTAGACTTAACCTCTAGTTCTCCTCTTTTAATCACATAAAAAAATAGAATATTTCATGAAAATAACTTGTAAACAAATTTAAATCAGTGTCTAAGGGATAAAAATAAGGCGATTTTATCCAGAAAAATCATAAACATTTAAATTTCAAAAATCTCAATTTTTTACAACTATTTATAAAAAAAACATTTTTTTTTAATTATTAAAAAATTCTGAGAATTTTTCTAATTGTTAAGCTTAAATATCCAAAGTTGAAAAGTTTTCAAGAAAAATTGAATTAAATTTAAGCTATAATAAATTCTTTTCTATATAAAGATTTATTTTCGCTAAAATTTTCTTTAAAATGGTTTCTGAGCTAAAAAAATCATAAAGAATTTTCTAATAATGGAATAGAGTAAGTATTTTTACAAAAAAAATGAACTTTCAAAAATTTAATTTTTAAGAATTTTTAATATTAAAAATTTATATTTGAATAAATAATTCATAGAAAATTTACCAAAGTAAAAAAATTTTGAAAATATTTTCTTAATAGAGAAAATAATAAAGTTACATAGAAAGAAATTTTACAAAAAAATCGCACTACAAGATATTTTTAAATTGAAAAATACCAATTTTGTTAAAAAAAATCATAGAAAAATAATACAACAGTAAAAAAAAAAATTGAAAATTTTTTCATAGATGAGTAATAATTTTTTTTCTCAGAAAAAATTAAATTATAATTAATTTCTAACAGAAATCATGCAAAGAAATTTATTTGATAATTTTAAGCAAATAAAAAGTACGATATGCACAAAAAAAATAATTTATACATGATTTTGGAACCCAAAATAGGTTTCTTCCAACTGAGTTAATTAAAAAATTTTTAGGAGTATACTTTATTGACAATTTTCTAATTTGGCCTGATGATATATAAAATGCCAATTTAATCTATTATAAATTCGAGCTTGTTGAATATGCGAGCATGCAACATTTTTTGTTTCTATTTTTTATTTTTATCTGGTCAAAATCCTCTAATCGATAAGATGTTTCTAAAGTTCCTTTTAACTCATTATTTTCTTTTAATAATTTTTTATTTTTTATTTCTAATTTGCAAGAACTTTTTGACAACATTTTTATAAATTTAAACAATTTACCCGGAGGTAGAGATCGTACCTGACTTACCTTGTCGATCTCAGACACTCCCCTTAATGAACTGCTTTCCTCTGACATTGCTTCCCCTTTATCGATACTCTCGATGTTCATTTCTGATGAGTTTGCTTTATCACCTTCTTCGTGGCTTGCCATCAGTGCAAGTCCGGCGTAGGCTTCGATTTCTGATTCTGATGAAGTTTCGTCCCATGTCGCCTTTAAGTTCTTGTGCCTTTTCTAGGTTGCCTGGGTCGCCTTTGTCTTTTTCCTTATCCTTGTTCTTGTTCTTTAGTTTTGGACATTTGTTCTTGGCATGCACTTCTTCATTGCAATTGTAGCATCTTACCTTTCTTTTCCTTCTATTACCCTGCAATTGATTAAACTTATTAGTTTTAATAAATTTTTTGAATTTTCTTACCATAAAGATTGTTTCATCATCATCGAGAGTCATTTCAGATTCCGATTCATCCATTTTTGCCCTTAAGGCAACGTTATGCTTAGGCTCCTTCTTCAAATCTGCACATCTAGTTTCATGCACTTCAAATGTAGAAAATAATTCTTCTACTGTACTTACTTCTATATTGTTATAGCCCTTACAACAGTTAAAGGCACCCGGATGGTATCGATACAACCCTAGCTGGGCAAGGCGCCTAGGTGATCCGGGCGCCTGGACCGAAGTCAACTTCCCTATTGACTCTTCGATCTGGCTCTCGCTTGGGTGATTTCAGCCATCCAGAATAGGGCTCACCCAAATCCATTTTCTAGTCTTCCCGAGCAACCTTCCGCTTCATCTTCTCGTTCCTTAGAATTACGGCGTGCTTCCTTCTCTTCCACCAGTGTACTCTTTAACAGCACCTAGTCCCTCGGACTCACCGAGCCCATCAATTCTCTCCCATACCATCCTTCTCACTAGCTGCGTCTTTCGCTCCTGTGCTCCTAAGCTCCTGCACACTTAGACACAGGGCATCAAAACATAACATAATCTAACTTGACTTGATTGATCACATCAAAACTAACATGGGGTACTTACACAAACCAAGGGATCTAGCACTGTTCATCCCTCGCTATTCAAAGGAGATGACTTTACCTACTGGAAGAGACGAATGAAAGTATATATGAAGACCGACTTTGATCAATGGTTCAGTGTCACCAAAGGATATAAGGGGCCAGTTGACCACAACACCGGAATTTCAATTGATCTGAAAAATTAGAATCCGGAGATAAAGAAGAATACCCAAATCGACTTTAAGGCCCTCAACATAATTCAATGTGGTCTAACGAAGGAGGAGCCGAACTGTGTCGGACCACACAAGAATGCAGAGGAGATGTGGGACAAGCTCATAGAACTACTCGAAGGGACCAACGATGCAAAAGGTAACTAAAAGAGATTTTTTTTTCAAATAGGACATTTAATATCAAAATACAGGAAGGAAGACTGCAAGTCAACTACACACAAGGATCAAGGGCATCCTCAACGGACTCTAATCTCTCAGAGCTCGTTGTAGCATTGGACCGTCCTTTTTGTTTTGATAATGCTTTCTCATCTGCGATTTAAATTTATTAGATTTAATAAATTTATTAAATTTTCTTACTAGTAGCATCGCTTCATCTTCGTCGATCGACGCTTCGGAGTCAGGACCTTTCTTCTTGGCTCTCAAGGCAAGATTGTTGTTTGACTTTTCAATTTCTTTAGAATCTGCACATCGAGTTCGTGAAATTCAAAAGTGGAAAACAAATTTTCTAATGTACTTACCTCGAAGTCATTAGAGATGTAATATGCATCTACTAAGGATGACCATTTTGGAATTCTTGGGAAGGCGTTGAGCACATACCAAATTGAATCTCTGTTCGTTGCTGATTCTCTGAGATTGTTGAGCTGAGTGATGAGTTCTTTGATTCGTGCTTGGAATTGCGCTACATTTTCTCCATTGTTCATCCGCAGGTTTGTTAGCTGGGTTCGGAGGATGTCTCGCCTTGCTAACTTTGCTTCCGAAGTGCCTTCATAGAGTTCTAGGAACTTCTCCCAGAGCTCTTTGGCGAAGTCATAACTGCCGATTCGATCGACTTCCTGGGGCGGAAGAACACTGAGTAGATGGAATTCTGCTTTACCATTCGTCACGAAGTCGACTTGCTCCTTCTTCGTCCACTGATATTCTTCTTTGTCTTTCAGAACTGCAAAACCATATTTCATGATTAATAAAATTTCAAAATTCGTTTTAAAGAATACCTCCATCCGACGTATCCATTACACGAAGTCTCCCTCAAATTTTGGTGGGTGAATGCTTGCACCGGCCATCGTCTCATTGTTTCAGTCGACGGTTAGTCCTTCTTAGGCGTCCTGGCTCTGAACCACTTGTTGGACCAGTTAGGGCCGACAAGAGGGGGTTGAGTTTATCTATCAAAAAGTAAAACAAACATCTTTCTCGACCGTTCAACTCAAATTAGCAACAATAGTATAATTAAAATAAACAACAAGAAAATGAAAGAAGAGGCGTAGGGTTTACTTGGTTACAACCTAGGTGGTTGTTAATCCAAGGATAAATGAAAGCTCTAAAAGTCTCCTTCGGTGAAGGCGGAGAAGCCTCTTATACTCGTTAATTGCTCAGATTATTGCTAGGAAAAGAATATAGGAGTTGTTGTTTATTTCCTAGATCCAGGGGTCTTTTTATAGCCCTTAGAAAATCTTATCGGTGGCTTGAAGGCGCCTTCCATAGGGCTGGAAGGCGTCTCCAGTGAGGCGTTAAAGGATAAAGTTTTATCTATTGGCAATGGCTAAAATCAACTTGGTCGAAGGCTCCTTCCATAGGGCTGGAAGGCACCTTTGTACTGCTCATCGAATGCGCCTTCCAGCCATGGAAGGCGCCTTCCACAGTGAAGGTGCGAGGACACCTTCAATTCACTTTGAAGGCGCCTCTAGCGGCAATTCTAACCTCCTTTCGCTCTTCTATTGCTTTGATCACCTGGGTGATCGCGACCGTCCGAAATAGGACTCACCTGGACCCATTTTCTGGCTTTCTCCTAGAGTAGGCTTCCGCTTCGGCTTCTTATCCCTCGGAATGTCGTGCATGTCCTTCTCGTCCACCAGTGTACTCTTTCGCAGCATCTCGTCCCTCGGATGCACCGAGCCCGTCGGCTCTCCTCTCGTGCCATTCTTCTTGCTAGTTGCGTCTTATGCTCGACTTCTTGTATTCCTAAGCTCCTGCACACTTAGATACAAGGGTCAAATACAACAGGACCTAACTTAACTTGGTTAATCACATCAAAACTACCACAAGGTTCCAATAGAATCGAACCTGGGCCCAAAGACAAATTAGACTCAGAAGATGATGATGAAATCACCACCGAGTTAGTGAAAATGGTACAAAAACTATACAAGAAGAAGAAGGGCTTCACCAAACAAGATCAAGAAGGTGACTCAATCGAACACAAAGGCTAAATTCGAAGTTACCTACTATTGCTGCAACCAGAAGGGACACTACAAGCCGGAATGTCCAAACTAGAAGCGAGGAAGAAGGAAGGCGTTGAAGGCAACGTGGTCTGAGTCATCGGAAGAGTCAGACGAAAAAGAACAAACTGAAGCAAACTTCCTTGCTCTACCCGTACAAGTTCATATTACCGAGACTGAATTTGAGTTTAAGACAGAATCGAAATCTGAGTCCGAGCAAAGCTACGAATCTGTGTTCGGTTCAGAAGGTTCTAAATCCACTGTAAGTATTTCCTTAATTAGATCTCATAATTTAATTTCTTACTTATTAAGAAAATTTGCTAAGTCTAATATTCGGGTTAAGATACTCCAAAAGGAGATTGAATCCCTTAAGGAGAAGGCTAACCCAAGTTCTTTAACTGAACCAGTCACTACTAGATAAAAAAACCTTTTGAGACACAACAAAATATGTTTTAAATTGTAAATTTGGTGTCTCAAAATATTTTTGAGACGGTGATGAGACAATAATGTAGCCGTCTCTAATACAAGCGTCTCAAAAAAATATTGAGATAGTTATACTGTCTCAAATGCTATTTAAGACGATGATGAGACGGTTGTTCAATTGTCTCAAAAATATTTAAGACAGTTATTTTTTTGTCACAAATGTTATGTCTTATCTTGTGAAAAATTAAAGACACTAAATTAAGATGGTAATGTGACATCTCAAATAAAAGTGAAGACAGTAAATTACTGCCCCTAATGTTTTGATTTGTTAATGCACCATTTGTGACAAAAATTAATAACCTTAAAAGAACATTTACTATACAAATTAATCTAGATCAGATTAATTGAATTGTCATTTCAAAACAAAAGGAAAAACTCTCTTTAAAAATTAAAAGTGATATACATAATATAAAATTCAAATATTTTTTAACTTACAAGCTAGTCAGTACATAAGTTCCATGCCAACATTCATCCAATAATAGAAATATCTATATATTCATCATTAATTTGATAAGAAAAAAAATTACTATTCCCATGAAAGTTACACAAAAGAAAGCCTAAAGAACAACTCCTCGTGATCTGGAAATAACTTCTATAATCCTTCTTCATCAGAATCCTGAACATAAAAAATCTCTTATTAGATATCATAAAAATGATTTATAATATACACTGTTAAAAAAAATTAATAAACAAAACTTTTCAATAAGAAATCTCATCATCTAACACGTAATCCTTTTTCTTGCAACTATGTATATAAATAAAACAAATAACCCAAGCAATCTAATTGAGCATTTATAGTTTCTGCATCTTTCAGATGCTACAACAAGTTTGCATGAAGTAGTCTAGTCCTGGAATGCACAAAAATTTAAGATGGGAGGAAGAAAAGGAAATATGAAGCATGACAAAAGTATGTACGGTATGCACGATTGCTCATGTTTTATTTTAGAAAACACCAAACAAACTTTAAAAGTTGAAAAATTAATACTAATTTCTAAGCATTGATATTACATGTATTACATGTTAACCATCTAATATAAGTTGAACTGAGTTTTTTTTAACCTTTACAATTAAGAAGACAAAAAGAGCTGACTGAAAATGTATTACACTCCTAGATGTTAAGGTTGTACATGGACAAAAAGAACGATGGAGGAATAGAATGAAGTAACATGAATAATTTTAGATATTTGTACTTGTTGGTTACCCAATCCTTATACATGTGAAATAGTATTATTTGCAGTCTAAATAAAAATAATGTATGTATCACAAAACTATCAAAATTCATCAAAAAAGTAGTTATTTAAATAAAGTCAAGATACCTTTTGATTACTAAAGTCACTAGATTCCATGCGAAGATGAGTCAATGGGGATTCATGATTCTCTAACTTTGATTGAAGTGCATCTATTTGAGATTTCATTTGATTTAGAATAGGAGTCATTACTTTCATACACTCTGCTACAACTTTCTCCGTAGTCATTTTGATTAACGCATTTGAATGTTCATTGGATGACAAGGGGTGAGTACGCATGTCAGAAGGACTAGGACCTAAACCCATAGTGCGAACATAACCATGACTTTCATTTCCCGTGAAACTATTGAAAATCTTCTGTCGCAACTCAGGTGTTTGATCCT